>NC_141991.1:109717667-111127667 GCF_049901715.1 Pseudonaja textilis | reverse complement strand
ACTTAACTCCATCATTGTTATATTACTTTCTAGCATTTCTTCAATCTCTTTGGGTATCTTAGGTAGATTTGCATTCTGTAGGTATTGTTTAACTTTCTCCTCGTCAATGTCTTCTTTCTTATACAAATGCTTATAAAAATCATAAATAATCTCTTTTTTTTCTTTGCTGCCATAACAAATTTTACCTTGGTCGTCTATTAACTGCGGTATTTTCCTCGACTCTTTCTCCTTTCTCAATTTGTATGCTAGCCATCTACCTGGCTTATTTGCATCCTCAAAATAATTCTGTTTAGCATTCCTAATTTTCTGTGCCAGTTCTTCTTTCTCTATTAAATCCATTTTATGTTTAGTTATATCCAGTTTCATTTTAACATCTTTTCTGTGTGGCATTTTCTGTAATTCTTTTTCAAGTCCCTTATATTCATCATCCAAGGCTTTAAGAGTTCGCCTTTTCCTGTTGTTCTTTTTTCTTGTATAGTCTATTATCAAGCCTCTAACATAGGCCTTCATTGTGTCCCAAACATTCTGTATTGAGGTATCTTCTTTTCTGTTCTCTTTAAAGAAGAAGGCCAATTCTTTCTCCATCCATTGTATAAATTCCTTATCCTTTAAAATAGAATTATTTAATGTCCATCTCGATCTTTTCCTTTGTCCCTTCCATTCAATTGTCAATGGGTTATGGTCAGCCCAAGTACTTGTTTCAATATTTACTTCTTGAATACTAGACATTAAATCTGTTGAGATCCAAATCATATCCAGTCTGGACCATGATAAATGCCTATTTGAATAGAACGTAAATTGCTTAGATTTATCATTTCTTTCTCTCCATATGTCTTTTAAAGTTAATTCATCTATCATTTTAAAAAAGGATTTAGGAAGAGTTTTCCTGTTATGCTTTACTGTTGTTGCAATATAGTCAAGTCTATTATCCACAATTCCATTAAAGTCTCCCATCATAATTACATTAGCATAGTCAAGTTCGGCAGTCTTAGTATGTAATTTTCTATAGAATTCTTCCTGTTTATCATTCGTGCATAAATTGCAATCAAAAGTATCTTTCTATTATTGTCCATTATTTCTACCATTAATATTCTCCCATCATCATCTGTATAAATCATTTTTGCTGGAATGGCCTCTTTAATATATAAACCACCCCTCTTTTCTTGGATTGTGTCAAAGAGGTATACAATTTCCCTAATTTTGGTTGTAATAACAATTGTTCATGTTGCTTTTTAATATGAACTTCTTGTAAACAAATTATGTCGAACCTTAATTTCATTAATTTATGGAAAATCTTCCTTCTCTTAGCAGCTAAGTTCAGTCCATTTATATTCATTGTAATCAATTTTTTTCCTTCCATAATTATGTTTTATATTTAGATTTAACCACTCTCGTGGGTCTTGCCTCACGTTGATCTTTAATATCAACTTGTCCACCTACTGCACCTTCTTCTTTTCCAACCTCCATTTGTTCCTCTTGAGATTCAATTGATGGGACCTCCTTTCCTGCTCCTCCTTCTCTGCCTCCAAAACCTCTGCGCAAAACAGTTCTGCTTTCTCAATTGAATCAATTCTATGTCTCTGTTCCTGCCACGTAAACATCAATCCTTCTGGAATCAACCACCTGTAAGACACCTCTTTTTCCAATAACCTTTTAGTCAGGAATCGGTATTCTCTTCTCATCTCTCTCACTCTTCTAGGTATTTGTTTTAAAACCAAAATTTCTTTACTTTTGTATTTCAGTGGCTTCTCTCTTGCTACTTGCAATATTTGTGTCTTCAAAGATTTTTAATAAATCTAATATGAACTTCTCTGGGTAGGTTATTTCTCATCGCATATCTTGTAAAAACTCGATATATCTCATCAATTCCATCCATCATCTTCTCTTCTGTTATCTCGAGTGCCTCCGCCAAGATTCCTACCATTATCGCAACCAAATCTTGTCCTTTTTCTTCTTCTATATTTTGGAATCTAAGATAAAATTCTGATCTATCCAACTCCCACTTCAACATCTCACTTTTTCTTGTTCAATCGCTATTAATCTATTGTCGATATTTCCAATTTTCTCCTCTCTTTGTTTGCCTCCCTCTTCAACATTTTGGAGTCTCTCTTCATATTTTTCCATCATCTGTTCCATCCTACCTGTTCTTTGTTCAATAGTATCCATTTTTACCTTAAGATCTTGAATTCCTTGCATAATCATCTGGAAGGATACTCTTTCTTGTTCTTTTTCTTTCTCCTTATCTTGCTTTAACAATGTCTGAATTGAACGCTGTCCAGATGGTGGGAGGCAGAAGCAGACATAGAGGCACTGAAGATATAAATTTCTTACTCATTTTAAGTGGTTCCAACTCTTCAAGTTTTTTCAAATTTTAGTCCACAAAAAAAGAGAAAGAAATATGAAATTTTAATCCAAGGTAAGAAGGCCAACAATAAAAAGCCAAAAGTGAGAGAGAAAAAGAAAAAAAGAAAAGAAAATTCTTCAAATTCTTCCTGACCTTAGTTCAATAAAAAAAGAATGAGAAAAAAAAAAACCATAAAAAAAAAAAAAAAAGTAACAGTAAAAATAAAAACCCAATAATAATAATAAACAAGACAAAGCCAAAAAGGAAGAAGGGAAAAAGAAAAAGAGAAAAACAAAAAACAAAACAAAAACCAAGAAAAATAAGTTTCTTCAGATTCCACACCTTAGTCCAGCCAGAAAAAAAAAGAAAAAGAAAAAACCTCAATTAAAAAAAGGAAAAAGAAATAGTCCGCTAATGTACATTAAAAAAAAAAAAAAGGAAAAAGAGAAAACAGGATCCAAATAGACAAAAGAAAAATAAAATCAGTTAAATCAAAATAAAATATAAGTAGAAAAAAGAAATTCAGAGGCTTCCTTTGCAAATAAATCAAGCTTAAAAGTCAGGACCTTGATGTTAGTGAAGGGGTTGGCAGAACTCAAAAAAAACAACAACACTGCACTCTATTTAATTATCCAAGGCTCTAATTATAACTCCCTTCTCTTTCCCACAAGCTTCAAAGCTGAGCCATGTATATCCAGAAAGACACCTGTAATAATATTCCACAAAGTGCTTTCCTCTATCTTATCAGGGGATGTCCTTGAGAAGAAGAGTCTATTTTTCTTTTTTTTTAAATATTTCCGAGCCTCTAGGTGGCAGTGTTACAAAGTATCATAGTTCTCACTTTCCCCCTCCTCTCTTAAGGGAAAGCCGTCTTGCAATACACAAAACAAACACCGAAAAATCAAACAAAATCAAGAGAAGCCTCTAGCCCAGAAAAATAAAAATAAAAGTCCAGAAAAAGAATAAAACATATGAATATATAGAAAAAGAAAACAGTCCAGTTATCCAATAAGTAACAATAGAGTCCGAAAGCAAAGAAAAGAAAAAAAATGGATTCTCTCTTTGACGTTTCCCTAAAAAACGCCGCTAAATCAATTTTGTCAAAAACAAAACAAAAATCACACAGGTTTCTTCAGATAATTAGAGTAAACTTTCCAAATTCAAAAATTAAATAAAAAAAAGAAGTTCTCACCCAACCGACAAACTCTTTCTCAAACTCTTTCCGTCTGAGTCGCCCGGCCTCAGCAGCATGGGGCTGCCTCTCCGCCGCTGGCAAGAAGAGCTTCACCCGGGCTCTCCAGGGATTTTGCGGTATCCCCGGAATCCTCAGGATATGCTTCACGATGGCTGTCCCTACGGGACAGCGTGAGGTCCGTTGACCGGCCAGTGGCGGAGATATCGGCTGCAATCGAGGAGCTCGATTGCAGACCGTATCGCCACGGCGCAAGCTCCTCCCATCTCCCTCAACTTTTTGCTTTTTACACAATAGTATATAACTAGCCATTTCTCTAAAGGCAAATCTGATCAACAAAACCAAAGTCAAAGTTTCCTTTTTTTTTCCACCACAAGCACAAAATCCAAAAGTGATGCCTAAATGAAAAATGTACTTAAATATATTCTCCTCTTTGAATAAAATAGTTAAATTAACCATTTCTGCTTTTTCCTTGCTGTGGAAATAATATGTATTTCTATTTGCACCTAATACTGTAATATTCACGAACTGTCACCATTTACATGAAGCTTCCTCACCTCCTCAAGGGCATTCCTGTGGGACTCAGAATGAAATGGTGGGTGGCTGTGCAATCAAAGCCCTGCCCTTTTTAACATGCATTGCTCAAATGTAAAAAGGGTGGGAATCTGTACCACCATCTTGGCTTTTTTGAATCCTGTGCAGATCAGTAATGGGATTCAAAAAATTGTACTACTGGTTCTGTGGGCGTGGCTTGGTGGGCATGATGTGGCTTGGTAGGCGTGGCAGGGAAGGATACTGTAAAATCCCCATTCCCTCCCCACTCCTGGGGGAAGATTCTTGCAAAATCCCATTCCCTCCCCTCCCTACCCCACTAATCTGCTTTCCAGCTCCGTTCTCCTGTGCAGGGCAACAAAAGAAGGCCCAGCCGATCAGCTGGGACTCAGGAGGCAAAGAATAGATGGGGGCAGGGCCAGTCAGAGGTGGTATTTGGCAGTTCTCTGAACTACTCAAAATTTCCACTACTGGTTCTCCAGAACTGATCAGAACCTGCTGAATACCACTTCTGGTGCAGATAGTTCTTTACTTGGTTCTCTGCCTTGGCCATTTCACCTGCTTGCTTGCTTGGCTTGGCTTGGCTTGGCTTGCTTGCTCTGTCTCCTCTCTTGGTGCCATTGCTACTATCCTCACAACTCATGTCTGCATATTTGAGGGGAAATGCACCTATGCATAGATAGGGCCTAGATTGATGGAATCACACATGTTCCTCATCAATAGTCACTATTTAAGATTGTGTCTCAGAAATTGAAGGACTGATTCAGTGCTGATTCAAATTGATTCACTAAATATAGTTTCTCTTTTTTGGGTGCATTGTTTGTAAAATTGTTGCTTTTACTGCACAGTGAGACAAAACAATATTAAGCAACATCTTGTTGTTTCTGTTCAGTTGGCCAACTCTTGCCTTGACATGAAATTCTTCATGTTTCTGTACAATGTCTTCTGTGTTCCTTCTTGTCTCTGTTCTCTGGTTCTTTTATCCTAATAGTAGCTATGAAATTTTATACCCGCTCAGCTAATATCATAGGAGATAGTGGAACATTACTATATATATATTGCATGCAGAAGTTTAGGCACCCTCCAGTGAAATTGTATGATTCATGTACCTAATTGAACATAAGATCAAACCCTCTACATAGTACAGTTTAAAACAACATATTTCCAGAAGTGTGAATACACACTTACTATTTATGTGTAGTTATTTATGGGTTCAACATAAGAAAGCAAACAACGTGGCCATTTGGACACCAACCCATCCAGTACTTGTAACACTTCCTTTGGCAGAAATAACAGCTTCCAAACATTTCCTGTAGCCATATAAGAGTCCTATTTTTGCTTTTGGGATTCTTTTATTTTTCTCACTCTTTCTTGCAGGACTAGAGTAATTGAGCATAGGTCTCTTTGCATGTCTAGATGTTTAGTAATACTCAGAGTATTCATGCTTCTGGGAATTGTGAAGATCATACCAAGACCTTCATCTTTCTTTCACTAAGTACTTCATGGTTAATTTGGAGGTAAGTTTCAAATTGCCTTGCTGAAATGCCCAATTTATTTTCAGCTTTCATTTCTTCCCTGACTACGAGACATTAGCTCCTAGGATCAGTTGATTAGCGGAATCCATTCTTCCTTCACTGACACTGTATTTCCTGTACACTGGCTGCGTCCCAAAGCATCATTTTCTGTGAATAAGTTAGCAAGGTGTTCTTTTCTTCAGCTGCTTTTCCCTCTCTTCTAATGTGGTTGTGACTGAACAACTCAATTTTTGTTTCATCATTCTAAAGCAGTTTGTCCCAAAACGTTTCAGACTTATCCAAGTATTTTTCCACATGCCATCGGCAGTGGCTTTGTGATGAGGTCAGAGAAAAATATCCTTTTCTTCATTGTAGT
This sequence comes from Pseudonaja textilis, assembly GCF_049901715.1. Classification (NCBI taxonomy): domain Eukaryota; kingdom Metazoa; phylum Chordata; class Lepidosauria; order Squamata; family Elapidae; genus Pseudonaja; species Pseudonaja textilis. The sequence continues at coordinate 111,121,689 of NC_141991.1, read as the reverse complement.
AGAATAATGCTTTATAGCAGAGCCATGGAATCCCACTCCAGAGTCAGCTAAACTGTTCAGCAGGTTGCTAGCATTGACCTCTGGTTTTATTTTCCAAGTCTTGTATGTTTTCAGTCAGGGTATTAATATATCCTAGAAACTTCACAATCAGAGAAGAAATTGAAGTTGAAAAGAATTTAGCTATTTTACTAAGACAACATAATATTACTAAAAGATTTTGGAATGGCCTTCAGGGCCCTGCATATTAATGAAAATTTGTGTGGCGAGTTCAAACTCACAATTCATACTGGGAGATTTAAAAATATATCTGAACTATAAGTATACTATTGGAAGGATCAGGGTGCGGGGGGGAATACGAAATAACAGAAAGACTGCTAGATAGTTTCAAAAATATTTGGAAGCTGTAATTTCTGCCCAAATAGATGTTATAAAGTTCTTCCTGAAAGAGTGTCTAAACTCTAGTTATCAGCCAAATCCACAATTGCACCTAAAAGTAAAAATGCAATATGAACTATGCAGGAATATCATTCAGTTTTAACTTTGAATGATATAGAGATTACATCAGCATCTTGTTCAGTTAGAGATTCGTTGAAACACGCAATCGGCCGCGGGTGCTTGTGCATGCAGCCATTAGGAGCTTCACCAAATTGTCTGGTATTAGGTATATAAGTTTCATTTTTCAAGATGAACAATGGGAGAATTTTGCTTGCCTTTGATTATACCATGGGTTAGTGCTATAATATGAACTTTTTCTCTGCAGGATCCCTGTAGGCACTGTGGCATTGTGTAGTAAAAATGATGTACAGGAGCAGAATATTGCTAAAGCAAGACTTTTTCAAGGACCTTTTTGTTTCCTTGAAACCTGCCTTTTCATGTCAAAAGCCATACTCCACCAGTTTGGGGGGGGGCAGTGGGGGCGGCGAAGGAATAAAACAAAATCCAGGGTAGCTGTGTTCTAACTCACAGTGCTTTAATACAAAACAGTTATTTGAAAAGTTAGGATTCCTGGATAGTTGAAATGTAGGCAGCCAGCTGGCTCTTGTCGATGGAAATCTGTTTGCTTTATTGAGATCAGGAAGATAGGAATTACCTGCCTGATTCATTCCCCAAAACCCATCCAACCTATTATCCTGTCTCCAACAGTGGCAGCACCTGATTGCTTCAAGGCTTGATGCCAGAGTTTCCATGTATGGGCAGATGGGGGTTAATCTACCCCAGGATACAGTTGTCCAAATGGCCTCATGCTGGAAGCCAAAGCAGGCATCCTTCTTCAGAATTTGATTTCACTAATCCATTTTTAGAGCATTTTATCAGTTTCCTGGCCTTTCAAAATTAAACCAAACCTATGACATGCTTTTCTGTGCATCCTTCTGTGCATCTCACTGGAGATGAATGTGAGATAAAACAAGGCAGTTTCGGTTCAAAGATATTTAAAAAGCACTTGCAATTGCCTTAAACTGCTAGGAAGCTGCAGCTTTTTAATTGGTATATTTAAGGCTAGTATTATTTTTGCATATTTCTAGTAGCATCTTATTACTTAAATGGGGTAAGAAACAGCAATGGAACAACAACATCATTTTAATAATGCTCACTGAATATACTGTACTGTTTAAAACTGCACACGCATATGGCAGCTAATACTTACCAGAGCCTTCGTAAGTAGGCTGACCCAACATATCAGCATGCTAGAGTTTAGCCACCACTGCTATAGGCTGTCAAGTAATAAATGCTTTTTTGATGTCCCCATAACTCTTTATTTAATTTGGAAATGCTTATAAGATTGTGGTGCTAAGGGTGAAATAGTATGAACGCTTACTTGCAAGTAAGTCTCACTGAATAAACAGGCACAAGATCAAGCTGTAACAATGCTTTATTCCACTGCAGTGGATCTTGATTTGTTTATTTGTTCAGCTTCTGACTGTCTAATCTCTGCTCTTAACCCCCATTCAGGTGGTTGTATGTCTTATGGATTAATTATATACTTCTGCATTGACAGATTTATCCTTATGGACCTTTTCCTAATGCCTGTGTATGAACTGAGCCAAACAAAAGCAGGCAGACCCTCTTCTCCATGAACATTTATTTAGCCAAGAGAAGTGTGGGGGAAAGGCATCCAAAACATAACGAGAGAGAAATTTGATTTTATAGAGCTTAAACTTTGCATAGATCCACTCTAAAAACCCTGAGTTGTGAAATGCTAACTGGCTTTCATATTTCCACCAATGAGAGACGAAGCTATTAGCTATGTGGGAAAATCCATTTTGTTCCCCTCCCTATTGAATTACTATATGATTTGGGAATTAAACATTTATACTGCTTTAACAAAAGTAAAATGTAAGGAAGCCTTTTCTTGCAAATCATTCCTTTAAGAAGAAAACAATCTTCTACTAAATTCCCACAATGTCTCTTTCTAATAACTATGGCCCAATGGTGGAAAATGGAGGGTGCAACCACGAGTAATCTGGAGCAAATGGCTGAGGACTGAGATCAGATTACATAACCACTTGGGCAAAAATACAGAAGGAATGGTCAGATCAGAAGCTTTGTTGAATCTCAGAGAAGGAAATATGCGCCTCACCAAGTGCTGGATGTAAACTCACACTTGGTCCTGTAGTATTTAGCTTGATGGTCGCCGTTCTCTATTGTGAGGGAAGGAAAGCCACTAAAAGCTGAAGGCGCAGCTTTCTGGCCAGGATCCTGACTCCTTATCTTACTCCATTATGAATGTGGAAAGTAAGCAGGATTGCTAAGGGTGCTGTCCTTAGTGAGGTTTGGCTTAGAGAACACAGTCACTGAAGGTCCTGACTTCCTGCTTTCAGGATCACTGGATCCCGAATGCCAATATTCCTGGATTCATGGAAGCCTGGTACTTTTGTGACATTGCTCCTCTCATAAATAATCAGCATCCTGTCATGCCATTCACGCTGTTGTTTAGATAAGCCTTGGATTCACATCCCTTTCCTTTTACTTTTGGGGTGGCCCATTCATGTTTCTACTGCCACCTTTATCCGTCTCCCATTATAGTTCGTTCATACCAACAAAGATGATTAGGGGACTGGAGGCTAAAACATATGAAGAACGATTGCAGGAACTGAGTATGTCTAGTCTAAGGAAAAGAAGGACTAGGGGAGACATGACAGCAATGTTCCAATATCTCGGGGGCTCTGCCACAAAGAAGTCAAGCTATTCTCCAAAGTACCTGAGGACAGGACAAGAAGCAATAGGTGGAAACTTAGGAGAGAAGCAGGCCTAGAACTAAGGAGAAATTTCCTGACAGTTAGAACAATTAATCAGTGGAACAACTTGCCTCCAGAAGTTGTAAATGCTCCAACACTGGAAGTTTTTAAGAAGAGATTGGATAACCATTTGTCTGAAATGCTATAGGATTTCCTGCCTAAGCAGCGGGTTAGACTAGAAGACCTCCAAGGTCCCTTCCAACTCTGTTATTCTGTTCTCTTCTAACTCCCTATGCCCTCCCCGATCATTAGAGGAAACTAAGAAATGGCAGCAGTAGATAAACAGGATTTTTGAGCCAAGCACTCGAAAGAAAACGATCAGATATTTTAAAAAAACAGCATGAATGTGTTCATTTATTGATGTAGCTTTAACAATAAAAGCATGTAATAATATCTTCCTCCCCCCCACCCCCCCACAAGTAATCAGATTTTGTGAAAGGAGAGGTGGTGATTTGTTGAAGGGAATTTAATGTGCTCAGATTCAATGCACGGCCTCTCTAGACTGGGCAGGAAGAGAACTTTTTCTGCTGCCTTTGAAGAGCTACTGTCTGTTTGGGGAGATAGCAAAGGCCATGGTGGAACAATTGTTTGTAGGAGATGTTAGGCAACTGCCTACATTGTCCTCGACTTACAACCTCAATTAAACCCAAAATTTATGTTGCTAAGCAAGACAATTGTTAAGTGAATGTTGCTCCATTTCATGACATTTTTTGCCCCAGTTGTTAAGTGAATCACCACCATTAAGTTAGTAACAGGGTTGTTAAGTGAATCTGGCCTCCCCATTTATTTTCCTTGTCAGAAAGTCACAAAAAGGGATCCATGACCCCAGGACCCTGCAACCATCTCAAATACATGCCAGTTGCCAAGCGGCCAAATTCTGAACACGTGACCATGAGGATGATGCAATGGTTGTAAATGTGAAAAACAGTCATAAACCACTTTTTTTGTTGCCACTGTAACTTTGAATGGTCACTAAACAAATAGTTGTAAGTCGAAGACTACCTGTATCATAGCTTTATCATAGCTGTATCATATGAAGAATGGTTACAGGAACTGGGCATGGCTAGTCTAGTGAAGAGAAGGACCAGGGGAGACATGATAGCAGTCTTTCAATATTTGAGGGGCTGCCACAGGGAGGAAGGGGTCAAGCTATTTTCTAAACTGCCTGTAGGCCAGACAAGGAATAATGGATGGAAACTGAACAAGGAGAGATTTAACCTGGAAATAAGGAGAAGCTTTCTGACAGTGAGAACAATCAGCCAATGGAACAGCTTGCCCTCGGAAGTTGTGGGAGCGCCATCAGTTGAGACTTTCAAGAAGAGATTGGACTCCCATCTGTCAGAAATGGTGCACTTGGGTGGGGGGTTGGACTAGATGACCTACAAGGTCCCTTCCAACTCTGATTATCTGTTATCTGTTAGTTTCCAGCTCCCTTTCTATGCTGATAACAAAGGCACATCTAAGGACATTAGAAGATATAAATTCATTCCACAAGAGTTACTGCTTAATAAGCACGCATAAGAAGGTACCTTAAAGCCAAGGAAGAACCTGAAAGCCTAGGATTTACCTGAAAACTCAGGCAAGAAGACAGAATCTCTGCTGCTCTTCGCTGCTGCTTCTCAAAAACTCTATATACATTTTTAGAGGAGTGCATTGCACGGCTGCTGCTTAAATATTCCCTCTGTGCATCAAGCAGACATATCAAATATGCCTTTATTTTTATATCACCGTTTTACATTTGAAAAACTTAGTGGGAGCAGAAGAAGGCCTCTTTGTGATTGGCATGAGAGGAAAGCCAGTCAGAACAAGGGGTACCCAGATTTTCTTACTGCAAACAATAAGAACAAGTTCTGTCGGCGTTCAGTCTGGAGGGTGGTGGGAAGGGTGTTATTTTGATTCTGTGGATGTGCTTACACAGCAAGTTTGCTACTGCATGTATGGATATCTGTATAAATACTTAAAATGTGAATAAGTATTGTTTTATTGGGAGGGGTTGTGTGAGGCGATTCATTTCACATCACTCTGCTGCAAAGGAAGAATAAGCAGAGACATGTGTCAGTAATGGGGGCGGGGGATTATGGATTCATAAGGATTGAATCATTCGTGACATTAACATGTTGAAAAGGTTCAGATCAAAGATAATACAAATTTTCTTAAATAAATAAATATAGCCCTCTAGGTTTAACCAGAGGAATGTAAAAGTGTCAAGAAAAACTAGCTCTGTGGGACATTCTGCTATGAATATTCTTTGGAATCCACCTAGTTTATTTTGTCGTCCTTCCAGGGAAGGCGTAAGAAGGAAAGTTGCTAACCTCTCGTGGCTGTCTGGGTTTTTTTCAATCAAGCTACAGCAGCCTTTAGTCTTGCCGATTTGAACTTAAATGCTGGGGATGAAGTCTTCTGTGTTTGCTATCCATGACAAACAGGTTGGCTGCTCTTTTCAGCCTGGTGCTGAGTGTGCTGGGCTGGCGACTTTCCCCACAATCTCATCCCACAGAAAGCTGATTATATTACAAATAGAATGCTGTCCATGGAAACATGGACAGCAATAGGAGAGCATCTTCCCCTAGTATAATATACACACCGGTGCTTTTCCCCGACATAGTTTCTTCTTTCTTTAAAAGAAAAGGATGGGTGGTTTCCGATTGCGGTTATAGTAGTTGAGTCTGAACGTTGTGTTGGTATCGGTTTAATTCAAGATGTAAGGAAGCTTGCTGATAAAACTGGAGTTATGAGCAAAGGGCATTTTTTTAGGAGTTGGTGCTTTATGCTGATATTTAGCTAAGAGGCTGCGGTATCCTTCTTTTATATTCTGTTTATCTTTACCCGTTCACCCTTTGGGTACCTAATCTTCAAAGGGTGAGGTCCAAGCCTCTTTATGCTTTTGCACATTTCTAGAATTCCCATATTCCTGACTGTGCTGCTCCCAAATGCAAGTATTGCTGCTGCTGCTGCTGCTGCTGCTGCTGCTGCTGCTGCTACTGCTACCATGATAAGTAGATTCTTAACTATTTGAAGTGCCTACATTCTTTAAAAGGAAACCTCTTTATGGTGATATTCGTCAACTTGCTAGGATTAAAGACAGAAGCAATACGAAGGGGCCCAGAAAGCTTATTTCTTTCATTTTCTCACTGTGAACCATCATTACGAGAATTAAAGGGGGGGAAAAAACAGATAGCCAACTCTTGGAAATAGTCTGTGCAAAGAATACAACACAATGTGCTGATCAAGGAGAGCAAGGAGACCAGAGAAAACCTACACTGCGCAAAGAAATCGCACCCCTCAGATCGGAGATTCCCCATAGATGTTGCCACCTCTCGCACCCCCTCCACCAAGGAGTTCTAATACCTGCTGTATCCTGTGCCTCCCTTCTGCCAACTTAGAAGTAATTTGCACTAAAAGTTAACCTGCCTGCTGGGAAGCCACCTGTCCTATGTCCTGGTTGCCTCCCAGAGGGATGAGTAAAAATGCTCATTCTAAGCCAAGATCACACTATGTGCCTTGTGGTCTTGAGAGAAGGCTACCCTCTCTTGGCTCCTGGCCAATTGAAGGTTACCTATCCTATGATCCTGAAGCAGATGCTCAGAGGCAGAGGTAGCTTTAATTATTAGTCACATAATATATATATACACATGCAATGGGAACCAAAAGAGGAAGATGGGAACTTCGGGCATGGGTGTGTTTTGCCCTATTTTGTGCTAACGTAATCTCTTCATTTTTCGAGCTGCCTCTCAGGTTGGGGAAAAAACGTAGTAGTCAAAATGCTAATTGATTGAAATAAAGAGACCAGAAAGAACATTGTGATCCTCAATGATCCTCAAAGGTTCCTGTGCTTGTATATAAGTTTTACAACATTTGTCTCCGTTTCCTCTTTATGAAGACAGAAGATGTAGAATTAAATTGTTATGAAACCAGAATGTATATCCTTTCTGCAGCTCAGCATTCATGGTGTTTGAGAAACTGGTATATTTGAATTATGTAAAATACGATAAAATATACAGCTTGGAAATAGGCATTGAAAGCTGCAGACACTGAAAAACAAGTGGTTCGTTCCTTTCTAAATGTGCTTTTCCACAATATAGTCCTGCAGTAATTCTGCAGTGTAATTGAAAATACTCCAGTATTTAAGGTTTGTATAATAGCCAATTGATATAATCTTAAAATGTGAAAGTTAAAGATATTCATTTCAAAGGGAAGGCAAACACGGGATCTCTGAATATTTGATGTGAAAAGCAGTTTACCATCATATCTTTCTCTCTTTGCAGCTTTCCGCAGGAAAGAAATTATAAATAGGGCTGGCCAAGAGAAAATACTCAGCAGCAATCAGGAGCACATGTAATCTAAGTAAATGATTTTATGGAATGTGGAGGATTGTACAGAAAAATACATAAGAAGGATACCATTCTGTGGAAACCTTAGCAAAGCTGGGGAGCTGATGGATTTTGATAAAAATTTCTAGCAATTTGCAATATCCAGAGAGTTATTCTTCTGATGCACAATGGTTGCTGTAAATCTTCAGAAATATGTTAACCAATAATACTTGGCCAATCACAGCACCAATTTAAAGTACTAAATGCAAGAGGTTGATCTGACTGAATTAATAGTTCAAGCAGTGCAGAGTGAAAAAAGTATCCTGCGGTAGATTATTATCTACAATATAAACCTATTCACGTGGGGGGGGGGGAGATGGGCTCTATAAGCTTCTTCCCATCTTGAAAGGAACAATCACCATCACACTACGATCCCTTTATATCCTCTTTAGGCAACATTTTTCCTTTGCAGGGAAGAGCAGGACTGGGAAGGTGGGGGGGACACCTGCTCCTTTTTTGTTCGCTCAAATGTTCACTCAAATTCTGGGCTCCATAACCACCAGAGAGGGAGGTTTTGAAGTTTGGCTGTAACACATAAGAAGCCAACGTTGCTTCCATTAGAGAACAACTGCCTTTTCACCCCTCTCCGTTTATGACAATACTTGTGACTTCAGGATGCCCTTCTTGGGCCAAAGAGCAGGAAAATAATTTGGGCAGGGATTAACAGTGTAGAACACAAGGGGAATATAGCAGTCTTCTGGAGGGCAATATAAGAAAAATGGAAGGAGAGAGGCCAGAGGCCAGCAAAAGAGTAATGAGAATGGTGGCCGATTGCAAAACAAGTGAGGCTTTTGCCATCAAGAAATAAGTAATTTTAAGGTTGAGATTTAGAAAAGAAGCTGGTGACTGTAAAGAATGGGATGATATCAGAAGAATGTGCAAAGAAGGGGACTTGTTCTGTTGACTTGCCCCATTTTGTTTTTATTTGATTTCTCTCTCCTTGATCCTCATTTGTCCTTCTTTATTCCTGTGTTGACCCTTACATGTTTACAATCTCCATGCAAGGAAAAAAAATAAGGGTCAACAGCTAAAGAGCCAGCCGGAACGACTATTCCATTCAAATTCTTGGGGCCTCTACTTCCACAGTTCTCGGATGACTTTTGGCCCTGCTGACTGGGAATTTTGGCAATTACAGCCACAATTTATATGAAAAGGCCAGTCAGAGGAAAGCTGGTTAAAAAGTATGGCTGGCAAAGAAGGTTGAGGAAGATGAATATCTTCAATCTCAACCAAACATCATTTGAAGTGTTTGTTTGCTGTTGTTGTTCTTCTATTCAGTTTTTTTTGGGGGGAGGTGCTTTTTCAGTGATACAGGTTGAAGAATCTGTAGAAAGGAAGCTTTTCAATCTTGTTCGTATATACAAACAGAGAGAAACTGGAGATTTTCGTTTTTGTTTTATTGGAATTACTATGACATTTTTAGATTCATAGGTCACGCTGTTCTTATGAGCCTTCAACATTGTGTGGTATTAGTATTAGTGTGAAGTGTCAGAAAATGACCCTATATTTACCATTAATCGTACAGATGTCTAGAACTCCAAGTCCTAGCAGATGCCTTGGCTATAGTGCAGTCTTGTGCTGTCTCAGGAATCTTGCGTATCAGGAGCAAGAGTAGAAAAGACGCTTTTAGTTTTAGTGGAAACCAAAAATAACAACAAAAGTAGGGTTTCTGAAACTTTAAGATGTGTTGTGTAATTTAGGGCATAGGCCAATGAGTTTGTGAGTTCACTGCCGATGAGCTGAAATTCTGAATGAAGCACAAAACTTGAAGTGAGCCCCATATGGAAAACTGTGTGGGCTTTTAGCAATGCTGGTTGACTGAAAATGGCAGGGATTCTTCCTGTTGCCCTTAATAAAGTTAATGAGCTGTGAAACTTTTGGTTGCTTTCTAGGTGCCTAAACCCTAGGGATGTGAAGATTACCTTCTAATTCCATACTTGATCAGAGAAAGGTAGAAGCTTTCGAGAGATCTGAGCTCAAAATAAGAAAGAATTTTCTGACCATGAGAACCAGTTGGAGCAGCCTGACTCTTAAGAGTCATGAGTGCTTTATCTCTGGATAAGGTTGGACAGCCATTTGTCTGGGATGATTTGGGGATTCTTGATTTGGGCAGGCGATTGGAGAAGATGATTGTCATGATCCTTCCAAATCTATGTGCATTGAAACTCCCTCCCTACAGCTATAAGCAATATAATAAAACCCTCTCCCTCCTACTAGAGGAAAAATGTAGAGTTGTGTTGAGGAAAATTTGTGGTTAACTATCAAGGCAAGCCAACATTTATTATGTAAGATATGGAGGGAAATTTATTCTGAAATGTGCTATTCTAACTGAAAATTATTCCAAATATTTTTAGGATTTTGATCTAACCTCTCAGTACAGCATCCTCTGTTGAGTCTACATGGCCAATCTTGTCTGGTTTGAAAAGTTAAATATAATTAGGTAAAGTTTAGGACTTGTTTGGAAAACTATTACGGATTCTCAGGGTTGGACTAGACCTCATAGTAAAGAAGCCATGGCAGAAAGAGGCAATTGTTACCAGTTTTGTATGGTTTTGAAGACTATATGAAGATATCCATGAAGCTACTAGAAGTCAAATTTGACTTGAAAGAGACTATTTATTTTACCTTTATCATTGACCCCATGACTTGGTTCTGTGAACTATCGGTATTCTTTTGAAATAGTATGTCGATGTCCATAAGTAGATTTATGGGGAAATCCTAACATTAAAGAAGTTAATAGGATGCTGAATTATAACTCCAAACTCCAGAATATGACTGTGTTTGAGGAATTATAGTTGTACTGGGCATGAGAAGTGGCAAAAAGAATTATATTGAGGAATGAGGGAAATGGTATTTTTCTAGGCATTAAGGATTGGCTCTTCGTGTAATTTATCTATTCTGGAAAAAGTAATATTTTCAACTAATCAGAAAATGAAGCAATATGTTCTGTTCTGGAATAGATTTCATGAAATTTTATAATAATACAGTGATGTTTCTAGGTAGTAGTATATATTTCTACATTTGATTATTGCATTGTATTACAAGATATCCTTTGTAAACCCGTGACATTTATACATTTAACCTATATTTTAGAGGTATAGTGTTGTGATTTGTTAAGTTTTGTTACAATCTTAAGAAAGTTTGGGGAAGGGCCCTTTTTTCATTTATTTATTGGTTTCAGGTTTAATTTTCATGTGGTTTGTTAATTGTTTTTAATATTGCCTTTTCTGCAGGCTATCTTTTCTATTCTGGTGCTGTGTGGGATATTGTTGTTTTTTTGGGGGGGGGGCGGGTAATCTTATAATAAAAAAAGAAATATTAAAACAAATACTACACTTAGCAGTATCTTTCTATAACATCTGCCTTCTATTCATCAGCAGTGTGTGTGTGTGTGTGTGTGTGTGTGTGTGTGTGTGTACACAAAGCTGTTACTGAGCATTAGTAAACATGTTCCCTCTTCTTGGGAAACCCGGTAGATTTCTTTTTAATATATTACGGCATCCTTTGAGGCATCTCATTCAGAATTCGTTTCTAGCTGATTAGTTTGCATGGGATGTTGATTAAAAATAAGATTAGGTTCCCCCCCCCCGCCCCCCAAAGAACATGGCAGAGAAGAGTCCCTGTTTTGCTGTTGGGGTTAATTGTATGGGGGCAACAGAAGACATGTGACCCAACTAGCCAACCCTTTTTAAAGAAGCATTGGTCTGATCCCCATCTGTTCTCAAAATGGGTAACCACCCCTTTTTCTTGCTATGGCTCTTGCCAGAGATCCTTTTTACCGAGAGACCCCAGTCGACATCCATACATCTCTGATTGTCTTCTATTGCCCTGACCACGGATGCTGCTCAAGAGCCTGGGGCCTCTCTCCTGAATAGCTGCTATTTTGCATCATTTCCTGGGAATCAGGATCAGAATCGTGCTGGGAGGCACCTTAGAGGTCTTCTAATCCAGCCCCCTGCTCAAAGAGGAGACCCTATACCCGTGATGGCTAACCTTTTTCTTGTCACGTGCCAAAAGTGCGAGCACACACATGCCTCCACCCATAATGCAATGCACCATGCACCTCTGCGCATGCGTGACTCCCCCAAATGTCATGCACCTCTGCACATGCGTGCAACCCCCTGTGCTGCGCACCTCTGCACATATGCATATGACACCCCCCCGTACCCACCTCACCCTCTGCGCATGCGCGTGTGTCTCCCCTGTGCATCTCCCTCATGCATGCATGGCAAATACCTGACAATCAGCTGGCTGGCAGGGGGCACGCGCATGCATGTACAGTGAGGCTGTTCTGGGCGACCTCTCACATGCTGGCAGATACGGCTCTGCATGCCACTTCCGGCACACGCACCATAGGTTCACCATCACAGCCCTATACCATTTCAGACAAGTGAAAAAACCCTCCAGGGATGAAGCACCCACAACTTCTGAAGGCAAGCTGGTTAATTGTCCTCACGGTTGGGAAAATGCCAAAAGCTCACAGCAGCTTCTATTGCTTCATTCGATCTATAAGTCCCTACACCAGGGGTGGGATTCTACCAGTTCACACCTATTCTCTAAAACCAGCTGTTAACATTCTAAGCAGTTTGGAGAACCGGTTGTTAGAAGAAATTACTGGCCTAATCCTTTAAGGAAGGCAGGAAGGAAACATTCTGGTGTTGCTTACAGAAACTGCCTCTCCGTTAACCCTTATTACATTCTTGGCAGGACTAGACTTCCTGTTTCAGGAACATCTCTGGAGTTTTTTTCCCCTCCTTTGCTGGTACTTTGCTTGTGTGGAGTAATCATTCAAAGTTACAATGGCACCGAAAAAAAGTGACTTAAGACCATTTTTCACACTTACGACTGTTGCAGCATCCCCACAGTCATGAGAGGCCAGGCGAGGAGATGCGTGCCTCGATGTGAGTGATGTTGAGTTGGCCACACCCAGTCACATGACCACCAAGCCACGCCCACCAACTAAGCCACACCCACTGAACCGGTTGTTAAAAAATTTGAATCCCACCCCTGCCCTACACCCAGTTTGTTCAAAAGCCACCGTGTGTATTTTTGCCAGGGTCTGTAGGGCTTAGAATGAGCCCTCAAAGGAAAGGATCGTGTTTTCTCGGGACTCTTGTAGTTCAGCGAAAAGAAGAAACAACGCCCTTCTCCTTCCTTGGTCAGAGAGTATGGATTGTGCATCTGTATGGGAATCAGATCTGAAAATAATTTAAGTCCCCAATTTTATACTCTGCATTTTTCAGATGGCTGCTGCAGCAGGAAGAATCACCTAATAAAACTCACTTAGAAGCATCTCTGCCTGGCAGGGAGGATTCTGCCTGGAGCCTTGGAAGGCAGCCCAATTGCCGCGTACCCCACGTTCTGGCTGAACTGAATACTGGATTCACGTTTATGCTGCACAAGGAAGCTGGATACAGGTGGCTTTGCAGCTGGCCAGAAGATTTAAACTGGGCCCTGCAGATAATCAGCCTTAAGCTGAAGCCCCAAGTGGCCTTTACAGGCAGGTCTAAAAAATGGATCATTTTCCAGACTCCTTTAAGTTGAGTTTATTCCTAGTGACTGCATCCATGCAGAGATTTCTGGCAGCGTTACAGTAGTAATTTGCTAGTGGCTTCTTCTGGGATTGTTATTATTTTTCTTCTTCTCAGACTAGGCTATTGCTCTGGCATTCCCAAGCAATCTCCCATCCAAGTATAAACTAGTCCTGCTTAATTTGTGAGATCATCAAAGGTCAGTAAAATGCTGAGGCATCCCCAGTTTTCCTAAGGTCTGCAGGAACTCCATGGAGCAAGTCTTCAACAAGCCCTTGAGAAGCAGGCGATTAGCTATATAACCAGGCCTTACAAATGATAGTTGCTGCAAAGTTTTCTTTTCCTGGAGCCTCCACAGTGTGTGAACCTGGGCATTTGTAAAAGAATGTGATAAACTTCCTTGTTTGGTTGAACTTTTTTTTTAAGAAGTCAAGCTATATTATTTAGATTTGGTGGGATCATGTGTCAACATTAGCAAGCTGTGGGTTATGTTCCATTTGCCAATATACTGATATAACAGGAGTATGATGATGGCTATGGATCCATTATCCTGGATAGAATCTTTTCATTACATAATTGAAATAACTGCCGCTCCTAAGCAAATGGGTTAAAAAAAAATGGTTTCTGTTTATCAGCTTTCAAAAGGGCAAGATACCTCAGTGTCTGATCCAAGGATACCCTCGCTTATAACTTTCACTTGATTTATTTTTCTACCCTTTCCTATTGAAACGACCCTTCTGAAGTTTACTGTGAAGGCGCTGATCAATAGCAAAGATTTCACAGCAGGAATTTCTCAGAATTGAATTCACTAGTAATAGGTGTGCAACTATAAAGGCATGATAAAAAAAAATGATCCAGGAAAATAGATATTTATTTGCAACTTCGGAGTAGTGTGTTGGTAGTCTGTAAAAAACCTGTCCAATGGCAAAGGAGTGTTACTGGGTTTTTTTTTTTAATGCAGAGGTATTTAAATTCCTATTTAAGCATGGAATTTATGAGAAGCCGGCTGAATAAGAGCACAAAATTTGTTTGTATGATGGAACTCTCCCTACAAAGAATTTAATTATCTATCTAAATGTTAACTGTTGGGCAAGAAGGGTATAAAGTTGGAAATAACTGGAAACTTAACCAAAGAGAGGGCTGCTACTGGGGGTAGAATCTTCCATTACTGTTACAACGTGTGTATGCTGAAGCTTTGCATTTTGCTGCAGATCCAAAAGTGCAAGAACCCTGTCCAACAGAACCTGCATCAAAAAAGATGGTTCTGGCAGGCTCCCTTATACATTGCATTACAGCGTCAGGAGCCATTGTGAGATGGAAGATGCTGTCTGTGACCAGCATTCTGGATTCAACTTGTGTCAGGCAGAGAGCCTGTATGTATGTTTGAGTTTGATACAGGCAGAGCCCTGAACCATGTTACAGAAATATCTCGGCCTTTTCTATTTCCTTTGATAAGATCACGGTCTTAAACAGATCCTGGTTCTCTTTTCAAGGAAAAAGGGAATATGAAGTCTCTACTTTATCCAGACTCACAAGCCAAAGAGTTCCCCCACCCCCTCCATTTTAAATCTCATTCGGCCACACTATACTTGCCTTTCGTTCTCATGTCCCTTAATCGGTACAAGTCTTAACTTTCTTCAACTATCTACCTGGGCCCTAGAGATTGGGAGAGAGGTAGGAAGGAGGGAAGGAAGAAGCTTTTGGAAGTCGGTATGCCGCCCGGGTCATTATCATCTCTGGAAGAAGTGCTCCGAAGATCTCGGCCACTTTCTCTGGGGTGATGCCCGAGTAGGCAACAAATCTGAGTTAGGTACCCCACCCTTACCGTATTGGCGAAGCGAAGCGAAGCTTGCTTACTGGCCTATTTATCGCAGGGCAAGAAGCTGAGCTGCAGCAGGTGAAGGGTTAAGTGCAGGCTCAGCTGTTCCGGATTTTCTTGGTTTCCTAGCGAGCTGTTTGATATCTGAATGCACAGGGGACTCCCCCGCCTCCCAGCCCTCTCTTTCTTCCCCCTACCCCCACGCGCGCACACGCGCGCACACACACACACACGCACACACACACCCTTTGCAGACCATGCGCTCGCTCAGCCGCTTCGTCTAATGGCACCGACTCTCAGCCGGCACGCTGCTCCTTCGTTGTTTGAGCCGAGGACACAGAAGGCAGCTCCTCTCATGGAGCCCTCTTAAATAGCTCCACACGAGGGAGCTGCCAAAGGGGTGGGGGTGGGGGCAAAAACGGAGAAAAAGCAAGTACTGTGAAGAGAAGAAGCAGAAGGAGCTGCCAACATCACCGCTCCTGGGTTTGCTGGCGACCCATGCTCTGCTCGATGGCTAACTCAGGCTGCCTCCTGGTCTCCAACTCAGCCTTGCTCCCGCACTCTCTCCCTTGTCCCCCAGCCTTCCTCTACCTCCAGCAGGTAAGTCGCCTCTTTGTGCCTCCTGTTCACACGTGGTTGGCCTCCCCAGGGCTAAAAGATCAGGGCTTCCGTCGCCGCTACCGCGGGCTCCCCAAAGGCAGGTCTAACTCGCTCACAGGTTGGAGATGGGCTCCAGGGTAACACCTGTGCGCTGTCTGGCTGCAGTAGGGCTGACTTGGCAGCCAGCTCAAGATCAAGGAGATGACACTTCTCTGAGCTTGTAAGTGGGGGGGGGGGGAGAGTGCAGCACTGTTCAACTTTACCTCCCCCGCCCCCATTAAGACAATAGGTGGCTGTGTTGTATATCTGGAGTGTGTACCTGTTTGTGTTACCAGGGAAGCCCCGTTTAGAATGTGTTTAAAGCCTGGTTTCTGCCAGCAGATGCCATGCATGTGGGCTATCTCGCTCTTGCTCTCTTTCCGCTGCCTTTTTTTGTTGCAGTCAAATTTTATGCTTCCAGGGTGGTCTGGATGTGGCTGTTTTGTATGTAGACATGTGAATAACCTAAAAGACAGATCTGTCTGTCTCAACTTGGCCCTCCGAAGTGCTGCAACCCAATTTCCAGCCAGCTTTGGTTTTGCCAGGCATGTCTCCCCTTAGCTGAAGCATCTCACTGCAATGTGAGTCTAGTTCCTTAACTTCTCTCAAGGGAGGGGGGGGCTTGCGATGCCCACAGCACCCTCCCCAGCAGGGCCACGGCACTTTCTTTCACTTTGGCACTGTGATCAAGGAGCCGCACATGTTTCTTGCCCGGGATCTCCAGAGGAATGGAAGCTGTTGCCTTCAAAAGTCTCTTTGCAGCATCGGAAATCCCTGTCTCCCAGCTGTGCTAACCCTTCCATTTGAGCTCAAAGGAGTTTTTAAAAATTCATAGCTTCCTAACCATTGGCACTAAATAGTTGACGTGGCCAGCCACCTTTGGGGTAGAAGGGCAGTCCCGGGCTTGTTCTAAAATCTTAAATAAAAGAAGGGAGGCTATTACTGTTTGCTTTAATGCTTCAAACCTTTGAATGGAAGGAGAAGATAATTCACACCTAGGACTTCCTTAAGTTAGCAGAGTAACACGGCGTCTCTCTCTCTCTCTCTCTCTCTCTCTCTGCAATCTGGAGAAGGGGAATTCTCTGAATCATGATTTTTCTCTTTTCTTAGTACATGTTCGTCAGAGAGAGCCAGAATGGAATGGCTCCTATTCCAGAGGAAGCATGGGAGTTTGGGTAATTGTAATTTCAGTGTCTTCTTGCTAAGGCATGGAATTCCCTGGGAAAATGAAGACTCATTCAGAAAAAATATCACAAGTCAGCTGCATGAGGGATTTATGAATACTTGAAGGGCATACTAGGAAAGCCTCTCTTGCTTTGAACTAGGAGACAGACTGGGCTAATATGATTAAAACACGGAGGGTATTCTGTTAGGGGGAATCCTTTGGGGTTTTTGCTTTTGGTCGCACTGCGTAGCCCTTCAGCCGGCTAAGACTTCAGGAAAGCTGCATGGACGTTTTGCCTGGTGCATATTGCATTTCCTCTAGACTGGGCACGGGAATATTGCAAGCAAGTTCATTAATTGAGTGGTTACAGCCCAAAACATCAGCACAGGGGAATTTAGGGGAAGGAGAAGCTTCATTGAATATCTTGATTTTCTTAGCTTTTCTCAAGCCTCCTTATTTTCTTCTGGTTTCCCCACCCTCTCTGCTTCCTAAGCCTCCTCCACTTCGTTTGTAGGTATTAAGTGTGTTGAGGGGAGGGGTGTTATATAATTTTAGGAAGATTATTTGTTTGCGACTTACTTGGTTTTGGAGAATAGGCTGAAATTTCTCTTTTTTTTTACACTGGGCAGGAAACAATCTGCATCTGAAGTTTTTATTCATTATCAAATTAATTTAAATTAAGAATTAATTTAAAAACAATATTTGAAAACAAAAAATAATAACTGGCAAAAACTATGTACTTAAGGGGGAGGCCTATGTGGAAGCTGCAGCTTGGGACACAATTATTCCTGTCCTGTCCCCCACCATTTTGATTCAGGTTTATTCCTTTGAGGCCTTGTGGCATGGAGGCTGAATGTAGGCTCGCTGCCATGGTTCATTTTGGGGCATTCAAGAGTAATTTTAAGGTTGATCGTTAACCTTAATTGTGGCTCAGTTCCTATGGTGGTGGTGGGGGGAAACCACACATTTGATAGTAAGCAAAATATCTGCTCAAGGAATTTTCAACCAAGTTAAAATCTGAACCCCATAATCAATCCATAAAAGTTGATTATGAAAACTGGATTACACAGACTCATCAATGTTTGTCAAATATCGAGAGTGCCCAGTTTCAATTTACCTCCAGCTCTTACTTAATAAGCAGAAGTTTGGTGACATTCAAACAACAATCTAGAGCCAGTTCAAGATTTTTGACTTTGGCAAGAATATGTCCAGATGCCATGCACACGCACTCTCACGGTCCTATAAGAATTAGATAATTGACAATTTTGCGAGATTTTAATGGAGCTCCAGATATGGCAAATTGAAGCTGCCATTTCACTGCCTCTCCAAGGGAATATGTATGTTTCTTCCCGTTACTTTTATTAATACTTGTTCCTGTAAACACCTTTTAGAAAAGGAATATTTTTTAGTAGCTGGGAATATATATTAGATGAACGAATCCTTGGCCTAACACAATACTTTTATCACACTTATTTATCTTGTTTGCAAAATAAAGATTCGTCATTCAAAAGTTTAAAAATTGAATATTTTGGCCCAGCTTTAATAGTGATGATGCTAATATGTTCAGTCATAATAGGATTATTTTTGTATATATTTAACAGTTGGTTACATGTTCACAGATGTTAAATGTAAAAGGATCCCTAGTGCAATCCCTAGTGGTCCTTTATCTCTTATAGATGCGTTGTTGAGAATTTCTCCTCTAAACTTCCAAGATTAAAAACCATAAAAATAAGTGTCTCCTTCATTAGTCCTTGCTAATTACTTGACACTTGGTGTGCATATAAATGGATGTGTGTCATATTGTACATTATATTAGCTTAACTGATCCATTTGGGAGTACATCACCAAAATATTGCATTGATTTAGGTTAGGAAAAGTATAATCTTACATAGCATTTGTAGGCAAATTCAGAATTGGTTCCAGAAATCAAAGCTTTAAGAAACAGGTTTAGGAAATAGTAAAATTTCTTCTGCATATAGAGAAGCAGTAAGTGTGGAGTTAAATAAATTAGCATGCTTTTATAATGGATACCTGTGCATAGGTGTTTGTTATCATACATATAAGATAGGCATATATTTTAGATGTTTAAAAGTAGATTGAAAATGTGGGGGGCTTTATATCTGGAGCAAGCTGAAAATTATTGTTTATGTCCAATGCCTAGCTGAATTGTTGATGTGAATTTCCACACTATTGGCAGGGAACATTACTGGTAAATGGTAGGGCTGAAATTGGATTTTACCACAGTCCAAATAAAATTTGAACGTTTGTTTCATTAAGTTTGATTTGCTCCATCCCCTAGTGAATGTCAGAGTGTAGTTGAATTACTATAATATTAATTTGTCCCTTATATAGTGAGGTATTAAGATGTGTCTGTCCTATGATATGCTGTGATCTACTGTCACCCAAATCCCATTGCAGATGCATTGTAATTTTTTTTTAATTTGGAGATGGGGAGATTCACATGCCTACCACATGCTAGCTGAAGTCTGAAAGCTGCTTCAGATTCTGTCAAGATGTTGAGTTTCTCTAAGCTGTGTGTGCCTTCAAAATAGAAGTGCTTTCCTTCTGACAAAATGCAGATTTAACTCTTTCCAAAACCCGATTTTGAGTTGCTGTTCCGAAGTGTGTATGTAAAATTCAGCTGCTATTCTAGTCACAAAACTCTCACACACATTCTGCTTTAACAAAGGGAATGAAAGAGTACAGCAGAGTTTAGTCTATGAAGAGGACTCACAATTCCTTCCACACATGGCGCACACATTGATTTGGAAACTGATTATCTGTTGATGGAAGCCATATAAAAGGCAAACTTTGCCTTTGCTGGAGTCTTTTTTTTTTTAATGAAATGCATGCGCTGCATGCCCACACATAAACTGTCCCATGTTCAGTAGGTCTTTTTAATATTTCATTATGATCTCCAATATTTGGAAGACAATGATTTACAAAGATTGGTGGCAAAATACAACCAAATGCTGCCTCAAAGAGCCCAGACTGTCCTGTCACCTTCCCAGCCCCTCCAGGCTCTGCTGGCCTGATTAGCATCTGGATCTGTAAGTGGATCTCATAGATCAGTGGTCGCCAACCAGTAGGCTGGGGACCATCTGGTGGTCCGCGAAAAAATTTCAGTGGTCCGCAGAGAAATGTCATCCCCAAAGCAATTAATCCAGGCTGCGTGAGAACACAAGGCTGCGCCACCCTACATGCCCCACGAGAACACAAGGCTTGCGTCGCTTGCATTGCAAACGACATGAGGTAGTGAGGAGAGAGGGGAAAGGACAGAGGGGGGGAACTTGCCCCACTCACCCCATGCGCCTCGCCTGGCCATTGGGCTGCTCCTTTCGGCTTCTTTCTTCTTCTGCTTTTGGCTGCACGCAAGGAAACTAGCAAAAGTTTTTCTTTCTCTCCTCCAAACTCCACCAGAAATGAGTCTTTGGGACCCTGCAAGGCATCCTTGTTCCAAGAGGCTGCGCTGGTGTGACAAATCTCACAAAGACTCATTTCTAGTGGAGTTTGGGGGAGAAAAAAAAGACTTCTGCTGCTTTCCTCACATGAAGCCAAAGGTCTCTCTCTCCCCCCACCCCTCTTTCCCCCTGAGAACGGAGCTGGAGGCGGTATCCTGTGATCCCAAATAAAGAATGATCGATCGGTAGGAAAACGGGATGTGGAATTTTTCTGCAGACTTTTGGGGGGATTTTCCCAGGGTCTCTGGTCCGCGGGATTTAAAATTATGAGTTTGGTGGTCCCTGAGGTCCAAAAGGTTGGCGTCCCCTGTCATAGATATGATAGGCAATTGAAACTGTCTGTTTAGCTGGCAAGTAAGAAATTATCTTGGTTGCAGGTAGAAAGGAGTTGGGGAGAAGAAAGAGGTGAACATAAGGTGTATGCAGGTGGCATTAAGGGTTGAGCCACAACATTGTGGCTGACCTAAATCAAAGATAAAGAGAAACTACAAAGCCAACAAAGGCTTTTCCTGAGGCAGCAGAAGGGATAGAGATCACCCTCTTCCTGTCCAGCAGCTTGGTGCTTTACAATTGTTCTCATCCTCTTTAGAGGTGGGTAAAATGGGGGCCCAGATTGTTGGGGGCAATAGGCTGACTCAGTCAACTGCTTAGAGAGGACTGTAAAGCACTGTGAAGGGGGCATATAAGTCTAAATGCTATTGGTATTGTTGTATTAGTTTTCTGCTGCAAGCAGCTTTCTTTTGGTTCAAGCTACACTCCACTATGAATCACCTTGCCGAACCGGTTCTTTGTTCAGTGGATCCTGCAATTAGCACTGGACAGACTGTATTAATGTGGGCTGGTTTGTGGAGAGAGAGAATCAAAGCTTCTGTTAAATTGACTCACTCTGGTACCTGTGGTTTGAAGTTTGAAAGCAGGAAGAATCCTATGAAGTTTGGGGCAAACCCAAGCACAGTTTGCTTCCAAAAGGATAGAGCCTTCTTGAACTCAAAAAGCCCATATTTTAAAAGGAACTTGGAGGTAGGAGAATGATGTCAGCAAATTAAAAACATCCCTGGATAATAGGTATTCTTTCGTCGCCAGTCACATTGTTGCAGATGTAGTGTAGTTTTTTATTCTTGTTAATTGCTTCTTCAACCCTTTCAATGTTTTTTCCCTTATTTTTAATAGTCTCAGCCTAGCTAGGATCCTTTCTGATTCATTGCCCTAAACCTGGAAGTAGCTGGTGGATATTAGGCCCAGCCGGCCTACAGGAAATGTTTTACAAAGTGTTTTGGACATATTAATATAGCAGCATTGGTAATTCATTTAATCTCTGCTGTGGGGGAGGGGAAGGGCTATAAATTAAGAAGAAAAGCAAAACAAAGAAAAAACTGAAGACCAAATTAAATGGCAATTGGCGATTACAGATAGTCCTTACTTAACCAACCACAACCGGAACTATCAACTCTATCACTAAGTGACATGGTCATTAAGCAGAACATCACATGACTATGACTAGAATCACAACTTCACTTCTAACATCCATGATTGCTAAGTGAGACGCCATGTGACCACAACTGGCAACTTCCTGTCGGCTTTTCTATTGAGTTTGCTTTTGGAAGCCAGCTGTGTGAATAACAAATGGCAATCACACGACCATGGAACACTGTAACTATTGTATACTGGTTGCAAAAGTGCCCCAATTGTGACCACATGATTGCTAGGATACCGCGATGGCTGCAAGTTTGAGGACCAGTCATAAATCTCCTTGTTTAACACCACTGTAACTTTGAACAGTTGCTGAATGAGGCAGTCATTCAGTCAAGCAAGGACTGCCTTTATTCATCTATACCTCATTCCTTTTTTTTTATACGAAATGTGTGTGTGTGAGTTAATTGCAGGAAGTATATATAATCAGACTAATTTGATAAGATTTGTATCTTCATTGCTTGCACACATTCACAGAGATATGAAAAGTGAAGTGCTACCATTTTTAAAAAACCTAAGTGGATCCTTAAAACAAACTTAAACTTTGCAGACTCCATTTCATCCTTTCACCTCCCCCAAATGTGTCCTGCATGCTCCCACTTGGAATGCAGCTCTTGAACTGTGGCTCTTAGGTTGATGAAATTTGTAATGTCCTGACATCCAGCCACTCCACTGAGGCTGTTTGATTCGTGCATGTGCAAATATATGCCCTCAGCAATCCACCTGCTCAAACAACATTTTCCACATTGTTTTATAATACAGTTCTTATATAAATATATATTCAAGTATTTTACAGATTTGGGACATGCTGTATATATTCATATACTTTGATGGGTACTCATGCATATGCTTACATGCATAAATACATGGAGTTTTTTAAATCTCTGCTTTCATTTTAACTCATGGAACTTTAATAGACCAAATTCAATACCTTTCCTAGCAGTGATAAGCAAACTTTAATTGAAAGATTTGGTGAGTACTTTATCGGGACTATATTTTTTTATAGCTTCCATTTTGGCATCTGTGGGGTCATTTTATTCACATCTAGTATTTACTGAAATGGATAAAATTGACTTGGATCCCAGAAATAGGAACACATGGTGATGATGATACATTGTTTTAACTAGAAACATCCTGTGGTTTAATAAATGGTTTCACATGTGAACATGTGTGTGCATACAAACATTCAACCTTCCTTGGTTTGAAATTATATGATGGTGAGAGAAATTTGCCAAGATGCACCGTGGCCATAAGAGCAACCCAAGTCAGCTAATAGCACCAGGCAATGTTTCCCAACATTAAAAATTGACTGAATTCTCTTGACTTCATGCTTTTTTCATATTAGTTCAGAAGAACAAGAAAGAAAAAGGTATACAAAAGGAATGAGAGAAAAACTACTAAACCAGAGAGGAATTATTATCAAGGAATGTCAGAAAATCAGGAGCCTAGTAGCACTTTTTCTGATTTTGATTGATTGATTGGTTGGTTGGATTTGTTAAAGGAGCCCAACGGAACAAGACAGATACATTCAGGCTCGGATTTTATTTCTGGAACTTATAATATTTCTAGGTTCTTTTATGGTTGAGATTGCAGATAAAGTTTCTTATACATGAACATGTGTGTCTACTGAGAATATGATTAGACAAGGAAGGGTCAATAGTTACTGATACTACTGATAGTAGTCAGACAACAGACAGTAATCAGGACTACTGATAGATAGTCCTCAACTTACAACCATTTGTTTAGCTACCATTGGAAGTTATGATGACACTGAAAAAAGTGACTTACAACCATACTTATCACTGTTGTTGCATCCTCTCTGTCACATGGGTGTGATCTGATTACTTGGCAACTGGCTTGCACTTATGACAATTACAGCATCTTGAAGTCATACGAATGCGATCAGGAACTTGGCAACAAGCTTGCACTTATGACAGTTGCAGCGTTCTGCAGTCATATGATCGCAATTTGTGACTTTCCCATCCAGCTTCCAACAAGCCAAGTCAATGGGGAAGCCTGCAGGAGATTGGAGGCTGCAATAGTGTGATGTCTTGCTTAATGACATGGCAAAAAAGATGATAAAATTTAGTGTGGTTACATGATGTCTCATTTAACAACTGCACCATGTAACAATGAATTTTCCACTCCCAATTGTGATTGTAAATAGAGGATTACCTGTGCTGCTTTCCAGAATTGCTTCAGAGTTTTCATTGGCTTAGCTTGTTTCTTGTTGTGCAGATGTGTGTTTGAAAGAAAACCTTCAGCAGAGAAAGTCTGCTAATTTCAGATGCAAATAACCGGAAGCATTTGTTGAATTCAATGCATAGTAGAGTTTATTGTTGCTACCTATACACAAAAATCTAGTCAACTAACAAGCTAAACTAAATTAGCTGTAGCTAAGGTTCAACAGAATTCACTGGACCTGGGTCTCTTGTAGTAACACAGTGACTCTAAACTTATGACACATTTAACTCTCCCTTCCAGCTCAGCCTGCTTTCTCTTCTAACTATTTCTGTTTATCCCAGTCCAATTTTCTTTTTTTCTTTTAAGACATCCATGGTTGCAGGTCTAGCTGTCTTGAATTACTTCTCCCCAACAATGAAAAATTAACCCCCATCACTTTA
The DNA here is from genome assembly GCF_049901715.1 of Pseudonaja textilis. Taxonomy (NCBI): domain Eukaryota; kingdom Metazoa; phylum Chordata; class Lepidosauria; order Squamata; family Elapidae; genus Pseudonaja; species Pseudonaja textilis. The sequence goes on along the minus strand of NC_141991.1, from coordinate 111,097,374 downwards.
GTTGTGAAGTCAATGTTTCCCTATATTATTTCATGTATAAGGTTTTGTATTTTGTTCATGCGTGAAGAAGACTAGATATAAATATGTATACCAGCTATCTATTTAATAAATTAATATGCTACTTAATATTAGTAACATCTAATATTAATATTTAACATACCGGTTATTACCAGACATATGTGTCTTTTTGTAAAAAGAGTTCTAGTATATGAAGAAAGTCTACTTTTTGTTATTTGTTAATAAATAACATGAGATATGGTATGAACAGATCTTTGATTGAATTACTAGAGCAGATGATTAGTTACTGAAATGGCTAGTACTTGTCTTGATGAAAGGGAAAGTCATTTTATTTCTTTTATTTCTTTATTTCTTTTTTCTTTATTTTTCCCTCCTACCATTCTTTTCCTCTGCACATTTTATTTTTCCTTTTCCTTTTTAATATTTTTCTTAGTTTACGTTAGTTTTTTATTTTTGTATTTTTAAACTTTAATAACAATTATTATTTAAAATAATGAACAAAATTGAATTTTTCTCCGCACTGGGCCATGTACATCTGGCATAAATTTTATCCACAATAAGATTCAAGGTAATTCTCAGTTTAGCTCCTTTCATTTTAGAAAGCATTGATACCTGGAATCCTTACTTTGTTCCCTCATCCCAGCTGTAGAATATAGTCCTTGGGGAAAATGCATTTTGTATACATTCAAAACTATTATTGATCCTTCACCAACATATCCAAGTTCTGTGTCCATAGATCAAGTATATCATTTCATAATCTACCAAGTATTGATATCATTTCTGTGTTTGTATGAACTTTGTGCTTCCTACTGAGATGTTCAGTGGCTTTTGATGATCCACAATAGTCGAGTTGAAATCTTGAAGCATGATACTTATTATGTTTGGCCACATCTGGCACACTGGAAGAGAAAACAAAAATCTGTGTATAAGTTCTTTTTTTCCTCTTTAATTTTTATTGAGCTACAGGGTTTGGAATACTGCATTAAAATTCTGTGAGTAGAAAAAATAATAATAATTCTTCTGAAGACAGGAGAATAATGCAAACATTTTGACAGACTAGGCCAATAGAGGTAAAGAAAAGATAACACTTATAAATCGTATTTGTAGACGAGTTTGAGGAAAGGGTTCTGCTATGCAGATGTCCCTTTCTCTACTCATTAAACTAGAACCCTCATGAACTTCGTTGGTTTGGGGAAACTGTTTATGCCATTCACTGTAAACATGTGGAATAGGAATTTGCTGTTTATGAATCCAAGGTACCTATTTGGTGAAGTAGGTTAAATGACACAGTCTTAGGCACTTTTCTATACAAGTATTTCTCCACCCACAACCATAATTGAGCCCAAAATTTCTGTTGCTAAGTGAGACAGTTGTTAAATGAGCTTTGTCCCCATTTTGCGACCTTTCTTGCCACAGCTGTTAAGTGAATCACTGCAGCTGTTAAAGTAGTCACACGGTTCTTAAGTGAATCTGGCTTCCCCATTGACTTTGCTGGTCAGAAGGTTGCAAAAGTGTGATCGCATGACACTACAACCGTCATAAATATGAACCGGTTGCCGAGCATCTGAATTTTAATCACATGATCATGGGGGATACTGCAAGTAGTGGTAAGTGTGAAAAACGACCGTAAGTCACTTATTCCATTGCCACTGTTAACTTCAAATGGTCTCTAAACAAATGTTGTTTGTTATTGTAAGTCGGGGACTGCCTATACAGTCCTTTTGGCTGAACATCTGGCATCATAAAAACGTCTTGCCTCACTTTTGCAAGATTTCTGGAAAGAAAGTCATCATAGCAAATTCAGGAAATTGGACCTCTGGCAAAATGCAACAGAAAATGGCTGCCAGTGTAGCCCAGAGGAATGTCCCAGTTCGCTTGGAAGTCCCCCTCCCGGTTATGTCCTAGCCTGGGCTTTTCTTTGCCAGGTGTCTCACTGACTCAGAGAACAACTCTAGCTGGCTCCCAGCTCCTCCATCTCCAGGGAGCTTCTGCCAGAACTGAGCCACCTTCTTGCTCTATCTGAGATGGACATCCATTACTGATGGAATTTGCACTGAATCAGCAGGTTCTAGTCCAAGCCTCTCGATGATCTTGGAGCAGATCCTGCCAGAATGTAATCTCTGGCCCTAAGGGATCAGCTACAAACAATGAGGCAATCCTTGGCAGAGAAGACAGTCTGGAGAGCAAATCCGGGCAGTGGCTCCAATGGTTAGAGTGATGCTTAGAGAACCATAAGAAAAAGAAGAATTAATTAGAGAGGGGCGGCTGTGTTGGAACCTCAGATAAATGGAGATAAAGTAGAGAAGGTTTATAAACCCAGCTCAAAGAGGGTGGATAGAAAAGAAGCTATGAAGTTGACCAGATCAGGTTTGAGCGGTGAAGCAATTATTTCTTGTTTTAGTATGCTGCACCAATAAAATGTTTCAAATCTACAGGAACCGAGATTTGTTCCTTGTTTCATTTTCCAGTGCTGCCTCTTCTCCCTCCATTCATTCCCATTACTTTCAAAGTGCTGCTCCCACTGCCTTGCCTGGCTTTGGACTTTGCCTAACTTTTTAATTGTCAAGCGCTGGCACAAGGTATGAAAACCTGTGGGACATTCTTTGGTGTTATTTTCAGCTGCCTTCTAGGGGTTTCTGCTTTTAAGCAGTGAAAAGGGGCTAATCCCCTTTGCCTCCTGCAGAGCCAGCATAAATACTTAACATGACACTAGTCTTCTAGTGCTTTCTGGATTTCAACACCCTTCCCCAACCAAGATTCTGGCTAGGAGATTGGGACATTAAATCCAACCCATTTAGAAGCCCCATATTTTGGGAAGTCTGTTTCATATCCAGCATCTGATGCCTCCACTACTCAATAGTAATTAATGAAATTGTGCAATATTTATGCAACACGTTTTGTAGGACTCAAAGGCAGTTTTGCTGCTATGACATTCATTGTTATTTGTCATTGAAATCTGTTCAGATTAAAATCATCCTTTAAACCGACTAAATCAATTTTTAAAAACTATGTCAATTCCAAAACATCTGCATAGCTGGTAGATTCACAAGATGAAGGAAGTATGATTTAGAAACTGGTGGTGTTCATTAATTAAACTATATTTTTCATACTTACAACAGAGTACACTCTGCTTGCCCAAGACATTTGCTGCTGAAGGCAAAGTAGGAAACAATCTTTCTGTCCGTCTCCAGTCCAGATACATATGGCACTAAAGAAAAAGGAAAAGAAAAAAGACAGCACTAGTAAATTAAATATCTGACAGTTTGCTTCCCTTTTGTTATTCTCAGAAAAAGCAGCTGCCTGAAGCCACTGTCTCAATTTGACCAGTGGTCGTCAACCCAGTCCTGAAAATTTTAATCAGAACCAGAGTAAGTGTAGTCCCTCAATGAGCAGCTCCCGTAATTATAACTTGCCTTTACAGATTAAACAATGGAAGTTTTAATTACCCAAATTGTAATTAGGCTACTCGCATATAAACTTTTTAGCAACGATGGCATTGGTCAATCAAATCTAGTACTTTGTACTGTATGTGTGCAGGGGGAAGTCCTTTTGCACTTTAAATTGTACCCGGGTTATATGTGTGATTGTTCTACTAATGAGCAGCGAACACAATTGGGTAATCTTAGGAGCAACTAAAATGTCCCATTCTGGAGAACAGCATTTGGAGTTGTTAAAATGAACTCACAATTAGCATATTGATGAGTACTTTTTCATTAAGCCATAACAAAAATGAAATAATGTCTCTCTCTGCCTTGCCCTCCAGCATAATCCTAATACACCATCAACTATACAGGCTATTTCACGAAGTTTCAATAGCCCTGCCTCCCTAGACATAGAGGCCTGAGGTATATTTAGGGATTTAAGAGTCCCAAAGAAAAAGAGAGAGCTGGGAGATGGGATCCTTGGAAAGGGGAGCCAAATAGTAAGAAAAACCAGATGGTTGAAAAACAGCAAGTTAATCCATCAATAAACCCTCTGGCTAAATCACCCCTTGCATTGGGAGAGAAGTGGGCACGGAGCTCCTCTAGCCTAGCAACTCTCATCATTCCTTCGACGTTGAAAATCGGGCTGGAGATGCATGCGCTGGGGAAGTTGTGCCCCTCCAGTGCACGCAGCTCTGTAGTTTCTAATATTCCTCCCACTGGCCCTGAGGGTTAAAGTTGGATGGGAACTGGAGTCCAACAGTCTCTGGGCGGTTGGTCTGGTAAGTCTAGAAAGGCCAATGATAGGAAGATGTGGAATGAGACGGCAAATTGTTTGGGGACCTGCATGTTCTGAGGAGTTAATTAGAGTTAATTATACTAAAGGACGCAGTGGCTCAAGTGGCTAAGACGCTGAGCTTGGCGATCAGAAAGGTCAGCAGTTCGGCGGTTTGCACCCATAGCACCACGTAATGGAGGGAGCTCCCGTTACTTGTCCCAGCATCTGCCAGCCTAACAGTTCGAAAACATGTAAAAATGCAAGTAGAAAAATAGGGACCCCTTTGGTGGGAAGGTAAACAGTGTCCATGTGCCTTTGGCATTTAGTCATGCCAGCCACATGACCACAGAGACGTCTTCGGACAGTGTTGGCTCTTTGGCTTTGAAATGGAGATGAGCGCCACTCCCTAGAGCCAGAAACGACTAGCACGGATGTGCGAGGAGAATCTTTACCTTTATACTAATTAGCTTGTAAATGAATCTCAGATTTTTTTTATGAAATTCTAACCATATATATATAGTATTGCAATACCTTTGCTGCATCTGACTAAGCTAGGAGCTTATCAGCTGCTGCTGCTGCTTCCTATGGCTTTGCAGCTTTTCTTCTCTACATATGTATGTTCCAACACATCCAGCCACTGGTCCCCACTTGCATATCTTGTTTGAGGAAGTTGTATGAGGCATTATTCCTTTGTGTGTGAAATGGCTGCCTCCAAATTAAGTTGAAATAATGGCCACTCCCAAGCAGGACTAGTAGTGTTCCGTCATCTTTCATATTTATGAAATTTAATGAGAATAAGTTCAGAACTTCTTATATTCCCACCATTTCTGACTTTGTTGCATGAAATCTATTAAAGAGGATAATATGGGATAGCTCTGTAGTCTTTGGCTTATGACTACAATTGAGCCTAAAATTTCTGTTGCTAAGGGAGACTAAGTGAGTTTTGCCCCATTTTACGGCCTTTCTTGTAACAGCTGTTAAATGAATCACTGCCATTATTAAGCTATGGTTTCCCCACTGATTTTGCCTGTCAGGAGGTCGCACAAGGTGACCCGGGGACTCTGCAACCATTATAAATATGAGTCAATTGCTAAGCATCTGAATTTTTATCATGTGTCCATGGGGAAGCTGCAACGGATATATGTGGGGAAAATGGTCATAATGATCACTTTTTTCAGTGCTGCTGTAACTTTGGTCACTAAATGAACTATTGTAAGTCAAGGACTACCCGCAGTGCTTTTCAATTGCTAACACAGGTTTTCTCCATCTGGAAACTGTTTTGAGTTTTGCACTTCACAAAGTTCTCCAGGCTTTGTGGAAGCCAGGTCAATAATTTTTTGAATCTTTCCAACATTACAACTGCCCCAGTTTCTGGCTGTTCCTTTATGCATGTTCTTAAAACATAAATAAAGAAAACAGAGTGGAGGTACTTTTTTTAGAATAGTGGAGCCACTCTGGAAATTGCTACCTGTCTAAATATACTTAATTTTCTCAGAGTAGTTTTGAAGAATGGCTTGGCAACGCTGAAAGCAGAAGTTGTGCTGCTTCACTTTTACTCCATCACGAAAGTAGCTTTGGGTTTGTTTGTTTTTTTTTCCCAAACAAAGCCCTATTTTCTTTCAGCAAAGAACAAATAAATAGATAGATGCCAAAAACTTCAGTACGTTAATAAGCAAAGCTAGACTCTCTCCTCAGCCAAGAGACACACAATGAGCTTTATCGGCTGCAACCTCAAAAGCAATCCTAATTGTTTTTAGCGGTGGGTGGAAATCCCAAGGCATCCTAGTCCCTGGTGTGTCATATAAATCAAGTGTAATCATGAACAGTAACTGTTGGCTGGTTAGCAATGTATGGTATCTACGAGCTAAACTGGGATTGTTGTTTGTAAGACTCTACGTGTGGTTTTATACCAGAGTGGTGAGGCCTCCATCCTCCTTTTTAAGGTGTTCATTTGATGTATGGGAGAGGGAGGGGGATGAGTGTGCACATTTTATTAATTATGGCTTTTGGAAGAATTGTGTCCTTCACAACTCCTTTGAATAAATACAGGTGGATACTTCTTTTGCATGGCCCCATAAAACTATGCAATAAATGCACAGGAGGAGAGAGACTTCTGGCCTGGAGTCATCCCAGCCTTTATTATTAGTTTGAGCTTCTACTTCCACAGATAAAGAGCTGATAGAGTTTCTTCAGCCCAGGCTCGGTACTCCCCCTCACTGCCAATGCACTACAGCTATAATCTCATTCTGTTAATCGCCCACCCCTTCCTTCCAAGTGGCCACTTCAGCACTTTCCTGCCTAGCAAAGCCAGAGCACATTCCCAGCCTTCATCAGACCATTCAGAGCCCCTGACAGCCACGAATACCTGACGCCGACACCTTCTCGCTCTGTATCGATCCTCTCTCCTTTCCAATCAGTGCTGCCAGGGTGATGGATCAGAGAGGCTGTGGCCTTGTGCAGCCTCTTCCCCACCCCCTCCCCCGCCTTTCTCCACTGATGCAACCACAACGTGTGGGAACTAGGAGGAACACCTGATTCCTCCATGGTAGTCTCACACAGAAATTAAGCTGGGCCTACAACGGCCTAGCTGTGCCAGGACAGTTCCATGCTCTGCTTCATGTTGCTTTCTTTCTCTTGGCAGTAGGCTTCTCTTCAACTGACATTTAATGTCAATGTGACTTCTAGCACAGGGTTCCCCAGCTCCCGGTCCATGGACTGGCAACGGGCCACGGCATGCCAGAAATCGGGCCACGCAAACAAACGAAGCCCCGTGCAGGCAGCTTGTGAAACCACACCCTCTCCCGGCCGCGGAAACGCCTCTCTCCATGCAATCGGTTCCTGGTGCCCAAAAGGTTGAGGGACGCTGCTGTAGTAAATCTGACGAGGACTTTGATCCAGGCCTTCCCAATGAGTTATGGTGGCGAATGGTTGGGGGTGGTTGAAGCCAGGATTTGTAATGTTTGCTGCGCTGTTTCTCTTCTTTTCATTTTGGTGCTTAAACACAGGCAAAGATTAATAACTGGATATGCAGAAGGACTGGGAAATTAATTTGCTCAAAATATTTTTTTTAAAAAAATCTGCAATGTGCCGTGCATTTGGGATTCAATAGAACTTTAATGAGGCCATGGTGAGCTACATATCCCTGCTGAAGCAGGATAGAATTTATGGTGGAGATTGGTGGCCACAGGCCACTCCAGACAGCTGGTTCTTGTGACTAGACCACAGAAATTGAGGTTTTTGTATTGAGCTTATGAGTCAAGTGTATTTAGTATTTAGTATTTATTTGATTTGTCAGTCGCTTACAAGATACAGGTATAAGAATAAATATAGTTTTGAATACATGAGATAGATACTTATAAGAAAAATAAAAAACAATAGGACAGGGACGGAAGGCACCATTGGTGTGCTTATGCATGCCCCCTACAGGCCTCTTAGGAAGGGGGTGAGGTCAATAGTAGAAAGTCTAAGATTAAAGTTTTGGGGGGTTTGGGGAAGAAACCACAAAGTCAGGTAGAGTATTCCAAACATTGACCATTCTGTTGCTGAAGTCATATTTTCTGCAGTCAAGTTTGGTGCAGTTAACCTTGAGTTTGTATCTATTGTGTGCTCTTGTATTGTTATGATGGAAGCTGAAGTATTCATTTGCAGGTAGGACATTGCAATGTATGATTTTATATACTATATTTAGATATTTAGATTTAGAACCCCATTCCTTAATAAGCATCTTTGGAATTCCTCTCTACTGCTCTTAAATATTAAGAATCTTCAGCACAGCAAGTTTTAATCGCATTCATTGAGTGGGTTTCCGTCTCCTTAGCTTTGAATACCACATAAAGGACTAGAAAAATATTACTACTTAGAATAAACAGCTAAAGAGTGTTGATTTTTGAAAGTTGAAAGTGGACTAAATGTTCAGATGGATTTGGAATAAAACATTTGAAATTAATTATAAAAGTCTTTCCCATGGGAAACTGTCATTGTTTGAGTTCCTTGGAAAAAAAACCCCAACATGACAGGAAGGGATTGTGAAGACACTGGACAGAACTAGAAGATACTAAAGATTAAGTTAAAGGAGAAGAGTACTTAAATTCGACTTGTTAATAAAGAGTAGAGCAAAATGTTTTTAACAGTGGATGTTTTGAAGAATATTTTTAAACAACGGATTTGGGAATTAATTTTAAGAATGTCTGACATCGTAAATAGATGGTGTATTGTAATGATATCTCAGAAGAATAAGCTAAACTAAGTAAGTTTGAAATGGATTTGAATGTGGATTTAAGTATAACAAATTATAAGAACAATATGGAAAAAGATACATAACAAGCAAAACTGGTTGGTGTCTTAATGCTTAATAAAGACATACAAATATCAAACCAGAAGAGTGATTTGGATAATCTTTTTTTTTTTTTTTTTACTGAATGTACAGAAGAGATCTGATATGTTTTGAAGGATTTTCTGAGAAAGGACAAAAAATAAAATAAAAAGAAATCAAGTTCTAGGACAGGCCTGTAAACTGGTGGCCCGTGGGCCAAATACGTCACATGTAGGACATACCCACCACAGCTCCACAAAGGCAAAAAGCATCAAGATACATCATGATCCGGCCTGTGACGTGATCAAGTTTGACACCTGTGTTCTAGGACATTATTTGAAGGGGTTAAAAACCAGGATTGTTAAAAGTACGGGCGGGTAGGGGGGAATATAGAGTTGGCTTATTTGTTCCAGGTTAAAATAAATACCAGTATATAATAATCTCTGATAATTCTTAATGAACTTTTGCTGATAAGGAAAAAATGATGAGGCTTTTGGGTTTTGTTTGCAGTTGAGACATGGGGAAATGAGAAGAAAAGAGCACTCGTATTTTTAAGAGATGGTACTATGTTACTAAAATTGGTTGTGATGGAGGAAGTTGCTTTTTAACCTTTTTTCTTTTCCACATTTTCTATTTTTTATTTTTTTATATCCTATAGTTTTTATTTTCTCTAATCTCTAATAAAATATATGTGTGTTTGTGTACACACACACACACACAAGCAGAATCAGGCTGCTTTTTAAGACGAAAACTCAACCACAGAATGTACATTTCATCAGCCACCCACCTCTCTTACACACACACCCAATTGCATCCGATGTCAACGTAATTCTTTTCTCTCCTGTTTTTATCTGTTGAAATCAATGGCCTGATAAATGAGAATGCATAAGGGAAGACCTCAAATAATGAAATATCTCTTGGGATTATATTTTAAATGATTAACTTTACTGCCTTGAATGAAAACGGAGCAATCCAGCGAATCATTTCAAATACAAATCTATATTTTGGATGCGCTGTCTCCATGGGTGGGGCCCGGATTGTGGTCCCTGTTCCCTCCCGTTAGCAAAGAACCCAGGCAGCATTCATGTTATTCCACTTATTTTGCACAAGGTATATACAACAGGAAAGGCTGAATCCTTAATAATCAAAATATCTTTGTACAGCTGTTTTGGTTTCCCTCTGTCCCTTTTTATGGAAAGACACCAGCCAGAATAAGCAATGGAAAGCACCGGAAGTTTATAAATGCCCCCGATCCCACCTGCCCCCTTCTTCAAAAAGGCAACCAGCTTATACAAAAAAAGTTCACCTGGAATCAACCTTATAACCTAGGGACCATGCATGAAGTGCAACAATGACTTAAGAAACAGGGTGGGGTGTTGAGGAGAGTCACTTTGAATTTTCAGGCCTTTCTTTAATAAACTTTTTAGGTGGGTATATTTTTGCAACCCTTGAATAGATGTTCACTCTTCTGCTTCTAAGGAATATTGATCTGAAGAGAGGTGGTACGCTTAGCATTTGCTGTAGTTGTTTGTTTTGAGTGTTTGTTGTTTTATGAAGAGATAGATCTCTGCATTCTTTGTGTATCCTGCGCAAGGACAAACGGTGTAGGGATTTTTAGGAGTAATGTAACAAGAGAGCTCATCCGTCTCTTGACGGACAGAAGATATACACCTTTTCTGCCACTGAATCAAACACTGGCTCAGTCATTGCTCTCCATGCTCCTGATGGGATGCCTGTTTTTTTTTTAATTAATGTCTGTTCCTTTACTCCTTTATCAACAACAACAATGAAACTACTGTTTTAAGGGGCAAAATTGCTTGGGTGATTTAATGTGAGAGGGCATCTAAAGGGGCTACTTTTGCACTAATGGTAGGAAAGAGTCTTCCAGGTTAATCTTAATGCACCAAACTGGTTAGATCCAGGTGACCTTATGAATTCTTCTAGATTACTTTATCATGACCCGGGCTGAAAGGACCAACCCTGGATTCATAATAGCTTATAGCTAATATTTTTTCACCGTCATCCAGCATCTCTCAAATAGACAGGTATCTCTACAAATCAGATTAAAAATTAAATAAACAAATAACTGTCTCTTAGAGATCTTTTATATACCATACTGCCAGTTGTCCATTCAGTCTGAAGATGGACGTGCAAAGATGGCTCGATGGGCAGGCAGACTGGGAGATGAAACAAGGGACGAGGACAACCCAGGAGGTTTGCTGCTGTCTACGGGCAGCAAATGTTTCTTTTCTTGGCATTCAGTTTGCAAACTACCCAAGGTCAGTGAAATTGTTTTAGTATCTGAAGCAGAACAGCCCTCCACAGCCTCTTCTTGCTTCCTTCCTATAAAGGGCGATTGTGATCATGTCATTTACTTCCCTTTTCATGGCGCCTGCCTTGAAGTGTTTAAGAAGGAATCCTTCTCTGGAGATCCATCACTTAATAGGTGAACTCCTAATTGTAGGTGAAAGATCTCAAGCTTTCTTAAGGCTTTGGCGTTCTCTCTTTCCCCAAGGAAAAAGCAATAGTAAACCAGAGATACCATTTGAAGAAAGAGTGGGATTCCCGGATGTTGTCTGAAATGGGTCTGAGGAGAGATGAAAAACTTCAAGAACCAGAGGAAATGATTTTTGCTCCTTCTTGACTTTATCTCTTTGTGTCATTCCTTACTACCTCAGTTTTAGAAGGAATTGGGTGGGGTGGCGAACAACTGGTAGAACGTACTACCAGTCCTAGTTACTGTTTCTACAACGTATTGTACATGGGACTGCCCTTGAAAAGCATCCGGAAACTCCAGTTTATTAAAAATGTGGCAGCCCGCATGGTTTTGTGCAGACCTAGGTGTGCATATGTGTTACCTCTCCTGTGGGAGCTGCATTGCTTGCCTTTTGGCTTCTGGGTGCAATTCAAGGTGCTGGTTGCAGTCTTCAAAGCCCTTCATGCCTTGGGACCAGGTTATCTGAAGTCACATCCCCCCGACCTACGAGAGCAGGGGGTATCAAAATGGCAGTCTGCAGGATGTGGATGCATCATGCGCAGGCCACGCAGACCCCAGCTCCACAAATGGAAAAGATGTTGCAACGTGATGTCTAGTTTGACACCCATTCACTGGAGTGTGGAGACAAGGATTGTTGCAAGTCCCATCCCTAAGGAGGTACATCTGGTAGAACTCAGAAGAAAGGCCTTCTCTGTGGTAGCTCCTTCCCTTTGGAATATCATCTCTTCAGAAATTAGTCTGGGCCCCACTTTGACACTCTTTTGTAAGGCCCTGAAGCCTTGGCTTTACCAGTAGTGCCTGGGGAACCCAGAAAGGGATGGAGCCCATCAAGTGGCTCATTTGACTGTGTGTTGTTGCCGGGGAGGTGGGGAGTTGTTTTTTTTCCTATATTGTGTTTTTATTGCTTGTAAGCTGCCTGGAGTTGCTGTGAGTGAGTAGGCAGCCATATAAATTTCCTAAATAAATAAACTGAAGTACAGTAAGTAAAACGCAACTGGAACTAAATATGGGTGTGTTGACTCATAATGGGCTTTTGTTAAGTACTGTTTTGAATATTAGAGATGAAATATTCAAACTCTGCCTCTCTGCTATAACTATAGCCTTCTTCCATTTCATCTCAAATAAGAGAAATGGCAGCCAAATTGATGATTCCCCTTTCAATAATAATCTTACATTGCATAATTATGTTTAACTAGTTATGCAACAAAACTGCCTGAGATGCTGGTGAATAGATGCTAGCAGATTTCCAGTAGAGTGACGATACTCTTGTTTTAATATATAAAATACATCCGTACGATGAAATAGAATTTTGAAAAATTATTTGTGTAGGCATGGCTTCTTTGCTCATTGGGTGCCCCACTTTTTGCTACACAAAGGTTAGTTTTAAAGGTTTGAAATTTACAAGAGGCTGCTAAGAGGGGACCTTTGCAGTCTTGATTTATTCACCTAATTTTAATTCCCAGGTATTTCCTCCCAGAATGGTAGGAAGGTAGCATGTCCTATATGAGAGATGAATTGTCTGCTTTCAACAGCCCAATCAGTTCACGAGTAAAGATAAGGTCAGCTTTACGTTAAAGTCATCCCAGCTGGCAGTTTTCTGTTGTGTCCTGCAAGGCTTCCCTCACCCTAGTTTACTTGCGCTCCTTTCCTAGCCACATGGTAATTCCCCCCCCCACCGCCCCCCCCCCCATTTCTTCAGCAGCCACATGCTTTGTTAGCACACTGGGGTTCAAAAGTCCGATTAGTCATTAGGAGAGCAAAGGGTCAATTTACCAGTGTGCCTTCCTCTCCATTTAACTAATTTAACAGTGGAATTGTTACAAATTCCATTTTATTAGAGTCTTGTTTCTCAGTCCAGCTGAATTACCCAAATCTCATTTTCTCAGAAGTGCTGAATATGTAATTAGAGGAAAAATTATGCTCCTGTTTCCTATTAGCATGGAGCATGCATGTGAGAGAGAGCGTGTCCACACGTGGGTGGATCATTTTGTGTGTGTGTGTGAGACTAGTTTGTGGGCTCCGCTTTGGGTGTGTGCGAGCACAAGTCTTTGTCTTAATTTATAGATTCACAGATATAATTCCTCAAATCCTCATCTGGTCTTAGAGGTTTTTTACAAATTGTGTGAATGTGGATGTCTCTATTTCCAGGCGCCAGAGTCTGTGTGTACATGGTTTTGTACGAGAGTGCATATTTTATGAAGCAAATATTATTTAGGGAACATGTATTATTTAGGGAACAGAAAAATCTTAATATTTTGGTATTATTTTAAAACTGGCTGCCTACAAACCTTCTTAACTGACCAGACATCCATTTTTTTCCCAGAAAAGGAAATTGAATTTCTGCTTGGGATGCACATGAATAGGGAGGAAAGGGATAGTTGGTACTTTTTGGTTTCCACAAATCAATAGAAAGGAAGTCTTCATGCACTTTTTTCAGGCCGTTGACCACAGAGCGAAACACCAAGGTTCTAACATTTTGGACCCATATAAATTATTGAGATCAATTGATTTTGTACATCAAATAACTCATGTGGTCTCCTATGTCTAAACGTGTAAGACTATGAAATTGAAGGAGGTAAAAGACAAGTTGGAATAAAGCATAACTAAGTAAAAACAATGAAAACAATGAAATGTAGTTTCAAAGTCTTCCATTAACACATAGGAGCCGGGGAAGTGGCATTGTGTGAGATTTACAGTGTATCCTTCAAACTGGAAAAGATCTCCTTGCTACTTGTGTTGTGTTTTTTCAAGCTCGACATATGAAGAACTGAATTTGATGCCTTTGTCCTACTCTGCCATTAGGCTTCATTCCATGATATGTTTGCCAACTTGAATTGATTTCCTCCACCCCCACCCCCAACTATGGATAAAAATCTGATAACTAATAACAACATTTTTATCTACTCAGAGTTCATCAAGAGTTTTTTTCCCCCTGCCTCTGTTATCCGTGTGACAGCTTCTGTGTTCTTCTGCTCTGAGAAGGAATGGGTGATCTAAGGTCATTCACTGAATATTTTGATCAGGGGTTTTGAGCCTGGATTTTATGAATGGTATACCTTTGATTTTAATGTCAAATAAATATGGAGGCTCTGGATTCCTGATTTATAACTATATAAGCTGATCTTGGAGAATTCTCTTTAATTTCAAAGATTCTGCAGTCTTGAGTTATCAACAACAGACAGTATATCAACCATCTATACTTCCTATACTTATTCCTGCCGTATTCATTTTGGTCACCCTCCAGTTTCAAAGCCAAGCTTTTTATGAGGGACTTATATATCATTATTTTTTTCCCTCTCATCAAAGTCTCCTTAAATTATTTGCCAACCTGGACCATAGAGAGGATTTTAAAGATCCTATTTTCAAGATAACAAACTCCCCTGTGAAAATATACACTGCTCAAAAAAATAAAGGGAACACTTAAACAATACAATGGAACTCCAAGTCAATCACACTTCTGTGAAATCAAACTGTCCACTTAGGTAGCAACACTGATTGACAATCAATTTCACATGCTGTTGTGTAAATGAATAGACAAGAGGTGGAAAGCATAGGCTGTTAGCAAGACATCCCCAATAAAGGAGTGGTTCTGCAGGTGGTGGCTACAGACCCTTCTCAGTTCCTATGCTTTCTGGTTGATGGTTTGGTCACTGTTGAATGCTGGCAGTGCTTTCACTCTAGTGGTAGCATGAGACGGAGTCTACAACCCACACAAGTGCTCAGATAGTGCAGCTCATTCAGAATGGCACATCAATGTGAGCTGTGGCAAGAAGGTTTGCTGTGCCTGTCAGCGTCATGTCCAGAGCATGGAGGTGCTACTAGGAGACAGGCCAGTACATCAGGAGACGTGGAGGCCGTAGGAGGGCAACAACCCAGCATCTGGACCGCTACCTCCGCCTTTGTGCAAGGAGGGACAGGAGGAACACTGCCAGAGACCTGCAAAATGACCTCCAGTGGGCCACAAATGTGCATGTGGCTGCTCAAACGGTCAGAAACAGACTCCATGAGGGTGGCATGAGGGCCCGACATCCACAGGTGGGGGTTGTGCTTACAGCCCAACACCGTGCAGGACGTTTGGCATTTGCCAGAGAACACCAAGATTGGCAAATTCGCCACTGGCGCCCTGTGCTCTTCACAGTTGAAAGCAGGTTCATACTGAGCACATGTGACAGACGTGACAGGGTCTGGAGACGTCATGGAGAACGTTCTGCCTGCCTGCAACATCCTCCAGCATGACCGGTTTGGCAGTGGCTCAGTAATGGTGTGGGGTGGCATTTCTTTAGGAGGCTGCACAGCCCTCCATGTGCTTGCCAGAGGTAGCCTGACTGCCATTAGGTACCGAGATGAGATCCTCAGACCCCTTGTGAGACCATATGCTGATGCTGTTGGCCCTGGGTTCCTCCTAATGCATGACAATGCTAGACCTCATGTGGCTGGAGTGTGTCAGCAGTTCCTGCAAGACGAAGGCATTGATGCTATGGACTGGCCCACCCATTCCCTAGACCTGAATCCAATTGAGCACATCTGGGACATCATGTCTCGCTCCATTCACCAATGCCATGTTGCACCACAGACTGTCCAGGAGTTGGGGGATGCTTTAGTCCAGGTGTGGGAGGAGATCCCTCAGGAGACCATCCGCCACCTCATCAGGAGCATGCCCAGGCATTGTAGGGAGGTCATACAGGCACGTGAAGGCCACACACACTACTGAGCCTCATTTTGACTTGTTTTAAGGATATTACATCCAAGTTGGATCAGCCTGTAGAGTTTTTTTCCACTTTAATTTTGAGTGTAACTCCAAATCCAGACCTCCATGGGTTGCTAAATTTGATTTCAATTGATAATTTTTGTGTGATTTTTTTTTGTCAGCACATTCAACTATGTAATGAACAAAGTATTTAATAAGAATATTTCATTCATTCAGATCTAGGATGTTTATTTTTTGTGTTCCTTTTATTTTTTTGAGCAGTGTATATTGATCGTTCCATTTCCTCTTTATTTTCAAATTTAGCTTCCAATGTTAATTAAATATTCACTTTCTATGAAATCCTAATTTCCATCTATAATTTAACAATAAACAGAAGGATTAAATATCTAATAAAAGGAGCATTAGAAAGTCTAGATGGCATAAACAGGCAAAGCTGGGCTTTGAATTTCAATTTGTTAGGCCAAGAGGTGCAAAACAGACCTGAATGGAACTATACCTAACAGGTTTTCCTTGTCTTGTGAGCAGATGTATGCAATACTATAAACACATGTTGTTATCGATAACATAGTAGATCAGGGGTGTCCAACCTTGGCAACTTTAAGACTTGTGGACTTCAACTGGCTGAGGAATTCTGGGAGTTGAAGTCCACAAGTCTTAAAGTTGCCAAGGTTGGACACCCCTGTAGTAGATTATCCTGAATCCGTAGTTTTGTAAACACACTTGGATTCCTCTGAAGCTTCTTTTCCCAAGCTAGCAGTCCCCTGTAATGGTTATTTTCCTATTATTAATTCATGTGGATATTCAAAAGAAATAGTCTTTTCTTTTTGACTATTTCCCTTTGTTAGTTATCTGTCATTTAAAAAAAGGGGGGGGTGGGAAACTGTCAAATGAGACCAAAGCATTTTCTTGGAATCAAAGCTGCAACTTGAAGGATGGTCCTGTCGGAGATATAAATGTATTTACCTTGATTTCCTAACTCACTTGATCCCCAAAGTTTAGGGCAGGAAGCATCAATAATCCAATAACTCCTATGAAAAAATATCATGTGGAAAAGTTTATTGGTGCTTTTTTTTTCAGGTGGCCTATGTTAACACCAGCAATCATACATAAACTTCCAATAAATCCTTCCTATGGAGCAGGTGAATATGGCTTGGTGGGAGAGATGAATAGGAGCCTGTCTGGATGGAGCATGTTCTAAGACATTATCTCTTTTTCTAGTGAGAATTTCCTGCAGGCAGAATATGGTAGAGAGTGATAGGTAAAATGTTTTTAAAGCTCTACATTATTTCATCCCCACATTTAATCTCTTGTACCATGTGTAATGCCTTCATGAGGAGGTTGAAAGTTAGATGGTGAGAAAATCCTGTTCTTCTCTCTCACACTCACACACACGCACACACGCACACATGCACACACACCCCTAGGAAATAGGAGCAACTGACATTTAAGTTAGAGACAGAGAAGAGGAGATGAAGTAGTGTGGGGAAAGTTTTCAAAACACAATGGGTCTAATTTTAAGGATACTTTTCCCTAGCGTATATCCAATTGCATTCATTCTATTCAGAAAATGTCAGGGATAGGTTATTTAGATTGCTAAAACCCAGTTAAATTGTTTTCTAGCAATTGGGAAACAATATCGAAATTCCAACTGAGAAATGTTCAAAGAAAAAAAAGATTTAAATAGGACAGTTTCTCCATATTCTATATTGAAAACGTTATATGAATGCAAGGCGTGGGACTTTTCATGGCACTGTAAATTAGGACTGTACGTACGTTTTTGGTCTTGAAAAGTGATGGAAAAAATAACATAATTCTGCCTGGATCTCAAGTCCAGAATCCACAGCCAAGTTAGAGGGGTAAAATCCCCAGTAATGAATGTTCACTTAGAACAGCAACCAATAGATCTAGAGTCAGTGCCTTAGTTGTCCTGACATATCATAGCCCATTGGTGTCGATAGTGGTGTCTCCAGCATTCTCCTGTTTTCATATTACATCATTACAGTACATGCAGGCATGTATAAAAATATATAGGGTCACTTTATTGATTTTTAAATATATGTTACTTCAAACAAAATGGCAGCCCCAAATGACTGCCTTAAAATGGGGAGAGGGTAAAAGATTATGAAGTCTGGAACAAAATTTACTTGGCTGTGTCATTGAGTGGAACCTTGTCCATTGATGCATCTCCATGTTAAAGTAGTCTTTCCTGGATGAATTTTTGCTTGTCATGCAGCTGTTAAATGGCTTTGAATGCTTGCCAGATTAAAAAAAGTTGGCAAAAGTTGGCACTTCAGAACAATTAGCAGATGATAAGGAGGGAGGTTATTGTACCTTTTCCACTGGGTCTCATCTGTGAACTTTCTGCCTGAGTGATATTCTCTTATTTTAACTTATTTTTGCTTTTTTTTAATGATCCTGCTAGACTCTTTGATTTAAAATCTAGAACTTATTGGCCTTGTGTGTGTGTGTGTGTGTGTGTGTGTGTGTGTGTGTGCAAACCTTTCAGATTTGATGCACTGCTGGGTTGTTATGGATTCCTTATCATGAGTCTGAGCGTAACCACTCCAGAATATTCCATCATGAAAAATGGGGGAATTCTAGGTCATGCCTGAAGTGCATGATTGAATAGTAAGGGGGAAATGGAGGCTAAACCTGGCTTTGTGGTCACAATTTAGGGCTGCATTTGTATTTTGCCACACCTCTGGTTGTGGTTGATCATAGCGGTATAATTTCTTCCATAATGCGTCAATTGCAGTCAAATGCTCTGCTGGAGTGAAAGCAGAACTACATGTTCGAGCAACCTTCTCAAACATAGTGCTTTCTAATTTCATCCTATCTCAAGGTATGTGTTTGGAAATATTGTAATATAAGAAATTCGAGGTTACTGATTAAAAGCAGCAGCGCTGTGTCAAATTCTCCCAAGCCAAAATATGTAGTGAAACTTCCCTCAGTCTCTGGATGCCATTGTAAACGCCTTCTTTTCTAGGCAGCTATAACGTGATAATTTGAGGATGCAGGATAAGTTTTTATATATTTTAACATTTAACAGGAAATTTGATGAGTAGCTATGACTTTGGGTAGCTGTCATATACTTTTTGTGACATGAAATCCTACAGAGATTATATGGATGCTTGCTCATCTAAATCCTGAGGGGTCAATAGACAGAAAGGGCTTCAGTATTCTTCTCTTATACACTGTCTGTGCTGTGTCTTATATAGTGTAGAAAGTCCTGTAATCTCAACAGCTCTTTTTAAAAATGCTAGCTTTTTTCTTCTGCAAAAGTCTTAAATTAAGTACATAAATTTGGAACCAGTTTGAGACTTGCGGCTTGGGACTAGAAGGAAAGCGTGATCAAAGAGGTGCATTTGTAGTCTTAATCCTTGCAGAGAAGGAGATGCCTAATAATCTGTACTCTCCTGATCCAAGTACCACAGCATCAGAGCCGAAGCATTCGGGATTTGGATTCTGAACACCTGTGTCTCAGTGCAGGAGAGGGAAGTGCCTTTATTCGCCATGATGAAGATCACCCCAAGATTCTTGATGCTGTGCTTAGTATAACTGGGATAATGCTCCATTCTTTCAGCTCGACCCTTGAAGTGCTCACTTACATAGAGCTGACTCCCTTGGGTTTTAAAATACACTCCTCTGCTCCCTACAATCTGAGCATCCCAAAAGGAACTCCTTCCTTCCTGTAAGCCTGAGGCCCCGTTGACAGAGCAGCTGAATATGCCAATGCTGGAGAGTCCAATTGTGCCCCCTTAGCCAAAGCCTTTGTCCACCATTTTGCCTCTGTTACACAACAGTATCATCCCATCACACTCTGAAATATACATGAAGTTGGCTGAATGCAGATGAAATTGCACCATTTACAGCATTAATATTTCATGCTCTCTCAGCTCCTTGCTTTCTAGCTAAGGAAGACAAGTAACCAGACCCCTCCCCTCTAGACATACTTATACATAGGCAGGGGCTAGTTCCCGATCACCAGCTGGCCATGGGTGTAAGCTGTATATATGGATGGGTGTGACTGTATGTGTGTGCATTCGTGTAGCCAATCCAGAGAATGAATAGGTGCTTGGTCAATGCATGAAAGCCCACTCCTCTGCTTTTAGCAGGCAATTTGCACTTATGATTTCTTTCTGTCATTTGGTTTTTGCAATAAACTTTTCTGCTAGGAAACAAAACCAAGCACAATATTTCTGGGTTTAAGGGCACAGTATCTTCAGCTTTGCTTTCTGAACACCTAGATTTCAAGGCAGAGTTTTAACTGACTTGCTTGTTTAGCCCGTCGTTATGAAATGTGTCATCATTTTGGTGCTGAGTCCCAAATTCCCAGACAAAGGGGCAAGGAAGACGGTGATGTAAAAAGAGTCTTATGAGAAGGCAACCAAATATGGGTCAGCTGTGAATGTGAGGTGAGTCTCTAGATGGATGGGATGTGTGAGTTTGGGTAAGATGTTGAAATACGGAGGTGCCAGTTTAAGGAAGAACGAAGTGTTCCCCTGCAGACTGAAAGGGTATAATAGATTTCTAATTTCAGATTATGGTGAAGGAGGATCTTGTTACAGGTTTCAATACCGGCTGTGAGGAAATTCAAAAGGTAGCCCATATATCTTCTTTGCTAGGTTAATCTATGCATTTTTGGGTGGAGCATTTGAGGGAATTGATAGGGCAAAACAAGCTCGGATTAAATCCCAGGAAGATGGAGTTGCCAATCTGCAGCTGACCCAAAGGTGACCTGGATGACTGAGAATCTCCATAGACATTCATCTGTAGATGATTGATCTGGCTTGATCCTGGTTCCTAAATTTACTCTTGAATAAGAAAGCAGGTTTGTGACCAAAGTTTTCTTGGAGAGGGCTGTGGCCAGGGGACCCTACAGATAGTCTGCCACTTCTAGATTTTTTTTTTAGATCAGGTAGCACTTTCATTTAGACTATTACAAATAATCTACATGGGGTTGCCTGTGAAAATGAGTGAGAAGCTGCAAAGATGTTACAATAGCCCAACTATTAGCAGGGAGGGGTTAGTAATGTGGCATCTGTTCCTTGGTCACTGCACTAATTGCCAAAAGGCTTCTAGGTCAGGTTCAAGGTCCTGCCTATTATCTGTAAATCCCTGCATGGCTTGGGCCTCAGATCACCTCTTCTGCTTATATTTGACCTTGGCTGCATATGCATTCCTTTTAGGACTACTAGACTTCCCATTCTGCAGGAGATCAAAGCGGGGTGGGATTCAAAATTTTTAACAACCGGTTCTGTGGGCGTGGCTTAGTTGGTGGGCATGGCTTGGTAGTCATGTGACTGGCTGGGCGTGGCCAACTCAACATCACTCACATCGAGGCACACTTCTCCTCGCCTGGTCTCTCGTGACTGTGGGATGCTGCAACAGTTGTAAGTGTGAAAAACGGTCATAAGTCACTTTTTTCAGTGCCATTGAAACTTTGAATGGTCATTCCACACAAGCAAAGTACCAGCAAAGTAGGAAAAAAAACTCAAGAGAAGTTCCTGAGATAGGAAGTCCAGTCCTGCCAAGAATGTAATAAGGGTTAACGGAGAGGCAGTTTCTGTAAGCAACACCAGAATGTTTCCTTCCTGCCTTCCTTACAGGATTAGACCAGTAATTTCTTCTAACAACCGGTTCTCCGAGCTGCTTAGAATGTTAACAGCCGTTTCTAGCAAATAGGTGCAAACCTGTAGAATCTCACCCCTGGATGAAAGGATTGGAAGCTTGAAGTCAAGCCTCTATGGTGGTGGCTCCCGTGTTATGAAGTTTTCTCCTTTTGCTCCAAGGGTCTTCCATTCCACTTGCCTTTTGGAGCGCTTTAAAAACTTCGTTCTCACCTCCTTTTGATGTATATTGTGGACCTGGTTTGCCTTAATTGGTTGATTGCTATTAGATTTTGATTGATTGATTGATTTTTCTCTTTGTTATATTTTGTTTGTTATGTAATCCATTCTAAATTCCAAGAGTGGTATATAGAACAAATAAACAAATCTACCTCTCCTAATTGGAATAATAAAAGTAAAGGTTTCTCCCATCCAGTTGGGTCCAACTTTGGGGGGGTGGGGGTGCTCATTTGCATTTCTTAGCTGAGGTCCATACTGGTCATGTGGCCAGCAGGGCTAAACACCAAGGCTCACAGAATGTTGTTACCTTCCCACGGAAGTGGGACTTATCTACTCGCATTTGCATGCTTTCAAACCGCTAGGTTGGCAGGAGATGGGGCAAGAACGGGAGGTCACTCCATCACGTGGCACTTGGGTCTCAAACTGTCGACCTTGCAGCCGACAAGCCCAGTGTTTCAACCACTAGGCAACCTGCCCCCAATCAAAATATCGCCTGAACTCGTATCTTTGATGGGTTGTAGAGAAGTTAGTTTAAGGGACTAAATCAAGTGTGAGGTCTGAATAGGCATTTCCTAACTGACTCTGTCTCTCGCCCATCACACTATTGGCATCTGGCAAATCAAATCTTGGCAACCCCTGGGTAACTTCTCTCAACAATAAATGAAATTCTGAAGAACATATTCATTCCGCTCTGCAATCTCATTCCCCTTGTGCTGCAAGCAATAGATTTATGGCCCAGCCTGCCTAATCCCACCGCAATATTTCCAGGGCCATTAATGAGCTCTGCTGGTCTAGTGGGGTTGTTGGCAAAAAGCGCATCCTCTACATTGGCAGAACGGATGGATGGATGCTTCCTTCCATACGGTGGACCGAAGGCCATTCATAATCGGCAAATATGCTACAATAGACAAGTGCAGAACTGGTTGTCTTCTCCTGCTTCTCCCTCTCTTTTGTCTTTGGCTCTTTTAGAAGAGGAGCTAGCCAAGAAGCCTAGGAGAGAACACGGTTGCTGCCTTTGTGCTCACATGACAGCTAGTCTCCCAAGGCAGTTTGAGGGAACCTAAATTTAGCAGCCAGCTTTCCCTGTCCCCAGCCCCATCAGCTCCCTTCCGCCTTCCCCTGTCAGTGTGACTAGTTCTTGTTCCCACCGGTTGGGCTCCCTGCTTTGTATGGATGGTGCATTGTTGAGGGTAATGAAATATTCACAGGTCAATGCTTGGCTGAATGATGGCGTGAGCCGTCAACTCCTTCTCAGGGAGACAATTGCTTCCCAGGCGCAACCTCAGCTTCCTGGTGACTGGCATCAGTGTGAAACAGAGACGAAATTGGAAAAAAAAAAAAACGCAGAGGTTAAGCCACCTAGAACTGAGCCCCACTTGCATCCAGGCCTGGGGTACCAGGGCCAGATTAGAAAAAGTTAATGGACAAACAATGGCTATGTTGGAAGATGGCATTGGGAAGTTGCAGCAAGGCTCCTAAGAGGCTTTATATAAAGTTAAATTAATGCTAACATTTTAAAAGCCAGCCGCAAGGAAAGCTTTTTTCCCGTTTGCTTCTGCTTGTACAAGTTGTGTTGGTCCCATTTATGGCTTCAGCCTTTAGAGTTCCTGGGGCTCAAGAGAGGGACATTTCCAATTAGGCTTTCCTCCCCTTGGACCTCCCAGGAAAAGCCTGTGGGAAAGAGGCTTGCTCTTTTCTTGCAGCCCGTCTCCTTCCTTTGTGAGGTGCTGAGATCTGCACAAACGGATTGGCTGTGGGGCACTGAGAAGCGGGGAGGGGAGGGAGCTTTGGACGAAAGCTGCTACCTAAAAGGCTTTGAGCTGGGAACATAACACTCTGAGTGTAGTTTTATCTGGCAGCCAGCTTTGTTCTGGCTCAGACCCAGCAAACCCAGGCAGGGACTCCAGTGTGTGTGTGTGTGTGTGTGTGAAACCCTTGACCCATCACGATGTAGACAAATTCCAGTTTTCGTTGCCTAACCTACCACCACCATCTCCCAAGCCTAGCAAAACCACTGTAATCCACAGAGCAATTTCCTTTCCAGGAATTACCCGTCCCCATTTTCTTAGTGCTAGCTAGCCAAATTGCCATCCAGATACCTGGTGCACCTATACGCATATATACGGCCTCTTTCCAGGCATGCCCACATATGTTTAGCTATTGGCACCGATGCAATGTATTGTTGCTGTATAAGCAATTGTTTCTGCTGGCTTGAGTATTAGCTGAATTTGTTTGCAGTCGTGACATCCAGGGGAGGTGAGAATGAAGAACAACACGTGGCTTTGATTTGCTAAAAGTAAAGGGAGCTACGGATCCCCCAATTCAGCAGTTCCTCTTCCATTCAAAAGGAGGGTGATTTAATCTCCAATAGCAAAGAAGACCTACCCGGGCAATACTGCAGGCAGCCAGCCTCCTAGTTATAGCAGGATGCCCGTTGGCATGCCAGAATATCCTCACCCAGACAGATGCTAACTTGAAGCACTTGGCAGCTGTGGGACCAATTTAAACGAACCAGGGAGGGGTGCATAAGAAGCTGCACAGGTGCAATCTTCTAGATTGCCTGGCACTGAATTGAAGTGGGCTTGCCTTATAAGGTTTAGAAGGCATGGCCCCCGATTCTGGTTTTTTTGATCTGACTTTTAATCATGACCGTCATTCATGTTCATGTGGGGGGCGGGTGGAGTTTGGGCAGCAAACAATGGCGAGTGCGTGACAACATGATCATGCAAATCCCAGGTACTTGGCACCAGATTTGCGGCATAGGAGCAAATAGCAACATTTGTGCAATAGCTTCACACTTTGCTGAGAATGCGGCTGCTTCTGAGACCCTCTCGGCTGTATGTCGAACCCCGTGGCCACAGCTCATGTTAAAGCAGGTTAGGCAAGCCATGGGGGCCTTTGACCTTGTGATGTTGGAGGGAGAGATCTGATTAGAGGGCCAGAGGGAAGATTTCAAGGTTGATTTTTTGGAATTTTTCAAGGTTGTTTTTTTTAAAAAAAATTTACCTTCAGGGTACAGACCTTTACAGAATGCCAGCAAAGAGAGAGGTCTTGCCACAAAGCGACTGCCACCTAAATGCAATGCAAGAGCTGAATGGGACACAGATGAAGAAAGAGTAAACGTGGGCAATCCATTTAATTCAGTGACATGCCCTTAGTCTTCGTGTCCCTGGGCAGCGAAAGAAGAAGAACCTTCAGCCCATTTAAGGAATTAGATTGGAAATACTATCGATAAATACTGTACTGCTAGGACAGCAACTCAGTTTAGAGCCAGACTAATTTGTTTGTCATCTTTTAAATGACAGCCTGCTTTTATTGTTGCTTGGCTCATTTTTAAATCTCATTCTGACAGTAACTGTGTGGTAAGGTCAGACTAAGAGATGGCTGATTGATATGGCCAGAGGTGGCCAGAGTATGGCACAGTCTTTATATTTGACTCAGGGGAGCCTTTCTTTCAGCCCTCAAGCAATACTCAATCTTCTTCGTCTAGCCCCTTCCTGGTCCTATATATATATAAAGTCAGAAATCTGGGAGGCTGGGAAATAGGTTTCAGGTAGGTTGCTTCAGCAGTTGAGAGCCTGGGAGCGGTGAGCACAGGGCAGATGCCACAGCTGTAGTTAGTCATAACCAGCTGCTGGTCCCTACAGCCTCTTTGGAGCCTGATGTTGGGGCGGTTGCACTGATAGAAAGCCAGCCCAGCTGGCGGACAGATGGCATTTTGGTGGCATTGGTTATGCGGGGTGTTAATTGATTGACCTACCATTGTCATGTCCCGTGTATGTTCAGGGGTGCATAGCTTTCTCCTCTGTGCTGCTCTTGTGCTTTCTGATTGAATGAGGATGTGAATCTTTACACCGGTTATCACAATAACATCCCAATTTATCCCATGCCACAAAAAGACAACACGAAGACTCCTCAGAGAGGAAGACTTCCATTTTCTTCATGCGAAACAAGAGGGGGAATCCACTACGTGGTGGTATGGCCCGGGGGTGAAATTCAGCCACCTCAGCCTGGCTCAGGAGAGGTGGTAGGAATGACTTGTATCCGTAAAAAATCGCCCCAGGTTGCTATTTCTATTATACCAAGAAACGCCCACAGAGCCAGTAGGGGGAAATTTTGAATTTCACCCCTGGTATGGCAAGAAATGTTGCTTCCCCATTCAAACTAAAGAGGTCCTTGGATGCCCAGGGGGTCTTTATTTAAAGACCAGCAGCCTGGTCTAAATGCAGTTATCCTGGAAGACCTGGTTGGTATCTTGATATTTGTATTGTGAAGTACAACTTCCTTGAGATTTAAGGTCATGGACTGTTTTTTTCCCCCTTCCCAAAACAAAAGGAGGAAATGTTAAAAATGGAGTCATCAAGCAAAAGGCGACAGGAGCCACCGGCAAAATGCGGTGTCGGCAGGAACCAGCCCCACTCACTAAATGACTTAAGAGGGAATGTCCCCATGTTTGTTGCTGAGGTGGCAGAGACCAGCAGGGAGAGAGCAATCCAAGCAAGCCCAAAAACTCCATTAATTAAAAAAAACTCGTTAATGAAGGACATTTAATCAGTGCAAGATTAGATCCAACTCTGAGCATTGCCAATAAAGCAGATGAGACAGCTTCGGCCAGGCGCTGCAGAGGCATCCCGAGAGCAGAATGTCTAGCTCCAGTGGGTGGAGAAGAACCAGCAAAGGGGCTGGAATAAAGTCCAAAGGGAAGTTGCTGAGAGGTGTAGGTCTCAGCTGCAATGGCTGCCTGGTCCATGTAGCAGGGGGCTGTACTTCCCTCTTTCACACGGGGAGATGCATGAACATGGGAAGTGGAGTGCAATTGCATGAGTGGTTTGTGGCTGTATTTATTTCTTGCGTTGCTTCATCCTGCCCATTTCTGATTGACCATTTCCCCTCGAGAGAAGACAGCAGTCTAACGGGAAAAACAGAAGTTGGAAGAAGGGAGAGAGTCGTGAGCCAAGATATCTCTAGCATCCAGACCTCATGTCAGCTGTTTCACCTACCAGCAATTCTGCTGCCGGCCTCTGCTTGCCCTTAGAGGCATTTGAGAGCCTAGAGGCTGCTCTTTGGATGGATGGATAAGGCATCTAATAGGAAGCAAGGTTCAAGAAACTGCAGGAGCATTTGGGATGGTGACACTTTCCGCTGAATGATGAGGCAGCAAAATCCTGCAGTGACAGAAAGTATTATATCAACTCAAACTTTCAATTGACGTTGTTTCTAAATGTTCTCCTGTGTTTTTGTTTTTTTAAAAAAATCCTTGCCTCGTTCTTCTGCATTGTGGACCTGAGAATGGCTGTAGAATTTCAGAGTCTCGTCCTTTCCTGCTGGATATGGTGGTATTAGGGGATGGCATATATTGAGAAGTTTATGCCCATGAAATAAACCTGTATTTTAAAAATCGGTGCAGAAGAGGTGAAACAATGATTCTTAACTTCTTTGTTGTTCTGGGATAAGTCAGTATTTCTGGTTTGTTGGCCTTTCTGCTTTGGAGGCTGGACAGGCAGCTCTGGGAGCAGGATATATTTACGCAATTATGCTTTCCTCTGATCTTAGTGAGATTTCTTTCCATTAATCTCAGTGATAGAACACCACATGGTCAGGAAAACGCTCCTGTGCTCTTCCAAAGCCACACTGAAGCAGCAGTTTGGCGGAAGTTAAATGTGTCCATCCTCTTTAGGGCAGCCATTCTCATGAAAGCAAAAGCCAAATCTGGAGACAAGAAACTCTCTTTACAAGAGAGTGGTGGAGAGGTGGTATTCAGCGGGTTCTGACCAGTTCTGGAGAACCAGTAGCGGAAATTTTGAGTAGTTCTAAGAACCGGCAAATACCACCTCTTGTCTGGCCCCGCCCCCATCTATTCTCTGCCTCCCAAATCCCAGCTGATCAGCTGGGTCTTCTTTTGTTGCCCTGCACAGGAGAACGGAGCTGGAAAGCAGGTTAGTGGGGTGGGGAGGGAATGGGATTTTGCGGTATCCTTCCCCTGCCATGCCCACCAAGCCACGCCCACCAAGCCACGCCCACCAAGCCACACCCACAGAATCGGTAGTAGAAAAATTTACTACTGGAAAGGGAACCAAGAGAGTCAGGGGTGGGATACGACAGGGTGAACTACCGGTTCAGGATTTATGAGCTTCCCTGCATGCTGGGAGCTGTGCGCCTGTAAATCATCACCAGCATGCTGGGTGCAGAGAAGCAGCCTTTGAAACAGCCCTCTTTTCCCACTTTTTTAACTTGCAGCTGTGCCTCGTTCAGCAGCTGAAGTTGAAAAATCAGGAATAAAGATCAGGTAAGAGCCCGGGTGGGTGGGTGAGTGGGCAAAGACCTCAGCAGACATAGAACCGGTTCTATGCTGCTCTTCAGAGCTACGGGTTCTACAGAGGTGGACAGAACCGGTAGAAACCCACCCCTGAAGAGAGTGTGGGAAATAGAATGGGAAGCATTATTGTCATTGGGGGTGTGGGGAGAGAGAGAGAGAGAGAGGTCTGATGGAATCCAGGGGTTAGAAGGGATTTCCTGAAGGAGCAAACCTCAACACCCTTTCCTTAACCACTGGGGTGTGGGTGTGGTGAGAAATGAGTTGGAAATCAAGAGGATAAGCACCATGGTCCTAACATTACATTCAGTCCATTCACATGCACATAGCATGATAGTGCCATTATTCCTTTGCCAGGACATTTTTTTTTTCACTTGGAGCTATAGATCCAGCCAATGAGAGGCTTTGGAGATCAGGAGAGCCTAATAAGAGATTGATCCTTAGGACAATGAGTGCTGCTGAGGCGGGCCAAAGGATTAATGGAGAGTATTTGTATTTCACAAAAGAAATTTGAACCTGCAAAAACATTAGATGTTGAATGGAGCACACTTGTATCTTTTCTGTCTGGCTCCTTCCTTGCTCGCCAACCAACCACCCCACTTCCCCTTTCTGTTCTGCAGTGAAAGAAGCTTCCATGTTCTCTAAAAATTATGGAATGCTGAATTCTGTTTTCTGAATCTCCCCCATTTGTTGTCGTATGCCATCTTTGCTATCTGGTTACTGTGGTTTCCGGTAACTTAACTGTGTGGTGGCAAATCAGTCAGTCAATCTGGGTGACATGTGCCTGCAAAAGCCATTTTTTTCCCCCTGTGATACAGTTCCTATTTATGCTATTGCCTCTAATTCTAGACTGTCAACCCATCACTACTTATACTGACAATCACTAATTTCAAAATATTTTGTAGTTCTGGCCGATGCACGTGTCATAAAAGCTGAATGAACCATAGTTTTCAGTGGAGATGGCAAAAAGACCTTTTTCTACAGAACAAGGAAGCAGCTTCAGAAAATAGTTGTTAATGGAAGGAAGAAAGCCAGAAAAATTGGGAGACAAAACCATGACACACCAGAATGTGTTTTGGTCTAGCTTTATGCTAGGAAACCTGGTTGACTCAAAAACAATATATAGGCATTGCAAATATGTCTGTGAAATATTGTTCATAAATGCAATATGATGGGAGATATTCATCAGCACTTCAGGCAGAAACAATCTGATTTTGTATGGTCTAAGTTGAATTTGTTGGTTAAAAGAGTCATGATGAAATTAAGGAAAATTATAAAATTTTAATAGCCTGATAAACATTTTCCATTTTTTCCGTGGTTCTTTATATTAGAATTAGATAAAATTTAGCTGGGGTCGACTTTTTCATGTTAGGTTTAGTTGAGTTTTTTTGAAAAAAGAAAAACCTTCCTTTTTTTCTGCAGTTTTTGTCTTTTTTCCCTATTTTTTCATTCGCAGAGAGTTGTGGGCATTTTCTGATTGTCTTAATGAAACAGCTAATACTTTTTATTTTAAAAAAAATTAGGAGGAAGCCCTTCAATTCCATTCTTTATAGTGACAGTGTTAATGCATACTTCTATATATTGACTGGCCATCCTTCCTATTCACAACTAGAGACATTTCCTTCTTTATTTTTACAGATTTTTGGTGAAATATTTCTTTACACTTTTTCATATATTAGACATGAAATTCTGACAGGGCAATCCTGTAGGAGTCTATCAGGCATAAAGAAATTTAATCATGGTTTAGTTTAATTTAATCATGAAGACCTGTCTCTTCCTTACGCCAGCCTAAAACAACTACGTAAAACAATCTGCAGTATTATTGTTGCATAATTTCCCTGCCTCCACAGTTTATTTGGTTTCTGTTCACGGAGAGTAAGAAAATGTTAATTATGTCACTTTCAGTAATGCATTTTTCATCTATTCTCTACCTTCCTAAATAAATGGTGGGGTGAAATGTGACTTGATATTACCCTGTGATCTGGCTTTTGGTCTTAAATGGGATAGGATCATGCTCCAATTAACTTTTTGTTTCACTTTCTTTAAGTCTGTATTTTTATATATATATATATCTTGTGACTTTGAGGGACAATAATACTAGAAATTGACCTATCTGTTTTATATTTTAATATATTGGCAATCCAAAATGTTGAAATTATATACTGGTTAGTTTAGTTTATTGATTAGCCCATAGGCCATATCAAAACGCAGAGTTCCAAACACAATTTATTAGTAAAATGCTATAGAAACAATTTGAAATGAAATTGGAATAAAATACAATAATTTTATGGATAAATAAGTAAAATAAGATAAAATTATATTTCAATATCACCCCTATAATCTTTCCCAATCAGACCCATATATGCTGATCTCAACTAAACCATTGTACTCAAATACTGTGCCCTATTAAATGTTGTTTTCAGATTCAGGCCACTCATAAGGTATGTTGTTTCAATATGGGGTTTATATGAACCAAAGTACTGTACATGTCTTTCACCCTCTTTTACAAACATCAGTCAAATAGTATGTGAGCTAAGTCTTCTACATCTACCACTCTGTAAATGCAGTCCATTATATGGTATATATTATATACTAAAGCCCCACATATCTGGAAAAGTTGCTGCCCATTCTGGGAATTTCAGAACCATTGTTGCTTTTATCTATGGCATACACAGATGGTCCTTGACTTATGACCCTAATTGAGACCAAAATTTCCATTGCTAAGCAAGAGAGTTAAGTGAGTTTTGCCTCATTTTATAACCTTTCTTGTTACAGTTGTTAAGTGAATCACTGCAGTTGTTAAGCTAGTAACAATCCAAGTGAATCTGGCTTCCCCACTAACTTTGCTTATCAGAAAGTTAAAAGGTGATTGATCATATGACCTCCAGGACACTGCAGCCGTCAGGTGGCAAGCATCCGAATATTAATCACCTGACGACAGGATACTGCAACTTATCGTAAGTGTTAAAAATGGTCATGTCACTTTTTTCAGTGCCGTTGTAACTTTGAACAATCACTAAATTCAAGGTTATAAGTCAAGGATTACCTGTATATACAAAGTATTTTTCAATGGAAGGAGAAATTTTCTTCAGGTTGAGCTTGACTCCTGACGACTTCGTGGGCATATCCATGTAATCTTCGTAATGTCAGGATGGCAGCGTGCCTGAACGTTCTTCCGGGGTGTTTTTTCAACTCTCCAGCTTGCTCCAGGATTTTCTAATAGTTTTTGAGTCTTATTTATCTATTCAAGAAAGACCAGTGTTTCTCAATCTTGGGCATTTTAAGAAGTATGGACTTCACCTCCCAGAATTTCCCAACCACCTTTGCTGGCAGGGGAATTCTGGGAGTTAAAGACCACATATCTCAAAATGTCTAAGGTTGAGGAACATTGAGCTAGACTATGGTTAGTTGGGTGTTAATCCCTGCTGTAGGCCAAAATGGAATATAATAGATGAATTCACTTCAGCAAAAAAAAAAAAAAACACAAAGGAAAAAAAAATCCAGGATGGTGCTATGGAAAAAGGCCTAGTGTCCAATGTATTAATTTGAATGTGGGCAGATTTGCAACCTTAATGATTTTCCTTTTTTTAAAAAAATCAACTTAAAAGAACGATTAGAAATACTTCTTTCTCATTCAGGAAGAAAGAACGTAACCATAAACAAATTTCCAAAGATTTCCAAAGCTGATACAGAAGCAAATGTGTATATAGAGATTTGTGTCTGCCTTCATTCCAGTCTCATCTGGACTGCCTGGGTGTTTTGATGCATCTGGAAATGTTAATTCCATCTCTCTCATTTGGGAACATCGCTTAAGTGGCATGGTTATCTTCACCAAACATGGCATTGAGTTTTGTCATGGCCCAGTCCCTTTTGCATAGCAATCTCATTTGGGTAATTAGAATAGAGCTGTGCTGAATACTTGCAGTGGATTTTTTTTCCTCTATGAGTTCCTCAGACCCTGGATCTTACGTAACCCAGATTGGCTGCTCCTGCACTTCTTCCTTCATTTTACATTTGCGTGGATGTTGATCTTACTGAGTAGAGATAGAGCTAATTCAGAGGGAGGGCAAGCGCTGGCCACAGTGTGAATTACCTTTATTTCCTTTATGTGGCAAAGCCAAATCTGATTGGCCAAGTGAAGTTGTTTCTAGGAATAGATATTTAAATAAATGGCACTAGAGTAGCAACCATTTCGATATGTAAAATTATTCTGGATGCCAAAAGAAAGATAATTAAAGATAAAGAACGCTCTGCCACTACCTGAATGCTCTGTACTATAAGGGGCCCTGAATGTGTTCACAGGGAGAATGACTGAAAGCAGGGCACAGTTTCCAGAGTACTGACGATGAAGTGATAGTGATGCCTGCAAATTGTAAAGATAGCTGCACAGTAGAAGGGATCACTTTGGCATAATTACATATGAAAGAGAATTCTGAGTTGTGTAGCTATTCCAGAAATGTTGGAAAGGTCTTCTTAATAAAGGGGAAGGGTGAAGGATGCGTTTCTACTTCATACAGTTATTTTATTTGAAAACAGTAGTTGCCTGTTTCTTATTCAAGTCCTGCGTTTGGTGGATTGGTATATAGAATTCATTAAATTGTGTTTTCTCTCACATTCTGTTTTGTTGCAATTTAAGACTCGACTCCGGTTGCCTGGCACATGTAGTCATTTTTTAAGTCAGTGGAGCAGGCAAATACGTCCCACTCAGTTTGGTTTTTCTGTGTTTAGTGATGAGTATATTGTAAAGATGTGGCCAGGAGGAAATCAATTTCATGTTCATGGCTTGTTTTGTGTTTCTTTAGGTCAGGAGTGGTCAACAGAACAATCCATAGAACTGTCTTTTTATGGTTCCCTGGCTGAACATAAGTTGTGACCTGTGTTGATGCGCTTCCCTTCCCTGCAATGGTTTCTCCAAAGTGCCCATCCGCACTCTTCCTGCTTTTAATCCGACTCATTTCACATGATGCAACATCAGGATGGTTTCTCTGCAACACATTAAGTGATTGGAGAAAGTCTCCAAATGCGAGCAATGATCTGGTAAACCACAGTGAAACATATTTACTTTGATTCTTTTGGCCCAGTTAGGTGGGATTTAGTAGGGAAGAAAGCTGATGAGCCAAAGAAGCTGCCAGCATTTACATTAGATATTGCATTATCCTTTTATTCGGATGTTGCAGAGTAACAGCTTGCTGATATTGCAGCTGGGGAAAATTGCAAGCACCTCTTGCTCTTCACTAGTGGCCCTGCATTCAAAAGATTTTTTTTTTTTATTACTCTTTGGGATCTAGAATTTGTGTTCTGCTTCAGTATGCTGCTCGTAATTGATAACCCTTTTAAAATCTCTGCTAGGTTTCCTTTCTCACCAACAGGGGTGAGATTCTACCAGTTCGCACCTATTTGCTAGAACTGGTTGTTAATATTCTTAGCAGTTCGGAGAAGCGGTTGTTAGAAGAAAATACTGGCCTAATCCTGTAAGGAAGGCAGGAAGGAAACATTCTGGTGTTGCTTACAGAAACTGCCTCTCCGTTAACCCGTATTACATTCTTGGCAGGACTAGACTTCCTGTCTCAGGAATGTCTCTGGAGCTTTTTTTCCCTCCTTTGCTGATACTTTGTATGGAGTGACCATTCAAAGTTACAATGGCACTGAAAAAAGTGTCTTACGACCATTTTTCTCACTTACGACTGTTGCAGCATCCCCACAGTCATGAGAGGCCAGGTGAGGAGATGCGTGCCTCGATGTGAGTGATATTGAGTTGGCCACGCCCAGCCAATAACATGACCACCTAGCCACGTCCACCCAGTCACATGACCACCAAGCCATGCCCACCAACTGCCACACCCACAGAACTGGTTGTTGAAAAATTTGAATCCCACCCCTGTTCACCAAGGCTAGTTACCAAATTACATGTGACTTCTGTTTCCTAGACAGTAGAGACTAGTGCACATGGTCAAATTTCTACATTCCAGTAGGTAAGAAATTATGGTACAGATAGTCCTCAACTTAAAATAGTTCGTTTGAATTCATGACGATGCTGAAAAAAGGGACGTATGATCATTTTTCACACTTACGAGCATTGTAGCATCCCCAGGGTCACATGTTTGGATGATTGACAACTGAGTCATATTCATGATGGTTGCAGTATCGCAAGGTCATGTGATTCCTCTTTTGCTTCCTTCTGACAAGCCAAAATCGATGGGGAAGCCAGGTTCCCTTAACAACCGTGTCACTAACTTAACAACTGCAATGATTCACTTAATAAATGTGGCAGGAAAAGTCATAAAATGGGGCAAAACTCACTTAACAAATTTCTCACTTAGCAACATAAATTTGGGGCTCAGTTGTGGCTGTAAGTTGAGGGCTACCTGTACTATCAAGTGTTATGTGTTTATTTGAGAATAAGCAATAGATACATGCATATTTACTGTTTTCCAATAAAAATATGGATAACTTACAGCAGTGTTGAAAACAAACAACTGAGATTTGCGTATTTCTCCTCTGCCCATTTATCACTAGCTTGTCTCAGATGAATATTTTAATGTGGTCTTCTTCCAGTAACGGGGCTCTTAACACAGAACGCATTACAAGAGGGAAGAGTGCGAAGGATTCAATGAATAAAGTTTACTTTTGGAGCTAGAGAGGCCGAGGAAATCGGGAACGCCAAGGTGCATAACTCACAAAATTGCCAAATAAAATTGCCAAAATTGCCTCACTCCACAGAGCCTGAACTCAAGAACCAAAACACTTCTGAAATCAAGTCATTTAAATCAGGACAGGCAGGATTCCCAGAGGGACTAGAATTCTCTCTCTCTCTCTCTCTCTTGCACTCGTTCCATGTGCCAAAAGAAAAGTTAAGAGACACAAAGACACTTCAGACATTAAAGGGATTCTGTTCTCCTCTGGCATGATTAGGGAAAGAGACAGAACTTCCCCAAGGAGGAGTAGATAGGGGGGATAAGGAATTATATAAGAGCAGCACCCAGGCCTTCTTGGCACAAGGAATATTTTCTTTATGAATACCTTGATTCCAGCCCCTGATCCATTAATTAAAATATGTCCAACATATTCTGAAGGCATCGTACATTTTTTTTGTTAAACAAAATCTGGATGATAATCATAATTATTTAAAACATTTCGGTATCACTTTCAGGCAGAGTACTACATTGCATGGAACACAAATATATAAGTGCACAACAAAAGCCAGAAGCAATTCATTAAAAATGCAAATACAGAAGGAAACACCATAAAACCTGGAAGATTGTTTCTATCTTATCAAGAAGATATCAATATTAAGTGACTACATTGACTTTTCAGGGTGATTTCTCCCCAGCCTGGTCTTCTGATAGTAATCCAGTTGCCAGTGTAATTGAATCTATCCACCTTGTTGGTCATCCTCTTCTCTATCCTTCCCCCTTTCCCAACAGCATAACCTTTTCAAAAGAGTTTGTTTGTTACATAACGTGACCAAAATATGATAATTTGAATCTGACGTTTGTCCCTTAAGTGAGAACTCTGATTGATTTGTTCCACGATCCATTTGTTTGTTTTCTTGGCCAATTCTCATATCCTCAAGAGTCTTCCTCCAACAAACAAAGTGCAAAAGCATCAATACTCTTTCTATTCTGCTTCTTCAGAGTGCAGTGTTTGTTTCCATGGAGTATCACAGGGTAAATTATTTGTTGTATAATTCTGTTCTTTGTGTAATACAGACACAGCACAGCATCTAAATGACTTTTTCAAGGTCTTTTTTTCTACCCTATCAAATGTTAGACTGTCCTGGTTCCTTTACTATTCATAATCAGTTCTAAAAGTTAGAAACTATTCACCAGTATGTCCAGAGTCAGTTCTGAACCAGGTTGCCATTCCTGTTGCCAGTACTTTGTCTCTTTATACTCCTATTACAGTCACTGGACTCCTCAAACTGGAATATACAGATAGGAAGGATGAAGACCTAAATCTAACCAAGATGTATATTGGGTGTTAAAACATCCCTTATATAATAATCTGCATTGTAGCCACTTCTTTTTGATCTCTTATTTTTGTCACCTACTCCATAGTACTGCACAATATGCTTCTTTAAACACCACTAGGGCACAGATTCATTCCAAAATAATACGTCAAAATTGTGTCTTCTATCAGTCTTCACTGCAGGCCCTTTTCTCTTTCCATCTATCCATGTGAAGAAAGCAGCATAAAAGGAATATATAGTTATGATTAATCTTAAGACAGGAATGTAACTCTTATCTAACTCAAGGCTTATGGTTTCAAAAGCCATGGAAGGCCTGTTTTTTTTTTCTTCAGATAATGTTCTCAATTAGCTCTTACCCTGTCTCTGTTCCACTGTACAGGACCCAGATAAAAATATTTATTTGTGAAAAACATTTGAGAAGGAAATTCATTCCTTTTGAGACTTTACAAAATTCTCTGTAAACACCTATCCAGTGTTCTTCCAGTAACTTCTTGGACTTTGTTAGATTCTCTTCCAAATGGTGTTGATCACAAGAGACACATATCTTGACAAGTAAATCTCAACCTATAATAGGATAGATCGCATGAGAGATTTCAGCATTTTCTAATTCTAAGATTTCAGGGGGCAATATTCTCTGGGACATCAAATATGTTTCACAACAACACTGCAAGATTGAATTTGTTGCAGGCATTAAGTAAGACAGCTTTCCCAATATAGCACCTTTCAACTATATAGCAAATGTGTCTCCTAGAGTGGCCTCACTAAGTGCCATTTTCACTGGGAATACCAGGAGTTGTAGAGCTGGGAATACTGGGATAAAGCTCAAGTGTAGATAACATTTTCAGTGGCTAAGGAGTGGGATTTTTTTTTCAACTGTCATCTGAGGAAAATAAAACATCTTCAGCCTTCACAGGAAACTAGTTGCTGCCATCCAGAGGAACATGTGGCTTATATATTTGATGGCACCCCACCACCTTCTCCTTGCATTTTTCCAGTATAAGTAATGGGATGCAATTCTGTACATATCAAGCACATTTTACAAATTAATAATTCAGAATTTTTTTAAATGTAATTTAAAGGTATAATATATGGCAGCATATGTCTCTGGGATCTAGTTACTGAGCCTTTCGCAAACGGGGCCCTTCCAAATATATATACTTAGCCTCCAAGAATTTTCAATGAAAGCCCAGCTGACTGAAGAATTCTGGGAATTGCAATCTACACAACTGGAAAGTATCCAGATTGATTCATTAGTGATTTGGCTGCTATTGCTTTAATTAGACATATATTCCACCTTTCCTTTAGGGATTCAAGGTGATTTACGTGGGATCTCCTTTCTTTTTATCATCATAGTGTTTACCCTATGAGTAGATTGGTCCGAGAGGAAGTGATTGATCCAGAGTTACTCACTGATTGTTCATGGCTATCAACCTGGGTCTCTCCAGGTGCTAAAACCATCCCATTTGGGGATATTTTGATCAAGTGTAGCAAAGTACACACTAGGCTTTTGAGATTTAGTACCATGGAGAGTACCCACAAGGTCTTGAGTTAAGCAAGATACCAGATTCATTGAGATGCCTGAATATTAGTTTGTAACAAGATTGAACAACCTTTATTCACTCATGCGTACAAGTGCACATACATTCACATGCGTCATCCCTCTTCTTCCTCTGTCTCTGTCTCTTAGAAGCTCATTTGAACTGGGAATTCATTTGCTTCTGGCTAGCTAATTCAGCTGATCAACTAACTAGTGGATAGGTCTTCCTGCATTTTCTTTTCAGCCTAAAGTCTGCTTCCTATCCCCTAATTATTTTCTACATAGTTTACATGAAGCCGTCCCTCCCTCTCTCAAGGGAGAATTTCTGGAAATTCAGAATGTTATGCAGATATGCACTAACGCTAGAATATGTTCTTCAGACACTGAGTTTCAGAGACATTATGAACTGCCAGCACTTTGGGAGAAGAGTTATTCAAGCTTGAAGAAAGGAATAGAGCTGCCTCCCTTGGACCAGGGATGGAGACCTAATTATCTGCTGGAGTTCCCTTCTATACAAGCCTTTATTGAGGTCATTGCTTTAGACATGGTCTCCTGGAGAGCTTCAAGGACCAATTATTTCTGCCTGAATAAGTTTTCCTTGGCTAAGGAGTGGGTGGTGGGTGGTCAGAAAGCTACATAAATTTTAAAGGGAAGATATCTCCGGTATCAAAGGGGTCTCCCCAGTGAAGATTGCTGATTTGGGACACTACGATCCCCTTTCTGTAAAAGCATTGAGCTTAGCCATCTACTTCTTCTCCAGTGTATAGCAGGATTAGTATAAAATAACTTAAGGTGCTGCCAGGAGCCCCTCCTAAATGTCTGTTAGCATCTGCCTTCCCTTTTTCCCCCATTCCCAATGAAGGCTGACTGCATGCAGGAAAAACCCTGGAGTAACAGAACAATTTGCAGGTTCCAAAATGACTTCCCCCCCCTGCCCAACTTTCATTGTCACAGCTTTGCTGCATCCTCCAGGGTGTGATTGGGAATAAAAGAGCCTAAAGACAGAGCCTGGGGTGGAAAGGTTTCTCTCTTCAAGCAAGGAAAGCCTGCCTGCCCAAGTCTGTCCCACTGTGATGTTGCCTTGTCATAAATTAACCACACACACAATTAAAGAGCCTGTCTCAGCTCCAGGAGCTGTGGATGTATTTCATCCCAAGAGAGAGAGAAAGGCACTGTGGTATACAGCTATAAAGCATCTGAATGCGGAATCTGGGCTCTTAGCAGAGGGCCGGTGGCTATTTGTCAGCACAAGGCAAGGAATAAGGGATTGAAAGGAGGCAGGGGTGTGGGGAGCAGTCAGGTATGAAGCTATGTTGGTGGGCAAGTGAGAGAAAGTGTATCTGCAGAGGAGGGTGGCTTGGTGGAGGATATTAGGACTGTGAGGAACTGTGGATGTGTGTTTGAGAACCAGAATGGTTCAAGGACTGGATTAGAATGTGGGAGATTACACGTTCTAGTCCTCCTTAAAACATGGAGATTGGCTGAGAGACTTTGCCCAACCCACCTCAGAAGGTTGTTGTGAGGGAAAATAGGAGGCAGGAGGATCTTGAATAGTTCAAAAAACGTGGATATGCATCCAATAATAAATAAACAATACTTTACGTGATGACTGTCACAGTTGTCACATAAGCTGTCCCTAGCATATGAGTCACATTCCCATCGAATATTTCCAGTGGTAACTAGCGGCTGAGAGGATATTATTTTATTTTAATTTTTTGCATCCTGTAGGAGACACAGAACAGTAATCAGTTAAAATTAGCATCAGGCAGAGAAGGTGGGAACATCTTCCATGTGT
Source organism: Pseudonaja textilis (assembly GCF_049901715.1). Lineage (NCBI taxonomy): Eukaryota > Metazoa > Chordata > Lepidosauria > Squamata > Elapidae > Pseudonaja > Pseudonaja textilis. The sequence continues at coordinate 111,058,176 of NC_141991.1, read as the reverse complement.
GAATCATAACTGGAAATTCCCTGATGACAAATCGTGGGATTTGGGGAATTCGGAATCTCTTTCAAATGATTCATGTTGTCATGGATTTTGAGTTCTGTGTCCACAAGAGCGAACAGGCAATTCAACTGGGTTGCCTTTTTGTTGATGTCTTCCTTGTGGCATCCCCATCAACCTCTGGTTCTCCCAAGAATGTTGAATAAAATAGATACCGTACTTGGCCCAACAGGACACACCTCCCACCTCCCTATACTGATCATTCCTTTCTAGCTGCCAAATTGGATCTCCTGTTATAGATGGAGTAATTTTCTACAGACTTGATCTTTATTTATTGTCAAATGTTCAAGATGAACCAAGTTGCATTTTGTCAGTACTTGGAATATAGAATCCACTACTAGAACTCTTGTCCATATGTATATGAATAGTCCTCGCTCTGTACAGAGCATTTCTCTCTCAACGCTAGGTCCATTAACAAGTACAGTGTAAGATTTAGGGCTAGCCAAAGGATTTATAGTCCAATAATTTTATTCAAAAATTTATTTAAGGGATATTTGAGCAGAGCATAAATTTAGGCATATTAAAATAGTAGATGAGGGTTAATTTGTAAGAAAATTTTGAAAAATAGTCTAGGTCAAGGAAAATTTATTAGGAATTTTTTGAATTCTTCTGAACTAGACTTTTTTTTCTTTCTCTGAAAGTGTTTTGGTTAGTTCACTCCCTCTTGAAAGAAAATCCAGGACGTTGCAGTTTAGTATTTTCTATGTTGGCATGCCATGATTTTTTTCCCACGTATAATTTATGAAGGGTGAGTGAACCTCCGTGAGTTACAACAGCAGCCTGCCCTATGGGAACAAGTAAAATGCTATTCAGATTATTATTTTTTTAAGGGAAGGGGGTGTCCTGTGTCCTTATAGAGTGGCTCATTTCGCAAAACCTTACAGGGAGTTCTCGACTTACAACAGTTCATTTAATGACCGTTCAAAGTTACAACGGCACTGAAGAAAGTGACATGGTGATTTTTTCACACTGACGACTGTTAACAGCATCCCCATGGTCACGTAATCAAAATTGAAATGCTTGGCAAATGACTCGTATTTATGACGGTTGCAATGTCCTGGGGTCATGTGATCACTTTTTGTAACCTGACAAGCAGAGTCAATGGGAGGAGCCAAATTAATTTAACAACTCTGTTACTAATTTAACAACTGCAGTGATTCACTTAACAAGTATGGCAAGAAAGATTGTAAAATGGGGCAGAATTCACTTAACAACTGTCTCATTTAGCAAGAGAAAAGTTGGGCTCAATTGTGGTTGTAAGCTGAGGACCACCTGTATTTTTCTTTCTGTGGGATACACGTCAGAAAAAAAAACACAATGATGAATAGCCAGTTAGTGATGATAAATAGCCTTGTTTAATGGTCTCAGCATCAGTTTTTGTTCCCATAGGATAGAGGGTGGTTTAAATGATTTCTTTGCTCAAAACCAGTAATTAAAGCCTCTGGAACACCGGAACAATTAAGACAGGCTGTTCAAGGGTCAATAAATTGGCTATATATAAATGGGGTAGTCATAAGTGAGAAGAAACAATTTAATGGTAAGGATTTGTAAATTGGACAAAAAATCATGAATGTTCAGAAAGACCATTATGAATGGGATTTAATTCTGAATAAACATTATAGAAAAATCTAAACCATGAAAGAATATGTTGTGGATAGTATAGTGTTACATTCAGTGCTGTGTGGAACTTTGATTTTAATTCCACTTCCAGAAAACTTTCATTGAAATTAACACATTTTTGAGGCAGTGTCTAGGAAACGAAATTGTTATCATTTGGCAAATGCCATGTTCTTCTCTGGTTCCTTCCCTTTTTTAAAACACGAAGATAGGCCAGTTTTAGGTGTTGATAATGCTACCGCATATCAATGATTCCGAATAAATAATTTTATGTATCCTTATAAGAGAATAGGACATGTAGGTTCAATTTTTTGCTGGAGGGCAGGAAAGGCAAACTAGCTGGAATAATAACAACCCCTGCAATATCTCATCTCAAATCAATACTTAGGTGACTGCCCCATGTATGTTTTGGAAGGAAGGACATTTCCAGCTCCATTTGAAAGTATAATCTTTGGATTTAGTAGGCCTAACATTTAGAAATATGGCTGACCTTTGATCAAGATAATTGTTTATGTTAATACACGGAAACACATACTGTATCTTACAAAGATCTCGCTGCTTTTTTGGCCCCTTCGCTTCCCTTTCAGCCGGAATAAGCATGAACTGGGGGGATGACTCCTGTCCTAAAGGCAATTTTTCCAATCTCCATTTTTTCACTCAGCATCCATTTACTTTCTCCCATCTCTAAAAGACAAATATTCATGGACAAATGGATACTCTACTTAAGTCCAAATTGATGCTCTACTTAAGTCCAGGTGATGTTCCTGCAGTTCAGATGTACAAACGTAACAGTTGGTAGCTGTTGCAATTTGCCATACCAAGAATTTTTTTGAATAGCTAATTGCTTTTTGGAATATACATGAAAAAGAATGCTGTAAAAGAAATACACTTTTGATCTTCCATGAAGTTGCTGGGCAGGTTATCTAGAGCAGGTTTTTATTTGTTCTACACATAATTTTATCTTTTCCTTGTAATTCCAACTCGCCTTCAGTGAGATGCTTTTTATGTCTCTAATTCTCCCAGAAGAGAATGAGAGTCTAATCAAATCCATTGAAAACTAGAATAACGACGGGCACATCTACCCTGAAGATTTTATCATCCCGTGTTTTCGCTCGGCTCCTATAAAATGATGTCCAGCAATTCTATGGCAGATAAAACGTGTGTGTGTGTGTTGATAGCCTTCTTTCTTGCCTTCGTGTAAGGAAGCAATTACTGTTTTAGCCAATACTTAACTGCCTTGTGTTATGGGAAGATTAACTGGAATTCACCTGAGCTGACAGAGAGTGAGGAGCTGATGAAGGTTCAAGCTCAGAGCCTGGCTTGAGATTGTCAGCCATGAATAAGGAGTGTTCTCTTGTCCCATCTCTGCAGGGCAATCAGGACGCCACGGCTCCGCCTGACGCAATGGCTCAGCCCTATCCCCCGGCAACATACCCACCACCCCCACAGAATGGCATCCCTCCAGAGTATGTTCCTCCACCACCACACCCGCATCCAGCACAGGACTATTCGGGGCAGAGCACAGTACCCGAGCATGCCTTGACGCTCTACACCCCAGCACAGAGCCACTCCGAACAGCCGGGCACTGATGCCAGCACGCAGTCCATAGCAGGCACACAAACAGTACCGGTAAGAGACTATTCCCTGCAGGGCCTGACGTTGCTGTTGGGCCTGCCTGCATTGCGGGGGGCGGTAGCATAAGGCAGTTCAGGGAAGTAGGCATCCTATGAAGAAGGAGAAAAGGGTGTCTCTCCTCCCAGAAATACGCAAAATGGAAAGATGGAACTTGGGGAGGGATGTATAAAATTGGATGAGAAGAAATTTCTGTTGGAAAAATAGACCCATTGGCTCACGACTGAGAGGCTGCATTATGGGTAGCAGGGAAGATCGAGATGGCAGATCCAAGGCCCTCTCTGTCTCCATTCCTACTTTGCCTGCATGGCCTTGTTCCATCTGAGGCCCAGAGATAGCAAAGGATCAAAAGAGAGCAGGGTGAAAATAACAAGAGTTCTTATGCAGCGGGAGGCCAGTTGCAGGAGAAGCCATTCCAGCACCCTGCTACCCCCTTGGGCATTTGTGGCTCAGCACTTAAGTTTCCTGGCTCCCTTTGTGTCCCTAATCACTTGTAATCTACCTGCTTGGCCTCTTGCCAACGCTATCATGCCAGTGATGTGGTTGTAATGCAGCTCAGCGAAGAAGCGCTGAGTGAGCAGTTCCCAGCTGCCCCTGAGTGCCAGGCTGGCTGCTCGCCACCACGCAGCTCTGAGAGTGAGCTCGGCCTCCCCACCTAGTTCTGCGTGTGCAGGAATGCATGCAAAACCCAGGATGGAGCCAAACGCATCTCCAGCCTCCTTTCACCAGAGCTGTGTATTAGGGTCCACGCTAGTTCGTATTCCACTTTCTCAGGTGCTACTGCTGTCCTAGGTAGAGGAATAAGACAAGGGCCCCTGTTTTGTTTTGTTTTTTTATAAATGGGGAAGGTGAAGCTGAAGGATGGTGGCTGGTCCAAGGCCAAATTAAAGAATTGAACAGGGGACTTCTGGTTTCACAGCTCGTGTTCTTAGTAGTCCCTAAGTGACAGCATATGCCACCGCTCTCTGACTGGCTTCTCACATTGCACTAAACCAAGGGTCTTCAAACTTGGCAAGTTTAAGACTTGTGGACTTCAACTCCCAGAATTCCTGAGCTAACATGACTAGAGGAGGAATTCTGGGAGTTGAAGTCCACAAGTCTTAAAGCTGTCAAGTTTGAAGACCCCTGAACTAAACCATAATGTGATTTGTTTGTGTTTGGCTCGCTGTATTTTGCTCACCTAGTTATCGTGCTTCTAAGTCATGGTTTACAGCTTGAGCGTCGGGTAAGCCCAGCTCTCCATTTTGTTTTGTTTTTAACCAGCAAGCCACAGCTAAACAAACCCTGCGGTAGCACACTGTGTGAGCCTCGTCTCGGGGCGACCTTAAAAGTTGGCAGTCAAGTAGCATCACTTTCATAGGAATGCATATTCCCAAATGCTTCTCGGGATCATGGGGACCCTGCAGCATGAAGGCCCCAAGCTTCGACCTTATCTTAGGCAGGGGAAGGGAAGGGAACAGGAAAATGGGGTACAAGAGGGAGAAAATAACGTTGGGGAGAGCTAAAATGAAAGAGCCCCCTTGAAGCAATGAGTTCAGAATTGGGGGCGTAAGAAGCAAAACCAAAGAACGGAAGTGGGGCACTGTGTGATGGAAGGAGCCCTCTGAAAGTAGATCACTTCAGAGCTGTATCCAGAAGAACCTGCTTTCCAGGCAGAGAGGAAGTCTGGGCTGGTGGATTAAGGGTGGCTGGAGGGGGAATTGGGAAGAAAAGAGAGGGATTTTTTTAAAAAAAGAATATTCTAAACAGAGAAATGGCTTCAGCCCCAAGCACTGCAGAATAAGACTTGCAAAAAATGAAGTTAATATGCCTGCAGGCTAAAAACCTAATTGCCCCAAATCCAAACCAGCATTTTTGCTGGATTCAATTTCATACCTTTGAAATCTGCCTTTTGCAAGCGGCAATGATGCCCTGTCCCACCCTACCATCCCACACACACATGCATATACACACAGGCACCTGGAAAGAATCACAATGGTGCTTTCATTTCTTTATTTTCACCAGCAGACAGATGAAGCAGCGCAGACGGACAACCAAACACTACACCTACCAGAGAATGGTTCTGACAAGCAGCAGCCAAAGCGGCTACACGTTTCCAACATCCCTTTCCGCTTCCGGGACCCTGATCTGCGGCAAATGTTTGGGGTAAGTCTGTCACCTTTCTGTGCTAAATAAACATAGAAATGTACAAATGACCTATGATCTTCTTGGAAAGGAACTGGCTGTGTTCACTCCGTCTTCCACGTTATAATTGAGTTGTGGGGAGGGTTTGTTTCATGGGATATGTGAACCTGGCATTGTGGTTAGTAAAACATAGTTTACAGTTGAATGTTGCGTGTGTGTCACTAGGCCTGACTTAGCAAACAATGGTTAAAGCAGAGCATTATTTGGCACCATTTATAAATTTTAGCAAATCAGTCCAAGATAGTGAATATCAATCAAGATAACAATGTTGGGTCCAAATGTTGTCAAATCTACTTCTTATCTTTATATGGCTTCCACATACTCTTGTTATATCTTTTAATTATCCCTGTATCTAAAGTATCTGCTTCTTGCATTCATTCCTCTTTGGCAGGAACTCCTATCTGTTCCCTCTGACCCGCACAGAGCTTTGCAGGTCTTGTGGTAGTCAGGGTTCAAGCAGGATTAAACTTGTTTCTCAATCTAAGCATGTCTAGAATATGTCATTCAAAGGCTGAGTGTCGCGTAATGCAGAAAGCACCTCCTGTACTTCCAGGGGTGATGATTCCTAGTAGCCAGTGGAAAGAAAGCGGCATTTGCCTAAGTAGGACGGTAGAGCCCAGAAATGCTTTCTGTGTATGTGTAAAATATTGGTAGTCCTCGCTTGCCAAATTTACAACAGCAAATTTGAAAAAAGTAGGTTCACAACTGATCTTCGAAATGGTGGCGGTTGCAGCATCCCCATAATTACGGGGCCGTAATTGGGCACCTCACAACCAGCGCACATTTACGACAATCGCAGTGGTGTTCCACATTATGTGATTGTTGCCACTTGCAGCCTTCACAGCCAGCTTCCAACAAGCACAGTCAGTGGGGAAGCCAGCGAGAAATGTCAAGTCACAATCACGTGACTTTAAAAGTGCTGCAGAACAGACGTAAGTTGGGCACAGTCACGTGACATTTCAATTAATAACCACGTTGCTTAGAAATGTTGTTGCCGACCCCAATTGTGGCCAATACGGGTAGTCCTCGACTTACAACAGTTTATTTAGTGACGGTTCAAAGTTGCAATGCCTTTGAAAAATGTGACTTATGACCGTTTTTCAGTTGCAACCTTTGCAACAGCTCCATGATCGTGTCAGATCCTTGGCAACTGGTTCATATTTATGACCGTTGTTGTGTCCCTAAGATCATGTAATCCCCTTTTGCAACCTTCTCACAAGCAAAGTCACTTAACAGCCAGGTTACTAACTTACCGACTAGTGATTCACATAGCGCCTGGGATAAGAAAGGTCATAAAATGGGGCAAAATTCACTTAACACATGTCTCGCTTAACAAGAGAACGAGAACGACCTGTATTGGATACTGAAAGATGTTCGAGAGATGTCTGCACGCCATGGCTTTTTGGGAATCAAAGCGGAAGGGTTATTCCAAACCAGGATGGAAAGAAATGATGTCTCTGCTCCCATTTTCACCTTTCCTTCTTCCCCCCCTTCCCCTGCCCCTCTTTTTCTCCCCCAGCAATTTGGAAAGATCCTGGATGTTGAGATCATTTTCAATGAGCGTGGTTCCAAGGTGGGTTCAACATGTTGGTGTCTGATAACAATCCAAATGTCCCTGTAGATGGATGGGTGTTTCCAGGGGCCAGTCTGTCTCCTCCATTCTGCACCCCCGCCTTTGCCACATCCTTTCTCTGCCACAGGGTGCCTCCTGGTTTCTAACTACTCTTTCCCTCACCCATCCCTTCAGGCCCGGGGACTTTAGGTGTTAAGAATGACATGTTGATATTTTAACTTTCCCTCTGAAAACAACTGTGCTGGTTGAAAAATAATTAACCAAAGCAATTCCAGATCCGGAGTCCTAGAGAAAAAGGAAAAACTGTCAGCCACAAACCCGTCACTAAAAGTAATTTAATGCAGAAAAAGATCACCCTCTCATGGTGAGATTAGAAATTGCTCTGATCAGAGAGAGAGAGAGAAAAAAAATAACGCAACATGCTACTTAAGGCAACACGATATTAAGATTTGGAGGGAACGTGGATATTTCTTCTTCCTCATAATACACTATTGAATTTTGGTTCCAGGAGGTAATTCGGGTATTTTAAGTTTGAAAGAAACTTGGGAGACCCTTTCAGTGCTTAAGCTCCTGCTGTTCCATTATTGACTGTAGGAGCTAAACTGTACCGAAGCTGAGCAGGTGCCGCACGATGGTTGAGCCACTCTGGAGGGAGGCAGAACTGGAGGCTCAACCCATCCCCGTGGCCTCTTCACACACAGGAGGGCCACTGTCTCTCTCTAGCCTGAGTGATATAACTGTAAAGCCAATAGTCAGGGGAAACAGTCCTACACATTTGTAGTCCTTTTGGGTCGTTTTGCCCTAATGGAGCGGCGATGCAGATCTTGTCCTGTCCTCTCATCCCTCTCAGTCCTTATCCTCCCTTGTCCTCGCTCCTTCCCTGCCCCCCCCCTCCCCGCCCTCGCCCGGTCTATAGGGTAGCTTGGGAAGCTCACATCCTGCCTCTTTTCTCTGCTGCTCCTTACTCACCCCTTCTCTCTGTCCTGTTCCTCCCACCCTCCCCCCTTTTTTTCTTTCTTCATCCTTTTCTCCTTTTCCTGTCTCTCTCCCTCCCCAACCTCTCTCTCTCTCTCTCTCTTTTTCTTTCCTTTTTCCCTTTCTCTCCCTCACTCACAGGGTTTTGGGTTTGTAACTTTTGAAACTAGTGCAGATGCCGATCGGGCACGGGAGAAGCTGAACGGCACCATCGTGGAGGGACGCAAAATTGAGGTGTGAACAAATGCACTGCCTGCTCTGCCTCGGGCATTAGGCCTCACACTTGCAACTGCATCACAAACCTTTAAATATGTATATATTTAAATATGTATATAAATAAAAAAACTGTCTCTGGGATTAGCCAGGACAAGCAGGCGGGTGAGTGAATGTTGCATGTCCTGTGCTTTTGATTGTAGACTGGTTGGTAGGGGAGGATGCAGAAGGGAAGGAAGGCAGAACATCTCCAGCAAGAATCTGTTACACACAGTTGTTTCAGACAGTATTAAGGGAAGGAAGAGAAGTATAATGTCCCCAAGCCTTCCAGGAAACTTCCAGAAAATCTGCCTAAATCATCCTGTGTAATTGTCGCCTGGCAGAGATTCTTGCTCTTTGCCTTCCAAAGAGGAAGCACAGAGCAATTTCAGAATGGACCATGTAAAAGATGCAAAAGGCCCTTCTGTGAATGTAGTTCTTGGTAGCTATTGAGCCCTTTGTTCACTCTGGAACACTGAAGGTGATCCCTGGATCTCTGCTTCATCAGAGTTGTGAGGTAGAGAGATGGTGCTGCATTGTTGCCCCTGACATCCTCTTCTGCTGGGACTCCCACCCTTTTCTTCTGCTGGTTTAAGTTCTTAGGTCTCCTCTTGCCTGCATTGCCTAGCCCGTCCAGTTAATGATATTTCTAGTATGCATGAAAACTGCCTGTGCAGGGCCCTGCATGCTAGCTGTGAACATGACCCTGGGAAGAGAGAGTTTCAGCTCGCGACAAGCCCCCCGTGGTTCTAATGTTGCACTCCTGTTTGTGGCCTATACCCTAGGAAGGAGCTGTAAGGTTTGGACTTGGAAGGCTCACATCCAAGATGTCGAGAATTGTAGCATGGCAAGCAAAATTGCTTTTGCTTAGGATGATTAGCCCATAAACGATGGAGGATCTGACAGAAACCTTCATCAGCCTTTTGAAAGCTGACGTTCTTCTTGAGGTCCAGGGAAGAGGAATTCCATTTGGACCCCAAAGTCTTACCAGTAACCTGGTGCTTGTTTCTCAACAGGTCAACAATGCCACCGCACGGGTCATGACAAACAAAAAGGCAGCTAATCCCTACACAAATGGTAATGGAACAAGGAAGAGGGGGGCGGTGTGTGAAATGAAGTCAAAGCCAGGCATTCCTGGGAAGGGGGCAGACTTGTTTTCCACCAGGCCACCCTATAGATTGGGGATGGGGAGGTGTTCTGACTTTGGGGCGGGGAAGGGGGAGGGGGAGGTTGTTTCAAAAAAAAATGCAAAGCATGGATTTGGGTTGAATCTCTGTTCTGGAAACAGAGATGGCAAGAGGAGCACCCAGCCTATTAAAGCAAACGCTCCAGATTTCCCTCTTCGAGGACAATGCCTAGTGAGCCTAGCACCCCCCCTCCAGCCCAGTTCTTGGAATGCCCCCTTACTTCCCCTGTTAGGGACTGTTTAGGAGGGCTGGGAGGAGCCACGCTTTCTGACTGCTTACTTCTTTGTTACCAGGCTGGAAGCTGAACCCTGTAGTGGGCGCCGTCTATGGCCCTGAATTTTATGCAGGTAATGTCTGAATCAGGCCGGATCCATGGGCGAGCGTTTCTCTCTTAGGGATCTGGCAGGACTACTGAATCTCGTAGCAGAATCTAGCTCTTGCTTATTCCTAGGATGCCACAGGCTATTGCTTGCAAAGAAGAAAGCAAGAAGTCGAAAAGCTGGGGGATGAGGGGAGAGTGGGGAGGATTGAGGGGGGAAATGGGGTTGCTGAGTCTGGGAAACATTAGTTTCAAATTTCTGCTTAGCCATGGAGCTTTCTGGCTAATTTTAGGCAAATCACTATCTTAAGACGTCACTCTAGGATTGGTAGACTATTAACCAGAATCTATAGGTATATTATTTAGTAATGGCAAGGATTTTTGACTTCCCATTGTAAATTAGGGTTCTAGACTGGCCAAATTATAACAGTTCAGATCCAGATTTAGGCTAGTATAAACACGCCATAAAACATATCACTGAATGTATTCAGTGCATCTCACAGTATTCTTGGCACAGTTAATATGCTTCTGCACAACATATTCAACCCAGCTAAATGGGCCTATGGAATTTATAGCTCGGGATGCTGTACTCTCTCTCTCTTAATATATTGTATGAACCCAGCCATCGCGTAAAACCATAATCTCATTGTTTGCTTGTGCCTTAGCAAATAAGTAGAGGAATCCTGTGTTGTTAGCCTAGGTTTAGGGTTTAGTGTGGTAAATGAATCCTGATGGAATTGGGAGGGGTCTGAGACATCGTTTAGCCCTCACCCCCCTGCCATCTTGCGCTCTGTTTAGCAGGTGGCTCTGTTTGTAGATCTTATAGTCCTTGCAAAACAGTTCATTCCTTTGTCTGTACTTCACATAACCAGCTTCAGACACTGGTTTGGATAAAGTGGAGAGAGAAAACTGTGTGTGCATCTGGATTTTATTGTGAAAAGGAGAACAACTGTGATTAGAACCGAGACGTAGTCATGGTCTGAAGTTCTAATGCATAATTCTTGATAGAATTATGACAGAGGGTAAAAGTCTTGAAGGCAAATATTTGGAAAAGGTACAGAAATACAGAATATAGAATAAAAGAGTTGAAAAGGACTTTTGTCCAACCCTCTACTCAAACAAAAGAACCTATATCATTCCAGACAAATGGCTTCCAATCTCTTAAAAACCTTCAGTGTTGGAACACCACAATTTCTGAAGGCAAGCCATTCCATTGATTAGTTGTTCTCTTTGTCAAGAAATTTCTCTTTAGTTCTAGGTTGGATCTCTCCTTGATAGTTTTCCATGTGTAACTTCTTGCCTTGCCTTCAGATGCTTTGGAAAACAAGTTCCCCCCTTCTTTGTAACAATTCCTCGAATATTATAGGAAGGAATATTGAATTGATGGGTTAGATTCATAGGTTAGATGCGAGGAACATGTCTGAGCAAGGAGATGAGAAAAGCTCATCCCTTATTCTTGGAAGGGGTAGGGGAAAATGGAGAACAGAGTTTAGAATTTGGAGCTATTCAAGGCTCATGGTTATTTCTTCCCCTCCTCCAGTGACCGGTTTTCCATATCCAGCCACAGGAACTGCAGTAGCGTACAGGGGGACGCACTTAAGGGGCCGAGGACGCACAGTCTACAACACGTTCCGAGCAGCTCCCCCACCTCCACCCATCCCCGCTTACGGAGCGTGAGTATTGAGCAGAGAGAGTGCGTTATAAAAATGGGTGGTTCGGCACACTTCGAAAGAGGCCAAAGTTAGACATTCAGTCTTCTCAAGACCCAGAGGATTCTTCCCCATGTGTCTCAGCTCTGGGCAGTGTGATCTATGGTTCATTATAAGCCATGTTAATTCTGAGGCATTCCTTCCTGAAGCTTCTCGGTTTGTGGTTCCAGTGTGATTAAGACACAAGTCTCTGTTGTCCTAGATTTCTGGACACACGGTTGGAAAATTCAGAGTTATCCTTGGATTTCTCATTGGCCTCAATTTTCCTAGAGAGATTCCTACAGATCGTCCCTATTGTCTGGAAATTATGGCATTTCCGGAGGCCACCATTTTGGTAAGATTAGGCAGAGAATCTGCCCTGGTGGCACTGTACATTTCAGTCAACCCATACAGCTGCAGAAGTCATGTTCCCAGTCATTCCACTTTTTCAACAGGAATTTTCTGTTTCCTTGGCCAGCGTAAATTATGCAAGCCAATTAAGTACATGCTTTGCACAACATATTTATTTTCATGCTTCCTTCCGAAGCTGATCATCATTACTTCTTGTGTTGTATAGGCTTCTTTTACTAATTAGACAAACATGAGGGATACAGGAAGAAAAGCATCACTACATGATATGTGGAAGAGAATAGATAGCCATGTTGATCATCCTGTAGCCTCTCACCATGTGGATCGGAAACCTGATCCTTTTTAAAATGACGAAAATGAAGCAAAATCTGTCACAGAATGTATGCGGCTATTGTGCGACTGTCTCCAGATTCCCCCAGGGACACCTTCATGATCTTCCATGTTGACTGCCAGGCAGACAGCTCTATCACATATTGCATGACACCTGCCTTTGCACTTCTCCTGCTGTCGAGGTGGAGAAAAGCAATGGATGGGCCCAAACCCCAGAGCCACAAAGGTTCGTCTGAAGCCTGCTCTAGTGTTCCCATCTGGAACGCACGCCAGTCTTGCGGAGTGAGCTTCCAAAGATCCCTACCCAAAGTAACTCTTGGTAACGGCCACATTCTTCTTGCTTTTGCAGAGTGGTTTACCAGGACGGATTCTACGGTGCTGAAATTTATGTAAGTCCATCCTTTCAAAGTTTCCTTAGGAGATACTTTTTTTTTTTCATTTCCAGTCAGAGCATCCTCTGGTACTTAAGTTCCTGCAGAGACCTGGCAGACTTTGCTGGTAACCAGGCACAGGCTCTTCCAGGAAGGCTGTTCTGTCAAAGAGAAATCCCCCCCTGCTTGCTCTTTTCATTAAATGATGCAAACAGAAGCCAAGGCTGCCAAAGCACAGTGGGGAAAACAACCCGAGGCCCAGAGCTGGGGAAGCAGCAGCAGTTGGGCAGCCTCTGAGCCTCCGCCATAAGCTATATGTACAGCTTTCCTCATCACTCTTCCAAGGCTCATCCTAGTGCTTTCCACAGCTGAGGGAGGTTAAGGGTGGAAAGGGAAGGCTTGAAATCACACTTTCCCGCTTGCCTGCATGTGCGGCAGCTGCAAAGGGGAAGCAGGCTACCTGTGAGGGTGGGGCGTGGGGTCCATCCGCTCCTACGGAGGGCAGGATTTATTTTCTGGCCTGGTGTCAGCCTGCTGGGTTATACAGCAGCAGTTCCCTTCCATATTTAAAGTGCTCTGGGCAATACTTCAGGCACACACTGACAGATTTATCAGAGGCGACATCTCGTTAACACCGGTCACCCGCTAGGGAGGTGACATTCTCTCCTCAGCATGTTTAATTTCTGCAGGTTAATGGTAGCAAGGCCCCCAGGGAATGCTAATGAGAGAGGGAGAGGGGCTGGGCCTGTGGGTACATTATCTCCCTCCTAGCCAGCCCCTGAGATTCCCCCAAAAGATGTGCCCTTCTCCTGTGACACTGCAGTCGCACTGTCACCCCTAATGCTTGTCTCTCCCATCTCCTCCAGGGGGGCTATGCGGCCTACAGATACGCCCAGCCTGCGGCAGCGGCAGCAACAGCTTACAGCGACAGGTAAGCCGTCTTGCTCTTTTGGCGTCTGGTCCCCTTATCAGCCCCTCCTTTGGATGCAGGGATTCACAATGGCGTCCCTGCATCGAGGAATTGTTACTGATGCACCTGGGTGTGGAGAAAAGGGGCATCATTGCTTTCCCTCAGAAATGTTTTCCAGCCCCCATGGACTGGCTTGCCCGGGGTCAGGGGGAGTATTGGAAGTCCTAGCAGACCCTGAAAAAAGCAGCAAACACTCAAAAGGGCTGAGAGCTGGTTTGTCCACAGTGCAAAGAGTCTGCGGTCTGAGCAATGCCTCATCTCGTTCCCCTCTCCTGTTCTTCACAAGCAACCGTTGCCTCTCTTTCCCCCCCCTTTTTAAATACCTTTTCACTGAAATGTGTGCGCTTTCTGGCTTGCCAGTATACAGAGTTTCATGCTGATAAGATGAATGGCTATATTGAAGCGGCCTGCATTTGGAGAGGTTATGTTGTTAAATGGAGTCTCTCGGAGGCAACAAGACAACTCAATTAATCCTTTGTGCTTATCTTCCTTTTCTAAACACAATTATTACGAAAGTGGGGGAGGGGTAGGAAACATGGAAGGGGCGTTTCGTTTGGATTGTTCATTCAGCCAAGCGCTTTTCCAATGTGGCTCCACAAAATAGGGGCTTAGAGCAGAGTGGCCACACTTTCTGGGAGAAGTCGCTTCACTGGGCTCCAACGAAATTCTGATCGTGCAGCAAAGACATTTCATTCCAAGCAAAGTTGCTTTTCCACACTGCGGGGCCTTTTCACTGCAGTTATCGAAGCCAAAACCATTCTGCAAATCAAGTAGCACTTCTTCACACAGCCCTAGTTAATACAGCGGTAGCTGCTGAAGCTTTATTTGGGAAGTGGGAGAGACTATTGTCTTAATCAGGTATTTATTGACATGCAATATTCTTATCACCCTACTCCCTTTACATGTTTTAGCATCCTATTAAAAATACAACTGTCATTTAATTAGGTTAGCGGTAGATTATTATTCTGCTGTTAATGAAAAGCAGGTTAAAGATGCACAACAAAGTAATAACGGAGTAAATAAATATGAAGGAGGTGAAAATATTATGAGAAACAATACGTTATAAGAGGCTTAATATAAGAAATATTGGGATAAAGCTGCGGAGGAGTGATCCACAGCAAGAAATATTACTAGCAGAGCAGTACATTTTTATCAGTGGAACACATTTATTTCTGCTCAGAAATCTTTCCTAGAAAACATTTTTCATTCTCCTGATTTCTATATTTAGTATTATCATGCTCAGTAAAGCAATGTGTGTGTTCATCTGTTCAGTTCCACTTAAAACGCACATATGTTGTGTTAATTCATAGGGAGATATCATAAAAAGTGTGCAGTACCCTCATTGAGAAAGGAAGCTATAAACTAAGGGTTCTTCCACATGGCAGCTTTTAATTGCTTGCCTTCCATGTATAAACCTGCAGGAAACTAAACCTTTCCAGATTTCAAACTCCAGATTTCTTCCTTTTTGGCCATGATAATGGCCTGGTGCTCACTTCAGGCTGCATTTACCGTAGTCCCTCTTGACTACTTTCTTTCCATGGGGGATACTTCAGGATACTGGTTTCCATTGGAACGTTTTGAGTATGAGCCCCTCCCTTGTCTTTGGACCAGTGGACAGGAAGAAAAGAGAAGCACCGCAGTTTTCTCATTGTTCCAGTCAGTTGGACTAGAAAAGAGTCACAACTCTTTTAGGCAAATTTCACCTAGTTAAACAAAAAGAGAAAGATCCTTGTTTCCCCTCCCATCAATTATTTTAAAAAGAAAAAAGCTTAGCCTTGCACCATTCTACTAGTAAGCTTCCTTTTTTTAAAAAAATGCCAGTGTTTCATCAGATCTATTCCCCGGGGGCAGGGGCGGGGGGAGTACAGCTTTTCTGGTCCAGACTTTCAGAAGGGGACAGCTCATCCAGCCACCCAGGGCAGAATAGTCAGGAGGGCAGCAATCCCAGGGATAACAGATAATCAGAGTTGGAAGGGACCTTGTAGGTCATCTAGTCCAACCCCCCACCCAAGCAGGAGACCCTACACCATTTCTGACAGATGGGAGTCCAATCTCTTCTTGAAAGTCTCAAGTGATGGCGCTCCCACAACTTCCGAATCATTCCCCACCATCAGGCAGAGTTTCCCCTTAGAATAGAGACATTGGCCTACAGTGAAATGAAGCCCAACAAGTCAGTAAACACATTTAATGAATGCCTGGGGGTAGGCTAGGGAACAGAAAAGTGGCTTTCCTGATGGATTGAGGGTATTGTGTGTTTCTGCCCTTGCAAGATGGTTAGCGATTATACTTGCATTGGGACAAGCTGGTCTTGCCAGTCAAATTTAACAGTCACATCTGACAAGAAACATGCATGGGGTCTTATACGGTGACACTCTCAGTGGAGCCCTTCCCATCTATAGCACTGCAGCCCTGTAAAGTAGCTCATTGTTCATACTCTGGTCCTGATGAATACCAACCTACTGTACACGACTGTACTGTGCAGGGCTGTTTCGGGATTAAAAGGTTGATTCAAGCTTCCTTTCTGTGACACACTTCTTGATCTTAACCAAACTATCCAGAAGCAATGGCTTCTATGACATACACATAGTTTTCTTGGCAACAGCCTGGAAGCGGATTAACAGTGCCCAATTCCAGAATGCCTTTCTGATTTCTCAGTCTAACCTGGGAATTCATTGTGGTCTCCCATCCAGAGAATAACAAGTTCCAGTCTTGTTTGCCTTTTCAAAATCAACCAGCACTGGCTAGATACTGCTGCCTTCTGAGGTTATTCACAGATAAGAAATCCTAAAGATTCTTATGATAAAATCTTCTTAGGGTGTTAGTTTTTCTATATGTGTGTTAATTCCATTCTTTGCTTGATGTTGTTGGTCAAAGAATTTCTGAAATATTAGCTGTTTATTCATTTCTTATGTTTTCTTTCTCCCCCACATAAAATCCTCACATGATTTCTTACTTTTGGCTCATAAAATCCAATATTGACAAAAGGTCTGCTCCAACTTTATCCACAGCCAGGAAACAATTATTTACATTCTATGTGTACCTTACAAAACCAGTTCTAATCAGCAAGACCCAGTCACCAAGTCACTCCTACTTCTCCTTTGATTGAAATAAATAGTGATCTGTGCCCTCATAAAATTGCAGGATGCACACAAAAGTTAAACAAGGATAATGTGGAGGAACTGCAGCTGGGATGACTTTACCCCACATCTTTTGGCTGCCAAATGGTTTTATTCCTTCCCTCCTGGGAAAACAAATACTCTTTTCCTGCTTCTGGGTTACACGCTTTCTCCCCTGCAAGTCAAACCTTCACAATCTCTGTTTGCACAACCGGAAAAGCAGTGCTAAGGTACAGAATGCACAGAACTGAAGGAGAAATCCAAATTTCCTTGCAGACCTCAAAGAGACAATCATAAGACTGCACACAGTTGGGGGCCCTGTCCTACCAACTTTCCGCAACCCTCCAAAAAAGTCTTGGCCACCTCTGGTTTAGCTACAGTGATACCTGTACATTTGGGGACTTTAGTATCTCTCTAGGAAAAGACATAATGACCTGCTTGTTCATCTAGAAGCGGATCCTATAATTCTAGCCCTCTCCTTTTTGAGATGCTTGTAGTTTGAAGTGATCTCTCTCTCTGAGGGGGGAATTGAAACAATTTGTGACAGGTCGCTTTTCCCAAATGGCATCCCCCAAACAATGCTCAAATGGCAACCTCTGGCATTCCCAAGCAGCCTGGCTTTTAAGGCTGGAGTTGTCATCCTGGCACATTTGGTGGACACCCCAGGGGTGGGCTTCAAAAACTTCAGCAATGGGTTTTCTGCCTGGTTGGTGGGCATGGCCATTGTGGACATGGCCGAGTTGACCTTCTGCCCCATGGCGGGAGGGGGGGCATTTTCACCATCCCCAGGCTCCAGAGGTTTTCCTTGAGCCTCTGGGAGGGTGAAAATGGCCTCCCCTGGGCTCCGGAGGCCAGAAATGGGTCCGTTTTTCATCCTCCCTGAGCCTCCATGTGGGCCTTGCACTTACCTCTCATCCAAAACAGGCCGCGTGGAGACTCCTGGGAGGGGAGGGGTGGCTTGGAAGGGGACAGCCAGGCGTGGGATTTGGCGATTCTCCAGATGGCTATAACATTAGCTACGGGTTCTCCTGAACCCGGGCGAACCCGTAGCAGCCCACCCCGGGATACCCATTTGGGAAAAGTAACTCAGAGGTCTTTGCGAAAAGCTCAGTGTACATTTCTTGTCGTTTCTTCTGTGTTTATCATGACTTGAAGCAAAGTTAATAATGACTGGGGCCTGATTCATGGTTTTTTGAACACTTAGGGTTGGCAACTCAGCGATTCCTCAGTTTCTAACGCTGCCCCCTGTGTTCGCTCCTAGTTACGGCAGAGTTTATGCAGCTGCAGACCCTTACCACCACACTATTGGCCCTGCTGCCACTTACAGCATCGGCACCATGGTAAGAATGGGGCCTTCTATCCCATTGTGCATAGCCATCCAGACCCTGGGGGCGGGGGGAGGTAAGGTGGGGAAATGTGGGCAGTCAGGGTTGGATACTTGGGAAAAGAGGAAGAAAGATTTGGGATGTCTCTGGGGACACTGACACTCGGGTCTCAGCTGCTGTCCTATTAATCGGCTCTCCAGGAAGCAGGAACCCTAAGCCGGAAGATTCTTAGAGAAGAAGCACACATCTGGGGCTGGGCCTAGCCCTGGCTGCCCTCATTGCCAGGGGATGCACCTAATTGAAAGGGTGGCTTCCTGAACAAGTGATGCCCTTCTTAAAAGCCACCTGAAGTGAGCAGCAGCTTGTACAGGTGTCAGGGACCCTCCCTTCAGAAGCAGGGCTTTAGGAAGTGGGTGGGAGCTGAGCAAGGTGTGTGTGCGCCCAGGGACCTTTCCCTCAAAGCCACCCTCTCTCCCCATCCTTCCTGTTCCTGAACACACTTCCACATCTGGTTCCTGCAGTGATGCCTCCTTGTTATCAGATCTCTAGGCAGCATCAAAGAGGAGAAAGATTTCAAGCCATCCTACAATCCCTTTTGGCCATCAGGGCCTTCCTAGTGATACCACGAGAAATTCCACCAGCTCACAAATTTGCATTGAACCCTCAACCCTCAGAAGGCCGGGGTGGGGGTGGGGGGGGGTGGAATACTGAGAGGGAGGCATCTGTCTAGATAAAGGGAGGCTGAGGCATGGTTTTGCAAGACCCTCGCTTCCTTTAAGGATTCATAGCAGAGTGTTAGGCCCCTGACCCCAAAGCACCATTTTACTTTACTTTTTAAAATATGCCTATTGGCCTTATCTGTCTGGATGGGTTTCCTGTGAACTCTGCCCCTAGGCAGCTTTGCATTCTGGGAGATTGAGTCCAACCCCCACCTCTCCCCCACTGCCCTTGGCCCTCGCTCCCATCTGCCACTCAGTGCCCAGCCCCCATATTGGCTCCGAGGACAGGGCAGGGATGGGCTGTGCCTCTCCTTTATACTGATTGGCTTTTTCTCCGTCTTTGATGTTGCAGGCTAGTCTATACCGAGGAGGGTACAGCCGCTTCACTCCCTACTAGCAAGACAGACCCAGACCCTCCTCACAGTAGTAACACTGACTGCTCCTTAGAAATCCAACCAAAACCCCGTGGACATGGGCCCCTGTCCCCTGCTGCTGGCCCTCGGCAGCCTAAATCACCCATCTCTTTACCTCAAGCCGCCTGCCATGCCTCTCCTCCCACTTGTCTCTGATGGTGTATTGGCCACGTTTGTGTCAATTTGCAAAGCAGTCGGCCAGGGAGCTGGGACAGGTGCCTGCTTTTAACACACAAACACACATCCACACCCACCCCAACAAGATAACCTCAAGGAAACACACACACCCCTTCCTTTAGAGCTACCCAGTGTCTGAGTTCTCCTGTTAGATCAAGTCCTATGAGAACCTTTGGGATACTATTGGAGGAGGCCCCTGTGAGGCCTCGTGTGTCATTTCTGCTCTCACACATCTAAAGGAGAGGCTTTGGCCAAAGGAACTCAGGATATCGTCCCCCTCAGGTGCGGTGGCCCTTCTTCTCCCTCACACAAAGGCAGGGCAAAAGTGCCAGGCGGGCAGCAGCCCAGGTCCTTCCCATAGGGGGAAAGATGGCCTAGCTCAGGCCCTGTGTCAACCAGAGGGACTTCTCCCTCTCTTGCAAGGGGAGAAAAACATCCCCTCTTCCCATTGGAAAAAACGAGTAAGGGATATATTGCTAGGCTGGCCTTGGTAGGGACTGGGAGTTATTCTGGAGAATGTGCCACGAATAGGAGACCTCACAGGTCCCCTCTGGGCCTAGCATGTAGGTCTCTGAGGGAGCTGGCTGGGTTTGGGCCCTGGGTGGGGCCGAGCGATCCCAGCTTCCTTCCACGATGCTGGCTACCAATTCCATGCAGGCCTCGGGTAACTTTTCTCATCACTGACTTGCTGAGCAAAATGGACCCACAGCTGTGTCCAAAAGGGACCCGCAAAGCTTAAAGATACTTGGGACCCCCACTTCCCAAATCTAACATTCTGGACCAGCACCCACACACAGAGAGAGGAAAGTGCTTCCCTGCCTTCTCCTCCTGCCCCGTTTTCCTCCCACCCACCCCCAGGACACAGCCTACAGGTTGCTCCATGGAACATTCTGCCTTTGTTTTCTGTTGTAGTGAAACCTTCAGCTGTTTCCTTCTGGGACCAGGAAGGGCACAAAACATTTTTTTTTAAAGCAAAGCAACAAACAATTACAAAACTAACAAGCCAAGCGACCGAGTGAAAGCCCCCTTCTGTCCACACATGCGCCCCAAGCGACAGGCCAGCCGGAGCGCAACTACCGACAGTCTGCCCGGACAGATGGACGGCAGGGCAGCCCCACGCAGACTCCACAATGCCGTCCGCATCAGGAGACCCGTGCCCTGCTCCTCCCCGCTGCAGACCAAGGGGCCAGGAGGGACAGGTACTGACACAGACTGGACTCTGCAGGCCCCAGGCCATCACGTCTTCCTTCCAGCCCTCCTGAAGACCTGCGGCCCTTCCAGACCGCAGAAGACGCCATGAGCGCCCGGCAGGGCTGGCCGTCCTGCTTCTTGCATCCCAGAAGTTCCCAGTGTTTTCGCGCTTTGCTGGTTCATCCGTTGGTCAAGTCGGCAAGCCTTGGATTCCTGTATGGTGTAGGGCCAGGCTGAGGGCTTCTGGGGTATGCCGGTGGATGGGCACCCCAGGGTTTCAAGGGGGGTTTTCTTTGAAGAAGTTGCACTTTCCTCTCCCCCCTGAGGATCCCGGCTCCCATCGGCCCACAAGGCAGCGAGCTGCACCCCTGCAGGTGTCCTTGGGGGAAGCCTGGCTGAACTCAGAGCTGAGAAACGTCCGAGATCTCCAGGTCTCCCCCAGAACCTCCCACCCTGCTCCGGAGGGCCGAGGAATGCCTCCCCCCTCCATCACACTGAAGCCAGGGTGCTGGGCAAGCATTTCCTCAAGGACTGTGTGGCTGGCAAGGGAGAGCAGCGTAGCCCCCAGCTGGGGAGGGGGCCAGGCTGGGCCCCAGGGCATTCGGAGAAAGAACCCGTTTTGCTACACAAACCAAGTCGCGCCACCACCACCGCTGCTGCTGCCACCACCACCACCGCTGCCGCCCAGGGTTTCCTCCCTGCCCACAGCCCTTCATGGGAGGAGTGCATGTCCCATCGCCCGCCCACCCCACCCCCACCCCACCCCAGAGCCAGATGGACTCAGGGCCTCCTCCCTGCTCCTGACCTCCCCTTGGCTTAGTCATCTCATGAAACCTCACTTTCTATTCAGCATTAAAGCTCCTGACATGCCAGCAACCAGATGATCCTCCTTTTCTATTCCCGTTGTACATAGCCCCACCTTTGCCACTCACTCCTGCCCCCTTGTACAACCCCCCTCCCATTTGCTACCCCCTCTCCCACCCTGGGAGCATCAGCTACCCACCCCATTCTATATGCTTCAAAAGTGTGACCATTCAAATAAACAGTATTTATTATTATTATTAATTATTATTATTATTATTTATTAATAAAGGTTTCTTTCTTCAATGAGGATGGCTCACGATTGTGATTGGGAGGTGGTTAAATGTGGGGAAGGGTGCAAACAGGAAGGAGCCTGGGAGTTTGCAAAATACAGGCTGCTGTAGGAGGGTCTATGACAATTCATCACTGACAGCTCGCAAAGGACAACTTACTATGGCCAGTTCATCACGGGACAAGAGTTACACCAATAGCGAAGAAATAGTGGGAAAGAATCATTAAAGAAAGGATGCCAAAGGAGGGGCAAAATGAAATGCGAATGACAAAAATTAAAATAATGATTTATTTTAAATAATTCAATTGAATTGTTGAATTGTCCCATGGAGAGTTGGCCATGGCAAGTTAACTGTGGCAAGTTGTCCCATGCTGGCTCTAGGAAGAGGCAGGTGTATGTATGATAAAAATCCTAGACAAGAGAAATGACCTTGCTTGCATTTGCTGAATGAGAAACATTCTCATTAGGCTTATACACTAGGGCCAGTGGTCTGGGAGCGCACACACACACGCGCCACCACCACATCCCATGCTTCCTCTGTGTCTGCTGCCCATGTCCAAGATAAGTGGGGAAAGGCATTGGGCAGCCCCAGATCCACTTGCCCTGCAAGCATCCTTCTGGGTCACAAGTGCAGCTCCTTCAAAGGGATTACCCTTCATAGCAAGGACTTTGCATTGATCAGTTGGTTATATGTTGACTGAATTGTATAGTTCCCATAAATAGTATTTATTTCCTTCTACACCTTAGACTCCCAGCATTTTTGTCACCTTCCACATAAGTATCTGAAAGAATTGGGGTATGGGGTGAGCGGGGCAGTAAAAGCAAGATGGCAACCACAACTGCACAATTGAAACCCTGCTCTCTCTCTCGTGTGTGTGTGTGGTGTTTGACCTCACCCCCTGCCCTGCAGACACCCCCTGACCTCCAGCTGTTATTGTGTCTTTGTATGGAAATCATCTCAGTCTGAATCAATTCCTATCACTCTGGAAATGCCTGGATGTTGCAAGTCATGCAAAATGGGGCTAAAAAACTAACTGGTGCAAGTTACAAATATCTTGTGTCCCCCTTGTATGGAGACATCGGCAATAGTGATCTGTTACTGGCCCCAATTTCAGGAGCTGAGACTGATAGCTAAGGAAGCCAGTTCTTTCCTTGCCCATTAGTTCAGCTATGCAGATCTGCAGGAGAAACCCTTTTAAAGGGACATTTTTAGCTGCCTTGAATGCTTATCAGAGTAGAAAAAGCGGGTGTAAAAGAAATAGTCAGACGGGGCCGTAGAAGTGGAGGATGAAAACTCTTAGCAGATTTCTGTATCAGAGTTCACTGCCCAACAGCTCCAGTCAGCATGATTAGTGGAGAGCTAAATGAGAATTGTACTTTAAAAATAAATACTCAGAACCCAAGTACACGGGGAAGGCTGTCATCCACGTCCACAGAACAGACCCAGTGGATTTGTACTAGAACTTCTCATCATAAATGCCGCCTCCATCAATTAATGAAGATGTGCCACTGGAGTGAGGGCAGGAAAGAGGGAACATGAGAGATTGCAAACGGTGTCTTTGTTGCCTGAAATAAGGACTACAGATGAGCAACATGGGTGCCTTGGTGCATAAAGTTAAACAAAAACAAAAAGAGCAAAAATCCAAAAGCAAGAGAGAAAATGTCATGAGTCCATCCCTATGCCAGGGCCGACATTTTTCAAAATGTCAATTTCTTGCTCTTGTTGCAGTCATGCCCATCTGACCAGCACCGGCAGCGTAAATGTCGCTGTATCAATTTCCTTTGCCTTGAGCCGTGGCCACATGTGGAGACAGGCCTGTGCAGCAAAGAGCCGAGATCCCCATGTGTGCTGTGCTTGGCCAAACTCCCAGCTGCTAATTGCCTGCATGCCAGACTGCGAAGGAATAATTGCTGCTATCAATTCTCTTGCCAGAGCTGCATCAGGAATTCAGAAAGGGGGTGTGGTGGTGCTTTTGCACAAAGCAGGACAAGAGGGACTCTCCCCACCTACCCAGATCAGACCAGACCCGGAAGAGAAGTGGGAGATTGCATGGGCCGTTCACTGGCCCTTCCGTAAGAGTTTAAAGGCAACGCCCTCTTCAAACTGAGCTCAACTCCATGGCCCCGTCCCTGTAGTCTTCTTGGTAGCAACCCAGACATGGCTGGCCATGGTCTTCTCCCAGGTGCTCACCCGTCTACGGGGCAGAATGGGAAAATTAAAAGTATTCCTATTACAGCAAACTGGGGAAGAAGTTAACAGCTGCCACCCTGGCACTGTAAAAGAGTGTGGGAGCTTCCCATTCAACCTCTTTCTCATTCAGATCAGACACGGCTTCCTATAAATCTCATGGCCTAACCTGCAGCAGAGCCAAGCATGCAGCCAAAGCAAGCCACAACAAATCATTTCACCTGAGAGGTTTCTTCTGAAGCAAATAGTATTGTCAGCTCTTGCCAAAGAGGCCAAGGGACTGGAACAAAAATTGTACAACATTCTGGAAGTGCAATGACTAGGTTAACTTTCATTCCGAATGCTGCAGTGGCGCACAAAGCTCAGTGGCCCCTTTTCACCCTCAGTGCCTCAGCAGTGTAGATGCTCCGTGTCACTTAAGAGAGAAGGGGCCTGATCATTAAGCAAAACTTTGAACTCTACTGCACTCTTTACAGTATTTTCTGTAAATCCAATCTCTAAAGTGCATAAAAATTCTCTTGGTATTTTTAGATTTTGCATTTTGTATGCTTTCCTAATAATTCCAGGGAAGGAAACACAATTATTTTTCGAGTATCTATGAAAGAGGATAAATTCAAGACAGAAATTTTACTGCAACATTATTAATAGCTGCGGCAACCGCAACAAATGCCACGGAAGCACAACGCAGTTAAGAATACAAAATTGCATAAGAATTTAAAAGTTAGCAAGTTTGCTTCCGCAGCAGCAAAGTGGAAATCCAGCATTTGACCTTAATGTTCAGGGAACCATAGGAATAATCCTGTTGAAGAAATAACAGGTCTCACAATGTACTTACTTAGCCTTTACACATTTAGAACTGCATTCAGTACTGAGCTGCACATTGCCATGCGTCCCTTAGAGCAAATCCCTATTGATTGCAGTCCAGTATCGCCACAAACCAAGCAGATTCCATGGCAAAAGAATACTGCATTGTGCACCAACTGCAGAGGTCATCCCCCCACTCCCAACCTACTTCCATATGATGCCCAGGGGTGTCTCTGCCATATTCCCTTCTCATTATTTGCAGGCAACAACACTGGAGCCAGAAAGAGTTGCTGGGAAGTGGTTTCTAGGGTTTGAGAGGAAACACCACAAGTTTAAGGTTCCCTCGGTCAACTATGCAGAAATGCAGAATCCATGCTGGCTGGGGAATTCTGGAAATTGAAGTCCACCCATCTTAGTTACTGAGAATGAGCAACACTGTTCTGCAATATTAGTTATTAAAAAGGTGAATTTTTCTCACAGAAAAATTTCTGGCCTCATCCCTAGACTTCCGAAAGTTATCACCCTCCTATTTCATTTGAGAATAAATCTCCCTGTTGATGAGAGCTAATGATTTTTCCCTCTCTGTTCATTAAAGGGATCTGACTGGAAGCAGCAGACTTGACAACTGCCACCTGTTTCCATCTTAACAACACTGCTATTTGTATCAGTGCAGTGAATGGATGTTTATATTTTAAAAGCAAGGTCGGTAGCCTATGCTGTCCATTAAGAAATCTGTTTTGATCGTTTATTCCCTGCCAAGTACAGAGGAGCTGTGCACATCCAAATATCTTTGGCTTTTGAATGTCAATTCTGTGAGACAACAGGACCATGGCCTGAGCAAAGAAATAATAACTCGGATGAAAGCAACCAAGAGGCTTTATTAAAAGGATGTCCCCTTATATACCTCTTAGACCAGGGGTCCCCAAACTTGGCAACTTTAAGTCTTGTGGACTTCAACTCCCAGAATTCAGCTATGTTGGCTGGAGAATTCTGGGAGTTGAAGTTCACAAGTCTTAAAGTTGCCAAGTTTGGAGAGCTCTGTCTTAGATAGAAGCTACACCCAACAAAAACTATGTTATGATGATGGGCCTGGCTGTGGGTGTGGAGAAAGTGTGGCAGTGTCCTCTGGTAGCTTTGGGTTAGAATACACAAAGATGAGTTTTCCCCACATGGCAGGATCAATGTGGCTGCCATCATTAGGGACTGGCTCCACCAGGAACTCCAGGCGGCATGACGATAGAGTTTGCGGGTTGGGCACTGCCAGCTGAGTCACGCGGTACAAGCAGGCGTGCGCTTCCCCAAGCAGGAGAAGAGGCGGTTCAGAGTCTCTGACGCACGACCCGCTCCGGTGATGCACACGGAAGCAAGTAGCCCTGCTGGGAGGATACGTCCAGCTCAAGGTGAGACTGACCGAGAGCTGCTCAGCTGAAGGCCGGTGCCAGTGGACATGGGACGCATCCATGGGTAACATGGAACTGGTAGCATTGGGAGTGGACAGTGAGCGCAGGGAGGCAGCATCCAGCACCTATCAGGAAAAGCACAGGATAGTTATAAAAGGGAAGGAACTTGTCACCAAGCCATTGGACAGATGCACAGCAGAGGACTGGAAAGCTGGGAGGAAATGAAGGGGTAAAGAGGGGCCCTTAGATAGCCTGGATCAAGTAATCCTTGCCCTCTCAGAATAAGCGCTTGCAAGATCTGGCGTGGTTTGCACCGATTTCGGGGTGGAGAGGGTCATGAAGGGATTAAAGTCTGAAGAGCACCTGGTGGCATCGACCAGTCTCCACAAACATGAGAGAGGATAACTTTGGTACAAAACCCCAAGAAGGAAGGCGTGTACTGGACAAAGCGACTAGGATGGCAACTTTTCGGTCAAAAACCTGTGGTGGAGCAACCGCTGGTTTAGAGAACAAGGGCCAGAGGTTCATTCAGCAGGTTCTGACCAGTTCTGGAGAACCGGTAGAGGAAATTTTGAGTAGTTTGGAGAACCGGTAGTGGAAATTTTGAGTAGTTTGGAATACCACCTCTGACTGGCCCTGGCCCCATCTATTCTCTGCCTCCTGAGTCCCATCTGATCGGCTGGGCCTTCTTTTGTTGCCCTGTACAAGAGGACAGAGCTGGAAAGCAGGTTAGTGGGGTGGGGAGGGAATGGGGATGTTGCAGTAACTTTTTCCTGGAGTGGGATGGGAATGGAGATTTTACAGTATCGTTCCCCTGCCACGCCACGCCCACCAAGCCACGCCCACAGAACCGGTAGTAAAAAAAATTGAATCCCACCACTGACAAGGGCCCAGATGGTAGAGTATCTCCCCAGCCATATGGGATAACTAATGGAAAGGAGCTGACCCACCCACCCCACCTTGAAAGCTATTCGTGGCAGTTCCCCATTGCTTTCCACCATTTCCTCACCCAGATCTTGCCCAGGCGGCAAGTGAAGGGCATCTCCTCCTGTCCAGGTCGACGACGGGACACAGTGAGGGAGAGTTCATCCAGGAAGCAGTTCTGGAGCTCTAATTCATAGCATCTAGCCAGGGAGTAACGGGAAAGGTGAGGCATAGGGGCTGGCAGGCTATTACGAAGTCCATCTTGACTGTGCACAATGGTTCTGCCAGCCAGGCAGGCGCAAAGGCTAACCTCCTGACCCTTCTTTCCATCCTCCACGTGCCTGGTGCTGAATGGCTAAAGATGACAGCAGGCTCCTCTCTACAGGGGAGCATGTGATATAAGGCCACAGAACAAGGGGAGAGGAGTAACAGTAGGTAGCTGCCGCCACATACGAAACAGCTTCATTGGAGAAAATGAGCAGAGACAACCTTCTGCCATTTAGCAATCGCTCACCGGTTTTGCCAGCCATGTTCCCCACGCTGCTCGCACCCTCTGAGTAACCGGGCGAGGTCAGGAGGAGGATTGTGAAGCAAGGAGGGCCTATGTCGTGTTAGTTCTCCTGCGGAAGACACATCCAACAGAGTAGGGGAAAGAGAAATGAGCCAGCAAAACCTGAAAGTCACACCCGCTGGGCCCCTTCGAGGCATCCATGCAAGGAGTCCTCAAGGCAAAAAGCCTTACCTGATAAAGTAGAGGCTCCCCGGTCAGGGCGCGACCATGATTCTCGAGTGGTGAGCAATGGTGCCAGAGCCGTGTCATGGAAATGGGACTCGTGTTTAAAAATCAAGACCAGGAGTAACCGTGAGGGCGCTGGCATCTGGAATGAGAACAGCCTGGTAACCCCAAAGCCCCAGAGGGAGAGAGACACAGAATATACCGTCACTATCAACTCGGGGCCGTGAGGCAGCACAGCACCATCTGAAAATGAAAAGGTCTTGGAGGCCCAGCCCAACGACCTCCACCCCGCACCTGCCCCAGCCACTTTGAACAAGGGACAGGATAACAGGCTCTGATGAGCAACGAAGGGATGGGCCAAACGGTTATGCCTTCCAAGGATCTCACAGTTGACCATGTGACTTTCTGAAATTAAAAAAGGCCTCTATAACTACCAAGATAGTTCTGTAGGTAGGCCTGGCTCCATCTTCATTTTTAAATTCCCCTAAAATAGGTCCCCTCCCAATTTTTCACCGGGCAGCTGCTGTTCATACACTACCCTTCCCTTTCCCTCCCTCCCTCCCTCTCTCTCTTTCTTTCTATTTCTTTCTCTCTCGCCCCCCCCCACTCCCTCCCTCCATCAGGAATTGGGTCTATGTCCTCCCCCCACCAGATTACAGGAGTAGTACAGGCGCACAGCAATTTTTGGAAACTGCTGCTGTTGCTAAAGACCTGGAGGGAAATTGGAACTTTATTATACATGTTGATTGCAGTGAGAATCCTATATGTGCAAAAAGGGGGAAATACTTCAATTCCCACTAATTAGGTATAAATGAAAAA
Source organism: Pseudonaja textilis (assembly GCF_049901715.1). Lineage (NCBI taxonomy): Eukaryota > Metazoa > Chordata > Lepidosauria > Squamata > Elapidae > Pseudonaja > Pseudonaja textilis. The sequence continues at coordinate 111,029,750 of NC_141991.1, read as the reverse complement.
GTTGAGGTTGTAATTCTATTTGTACTTTACTGAGTTGGAAGTTCCTATTTTTTTTAATTTCTTTCTCCTTTACCCCTCTTTTCTTTCCCCCTTCTTGTCCCTTCCCCATTTTCCTATTACCTTTATTTCTGTTTGTATTTTATATAAGATAAAGTTAATAAAAATAAATTTAAAAAATATGGAAACTGCTGCTATGTTTTATTCCTGGCCATATCAAACACAGCCATGCCAATTTCTCCACTCCCCGTATAATCAAATCAGAGTTTACATTCATGTTTCTTATTTTTCTTGTTTTCATTATTCATGTCAGCCCCACCTGCTATGATCGAATCTGTCCTGGGATCCCCACAGAATGAGAACTAATGCAACTTTATCCTCTCTTCAGAACAAAAACAGACTCTCAGCCTAAGGCCTCCTAGACCAAAAAGCGCTTTGAGGGAGAGAGGGAATGAGACATTCTCCACACAGAGCACTCCAGATTCTCAGTTCAGCAGCCAGAAAGGAGACGCTGCACATAACACACCCTGGTCTTGTAAACCCAAGAGTCTCTTTCTCACCAGGTGGCCCAGAGGCTTGGCCAGGACCATGTACACAGCCAGTTCAAGGGATTAAGGGCAGCCCAGACAACATTGCAAAAGAATGATTCTCAACAGATTCTAAAAATGCATGAGCAAAACAATGAGAAAATCATCTCTCTCAGGGTTGGCTCCATCTGTTGTCCCTGGTGATCAAATGTGCAAGGTCAGTGAAATCTACCCAAACTTTTCCCAAACACCTGACATCCTAGGGCTTGTTTTAGCTGGGATGCACACTAGCTCAGAACCAAAATAATATCTGAGCTCCTAACAGAGACATGTTATCATTGCTGGGTAAAAGCAAGAGGGGGTGGGCATTTTGTGACTTAAGCTAGTCCTTTTGTGACTAGTGGCAAAGCACCACTAGTACATGTTTTTCCTTTGCTTGCCTTGGGACTCTTTTCATTGAGAAGGGCTGGAGAAACTTCTGCGCCAATGCTGTCTTTGTGTTTCCTCCATACTGTGATGGAGACACAGTCGATAAGGAAAATGGCTTCCTCTCCTCACTTCCAAACAACCGGTCCCATCACTCCCGCTTCCTCCTGCTCCCACCCTAGTTCTGATTACCAGGTTGCCGATGGAGAGCCAAAGCTGCAGCCTGCTGGACTTGAGGAAGTGCCACCGGTCAAAGGGACACATCCAGCAGTGAGGAATCCAGGCAAGAGGCCCCAGCGCAGCCTAGCTCTTCTAATGACTGCCCGCCTCTTCGTTAAGCCTCAGAAAGGGTAAAAAAATATATGAATCTCCACCTTTTCTAGTTGTGGGAGTACAGACAGTCCTTGACTTATCACCTTTCACTTAATGACCATCTGAAGTGACATGGCCCTGAAAAAATGACTTATGGACATTTTTCACACTTGCGAGCCCGTGGTCACCTGATCAAAATTCAGGGGCTCGGCAACTGGCATGCATTTATGGCCACTGCATGTTCTCACAGTCACGTGAGCCACCCTTTACAACCTTCCCAGCCGCCTTTCAACAAGCAAAGCCAAGGGGGAAAGGTCAGATTCGCGTTAATGACCCCATGCTTCACTTAACATCTTCAGTGATTCGCTTAACAAAAAAAAAAGGTCATAAAATGAGGCAAAACAACTCTTGTCTTAGTATAATGAAATTTTGGGGGGGCTCGGTTGTGATTTCCAGTCGAGGGTTAGGGTCGCAAGTGTGTAAAATGAGAAGCACCCTCTCCTGCCTGTGTAGGGCTCCTTTTGCTCTCAAGAAACGGTGAGGGGGATCAGCAGCTCTAAGAAAGGCAGCCCTGCCCTCGACTGCACCGGCATAGTATTTGTCTTTGAGCAGCCATCAATCATGTTTGCCACCTTAAAGCAGACTTGGCTAGATGGAAGCAAAGAGAGACGCCCGAAGACTTAAATTGGAGAGCACAACTCCCTCCTTCCGTAGTCTGAAGTAGGTGTGTGCATATAAGCAGGTGACATGAGAGAACACTGACAGGATAGTTAAACATTTTGATGACCTATGAGAGGTAATATTCTAAGGGATATACAGTACATCAAAAGCTGCTTCAGCGAGAAGTCAGAAAAAGGATGCAGGAGCCCCCCCCCGGTTATCCTCCTCGGCCTACATGGTTCATTGCATTGCTGTCCTGAAAATGCTATACTTTGGGGAAAGGACAAGGCCTCTCTGGAGGATTCTGCTTAGCTAAACATTCCTGGGGCCACCCTCTCCATCACCATCTCTAAGACTCGAAAGAAGAAGCCCAAAGTGAGGAGTCTGTTTAATGGCACAGTAGGCACACCCTGTGTTTTGCAGCCTTGCATAGTTTAGGCTTCAAATAGCACCTGGAGGAATAGTGCCTTTGAGCCCCCAGAGGAAATGACAGTAGGCTTTTGGGGTTCTGACGGAAGGAACACAGGCAACAGGTGGGCACCTGGTCTTCCTCACAGGTATTCAACACCATAAAGCCTACTGGAATCACTGGTCATAATTCCGTGCAGAAACTCTACTGGAAATGTTTCATTTTTAGAGCCCAGAGAGAGGATGGTAGGCAAGATGCTGCCCTTGAATTTCCTTCCTTCAGTAATGGCTATGCAGATGGCATCTCTTCCACAAGCCACCAGAAAATTAGTTGTTCATCCATCTTGCCCCCCCACCCCCAACGACAGAGGCCTTTGTTTTTGAGTGGACCTCCCTATGCAGATCTCGTCACTCCACACTTGTGAATTGTTGAGATGGCATGATGCTTTTGTAGAGCTGCATCCCTAAGCTAAGGGGATCCTGTAGGACAGGGGTCTGCAACCTTAAACACTCTAAGAGCCATTTGGACACGTTTCCCTCAGAAAATACCGGGACTGGGTGTGACTGGGTGGGCATGGCCAACTTGACATCATTCACTCCCACCCAGTCACCTCCTGTCCTGGAATATGGAGTGAGTCTCCATCCCCCGCCATCACCCTTACCTTCTCAGGCCGAGTGAGGAGTGACGGGGAGGGGCAGGGCTAGCCAGTGGTGGGATCAGCCGACAGGGAGCTGCAGCAAAGGGCCGAAAGAGCCGCATGTGGCTCCAGAGCTGTAGGTTGCAGCCCCCTGCTGTAGGAGGAAAGAGTGCCCAGGAAGCGAGAGAAGGGCTTTGGAGACTGATCTTGTAATTCCAAAAAGAGGTTTGAGAAAGGCATAAATGCTACCTGGGATTTTGCCCCCCATCAGCACTCACCTGGCTGCGATGTGATCAGCCTTGGGCGGGATAGCCCCCTCCAGCAGCAAGGAGCTGCCCCCACACCAGGCTTCTTGCAGGCAGCACCGGGTCCTCACCCAGCCCCTGTCAGATATTCTGTGGCTGCCATATATTGGCTGGATCTCTTGGGCACTTAAGTTGTACCACGGCTCTGTCCTTGTCTCCTGAGCAAAGAAAAGAGTCACTGCAGACTGCGTTGGGACAGCTTGACTTCCAAAGCATGTCGCCCATAGTAAGGACTGCTCTTGCACACCCGAAGGCTATTTACAATGGGAGCCCCCAAACACTTTAGTGGCCTTTGAAGATGTAACTTTCAGTACACGTGTCCTTTTTCCTTGCCCAAAAGCAGCACACCTTCAACACCAGGTACACCCTTTCACTTTCTAATAAACAAGCCTCTTCTTTCCAAAAGTAATGAAAATATAGAGAGGCTCCCTCCAGATCACCAAGCACTTTAGACACCCATCATTCTCAAAAGGGGGGAAATGGCTATTCCAAAGGCTGTCTCATTTTCTATCCGCACTTGAAATACACTGAAGTTATAAGACACAGAGGCTGAAACCTGTATGAGTCAACCAGGCGGTCATGAAAGGTTAGCTCTGGCCCTGAGAGGGTTAAGTCACAAGGAGAAGCATTGGCAGGACTACCTTCTGCCCGCTTATTCCCAGCTCCATTCCTCCTCCCCAAGGTGTCCCTTTTCCATGTGCTCCTACCTGTCCGTAACTGAAGTGTCGATTACCCACACCCAGACTGAAGCTGGTGCAAAAGGGGAGGGAGACAATGCGGTGAACAGACAGTAGCTGTGATAGGAGGGCCCAGAATCTACAAGAAGGAAAGAGAGTGTCACAAAAAACAGTCTTTGCATAAGCTCACAAGCACAGAGTCCACCACATCAAGAGCCTGAGGTGGCAAAGAGAGAGAAATGACTATATCTCCCTGGGCCTGAAAGTTTTCTCCTATTAGGCCTGCTCAGCCCACAGTCCCAAAGAGATAATCTCCTCAGGCCATCCCTAGAAGAAAGTCCTTCCGCACACAGGACTTACTTATCCTCATTGTTCAGGAAGTCTCTTGGGCCCAAGTGCTCATATACCCAGCCAGGTGCAAAGATGGCCACCGAAAGACCCTGCTCCCGAATCATCTGCAGTGACTGAAGAGGCACAAGGAATACAAGAATCACCATTTTTCCTACTGTGGGGATTTAGAGCAGGGTTTGGGGGTTCGAGGAAAACAGCTTCCTTTTCCAAGGACAAATATTTTGGCAGGCTGTCCTATCAGGGTCATTTATGCAAAACATGACAGGTTTTGGGTTGTCGGTGGGCCTCAGAGAGAACCAGAATAAACACTGCCGCGTGATCTATTGTGCCTGGCATAGCCAATGCCTGCAAGGCAGCCTCCCATTGTTTAGCGTGCCCGCCAACCTACCTTCTTGATATCAAAGCCGCTGCTCACAACATTGCCTCGTCCAAACACATCAACCCCTATATAGACATCAGCCTGCCGACTACTGGCCACCTCTCTAGTCTGCAGCAGATGTACCTCCTTCCAGTTGTAATTGGTGAAGAAGCCATCACAAGCCTCAAAATAAACTCTGCAAATGCACAAGCAAGGGAGGCGAATTAGAGCCAGCCTTGCTAACCAAGGCATAGAGCCATTTAGGGGTCTCCAGGAAAACTCCCCATGTTTCATCCTTTAATAGGCCCAGAAAGCTCCAGCTCAATTTTCTCCACCTTGAAGCCTTCCAGATTTGTCTGCAAATCTAGCTTGAATAGCTACTTTCTATGATTTCCAATCCAAGCCAATCCAGACAGCACCAGACTAGGAATATATTTTCCAGTTTCATGACTCTTTGTAGCCCAAGCCTGCTAATTTCTCTACTGAAGTAATGATGTCCAAGGCCAAAAAAGTCCCTACTGGCTAATTCCATGGTGCTTTGTTCATTCCCAAATGGATATAACTGTGCCCCCACCCCCGTCCCCCGATTTGGGAGGGCAGATCATCATGCATTAAACCCCAATGGTTAGAACAAGTCCCCTCCATGACCTTCACCAGCTTTTGTATCCTTGCTAAGCACAGGATTTAATTTAAGGCTTGCACATTTAGGGTTTGCATTGACATTCATATTTTGGGCTTCTTTCAAAAAACAAAATTAATCTCCTGCTCCGTTTTCAAAGCAACCTTTCCAACTTGTTTGGTTAGAAGATAGATATTTGCCCAAAGCAGTTTCATGTTAGCAATCCACTTACTGACTCTTATAAGTGCCACCACATTCCATGTGATGCAATTATTGACTTTATGACTATGCTACTACAATTGTGTGACTACTATTTCAAGAAGATGCTATATGAGGGTGGAAGTTCAGTAGGGTTGCAGAAAGTACTTTTAGCTTGAGTGCCCTGCTTGCCTTCCTCTTCTCGGCTTGAGAGAAAGAGAGAGATCTGAAAGGAAGTTAATGCAGGACTCACTTGTTTAGTTCATTGAGCTCATTCTGCCACTTGAGCTCCCCATTCTTCAGGATACTGTCATACCACAATACTTGTCCTCCAGGTACCAATCTGTGCACCTCGGCTGTCAGATGCTGCAAGAAATGGGGCATCTTCTGAGCTGACGAAGCCTGCCAGGAAAATTAAACACAGTCATTCTGCTTTGCAAACCATCAATCAATCACATCTTGCTGTTTTCAAACTGTGGATGGCAACAGAATGCCATACCTCTCTACATATAACTATATCCATCATCTGTAGCAGTTTTCCTTAAACTTTTAAAGTCCCTGGAATATCAAACAATCTATACAATTTTAACGAGGAACATTTATGACTGTTTCTAAAAAAAAGGAAAAGGGCATATTGAAGTAAAAAGCATGGTTTATGATCTTCCGTCCAACAATATTATTTCATCAATACATGGCAAGAGATTTATTCAAGTCTTAAAAATGACAGAACATTCTGTCTGTTTTAATATTTCTTTTTAATTACTGTGAGTGCCGAAAATCAGTTTTTACTTTACTTAAGTGACTTTTCACATATAACATCTTTGGGAGGATAAGAACTACCCTCCAAAAGTCTTCTCGTAATGAATATTCAGATTTCAGTGTGACTGAAAGATATCAGCCCCCATCTCCTCTTTATTCACAGTAGGGAAGGGATGTGGCCCTTATGTGTGTGTGAGAGAGAGAGAGACAGAGAGACAGGGGGAGGGAAAACCTTGGAATCAAGTTTTCAAGTTGCTGTTAATATCCTGCAGAAAATAGTTCAAGAAGCAGTGCTACTCAGAATACATGAATATGTAAAATGCACATTCCATTCACCATGGAGGTTGTTTTGATCCAAAACATCTCCATTAAAGGAAAAGATTTGAATGAAAAAATTCTCACAAATGAAAGTGAAAAAAATTCTGCTGGCTTGCAAAAGAAGGTGGCTGTGGTCAACAGACTTTTAAAAAAAAAGAGAATTAATGAAAATTGAATGAAATAAATGTCAACCTACGCCTAAAAAAAGACTAGTACCTGTAAAGCAAGCTGGAGAGGTGTCCTTATTACTTCATGAGTGTAAAAAAACCAAATACCTTATTTTTAAAGAAGCACCCCTAGAGATTTGATCTAAATGAGGAATGCATAGCATCTCACAATTATAACACTCAGGACTTGTTTGTTTGGAACCGCTAAAACATTTTTTAAAATTTGCCACCAAAATGTCATTTTTAATTACACAGGATGAGAACAATTTTGAATTTATGGGGAGTAAACATATTAATCAAATGTAATTATATTGACATTTAATTAAATCTCAACATAATCAAACCAAGTTTTGGACTTGGCCTCCGACCATTCCTGCTTTTGGGGAAAAGAATATCAACAGGCAAATATACTCCTTGCCCCCTTCTGAATATGGATCCTCTGATTTAAGTTCAAAAACTTCCCTTGTGATTTTATCTAAACTTTTCCTCAGCATTTGTTTTTCACTTAAGAAAATAGTGAAAAAGCATCTTGCCTCTTGATACATTATTCTCTTTCTGGGGTGTCCATGGGGAGGGGGCATCAAGAAATTCAAAATAGCGACCACACCCATGTGACTGATGTTTGCTCACTTCAATCACTTAGCCATAGCTGCCATCTTAAGTACCCTCTGTAAACAAGCCTGACTTCTTTAGTCTGACACATAGACGTCCACACAACAAACTTCATTCCACAGACACTCATATCTACCTATAAGACTTCCAATCTGGAAGAATCTAATTTCACTTCTTTACATCTTTCTTCTTGATTGTCATTTTCTTGAACCCAAGACCATCTGCCTTGCTGTCCTCAGTACTGCTCCACTTGCGAGCCTCAGCTTCGGTTTCTATTGGGATTAGGTCTTTCCTCTGGAACACCTAATCCCTTCTCCCCAAGATTCAATGACCCCAACCTTGCTAGCCTTCAATTAGGCCTCAAAGACTGGCTTATCCCCAGACACTGCACTGGGTCAAGGCACCGAGTCAAGGCAGTGGATGAGCCCATCTGAAATGGTTTTGAGCTAAATGATTGTGACCTGGACTCAACTGCATCAGGTCTTTTTGTTTTCTCTTATTTTATTTTTACAGAATGTGGTATTGGCTGTAATCCTATGCTATCCACCAGAGTTACAATTTGTGGGTTGGGCAGCCATTTAAATTGATTTAATAATAAATAAAAAGAGAGCATGCCATAGCTAGTTCTAAAACGCATAAAGAGCAAGCTATATAAACATCCTGCTTGAGCAGCTGAAAAATAGGTGCTTCACAGGAATTAGGGCAAAAAGAATCTGGAGGCGGACGTTTTCACTGGAAGTCCCAATCCTTTGCAACACACTGTCTCCTAAACTCCAGATGCCTAGCACACTTTTAGTCTTTGGAAACTCAATGTTCCTAGGAACCTTTGAGGCCTGAGGCATCAGTTCCCGGTTGGGGATGCTGATTCGTAATAAAAGTTTTATCTTTCTCTTTAACAATGGGTGCTTTTTGTTATTTCTACTTTGATGTGAGTCAGTTTCTGTAACATATATAAACATGGAAGTCCATATATAGCAGTCAAAACTGTAAAAAGCTAAAATGAAACGCCCAGCACCCTCAAACTCTTTGATTATTGTTACTTTTAGTTTTTGTACAAGCTGGAGGACAAATTGGTTGCTCCACTTTATCTCTTACAGACACCAGGATCTTTAATGCATCAAGGCTGGAACTGACAAGAGAGAATCTATCGACTCTATATAGAATGTATCTATAGTTGTTTAATATACACATTATGCCTTATAGGAATGCAGATCCTGCAAGTTTCAGGAACAGCTGTGAGGCTCCATCCTGGCTTAGGCCTAACATAGATCCAGGTGCGTAGGGAGAGAATGATCAGGAAGCATCTCTGACTTACACTCAAAGTGTTTTCAATGTTGATCAACCAGCCATCAAAATGATAAAACTCTGCAATTGCAGCCAGCTGCTTGGCCACCGCAAGATACGCTTCCTCCTCGCCTGCCAGAAATGATTCGCACGTCTTCTCCCCATCCATCCACTCTGTGATGAACGTTCCTACAAGCAAGAGAGGCAACACAGGAGAGACTGAATCAGGGATGGGATCCGACCGGTATAACTACCGATTTTGTTGCTCTGCGTCGCGCGCGTGCAATTTATGACCTGCTGAGCTACCCGGACCGCTGAGCAGCGCTGCGTGCAAGAGCGCAGTGGTTGGAAAAGCACTTTTTTCCTGCTTTTTCAACCCCAGCTGTGTCACATAAAGCAGTTGCGGTTGAAAAAGCAGGAAATAAAGGTCAGGTAAGAGCAGGGGTGGGATTCAATTTTTTTAACAACTGGTTCTGTGGGCATGGCTTAGGTGGTGGGTGTGGCTTGGTGGTCATGTGACTGGGTGGACATGGCTTGGTGGTCTTGTTCTTGGCTGGGCGTGGCCAACTCAACATCACTCACATCGAGGCACGCATCTCCTCGCCTGGCCTCTCATGACTGTGGGGATGCTGCAACAGTTGTAAGTGTGAAAAATGGTCATAAGTCACTTTTTTCAGTGCCATTGTAACTTTGAATGGTCACTCCACACAAGCAAAGTATCAGCAAAGGAGGAAAAAAAACTCCAGAGAAGTTCCAGAGACAGGAAGTCTAGTCCTGTCAAGAATGTAATAAGGGTTAACGGTTTCTGTAAGCAACACCATAATGTTTCCTTCCTGCCTTCCTTACAGGATTAGACTAGTAATTTCTTCTAACAACCGGTTCTCTGAACTGCTTAGAATGTTAACAACCAATTCTAGCGAATAGGTGTGAACCTGTAGAATCCCACTCCTGGGTAAGAGCCCGGGCGGGTGGGTGAGCCAAAACAGCAGCCTACATAGAACCGGTTCTATGTATGCTCTCTGTCTGCTGCTCTTCAGAACTACGGTTCTACAGAGGTGGATAGAACCGGTAGAATCGTATCCCTGCACTGAATCTCTTAGTTCTGTCTGCTTCAAAATTTCTCTGACCAGGCCAGTAGGAAGTCAGCACTGATCCCAAAGAAGGAATATCAACCAAGGAGAGGTTAAAGAAAAAAATAAGAGAGCCTTGCTGCATAGAAGCGACCAGATCCAGTATTTTGCTTGCTACCAGTGGCCAATTAAATCCTTCAGGAAAATCCACAGAACATAAAATTGACACCAAGCTAGATGTCAGAAAAGTCAGAAAAGCCATTAAGCAAAGCTAAAAAAGAGGGACGCTATCCGAAGCATTAAGGAGCCATACCACAATTCCTGGGTTTGCAAACTATTCCCTATGGAGAGTAATCCAGGTTGCTTTTATTATTTTTTCAATTGCATAAATAATTATAGATAAAAAATGAGAGCTTTTTCCCTGGGAGTTCAAGGCGGGTTATCTAGTTATCTCCTCTTATCTTATGCCAATAGCTCTCAGATTGGGTTGAGAGAGTAACAGGTCTTGAGACACTCAGTAACTTTCTTGGCTGAAAATGACGATCTCAGAACTACCCAGCCCTAGCCCAGAACTTTGACCAGGACCAATGACAATTCCTGTTTTGCAGGAACTCCCAGAAAGAGGAAAGAGTAATAGGAATACATCCCTCCAGAAACAGCTAACAGCAGTCAAGAACACAATTAGTGGGCAGGAGAGTGATTCCATTGCTCTCGAAATGGAGCCCTCCTTCTCAGAAGAAAGGACAAGGAAGAGTTCCAGAACACAAGCATCTCCATCTTTACTGCATGCACTAAATACGTCCCTTTCAGAGAAGGAGTCTGCTCCGGCCATTCACCATCTCCTTAAACCCACCTAGCATGAGGACGCCATTGCGGTGAGCAGCGTTGGTCCACACCACCGGGGGGATGGTGACCAAGTGATGACTGAAGTAAACAAAAATGTCAATGTAGCACCAGTGGTAAAACACGTAGGGGTCACGCACCTTTGCACCCTGGATGAACCTGCAGAGGCACCGGGGGAAGGGGGGAAAAAAGAGAGAAAAAATGAGCAAAGACCGAAAGGGGTGCAATGCTTTCAACTTTGCATCCCGTAGGCCAAAGTTACTCTGAGTACTTTATCAGTCTGTTCAGGCTACCCAAACCAGCCAAAGCTGTGTATCATTTATTTTATTCTGCCTGAAGCAAGGGGCCCCCAGCTGCCATGCTCCCTTAGGAGGTTTTACATTAACAACTGCCTTTCCCCTGATAATTGCAGAAGCCAAATTTAATTCCCTGTTCCCTTTTAGTGCAAGCATTCCAAAGCCAATTTCAAGAAGTAGAGGAAGCCAATAAAACAGGAGATTGTTTTGAATGACACATAATAGAGCTAACGAAACTGCTTGGGGACCAAATCCCTTGAGTGGATGCCAGAAAGCAAACTTAAGGGGGCATAATTCTTGGATCATTTTAGCACCTCACTGTACTTTTCACCATAAATCACTCCAGACTACAGAACCCCCACCAACCTCTCTACAAAGGTACAGCCCCGTGGAGGCGGTTTTCACATATTTTTTTAAAGTACAAAACCTACTATTTACTCCAACCATCCTCATAATTGGCTTGCAGAGGTGTGGACTTCAGCACCTGGAATTCCTAGGCCAACATAACAGTGCTGAATATTCTTGGAATTATAATCAAGGATGTGTGTAGGAAGATGTCAGATTGGGGAAGACTAACTGACATCAGCACTGATGTCACACATAGTTTGGCTTTAAAAATGTCATCTGGAAAGCTTTTTTTTTCAAACCTCTACGTGAACACTATTCCTGCACGTTCCATTTTCAATATGAAGGTAATAATAATATTCTGCTGGACCACTGCCTCAATTAAAAGACTATAATGTTATAAGATTATATGAAAAGCTATGATGAGTCTTGGTTTGAATGCTGCATCTGGCCACTCCAACTAACCAGGAATCCCTGGCAGGTGAGCATATGAAATCCTATCCAGGATAGCCAGGAGGTATGGACTGGTCCCAGCAACTTTAGCAGAGAATCAGTTACAAAGCCTGCTTCATTCTCCACCTGTCTTCAAGATAGCCTCCCTTCATGTCATGGCAGATCAGTGTGCGGGGCCGGTGGCTCTCAAGAGGGGGCTGGCGTTTAGCCAACGGTTCAGTAGACACATTGAAAGCATCATCCTTGGTGGGTTTCCAAGCAAGCAGCTCTTCCAATCCAGAGAGGTAGAAGCTGATTGGTTCAGTGGTGTGCCTGTCATATTGCCTGGCTGGAAAGAGAAGTTCAGAGGTTACGGTTTCAAGCAGAGAAGGATTCTGGTTCCCTAGGAGTGAAAATGCAAGCCACCCACAGCAAATCATACCAGGGAGTGGATCAGGAGCAAAATTGACCACTCTATGGCGAATGGAAGTTCTCTGGCTCTCCATATCTTGCTGCAAACTGAAAAAAAGAAAAGAAAAAATAATCAGAAGGATCATAGAAATATAGAAGGCGATATAACCTCAGAGGTCATCTATTCCAACTCCCTGCTTTAGACAGACACCTATCCATCCTTCTGTTTGAAGACTTCATTGAGAAGTCTAGATGTTCATTAGAACATCTTCTTCATTAGATGTTCATACCACTGGCAGCCTGTTCCATTGGCTGACACTCTTAACAACAGGAAATTCTTCTTAATGCTTAATCTGAATCTACTTCCATGAAGTTTCAACACAATGATTCCAGTCCTAACCTCTAGGCCAATAGCAACAGGCCATCTTCCTCCTTTCTATGGCAATTTTTGATTATCTGAAGACTTGTCATGATGTTCTTTGTCTTACCTTCTGTGAATTAACTTCCTTCAAACAGGCTTCGCAGGACTTTTGTTTCCAGTTTCCTCACTAATTTAGCAATCCTCCTCTAACCTTGGCCCAATTCCTCTATGCCTTTTTTGGATTGTAGTACCCAAAACTGAACACAATATTTCAAATGGATCCTGACTAAGACAGAGCAGAGATCACTTCTTGAGAATTGGATGCTTTGTTCCCATTAATACATCCCAAAAGAGCAATGTGCCTGGCTAAAAGTTCCCATCCTCACCCCACAAATATCCTTCATACTTGGGGAAGACATCTTTATTACAGAGATGGCCATATTTATTTATTTCTCTACATTCAACACATTGTATCCAGACACATTCAATAATATGTGTCTGGATACAAACAAAATTAGTACAGAATAATTAAATAGAAAAACATGCACAAAACCCCTTACTCGTTTAAAAAAAAACACTATTTCTTTCAATACAGAGATAGCCTGTATGAACAAACAAATGAATATTTGACTGTCACTGACAAGACACCAAAATAGGCAACTTTCTGGGTGGAGAATTTGATGAATGTAGTATTTCCAGTAAAATGCCATAAAAAAGACTGTCTGTCTGCCCAGTGAATGATTTATCTGAAGGATTATCTGAACAAATTTAAATTCATAGGAACACATTTTCTACAGAGGTTGCTCTAGATTTAGATTCTGAAGAGATTGCAATAGAATTTGGCCTAGAAGGGAGACCAGTTATAAACTGAGTTCAGTTCTATAGCAGTGTAATCCTGATTTTGCCAATGAACTCAGGGCCTTATCTGCACCTCCAGTCTCTAATCAGGATCATGTCCCTGCTTGCACGTAGCCCTGGCACAACCATTCTTGTGCATAGGAGTGAAGAAAAACATCACAGACCTGTCCGCATGGTCAGCAGGATTCGAGTTCAACCTGAAGAAGACTTATGCCACTTTAAAAATATCAACAAGCTGAATTGTGGACAGATTTGCAAGGCTCGTTGTATAAACTCATCAATCAAACTACAAAGTAGTATCAGCAAAAATAATTAGAATGTTTTTGCCAAGAAAACAACAAAGGTGTGGCAGCTTTGTGGTCACCATTTCAAGGTCAACTGGATGGAGACTTTATTTAGCTTTTTTGATGTAAATAACAGGTGGAAGGAAAACGTACCACTCATTAAGCACTCAATCACATGGGCACAACAGCACTTATATTGTAGCTGTGTGGTCTTTTCTGTTTTGGTGTTAGGCTGAAACAGCGTAATGGAACAGCAAAATGATGGGAAAAAGAAATTCTAAAGTAATCACTCGCACGAAATGATTCCATGGCTTATCTTGGTTCATAATTCTTCCTTACTTTATTAAACTTGTGTTATAAGTTAATTAAATAAAGAATAATATAAGTGAATATTAATACAAACATTATATATAAATATTAAATCATGTACTGATAAAGAATATTTGTAGCTCAGTATTGAAATGAGGGGTCCTTGGTGCTCTCTCACCAACGTCTGTTTTCTTGCAGACATTTCAGTGCTGATGAAGTTTCCTAGTTTGGGGTAATGAAATGTCTGTAAGAAAACAACCAAGCTCAGAGAGCACCAAGGACCCCTCATTAAATTTTATATAAAAATATAAATGAACAAAATTATAAAATAAATAAACTGACTAAACTTGTGTTATATTATTAAGAGGAGATACCCAAAGATGACAGATTCTAAGACCAGACTTCTCCCCTTTGGGCTGTGGTGCTGCCCAGGTTAAGACATCAAGGAAGGCAGGACTTTAATTGTGCAATTCTGACACAAGACTAAATTTCTTTCTTTTTTTTAACTTTTCCCTGAAGATGCCCCTGATACCATGATTGGTAGATATTTCGCTTTGCAGCTGGTAAGGCGCTAAAGAAGGAGGGCCACAGTATTAAACCAATTATTCTCTGGATGCCATGAGAGTCAGGATAAGAATCAAGAGTGGGAACAGATGATTTCAGGTCAATGTTGGTTTTGGTTGACTCAAAGTGTTTTAATTTTGTGGTAGACAAGTTCTACTTCGTCATCCCAGGTTTCTGCAATTCCACAGTTCCTGGAATGCAATTCCACCTGTTTCCAATGTTGGGAATGCTAAGATTATAATCTCTGCAAAGTTTCCTGCAAGGATGCCTTGCTGGATTTCACGTGGATCTCTCTTTCATCTGTATAAATAATCGTGATACAGGTAGTCCTTGACTTATGACCACAATTGGGTCAAGAATTTCTGTTGCTCACAACGCAGTGAGTTGTGTCTGATTTTATTATCTTTTTTGCTGTGGTGTTAAGTGAATCCCTGCAGTTCTTAAATAAATTGTGTGATTGTTAAGATTGTTAAGTTTCCTCCATTGATTTTGCTCATCAGAAGCTGGCTGGGAAAGTCATAAATAGCAATAGCAATAGCTTAGACTTATATACCGCTTCACAGTGCTTTACAGCCCTCTCTAAGCGGTTTACCGAGTCAGCATATTGCCCCCAACAATCTGGCTCCTCATTTTACCGATCTTGGAAGGATGGAAGGCTGAGTCAACCAAATGGCGATCACATGATCATGTGACTATGGAGATACTATAATGCAGGGCTGTCAAATTCATGGCCCGTGGATGCATCATGCGCTGGCCATGCCCAAGCCTGGTTTAGCAAAGGGGAAAAAGTCATGATACATCGTATGACAATGCCGTGACACAAATTTGACATCCCTGCTATAATGGTTGTTAAGTGTGAGGATTGGTCATGAGTCACTTTTCTCAGTACTTGGTGATAAGTTGAGGACTACCTGTATGAACAAATCCTGCTGATTTGAGGATATGTAGACGTACTGGTTAAGCCACCATAGATGGGTGAGGGGGGAGCTCCATTTGATCTTCCCAGCAACGAGGTAAGGCTGCCATTATTACAGCATCAAGGTGTCCCTTGCTATTGCCTCAAATTCTGAAACGGATTCTGATGAATCCCTTTGAACCAGATCAGATCTGGCTTTTATAGAAACCCCAGGATGCTAAGAGCATGGCAAGACTTTATAGGAAATCCGTGGTTCATGTGAAGCAGGTTCAGACATATTCACCATCCTCAGTCAGGCAAAGGTGCTTTCCTAGCAAGGCCTCCAGCCTAGCTGGGGGAATGAGGGGGCTCAATGCAAGACATCATGAGGTCACCAAGTGAGGGGAAGCAGAGTTATGCCAAGGGACTTGCCCATTCACAGCTCCTGTCAAAACTTACCCTGGAAATTCAGGGTTCCCAACTCTGCTTCCAGACATGGGAAATAACATAAGCCAAGAGATGCAGAGTTGAGAGACACTTCTAACCCATCGCTGAAGATTCTAGGAAGCACCAGGCTTTGCTTTCAGACTTCCGCTCTGCCTCAGAGAACCCATTTTTCCAGCCCAAATCTGGAAGGGCTAAAATAAGAGTTTCCAGTCAGCCAGTGAAGTGCACCAGGCAAGCCGCTTGCTTTGGAGGGGTAAATGCCACGAGGGGAGCGTGCCACTAAACTCCAATAAGAATCCTCCCTGTCCAAGGATCGCTTGAGCAGCACCATGTTACCATTTCCCACTACTAAGCCAAGTAGATCTTCGTGCAAGGGAGTTGTGGCAGAACCTTAAGAAGCCAATATAGCCTTTGAGCATGTGCACAAGGCGCTTCTCTCTCTCTCTTTCTCTCTGTGTCTGTCTCTCTCTCTGTCTCTCTCTCTGTCGCCTGTCTCTCTCCCTCCGAAGAGCGCAACCATCACTCAGGTGTCACGCTTTCCACCGGCACTCGCTTCCGGCCGTCCCGTTACAAGCCCCCATCGCATTCCCGCCCGGCTCCCATTCCTTCCTTACCTTAGCCCAGCCTTGAAGCGCCCCTTGGCGGAAGCCTGATCCTCTTCCAGTCCGCGCCCGCTTTCCTCCTGAGCGCGCTTGGCCCCTCTCTGCCTCCCGTCCAGCTCACGGCCCTCCATTGCTGCCTCTCTCTTATGCGCGGCTTCCCCCTCCTCCTCCTCTTCCTCCTCCCGGTCACATGGAGCCACCTCCGATCCCCAGCCAATCCGGGCAGTCCGTTTAAGCAGTGCGAGCGGGCAAGGTACACAGCCGTTGTAATTCGGAGCAAGCGCCCTTTTATAGTCCGACCCTTTTTCCTGGAAAGAGGAAGACGCCGGCCACTCTCGGAGGAACGGGAACCACGCCTTCCCATTAAAAATTAACTATGGAATTAACTATGGAATTCCTCCGGAATTAACTATGTAGATTGGGACAAAGGAGGACGCACTCTGCCTATTCTCAGAGGCTCTCCCGCTTATCGGTCTTGTGAAGTGGAACATTGAATAATAGAGTTGGAAGGGACCTACCTTGGAGGCCTTCTAGTCCCAACCCCCTGCTCGAGCAGGACAGCCGATATACCATTTCAGATAAATGGTTGGCCAGTCTCTTTTTGAAAGCCTCCAGTGATGGAGCATCCACAACTTCTGAAGGCCAGCTGTTTCAAGTAATTTCGGGGGATGAGTCTCGGCTGCTGAAAACTTGAGGGGGAATGTGTTCCATGGGTAATTCTCTTGAGCGTCAGGCTGATGTTTACTGATGTTTAAATATTTACAGACCCCTCACATCCAGGACAAACTGTTTCAACTCCTTCCCTCAAAACGACGATATAGTGCACTGCACCTAAGAACAACTAGACACAAGGACAGTTTCCCCCCTGAAAGCCATCAGTCTCCTAAACAAATAATTCCCTCAACACTGTCAAACTATTTACAAAGTCTGCACTACTATTACTATCAATCTTCTCATCACTCCTTATCACCTATCCCCTCCCACTTGTGACTGTATGACTGTAACTTTGTCACTTGTATCCTTACAATTTATAGTGACTGTTTCCTAGTATGATTTGATTGCTTATTGTACCTTATGACTATTAAGTGTTGTACTTTATGATTATTGACTCTTGATGAATGTATCTTTTATGTATACTGAGAGTATTTACACCAAGACAAATTCCTTGTGTGTCCAATCACACTTGGCCAATAAAGAATTCTATTCTATTCTACTTTATGTACTTTTCCCCTTAATTCTGCTAGAAAGATCATCCTTCCAAAGCTTTCTACAATGATGTCTGGATATTCATCTCTGGGACAAGCAGGCAGGCGAGCGTGTCACAGTATCTCCATCTGCGTGTAGTTCAAGGAGAGTAGTTGTCGTACAGCACTTAAGCTATACTGTACGTATTAGAAGCAAGCATTTAATAAAGTCCACAAATATTTTAAAAATGAACTACTGCATTGAGGTAACAAGGGCCTCTGTACTTATATATAATAGTAACTGCCTCATTTGTGTGCCTTTGCACTGTTTATTTAATAAAAGTTCAACAGCTGGCTCCACACACACACACAAATAATACAAACACTAGACAGTCCTCTTTGTCAGAAAGATCAAGGCAAGAATATTGGATTCCTGGATCTGCTCTTTGTCCCTGTAGAAAAGAAAAATGGTTTTGTAAGTAAGTTACTGTAGAGAAATCAAATGAATCTGGGGCAGGCACTGGAATGCAATCTTCCTGAAGCTTTGCAGTGAAGAATTTTAATACAAGAGACAGCATACCACATGTTGGATATTTTACTGATGCATAACAGATCTCACATTTTCATTGTTTATTAAAAAAAATTAAATGGCTATAGACTGCTTCTACCATAGGTGGATAACTTTTTTACTCTTGGGGAGGCTAGGATCCAGCTTCACCTATGATTACGACAAATTGGCAGCATTGTTCCATACTATTAAAATGAGAAACAAGAAAACGTAATTCCTAAAAACACTCCCCACCCTTCAAAATTGTTCTTCCCCAAACTTGCCCTGCATATTCATGTAGGGTGGCTCAGTCCATGTATTTTCCAATCCTCTCCCCACATTCGTAAGAGGCCTTTGGCCCCCAAGAGGATTCCTACCTTATTTAGAGGGTATTCCATTAAAACCCACTTGGGTACAGGAAAATGTGTAAAACTGGGGCAGAGACCACAAATGGGGTTGTAAAATTGTTCTAAAGTCTTAAAATTGAAACAAAATACTTTCATATGCAGCACTAATCTTATCTTACTTTTAATTAATCTTACATTGCTTCTAAACATGTTCTTTTTTGTTTTGGTTTTCTTAACCCTACTTATCGACTTATCCTCAATTTATGTCCCTAGTTGAGCCCAAAATTACTGTCATAAGTCATGCTGATCGTTAAGCAGATGACCGTGCCTGATTTTATGATCCTTTTTGTGGTTAAATGAACACAGTCACTAAGTGAGCCCATTGTAACCGGTGGACATTTTTTTTTGCTGGAAACTGGAAGTAACTGTGGTTTCTGTAAAAAAAATGTCATAAATCATATACATGTGACTTCAGGATGCTGCAAACTGCCGTAAATGCAAGCCAATTGCCAAGTGCTCAAAATGCAATCACCTGGCCATCAGAACTTTGAACCTGGGTTGCCAGCAGCTATCTAGAATCTAGAATAGAATAACAGAGTTGGAAGGGACCTTGGAGGTCTTCTAGTCCAACCCCTCTGGGGAGGTTTGTCTTAACTTCAAATGGTCACTAAATAACCAGCCATAAGCTAAGGGCTAATTGTAGTTATGTTCAGGAGTGGGATCCGACAGGGTTAACTACCAGTTCGGTCATTTATGAGGTTCGGTGATTTACGATGTGCTTCCCTGCATGCTGCTGGCACGTGCCTGTAAATCGTCATCAGCATGCTGCGTGCAGAGAAGCAACCTTTTAAAAAGCCCTTTTTTCCTGCTTTTTAAACTGCAGCTGTGCCTTGCATAGCAGCTGAAGTTGAAAAATCAGGAAATAAAGGTCAGGTAAGAGCCCAGGTGGATGAGTAGGCAAAAACATCAGCAGACATAGAACCGGTTCTATCTCTGCTGCTCTTCAGAGCTACCGGTTCTACAGAGGTGGACAGAACCAGTAGAAACCTACCCCTGGTTATGTTGTAAAATATCTACTAAAGTGAACAATCAGGAATACTATACATAACAATCACATAAAACAGTTTGAAACAATCAGAGTAAACCATCAGAAAAGCAAATATGAAATAACGGAAAAAGAGAGGCCCACCGCCCACATATTTACCAATATGCTTCCTGCAATCAGCAAGTACGGTATGTGTTAGACTTATTGGGGTTACAAAATCCCAGATTTCATGGCAACATCTGAAGGGTGCTTGGCTGGAGAAGTGGAAGGGCTGCTATGGCCATTGGTATGCAGAAGTAATGTGTTGGGTGAGGAGGATGGTTGCTCAGAAATCCTGTGATCCACTACTATTTCATTCCACTACTATTTCATTCCTAACAAGGTTATTTTAGTTGGAATTCTAATAGTTTTGGGTATTGTTGATTTCATTCTCAGTTTACTCTGGGGACAATCTCTCTAATCTGCATATCATCATTGCATTGCTTCTCTGTGGATGTGTATATTCAAACTTCACTTCCCTCTAGATGATTTATGTGAAGCTGGGAACTGTCATTTCACAAGCCTTCTCTCTTCTGAAGACAACTATTATTCTGTTGATCTATGGACTGTTTTTCCACTTGGTGGACAGTTGTTCTTCTTGAGGCGATTTATCTCCAGGCTTTCCCCTTGCAATTTCCAGGCCATCGTATTCTACAAAGACTCCCAAATTTGGATATGTGCATTACTCTTTCATCCAAACATGTTTATTCTCTTTCTGATTTAACCTTCTCCAGAGAATACCTTTGATGTTCTGTGATAATATAACTGCATCTCCTGTCATAAAGCACAGTTAGATACCATTTATAGACAGCATTACGTATCCTCCAAAATATTGGTCCTTAAGAGACTCCTGACCTTCTTCAACCTAATACCCCAGAAAGCCACTATGTAAATCCATTCAAGTAGATTTGGAAGTTCCCCATCTTGACCTCAGTGAGAAGACTGGGGGGAAAGAAGGCCTCTTAAAAATAACAACAACAACAACAGGATGGGATGGGCCACCTCAGAGCACATCTGAATGAAATCTTCACAGTCCTGTTCTTTTCATTTCCTGTTCTTTTCAGAAGTAATTTTAGATTGTTTTCTATAATCCAGTTTAATACCGATTTATTCTAAGTAACAAAATGAAGAATAATTATTTGTTTGCTGGCTCTTCCCTAAAGGTTTTGGAAGAGGCATTCCAATCTCTGATAAGAACCATTTTGGATCCTAGGAGACTCTCAGTCACTCCCTCTAGGAATATTATCTGGTAGACACCTGGTTTGAGCACCTATCACAATATTAGTTCTTTGCCTGGATTTTTTAAACAATTATCCTCAGGTTTTTGAAACTGCTTTGCCTCATCAAGAATTTTTTGGGAAGCACCACAAATTGCAACTATTT
Source organism: Pseudonaja textilis (assembly GCF_049901715.1). Lineage (NCBI taxonomy): Eukaryota > Metazoa > Chordata > Lepidosauria > Squamata > Elapidae > Pseudonaja > Pseudonaja textilis. The sequence goes on along the minus strand of NC_141991.1, from coordinate 111,008,872 downwards.
TGCTCAGCTGTGCTAATAAAACTATTGCCTGAACATGGAGTTTTTGTCTCCTGATCATCATTACAATTGCTATAGATTCTTTTAAGTGAAAGTGTCCTCCACATGCCATGTACCTATCCTGTCCAGTAACTAAATTTTCCCTCTCCCTGTAGATGGATCAGAGTGCAGGAAGGCTAAATTTGTAAGGTGAACTGTTCGAGATTTTACCCTTCCTCTTCCAGAAGTCTTCTGAACTACAAATCATGGTTCCATCTCCTGCCAAGTTGTGCAATTCTGTAGTTACTTCAGCTGCTGCCACCTATCTTCCAGAAAGATACCTTTATTGTATTTCCCATTAGCCAGATTGTGTGTGAGAAATAGGATTCTCATAGCTAGTAGAAAAAAGAAAGACAGAAAGATAAAAGAGAAATAAATTGGTGGCTTGTGGCACTGATGCTTGTAACTAGGGAAAGTATAAATCAGTCCCTCATTCTCCTCCTCATATGTCAGGAGTTAGACCAATTGCACAAGAGATCAATAAAACTAAGCTTTATTTAAAAAGGGAAAGCAGCAAATGGAAAATTCCTTTTTATATACTGTCACAAGTAAGATTTAAAAAATATACAGATACAGCTGTTCCAAACAAGCCTCCAAAAAGAACTTCCAATGGAAGAAGTTACAGAACAATATCAGGTTTAGAGCAGGGGTGTCAAACTCAAGGCCCACAGGCCGGATCTGGCCTGCAGTGTGCTTAAATTTGGCCCATGGGGATGGCCTGGAAATAGCAAAAGACCAGCCCACGGTACCTCTGGCAGCCAAAATGCAGTGTGGGAAGGCCCCTCTCTCGTTTTTGGCCTGGATGGCCTCCTGCAGCACTCTGCCAGCCGAAATGGTGTGGGGAGCTGGGCACAGACACGCCCCCCCCGCACCCTGTTTTAGCTGGCAGGGTGCTGCAGGAGGTGCCCGTCCCATCACTCCCCTCCCCCTCCCGCCAGCCGGCCCATGGAGAACGACAATGCTGATCCGGCCCTTGAAGAAATCCAGTTTGACACCCCTGGTTTAGAGCAAATCCCAACATGATATATTAGCTCCTAATACAAAAGCAACTCACTTCCAGAGGTATCTGTTCCATACTAGCAGGCTTGTAGGCCTGCATTCCTATTGGTCTGGAAAAGCCGGGCCGTGATTGGACAAAACTAAGCGTTCTGATTGGTTCTTATTCGGCTGCCGTGATTGGGTAAAACCAAGCGCGGCAAGCTCAAATGCATGTCATAGGCTGCCTAGCCACAGCCAGCTCTATAAAAGGAGCTGCCTCGGCTGGGAGTCTTGTCTCAGTATCTGGTTTCCTAATAAAGAGCTGTTGTCACTATTTCGAGTCTTGCCTCCCCTTGGGACCCACCGCCCAGACTTAACAGTGTCAATTGGTGTAAGGCACACAAAGACCGAGTTTGCACAGAGCCAATAGTAGCCATAGATAATAAATAAGGCTTAAATACACAAACTATCAAATGATGAGTGAAACTAGATGCAGCTGGTGTTAATGAATGCGGAGTCGAGACTCGCTTGCCTAATCATTGCAATGTGGCCCTCCAACTCTGGCAGATCCTGTGTGCAAACGGTCTCCTGGCAGTGTCAGAATCGAGACAGAAATGCAGTAGCTAAAATAGAGCCTTCTATGATTGAGGAACAGAGCTCCTTCAGGGCTGCCAGGGCCCTTCCCAGCTGCTAGAGAAAAGAAGCTTTGTGAATAATTGCTTCTGAAGGTCATCACTGCACTGATATAGTTCCCACCCCTCAATCTCTTCTGCGGTAGATTGCAATGAGCCTTAAAAGGTGGAGGGCCTCCTACCCTTATTATACCTTTGTCCCCTCTCCTGTCATCTCTTTCTTTTCCCCTCTCTACTTCTATCACTTACCACAAGGTGGGAGGGAGGCGCTTTGACGACTGCCATTGCACTTGCTCACTTCATGAGCCCCAAGGAGTGAGGCTTCTTTATCCTTTATTTAAGTGAATAATGGGGGAGGCAGAGAGAACTGAACGCTCTTTTTCCTTGCTTTAACTCAACCTGCTTTAGGAACAAAAATATAATGTACTTCCTTCGCCCATTGCAGAGCTCCATGGATTCCATGGGTTGAAGTTGGCATGCAAATTGCAGGTTTTCCCCATTAGGGCTTTGGAGGCTGTCTCAGAATGAAGAAAGCAGTTGTGCAAAAGCAAAACACTCCTATGAGTGTTGGGGTTCTCTGCATGCACAGTAATCACTATAACCAAGTTAATGCTGGACTTGGAGACTAGTTTATAGGGGAGTAGAACCTTAATCGCTTCCAAATTATTTTTGCCACACTGTTTATATTTGCCTTCCAAACTTGGAAGTCTACAGAAATGCCAGGCCACAATCTGGAATTGTAATACCACACACCTGGAGGAGGACCCAAAGAAAAGAAGGCCAGTTTGTTGACAACACATTCTACATATTCTTAGGACCATATTTTTAGTAAAAAAGCTCCTGCCCACTTCTCTCATTATAAACTATACCCATGTTTCCTTGAAAATAAGAGCTTGTCTTACATTTTTACCAACAAAAAAAGGAACCAGGTCTTATTTTTGGTGTGGGGGGTGGGTGGGTTGTCATCCACTGACTCACCTCACTTGCATGTGCCACCCCCACCTCCTTTTCACTTTCAGAGACCTTCAGGAACTTCTGCAGCCAACAAGGCCAGCAAGGCTTTCCTAAAGGCCTCTGCAGCTGATAACAGAGCTCCAGATCAATCTGGCTTCAGGAAAGCCTTGCCAGCTGCAGGTATTGGGGTGTGTAAGGTCTGGTTGCAACTGTCCAAAGGTAATTAGTAGGGCAGCTCCAACCCCCCCATTCCCACCCTAGCTTAATTTTTACCTGTGTACCCTGGAGTGGGTGGGCTCTTAATTAGGGCTTATTTTGGGGGGTAGGGCTTACATTGAGTGCATGTGTAAAAATCCAGCTAGGACTTACTTTTGGGTTAGGTTGTATTTTGGGGGAAACCTGGTATATTTTTTTTCCGTTCAGTTCAATCCCAATGGAATAAAGGATTGAATAGACCCAAAGTTTGGATTACCCTCAGATTTCAAACTTCCAATAATGTTTCAGGCCTCCTCGTTTAACACAGCAATTACTCTTCCATTGCCGCAGATAAAACAAATCTATCAAGCGGTTCCACTTTTTAAGGGTATAAAACTCTAGTCTGTATTTTACATGCCCCGTTTCATTCATGACAAGATGTCCTGGGAAGGCTTGGCTGATGATTTTGCGTAATGTTCCACAGCTGTATTGTGAACTGCTCTTTTGTACTTACAAATGAGCTGGTGTCAAGAGGACACACAAGTACAATCTCATCTGTCCCCCAGACTATTTGTGGCTTTGAATCAGACATGCTCTTTCAGCTGCTGCTCCCTTCATTAAAATGTGAATAATGGTGACCTACATCTCAGGTTCTTAAATGCTTGGAAATTCTGAAGTACTGTAGAAAGGCTCTCGTCATTATCCAAGTCTAACAAGACCCAAGCACTTGGTTAACTCTTTTTCTTAATGCCATCCTTGACCAATGCTTCTTTTTATTCTCCCCTTTCTGTATGTTCAGCAAGTAGAAATGAAAGAGAAAAAAATACCTCTAAATCATTAGCACCCCAACAGGATACAAACCCTTCTGCTTACAAATGTGTGGATTGGAGCCTGGGAAGCAGAATCTTCTTTCAGGGAAATAATTTCTCTTTGCTGGACTACAAGAGGGCCAAGTGTGGCAAGACATCTGGATAAAAGCCCTAAGCAATATTTGGCAATCTTGGCAAAGAAAAATTATTTGCAACGTGATAAACAGGAAGCCAGGAGCAATTTGCAGTATAGCCAAGCGTCCTTCTGAGATTGCCTTGGCTGAAAGAAAAATTAGCACCCATCAAAGAAAAAAACTTGTTTCTCTGATGCCAAGCTGAAAGAGCTGCAAAATAAACTTCACTTAGCACCTTCTTGAAATGAGAATTGGCACTGCTATTACTCAATCTACAGTTCTCACTCAAGGCACAAATGGCCAGACTCTAATTATCCTATTTCAGACACATTTTGCAAAAACATGGGAAAAACTCTGATTCTGGGAAACGCGGAAGGAAAGAGTAGAGGAGGACAACCAGCAAGTAAGGTGGATGGACTCAGTTTTACAATTATATAAGTTCACCTTTCGAAGACTGGAAAGGCCAGGTTAGAGGCAAATCATCATGGGAAAAAACCCTATGTGTTCATTAAGAGGCAACACTGAACTTACGGCACATAAGCAATCACCACTGTTATAGAAGGAACAGGGGAAGCAATAGGGACAGAAAAATGGCTCCTTATCTTTATTTCTCTTGATATAATGATCAGGATGACAGACATCCTAACCCTGATAGAGAGCACCTGAGTTACGTGGAGGTCTTCACTGTTAATTTTGAGAATAATTTCCAGGGACCCTGAGTGTTACAAGAACAGCATACCTTATTGCAATTTATACTAAGGCACTAGAATAGAATAAGTGAATTGGAAGGGATCTTGGAGGTTTTCTAGTTTAATCCCTGGTCAAGCAAGAAACCCTATACCACTTCAAACAAATGGCTGTCCAATCTCTTCTTCTACACAGTACAAAATGTGTAATGAATTCAGCTTGGAAATCTAGCTCTTGAAAATATAGTTGAACTGGAAATAACCTCTAACATCAACCAGAAATGTTTTCCTCTCTTGTTTATTTTTCCGTCACCAACAACAACGTGCTGAAAAGTGTTAATAAATTTGAAAGCTTGCAACTGGCTCCACAGAGGTAGTGGTGTGCTTGTATTGTTGTTATTTTCCTCGTGACTGCCATAGTAACAAATATGCTTTAAGAAAAAGGAAATGGAACCTCAGGTTTATAGTTGTGTTTAGCTCCAGTAAGATGCTCAGACAAATGTTGAAGTGGAAAGATAGTAACAACAGATAAGAGTTGCAGCTGAAAGTTATAAATTCAGTTTTAAGCATCAAGGTTGTTCTTGTTTACCTCCTTATCCTATTAGTGAAAAAAGGACAGAATTTTTGCATTTTGGGCTGACCCTCCAGAATTGAAATTTTACAGGGAAAGGAACAATCAAACTAGCAAGCAATTAAAAGACTATAGATTCTCAAGGGTGACTGGGATTGCCATGTGCATGAAAATGATCAGTGCTATTGAAAGCTGGCTAATTTCAGCTACACAAACTGTAATGTCATACCATGTATCTTAATTTAACTTCAGCTGAATCTAACAGGAGATATTTCTGACTGCCCACATATAGTTTTGTCTATTAATGCATTATGAATTTTATTTTTGATAGCATTTGGATTTTCCATCTAGCCATTTCCATGGGAAGACTTGGCACTGATTCAATAGCAGGTTTGGACTTCGCTGCTCCCACAATATTGCCTCAGTTCAGAAGCTCAATTGTGTATAGTCTAAATCACACCAATTTTTTCTTTATGCAACAATTAAGCCCTGCAAAATCTGTGAACTATCCATTTTTTCTTTGAGGGAAAAGTCCTCTCTCACCCATCCTCTCTTTTTTAACTTTCAGACATTCTAACAGGTCCTGTAAGAGGAACACTAACAAATTTGGTCTTGCAGATAAGGCCACAGATGAATCTATAACATAGCAGTAATGTGGAGGAAGGAAAGAAATAGCTGTGCCAGAACTTCTCTTTCCTCCCCCTTCCTTTCTATATTTGCCCTCCGTTGCCTCAGGGGGCTCAACTTTCTCCCTGCTGGAGACCTCCATACTGCCTTGGGGTTCAGAGATCTTTGTTAATGTTCCTGAGATACGTGCACGCACAACTATCTCTCTTAGGCTCAGCTTCTTCTCCAGAGGAATGTTGTAAATGATTATTTCAAAATGCCTCTTTGAAGCTGGAGAACATGGAGACTTTCCACTAGTGAGAACAGCTTTTCCCACTCTCATCTTTGACAATTCCCCATCTACAGAAACTAAGAGGCCATATTATCTTCACTTCAAAAATAACCATGATTATTATAAGAGGGATGAAGCTGGCAGTTCTGTGGGAGAAGTATCAAGTATATAGCAGTACCTGCAAAATTTGCTTTAGGCAAATTCATAGCTTGCTTTCCCAGCCTACAAAAGAACCTAACTTGTACAGTTGCCATAGGATCAGACTTTTTATTCCCTCTTAAAACTATCCTACATACTGTACTGAAACACGTCAAAGAGTAGCCTACTGAGTATTGACCTACACAGACCCAGATAAGCGCAAGCAAACAGGAAATGCAGCACACTGTTTCAAATTACAATTACAGTATATAGTTTAAGAGTTCTGTTCAAAAAACAGTTTTCTGATAACAATTTGCTTAGAGAAATTCACACAGACTTTTAAACGTATCTTTTATAAAGCAGAGTTCATTGTACAAGAAAGTACAGTACAACATTAGTTACATTTATATTTAAAGTTTTTAAATACAAAATTTCAAATGCAAATTTTTGTTTGATCTTATTAATGTATTTGCCTGAACAAGAATTGCTCTTTTAAATTGGACAGTTAAAAAGAATCAAAAGAAATAATTTTACTTTACATGTCCCTTATCTGTTTATCATTTGCATATTACATTTTTTATTATTTTATTTTGTTTTTTTGCTCCCATTTTTGGGAAATTGAAGATCTTAGTTGTTGAATCAAATCTTACACAATTAGCTTAGAAAATTAACTTTAATCTCTTGTTGTTAGCAAATTAAACATAGAAAGTAGCTGAAACAATGCTAATAGTATATCAGTATGTATACTTCTTAACCTTAATTTTGTCTGGTGTTCCATTCTAACTTACTACTAAATTCCCACTTCTACTAAATTTTTGCTTATATTAGATGTCTTCCCACAATGAGACATGAGCCTCTAAAAGATGAATTGTTATGACTGCATGTTTGTGTACTGCAGAATTATCATATCTGTAAACATATTGCAACCATTTCTGGGTGTGAGGTAAGCTGAAATATGAAAATCCAATATGGAACAAAGTTTATACATATATCTTGAGAGTTAGAAGGTTATGCATAAGAATATACTTGCTTGCTTATAACAAACCAGCCCTCTGTGCCTTATAGTTTCTTATAGGAAATTGACCATGGGATTTGGAGTGTTTCAGATAAATGACCCTGTTTGGCTCCCCTATTAGAAAACTTCTATCTTTCCCCCTCTACAGATTTAACTGTTTTCCAAAAGACAGCCTAGTTCTGAGTTGGCTGGATTTCTTGAAATGCAAACAATGCTCCCAGAGGGAAGCTTATTTGTTTTTTCAAACAGTCCTAGCGGATCCTTCATTACTGGGTGGAGAAAGTTGAAAGAGGAGCATTATAAGGAGATGAAACACATCCAAATATTATGGGAAAACAAATTATCAGAACTCCATGTATCTCCCAAGACCTTGCTTTGATCCAATGTTTATACAGACCTTCGGGGAAAACAACATCCTTTGCAGCCCCTTCAGTTCAAGCCCTTACTAATCCACCAGAGTTTTGTGCTTTACTAATAGCTATCATCTTCCTCTAAACATATACTTGAAATAATTAGCTACTTGTTTTTGAAAATGTGTGATGATTTTACAACAGTTTCTCCAAATCTGGTGCCTTTCATTTACATTGGACCAACAGATTGGGACTAAGGATCCTTAAGCTCAACACATCTGCTAGGTGGCAGAGATTTAGGGAAGGCAAAAGAAAGCATTCGTGTTTTTATTGGCAAGCTGTAAAATATAACTTGGAAGACTGAAGAAGCCCAAGAGATCCCTAACCCACCTGATTTTAATTTATTTTTAGATCGTAAGGAAAAAAGGGGGACAGGGCAGCTGAAATGCTGAGTACCGGCCTCCACCATCATTTGTACCACAGGAATGCCACTGAGTCCACATAAGCCTCACATGTATTCTTGGGAAATAAACGTTGGAGGTAGAAGTATGTAGCTGTCAAGAAAAAAAAATGATAAAGGAAAACTGAGATAAGAGAAAGTACGATGAGAAGCTGAAGTGTAGTGAAAGAACTTCAACAGCTTGTCTTCTAGTGCTGTGTGAATGATGATGACAACAATGACAGCCATTTGGTAAATAGGCAAACACCCACCAGGCCATTCCACAACCATGATTTCAGGTTCAGGAAAGCAAGCAAAATATTTGCCTACATGGAGGAGGCCATAATGACCTGCTAAGGAGTTGCTTTAATAAGAGGTGATTGGATAATTGATGCGTTTTGATGCGTTTTTTGTTTCATATTTCCCACATGCTGTCAGCTAATAGAAATACAAAACCTTTGTATACCTGGTCATGATATGGTATGCAGATACACACCTATGGAACCTATGATTTACAATAATTGTTTTTAACATGGGGCCATGAGAGCAATCACAACTCATTGTTTCAGTCCAACCATGTAGGTAAAATAACCTGTAGAAGCAGATGACTTCAGACATTTTCTGAAGCTGCTGGTGGCCAACTAATAGCAAGCAATTGTTTCACCCATTAAACAATATAATGTGTTACCTGGAGCCTGTGCAACCTGCACTCACCTGGAGATTTGGGAGATTTTCATATACTGTTTATAGAACAAGGAAATAGGAGAGCATCCATCAAAAGAAATAACAAAGATAATAGTTTTAGTGCCCATAGAATGCATGCCCACTGCAGCTGTTACATTTATGTGTGTTGTAAAGCTGATTTCTCTCCTCTAGAAGCTGAAAAGTCACTAGGACCAGTATAGGCAGTCCTCGACTTACGACCACAATTTAGCCCAAAATTTATGTTACTAAAAGAAACATTTGTTAGGTGAGTTTTACCCCATTTTATTACCTTTTTTTGCCACCATTGTTAAGTGAATCACTGAAATGGTTAAGTTAGTAACGTGGTTGTTAGGGGAATCTGGCTCCCCATTGACATTGCTTGTCAGAAGGTTGCAAAAGCAGGACAAATGACCACAGGACATTGCAATGGTCATAAACAGGAACCGGTTGCCAAGAATCTGAATTTTGATCACGCGACCACGGGAATGCTGCATTGGTCATGTGAAAAATCACATTTTTTCAGTGCCGTTGTAACTTTGAACAGTCACTAAATGAACTGTTGTAAGTTGAGGATTACCTGTACTGATGATCAGTGGCACAGATTAAGAATGACTAAAGGCCTTTCACCAAATGGTCACAAAACTGTATTTTCTTGATAGAAAACTTGATGTCCATTAGAAGAAGTAAGCTATTTCAGCAACAACAGTGAACAAAGGACTCAGCAAACTGGAACATGGTATCTAACTTTGAAGTGGGACTCAAACCAGTCATTTCAGCTTCTCTTTGTCCTACATCAGAGGTCTGCAACCTTAAACACTTTTGGACCTGTTCCCCACAGAAAACACCCGGAGCCAATAATTTAACAACTGGTGTGACTGAGTGGGCGTGGTCAACTCGATGTCACTCACTAACACTCAGTCACCTCCTGCAAATCTCCATCTCCCGCCATCACCCTTACCTTCTCAGGTCAGGTGAGGAGTGATGGGGAGGGGAGGGGCCAGTTGGTGGTGGGATCAGCTGACAGGGGGCCACAGCAGAGGGCCAAAAGAGCCACATGTGGCTCCAGAGCCACAAGTTGAAGACCCCTGTCCCACATCATCTCAGCCATTATAGTTCTGCTCATTAGTATTCCTCATGGTTTCCCAGGTCTTCCCACTCTCAATTTCTAAAAACTGTCTTCCAAAATGGGTGCTCCAAAGACCTGAGTTGCATGGTGTATTTGGAGACTGCATGAAGGCATAAGCCGAGCCTGTTCTATCTCAAAATATACTGTGCTGTTCCAATCCTTCAGCCAGCAGAAACATCCTATAATTTGTCTCTATAACATCACACTCAGAGAGACTCCAGATGGGGGAATGAATAGACTTCAAAAGAATGGAGAAAGAAAAAGAGAGGGTAATATTTTGGAATGGGTAACATCTGTGGAAAACTGTGGCACTGTCAGAAAAAAAACAAAATGCAAGCAGCAGAAGATGGGAAGCAGAACTGCCTGAAAAGACGGTGAGTGTGAGAACGGCACAAAAAAGATGGCGAAGTTGAAAGGCAGTTAAAGCATTAAAAAAATCCGTATGAAAAGAGAAACACTCTGACATGGGTATGTATGTACTTGGTGTAAAGCAGCTTCCACGTGGAATGGGGGCTGTAGTGCTTCTATGCCAACAAGCACCCTCTGCAAATCAGAATGGGCAAAGGAGGAGGCAAAAAAGTGACCGTTAAAAATGTAAATACCCAGCCACCCCCTAGCAGCACCTCCCTCTTCTCAACAACTCTGAATCGTTCACACTCATTGTGGCCCTGGCTCACCTGCCTCAATCCTTGGCCTAGGGACTTAAGAATGTGGAGTTCTTGCTGCCTTCCCAGGCGTACGAGCAGACAATCGTATTTCTCAGCCTGCGGGTTGAAAGTGGATCCGATCCATCCATGACCACCTTAAAGTCCTATGCCAGGACTCCCAAATAAAAAGAAAAACAGGAATTTGCTTCCACTTCCCAGGCCTCCCCAGCGCCAAAAGCGAGGAAAGATTCAATGCCACCATCATTATTGCCATCACTACTGTCATGATCATTGATCATTACATGGAAAGTGGGAAACTGCTGAAGATTCCTGCCTCTTTACGCCATGCATGGGGTCTGCATTGACTCGGCACAGCAGGAAACCTATAATTAAATTGACCTTCTGTGCAGCAGGGGACTAACATACTCTCTTAAGAGTACTAAACCCATTTATAGCAAGAGCCTGTTGTAACACCCAACAAGCAGTTTTAAAAAGTGTTACACAGTCAGATGCCTCTGACTAAAGCCAGGAATTCCATCTTAATTCTTCCCTGAAAACCAAGTCAAAATGACCATGGTGGGCAGTGCCCAAGAACTGTATTAGAGGGAATATGATTGCAACAGGAGGCGGAGGTAGTGGTTTGTCGAACTAGTGCTTTTTAGTGAGATGCTTTTTAATGCGTCCCCATTGGATGCAGATAAAGAGCAGCTTCTGAAAGAAAAAGTCAGCTAACAAGGCCTTCCAAAAGAAAGAAAAATGTAGCTTTTTCAACTAATGTTATACTGAATAATAACAAGCTTTTTATTATTAGGTGGCATTAACACAATGTCCAGCTAGGGGACAGAAGAAGGCTTAAGTGCATTGCAGAGAAGTCAAAGACCTAAAAGGTTAAATGAAAAAGGACAGAAGTCCATGGCGAAAAAGTGTTAAATCATATACATAGAGGGGATCATCTGAATGCTCAAAACACAAACGGTAGGGCTATCTAACACTGTCTCTCGGAGCACAGCAGAGTCTGCTGGAGAAGGTTTGGAAATTAATACTGGAGATTAAGGTCAATATGGACATGAATGAGAGGTAGTACAATTTCATAGCTGTGAGGGTGGAGATTCCACCAGGAAAGATGAAGTTCAATGCTGGTTATTAGAAAGACCAGAAGTCAGAGGGAGATAATGGATGTGTATCCTAGTACCACAGAAAGACCTCCAAGTATGGCAGACATACCAGGGCAACCATTAAATTATAATCTGGGAAGAGACGAGTGCTTTGATCAATGAAATTCAAGATAAAGTAGTAAGATTCAATCTCCAGTTTGGGATCCTCAAGATATGTTGGATTGCGTCTTTCCAAAGTCTCAAACCTAACTGGACTGAAAAATGTAGCTGGACAATACCAGTATTTTAGAAGTTCTAGCCCATCACATTAGGAGAGAACCAGGTAAGGCTGATGTAGAAGAAAAGCCATGTTTATCGAAAGAGAGATCCTAGTTTAGACTATCTCATCAAGGTCCGAGTTCTGTGGGTGCTTCCAGTGCAAGTGAGTGCCCCCCCCACCCCCAGCAGCGAGCAGTGCTAGAAATCAGCAAAAAAGGGGACAAGCCAAAGCTGATAGGAACAAGCTGTCCATCTGCTATCTGATTCAAGGCTCTGAGCTGGGCTTCACCAGATATCCGCTAAAGGTGACGTAGGTGTCATATTCGTCACTGAACACAGCATTGTCACGTTCACCCTTAAAGAGCCGAATCCAGATTTCATCCTGGTCCTGCAGCTCTATCATGAGGCTTTGGCTCTGCATGATGCTCCGATCACTAGCCTGTGCATATAAGATGGCTGCTTCTTTTGTGTTGTGCATGATGTGAAGGTAGGTCTCCTTCTGGTTCCACGTATGCACATTGAGACTGAAGAAATATATGCCTGGGACGTAGCAGTAGAACTTGCCCATAAACATATTGAAGTGTCCGTAGAGGTTCACAAACTCAGTGTCAAAGACGAGTATCTGGTAATAGTCATTGCTATGCAAGGGTTTCCGCCGACCCACCGAAAAGGCAGCGTAGTTGGTCTTGTAGCTCTCTCCGGGTGATCCCATGTTGCCCTTTTGCCCCTTGAAGCCCATCTCACCCTTCTTGCCTGCTGCGCCGGCTTTTCCCAACTTCCCTTGGAAGCCACGATCACCACGGTCCCCTTTCTCACCTGAGAAACAAAGATGTCATGACAGATCGCAGTTTCCTTCAGCTGGCCCTCCTCCCCCAGGATGTTTGGGAGTTTTACTCTGGCTAACTGAGGATTAAGGATACTAATGTCCAATCCATCTAGAGCAGGGGTCTCAAACTCACGGCCCACGGGCCAATTGCGGCCCGCAGGACGATATCCTGTGGCCCCCACCGTGATATGAAAGTATAATATTAGTGCGGCCCGCAGGGGGAATGGACCTCCGAAGGAAGTCCTGCCCGCCATTCCTTGTCCTGGCTTCTTCTCCACCCTGAACTTTAACAAGTCCAAGTACAGGTCCAGACTTACTGATGAACATCTTCAAGCCATACTGAGGGTCTCAAGTGCTTCCTCTCTCAAGCCAAATGTGGCTCAGATATGTGAGAGGAAGCGTTGTCAAGTCTCTGGCAGCAAGGAGTAAGCTGGAGAAGCCATGTTCTGAGGAACTGTTCATGATCTTCATTCAATGTTCCATTCATGTGTTCAGGACAGTTCATGTATTGGAAAAATCATTAACTGTTGATGACATTTGAGGATATTTTTTTAACAACATTTTTTGTGGAATCCCTTATGCGGCCCAGCCTCACCCAGACTCTGCCTCCAGCGGCCTCCAAGTAATTTGAGTTTGAGACCCCTGATCTAGAGGGTAGCAACTGGTGAAGGCATCTTTTAGGAACAATTGAAGAGAGACAACCACAAGGTTTTATGGGATCACCAAAATAAGAGAAAAAGATCTCATAAAAGTGTAATGCTTTCTGGTTTCAAACCCAGAAAGCAGAAAATGCCCTTAATAGGGAAAGTGTCCAAAACGCTTTGGACAATAAATATTGACCTGAATCTTATTTTTTCCCCTTGGCACTTTATAAGACTTCCTCTCTGCTATTTATATCTTATTTCTATTACTGTGGTGTAAAAAATGGCTGATTTGTTGGCTAAACATCTATTTATACATTTGAATACAACAAGGAGATAAATAAAAGAATCCATGCATCCCACTTGTGGCAGAAAACCCTGAACAGAAATGGCGCCAGTCAGTCCACTGCTATTCCTTGCTGGTTTACCATTTAATAAAACTACAGTATATACCATCTCCATTCCTGTGGCAGGGAAAAACCACTACATAATGTGATGTCCTTCCTGGCCTAGATTCCAGACAGATACATATGTGGTAAAATACTTTTTCCTGCATGGATGAAAGTATGTCTGCACTGCAATGCCTTCAGAACGATAAGGATTTTTTTTGGATATTAAATAGGTTTACTACTGAATTTTATGCTAAATCCGTTAAATATTAAATATGGAGCAATGGTTTCTGTTTTATCCATTAGATAAAAAGTGTAAGGTACACATGTGATCTGAACATGTAATCCGAAAATACATGTTCAAAAAATGTGAAAGTTTTCAGTTTTGAATTTAGGATGATCAAAAGACATGGATTGGAAGAAAAAGGGGAAAACTCTACAGTAAATATACAGTATACTCATAAGAGTAACTCAAGTGGAGAACCTCCGGCTCATAGGCCAGATGCAGCCTGCAGAGTCTCCCCATATGATTTGGTTGGCCTCTCTCCACTGCTCCCCAGTCCTGCTAGGAGCACTTATATTTGGTTTCAACTGAATGCTTTTCCCAAATGAATCTGCAGTCAGCAGGAAAGAGTAATTGCGGTTGCCAAGGGGGTGGAATTGTATTATGCATATATGAATGTTATAAACAATGTGTGAATCCCTGTGGGAGAGAATGAGAGAGTCCGATTGGAAAAACTTCCATTAATTCAGTTTAAAGAGTTTACCAAGCTTACTTGCAGTGTAAGGGGATGGGTGGTACAGATTTTTTGGATAAAGGTATGGATGTAGTTATTAACCCAGGCTTAACCCAATGAAATAGCTAACTTAAATGAAATAGCTAACTTTCAGTCTTGCTTAGCCTAATTTCATAGGCTTGTTTTATTTTTTTTAATTGTGGACTGAGACCCTGAAGGAGTAGCAGGATATAAATTGAAAGTTAAGTAGAGGAAATACAAAAATAGGTTACTGGTATACTGACAGAAGAAAAACTGTGTCGGGTGGGATGTGAATGAAAGATTGGTGGGGCTATGAAGGAGTGCATGAGCAAAGGTTTCTGCCTATTGCCACTGTTGTCCAACCCAATGTTGGTTTCTGGGATTTAATTTTCCTTTGAAATCTCAGATTCAGCAGTCCCGGGGCCTTTTCTGATGATACAATCTCTCCACCCTTTAGATCAGGCCATGTCCTAACGCAACCTCTGGTGTCCTAAGTCTGACTCAAGACTAAATTGTTGGTTTGGCCTCTGTTGAATGGATAAAATTATCATAACAGATCCTTCCAGCCAAGGAATTTACTTAACCCATACAACATCCCCCTAACCTAACTCTCTAGCTTCTGCAGAACCCAAAGTTTTGTCCAAAGACAGCCTCTCCATACTGTGGTTAAAACATGGGAGGGACAGGACTCCAGATGCAAATTCTCCATGGCTTCTGGAAGCCTATCCCATTTCCGTTCCAAACTGGCAGCTAAATGGTTCGGGTCAGATGGGCAGGGATTTCAAAGCATGACCTGACCTGCCGATGCCAACTAATAAGTTGTGATTGCTTCCATTATGAAGTGATGGAACTTAGAAATGTTAGGGCATATCCCAGAGCTCTCTGAAATTTATGCACTTTGAAATCCCCTCATGAATGAAGAGATGAGGCAACTGCAATATTGTTAGCTTATTTGCCCTCTGGCTGTGCACTCTGCTCCCTCCCCATCTGCTTCCATAGGCAGAATTGATGTGATAATCTAAGATAAAGTGCAGGGAGGCCACCCTATGGATGGAACAGATTCTGAAAACCAGGTGAAAATGGATGGAGAAATCCTCGCTATTTTGCCTCCTGATGTGGAGGAATTACAAGTATAGAACTGATTTTAACATGAGGCATTTTATGTCCTCTTCTGTCCTCTGTTCCAAAGTTGATCAAACAGCTGTATTCATTACCTCAGACTATAATGCTGCTGCTGAGTTAAATACCTTAAAGGGGATTCAGCGAATTAATGGGGATGCAGCTCGTCCATGCCTACCAGTCATGATAGCTCTATCACCTCCCTGATCAGAGCAGTTTCTCAACCCTGGAAAACCAGCTCATGGAGAACAGACATGGGAAAACCTCATTTGTGCAGGAACCAAAAGTATTGGATAGGAACAAAGTCCCAGCTCAATATGCCTTCGTTAGATCCAATACAGCTATATTTATGTTCTCATTTTTCTCAGCTGGTGTTTTAACTTCTCATAAAGCTCCAGGGCAATGTTATGCTGGGGACATCGTAGGACATGTAAATGATGTTCCCTCAGGCTGCCCCAACCAACTCACTGTACAACCTTGGGACAAATCTAAAAAACTGCCGTATACCAGGGTGAGGAGAGCCTAGTAACTACTTCCAGAGGACATGGCCACATACCCCTCCTATATCTCACTGTCCACAGAAGGCAACTCAAATATGCTTTTCCGTGCTTTGTTCTGTGTTTTTCTCTTATTCTGTCTCCAGTTGCTGTGTGTGGGAAAATAAAGGGAATACTGATGCACATGGGGGAGGCAGCCTGAAATTAGGTCTCCTGTATTGACAAACTGGAAACCCCAATTGGTTCTGCTGGCCTCCTGTCCATGATGATTTCTTCTATCCCTCAATCCTCTTTCGGCTACATGGGAGACCAGAACCCCAATTATTATAACCTCTTTTTTTTAGCCACCAGTGGATTGGTTGCTCTAGTGACGTCGCAGGGGTGTCAAACTGGCAGCCCATGGGCTGGATGCGTCACGCACAGGCCACGTCCACCCCAGCTCTGCAAATGGGGAAAATGTTGCAAAACATCACATGACGACAATGTGACATGGCAAGTTTGACACTCATGATCTAGTGAGTAACTAATCACTGGCTTAAGAGAGATTACTCAAAGTATTATTGAAAGTGTCTATGAAGATTCTCAGTCATCCAGGTCATGGCTGTCCCAAAGGTGCTTTTTCAAGAGACAGTCCAGTTGCCTCTTTAAAAAGCACCTTTGGGATATTATTGAAAGGACTCATTTTTTGTACTTCGGTAGTTTGGATGGTAGGGAATTGCTTAAGCACTTGCTCCTAATTTCTTTTCCTCATATAATTTTCTTAGAGTAATTTATAGCGTTCACATCAATCCCCTTCTCAAACTCCAATCCTTCAACAGCATTTATCCAACGGCTGCATTTTCATTGTTCAACCCTGAATGACCACTAGGGGCAACCAAGAGAGAAAAACCCTTTGATGCCATCTAGTGGTTGATATGTCAGTCAACTGGTTAACCTGTACTTTCAAGTAATTTTAAAAATCCAGTAAATAACATCACAGGAAAGAAATAGGGAGGAATGTATGGGGTAATCAGAGTGTTGTGCATATCCATTGAAGAAAGGTTTTCATATGATGGATGATGTTGGGCAAGCTTGGCTGTCAACCAGGAAAACAGCCTATCACAGTCCTTAGGAGTTGCCCATTAAAGCTTTATGGACAGCGGTCCCATAAGGGCATGTATAGGGGCAGCAAGATTTAGCACAGCCTGATTTCCTGCTGGCTCAGGGACAGGAGTACAGCAAAACAATTGTGTGGACGTGGCCTTGGCATTGGAGAAAGGTTAGTCAGAGGACATTGCCAATTTTAAGCCTTGGAATGACTAATAGCAGTTTTTTTCCAGGCTGACAAAACCAAAAAAGAAAAAGACTCAGATGAGGAATCTTAGGAGGACAAGCAGAACATCTCCAGTCCTACAGATCATGCATAAATGTGCATGATGCTCTAATATCCATGATAACTTTCATGCTGTCCACAGAGGTATTTTTGTGATGCATATTGCTCATGGATAAATGGATGGCTGAATCTCTTTCCCTAAATCGCACATTTTGAATGCAAAGCAGCCTCTTACCTTTCAGGATGGTCATGTTGATCTGAGGCACTGGGTAGTACATGGGATGTGTTGCAGGAGGATCACAGCAGCGAACACACTCTGACCTTCCTGGCTGCTTGCTGTGTCTCTGATAGCCATATTCAGTTCTGGGAGGCAAAAACAGCACAGACTGAGTGGTCAAAGGGCAAGAACTGGGAAAGGAGACTTGGCCCCTGAGTTTTACTTCTATAAGCCCACCTTATTCCCCGACAGCACTGTTTCAAAAAATATGAAAAGTTAAATGTAGTTGACAGAAATTATTGAGATTCCTGCATGAACAGTTTATGGGAAGCAAACTAGAGGTGGTATTCAGCAGGTTCTGACCAGCTCTGGAGAACTGGTTGAGGAAATTTTGAGTAGTTTGGAGAACTGGCAAATACTGGAGATTTTATAGTATCCTTCCCCTGCCACACCTACCAAGCCACGCCCACAGAACCGGTAGTAAACCGGTTTTTGATGCAGGATTGTGTGACTACAGCTTTTGAACTGTCATTTGAAAACTGGGATAGTTTTTTTTTATTACTCCAATTCGAGACAAGACCAGTTTTCAATTGACTTGATCAGTTTACAGTGAGGTTCAAAATCACATTTTATTCTTTTTCCATTATAGTTACTATGATTCCAGTCCCAAGCACTTACTTTATTATGACTGAAAAAAATAAATATGTGTATCCTGTAGACAAACTCTTCAGCTACTTCCAAAATAATATGTATGAGGATGCTATAGGATTGCCTAACAGAAACAAGGCTGCATGTCATTTTAACTGAACAAGAGAACCATTTTGGTGCAATGGTTAAAGTACTGGATAGAAACCAGGAGATGGGAGATCAAGTCCTCACTTAGGCATGGAAACTGGATGGGTGACTTCCGGTCAGTTGTTCTCTCTCTCAGCCCAACTCACCAAACAGGGTTATTGATGGGAAAATAGAAGGCAGGAACATTATGCTGGCTATCTTGAGTTGTACAAAATAAAGACAGAATAAAATGATAATAAAGATTGCCACAATGGGCCTTGTTGTAGCTGTATTTTAATACATTTAGCAATAATAAAAACTAGCTGGATATATATTTAAGCATGAGAAACAAAAACAAAAAACCCTTCCCATCATTTTCCTCTTCATTTTTTTTATAAAAGAAACAACACAATCTATTAAGGATGAGAAAAACTGAACAAGTGGACAAAAAGAAAAACAAAGGAGGATTGTAAATTAAAGACATCAACATATCTCCTCCTTCCAATAAATCTGTGATCTATAGCAGTGGTTCTTAACCTTTTTGAAAGAATCGCCCCCTTGAGCCACTGAGGAAGTTATCATCACCCCAACCGCCTCCCCCAACATAACCTGTCAATCACAACACAGGGAAATAATTCTTCAATTTATGCAAACACGTTTTTTGTTTTCTTTAAAATTGTCATCAGGACATATTGATGCAAATAATTTATTTCCAGTCTTTTCCCCATATCTCAACTGTGTGGAAAATTCTGATGCCACTCATCACTTTACTCCCAAACTTCGTGATACAAGTATTTCATTATTATCTTATTTATTCAAGACACTTAAATGCAATGATCACTGCAAACAAAATTCAATTGCAAGAAAATGAAATGCCTGAAAAAAAACAGTAACATTTAATGATTTAATTACAAATGAATTTTAAGACGCAAAAAGACATATAAAAAGGGCATAAGAACAAACCGCAATGCAGGAACTAAGAATTTCAAGACAAAAACTCCGAAAAAGGGTTAAAAAGACACAAAGAAAAATTTTACGGAACATTTTAAAACACAGTTCAATCCACTGATAGCGAGTGATCTGATGTTTTTGTACGACAGATATACAGCTGTTCACTGTACAAAAAAAGTCTCAAAAGTGTCCCCAAAACTTCTTGCTCCATCGCCCCCATGTCGCCCCCTTCCCTTCCTTTATCCCCTTGTCGCCCCTTTTCGTTCCATCGCCCCCCTGAAAAACAAAATCGCCCCCTGGGGGTTGATATCGCCCAGGTTAAGAACCACTGATCTATAGTAACTTCACCACAGAAATTCACCTACCTACCTTTTTTTCACTAATGACCTTTAGGGAAACTTAGCCCTTCCTATAGAAATACAACAGGTTGCTACCATGACTATCCATTTCGCCAATTCTCTGTTCTATACATTTTGCTGCAGGGTGAAAACCAGGATGTGGCATTAGAAATCAATGGCCTGGGATAAGACACGGTCAGTGACATGAACCAATGTCTACAATGGGCTTTGCCAGGCTTTTCAGTTGTTGTGGAAAACAACAAGTGAAGAAAGGCTCTGAATACATCTACATATTGTATGAACTAGCTGAGGAGGATAGCTGAAACATTATTTGTTAGATGAATATCTGACCTTTCTTCTAAGGTATTCTTTAATTTCCCCCAACAATCCTGTGAAGTAGAAAAAGAGTCAGTAGTTCCAGAGTTATCCAGCGAGACAGACTTGAATGTGGGTCTTCCCATAGTCCAAAACCTTCACCTCTACACTCCTTCACATTGCACGGGCTTGCAAAGCAGAGATTTGGTGAGAACTGGTGAAACTCTTGACAGGGGTGATTTGGGAATGGGGAAGGGAGAATAGTCAGACCATTAGTATGGCTGGGTTCCCTCCTCATCCCAGGAGATCTTATGAAGATGTGCATTGTGATAGAATAGACACATTATACTGTATATATTATAACAATCAAACAAAGATTTTCTAGCTCTCAGTTCCTACCCAGATTCATTAAAAATGAAATAGAATAGACATTTTATGGAGATGGGAGTAGAAACAAATCATTGATTGGCCAGACTGAAAAGACCAAGAGCAATCTAAATCCTTGGGCATGAAGAAAAATTGCCAGCCACTGTGGAAGAGAAAGCTGCACCCAATGACTGTAGGGGACTACGAAATCTGAATTTACTCTGCAACCATGAAGGCTGATGCTACCCATCTAATTATACATTTGTTGGAGAAAAAAAATCATGCCCTTCAGCTACTTCAATTTAAAAGATGCCGTACCTTTTTTTCTCATAACTTTTAGCAGGTGATTGCTGGCTTGTGCTCCTTCAGGGGAACAACCTTTGGCCGAAAGCAGGAATAGGAGATCAATTTGCCAAGACACCAGGCAAATTTTTTTTTCAAAGAACTAGATAGGATCTCCTCCCAGTTCCTGTAATTAGCACTATAACTTGGGGTGGGGGTGGGGGCAGTTTGGCATGATCTAGAATCTGAACTCCATTATTACAAAGCATCATTCCAACCCTTTGCCAGCAGATGATGGTAGCCAGAAAGACAGAAAAAGTAGGGAAGGGGTTCCAATATGAAAGATACTGAGGGCTCAGGGACCACTATTTTCAATCTCCTGGGTACTACAGCATGATGTGTAACGATCTTATTGGCAGAGTTGCCACTCAAATATTGATGAGTTAATTCTTACTTTATTATATATCTATATTAATAGAATATTGGAAGTTTGAAGGTCAACTTCCTGCAACTATTTTAGACTGCCTAATCAGTTGCTAAATTTCTTTCTCTGACTCTTAAGCTGCTGGGGGCTCCTGCTTCTGAGGGATCCTTGGTGTTCTCTGAGTTTGCTTGTTTTCTTGCAGACGTTTCATTATCCTAACTAGGTAACATAATCAATGCTCTTGCTTCTTTTGATTGATTGTTTCTCAGGTAGCATCTCTTCCCTTATTCCCCAAGATCACAAATTCTTGGATGGGTGACCTTTGGGAACAAGGGGAAGAACAGACCACAATGGATATAATAGACCACAGAAGATTACAGGAAGAAGAGTTAAAATGCCTAAATAAATCTAGTGTTCATCTATATACTACTAAAATTTATATGCCTGTTGGTTGGTTGAAATGGTGCATCAGAGGGCAACATTTTTTCATTCAACATACTTCAAAGGCATCCAAAATTCAGGAACCATTACTCCTGTGGGATTGAAATTTAGCAAAGTTGTGGCCGTTTCAGCACCACTATGCCTTCCAACTACACTTCCTAGAAACTTTAGTTTTCCCAAGGGAAGACAGAAAGGGTGTATTTCAGCCCCTTTCCTGCCTCCCCATAGCCCCTGCACCCAATTGACTGACAGCAAGACCGATCAGGTGTGTGGCAATTGGCTGGTTTGGAACAAAGACTACAATTTGAAATCTCTTAACAGTGGTGGCTGGTGAGGGAAGGCTAGGAAGTGACTGGGGTGCCTGCTAGAGAGGCAGGGCCGATTGGGCGGCATTGGAAGTGCCCTCTTCCTCCCTGGAAGGAGCGAGCCCTTGGAGACACACTGGGATGGAGAGCGTAAGTAGTTTCCCTTTGTTCCTCCTCTCCTCCAGCAAAGTGGCAGGCAGTTCCACAGATCAGCCAAGGAAGAGTGATCTCCAATGCTGTGGCTGCCACAGGCAAAGTCAATGGGGAAGCAGGTAGGGCTTTGGAAGCTGCTCTCACTACCACTGCTTTTTTCCCACCCACCATCATTCCTGTTTGTTTAGGTAAAGGGAATAGATCTGAAAGGGTGACCTAGTGGGTCATGGGTTGTCTAATTATTTCTATTCCTCTCTGTTCAGAGGTGTGAACAGGAAGCCAAAGAAATTCAGCAGGAGATCATTTTTCCTTTCTGATCAGGTAAGATGAAGACTGGATGGAGGCTGGGCAGTGAAGGAGTTTATTATGGGTGGGTGCTAGCATAAAATATACATGGCCGTTTCCAGTACAGAGATGCCTAGAGAATGCTCACTCTGATTAAACAGGATCCTTAATTGTGTGCCTATGATTCAACCATTAAGGGTTTTTTTGCAGTCATTTGCACCTCCTCCAGAGCCATTTGTACCCAGCAGCCTCTGGCTTAATTTAAAGTGGGACAGAGTGAGTTAATTGTGCATAAACTGCACACTGAAGATGCACATTAATGAAGTTAATTGGGCATTGAAGTACAACCATGAAGTGTTTTCTTCAACTGTCAGCAGTTCTGGTTAAAAGTTTCACAGTTCTGAACAGCTGCCCAGATATGTGGTCTGTTTAAACACAGTCCCTTGAGATCAGCTTCCACTACTCAAGAGAAACAGGTGCATGTGTGCGTGTGTGTGTGCGTGTGTGTGTGTGTGTTATTTATGGCATATTGGTTTTACTGTAATGACTCACCTAGATGTCTGATCCCAGAGTGGTGGCCGTGTGGGCATTCCGGGCTTCTCTTCCGCCTCTCTCTCGGTTCCAGAAGCCTGAAATAGTAGGCACATAAGCCAAAACGTACTGTGTACCAATGGTCCCTTCATGGCGTTGTGTCCTGTTGGAGAAAGCAGGCTGATAAAACTGCTGGAGATGCTCAAGAGGCAGGAAATTAACCTGCTTGCTCCCCATTCATTTCTACCAATTCTCTGCCGATGCATAGGAAATAGAGCCTCCCTAACACTGCAATATTCAATGAAAAGCACTAGAAATACCAGTTGCGAGGCTTTGTTTGTATTGGGGCACTCAAAAGATAAGATGACACTCTTGTTATTGTACTATCCCAAATTTTATGATCATCACAAGGGCTGGTGGTGGAATTCCCTGGGCTTGTGATGCTGGGGGTTTTTAATCTGCCTTCTTCAAAGGCAAAGCCAGAGATAGTCTAGTAATTCATGGCTATCGTGAGAAAGTCCCAGGTAAAGAAGAAGGAGGACCTATATGATCACTTTAGGTGTCTAACAGAAGCATTCAGTTTCCAAAAGCTAGTTAGGGAGTTTCCTGAGATTCTGGTTGGCAGTCCTGCTGAGGCTTTAGTCGCCTGCTAGTATGAGGCAGGTAAAAGCCTTGGACAAGATTGTGCCTAAGGAGGAATTCCTTAATTTACTGAAGAGTTCTGGGAGATGAACTGGTTTAGAGGAAGCCTACAGAATTACTGGCAGAAGACTGAGTGAATCTAAACATACATGGATAGCAACCCACATTCAAGTGCCGTAGTGCCATAGTAAAAGCATCAAGGCATATTTATTTCTCTGCTTGTCTTATCATCCAGCATCCACTTTCAAAATAATATGGACTCTTTTAGAGAAAGGTTATTAGAAGAATGACCTAAGCCCCAGAGCTCACTATAACAGCATTGCCAAAAAAGCATTAAGGGTTGTAAATCTAATCTTACAAAGCTTCTCCTCCAGAAATATCGAATTGCTAACTAGAGCATGCAAAACTTTTGCCAGACCAATACTTGAATTCAGCTCATCAGTCTGGAATCTTCACTGCATATCAGACATTAATACAATCGAGCAAGTCCAGAAGTATTTCACGAGAAGAGTACTACACTCCTCTGTTCGCAACAGAATACCCTTTATCACCAGGCTTGAAATTTTGGGCTTGGACAACCTTGAACAACCTTGAACTACACCGCCTACAGTTAGACTTAAGCGTAGCACACAAAATTATCTGCTACAATGTCCTACCAGTCAATGACTACTTCAGCTTCAACCACAACAATACAAGAGCACACAACAGATACAAACTCAATGTAAACCGCTTCTAGCTTGATTGCAGAAAGTATGACTTCAGCAAGAGTGGTCAATGCCTGCAATGCACTGCCTGACTCTGTTGTTACATCCTCTAACCCCCACTCCTTTAACCTCAAACTAACCACTACTGACCTCACCCCATTCCTAAGAGGTCTGTAAGGGGCGTGCATAAGTCTACCATTGTGCCTCCCGTCCCTGTCCTATTGTCCCCATTTATTCGTATCTATTTCCTGTATTCTTATTTATGTTTATACTTATATCTATTACCTTGTAAGCAATTGACAAATCAAATAAATAAATCAAATAAACATCTGCAAAAACACTGTGAGGAATTTTTTAAAGATTTCTGCTGGACAAAACCAGTCTGAGGGCTTAAGTGTCAGCTGGGCAACTCCTCCCGAAGTAAGACTATGTCCTGTGAGGTTCTCTAGAATAAGTTTAAATCTACTGGTATAGAGAAAGCAGACAAGATTCTCTATGGTATCAACTTTGCCTTTTAATCTGGATCCCTATTTTTCCTAGTTGGGAACGCTTCTAAACTGGTGGCAGGAGGCTGGGTCAGTGTGGTGGTGAAAGCAAAATTTTCGAAAAGAAATATTACTAGCTGCTTGAAAGAACTGGTGATAGAGCTTCTTTTCAAGAAACGATCAAGTAATACTACATAACAATAATTGAGTCTCCAACCTTCCTTTCATGGATAAAGTTGCTGAGAAGGGCAGTAGGAAAAATAAACTGAGGGTCATTGTGGTTAAAATATGACTGGGATGGGAGAGAGGGATGGTTCAATCACTTCCCCATCATCCATTCTTTTCATGCTTCCTAAATAATTTTCCTACAAAATGAGAAAAAAAGACTCCAGAGAAGATTGAGATGGGTACGTTTCTCCCACACATTATTCTGCTCTAAAAATCTGATGGAAAAACTTCATCTGAGACATTTCAATGCAATAATAAACTTCACTCCTTCTTAATTGCCTTTCATCCAAGTCTTTCAAGGCAAAATACACAGTGATGTACATAGCAGTTACAAATGTGAAAGCTCACCCACCCTTAGTCTGTAATAAACCAAGAGAAAATAGTTCCCCCCAAAATTGATCATATTTCCTAAAATCTGTGGTTTTTTCAAAGGCCCCAAGAAATACAGAATAACAGAGTTGGAAGGGAACTTGGAGGTCTTCTAGTCCAACTCACTGTTCAGCTAGGACACCCTATACCATTTCAGACAAATGGTTGTCCAATCTCTTCTTTAAAAAATCTCCAGTGATAGAGCAGCCACAACTTCTGGAGGCAATTCCACTGATCACTGACAAGACATTCCTCCTTAGTTCTAGGTTGGATTTCTCCTTGGTAAGTTTCATACTTCTTGTCCTGCCTTCAAGTGCTTTGGAGAATAGGTTGACACACCCCTCCCTTCCTTGTGACATCCCCTTAGATATTGGAACACTGGCGTCATGTCACTCCTAGTCCTTATTTTTATTAAACTAGACATATCCAATTCCTGCAACCATTCTTTATATGTTTTAGCCTCCAATCCCCTGATCATCTTTGTTGCTTTTCTTTACACTCTTTCTAGAGTCTCAGCATCTTTTTTATACCACATAGCTGGCTCAAGATCTGGATCTACAAGATTCTCATGGAAATAGTGGTATCTCTTATGGAAAAGAATGAGATGGCATGTTGTCAAAAAAACACAACTATAGTCCACTGCAAATAGAAGTCACACTTTTACAGGGTACATTAAGGCAACACCCATGCAAGCTCAGTCATACTTCATTCATCAAGTATATGAATGTGTAAATATTCTCGTATTGATTAAGGAACATACAACTATCAGTACAATGCTTCCTAGTGTATTTTACTGTGAACTTCAAAGAAGCAAAGAGTAGGTTCCCAGGAAGTTAGTTCACATTGGTTTCAACAGGGAGGCTGGACCAGCACATATTAATTGGCGCAAACTGAAAAACATCTGCATATAGACTTACAAATTTCCATATACGGTAGCATCCTACACAGAGTAGGGACCTGTTACTTAGTAGCTTCTCCAAATTTCTCTTTCTTTGGACCGAACTCCAGCATTATGAGATGTGCTATAGAAACCTTTTCGCGTGGCAAATGTTAAATGACAATGGTTATACTGAAAAAGAGCACTTGTTTTACTATCTTTCATAATTAATGGGATTATATTTAACTTTCATGGCACTTTCCCAAAGCCACTTGTCCCAAAGCCTTGGAATGGTGAAAACAAGAAATGTGAATACATATACTATTTCTATAACCCCTTCTGCCCTCAAAATTTCCCCCAAAACATATGCAAGCAGTATTGCAGAAAATGTAACATCTGATTGATCCTGGAAAAAGAGAAAACGATTCCCATAAATAGATGCTTGTCAAATAGCTGCTGTCCATTAAAAAGATCTGTATACATGCAGAGAGAGAGAGAGAGAGACAGGACGGGACAGGACAGCACAGAACAGGCCAGACCAACGTTGACTGGCATGGAGAGGAGTCCAGAAGTGCATACAAAGATGTGTTCTCAGGCTGCGTTTGTTTTTTCCGGTTCACTCTGGCAACCTGCCATCTCCCAAGGGCAGCCAGTAGTGCCTGGCAATATAAAGTCATCATAGCCTGCAAGAAAAATCTTCTCAGCCTTAGAAACTCACTTTGGCAAACACAGAAAGGACATTGGGGTGAAGGAGCTAAGTTTCAGGAACTGTGTTGATAGGCATCAAACTCAAAGGGACAATGACTGTATCCCTTCCCCACGCCAGGGCAATGATGCATCCATGACTACTGCCCCAGCTGGTTCTCAGTTGACAATTCCTCAAAAGCAGAATTTGTATAAAACTAGAGGACGAGGCTTGTCTGCTGTAAATAGGAACCTTGACTAACTCTGTGCATCTACCTTAGATAGAGATCTCTGACCAACGAAGTATTTAGTACAATGGAAAGAGAGAAAAGCAACCCATCTGTAACTGTAATAGAACCCAGGCGCTCCAGGAAGATCCCGGGCCATTCCTACCCTCTGGAACATTTAAAGCATTACTGCCCAAGCTCCGCAGTGCATTCTGGAAGAAGAACCCTCAAACAAGACTCCAGAAAGACTTGGTCACTCATCTCCCCCCTGTTCAGATCAACGCCTGTCCCTTTGCTTGCATGGTTTCAAACAGCTCTAAGTACCTACCCTTGGCACTGTCCAACTTGCTGCCACCTACCTTGGGGACAGGATGATAGGCTGCCACAGCCACTGCTTGTGTTTGTCTTTGGACGTCTACAGCATCCCCCTCCACGTAAATACTTCCCCTCCCTGTGAGAAGGCGAGCCCAGCAGTTCTGCCTATAGTCTTCAGATCTCAGGCGCCAAGCAGAAAAGACGCTTTCTGGAAAACAGAGAGAGAGAGAGAGAAAGGGAAAGAAAGGGGCAGACACTGCACGCCGCCAGCCCTCCTCCCTCAGTTGTGAGCACAGCTGCCATTAACCATATGTATGCCCAGCACCCACAGTTGAGAGAAAAAAGACAGGTTTCCTCTGCCAGAAAGTATCTCCAGATGTTAGGGATCCAGAGCCAAGAAGTGAAACATGGAAAGAAAGGAAAGATAGTGTCACTGTTTACAAGAGTGGGGAAAAGGCATTTCTGAAGCCAAGGAATCAGCTACTCTGATTCCTTTAGTGCTGTCTCTCTATATTACTACATAATCATTACTTTTCCCTGTTTTTTTTTAAATGTGTCTGGCTTATTTGCTACAAGCAGCAGCATGTAAGTGGAGATAAGCAATATGCATTTCTACCAAGTAGATCCCTAGCATGATCTCTGTGTGCTTCAAGCTGCCAGCTCACAACTATTTCTCCTTTCTCTTCTGTTGGTCCCAAATTTGCTTCTTTACATACTGAATATAAATGGCAAGTCAGTGACCGATAAAAATCCGCTGAATAATAAATTTGTACATCATGATGCGGTTGGAAACTTAGTTTTTATTTTGTCCCTGTGTGAGTTTTTCTTCTTCTGACTAATTAACTTTAGACAGCCTATGCTTTCTTAGTCTCAGGGACCATATAAATTATCCTAAAACTAATATTTATAGGTAATTTAGTTGAAAGACTTTGTTCAAAAGGATAAAGAGCCATGAAAGTTCAGAGACATGGTAGGAAATAGAGAGGCATCACATCAGTTCTGCTGAGATATCAGCCAGCTCCTTGACTTGTTCTCATTCCAGCTGGTCATAATTGAGACTCCTGGATGGTTTTATGAACTGTTGGCCTGGGCTTGGTTGTTTTGTTTTCCCTCCCCAGCCTTTTTTTCTTTTGGTGTCATGACTTTCATATTGTAAGCCTGAAGGAACACTTTATTTTATAAATCATATGCAGGGAACTCTGGGAGTCTTTACTGTAGACATGAAGTCTGCAGAGGGAATATGAGACGTAAGTCAGAAAATGTACCGGGAACCAAAATTAGGATAATATAGAAAAACAGAATGCCAGAATCTGGTGGGAGGCTCATGTTTGCTGTCCTTGGATCTGCCAGGGAAAACATAAAAAAGCAAGGAGTCCTCTGCAAGCAGGCAGCCTCCACTAACCCAGTCTGAGAGAAGGAAAGGAAGCAAACAACCTCCCAATTGCTTCCTTTTGGTCTTGGGCACAAATATACAAGAAAGAGGAAACGAAGCTAGGAGTACATTAAGCCAGCATCTTCCTCACCCAGTCCTCATTTCCTCACCTTGTTCTCATATCCAAGGGCTCAGCTCCTGCTGAATAAAGATACTTTTAGGCATAGCTTCTCTAAGCCTGGTTATTTCCTTCAACCTCCACCCACCCCCCAAAATAGGAGCATTAAAAAAATGCTTTATACTACCTCTGAGCTACTTAGTCCAGCATTGCCTATTCAGGTAGTGATGGTTTTAGCTGGTATCAGGAATTTTCCCTTGTCACCTTATCTACTATCAGGCTTCTTCTAAGACAGTGTTTCTTAAAGGCGTGGTCCTAGGAGCTCTGGGGAACCTCCAAGACCCTCTCATGGGTCTACAAAATCAAATTATTTGCCAACCGAAGTTGAAACATAATAGAATATTAAAATCCAATCACGTAACTGTAGCAGTGAATGCATTAATTTTAAGTTTCAGTAAGGTAAATATTGATAAATATATCAAAAGTTCCATGATTTTTAAAAGTGGGAGCAAGTCCTGAGAGAAAAAATTGTTCAAAAATACTGCTGTAAAAAATGTGCCCCATGATTATTTTTCACATCTCACTATTTGTTATTATATCAATCACTTTTTACAGAACAGAAATTCATTTTCTGTTTGTTAAGGAACCTCTGATGATCTAAGCAAGGAAGACTTGCTAAAGTCCCATTGACCTACCTATTTTTTTTCATTGTTCCTTTACCAGCCAAGAAATGCACTGCACCGTTCATTAATGCGCAGAACTAATGTTATCAATAGAAATCCACATTTCTATTTTGAGTAACAGACCAATTCCCTCACTGTTAGGAAAAGACTGACATAATGGACAATAGAAAAGGCAGAACCGCTTATATCACTACTCTCCTCTATATTACCATTATTTTACCAGCCTCACCACTGTCCATGGAAAATAATAAATACATATGCAGCAGGAGGAGGAATCTTACCAAAATTATATTTGCTAAATACAAACCTAATTAAGTCAGTTCAAAGCTAATTAACTGCAACACCACAATCTGGAGAAAAACTTCTTTTCCAATGCCAGGAACTTGTGGTTTTTGAACTGATATTATCTACTCCACTTCCTTAATCGGTTTATCTTAAGCATTTATTTTAGTTTTTTTTTTTTACCAGAATACGGACCTTTGTACTTTGAACACATTTTCTTTCTCTCTTGTGACATTAGAAACTTTACTTCATTTGATGAAACTCATTGGGCAGACATTCAGATCAAATATGTTTTTGTATACAGCATACACTCCAGTTAGGTTATAGATTCACTATCATCAGATGTGGCTGTTATTACAAATTCATGTTAAGCAGAGCCATTAAGTAGTACTAATGATGGCTAAAAGGACTTCCAAGATCAGAAGTGGTATGCACTTAGTACCAGTTCCTTGAATACATAAAAGACAGCACTGGCTATAAGAATTTTTTTCAGAGTTTTTCATCTATAGTCTTGTCTACTGGACTTAAGGAATTCCAAATGTAGACAACCAATTCATAAAGCTGTAAGATTTTCCTCATTTAGATTACTCATCTGTATTAATGAATTTGGTGACCTGAGGGGCAGGAGGAATGTTGCCACAATGTCTAATGAGCAGCAAAGGTTGGAGATTTTTCAAAGGGTCTGCCACACTTGCCAATTGGCAAGTTGCTCATCTGCATTTATCTTGTTTTAACTAGGGTAGCAAATCGTTATACTGTTAATTCTTTTGGCTTTTTTTTCCTCAGTGGCACCTACAAGTTTGACAAAACCCTTTAGGCCAGTCACTCACTCTCAGTCCACTTCATCTTCCAGGGCTGTTATGGGAAAAATAGGAGGAGGAAGGAATATTAGGTATGTTCACTGCCTTGAATTATTTATAAAGATAACAAAGATGGTATTAAAAATGCTTCTGTTGAGCTCCCTCAGTACCCACTTTTTAGCTTGTCATTGGCTATTTGTTTGCCTCTCTTGACTGAAATCTGTATAACTCAGAGGGAAAGTATTGCATGTGGAAATACTACTAATCCTCTCGCTATCTACTTGCTTAGAGGAGGCTAGGAGACAGGCAGACAACAACATTAGGAGAAATAGTAGAAGGGCCAGATATTGCAGAGATTGGCAGTTGACCCCCAGCTGCAGTACAGACTGTAGCACAATTCCAGCCTCAAATTCCAAAATCCATCCTGTTGGGAATATACTGGAGAAGGGATGTGCTAAAATTTGAAATAAACAAAACAAAAAGAAGGAGAAAAATGGAATCTCTCCACTGGAACAAACAGAATGCTTGACAGCTGCTCTTTGAAGAATAGTTATTTATATAACTTTACATTGAATCACATCACTGATTCTTTTATCTTAAACTCTGAGTTTTACTCCAGTCTACCTACCAAAGTGTATTTTCAGGAAGTGTGCTAATAACTGCTGTCTGCCTACTCTCTAATGTTCACCCTCCAATTATTTTCCATACAAGCAGGTGCACCATATGTAGAAAGTTACAAGTCAATGCTTTGATTCAACGTGGATAGAACTGGAGAAACTCAGTCTTATCTCTCTTTGACACTAGCCCCAGGGGATTCAACCATACAAAGACTGCAAAATGATGGCTTAATTATTCACGTTGCAGTATAATCCAAGTACTTATCATGATATCCCTTACAAACATGCTAGAACAATATGCTGCAAGGGTGTATGTGTTTTTACTGGCAGAAGTGTAAAATGAGACAACTTAAAAGACTGATAGTAGTCTCAAACTAAAATAATCCATCACAGGTATAATCGTCTTTGTGAAAATCTTACTCATGCCAAACTCTCTGTACCTCTTGAAGCAGACAGGACAAAACCTAAACGACTACTATTTCTTTTCCACAAGTACAAAATAACCATAACAGTCTAAACCACGGGTGTCAAACTCACTGCATCGGGTGACATTTCATGACACTTTTCCCCTACATGGAGATGGTGTGGGTATGACGTATCTAGCCCATGGGCAACTAGTTTGACAACCGTGGACCAGTGGTGGGATTCATTTTTTTTTTACTACCGGTTCTGTGGGTGTGGCTTGGTGGGTGTGGCAGGGGAAGGAAGATGTAAAATCTCCAGTCAGAGGTGGTATTTGCCAGTTCTCCGAACTACTCAAAATTTCCGCTACCGGTTCTCTAGAACTGGTCAGAACCTGCTGAATGCCACCTCTGTCGTGGACCATCACTCTACACAATGACTGTATCCTTCTTAATGCTTGGCATGATGAAGTTCTGGGGAGCTTAAAAGTTTACACTATTCATTGTTTTTTAATATTCATAAAGGTAATGCTCACCTGAGGATACAAAAACACGAGTCATTCTACAATCTCACAGCAGGTGGCAGAACTTAGTCAAAGTTGACTGATCTTCAAAAAGGAGGGCTGGGCCTAGTGAGTAGTAGAATGGAAGACTGCCTGGAAATCCCAGGCTTGGGGTGGAAGGTTAAAAAAACGCCCTGAAGAAACAAACAGCAAACTGCTTTTGTACCATTGCCAAGAAAGCTCTATGGGTGTGTTCATGAAGATATCAGGAGACATGTTTGAGTCTTTACCTTTTCTGAGTGTCTCAGAAGTAACAGGTCAATGGGGAAAAACAGTACAAGGTAAAAATGTATTTTATTTGGGACATTGTCCTAGTTGCTTTTGGAATATCTTGGCTTCAGTTTTTCATAAATAAATCATATTCATGCTAAATTGGAAACCAAATGGACATAGTCTATTAAGATGGTCAAGTTGATGCCTGCTGGGCTTATCTGGGAGGTTTTTGAGCTGTAGATCCCACGTAAGAGTCCTCTGTCACTATGGCTCTGTCATTTGTGGATTGGACTCCTGCCCCACTAGGCTAATAAAGGTGACCAGAAGAAAATTATATTATCAGGCTTTAATCAATGCCTTTTTGAGGGACAATGACATGCCATTAAAAAGACCTCCTCAAGTGGTTGTATCCAATAAAATGGGACAACCACTATCCTAAGTCTGTCTTTTGGGGGGAAGGTTAATCAATAAGTGATGAAGCTGTATGTGCAGAAAGCTCTGAAGGATAAATATAATCTGGTCACTTGGCAACCTGGGTTCAGGCCTGGCTATCATATGGAAACTGTATCGGTAACTTTCATGGGTGACCAGTAAAAGGTTTTGGATGTGAGTGGTTTAACCATCGTGTTCCTCCTAGATCACTCAGTGGCCCTCAATACTATCAATCACAGGTATCCTTCTGGACTACAAGAGTTAGAACAGCATTTCACTTCTACCTGAACAAATGAATTCAAATGATTATTGGAGGAAGGAAGTTTAATCCACAGATAACTTGTTATGGACCTCAGGATTCAGTCATTTTTGTTATTCTGGTATATGTGAAACCACCGGGAGAGGTCATTGGCTGGTTTGAGGTACCATCAATATGTAGATGACATCCAAACATGCATTTCTATCCTAGGCCCATTGTGAAATATAGTAGAAATCGCAAGTGTTAGGAGACTTTCAGGGTGGGGATGGGGAAAAACAGTCTCAATCTGAACAAAATGGAATGGCTGTTGACTCAGAGTCTGATTCCAAAACTACACTATGCTTAATTCTTAATGGGATTGTGCTTCTCCACAAAAAAAGCAGACTCACAATCTGAAAGTCTTCCAGCACTCACTCTTGCTCATAGAAGAGAAGGCAATTGCACCCAGAATGCCTTTTGCAGTTTTGTATGGTATACCAGTTGTGGCCTTATCTATAATAGGATACCTTATCAACTCTAGATTGCTGTAACACACTCCACATGAGGCTGCCCAACACCTGGAAACTTCAGATAGTCCAGAACAGGGGGCAGTGGTCAGTCATAATATGGCCATATTACATCCCTCGTGCAGAAGATGCCTGGTTACCAAGAGGTTTGTAAAGGTAGTTCAAATTGCTTTGTAAGAAATTAGATCAGTACCTATAAAGCCCTATATGGCTCAGGGTCTTGGTAACTTAGAAACCACAATTTCCTTATAGTTTTTGCTCTATACTTGAAAAGTTAGAGAACAACTGCTAAAAGTCCCCATCAATTGGGGGGAGGGGGGGCACAGTTGCAGGCATTTGTTATAGCAGCTTACAATAGCTTGCCCTGAGGTAAAGGATGGCCCTTTAGCCTTCCAGAAGCAGGTGAACATATGGCTGTTGTGGCAGGCTTTAGGGAATTAATTATATGCAGCAGTGCCAAATTCAATACATTTTAGCTTTTTATTTTTAGTGTTAATTTAAAATGTGATTTAATTAGATTACTGCTTTAATTATACTGACTTTACTGCATTTTATAAGTAAACTCTGCATACTGCCTTTAGAGTCCTTTTGGTTTTAGGCAGTAGGCAAATCTCATTATTAAATTAAAAAAACCATTCATATATGCAAAGATTAAATGAAAAACAATTAAGCCAAAAGAAATTTTGAGTAAAAAAAAGCCTTTTTAGTAGTTAACAGAATAACAGTTGGAAGGGACCTGGGAGGTCTTCTAGTCCAATCCCCTGCTCAAGCAAAACCTATACCATTTCAGACAAACGGTTATGTAGTCTCTTCTTAAAAGCCTCCAGTGATGGAGCACCCACCACCCCTGAAGGCAAGCTGTTCCACTGGTTAATTGTTCTCGCAGTTAGAAAGATTCTCCTTAATTCCAGGTTGCTTCTCTCTTTGATCAGTTTCCATCCGTTGTTTCTTGTCTTGCCTTCTGGTGCTTTGGAAAATAGCTTGATCCCCACTTCTTTGTGGCAGCCTATCACATATTGGAACATGGTCTCATGCAAAACCCCTAGTCCTTCTTTTCACTAGACTAGTCATAACCAATTCTTGCAACCACTCATGTGTTTTAGTCTCCAGGCTCCTAATCATCTTTGTTGCTCCTCTTTGCACTTT
The DNA here is from genome assembly GCF_049901715.1 of Pseudonaja textilis. Classification (NCBI taxonomy): domain Eukaryota; kingdom Metazoa; phylum Chordata; class Lepidosauria; order Squamata; family Elapidae; genus Pseudonaja; species Pseudonaja textilis. Next base: position 110,974,339 of record NC_141991.1, on the reverse strand, counting down.
TTCCAGACTCTCAATATCCTTTTTTTAATAATGTGGTGACCAAAAGTGGATCCAGTATTCTAGGTGTGGTCTTACTAAGGCTTTATAGAGTGGTATTCGTACCTCACTTGATCGTATCCGGTTAATGTAATTTAGGATTGCATTGGCTTTTTTTGGCTGCTGCCACACACTGCTGGCTTATATTTAAGTGACTGTCCACTAGGACTTCAAGATCCCTCTCATAGTTACTGCTTTTGAGCAAGGTTTCACCTACTGTCTACCTATATATTTGGTTTTTCTTACGCTGAATTTTCTCTACGCTGAATTTAATTTTGCTGTATAGGGCCCAATGCTCAAGTCTGTTAAGATCCATCTGGATCTTGAGCCTATCATCTGGGGTGTTGGTTATTCCTGCCAGTTTAATGCTGTCTGCAAATAATATTGAATCCAAACAAAATGGATTCATCACCTTTGATCTTGAAACTTGAATCCAAATAAAGTGGATTCATTAAGTTTTGTTGATAGGTAGATCTGTCACTGATAATTACCTAGACTGAGGTTTTTTTGTATGGAATTGTTCTTTTGAAATGAGTTCTACACATTTCATCAGATAACCTTACATATACAAGGCATAACAAACACCACAAAAACAATCTGTTCAGAGTAGATACTAAAAATTTAATACTGTAAGGTTCACCTTCCAGGAAATCCTGGTAATATTAGCAAAAATATACATTCAGGCTCATTGCCACTTGGAACCCTTAAGGCTTTTCCCCACCTGCATCTACCAAAAAACAACCTCGCAAGATTTTTCTGCCGCATCTCCACAACACTTTCATTTCATTGCATGAGACAAGCTTAAACCATACTTAGCTACTAAAACAGTACTATAGCTTCTGACATCATCCAAGGATATTCTTGTTCTTGAAATATATAAAATTAGTTAGGGGGCTGAGACACTGGCTGGGAACAGATGCAACTAGGAATAGCAATGGGAATCAAGAAATGTCAGGGGAGTACTGGATAATTTGTTTTTTTGCCAATCTAAGAATAAGTGAAGAACACTACCGTATTAAGTTTGTAGAGATTTTCAGTCATCCAGGTCATGGTTGTCCCAAAGCTACTTTTTCAGGAGGTAACTGGACTTTCTTGGTTTTTCTTTTGAAGACATTTTGCTTCTCGTTCAAAGAGCTTCTTCAGCTCTGAACTAAAGCAGCTTCTTGGATGAGAAGCAAAACATCTTCAAAAGAAAAAAACCCAAGAAAGTCCAGTTGCCTCCTGAAAAAGCACATTTGGGACTACCTATTAACAGATGTGGCCCTTAGTAACAACCAGCCATGTGGACAGGAGACACATTTTCAATGTCTGCTCCCCCTCAGGAATATGTGTGTGTTGTTTTGACACAAATTACTACTCCTGGTGGGCTATTTTAGGTTGACCCAATTTAACAGAATAAGAGAGTTGGAAGGGAACTTGTAGGTCATCTAGTCCAACCCCCACCCCACCCCCAAAGCAGGAGACCCTACACTATTTCTAATTTCTCAGAACGGTTTTGATATCAGGAGTTAATTACAGCTTTATAGTGCATGGTGGGCTTTCTTGACCCATTACTAACACCATTTTTCTTTCCGCCAGAGGGACACTTTTGAAAGTGGTATATGATTTTCTTTTCGGTAAAATCCATGAGAAATTAAAGACACGTGGCGCCGAGGGAGATACGCATTCTAATTTCGCTTTCCAACAGCCTAGACCTGCAACTGCTGAAAGCGCCGAGAAGCGCTTTCTTCCATCTAGTACTTCAACGAAATCTGTAGAAGACGACAACCAGCCAGGATGCGTCGGAGGGACAACGAGAACTCACCATCTTAAATTACCCGAAATGCTCTACCCGCCCTAGAAGCGTGTGGTATTTTGGGTAGCTTAAGATGGCGGGCGAGAGGGCTGTTTAAAAATGGTGGTGAGCCCACCCGCCCCCTCCCCACCCCCCCAGCCTCAGAAGCCTTTTCGCTTGTGAGGCGAGTGTGTACGAGGGGAGCCACCGATCGGCGTTTGTTCAGTTCAGAGACTCAAAGATTTATAACCTCATCCATCTAAAGCCGCCCCGGGGAATGGCTCCGAACGCCTGGTTTGGAACTGGCGTTAAAAGCTCCGGGAGTTCTCAACCCGGTCCCGGCGTTCTTGAACCTTAGGGCAGGCTTGTCGACGGGCAGATGATCCTCGCCAACTGCTAGGATGTAGGGGAATGTCCGCGGCTCGAAAGCTCGTTGAGTTCGCTCAGAGCCTTTCGCTCAAAAGACCCTCGCGGGGCTCCCTTTGCGCGCTACTCAAGCTGCGGAAGCGAAATAAAGTATATCTGGGGTTTTGGGTTTTTTTTTTGCAAACGCCAGGATTTCTGTGCCATCTGCAGCAAAAGCTCTAGTGCCGTTCTCTGCTACCAGGCCCCTCTGTAAGTCCAGCAACGCGCAGAAAGTGAAGAACTGCAAAGATTTGCGGGAGGGGATGTGTGGGGGTGTATGCATATGGGTATTGGGAATTGGATGAAAAATGTCCAAGTTATGAAAGAAATCTCTTGAGGTTCACATATAGCTGAAAATATTTATGCAATAATCGCCCTCATTTGGTGTAAGTGCTGGAGACGCTAAAGTCTTCCAGATTTTAACGTAGGGGCGAATCTCACTACTGTAATTCAGCTCACTGGAGATGTGGATGAAAGCCTTGCCATTTTGAGCAGGTCTTTAAAGGACAGATACCTTACGCATGATTATAATCAAATCTTTCCAGAAATATATTTTGCTGCTTTTCTTCTGAATGAAAACCGTTCAAAGGATATTTTCAGCAGCGTTTTGGTGTTTTTCTAAGCAAACGGGAGAAAATCCTGGAACAAGCAATTACTATATTCTGGCTGCATTCCTTTGCAAGGAAGCATTATGTTTGCTGCCCCTGCAGCATTTGACATAGCTGTAGCCGTGATCCAGGTGCCTGGCACAGATGGACTAAGTAATTTGACAGAAATCGGCCTCATGATGGTGGTTAGCAAAGCTAGTTAATTGTTCAAGACTGATCAGTTGCTTATTCCCTGCTTACCTAGCTATCCACCATGTTCACATAAATTTTTTTCAGAAGGAATGGGCATAGCAGCCACACATAACAAAGAGGAGCCAAATACGTTTGGTTGAATTTGTATTCATTCTTTCATATTTTGTTTGTGATTCAGGTACCCCTTTTCTGTGTTTAAATGACACCTATCTGGGTGTGTAATACATTATTACTGAAGCAAAAATTACGGCATATTGTACTATTTCACTGCTTTGAGTCTCGTTTATTTCTGGTCTAATGAATTGTGGGAAATGTAGTCTTTCTGTGTACAGGAAGTGAATATATACGTATTCGCTTGATAGACTAGGGGGTGTCGGGATCCGTAGTAAACTCTTGGGTGTGGTGCATGTTGGGATCTGCAGTCATTTTGGAGGGAGGGCTTGCTGCAGAAAGATCTTCCCTCCTCCGGTTGTTCCCGGTGTGGGGAGGAGCCTGGTCGGTGAGTGGTTAGAAAAGGGGAGATGAAGTGGGTTTTGTTTTTTGCTGCTTTTGCCAGATAACTAAATTGTCAGGAAGAACTGATTGAGAGGAAAATGCATTTCCCACCTTTTTCTTTTTCTTATGTGATTGGCTTCAGTTTGCCCCCCTCCCCCGCGTCCAAACTATTCATTTTATCTGGGTTTAGGTAAGGCATTTTTCAGTTAATCATATTACTCTTTCCATCCTCAGAGGTTGGGCCAGCCTATGTATGGTATTACTTTCACTGTATGTGGGGTGATTTTATTGTCTTAACTGCAAGCCTTGTGTCAGCTTTCAGAGAGGGGGGAGAAACAAATAGGATGGCAGCAGACCTCTGTGATTTAGGTCACAGCCATTGGGGCCTGGTGATGCAGATACTGATCACTCTTGTCCATTTTGTGCCCCTTTCCTGACTTGCTTTCCATTGGTGCCCTTGCCCCAAGTAAGGAGTTGAAGACAGCAGCAGTCCTTTCAAAATAAGCTTCGGTTTGCTCTAGTTTTTCATCCCTAGAATGAAATACCTGAGCATGCTGCTGCAACCAGGAACATGTTGATAGTGAAGAGAAAGATAATGCATAATTGGAGCAGGAAAGCACAGAACAGCAATGGCAATCTTGGGCCTTTGCACAGCTGTCTATACATGATTTTCATTTCTGCCAGACCTGCTTCCATTAATTCATTTGCTTTACTCTGGGTCCCGGTGAAATTTATATTCAAAACTCTGGAATGCTATGAAGTTTCTCTAGGCATTTTGTAAAATGCTGAAGCAATTACTTCTCTTGATAGGAGGATACTTGCCTAGGCACAAAGATGCCAATCATGCCTTTGCAAATCATGCCCCAGTAATTTATCCCTCATCAAACATTTTTATTTCCAAGAATGTCTCTTTCAGGAAGACTTTCAATGCAGCACTGTCATTGCACCAACTGAGAGCTGTCAATGGAAAAATGTTTTCAGCTCTTCATATAACTTCCAGCAAAGAGATTCCTTTGGGTACATTGGGTATGCAATTGATGGAAATTTAACATCTGATTTTCAGTCTCCATGTGCAACTTGGATGTTTACCATAAAAAAAAAAAGCACCCTTCCCCCTTACTATTTCATTGCAGTGCTGTTTTATCTAGACCCGGATGTATGATAAATCTACCGGTAGTAATGTACAGTAACATTGGGAGAACTGTTACATAAGTTCTGAGAGGGTGGAGTTTGTGGTATTTGAGCAGAAAAGAAAAAAAAATGCCTTTTGGGCCTGTCAGTGGAACTGGTTGGACCAGTCAGCAATCTTCTTGACCTGTTGACATTTCCTGATTGTATTTCCTCAATCCTTCTGAGGAGTTCAGCTTTGCCACCTGTTGCATTCTGTTAATAAAGTTTCTTCCCTGAAGTTCCAACAAGATATGATTCTGGAGCGATCAAACAGGTCTGTCAGGGGGTATTAATTTCTACTCAGTATAATGAAAAGAAATGGGGATATTTCCTAGTGGTAGGAGAAGTATTAAAGTTTTCTGAAAGAAACATGTAGAAACTTTGGTGGTGACTGCTGGCCACTGCTCTTTCAGGAACTTACTCATTGATAAGGAGAAGAAAATTGCATTGAAAAAATTGCTGGAGGTGAAGGGATGTGTGTTACATAACTTCAGCCCACTACCTTTTATATTCCCATTTGCCACCTTCTAGCACCATTTTGTTTGGGGTTGAAATTTCACTTTTAATTAGTTTAGCGGCAAAGGTTTAACTGATTATTATGAGTTTATTTTAATTGTTGAGAACAAATTCTGTGAGTTGGGATCACTTTGTAAGTATACCGCTCTTTGTGTTTTGGTCTTATGTTTAGCTTTAAAGATATCATTATCTTCAAGCAGCGTAGGATAATTTTGTGTGTGAACAGCCTCTGTGGCAAAGGATTTGGACTTAACTTGGATAAAACTTAATGAATGGCCTTGGTCAAGTCATATCGTTTATCCTGACCTACCTCATGGGGGTGTTTTTTGCTAATAATATGGAAGATGGTACTAATGCTATCCTGACCACCTTGGAAGAAAGGCAAATTAATAGATTGTAAGCTATTTTATTTTAACAAAACACATTTAATAAGGTTTTAAATCTACACTGTGTTAACCAATTCATGATTAAAGAGAAATCCATTAACCACAAAAAATGCCTTAATCATTTGGCAGTTCTGCTTTCTATGTGTCAGTTTCTCATATGCAATTTCCTCCAGCTCCATCAGGTATCCAAGTCATGTATTTCTTGGAAGGATCATAGCCTATTTAGTCTTGTTTCCTGTTCCACTGCAGAATTTCTCAGTTAGTTGTCTGATATTTCTGTTATACTGTTGCAGCTGTTTCTATCTTCCTTGTTTTTTTCCTTGTCCTTCTCCCATAGACATGGACAATTACCACAGTACTCAATTGGTGTGTTCATTATCCCTATCCTTTCATGTTTTCTTTCTAAGGTTCCCAGGAACCTCAGGCTGATGCCCATCTCAGCTCGTCCACGCCTGCAATGGGATGATACTCTGAATCCTTTGAGGATTAGTGTGGGCAGTCTTCCAGTGCTGGCGTCCATGACCAAGGCAGCTGACCCCCGTTTCCGCCTGCGTTGGAAGGCCATTGTGGTGACCACTCTGGCCCTTGTCGTAGTGTTGCTTCTCCTTTGTTTCCAGCGTTCATCCCCTGTGAACAGGGCAGTTCCTCCCAATGCTCATACCTGGAGGCTTAATGTTCTACCCAGTGAGAGATATAATGACACTTACCCACTGTCACCACCCCAGCGGATCCCAGAAGGTGTGCGGTACCGTATTGGACTCATTGCTGACCTTGACACAAACTCCAAGGGTCCCAGTGAGCACACCTGGTTCAGCTACTTGAAGAAGGGTTATCTCACATTGTCAGCCAGTGGGGACCATGTCTCTGTTGAGTGGGATACGAAGGACCATATATTGGAATCTCACCTAGCGGAAAAAGGACGTGGCATGGAGCTTTCTGAACTGGTAGTCTTTAATGGTAAACTCTATGCCGTGGATGATCGAACAGGTGTGGTCTACCAGATTGATGACACCAGGGTAGTACCTTGGGTGATATTATCTGATGGAGATGGCACAATTGACAAAGGTGAGCTCAGGTTTAAGTTCTAGGTTTTATATTGGAAGGTTCCCTAACCTTCATGTAGTTCCTCAGTTTCTTAATGCCACCAAAAACCTTTAAGAATTCTCTAAGTACCATGCCTTCTTTTATCGAATTTACTAACAAACATTCTGTCACCTTGTCTAGTAGAGGTGAAACTTCTTTAGAGGTAAAAGAAACATTTATTTTAAAATTAGTCTGCCTTTTGGCCTAAAATCAACCCACCCCCCAATCTTCAAAATTTTTAAAAATGAAATATACTATAAAAGCAAGGGAAAAAAAATAAGAATATAACATTTGAAGTGCTTTTGACTTGGAAGTTTTGGTTGTGCTTTTAATACATTAAAATAATATTGAAATGTTTATATTAAAGAATGTTATAGCACTGTTCATGCAGCTGTAATGCTTTTTCCATTATCAAGTTTGTTAAAATAATGGTCAGTGGGAACTTCCGTTTCCATTTTATATACATGCATGCACATCTCAATGGAAGAGTGTTATAGCATGTTATATTAAATTATTTAGCATGTCTTGTTTCTCCCATCTTTAATGATTCAGGGCAGTTTATAAAAATACTATTAAAACTGCAAAAAGAAAAAGATGGGACAGTTTTCCAATATTTTGATGTCTGTTGTAAAACATTGAAAGAATTATTGAGTTGCTGTAGATATGTTTTATAAATTATTACCTATGTCAAGATCATAACCCATATAAAAATCATGACAAAAAGACATGTTTTATCTGCAGAATATAATAATGTAAATCAGCAGTTCTCAAACATTTTGGTCTTAGGACCCTTTTATAGTTAGTCCCTGAGTTATAACTGTAACAGAGTCTGCCTATTATGGTTGTAAATCATAATGGTTGTAAATTGGATTGGTCACGTGACCAACTCAAGTTTATGACCTTTTTTACAGGAGTCATTAAGCGAATGCCATAGTTGTTAACTGAACTCATGGTTTGCTATGGGCTGGATTTGCTGAAAACCAGAAGTAAATGTCCATTTTCAGGAAAACCATTGTAAAACCTGGTCATGTGACTGCAGAATGCTACAAATGGCCATAAAATGGCCCAAAGTGCAGCCATATGACTACAGGGGGGGCGGGGGGGGGCAACTATCAGAATTTCAAATCTGGGTTGTAAGTACCCCACCAAGTAGGTCTGTCATAACTTTGAATGGTTGCTAAGTGACCGGTTGTAAGTGACCGGTTGTAAGTTGAAGTTTACTATAAATTCTTAAAAATAATTGAGGACACCAAAGAGTTTTGATTTAGGTAGTTTATATCTATTGCTATTTATACTGTGTTACAAATTAGAATTGAGAAATTTTAAAACAATTTATTTGATCCTGTGGGCCCCTGAAACGTCTGATATAAAGATTCAGAAACAGCAGCAGATAGTTAGCTACACTTGTAACTTGCATTGGAAGAACAAAGAGTTATTAATATCAGAGACTGTCTGGAAGCATCCGACAAATAAGAGACAGGCTGGTGGTAGGGGAGGCAAGTTTATGTTGAAGAAAATAATTCTTAAGGTAATTTGGTCAAATTGTCTCAAAGGTGCTTTTTCCAAAAGGCAACTGGACCTTCTTGGGGTTTTTTGTTTGAAAATGTTTCACTTCTCATCCAAGAAGCTTCTTCAGTTTTAAACGACTGATGGGGAAATGGAAAGATTCAGAAGCAAAATATTTTTGAAACAAAACAAAAAACAAAGCCCAGTTGCCTTTTGGAAAAAGTACCTTTGGGACAATCGTGACTGGGACGTTTGAGAATCTCCGTAGACATTTGGTCAATCTGTATTTTACTCCTGCTTTGAACAAAATCCTGAGAAGTTTTAATTTTTCTCTTAAAGATCAGACAGACCCTTTTCAACCTACTGGGGAAATTGGCGCCTGTCTTAAGGGACCTTTCTGGAGGGGTAGCCCCGATCGGATAAGTGTTGCCTTACTTACTTGTCTCACATTCTGTTCAGGATTTAAGGCAGAATGGTTGGCAGTGAAGGATGAGCACCTCTATGTGGGGGGCCTGGGCAAGGAATGGACCACAACTACAGGAGAGGTGCTCAATCAAAATCCAGAATGGGTGAAAGTCATTGGATACAAAGGTGACGTGGCTCACGAGAACTGGGTGGCCAATTACAATGCACTCCGGACTGCAGCTGGGATCAAATCTCCAGGTGAGCAATGCACTAGCTTCTGTTAACAGTATAATAAACCCGCCAACAGCTGAATACTTGCATAACTCTACTTCTGATACTTCCTTTCTTGTGAAATGGAGGCTTATACACACTTAATTGTTGGAATTAAAAAGTCAAAGAGGATTTGGATTTTTAAGGATGAAAAGTATGAGTGTCCTTAAGAGAAGGCGAGTATAATATCTGTTCTTATGCTGGCTATGATTTACCCAGATCAAGGCCTATAAAGTTTCTACCATCATTGTTTAATCTTGTAATATTATGGTTCTTCTTCCTTAGAACTTTGTCAGCTGGTGTTGTGTTGTTTTCCTGCTTGAACAGAGAGTTGCACTAGAAGACTTATTTCTTTAGAAAATTTATATTGCCGCCTGCTCACGCATAGCGACTCAAGGTGGCTTACAAGGATATAAAAACACCATGTAAAAGAAATAAAAAGAAAAGGAATAATAATTCCCCCACACCCCAACCCTGGCAACAATACAGATTCGTACTAGAATGGGCTCCATCTAAGATCCCATTCTTCCCATTCTGCTTTTCTGTAAGTCTGTCTTGTTATACTTGAGGATATCGATCTTGGTTCTATATGCTTCCCAGGTTACTTGATCCACGAGTCTGCCTCTTGGAGTGAGAGACTGCAGCATTGGTTCTTCTTGCCTCGCCGTGCCAGCCATGGACGCTACAATGAGCAGGAGGATGAGCATCGGGGCACCAACTTGCTTCTTAGTTCCACACCAGACTTCACTGATATCTCTGTGAGCCATATTGGTGACATCATTCCCACCCACGGCTTCTCCTCCTTCAAGTTTGTCCCTGACACCGATGATCAGATCATTGTGGCGTTGAAATCTGAGGAGGATGCTGGACATGTGGCCACCTATATCACTGCCTTCATGCTGGATGGACGTTGCCTGTTACCCGAAACTCGCATTGGTTCCATCAAATATGAGGGTATTGAGTTTATCTAATTAAAAGATTTTATCGAATTGAAAGAAGTCATACTTTTAAGGAGGTCAGATGAACTGCTGAGAGGTGGCGTAAGTTCTATTCCCATTTATTACTCTGCTTTTGCTGCAGAGACATTATGGGATGTTGAAATGCTTCTCTTGGCATAGTTTTCGCCTCTGTAAAAACTACTTGGCACTTGTAGCTTTTTTCTGTGCTGACCCCTAGTGGTACAAAGCCTGTACAGCTTTTTTTTCTCTGTTCTATATAGCATCCTAGGACTTAGCCCACTCTCCTTTGTTCAATCAGGCTATTAATTTGGCAGAGCAAACCTGATGAATTGCCTTATTCTTCCATCCTCCCCTCCTGCCCCCTATCTATTCACATGTGCCTTTGCTGAGAAGAGAAAGTCTTCAAACCCAGTTATTCAGCAAAGATATTAGTCAAACATTTGGAAGGCTTCCCTTTGACTCTGGCTATCCCTGCAACAGTCATTTTAACCTTGTCTGCACAGATACCTCTTTTTGATAGGAAATTGCAGATGAGACTTTGGCCTCTAATCAGGGAAATTTGTGATAACAGCAGGAAAGGCGCTGATGCCACGATTTAGAACTTTTGGGAACAAAAGGCTCATCTTCGGTTCTGCCATTGTGTCTAAAGGCAAAGAGTTTCTTTTTGGTAATCTTAATATTGAGAAATACAGAGAGAGAAGATGAGACTTTTGTTCCAAAAAGTTCCAAGTTATGGCATCAGCATATATATATACATACACACATGACATAGTTTTCCATGATCCTTCAGTTTTTAAAAAATGCACTGTTTTCAGTGTTAGGAAACAAGATCTTATGAAAATATTGTAGCTGGAATCGGGTTCTAAAGTTATTCTAGCAGCAGAATTTTAAGTATTCATCGTTCCTCCTTTATGTGTAATAAAATGGGCAAGTGAGCTTACTTTGTTTCCAATGCCTTCCTCATTGTTGGTCATTTTCTGGAAGTCTTATTTCAATCCTAGCGTTCTGTCTTATTTTTCAGATAAATTATCAACAGCGTTTATATTTGAAAGTTACCTGAACTAACCTATGTTTTATCTATACTTACCTATATTTTTTAATTACCTGAAATGAAAAAAAAAATATGTGTTGACAGTCATAATGTCCCAGCTTTTAAGCAGATAAGATAAAAATATATGTTTAAGAAACACAAATATTAAGGAACACCTGTGTAGGAAGACGAGCTACAGAAACTCCAAAGAAATGTAATGATTTTTTGGATATGCCAAAATGTATACATTTGAAGGCTGTGCCATAAATGTGTGTGTGAATATAAAGAAATGTGCTTTATACCAAACCATTGTGCTCATCGTGCTCAATATTCCCTATTCTAATTGGTAATTCCCTTTAGAGACTGACGCTAAACTAATTTGCATGCAAAATATGCGCCCTTACCGTTGAATGGCAGTTTCTCTTTCACAGACCATCATATAAAATCAGATGCAATTCTAGTTGGAGATTTATGTAGATGTTTCCCAAACTCTTCCACCCAATACTTTTGGTTTGTATCTTAGAGCATAAACCATAAAGTGAAGCATACTTTACTTGGGTGTAATAGAAATAATGATTCCTTTTGAATAGTGTGTGAAATTCAGAAAGGCTGATCACTAGATGGTGCTACTGTACTTATTTGTGACATAGCCATAACATAAAAAGCTTTATCTGCTTCCCTTGAAAGGATCAGAACACTCTGGGGGCGTGGCTAGCATTTACATCAAATGTGTCAAGTCCAATCAGTGTTTGTGTGTGTTGGCATTTGTTGTTAGGTATATTTAAGACTTAGATCTATAAATGTAAGAGTCCAAAACATTCATAAATAATACATGAATTTGGACACACAAAGTCAGATTTTGATAACTGCCTCCCATTTTGTATTGAGAGTATTGCCTATAAAGTTGAATTGTTTTTTGTAATCTGCTAATAAGAGTCAAATTGGTTAAAATGATTACTTAGTAACAATTTAAGGATTTTTTTTTTCTTGGATGCCCAGGTATAATATTCAAATATGAGCTCATTAGCATCACTAGTTCTTTGTGTGGCATGTCTTTGTTATTAAGCGGTTGATAACAAGAAGCAAAAATAATGATTTGAATTTTAGTAGAAACTTTCTTGTGAGCAAAATGGCAGAATTTTGGAAAAACACAAAATATATTTCTGATTTCTAAGAGAAGGAGAAAAGATTTCATTCTTTTTCAAGCACTTCACAAAGGACCCTACATATTAGTTAATTTAAAACTGGCAGAAATACTGTTTAATTGTTAAACATCCTCACCTCTGTGCAAATTAGCAAATTAAAGTCTAATTTGGATGTCGTGGTAATTTTTTTCTTTCTTTTTTTTGCTTTGAGGCTGGCTGCCTCTTTGCCCCATGGATGTTTGACTTCTGCTGAATTAGCCAGCCCAAACGCAGTCAAGACAGCTAATCTACAAGATAGACTTCTGATTAAGCTCCTGAGCCATTGATTTAATCCCATCCTTGTATGTCCAAAATTATATTCTATGCGATTTTGCTCAAAATTTTTAAATTTAAGTTCAGGGTTATTTAAGGAAGTTCCAAATTCAGTAATCCGATTTTTCACATGGCTGTACCCTCTTTGTATGAATTTACCAGGTTCCTTCCTCTTATGATCTCTTTACTCTGTTGCCCTCTAGATTTATTAAACCATCTCCCATGAGCTTTATATGGCATGACTAATGGTAGTGTTGGCTTGGAAATCATTGATAATAGAGGGGAAAAGTCTGGGAAAAGTTACTCCCTCTACTGTAGCAGCATTTTCCTCTCTCTGTAAATAACCTTATATCCCCCGATACAGCATTGCATTCTCTATGGAAGTTTTATTTTTAAAAGACGATTTTTTTTAAAAAAAAGATAGAAGTAGAGAATAACCAAGTATCCTAAGAGAAAAGGTTTTTTTAAAATTTTGTTAATCAGATTTATTGCAAGGGGAAAGATTACAATGCAGATTATTGTGAATAGGATTATATATGTACTTTGGTCCTGCCTTTTACAGGTAGTACTTGACTTTCAACAGTTCATTTAGTTACAACAGCACCGAAAAAAATTGACATATGTTGCATTGCAGCATCCCCATCTCTCATGTGATCAAAATTCGGACGCTTGGCAGCTGGCTCATATTTATGATGGTTGCAGTGTCCGGGGTCCTGTGATCACCTTTTGCAACCTTCTGACAAGCAAAGCCAATGGGGAAGCCGGGTGCATTTAACTGGGTTACTAACTTATCAGCTGCAGTGGTTCACTTAACAACTGTGGCAAGAAAGGTCATAAAATGGGGCAAAACTCACTTAAATGATTCACTTAGCAACAGAAATTTTGGGCTCAAATGTGGTCTTAAGTTGAGGACTACTTGTATCATTGTGTGTGCTGAGGTGGGCCTTTCTTTAATGCCTTTGATCTCCACCTCTCTCTTGTTTTACCGGGGGATTGGCTAACCATTTAGGTATATGAACAGGATGTGTTGGTTCCTGTTTTCAGTATTTTGCAATATCCTAGGTTCAGACAGCATGGTTGAAGATGGGATACCTATTGACAGATAGCAGAAGCAGTCTGAACCTTCCCAATCCTGCCTTTCTTTCGGCCTTGCTTCCCATTTATCTTGGTATAGTTTCTGGTTATAGGTTATGTAGTACTTTTCTACCTTTATGGAAGAAAGAAGTATCTTATCCTAATTTCTTACCCTTGAGATTAGCTTGTAAAGAAATGCACCTGTCTCAGAATCTGAGTAATTTACCCATATATGGCATGGCATGATAATGATAAGACAGAAAATATAGTGAACTCTAGCATCACTCCTGGTCTTGGTAACTCTGAGGCATGTAGCTAGTTTTTATTTTATTTTATTTATATTATATTTTAATACACACACACACACACACAGAGCACATTGCTGAAAAAGGAAGAAAAAAAGAACCCAACGTGAATAAAGGGCATTTATAAACTTTATATGACTAGGTTATATTTTTCAGTGTCGAATTAGTTTTAAGTAATTGAATATATTATTTTTAAAACTCCAGATCATTATTAAGATCCAAATAATGTATAAATATCAATGGCAATCAGCAGAATATAGATCATAAAATAAATTAGGAATTGTAATAACGTCAGCTTGAGCAGTTGAAGATCTATTTGAAGATTAAAATATTAAGACTTTATGTTAAGAGAAAACTAAATCTGGATATACTGTAATATAAGCCTCTATATAGAATTACAGTTTAAAAATGATTTCCAATTTGAATTTAATTCAGTGTCAAATTTACTTTTAAGATAGGATGTTACTTTGGATACTGAAGCAGACTCCCACAATTTAATTAGCATTCTTCCGCAGAAGACAGTGTACATATTTTGCGTAAAGAGTCATAAGGTATTCTTGTAATAGTTATTTATATGGAAAAATAATTAAGAATACTTCATGGGAATATAACTATTAGTAATTATAACTATAAGTAATTATTTACTTTTTTAAAAATAACAAATTTAAGAGAAAAATTAGCTTTTAATTTTGTCATTCTGTTGTAATTTTCTTAAAATTGTTAGACTTTACTAAATTGCAATATGGAAAATATGGAAAAATAAACAAATTTGATTGTTACATTTCCAACTTTTAGAAAATGAATTGTCTGTTTTAGCGACTAATACTGGAATAATAAACTCATGTAAAACCCACCAGTTTTCTTTAATATTTGGTGTTAATGTCATTCCACTATTAACATTTGTATTATTGCAAATTTATTGTTGTATATAAATTCTGAATCCATTTAACCATACAGTCTTTAATTTGTTCATTGTTCTGACTCATGTTTCATCGATAGTTTGTAAGGTCTAACAAATCTCTGAAAACCTATGTTAGGTTTTCATATTCAATCAAGTGTTCCACATTGTTTTTGGAAATAATTTTTAAACTATTGCTTATTTAAAATTCTAAAACTAGTAAAGTAGTTCCGGCCATTCTCAAAAAGATGTTATGTTTGCCTTATAAAAAATAAGATCTTGCAGTTTATCTCATTTGATACCTTTCCACTGAGCAATGCTTTGCTTTTTATAAAAATAAATATTTAATAACAAGGTGAGAGATGATAATTTTATTTTTTTCCTGAATTTATTCAAATTTTTTAAATAAGTTGCTAATTATTGCATAATGTCTTACAGATGTTTATTTCTGTTTCTATGTATATTCCAAAAATATTTGTGTAGACCATTTGAGAGTCTTGCTCCCTCAGTACAGGTGATATGATCCAAACAGTAATCCAGGTTAAACAACCAGTTTGATAATGTAGTTTAAAAGATTGCAGCTGCCAGGTTACCTTGTTCTTTCAAATCCTGTAGCATTGTAAAGTTAATCTTTGGTAATTTATGGAACTATACAAATTGTGTAACTTGCCTCTGACAATAATGTATTACTTTATTTTCAGTATTTATGAGAATCATTTAGAACAAAAAAATTAATCATTGGTAGAATATTCATTGTAATGGCTGTAATTCTTCCTAACCAAAGACAGTTTTACTTTCTCCATCTTAACTTATTAGTTGTTATATTTTTTCAGATGACCGAGTAATCATTTTTTAAAAGATACTATTTTTGTCAAATCATGCCTACATATAGGTAGTCCTCATTTAACGATTGACCTATTTATTGCTCATTTACAGTTTCAACAGTGATGAAAAAATAATTTTGTGACCAAAATTCCTTCCTCAGTTATATTTCATGACAACTGAGTTTTCTCCCTATTGATCTAATGTTTAGACCAAATATACTGCTGTTCATGTGTACTCTATTATCGAGTCTAAATACAGTATTTGTGGCTATTTCAGTTGAATTATTGTAAGTACATCATCATCAGTATATATTTTCAGTTTATATTTGTGGGTTGCTAATTTAATTCCAGAGCCTAATGCCAACAAAGATAAGCAGGCAAATTTCACTATAGTACATGATTGTGATAAAAACCATTTACTACTGTGTTTCTCCAACAATACGGCCTCCACCAATAGGAAGCCCCACCATGTTTTATTGGCATAAAATCAAATTAAGCCCCTCCACCCAAATTAAGGCCCATATTAAACATGCGAAATGGGGGGAATGGCGGGGGGGGGGGGCTTGCAGTTAGGAAGTGCTTTTGTTGCATGCCCGGATATGGTGCTGCCTGCGTTGGTGGGGCACTTCATATCGGGAGACCTTCCGCCACCATTGTTTTCCCTTCTCCCTTGCTGCCGCGGCGTTAGAGCAACGCCGTGGCGTTTGGTGCAGCCACGTGTGGCCAGCCAGGGCTCCTCCCTGCAACCGGAGCCCTGCGGAGACACTTGGTTTCAGGCACTCCCGTTGCCGCCTTCCCTTTGCCTTCGAAGGTAAAGCGAATTCTTTTAAAAACAACACCCTACTACAACAAAGCCTCCCCTGCCCGAGAGGGCAGACCAACACCACATGGGGAGGTGAATCTCCCAGAGCCGCAGCGCAGGATCTGCCCACCTCGGGAGAAGTGCCCAGCCGCCATCCCTGCCTGGCGCCGGGCAGAGCGCGAAGAGCTTCGCCTGGGGTGCTCAGCACAGCTGACAGGTGGGCCCTCCTGCCTGGCGGCAGAGCTCTCACCAAGGCAGTGAGTGCCTCCCCACCGGGCCCTCCGCTCATCCCACCAGGGCCGCACCGGAGCTGTGTGGGCTGGGCAGAGCTGGGAAAGCGAGCCGCGGGTGCGCGCCCGCCTGCCAAGCGAAAGAGCCGGGCTGACCCAAGCTTGGCTTCCTTCCCAAGTCCCTCCAGCCCAAACCCAAAGGGGCCACCGGGATAGGCCGCCCGAGGCAATGATAGCGCCCACCCATCCGTGGAGAGGGAGGCAAGGCGACGGCCTGCGCCGCTCTGGAGGGACTTGGGAAGGAAGCCAAGCTCAGGTCGGCCTGGTTCTTTTGTTTGGCAGGCGGGCGCGCACCCACAGCTTGCTTTCCTGGCACGGCTCTGGTGCGGCCCTGGCGGGATGAGCGGAGTGCAGCAGTGTGCAGCAGCCATCAAAAAAGCTAATGCAATCCTAAGTTGTATTAACAGAGGGACACAATCAGGATCAAGGGAAGTACTAATACCACTCTATAAAGCCTTAGTAAGACCATACCTAGAGTACTGCATCCAATTATGTTCACCACATTATAAAAAAGATGTTGAGGCTCTAGAAAAAGTACAGAGAAGACCAACCAGGATGATTAGGGGACTGGAGGCTAAAACATACAATGAACGGTTGCAGGAACTGGGCTTGGCTAGTCTAGTAAAGAGAAGGACTAGGGGAGACATGATAGCGGTCTTCCAATATTTGAGGGGCTGCCACAGGGAGGAAGGGGTCAAGCTAGTTTCTAAAGCGCCTGTTGGCCTGACAAGGAATAATGGATGGAAACTGAACAAGGAGAGATTTAACCTGGAAATAAGGAGAAACTTTCTGACAGTGAGAACAATCGACCAATGGAACAGCTTTCCCTCAGAAGTTGTGGGAGAGCCATCACTTGAGACTTTCAAGAAGAGATTGGACTGCCATTTGTCAGAAATGGTGTAGGGCCTCCCGCTTGGGCAGGGGGTTGGACTAGATGATCTACAAGGTCCCTTCCAACTGATTATCTGTATCTGTATGTATGTTTTTGTAACAAATCCAGTTGTTACAAATCTGTATAATGTATTAATTCAGTAAAGTCCATTTATTTATTTTCTTAGTAATGACATAAATGTTTGTAGTCTGCATTCAGTAAGGAAATAGATATGTATGCTTTAGTCCTGTGCCTTGGCAATTTTAAAACATGTGGACTTCAACTCCTAGAATTCCCCAGCCAATAGAACTTTACTCCAGAATTTTCTCCACGCAGTTTCAACTTCAACTCCCAGAATTCCCCCAGTCATGTGGTCCAAAGTTGTCAAGGCTGAGAAAATCCTGCTTTAGTCGTTTCTTTTTTTATAGAGCAAGATTAATTTTTTCCATGAGAAAATAAGTTCTTGACACTGTTGAATCTAACTGATTATTCAGGATAATAATATTTCTTTATAATAAGTAAGTTTCAATTTGTCTGACTTGTTGCCATTTTCAAAATGTTTCTTTTGACAAAAATCCACTACCATCTCTCCTGTTGAGATGAAAACAAATAATCCATCTTATGATTTAAAAGTCAATGTTATTAGAAATAAGAAAAAGAGAACAAGAGAGTAGAATTTTCTTTCAGCTTGTCCAAATGCGCATAAAGCTAAACAGTTACAGTAATCCTGTATTTTGGCTTTAGGTGATCATATTACAATTGGATGGAATAAGATATTTACTGCCAGTAAGATTAAAATTAGTGCTCAAACAGCAATATCTCATAGAATATTGAGGAGATTAAAACAATTAGCCAATCTTAAAAATAATGCATATTGTAATATAAGAAAAACCGTTTGCAAATTATTGCTTATAATTTTACCTCAATTGGAGGGATTTCTCCCATTTCACTTCAGCTAGTTTGTCCTGAAATTATAGAAATAAAGATAAAACAAAGATGAAAGGGTAAAGGATTAAATGAAAGTCTTTGAGTCAAGTTTTAATCCTGTTGATAAAATGTTATGTTTGGGTAATTCATGGGCATAACATGAGCTGATTTGTCATTGATTCCTAGGACAGGGTGTCAAACTCGCATCATCACAGCGTCATCACGTGACGTATCGGGACTTTTTTCCCCTTTGCTTAACTGGGCGGGGGCAGAGCCAGCATGTGATACATCTAGCCTGCGGGCCATGAGTTTGACACCCCTGTTCTAGGAGGTAAAACTTTCTAGCCTTATAGTCCTGATATTTTGTGGCACTCTTCCACTTGTATTCTAACCAGGGCCAATTCTGCTTAGCTTTTTCAGTGTCAGCCAAAGCTGGCTAGGACTTGCTAACATCTAGGAAGTTCCAATCAACTTCATTTTTAATTGCAACCTCAGAGCATGGTGTTTTTTCTGTATCAGGCAGACCCTGCAACACTTTTCACAGGACAACTGAAAAGTAAACAAAATGTCTATGGAGATTCTCAGTCATCCAGGTTGTGGTTGTCCCAAACTAAAGAAGCTTCTTGGATGAGAAGCAAAACATCTTCAGGGGAAAACAAAGTCCAGTTGCCTTTTAGAAAAGCATCTTTGAGAAGTAACCAATATATGAATTAAAGTGCTTACTTTAAGATTAGCTATTCACTTGGCCAAATGAAAAAGCTAAGGCTCTGAGATCTGGTATGGAATTCAAAAAATATTAAAACAACTTCGTTTTCTTTTTTCCATCTGTTCCTATCTGAAACATTCTCTGCAATATATCTAAGTTGATTATTATGTATTTCACATATATAATACACACACACTGTCCTGGGCATGTTATTATGAAATACACCAAAGATTATTTTGGTCTGAAGTAACCATAAGTAATAAACGCTAATTAAATGAATTCAAGGAGTTCTGATTTCCAGTATAGCAATATATACAGATGGTGCTTAACAGTTTGTGAACCCATTCAAATTTTCAGAATTTGTGCATGAATATTACTTAAAATGTGGTCTTTTCTCCACACATCCTAAAATTAGATAAAACCCAATTAAACAAGTTTTAAAATATTAGTCTTATTTATTTATTGAGGAAAATGATCTAAAGCTGCACATTTGTGTGTACATTCACTATCAAAGTCTAGTGTCCACAACACAGATATCTGGCAGTATGTCATAGCCCAAACAAAAGCCGTTGATGTTCATCAGGCTGGAATAGGTTACAAAATGGCTTCCAAAGAGTTTGGACTTCATCAGTCCACTGCCATGAAGACTGTGTACAAATGGAGGCAATGCAACCCCATTATTATCCTCCCCAGGAGTGGTTGACAAACCAAGTTCCCACTAAGAACAAGACCTTCAAGAAGTCTCTAAGAACCCTGGGTAAGGTATAAGGAATTATAGGCTTCTCTTGCATTGGCAAACATCTATATTCATGAGACCACCACTGAATAACAATGGTGTGCACAACGAGCTTACAAGAAACAACTCTCCCAAAAATGTAGCCCATCCACAGTTTGCAAAAGACCACATGGATAAGCCACAAGGCTTCGGAAGAATGTGGACGGATGAGACCAAAATAGAACTTTTTGGCTTGAATGAAAAATGTTATGTTTGGCGAAAGATAAACCCTGCATTGCGGCATAAAAACCCTATCCCATCTGTGAACCAAAGTGTTGATTGTTCTATGGTTGAGGCCTGCTTTGTTGCCCCTGAACCAGAATGGCTTTCATCATCGATTATATTAATTCTGAATTGTACCAGCAAATTCTACAGGAAATGTCAGGGTATCTGTCCATTAATTGAATCACAAGAGAAAGTAGGTCATACATCAAAACAATGACCCAAAACACACACATCGAATGACCAAAGAATGGGTAAAACAGAAGAAAGTTAATGTTTTGGAATGATCAAGTCAAAGTCCTGACTTTAATCCTATAGAAATGTGGTGGAAGGACCTGAAGTGGGCAGAACATGCAAGGAACTCTACCAACATCCCTGAGTTGAAGCTATTTTGCAAAGAGGAATGGGTTAAAATTCCTCAAAGCTGATGCATAGGAATGAACAACAGTTATTGGAAACTTAGTGATTTGGCAGTTTTGGCCGATTATTGAAAGCAAAAGTTCACATACTTTCCCCAAACACACATAATGTAGTTTTGGATCATTTTCCTCAATAAATCAATAAACAAGTATGTTTTTGACTCATTTGTTTGACTAAGTTTCTATCTAATATAGAACTTCAGAAGCTTCAGATGGTACAGAATGAGGATGTAAATAGTTGCAGTAATTGGCACATGCACCACCACTGTTCTGGAGCTGCATTGGTTGCCGGTGTGTTTTTGGGTGCAGTTCAAGGTGCTAGTTCTTATCATTAAAGCCCTTCATGGCTTGGGACAGGAATATTTGAGGGGCTGTCTTCTTCCTGTTGTTTCTATCCTTACAATCCAGTCTGGCAGAATGAGCATGCTCTGGGTCCTGTCAACCAAGGAACGTCAGCTGGCAGGCACCAGGAGGTCTGCCATAGGGCATATGCCCTCTGGAACATCCTCTCTCCTGAAATTAGGCTGACCTTGATCCTGCTAGCCTTCTGGAAGCCTTAAAAATCTGGCTATGTACCCAGGCCAGGAGTCCTGAGTGTGTGAAGGGCCCCTTTCCTGGCTATATTGACAGATTATAATACCTACTGACTGCTATTTGTATGATGTTTTGACTCTTTTAATTGTTTTTATGATTGTTCTTTGCCCACAGTCACTGATTTGATTCAACATACATCATAATAGGATACTAATAAAAGCAATCAACATAAATCATAAGATCCAAACAACAAAGTTATAGTCATAAGAAGATAAGGAAATAGGTAACAGGAAAAATGAGAAGGCTAATAGTAATACAGCCCTACTATGTGGTTTGGCATCCCAGAGCATAGACAGTGTTGTGGCAATTAGATATTTAGCAGAGTGATGGCATGGGGAAAAGAATGAATGAATGAATGAATATGAAAGATAAATTTCATTGGTTTCTAATTGGAGCATTAAGTGATTAATAAGAGACTATGAACATATGTTCTTCAACTTGTGTGACCTTTTAAAAAGCCACTTAGACTTGCTGCTAACCACAGAGTAAACAACCCTTACTGGTTTTTTTGAACGAGAAAAAGTTGCTATCATGGTAGTAAGTAAATATCCTCTTTCAAATGTTACAGCTACCAATCTCCTTGAAACCATTTCTGGAGAGGAACAATGCAGAAATCTGGTAAAATATTTTAGATAGGTCAGGGGTTCTCCCACTTTTCCATGAACCTTAACACATACAGTGCAATTTACGCTAAAGATACCCTGTGCCTCTAATATCTTATTCTCTTTTTGTGGAATTCCTGCCTTTCTTCAGTATACCCTAGTTTAGAGGATATAGTGCATGAAAAGATAGCACTAGAGAGGGGCATCTTATTACAGGATACAATGAAGTTTGACTACTGAAAGTCATATACCATCGGTAAAAGTCTGTATCACAATTCAAACTTGTCATTATCTTCTTGTACTCCCTTAAGTAATGTTTTTATAATTTAAGTTACCTTCCTCCAATCTGAAATTCTTCCAAAACATCTGGTAGACCCTAACTTATGTATTGAAAAGAAGCGACATATTCTAGAACAGGGCTGTCAAACTCGCAGCCCGCAGGCCGAATGTGTCATACGCTGGCCACACCCAATTTATCGAAGGGAAAAAAAGTCATGATACATCACGTGATAACACTGTGATGAAGCAAGTTTGACACCTGTTCTGACCCAACCGGGTTTCCAGAGAGCAAACACAGACAAAGGCAGCAGCCCCCACCTTTCAAGGTTTAATCACAATTCTGTTCCTGTACAAATAAAAGGCTGCTTTCCAACAATTATCTCTGACAAGAAAGAGCCTTGCCAAGTTGTTTGTCAAGGCTGCCAAAAACCCAGAGATAAGAACTAATTTACAAGATTCTCCAAACACAAACTAAGATGTCCACCAGTTGAATTTCAGAGCTTCTTTGCTGTCTGCAAAGAATGCTTTTCCAAACCTGGCTTTTATCCTCTTGAGGGAGGGGCCATTACCTTGCAGCCTTACTCCTGAGTCGCCTGTGCTGCTGTAATTGTTCTTTCCTCTGAGCAATCCTTCGTGCCCGTGCACTTGGCACAGGCTCCTCGGGAACCTCCTCATCACTGCTGCCAGCCCCCAAAATCTCTGAAGGCAGAAGTCCACTCCCTGATGGTCCTGGCCCTTCATCAGAGTCCTCGGTCTCCTCAGCCATCTGCACCTGCTGCCAGTTAACCAGAACAACACCCCTATTTTAGAAGAAAGAAATCAATCCAAAGTGAATATAATTTGTTTCCATTTTTTAATCTTTATAGCAATCGGTAGATACTGTGCAATATGCATCGTGCCAATGGGAGAAAATAAACTTATTTTCAGATTATTCACATCATGCCTCATATTCAGGTGCTACACTGTCTTTAAAAGCTGCATTCAGTTGCATCTTTGATGTTTATGCCTGCGGTGAATCTTTATTTACCTTAGACTGGGATTCAAGTATGAGATAAAAACACTTCAGTTTGAAAAATTACATTGTCACTATTCATTCCTAATGTTACAAAAAGCTGCAGGGTTCTTTCACCATTTTCTTGAAATTAAATTTTCTGAAATGGCTGCATATTTGCAATGGTCAAAACAATGGTTAACATTTTGCTAAAGCAAGCCTTCTTATCACCTAGGCTACAATATAATCTACAGAACAGAAAGATTCTTGTTCAGTTTACATGAACATATCACACACACCCTAGTTGTAAACTCACCTAACCCTTGCCAGATTAAGAGATGGTATCTACAAGTTGTTACATGAAAGATTATATAGAACAGATGCTTAATTAATGGTCTATAAAAGCAACTTTTTTATGTTCTACTTCTGTTCCGAAGCTTGTCAGGATCAATGTTGCAACTCCCCAGTACCTCTGTTCATGAATAAAAATAGTTTAGAATAAAAGTCCATTCTCTGTCCCATACTCATTCTCCTTCTCTAATTCACATATATACACTATTGATATATGCCACATAAAATTAGGTTTTCATCATAGCTCCTTATCATTGGATATGTTCTGTAATCTTTATCTACAAACCCACATAGATATATTTATAGGAAGGAGGCATGATTGTATATCTCCTTCTGATTAGCATAGACACTAAAAATGATACTTTTTAAAAATCAGTGTGACCTTAATCCAAGCATCTGTTGGCAATTAGCTCATTGCATGTAGACAGATGCAGAGTAACTATGAAGCTATTTCCTTCTAAGCCTGTTAGGCAGTGGCATTTTTTCTCTCATATATAGCATTGAATAACGTCATGTATCATTTTAATTAGAACTCATTATGACAAAAGTTGAAAAACTGCTCTAAGGGAACTAGTAGCAGCCAGTTTGTGGACTGATTCTTCCAAGTTTCATCCATGTGACCAAAAGCAAAACGTCTCACTTGAACTTAACGCCATTCATCTTTATTTGAGAGGCCTGCTTAAATGTACAAATACTTATTTATTTTATATTCAAATTTTTTCCATTGTGAAATGCATAGGAATTTATTCAGCCACCCTTGGGCTCTTGACCGGGGTCTCCAAACTTGGCAATTTTAAGACTTCTGGACTTCAACTCTCAGAATTCTTCAGACAGCCAGACATCCCCAACCCTGACCATTCATTTCAGCAAAAAGCAATATTATTCAGCTTTTCTTGTAACAAAATTGACTGAAAGCAGATTTGAAAAAGTTATAGAAATCTCTGCAATTGGATTGGCTTCACTTTAGAATCTAAATTAGTTTCCATGTTGCTAGAGTAGAGACTTTCTTAGTCTTTTACTTAAGGCCTGAGGTCCGCTGAATAGGGCTATTCTCTCAGCTGATGTGTGGAATGCCCTGTGCTCAACAGGTGAATCTCTCAGACTTATCATCAAAGCTGTTGACCTATTCATACATCATATGCTCTCAAACCATGCCCTAGTAAGCTGCCTCCCATCTGCATATATGAATTGCTCACTAGGGGTATTCTACTGTTTCCCAGTACTGTGGAATGTGCTAAAAATGTAAAACAGTTTCCAAGTTCTGCTTTTGATGCAAAGTGTGCTGTCCCAGCCAGTCTATGGGAATTGGATAGTTACTTAGGAATTATGAGCTGTCCCCTTAAGGGAATGCATCATGGTAAATGTTAAGTTTGAGCAATGAGAGGCTGAACCAGAGCATGAGTGCAACAGTACTTTATTTTACAAATAAAGGGCTGACCGTGCTTGCCAAGCCTGGAACTGGCTTGCAGCAATCAGCAGCCAGTTGGACCCCGCAGCCTGCTTTTATAGCTGGCTGCTGGGGAGAACTGACCAATGGGAATGGGGGAATAACGCCCACACAAAGTGAGTGGACCTGAGTGAGAACTCCTTGAGTCCTCAGGACATAACACCCCTTCCCCCCAGATGCGAACACGCATAGTCCTTGAGGTAGATGGGGGGTTTGTGTTGGCGCCCGGAGCGGCGCAACTCGGGAACATTGTCTGACTGTTCGGTATCAGTCTGTGACGGTTGAGCTGGCATAGTGTCGCCAACACTCTCTCTGGACTGGGCATCCTCGGAAACCACCGGGTTGGTTTCTGAGTCAAACTCTCGTGGGTTGGATCCGGTTGATCAACTCTCTGGGCGCTGTTGTCCGAGTTTGGGCTGACCGGGCGACCGCTGGCACAGAACTGGTCACTGGGTGCGGTGTGGCTGGGTGGCGGATGGGACGGTTCCCCTTCGACTGGAGACTCTGGATTCTTGTTTGCGAGGTTGCTGAGGCGCCTTCTGAGTTGGTCTATGTGTCTCCTCCAGGCGCGACCATCCTCCAGCCTGACTCTATATGATCTCGGCCCGGTGACGGCGATGACCTCGCCCGGAATCCAAAGTGGGTCCCCAGCGAAATTCCTTGCGAATATCGGCTCCTGTAACATAAAATGTCTAACCCCCGAAGTGGAAGCGAGGGGAGAGTCAGGGCAGTATTGTGGGTGCAGTCTATCTAATACAGTCCTCAGGCGCCGGCCCATCAGAAGTTCCGCTGGGGACTTATTGGTGACTGCACAGGGGGTTGAGTGCTGGCTCATCAGGAACCGTGAGAGTTTGTGGTGCCAGTCATCTCTGCCAAACCTAGTGAGGGCCTCTTTGGTGGTCCTGACGGCCCTTTCAGCCAACCCATTACTCGCAGGGTGAAATGGGGCTGTGAAAATGTGGCGAATGCCTAGGTTGGCTGCAAAACGGCTGAATTCTACTGATGCGAACTGTGGGCCATTATCGGAGACCAAGGAGTCGGGTAGTCCATGGGTAACGAACAGGCGCGTTAACACATTGGTGATTGCTAGTGTGGTGGTCGTGGATAGCTGCGCCACGTCTATCCACTTGGAATAAGCGTCCACGACCACTAGGAACATCTTTCCATGCACGGGCCGGCCAGATCGATATGGATTCTAGACCAAGGGCGCTGGCGCTCTCCCATCTGGTAGGGGTGGCGATGGGGGAGCAGGACGGGATTCCTGGCAAATGCTGCAGGAACTTACCCAATTGACAATGTCCTCGTCTGAGACCCGGCCACCACACGTAGCTGCGTGCCAACGCCTTCATTCTCACAATGCCAGGGTGTCCCTGGGTGCAACGCTTCCAGGACTCGGTGCAGCAGCGAGGTCGGGATGACCACTCGAGTGCCCCACAGTAGACAACCCTGCAAACTGGACAGCTCCTGCATGCGAGTCTTAAAGGGTGCGAATTTGTTATCAACGTTGCCTCCCGGCCACCCCTCCTCACCCAGTCGAGCACCTGGGCGGCGTTTGGTCTGCCTTGGTTTTGGCGGCGATGTCAAGGCGGTGATGGGCAGGTCCAACTGGGTGATTTCAAAAATGGCATTGACAGGAGCTGGGTCTTCAGCCGGAGCGGGTAAGGGGCAGCGACTGAGTGCGTCAGCGTGGGATAGAGTTTTGCCCGGGCGGTGGATAAGTTTGTATGAGTAGGCGCTAGGAAAAGCGTCCATCTTGTCATCCGAGGAGAGGACTTGAGGTGTCTGTTTGTCGCCGGCCAGTAGGCCCAGGAGGGGCTTATGGTCGGTGACCAGTTCGAAGAAGTGGCCAAAAAGGAATTCGTGAAACTTTTTCACGGCTGCAACAGCTGCTAGGGCTTCCTTGTCTATTTGGCTGTAATTTCGCTCCGTGGCGAGAGCGTCCTGGAGAAAAAGGCGATGGGGGCCTCGGCGCCATTGGCGAGTCGGTGACTAAGGACCGCCCCAATTCCAAAAGGGGATGCGTCTGCTGCCAGTACTAAAGGAAGGTTGGGGTCGAATTGGATGAGCACTGCCTCTGACGTAAGTAGTGATTTGACGGCGTTAAACGCCTGGTCTTCTTTGTGCCCCCAGTGCCACGGTGACTTTTTGTCTAATAATCTGTGTAGGGGTTCGGCTACTGAGGCTTTATGGGGCAAAAGGATGCATAAAAGTTTAGGAGTCCCAAGAAAGCTTGTAGCTCCGTTTTGGAGGTCGGTGTGGGAGCTTCGTGGATCGCCCTGACCTTGGACTCCAGGGGTGAATGCCAGAGGCGTCAATTTTATAACCCAGAAAGTCCACCTGTCTAGTGGCAATGGCGCATTTTTCTTTTTTTAACTTGAGGCCATGCTGTCTGAACCTCTCTAACACTGCTCGCACTCTCTGGAAGAGTTGGGGTCTGTCCCTGGCCGAGACCAAGATGTCGTCGAAGTAGGGTACTACACCAGGGAGGCCCTGTAAAATCCGCTCCATGAGGGATTGAAAAATACCGGGGCAACACTTACGCCAAATTGGAGACGCTTGCATCGGAAGGCACCCTGTGAGTGGCGATGGTCTGAAGTTCCGCTGTTTGGTTATCAACAGGGAACTGTTGATATGCTTGAGACATGTCCAATTTAGCAAAAATACTGCCCGGTTCGAATGTGTGCAATAAGTGCTGAATGACGGGCACGGGGTAGGCGCTAACTTGTAAATATTTATTGATTGTTGTCTTGTAGTCCGAGCAAATTCTCAGGCTACCATCTTTTTGAGGGGTGTGACAATGGGCGTCTCCCACTTGGCGAAATCTGTTGGCTCAATGACCCCTTGTTTTAGTAGTTTATCCAATTCAGCATCTAGTTTTGGTCGAATAGCAAATGGAACTCTACGTGGTTTTAATCTGATTGGGACTGCCTGGGGGTCAACGGTGAGCGAGATGGGGGTTCCATTATAACACCCCAGCTCCTCGCTGAACACATCTGCGTAGTCAGCGAATAAGGAGTCAGTGTCTGAGGTTGAGACAGCATGGACTCCTGTTAACCCTAGGCCGAGGTGGGGAAACCAATCGAGCCCCAATAAGGTGGGTAGATTGCCGTTAACTACCACTAGAGGTAGGTGGCCTTTAAAAGCTCTAAAACTGACAAAGAACTTGCCTCTGCCGATCACGGGAATGGCCTTCCCCTGGTAGTCCTTCAGACCGAACTGGCATCTCTGAAGCCGGGTAGTAGATAGGCTGGGGTGGAGTCTCTTGAGGGTGTTCCACGAGATTATTGAGAGCGCTGACCCTGTGTCAACCTCCATGTGGCACGGTTTACCTTCTAGGGAAACGGAGAGAGAAATTTTACTGACAGAGTGGCAAGTCGCCTGGCAAGGCGGTGCGTGCGACAGTTTAATACTTGCCTCTGTGGTCCCGAGTGCGAGGACGGGGTCTTTGTGCAGCGCTTTGGGGGCTTGGCAGACTCTCGCAATGTGCCCCCTCTTATGGCAGTTGTTGCAAGCGGCTCCTTTAAACTTGCAGGTGGCCCTTTGATGTGATCCCCACAGGCTAGGCACAGGGTGATGTGCTTGGGTGGACCGGTGTATTCTTGTTTGGCCCCTACCTGCGACCGTCTGTCATTGGTGAGGCGATGGACATCGTTCTCATCGTTGTGGCCTTCCTCCGCTTCCACCTCTTCGGAATGGACTGGGAACGCTGCTAGCTTGGTGCTTGGGCCCTGAATTTCGGTGGCTGAGTTCGTTGCTAGCTCGGCTGCTAGGGCCTCCTCTACCGCTTGCGCGAGGTTGAGGTCTTTTTAGCTAGCAGTCGCCTCTGTAGGTTGAGATCCTTGACCCCACAAACCAATTGATCGAGGAGCATGTCCTCCAGGTATGTTCCAAACCCGCAGTGCAGGGCTGCTGTTCTGAGGCGGCCATATATTGGTTGATGGTCTCCTTACTTGATTGCTTCCTCATTCGGAACATGAACCTCCTGGCGATTTGTGAAGGCCTGGGAGCGTAGTGGTTTGTGAGGATCTCAAGCAACTCGGACCACGGAACGTTTTTAATTCTCTCGGCGCCACGAGTGCTGCAGCGGTATCGTAAACGGTGGCTCCGCAGTAGATTAGGAAATAGGATTTTTCCGATGCTCTCCCGCATCCGACAGGCCGACCGCATCGATGTCATGATTGAAACGGTTCTTATACGATTCCCACTTCTCTTCGTCTGGTTTAAACGCCGGGAATACTGGATTGGAACTCATGGTGCTGGAACGGCTGGGCTACCTGCGGGAGAAATCTCTCTGGGACTACGAACGCTCGTGAGTTACTAGTGATATCAGCTCTGGAGAGGTTTTTGCTACCCTCTCTTTCTCTCTCTCTGGGTTACCACGTTGGCTGCTAGCCGATGGAGGTGTCTTGATTCGCGCCAAAAAAGTGGGCGTTAGTGACTCTCTACAGCGCTGTGCTGTGATTCCTACTGGCTCGAAATTCAAATGACACCCGTTTGAATTTCGCGCCAAATGCAGAGCGGCTGCGGCTCGCAGCGCTTCACTTTCCCCGTAGCGAGGCTAACAAGCGGCTACAGACGCTTCTAACTATTTGACTCAGACCGCTTTCTCTGGCTGCGGATCTGCGTTTGCTCTTTTTGATCGCTCGTTTTGCTAGCTGACCGCTCTCTCTGGCTGCGGATCAGCGTTTCCCTTGTTGCCAGCCGATCGCTCTCTCTGGGCTGTAGATCGGTGGCTAGTGACTCAGCGGTTGCAAGGTGCTTCTGGTAGCCATCCCACCCTCGTCGCCAGTGTTAAGTTTGAGCAATGAGAGGCTGAACCAGAGCATGAGTGCAACAGTACTTTATTTTACAAATAAAGGGCTGACCGTGCTTGCCAAGCCTGGAACTGGCTCGCAGCAATCAGCAGCCAGTTGGACCCCGCAGCCTGCTTTTATAGCTGGCTGCTGGGGAGAACTGACCAATGGGAATGGGGGAATAACGCCCACACAAAGTGAGTGGACCTGAGTGAGAACTCCTTGAGTCCTCAGGACATAACAGTAAATGTAGTTAAAGTATCATGGGAAATGTAGTTCATGTCACGTGGCCACATCTGTATTTCTGATTGGCCACTAAATTGACCCTCGAGGGGTTGGGGGAGTTTCTTCATTCTTGCCTGAACTCACGAACTCATGGCAGCTTCTTTCTATCGCTATGAGATGGGTTAGGAGATAACCATCTTTTACTACAAGGCAGATATACAAAGGATTGGTTGTTAAAGAAGAACTTCGTCATAAATGTGAGTTATGAGGATACCTTTAACGACATTTACCATGATGCATTCCCTTAAGGGGACAGCTCATAATTCCTAAGTAACTATCCAATTCCCATAGACTGGCTGGGACAGCACATAAAAGGTACAAGAGCAGTCTAAATATTACCCAGTGTGAACTTTAGGTTGATGCTATGCAGTGTCATTTCCTAAGGTAAAATAAATTTAATAAATAAAAATGAAACCGAAAAGAGAAAAACATCTTATGAGATATCACTGCATGGCACCAAGTCTAAAAGTTCACACTAACTCAAACAACTCTTGTATGTTTTGGATTAGGAGGTGTGTGTGTCCCCCCCCCCCCCATTTTAACTATCACAATAATCTCCTGTTTGTGTAGATAGTTTTGGAGATATTAGTTTAACTAAAATGTAATAGTTTTGCTTGCCATTTTACTTCTTTTACCCTCTTTTATTACACATTGATATTGGTTTGAAAGCTTGACACGGTTATGAAAAATGGTTGGTGGGTTACAATGATCTCAGATTAATTCTGCAGTGCAGAGGCATTGATTTTTCATTTATTTTTCAGTGCCCATCTCTACTTCTGAATCAGAAAATAAATTGCAAATGATCTATTGGGAAGCAACACGAGTTTCTGTTTATGTTTTTTAATACATTTATGAGTTCCAGACCATGGAAAGATTCCCTGCATAAGCTTCCCATGACATGAAATCCCTAACTGTCCAACTATTTCAAATTTTGGAACTTGCCACTTTTTAAAACTTCATTATATTATATTCTTATAGTGTTAAAACTTGCTCTATGCCTAAAAAACTCCCTGAAATCTGGATGTTTTGCAGTTCCCCAAGGGGGAAGATGAAAATTAGCATGAAAGATCTAGCTTTGATCCATGGAAAAAATACTTTCCCTTTTCCATTCTCTGACATATTTATTTAAAAGATTCAAAATATTTGTCTAAACTGGAATCTTACTGGACTGTGCCATTGTGTGGGTTTATGGAAATACATAGTCAGAAATTCTTGCTGTATTGCTACATTTCGCTGTGCTTAGGCTGTACGGATGGATGGTTACATTTTCTTATGAATAGATGCTATGGGAAAGGCAAGAGGCTTGCCTCTTCAGAAGACCTCCTCATCTATGACTTCTAAATGCTGCTGCTGCATCTGTTCTGAGTAAGAATTGCAGCAGCTGAGCACGCTGCATATTGTACATGGGGTGGGGGGTAGGAAAACAATTTAAACTTTGCAGGGTATTCTAATTGTTTTGATATTTCAATAATATGATGACAGGCTTCCAATGCTGGTTTGCAAAACACTAGATGCCTGCTAAATAACTACAAACACAGCAGCCATGTAGGATCTAGATAAGGGCTGTCAAACTCCCAGCCTGTGGGCCGGATGTATCATGCACTGGCCCGGGCCCCGCCTGGTTTAGTGAAGGGAAAAAAATCCTGATATATCACATGACATCGCTGTGACGACATGAGTTTGACACCCCTGATCCAGAGTTTTGCAATCCAGATTTGATAGCATAAGCAAGTGACAGTCTTAAACTACTTGCCATCAGCATCGCTGCAAGTGACCTACAATTGTTGTCTTCTCCAGGGTAGGAGAATCAGACACTCATGTGTGAGGATACTGCCCACTTCAGATCAACGCCACCCTTCTATGACCCCACAAGGTGCACTTCTAACCTTCTTGAAAGTGTAAGCTGATGAACCCCAGAAGTTAATCCATGCAGCGATGATAGTTGCTTGATAGGAACTCTTGCTTCACACCACGTCCTAATTTGGCTATCCAGAAGCCAGGAGACCATGGTGCTCTGGTTGTCTTCCATTTCCCCCTCTGCTGCTTCCTAACAGCAAAAGGGCAACACTGAGAAGTAAAGATTAAGATAGGGTACAAAGCTGCCCAATCTCCTTTTGGCACTCTCTCATTGGTGGCTAAAGGGAATTTTAGCCAATGCAAATATGAGAATGTAAGGACAATTGCCATACACTCCACAGCAGTAGAAGAGTGATATTTCCAATGAGGAGGTATAGTTTCTAATTCGATGTCCACCAATAGTGAGTCCACTGCAGTGTAATCAGCCCTTTTCTAGACCAATAAGGGTTCTGAAGCCTTGGTAGATTAAACACAGTATCTAGAAAGACCTCAACAAATATGAAAACACAAGGGATAATTATTTAATTCTTTATATTTAGTAGATTATAGTATATTATATGCAAAGGCATTTATTGGAGAGCCCCCAACATTTTTTGCTTCAAGAGGAAATGGAAAAGCAGTAAGAGGAAAATTGATATACTTTAGAGAATGTTCTCTTCGAAAAGTAAATTCATTCATGAGAGAAGGGACCACTAGGTTGATTAGAAGGAATGTGAAATCATAATTTAATGTGATAAATCTAACCAGACTCTAGGCAGGCAATTCCTTCATTTTCATTGAGAGTGGGAGATCGGAACAGATTAGAAGCTTATGTTTTCAACATAAGGTATCTATTACAGATAGCTTAGATGTCCTTTGAACACCAAGGTGCTTCAACATCCTTTCTTGGGGCCTGCCAAGTGCCTTACACAAGTTGATATTGTAAATATGCTTTACTTTTTTTTTTAAAAAAAGAGGGGAATTGTAAAGCTAACCTCTTGGGTGCAATAAGCTATTTAATGCCTCTGTGTTCCACATAGACCTCAAAGTTATTCTTAGAACATATAAATGTCAGAGAGCTACAGTGGAGAGGTGGGTTAATGGAGACCATCCAAGTGTTGGTGGGGACAGAGAACAATCTAGCTGGCACCATCTCAAATACATGAGTGGTTTGCAAATGCAATCCACCCCCCCCATCTTGGCAGCATTTATATACCACTTCTTGTAAAAGATTTCAACATAGTTTGCAATCAGATTTAAAAATAACTAGACAACCCATGACCTATTGGATTGTCATTTCAGATAGATTTCCATTACTTAAACAGAAATAAAATGACCAAAAGCAAAAAAAACGTAATTGGGAGCACAGGTGATTTCCAATTTCATGATGAATTGACCATGACTGACTGTCCTCTGGCAGCTGACGTTGGGACTAGTCTACCTGGCCTCCAAAGAACAAGTGTGGGTCTGGTATACTGAAATGCTGAGCAGCAATGCAGCAGCACTGAAGTCACCACAAATTAGCCAAATTCCATTCCCATGGGAGTCAAGGAGCCCAGATTTTGGATACATTCAATGTTAGTTCATTTGAGGTATCTTTAATCAAGAACTGCTGTCCTTTGATGCGCTGTTTTGCCCAGTAAAAGGTTACAAACACAATAATTTTAGTAGTATATAGATTATAAAACATTCCTCTGGGTATATTGACTAGATTAGAAAGTTACAATTTTAGTTTGGCAAGATTCTGCCATTATGTGCAAGTAAGTAAAGGATTGAAGTAAATTGGATTTCACTGTCTTCTCTTTAGACTTGGATCTGAAGAAATGGGTTACTTACTGTTTGCAGAAGGCACGATCCCACACAAACTCTAGCTCTCTGGACCAGTTGACCAAGGCAGGTGTCAACTTATAAAATGTTTTGTAAACAAGTTTTATAATTGACAACAGAAAGAAGGGGGGGGGGAGTAAAATACAGTGTGAAATTGAAAGTACATTCCATTCATACTGTATTTTCTTCTAAGACTGATTAGATGGCTGAAACTTCTGCCCCGAAAAAATCTAATTGGAGAGCATGATTGATGACTCTTGGCTATGGATGTTTTTTTGTTGGATGATACACGGGGAGGGGGGGGGGAAGCAGGATCAAGGGTGACAGTGAATTACATTTCTCAGAGTTGGCCACGCCCAGATTAGTGCCTGGACGTAGAATGTTACCTTCAAATAAATCCTCTTTAGTTTTGGGAGTGTGGCTCAAGGCTCATGATTTAATTGGAGTAATTGCCAGAACCCTGACAGCAGGCTTACAGCAAGTGAAAAATATCCATTAATTAGGGCATATTTTTCGACCAAGTTTTTTACAAATGTCTTCCTTTCGGCTGCCAGTACTTTGTCTTCTATGGCTAAAATTATTTAACTTATTTGTTAAGCTGGACTTTTTAGAGGTTCTAACAGTTTAACAAAAGACGATAAATCTAGAATCTAATTTTGGAGACCTGTGCAAATTGCAATCCAAACTAACCTAATCTGACAAGATCAGACTTCTGAAATAAGGATCTGAGCAAACTGTATTCTACCTGGAAGTGGATAAAGCATAGCTTGATGTCTTTAAGCTGCAAGAAATGATGACCAATTTCAATGCAGTGGTGGTCATTAGAAAAGGAGTAAGATTTACAGTACTTCAGTTGAGATTTGATAGGCTTGAACCCATATCTGAAGCACTGCTATTAACTAATGATGCCAACAAACTGTGCCCTGATGGAATCTGAGCCTAGCAAATTGCCCCAAATCTGGAATCTACTGGATAAATTCTGGCTGTTCCATAATCACATCAATGTAGTGATCTGTTTGATTGGCAGAAGCAAGCTCTTTACAGAATTTCACTTGCAACAGCAATTTTTGAGGACTATCATGGTGCATTTATTTAATCAAGTGGTAAACCTTCACTACAACGAGGGAGGAGGAAGCAACTGTTGAATTAGGATATAATGTTTTATTCTGAAATATAAATACCAAGAAAGTTTGTGATATTAGAAAGTGATACAGGGTATCATTTTTAATTAAAGCAGTTATTTTAGTCTAATAATTCAAAATAGCAGCTCTAAAATTGTATCCATCAATATTATCATTCTCATCACTAGGACCAACAATAAGCACTGTGGCTTATCCAGCTAGAGGCAAGTAGCCCCAAAACCTACCATAGGAATTTGAGGCAAAAAAGAATTGCTAATTGATATTTCAGGCTCTTCCTTTTAGTACAGCCTTCCTTCCTTACTGCTGTCCGGATGGATTGGCTCAATCCATCTAGCCATGCTGAATAGGAATTCTGAAAACAGTATCCTGCATATTGAGTGGTGCCAGGCTGGAGAAGGTTTGTATCCAGCCACTGCTGACTTTCTCTTCTCTGTTTGCAGGCATGTACAATGGCACAGTGTAGCTGGGTGATTAAAAATCCCATCTGTGTGGATATTTATTATGAGGGCCAGTGGAGGACAGTAGCTGAGATTCTGGTGATGCCTCCTTTGTCTGCTGTTTCGTAGCTTTAGCAATACAGCAGAAGGTACAGACCATGAGGAAGGTAAAAAAAGTAGCTTCCATTTCTTAGAAGACTTGCGGATGCTGATGGGCCTTGGGAATACATTGTTTACTGCAGCCAGCTATACCAGTAGACAGAGCAAAGGAGTTACCTTTGGTGGCATATATAGGTGAGAGATGGAAGCAAGTTTTTAGAAGAGGACCTGAGTATATTAACTACTCCTAATTGTGATTCCTGATGCTTTCAAAAGTTTCCTGATGGAAAATGTGATGTATCATCAATGTTGGAGCAAGACTCCCATGCTAGTCTTGCTGTCTTTGTGTATATAATTGAAAGAGTGAAAACTGATCTTCACCTCAAGTAATAAAAAGGCTTAGGCTGACCTTATTTTTCATCTCTCTGCTTTTCTTTCTGATCTCAAATTCCAAGTCAGGAGATACGTTTCCATGTGAATATCAGCTGCCCATATAATCTCACAGCTTCTCCAACAGCTGGTTGGGAAAAGATGGTTTTCAATCCCATCCATTTCACATGGGACATCTTTATGTTAAATGGTATATTTTTCTCAAATTGTATAGAAATGACAAGCCATTTTGCTTTCTGGATATATGTTTCTCTGTCTATGCTCTCCTAAAAGATGCCTTCTCTTTTAAAGTGTTGTTATTTAAAACATTCAATATAGTTCTTCAGCCCAGATGGCTGAAGAACTGTAGGA
This sequence comes from Pseudonaja textilis, assembly GCF_049901715.1. NCBI lineage: Eukaryota > Metazoa > Chordata > Lepidosauria > Squamata > Elapidae > Pseudonaja > Pseudonaja textilis. The sequence continues at coordinate 110,938,510 of NC_141991.1, read as the reverse complement.
TCTGCTGGAATTTATTAATTTATCAAATGTATACATCGGTCATCTCACCTTAGTGATTGCCATGATAGACATTCTAGTAAAATACCTAGATGTTCAGCTGAATCACCATCATGTTCTGAGTTTGGACATAATTTAAATAGCAGTGGGAGTGGAATATATTTATATTGCATTATATTCTCTCATTATACTCTTTGGTTCCACAATCAAATTGTGCATAATTCTAGATTGAACATAAAGAGTTTTGTTCTTAATAATTTACTACATATGTGGAATGTAAGGATGGGCATCTTACTTGATAAACAATTTTGATGTGCTTGGGTTCATAACTGAATTTTCCAAAATTATGAATATGGTAAATTGAAGCACACAGGCTATGGAAAGACTCATACTGTTCCATAAGGTTTTTTTTAATTGTATGGGGCTCTTATTTTAGCATGACATTGCAAATCCATAGCAAGCATCTCCCTTTTGCACTTTTCTAGTTATTGAAATCTTCTTTCTTGCTGTTTTATTTCCAGAATTATATTTCATTGGAAGAGGGAGGTATTTTGGATTTTTCTGGGTGTTTTTCCTAAGGATTTTGGCAAGCTATATGACAGCAGCAGGACCATGACTTCAGCTTCACTGTGCTGGCAGCAGAAATTTCCCTCATCCTTGTGTAAGTAAGCAGTTCTTGGTATAAAAAATGCAATCAGCGTTCTGTTCCGTGGGGAACGGGCGGGTGCAACTTTCTCAGGTAAAAACAGAATTCAGCCTTTGTCTTCAGTGGATTAGAAGGTATGGTAGTCTTGAATTAGCTACTAAAACAGTTATGTATCTATTATTCCTTTCTTAATTGTGAATCTTGAACAAAACACTTCCTTAATGAAAAACACGTCAGAAAGATTGGTAGATTAAAAATGTATTGTATAGTTAGTCACTGGTTAACCTCCTGACCAATACAATGCCATCAGCATGAACACAAAGAAAAGAAAAAACAACAACCCAAAACCATTATCTGCCGCTTTAATGGTGAATTGCTATTTCAGGGACCAATACATATATTTTAAAATTATACTTCTTTATTTGTTTCCTGGGGACAAGGAAAAGAGGCTTGTTAAGATAAAAAAACTGCACTTTTATTAAAATATTATTTTAAAATAAAATTACTTTTATTTTCCTTTCACAAATCTGAGAAGACACAAATGAAATGAATTGTTTGAGAACAATTGATTAATGTTTAATTTGCTATAATCAGGTATTTCTCAAAGCTGACTGAAATTATGATGAGTTGCATAGACTGTATTTACTGTGAAAAATGTTAGGTCTTTAAACTTATTAGAATGAATCTTTCTCCTGTTTATTGCTATTTTTACTGTTGATGCTCAGTTGGCAATGCAGAACAAATGCTTTATCAGTGGAGATGCCTAATTATCTAACTGGTCAAGCAGTACTTAGTTTTCAACTGTGAGAATTTGACACACATGGAAATGTGTGCTCAATTGATGCTTTCACCCCAGACGATGAAGAAGATGCAATGGATTGAGTGGTCACTTTTGAAAGTTCAAGAATATTGGATCAGCACATGAAGTTTCAGTGGAAAAGATACACTTTCCTGTGGTTGTTCCTGAATAGCTTACTCTTGAGTTTTTAGGAGATGGTGAGAGTGCTTTCCTGAGGTAAATTACTGAGACTCTTGCATTCCACATAATGCCATTCAAAGGTTGATTGAGGCAACATCTTAAGCCACAAAAAGGAAAAATAATTTTTAGCCTAGCAAGTTAAATAAGCCCAGACAATAAGAATACACTGCTCAAAAAAATAAAGGGAACACAAAAATAAGACATCCTAGATCTGAATGAATTAAATATTCTTATTAAATACTTTGTTCATTACATAGTTGAATGTGCTGACAACAAAATCACACAAAAATTATCAAATTTAGCAACCCATGGAGGTATGGATTTGGAGTTACACTCAAAATTAAAGTGGAAAAAAACACTACAGGCTGATCCAACTTTGATGTAATGTCCTTAAAAAAAGTCAAAATGAGGCTCAGTAGTGTGTATGGCCTCCACGTGCCTGTATGACTTCCCTACAATGCCTAGGCATGCTCCTGATGAGGTGGCGGATCGTCTCCTGAGGGATCTCCTTCCACACCTGGATTAAAGCATCCCCCAACTCCTGGACAGTCTGTGGTGCAACATGGCATTGGTGGAGCGAGACATGATGTCCCAGATGTGCTCAATAGGATTCAGGTCTGGGGAACGGGCGGGCCAGTCCATAGCATCAATGCCTTCATCTTGCAGGAACTGCTGACACACTCCAGCCACATGAGGTCTAGCATTGTCGTGCATTAGGAGGAACCCAGGGCCAACCACACCAGCATATGGTCTCACAAGGGTTCTGAGGATCTCATCTCAGTACCTATGGCAGTCAGGCTACCTCTGGCGAGCACATGGAGGGCTGTGCGGCCCCCTAAAGAAATGCCACCCCACACCATTACTGACCCACTGCCAAACCAGTCGTGGTGGAGGATGTTGCAATCAGCAGAACATTCTCCATGGTGTCTCCAGACCCTGTCACATCTGTCATATGTGCTCAGTGTGAACCTGCTTTCATCTGTGAAGAGCACAGGGCGCCAGTGGCGAATTTGCCAATCTTGGTGTTCTCTGGCAAATGCCAAATGTCCTACACGGTTTTGGGCTGTAAGCACAACCCCCAACTGTGGACATCGGGCTCTCATACCACCCTCATGGAGTCTGTTTCTGACTGTTTGAGCAGCCACATGCACATTTGTGGCCCGCTGGAGGTCATTTTGCAGGGCTCTGGCAGTGCTCCTCCTGTCCCTCCTTGCACAAAGGTGGAGGTAGCGGTCCTGATGCTGGGTTGTTGCCCTCCTACAGCCTCCTCCACGTCTCCTGATGTACTGGCCTGTCTCCTGGTAGCGCCTCCATGCTCTGGATACTACACTGACAGACACAGGAAACCTTCTTGCCACAGCTCGCATTGATGTGCCATCCTGGATGAGCTGTACTACCTGAGCCACTTGTGTGAGTTGTAGACTCTGTCTCATGCTACCACTAGAGTGAAGGCACCGCCAGCATTCAAAAGTGACCAAACCACCAGCCAAAAAGCACAGGAACTGAGAAGTGGTCTGTGGTCACCACCTGCAGAACCACTCCTTTATTGGGGATGTCTTGCTACCTGCCTATACTTTCCACCTGTTGTCTATTCCATTTTCACAACAGCATGTGAAATTGATTGTCAATCAGTGTTGCTACCTAAGTGGACAGTTTGATTTCACAGAAGTGTGATTGACTTGGAGTTACATTGTGTTGTTTAAGTGTTCCCTTTATTTTTTTGAGCAGTGTAGTTTAAAGGTTGATAAATCATGTTGAAAATTGGGTAAATGGAATAAGCATGGTTCAGCTAACATAGGAAACCATTTGGTATAAACATATTATTTGGTCTTGATTTTTAACTAGGTTCCTAGATTTTTATAAAGTTTAGAGATTATTTATATTTTCTGCCCTCAGAACTGTCATCAGTGTAAAGTAAGATACTGAGATTTCTTCTTCCAGTTTCAGAACCATATTAATCTTCTAATCCAGCATCCTCAAGGTTAAATTAAAACTATTTTCTCTCCTACTGTGTCAATCTTCTGCTGCTAACATATGGGCACTACCAGCTACATATTTGCATCATAGTACCAACTGAAGTTTGGCTTTCCTCAAAGAACCATGGAAAACTTAGCTTAGTGGATATACTTTATCATTTTGTATTATTATTAATGCTCTACATGGACACAAATAGTTGTGAACTAGATTAACCATGTGTGAAAGTCCCCCTCCCCCCAACATGGAATCAGGAAAAGGACTATAAGGACTAAAACACATTCATAAAGGTCTCATCTTAATTGCATCTCACCAAGAGATTTGGAACAGTTCCAATTTTTGCTTCTCGCTATTGGTTTCTCAAAGCAACTTCTATGATAAAAGCTGTTTTACCTTACATCTTCTGAATATCTAATTCTCCTTGGGACATAGACACAATGATAATGTTTAGCAAGTTTAGTAAAGGAAACAAAGAAAAGCAGGTGTAGATATGGATCAGTTTATCTATCATTAGAGAGAAAAACAACTCTCAAGAATCTCTAACAAGGTGGCATGGTTTAGAACTGGTCTCTTACTGCTGTTTAGTTTAGGTTGTTTTTTTCTGACTGAAGTGGAAATTGAAGATTTGTATTATTATTAATGCTCTACATGGACACAAATAGTTGTGAACTAGATTAACCATGTGTGAAATCATTTCCCGAGTTTGGAGTGTTAATTGTGTCCTGCAGTAGGATGATCAACTTCAGATGGCTCCCTGGGCAAGGAGAGGAACTGATGAAGACACAATTGAAATTTTGAACACCGCAGAAGAACTTCATAAAATATTCATCTTAGCAGGATGTCTGGGAGAATGGAGAAGCTTCAATTTGCACAGTGAATATCGAGTCAACATGGAGAATTTAGTTAGAAGACCTCATCCTCTGCCGATGAGCCTCTGCAATAGTGGGTGTGGGAACTGTGGAAGTCTGAATGCAAGCATCAGCCCAGCCTTTGGCCTGTGTTTACCAAGTGTCCACACTTTCCCTGCTGTGAGTAATAAAGCCTGCAAATGGTTGCACATGTGTTTCCATTTAACTCCTAGCAGCCATGACTCACTGCTGGGCGCTCAGCCGGCTCCACTCCTTGGCCGTCAGCAAGACCCGCCTCCAGCCTGGCTTCCTGACCCTAGCATTGTCAAAACACTTATACACACTCTTTCAGTGCCTATCATAAATTTCTTTATGTGCCCCCAGGACATTCTGGGGTGATTTCATAGTAAGCAAACATCCTTCTCTTCAGTATCTTCTGGTCAACATTTAGAGTGAATGGAGGTATTGTCAGTGAGCTCATGTGGGACACTGAAGTTAAGGCTTAGTGTGTCTACACAAAGTTCCATAAAGTTTACCATGCAGAACATTAGACAATGACCATTTTCAAAGGTAGTAATAGAATATCGTTTAGGGCATTTTCAAGGAAAGAAACCAAAATTACATGAAAAGAGGCAGAATTTGAAATAGAGACTTCAAACCTTCCCCATTCCCCAACTTTTGTAAAGTCGGCTGTTCTCAACCCAAATATGGCGCCAATCTTACCAAATCCAAGTTTCTCCTCAAGATGGTATTCATGGGGAATACCATACATATGGGGAAAACAAGTGTCAACTGGCATACCAATAATCATTTGATAGAAATTACTTTTTAAAGGGGAACAAAAATGCTCTAGAGTGAATGTTTTAAGAATATGTGCTATGCTTGGCATGTAACATATTCTGTATCAAAAATATTAAATAATATTTAGAAGAGCACACTTGGTTCTTTTTTGTTAGGAACCTGTTTGGAATGGCATTTAACCAATACATTCAGAACATCGGAAAAACCATCTCCTTTACCACAAGAGTCAAAAACAGTCTCCCAAATTTTAAGAATGCATTGGTATTGAGCTTCTTTACTTCATATTTATTAAAAATCAGATTTCTCATTGATGCCAAAACTTAAGGTTGCCTAGAAACGCCATCTTCTTCTTAAGATTAATGCAGGGAGAAAGATGGAGGATGCCTTTTCCAAGATTCTGGAATTAGTACTGTATTGATCACATTTCAGTCTTGATAAACTAAGCACAGTAGATTGGTACTCTGCCTTCTATTTTCTTCAGCAGCTGTTCATTTATTTCTGGAGAACTGACTGCCTTGTTACAGCAGCTAGGCCTTCTTTAGCACCTTGCACCAAGGTTGGCCTTCTGAAACAGCAAAGTCTGAGTGGAGGCAGGGCTCAATTAAGGGCCTGGATCAGGACAGCAATGGACTTGGTGCCATTGGTTCAGTGGGAAAAGGCCAACAGGGTGCCTCCTATAATTGCATTCCTTTTAAGCTTGACTGCTCTTATAATTGTCAAAAAATACTGTTAAAAAAAAGAAGACTCTGGCTGCTTCCCGGATTCACTGCCAGTGGCTGCTCTTAAGTGGGGAACGGCAGCCTGAGAAGGGTGGGGGACAACTGTCAAGCAAAAGCAGCTGAGACCAGGCCCATCTTAATAGCCTTATGGGCCCCAGGCAAAGCAGTGCACTGGGGCCCCTACTATAACTACTCACAGAAATAAAAATGTAAATGGTCGTTGAAATTAAACATGTATTTGCATGTTAGTATCAATTTAAAATGCTGTATTTATGTGATACAAGGTGCATTGAAGGGTTAACACACACATCTAGTATGGGGCCCCTAAGCTCGTGGGGCCCACGGGCAAGTGCCCATCAGGCCCACGCGTTACGACAGGCCCGGCCGCGACCCAATCTCGCAGGGCCGGAGGCGAGGGAAGGAAAAGCAGCGCACACTCTGACCGGAGCAGGCCAACCGCCCGTTTTGGCCCAGCGCCACCAGGAGGCGGGGCTGCAATTCCCTGGAGCCCCTTAAAAAGCCAGGCTTAGGCTGGAACCCGGAGAAGAAAACACTTCCACAGAAGGCAAGAAGCAGAAGCTATCGGCGAGGCGGCTTTCTTTTTCCAGCCGCGGGGACCCTTTTCCCACCCCACCCTTCCAGGCTCTCCACCCCATCCCGAGAGACAGGCTTGACTGCAAGGGAAACTTTGAGGACAGCCTCCTGCGGAAGCGGCACGCGTCCCCCCGGAATCGCCACAGATACCGCGGCTCAGAGGACAGAGCGGGGGCGCGCGCGCGCGCCTGTCTGGATGAGGCGGCAGGAACCGTGAGCAGTCAAGCCTCGGCCACCCCCTCCGCCAGCCCGCTTTCCCTCCCACCCGCTCCGCAAGATGAGTGCTACGCTCCCGAGCCTCCTGGCCTCGCTGGCCGTCTTGCTCCTGGGGAGGGTGGACCGCCTTGCCGACGCCTGCAGCTGCTCCCCGGTGCATCCGCAACAGGCGTTTTGCAATGCAGATGTAGGTAAGACGAAAAGGAGAAAAAAAAAAAAATACGGCTGACCGCCCTTCCCCTTCTCTGCGGCTCCCCTAGTGGCTTTTCTCGTGGCTTGGTCGACCTCGCATTTCTCTTATCGCGGGCAGCCCCCTTTTCCTCCCCTACTGCAAAGTCACTTGTTAGCGGCCAAAACAACCCCACCCCTTTATCCTGCAAGGAAAGAGGCGCGTTGGGAGAAACCTGGAAGGGAGCCCGCACGTTGATTCGCGCTTGGCCCCTGCCTGGGCAGCGACCAGCAGTTTTCGTCGTTAGTGCGGGCGCCTGAATGCTCCCGGGCTGATTTTGAAGGTCCCTTCGGTTAAAAAAAAACAACCACCACCTTACCCAAGATTAAAAGAAAAAGCGAAGTGCCGGCCCGCTTCGCCTTGCAGTTCGCTTCCTTTCTCCCTCCCTCCCTGCCTTTCGCTCTAGCGCGCTCGCTGACCTGATCCACAGGAATTCATTTGAAAGCACAAAGACAACCGCGGACTGAAATTCCTAATTTCTGGCGATGGCTTTCTGCCTGCAAAATGTAGGCTGCTGCCAGACTCTGATGGAACAGCTTCGAAATGGGGAGGGGAGGGCAGAGGAGGGAGTATGTGGAAACTGGAAGAGAAACGACCGCAAGACGAAAACTTCACAAAGGCAAGCTTGAACCCATATAGGGCCATCTTCTCTCACCCAGAAGGGGGAAAAATGAGTCGTCCCCCCCCTTAGACGTGTAAGGAAAAGAATAAATTCCTCCTTAGACATGTAGGATTTTAGATCTGTATGGCTTTAAAAAAGCAACCGTTTTGGAATGAGAGGTTGCATCCAACCTTCCCTTAACCCCACAAATCGTTTGGCAACAGAGGTAGATCCAATCACTTGCTGGACAGTTCTGTTTTGAATTGAGTTCTCATGTCCCTCCCTGCTTTGAACTCCAAATGCAAATATTACTCGTCTTGTGCCCTAGGATTTTCCCAGAATTCTCAAACCGAAAGGACATCACTGTTTCCAGGTTGGGCAAAGCAGAATTACAGGGGTTCAAAGAATCAGGGTTTGGAAAGAAGGAAACCAGAAATGGGGAGGCAAAGAAGGATAAAAAAAGCTCCAGAGCTGTGAAGTAGCAGTGGAAATGAACCAGATTTCCGTTCCCTATATAAATATAATCTCTTTACAGTCTCTTAAAACTAGGATAAAACATTTTTGGTTTTCCTCTAAGAGAAGCTGGAGTCCGTTTTAAATGTTGTTATGTTCACCCTGCTGTGTTTTTGCTTTTAGTTGTATGTCATTAAAGCTTTTTTCCCCATTAATGAGTGCTTTGAGCAGCCTTCCAACAACTGCTGGTCCCTTAGTTGCGGGCTTTTTAGTTGCTCCCATCATCATCAACTTACTTCCTGTGTGGTAATCAAGCCAGAGGCCCAAAGTTTTTGTGGGAGGGGTGGGAGTGAGGGTGGGGAAATCAAACTAAGAACTGTTGTTCACATTTGAAAACAGATGTAAAATCACCCTGAGGAACCCAAAATTTATTCCAAGAGTTTGACAGCCTCCATCTGCCCAGTAACAAAAAAAGTACTTCAGAGGTACAGGTAGTCCTTGATTTATGACCACAATTGGGACTGCGATTTTGGTTGCTGACTGATTTGGTTGTTAAGTGAGTGATCATGAGAATGGACCTGATTTTACGACCATTTTTACTGAGGTCACTTAGCAAATTGTGTTATTGATAAATGAATCGTTAAGTGAATCTGGCTTCCCCAAATGACTGCTTGTTGGAAACTGGCTGGGAAATAGGAACCATTGTAAACATGACCGGGTTGCCCAGCACCCAAATTGTGATCACATGATTGTGTGGGGTGGTTCGATGGCTGTAACTTCCAAGGATGGATCGTAACCCAGTTTTTCTGACATCATTGTAACTTTGGACCATCGTTAAATAAATGGTCATAAATTGAGAACAACCTATAATTGGTTTTGGGATAATTTCTTTGGCCTGAAATCAGAAAATTAAGAGCCATCTCTTTTGGCCTTCCTAACCTTTGGATTTTGATCCAGCGGTCCAAAGACAGTCAGATTATCACTTGGAACTGAAAACCAAAGTGAAGGGATAACCTGAATATATGAAGTAGTAATAAGGGGGAGAGCATTTCTGAACCTACATCTTGTCCTAGCTTCTGAGCAATTGTACAAAGTTCCCAAGCAACTGAGATTCAAGAACTGGATGCCCATTTAATTCTTTCTGCTTCACCTGCCAGCTTTGGAATATAAGATTCTGAAGGCCCTTCATAATAAGCCTTTTATTTCATTCCATCCAGAGTTGTACATTGTGGGTAGTTGCTTTTTGTGCGAGTGGGAAAATGTCTCCAGCAAGACCTCTGTCCCATCATGGCTGAGCCCCCCTCATGAGAAAAAACACACTCCTTGTTTCCATGTTGATTTAATCAAGGCCTTGTGATATCATTATACGTCCCTTTTTCTTGGCAGTTGGAAAGAAAGAATGAACGAGTTTAAGGGAGAGAGACTTTTGTTTTACTGGTTTAAACCAGGCATGCTGGGTTGCATCCTTCACTTGTTGCTCTTTCTTTTTCAACGTTGTCTTTTTCTTTTCCCAATTTGCTAAGCTTTGAATCTGTTGAAAGCGCTGGATCTGACAGGGCTAGGCTTCGATTACATCATTTTCTCCCTGTGAAATTCCTTTTTATTAAACCTTAACAAACCACTCAGCCCTCAGTTTTCTGGGCCTTGCTCTACAGTTGGGATTTGAAAATATTTTGGTGGGGCAGCTTATCTGTATCTGTTCCACTGATTCTGACTGCAGAACTGATATGCCCAATCTGCCTTCCTTTATTTTGTAATGTCTCCAGGAAACTGGGTGGTTGCTGTCAGCAGCAACTGCTTGTAGTTTCGTTTTGCTATCCGGTATCTCTTCCGTCCATGGTAATTTCTGAGTAAAAGAATTTTTGCAGTAAGGATCTTGTGACTTTTTCAACCGCAAAGATGTCCTTCTGTTTCTCAGAATTAGCTGAAATCCCTATTTGCACTTCCTTGAATATTGAGACAATCCTCCTAGGAGCAGCTCTTTGGGGTTAATATCAACTACACCACAAGTCTATAGCCAAGGGGCCCTGCTTGTGCTTTTGCAATTTGAAATTAGACTTACATATTTGAATTTTCTAGGGAAGCACTGTATTAATCTTTTGGAACAGCATGGACACACACACACACACTTTTCTGTTTTAATTTTAACAGCTGGAATGTAAACTGTACTGATAGAGAAGAATATTTGTAGCTCAGAGGTGAACTGAGTTTGTTCAACCCTGTGCTACAAACATTCTTTTCAATCCAAAGTGTAAAATAATGGTTTTCATGAAACACTAACAATAGTCACAAGAAAAATAGATGAGCCTCCTTTGTTTCTTTCAAAACTTCATTAATATTTCAGAACGTCGGTTCCCTGAACATAGAATGGAGTATAATTATTCTAGATCCTTTAAGTATCACAGAGGGAAATTACTTGATGTAGGAAAATACAGGAAAAACACAGGAAAATATAGGTCATAATAGGAGATTTAGTATGAAAAATGATGGGGAGAGAACTACTTGATGGTAGGCTACACAATATGTTGATTTTCCAGAGATGTGACAGCTGTCTATAGTGACAGAAACAATAGATATCTAATAGACATCTGAGAACCAAACTTAGGTGACCAATGGAAAATGAGAAGGGCTGGTTATGTTTCAAAATAAATAATGTGTGTTGGGGGGAAGTTCTCGGTATATTGGTATGTAACCTATGTGTTAGCAGAAGGTTTGAATGAGGAGAAATAATCCACTGAATTAAAAGCATGACATATTTTACACACTACACGTAGAACAGACTCAATTATAAAGCATTGAGTACGCCACTTCAAAGTTTTCTGGGAGCATGACAAGCAGAGTAGGATAGATTTGGAGCAAGAAATACACAATGAAAACCTACATGGTACTGCTTTCTTTCCACAACGAGAAGTTTAGCAACGTTTCTTGCCTCCATCTGTTGCAGGCAATAGTCCCACGCAGGAGACTAATTACGTTTCCTCCCTGATGATGTGCCGCTTTTGGACTTTTAATCTACTGAAAGGGAGTTGTAGCTTTATAATCATTGGTACATCTAGCTACAGAGACGGAAGAGTGACACAGATGTGACAATATCATAGTGCAAAACCTGCCCATGAATTCTTTCCTCCCAATGGTGGACATAAGTATGACATCATAGGACTTGCATCAGGACATTCTAATGTATGTTTCACCACTTTTCCCTTATATGCTTATGTTTGTAATGATTAGGGCTATAATCCCCAGTTTCTTCTGATAGCCAGGACTGATGGAATAGTAGTTCAAAATACCTGAAAATAAAAATACCTGCTGTAAGGAAAAATGAACCCTCAGCCCACGTCCTACTTAGGGAGAACAGAGCTGGTTTTTTATTATGTTTTTCTTCTGGATACACTTGGGATTTTCTGCAGATTTATTTCAGTTTTAGAAGGGGAAACGCAGAAAGCTGTATCAGATCAGACCGCTGATCCACCAAACCCAGTGTTCTCTACATTGTTTGGCATTTTGGGGGTTATAAACAGACTCCTTTCCCAGCATAATTGAACCTAGAGCCTTTTGAAGGCCATGTAATAGCACTGAGCTACAACCTATCACCAAACACTGGACAGAAAAATAAATGAGCTAGTTATAAATCAATTCCTGGTGTCCTTCTTTTCCCATTTCAGAAGAAAGATATTGAAGCAGGAAATTAGCTTGGGCAAGAAGAGCATAGCTGATATCAAACTTTGGACACCAAGATGACTAAGATAAAATGCACCATACTCTCTTACACCTTGGATTTTTAATGTTTAAGAAGGATTATATTTAAAAATCCAATCAGAACATTTTGTTGCTCTGAGTTAAGAAAACGATTTGTCTTGTAGTTCCACCTGCGCATTCCAACTAGATAGGCATCTGAATGTTATTTCAGATTAGCATCAGATGAGAGACGGGAAGATACTACTTTGGGAACCCACAGGGAATGGGTTGTTCTCTTCATCAAATGCTACCTGGAATGATGACTTCTTTCTGCCATAATGTTAAAATCGGCCCTGGTGATGGATTTAAATAGTCATGCAACCATGTGAGTTCCTGCTGGAGACATTTGTCCCCTGTTTGCGAACTTCTAGGGGCATTTCCAGATGGGAAAAAAGTCAAAGCCAGAGGGGTTCTTTTGATGTGCTTAGGCCATCTCCCCTTACTTATGTAGGCACACACCCATATGCACATTTGTGCTGTTTTTAACCTCCCTTGGGAAGCTTTCTTGGCTGACATGGTCCTTGGTGAGACGTCTGTTGACTGACATTCCATTGCATGGCATTGTGGTACAGTTTGCAGATTTCTGTTGTAGCAGCCACAACACTATGCTATTTTTATTTGCAGTGTTTTGTGCCATCAGCCACAACACCCTCCAATCCACAGGAACTTTTGTACAACTGCAATCAGCCCATCCCATTGAACTGTCCTACAGATCTTGAGTCTGTGGCAGCAGCCTGCTATGAATAATATTGGATACCTGGTGATTGTTAGGTGATAACCTCTTTTTCCATGACTCTTCTAAATGCCACACAGGAAAGCCCCCCTGCCCTTCCCCCCAATCCCATGCCTGTTACATCAGATCAGCATGCGATATAAGGAATCCAGATCCCAACTGAACCATAACTTTGTTTATAAATTGATAATGCACATGATTTTGGTAGTACACATTCAGGATTGAAGCATCACACTGAGACAAGGAGACTTGTGTAAATAACCTTCCGACTCTTTAATTCCCTTATCTCTTTCCTTTTGTAGGATCAAGCCCTAATTCCTTCAACCCTCTTCCTTTCCACCTGTTTTAAAACTTTTAAAGTAGAGCCTACCTTGGCCAGCACTAATGGGCTGGCTTCATGTTCTTGCTGAAAATATTCCTTTGTCAAATAATGCTTTTTTTCCCCCTTTTCAAATAACTTTGATTAGATAAGGGGTGAATATACACACAATGCTTGCAAAAAAAGGAAAAGGCAAACAGGCTCAATATGTATAGAGGGGAGAGGTAAGAGCAGCTAAGGTTGGATATGATTTTGTGGATGGGTTTTGTGAATGCCAGAATTATTAACTGAGACCTACTGAGCAGCAATTGAAGGTGCTGAGAGGTTGAGGTTTTTAGCAGTTTATCTTTGCCCGTATGTGTGTATATATGCACACACACACACAACTCAATTTCCAGAGTGTTGGGTTTGGGTTCCACCCCTTCAGTTGAGACTTCACACTCTTCTGGGCAGTGTAACCAAGTAAATCTAGGCTCTAATTCAACCTGAGAGTCATTAATTGATCTGTTAACGTTTTTCTAATTGATGGTGTGTTGGAAAGATGATGAATAAATTGAGTCAATCTAAGACTGTACAATGAAATAACTGGGGTTCTTTATCATAGGTACCAAGGGGTGGATGCATATATGTGTTGGAATATTTCTCCAGATTCCTCTTCTGGAATATCTTCAGGCCACTGATCAGAATTTTTAGAGCCAATCTTCTTTTTTAAAAAAAATAAATTTTATGGATTTTACAATTAAAACAAACCAACAACACATACATAAATGAAAGAGAGAAAAAGAAGAAAGGGAGAAGAAAATAGAAAGAAAAAAATATAAAACAATTAAAAACATTCTCACCTTCAACAGTTTGTAAGACCTCTTTTTTATCCTTATTTTATGCCATATACACACACCTAATCCTTACATATATCTGTGTATCACTACTATGGATTTATCCTATCCTCTTTTGCCTTTTAGTGTGAAGTCTATCTTTGGTCTATCCATTTGTACCAGCAGTTCCAGCTGTTGTAGTATATTGAAGTGTCTTTATTTTTTAATGCCAAAGTTAATTTGTCTATTTCTGCACAACTTGAAATTTTTTGAATGATCATCTCCTCTGATGGAACATGAGACTGCTTCCAACATTGTGCAAAAGCCAATCTGGCCGCTGTCAAAATATGTATTATTATATATTTCACTTTTTTTGATATTTGTTTATCAAAGATCCCTAACAGAAAGGACTCTGGTTTGAATTCGATCTGTTCTCTTGTCATTTCTTCCAGCCAATTTCTAATTTTCTGCCAATATTTTTGAGCTTCTGTACAGGACCACCACATATGGAAAAAAGTTCCCTCTTTTTTTTTTTGCATTTCCAGCAATTCGGACTCATGTTGGAGTGCATCTTCGTTAATCTCGAAGGAGGAAGGTGCCATCTATAAAACATTTTATAGGCGTTTTCTTTGTATGTTACCGATGTTGTAATTTTATTATTTCTACCCCAGATCTTTTCCCATTCTGTTATGGTGATGCTACGTCCTATATTCCTACTCCAGGCTATCATGTACCCTTTTACAATTTCTTCTTCTAATTCTACTTCTAATAAATAATTATAAAATTTTGTTATATTTTTTTTGCCTGATCCTAATAAAATTTTATCTAATTGCTGGAATTTATTGTTAATTCCAAATTCTTTCTTGTCCTGTTTATATCTACTTTGAATTTGAAGATATGCCCACTGATCAATTTTTAGTCCCCGCTCTTGAAGTTCTTGCCACGATTTCAAATTTCCTTCTGTATCCAATAGATCCTTATATTTAATCATTTTAGTGATATCCAGATTATTTGGGTGAATCATCGCCTCCATTGCTGAAATCCAAATTCATATTTTTAAATGGTGTTTTTTCCATATTTTCTTCCAATTAGTTAATAATGAGTCTCTGATTAGGTGTCTGTGAAAATATTTCTGGCTAGTTTTCCCTACATCCCATAAAAAAGCATGCAACCCCCTTTGCAAGTCATGGCCTTCTAAGAATAATAGTCTCTTATTGGCTAAATTCACCCATTCCTTCAACCATACTAAAGAGGCTGCGCTATAATACAACTCCCAATTTGGAAGTGCCAGCCCTCCCCTGCTCTTCGTATCCTGCATTGCCTTTAAATTTATTCTAGTTTTTTTCCCTTGCCAGATAAATTTTAGTTATTTTATTAAGTTCTTCAAAAAAAAATTGTGTACTTTGATTGGGATCGTCTGAAATATATATAGGAATTTTGGAAGAATATTCATTTTAATAGCAGCAATCCTGCCTAATAATGAAAGTTGCAGCTTGCCCCATGTTTGTAAATCCTTCTTTACCTGTTGCATCAATTTATCATAATTATTTTCCTTAAGTGTCTTACAATGTGCTGTCAACCATATTCCTAAGAATTTAACTTTCTTTATCACTTGTATTCCCATAACTTCTTCTAGTTCTATTTTCTGTTTTTCTGTTAAATTTTTAGTCATTAATTTTGGTTTTTTTTATATTAATTTTAAGTCCTGCTACTGTTCCAAATTGTTCTAATTCATTCATCAATTTTTGTCCTCTTTCTATTGGTTCCTCAATGAAAAAAATCATATCATCCGCAAACGCTTGCAACTTATATTCTTCTTTCTTAACCTTTAATCCTTTTATGTCTGGGTTCTGTCTAATTCGCATTAGTAATGCTTCTAATGATAATATGAAGAGCAGGGGTGAGAGTGGGCAGCCCTGTCTGACTCCTTTTTCTATTTTATTGGGCAGGTATATTCCCCATTTATTATAATATTAGCCTGTTGTGTATCATAAATAGTTGCTATAATATTTTCAAATTTGGTGCCTAAATTCATATTATAAATTTTTTGGATTAAAAATTGCCAATTTAAATTATCAAAGGCCTTCTCTGCATCTAAAAACATAAGTGCAATTTGTTTTTCGGAGTGGGCTTCGTAAAATTCTAAGACATCTAGTACTATTCTTAAGTTGTTCCTGATTTGTCTGGTCGGGAGAAATCCATTTTGATCTTCATATATATGCTCATTTAACATTCTTTTTAGTCTACTTGCTATAATAGAAGTGAATATTTTGTAATCAGTATTTAACAGTGAAATCAGCCTATAATTATGTATATATCGGGGATCCGAATCCTCCTTCAGGATCAGCAAAATCAATGCCCCCCTCCATGAGTCCGGCAACCTGGCTGCCAATAAGACGTCATTAAAAACTTCCACCATAAGAGGTCCTATTTGTTCTGCTATTGCCTTGTACAGCTCCCCTGGAATACCATCTGGTCCCGGGGATTTATTGTTTTTCTGGTTCTCTATTGCTGATTTCAGTTCAAACCAAGTAATGTCTTTGTTTAATAATTTTTCCATTTCTTCCCAATTGCTTTATCCTTCACTTCATATAAATAGTTTCTTATTCTATCTTCGTTAACTTCTTCCTTTTTACATAACTCTTCAAAATACTTATGGGCAATTTCTTTTTTCTGTTCTATCTCCTGTTGTATATTAGAGCCAATCTTCAATCATTAATGTTTGAATTCTTGATGTAGGACTCTTCAGAAGATAGGCTTTGGGGCTATAAGACAGTTGTGCAGTTAATAGCCATACAAATCTCTATCCTGGATGCAAGAAGTCTATTTAATTCATGGCAAGTTACTTGTTTTTTTTTTTTATCTAGCCAGGAACAAGCAGCCTCCAGAATGACTCCACTTAGCTATATATGCATTGCTTATTACCTTATTTACTTTATTCCAGTCTGATTTATCCTGACTTAAATTCCTAGATTAAAAATAGAAGATTCATAGTAAACTTCAGTGGCTGCCTTAGAATAAACTAAATGTTGAATTGCGATCAAAGTAAAACCCAAAAGAAAGCCCAGAGAATATTTTCAGAATATTGAAAATGACTTTATTGAAAAATCTTACAGTAATTGTAGTAAGAATACAAATATAATATTCTTTTTAAGTAAAGGGTTTTGTAGACTTTGCATATAAGCACCCTATTTTGTCACAATAGTTGTGTATATAATATAAGTAAAAAAAACCTAGGAAGATAAAAAAAGACCTTGATTCCCGGTGACTTTATGGAAATGGCAAAATTTCATTGGTGCAATACAGAAATAGTTTACCATTAATTTCTTCTTTCCAATTTTCTTCTTATTTTTCAACTTCCCAGTGTAGCTTTCTCATCCTTGCATTAAGCAGTCCTAACTCAGGTTTTTTTTTTTTTCCCCAAGGTTAACCAAGGCAGGCCTTGGCACTTTCTATCACTTTACAGAATCTTGAATGAGTTCATTAAATCCACAAATTTGTGAAGGCTTCTAATCTGTCACTGTTTGCCAAAAAACCTTCATGGATATGTCTCAGATCACCAGATGTTAAGCTCAATTTGGATAAGATTTTCTCTTTCGTTATGTGAAAACTGACAATATTACACTAAATATAACGTTGGCCATTTTGTCTGTCTATGGACGGCAAGGGTGGCGGGTCTTCCCTACAAAAGATTTAGGACTACGTATCAGAGCAGGGGTATTTTCTCCCAGATGCTATTTTGATGTGCGAGAAAAGTTACGACTGGTGCCTGGAGTAAGTTCCTTCTTGTGCCAAATAACGAATTCTGTGATTATGATGTAAACTCCTAGCTACTCTTTAATGGCTAAAAAATGCAAAGCCACAATATGTATTTAACACAGCATATGGATTGTCTCTATGGAGAAGATCTGGATGGGAAATAAGATAGGGTGGATGTTGAAAGGAGAGCGGATTTGAAAACTGATTTTATGTCCTAACAGTTATTAAAACAGGGATTTAATTACACTCAAACATCATGCTAAACCAAAACCAGACAGTGTGTAGGATGTGTTATCTGAACCAGCGTAATTTCCTTTTTGGCTGAGAATGCTAAAATGTTAAATTGAAATATTTCATTTAATGAATATTTCATTTAATTCAGTCTTCTGTTCCGGGGCACCTATGTAAGGAAGGCTCTCAAATGTGGGCAGTGATGGGAAGAGCTGAAGTTTGTTTAAAGTAAGTTCTACCTGTGAGAAGTAAGGTTGTGATGAACTATAAAGCAAAAATGGAACATCTTATTTTCTGATCTGTTGAGAGTAGTTTGATGTTCGGCTAAAGAAAGCAATGGGTGTGGTCAGAGTCAAAAGTGGAAGGGAATTTGCCTGACACTCCCTCTTGCTTTCCAGTATGGTCGTCTTCTCATTTTTCAGAAGTCTAAAATCATTCTAGAGAGAGACTGTTCTTGGTATGGGTTGTCGAGCAAAATAAAATAGATATTTGTGTGCTTTAAATTTAGGTTAGCTTTATGCTTGCTTAACTGTATCAGCTTCTTTCTCTAGAAAATAATCTATTGCAATCTGGAAAAAATGATTTTGAGAGTAACTCTTGTGAGATGAATTTTAAAAAATTGTCCTTAGGAAACAGTGCAAACAGCTTCGTCAGCTATGAATTTAGGATGACTCTACATTTCTGGTTCTGTTTGCAGCTGAAAAATAGAAAACCAGCTCTCTTATTTTTGAAAATTTTAGAGACAGGTTGGACTGCCACAAGCAGTAGGAATAGCCACTAGTGTTGCTAATGTGCAGCAGCAGCCAAAAAAGTGAATGCAATCCTAAGTTGTATTAACAGAGGGATACAATCAAGATCAAGGAAGTACTAATACCACTCTATAAAGCCTTAGTAAGACCACACCTAGAGTACTGCATCCAGTTTTGGTCACCAGATTATAAAAAAGATGTCGAGACTCTAGAAAAAGTACAGAGAAGAGCAACCAGGATGATCAGGAAACTGTAGGCTAAAACATACGAAGAACGGTTGCAGGAACTGGGCTTGGCTAGTCTAGTAAAGAGAAGGACCAGGGGAGACATGATAGCGGTCTTCCAATATTTGAGGGGCTGCCACAGGGAGGAAGGGGTCAATCTGTTTTCTAAAGCACCTGTAGGCCAGACAAGGAATAATGGATGGAAACTGAACAAGGAGAGATTTAACCTGGAAATAAGGAGAAACTTTCTGACAGTGAGAATAATCAACCAATGGAACAGCTTGCCCTCGGAAGTTGTGGGAGCGCCATCACTTGAGACTTTCAAGAAGAGATTGGACTGCCATTTGTCAGAAATGGTGTAGGGTCTCCTGCTTGGGCGGGGGGGTTGGACTAGATGACCTATAAGGTCCCTTCCAACTCTGATTGTCTGTTAACTGTTAACTATCTGTTAATTTGGATTGTACTGATTGTGCTACTGTGTTGTTTTTAATCCAAACAAAGCACCTGACTGTTGTTCTTCCATCCTGGCTATTTAAGCTGCCTATTTAGCCCTTGCAAGTGATTTAGGTTAAAGCAGAGGTGTTAAACTCAATTTCATTGAGGGCCGCATCAGGGGTGTGTTTGACCTCCGGGGGTTGGGGTGGCTCTGACCAGAGTGGGCGTGGCCAGCTAGATGTCACTCGATGTCAGGGGCAGCAACTGGCCCTAGTGTTCTGCCAATGAAAACGGGCTCCTGAGCTCTGTTTTCGGCTGCCAGGGTCTCCTGCAACCCTCTGCCAGTGAGCTCTATTTTTGCTGGCAGAAGCACTGCAGGCTGGTCCTTCGCTGTTTCCAGGGTGGTCCCAAGGGCCAGATCTAAGTACCCCGCAGGCTGGATCCGGCCCCCAGGCCTTGAATTTGACATCCCTGGGTTAAAGCATTGTTCTCCAAAAGAACAAGCAGAGAGGCCATTGGGTTCCTTGCTGTGGTAACTGCTGGGAATGTGAGTTGCTTAATCACATTTTTGTGGATGCGCATGCTGTAGAGAAATATCCAAATTAGCCAACAGTGAACAACAAACAGGAATGGACAAAGCAAGGAGCGATGGAGCTACAATTGCTCTGGCCTGATTTTAGTCATATTTCAATAATGAACAGAGATATTAAGCAAATCTATAAGATCACAACTGCTGGTCATCATTAGTCTCTGCCAGATTCCTGATGTTAAATTAATTTGTGAGAGGAACCATTCTTTGACTTGCAGAAAGGCTAAAGAGATGTGCATAATCTAAGTAAGCAATCAAGCTCATTAAAAGAGAAACTTAATAGGAAATCTTTGCTGCTGCTGCTACCAGTAAGGGAAGACCTATCATTCATATTAGAATAAAGGCATATGCATGTGTGTAATGTAGAAGGAACTGATGAGTGATGGGAGGTGTGAGAAGCTACAGGAAACAGATGGAAGACCTAAATTGCCAGTGTGATATCTCTACATTGGAAGGACAACATAGAGGTATTACCAGCTGAGCTGCTGTATCTGTGAATAATTTGGTGAGGCATATTTAGAAGATTCTGGCTTCCATTTCACAGCCTCAGATACAAGTTTCTCTTGTTTGAGGATGGTACAAAGATGTACATCAGCTAAGCATAGTAAAAAAAAATGAGTAATTTGGGGACTAGAATAGCAGGCCAAATAAATGAAAGAGATGGGGTAAGAATAGGATATTCAGCTAAGTTTTCTTCAACCAATATAATTCAAAAGACCTTTCCAACCTCAAATATCTACTATCTAATCAAGCTATCCTTGCTTCCGTCATATCCATGCACTGATACAGTTCTGAAAGGAACAGAAGAAAGCTTCCTGTTCAGTTTCCTTTGATCTCAATCCAATTGCAACTGCAATTGTTCTTTAATATATTTGCCTGAGGTGGGGCAAGTCGGTGACACACCTGATTGTTTAAGCCCAGTTTTATGTATGAAACCAAGGTAGAGATGACTGAAAGGTGAGGGAATGGTATATTGTTGGTAGAAAGCTGACTTCTGCTTGCATGGGAATTTATCTTTTTGCCTCCAAAAATGTATTATTTCTTGAATGACAAAAACTCTATTAAAGTCTGCTTTGTGAGAGCAAGAATACAGTTTGACTTCCATAAAGTAAGCTGTGAGAAGGAGGCACTGAGCTCTTTAAATGTCATCCAGGCCAATTGTATTGATTACATGATGTCTCTAAGGCAATGCCAGAATTCTTCATGGAATAATAAATATGCTTGCTGAGACTTGATTTGCTTGGCAACATATTTAAGGGATTGTGAATAAAATCAGGCAAGCAGACTGATGGGAGCACAGAAGATGATGGGAAAGGAAAGTCTAATATATCACTGTGTGAAAAGATAATTATATAGCTAGCTCTTGACTTACAGTCACAATTGAACTCAAAATTTCTGTTGCTAAGTGAGGCAGTTGTTAAGTGAGTTGCACCTCATTTTACAACCATATTTCCACAGTTGTTAAGTGAATCACCGCAGTTAAGTGAAATGAGATCATCAAGCGAATCTGGGATCCTCCATTGACTTTGCTTGTTGGAAGCCAGCTGAGAAAGTTACAAATGGTGACCACATGATCCCAGGATAGTGCAACAGTCTCAAATACATGCCAGTTGCCAAGCACCTGAATTTTGATCATGTGACCATGAGGATGTTGCAACAACCATTAAATGTGAAAAATGGTTGTGAATCACTTTTTTCAGTGTGGCTGTGACTTTGAGCGATCTCTAAACAAATGGTTGTAAGTCAAGGGCTTCCTGTAACTGGATGTATGAACAGATCCAAGTTCTGAGGACTGATTGCTAATGGCATCCCTCAGGACAGCTGCCTCATTACTGTACCAAATTGCCATTGGTGTGTCTTATACTAGGAAACATCACTTCTGTAGGAATTTGTTTCAAACATCTAACATGAAATGTCTTTAACCCTAAGCATAATTACATGTTGTAATGCCATTACTTCAGATCTGTAAATTATAACAGATCATGTTCCCAATATGTATTTTGTACACTTTATATTTATATATCTGTGTGTCTGTGTATACTAATACACACACACACACACACACACACACACATATATATATCTGTCTTTATATTTACCAATATATTACAGTTTTGAAAAGCCCTGCTGGTTTTTCCCATTTGTACACATAATAATGTTGAAACCTGACTTTGATTCATTTGCCTATTTCTCATTGGTTACACAGTTTATTCAAATAATTTTGTGTAGCAATACAATATGTTGCAATGATATATTTCTCTAGGTTTTGGTATTTCTCATTGCTCTTAAAGGTAGCCATTTAATAAATCAAGGTATAAATCAGAAAAAAAATGTGCTACCTCATAATATGTGAATTGTTATGCTAAATTTATCTTATGCTTCAATAGATCTCTCTGTTCAATGTTTTGGTCCGGTCCCTTCATTGCTGCGTCAAAGTGGGACATAGATGATCAATAAAGAATTGCTTCTGCCCTGTGATGAAGGGCTCATTAAGATGGGATTGGGTAGCCTGCTGGCTGGTTTATATTCGCATAAATTGACCTGTAACCTCACGTATCCACAGGATATCTATGTGACAAAAATTAAAGTTGCTAAGTAATTCCATTCCCAATGGGCTAAGTTAATTTCTTTCTTATTCAAGACACAGATGTACTTGAAATCAAGCAAAAGCATGCACAAAGGCAATCCATTTGATTTTATTGCTGTGAGGGTTGAAATGTGATCTGCAAATGATGGGATCCATCTTTACAAGGTGCTGAAAGCAGGGTTGAGTTTTGTGAGCCTCTGAGTTGGTGGAATACCCCTGTGGGAATCTGCGGTCATTTGTTGTGAAGAGTCAGTCCAACCAAATATGCAAGATCTTATTGCAGCTGCTTGCAAGTGAAATATGGCAACTACTGTTACACCTGTTAGGAACAAAATGTACTGTGTACTGTTTGCCAGCTAGTTGCAGGGGTGGGATTCCACTGGTATAACAACCGGTTTGGTGATGGCGCACTCCCCCCGCCCGCTCTCCGCATTTCAAAAAGGTTTTATACTTACCTCCTTCTGCAGTCCCTGTGACTAAAACAGCTGAGGCGCGGCCAAAACTGCTCTGCCGCACAAATCAGTTGTACTCTCACAAAAGGGAATAAAGCACAGGAAAGAGGGCGGGCCAGCAGGCCCATATGCTCATCACAGCAAAGCAGTTCACTACCAGCTGATCTTCAGAGCAAGGGGTTCTCCCGAACTGATCCAAACCGGTAGAATCCCATCCCTGGCTAGATGATTATATAACGATCTAGCTGGCAAACTATGAGCCATAAAGAAAATAGAGGCCTTCTTAGACAGGCATTAACCACCACCACTTTAAAACCAAGAATCTTTTCTTACGGTGGTACAAAATGTATACAATATTCAGAAAGTATTCAGACTCCCTTCACTTTTGTCAATTTTGTTATGCTGCAACTGATTCTATAGTTGTTGAAATTCATTTTTTTCTCATTAATCTGCACTCAGTATCCCATAATAACGAAGTGAAAACAGAAATTTCTGTAAATTTATTAAAAAGAAAAAACTGAAATATCACGTTGGCAAGCATCACAAGTATTCCAACCCTTTGCAACAACACATGACATTTAGCTCTGATGCCTCCCATTTCTCTTGATCACTGTTGACATGTTTCTACATCTTGATTGAAGTCCACCTGTGCTAAATTAAATGGATTGGACATGATTTGGAAAGTACATACCTCTCTATAGAAGGCCCCACGGCTGACAATGCATACTGTAGCAGTGCAAAAACCATGAGGTCAAAGGAACTGCCTGCAGAGCTCAGAGACAGGATTATTGCAAGGCACAGATCTGGGGAACGCTGCACTAAAATTTCTGCTG
The DNA here is from genome assembly GCF_049901715.1 of Pseudonaja textilis. NCBI lineage: Eukaryota > Metazoa > Chordata > Lepidosauria > Squamata > Elapidae > Pseudonaja > Pseudonaja textilis. Next base: position 110,914,992 of record NC_141991.1, on the reverse strand, counting down.
CACTGAAGATTCCTAAGAGCACAGTGGCCTCCATAATTCTCAAATGAAAGAAGTTTTGTATAACCAGGACTCTTCCAAGAGCTTTTCTTCTAGTCAAACTGAGCAATCGGATGAGGGCCTTAGTAAGAGAGGTGACCAAGAACCGGATGATCTCTCTGACTGAGCTCCAGAGGTCCTGTGTGGAGATGGATCAGAATTTCAGAAGGATAACCATGACTGCAGCCTTCCACCTATCTCAGATTGTGGCAGAGTGGCTAGATAGACGCCTCTCCTAGTGCAAAACACATGAAAGCCCACTTGGAGTTTGCAGAAGAGCACCTGAAGGACTCTCAGACTGTGGGGAACAAGATTCTCTGGTCAGATAAAACCAAAATTGAACTGTTACGTCTGGAGGAAACCAGGCACCACTTATCCCGCTGCCTTAAGAAAGTTCAAAATATTCTCAAAGATCCATCTCATCCTGGGCACCCATTTGTGAACTATTACCATCTGGTAGATGGTACAGGATAATAAAAACAAGGACAAATAGGCTGAAAACAGCTTCTATCCCAGGGCAGTAACTCTATTGAATTCTCCTGTATAGTACACTGGAGATGGTATTTAATTTCGTTGTATGATGTGCAATGACAATAAAGTAAACTAAACACCATCCCAAAAGTGAAGCACTGTGGTAGTAGTATTGTGCTGTGTGGGTGTTTTTCATCAGCAGGAACTGACAGACTGGTCAGAGTTGAGGGGAAGCTGGGGATATCCTTAATGAAAACCTCTTCCACAGTGTTCAGGACCTCAGACTGGGCTGAAGGTTCACTTTTCAACATGACAATGATCCGAAGCACACGGCTAAGACAACACAGGAGTGGTTTAGGGACAACTCCGTGAATGTCCTAGAGTGGCCCAGCCAGAACCCTGATTTGAACTCTGTTGAACATCTCTGGAGGGACCTGAAAATGGCTGTCCACTGATGGTCGCCATCCAACCTGACTGAGCTTGAGAGGAGTTGCAAGGAAGAATTGCAGAAGATCCCCCAATCCAGGTGTGCAAAGCTTGCCACGTCATACCCAAAAAGATTCAAGGCTGTAATTGCTGCCAAAAGTGCTTCAACAAAGTTCTGAGTGAAGGGTCTCAATACTTAATGCCAATGTGATATTTCAGTTTTTTTCTTTTTAATACATTTACGGACATTTCTAAAATTCTGTTTTCACTTTGTCACTATGGGGTACTGAGTGTAGATTAATGAGAAAAAAATGAATTTCAATAAATCAGGCTGCAGCATGACAGAATTTACAAAAGAGAAGGGGGTCTGAATATTTTCTGAATGCACTGTGTATAGGAATCAAATATATATGCTCCTCAATCCTCTCTCTGCCCCTCTCCCATTTCTTTCTGCCTCCTTTCTCCCAGCCTCCTCCCTTAGAACTTGGCTAAGAAAATCCAAAGCAGCAAATTCCCTTCTACAAAGCCACTCTGTTCAGCATAGAAATCTTCTTTCTACGAGGTTGCATTTTTTGACAGTGATTCAGCGGCACGTGAGTGGAAAAGCTTGGAGCCATAGCTATTAGCTCGGCCTAAAAACTCAGCTGCTGTCACACAGTTGTTTCAGCCAGACCAAAGGCATCCAAGTCAGGCCACAGGCAGTTTCAAGAGACAGAAAGGGGGAGACGGGACTCTGAACTACAGTTGATGATGGTTGTACCAGATGTGTAGTTCTGCTCTAGAGCCCTAAAACTGGAAAACATATTTGTTTTTCTTAGGTGATACCACCAGATTGACTAGGGCAGGAAATCAACTTCAAAGGAAAGCTAAAACTATTTCTATCGAGAATTTCTATAATTACAAAATCTTGCAAGTCTGATTGTGCTGTAATGTAAATTGGAAATGTGTCTGTTTAAGTCTCTTGCATTTTTGTGTGTGTGTGTGGACTTGTGATTTCTTTTATCCCTTGTTCTGGTAATGGATTGTGCACATTTCTATCAAAGTCACCTTCTTGCCTGCTTATAGAATGCTTGAAAGACCTAGCTAGTAATAAATGCAGAAGGAATCCTTGAGAACTATTAACCTGAAACTGATTTTCAAGATCCTGCTATAAGGGATAATCCAAATTCAGCAGTTTAATAAAGTAACATTTTCAATAGGGCAATGTAAGTATTAGCTTATTTGTAAGTGCCTTTAATGTGGAAAGTATCCAATTGATGTGAGTCATTGAGTGACCAACAGGAAACCTACAAGTTGCATTTTAGACCACAAATAGATTCCCACTAGTCATCAAGGATTTTACTAAAACTAAAGCAAACTGTGGTTTTAAAAACTGCCCTTGTACTTACACTTGAGAAAATGTTTTCAGAAGCTGTGAGCAAATGAAATATTCTTCATCTCAGTTGCCTGTTTTCCATTTTATATACTGGATCATAGGGATATGGAACAGTATGTCATGCAGATTCTCTAAACCACAAAGACAGGAATAGATATAACCCAATAATTAGATGTACTGGTTTTAAAGTCTTTTTCTCAACCCTGTCCCATATCAAGGTGTGTAAACTCTGTAATACTTTGTCATCTGTGTGTGCTCTTGGAGGCAACTTTAGATGGCCTGCTTTTGGTGGGGAGGGAAGAAGTGTGTTTGGGGATTGTTGACAAGTGTTCACATGATCCCTAGCTAGCCTCTGTGCAGCCCTTTGTCTTCTGTTGTGTGTCCTCTGCACAACCTCTTCATTTCCTGAGTTCCTTTACATACATATCACCTTTCTCTAATTTGGACACAACTTTCTCGCCAATGTTATCAGCAAGGGAGAGGAAAGCAGATATTTTTGAATGTTGACAGGTATATTAAAATCCTTGGCAATACATAGGAGCAACCAGCAATGCCAAGACTTGGTAAGATGAAGTAAGTTAGAATTGGTAGCCCAAACATAATACTAAGGGTAAATTTTTGAAATTTCAAATTGCCTAATTAGAACTGTATTAGAAACTTTTTGGCAATCGCAGTGAAAATGAACTGTTGCTCAGCTATAGGTATATATTTTGCTTCTATGTGAGCAACATTCAGTATCTCCTATCATGAATGAGGGGGCTGGAAATAATCCCTGCCTAAAGCTCTGGAGAATCACTTCAGTTAAAGTAAACAGTGGTTGGGTTCGCATCTTATGTTAAACTATGGTTGGATTTCAACAATAATTTGCTGGGGCTCACATATTACATTGAATCATCATAACTGGTTGACAAATCAGAAGGCTAGATTTACACACTAAACCAAAAACCAAACCACCTTTTGGCTTGGCGGAATGTGCACATTGAATCATTACTACCCTAGCTGGACCAAAGATTTAGTTTTCAATAAAACAGCTATATATGGAAAATTTATTTCAAAGTGGGAATGCTGAGTCAGTTTTGTACTGTTTTTGACAGCACATGGAAAATTTGTCAGGCTTAACACAGACATGGACAACAAACCTTCTATATCCAATAAAAATAGCAAAGTTCTGTGGTATATTGAAGACTAACCAATATATTGTGGCAGCATATTTGATAAAGCAGACTGTGACTTCAGGAAAGCCAAAATGGTGTTTATGATGCCAAGAGTCTCTGTTGTTTTTGCTGCCTACAACAAGTTCACATAGCTGCTCTTCTGGAATGTAGGCCTGATTAAACTGGTTGGCAACATGTGTAGGAAAAACACCAGGCTTAGCACATTAAACAGTTGAATAGTGGAATTTGTCACTATAGGGTTTTGTGAGTTCCTGCTGATGAAACTGAAAAATTACAATATTATAATTTTCTACAAAACACTACTACAGTTATCTATAGTTCAGCTTCTGACACCTAGGAGTGTATTTTAAAACCTGTCCTCCTTATAATTGTAAGAGAAAATTATAGATGGTTTTGGTAAATTAAGCCCCCATGCCCCCCCCCCCCAAAAAAAAAAAGTTTGGCCAGAGACATTAAAGAAGAAGCCTCAACTGTTAATCTTCATGTACAGCAGAGAAATAAGGGAAACCATTCTAAGTATTATACAATATACAGCATTCCCATATTGACACGTTCTCTACCCTGTGATTGGATTGTGGGGTAGTTTCGGGGTGTGAATTGTCATGCTTTTTATGGATTAGGTGTGGTATACCTGATTAGCTTCTATTTATGTGGTCTTCAGTCTGTGGTTAGTGTGTTGGCGGTTAATGTGTGGAAAGACTGATCTATATAACCTTCCTACTGTAGTTCAAAGATGCCCCACCTATCATTTGCTAAGGATATGTCTCTCTTTCAGGCATTTCACTGTTGAGACAAGCCGAATGTGTATGGAGAATCCATGGCCCATGGGGGAAGGAGGCTTGAGATAAATATGATTATGATTGGGGCCAGTGATCTGCTAGGCTACAGTGGGCCCACTGGATCTGCTGTGAACCACCCCTTTCCATCAGGACTTGGATGTTCTGGAGTACTATTTTGGCTGCAAGGGAGCCTTGAAGGGCCTTTGCTCCCCCCCCCCCCCACCCCTTTAAAGCTGGTGATCGGTTACTTGATTTAGAGCAGGGTTGTCCAACCTTTCACCTTCCCTGGGCCACATTAGAAGATGAAAATTTGGTTTGGGCCGCACATAAAATAAAATAACAGTAACGATACCTGACCATCCAAAAAAACCATAGAAACCATCCATAGAAAACATAGTTAACATATTAAATTTATTTGGAAATGAAGTTAGTGAGATGTTTTTATTATGTATTATTTATTAAAAATTATTTATTTTTTATCACGGTTTTGTTATCATGGTTTTTTTATCACGGTTTTTTTTATCACGGTTTATTTTCCAGCCAAATTTTGCGGGGGAGGGGAAGCTTGCCCGCCTTGCGCCTACCTCTCCTCCTGCAAATGGCCCGGCTGGATGAGGCAGGACTGGAAGGCAGAAGCAGCAGCGGTGGCGGGGACAGAAGCGGCGGCGGTGGCGGGGGAAGAAGCAGCGGTGGCGGGGGCAGCAGCAGCAGAAGTGGCAGCGGGGGCAGAAGCGGCGGTAGGGGCAGAAGCAGCAGCGGTGGCGGGGGAAGAAGCGCCGGCGATGGTGGGGGCAGAAGCGGTGGCGGCGGGGGCAGAAGCGGCAGCGGGGGCAGCGGCGGCGGGGGCAGAAGCGGCGGTGGCGGCGGCGGTGGGGGCAGAAGCGGGGGCGGGGGCAGAAGTGGCAGCGGGGGCAGAAGCGGGGGCGGTGGCGGCGGCAGCACAAGCAGGAGGTGGCGCTCTGACGGCGCCCGCCTTTTCTGTTGCTGCTTGGCCTGGCGCTCGCCTCGCCCCGCCCCTGCCTCTCCTCCTCCTCCTCGCTGGCTCTGGCACGAAGGTTGGGGTGGGCACTGGGCCGCATTACGAGGCGACTTGGGCCGCATGCGGCCCCTGGGCCGCGGGTTGGACAAGCCTGATTTAGAGCAATATTTCTCCAACTTGGCAATCTCATTCAACTCCACCTTCAACTCTCGGAATTCATTCATGGAGAATTCTGGGAGTTAAAGTCCACACATCTTAAAAGTTGCCAAGTTTGAGGAAAAAACAATTTAGAAGGTGCTGAAGCCTTGAAATTGATGAACCTATTCCTAATTTAATGTACTGTATTTGAAAGGATGGTTGAAAAGGTTCCCCTCTTTCATTTATGTAGCCTGAGCAACTGGGAATTCCTTTCCCAATGGCCCTAGCTTTTCAGTTCCTCTACACATGGAATGTTCTTTTTAAAAAAATCAATTCCATCATAGTATGTTTCCTGGTATGGATGTGGCTAGGCATACAGCATAAAGCTCATGCTGATCCAGCATCTCTGCAATCAGGACATAAAAGAAAAAACTAGTTATTTCATGCCACCTAGTGGCCAATAGGTAAATTATCAGTAACTTTGAAACAGTTATGTATGTGTTTTGTTTTGTTTTGTTTTAAAGCTAAAGATTTCTCCTGTCCAGTTGTGTCTAAGTTTAGGGGGCGCTGCTCATCTCTGTTTTTTTAGCTGAGGGACCCAGCCTTGTCCGAGGATGTTTCTGTGGTCATATGCCAGCATGATCATATGCTGAATGGAATGCTGTTACCCTACCATTGAAGTGGTACCTATTTGTCTACTTTCATTTGCATGCTTTCAAACTGCTAGGTTGGCAGGAATGGGACTTCACCCTGTCACAAGATACTTGGGTCTTGAACTGCCAACCTTCTGGTCAACAAGTCCAGAATCTTAACCTCTGGGCCACTGTATCAGCATTTCACAGCTTCAACACATTCATTCAGGCCTAACTCCTATTTTCAACTCCACGCCCAAGAATCCTTACACAGAGGCAGCATCTAAGCTGCACAAATCCTGGCAGCTGCAACTTTGCAGTTAACACAGAGAAACTATTGCAATTTAGCCACTGTTAGGATAATAGGTCAACAGTCTTTGGGGAAACAAAGGTAAGGGGAAAATGATTCGCTGGAATACCTTGCAGGGATCATCTGAAATGTGTCTGTATGGCAGTTGGTGACAGCTTTGCCCAAAATTGGTGGCATTCAGATTTCAGCCAGGGAAAACCGCCAATCGCTGCCCTTACAATGTTGCACAGCAAGATTTGGTTTTGTCTTGGATCATTGTTTTGCTATTTTACGATCTGAGTTGCTGAGCTTATAAATTAAGTAATATAATTGGAACTCAAAGCAAAAAAAAAGAGTTTATATTATGAACTATAGATGGGCTGAGATAGATTTTAGCAGAGGTAAATCTCATCAGTGTTTTATGTTGTTTAGTTCTAAGGCCCCACTATATCCAGAAACAAAGTTTAAAATAAGATACCTTTAAGTGAATTCTGAGTTTAACAATTGGTTTTCAGCAGCTCAGCTGAATTGACATCACAATCCTTTCACACAAAAAGCCTATTTTTTGTCAACTCAACTTTCTTAATGGATAGTTTAGATGAAATGAACAACAAGCTGGCTTAGTTGTTAGAACTGTTAGGCAGTTTAAAATCAGGAATTATAGGTAACCCTTGACATAACAACCATGTGTTTAATGACCATTCAAAGTTACAATGGCACTGAAAAAAATGACTTGTTACCTGTTTTCATGCTTATTACCATTGCAGCATCTCCACATTCATATGATCAAATTTTGGGTGCTTGGCATATATCTACAATAGCTGCAGCATCCAAGGATCCTAGGATTGTCATTTACAATCTTCCGAAGGAGTTTCTGATGAGCAAAGTCAATGGGGGAAGCCAGATTTGCTTAATGACCATATGATTCATTTAACAAATCTAGTGATTTGCTTAATAACCATGGCAAAAAGGTTGTAACATGAGACATAATTCACTTAACAACTTTTAACAATGGAAATTTGAGGCTCAATTGTGGATGTAAGTTGAGGACTACCTCAACTCTGAAATATTACCAGATCCCAAGCCCATGCCTGCTAGGCAGAACTGAGATTGTTAATGGCTTAGTTTCTTGTGCAAATAAATCAAATTGTGGTTTTTAACAAACCCTGATTAAGCAAATAAGACATGATAAGCCAGTCCTGGTGTGAAAGTGAGTGCAGTCTTGCTTGGTCTCAGCCTAGTGTGATTATCCTGATAGTCCTTGAATAAAAGGTATCCTCTATCCTGCTTTTCACCTCTTCCCTTTACTGAAATCAAATTCTCTTCTTCTTCCCACCCCAAACCCCACAATAGCCTGAAGAATTTATGTACAAAGAGTCTGAATGCAAAATATTTTCATCTGAGTCGAGTCTCAATGTGTTTAGCTTCATTATGGATGAAGAGACCAGAGTTTTAATAGCAAATCTATTTGACAAGAAAAGCTATTAACCTCTGTTTCTCCTATCAGTATTCTTACAGCAGCACATTTTAGTTAAAGTAATCTTCTTTGTCCTGGAGGCTGCTTGCAGATAATGCAGACATTATCCTTATCTTTGAAATAAATAGAACAAGGTGGCATTTCAAATATTGTTGCAAGCTTGAAGGAGTCTATAATCAAAGAACTGCAGAAAGGAAAGAGCAGAAAAGGGCAAAAGGCTTTTTTGTTAGCATCATGCAACAGAAACTCTCCCCAGGATTAATAACCCCAGGTTTTGCTTGTGAGAATAGCTGCCGAGTGCTATAAAGGGAAGGAAGAAGAGTGAGACTCCTGGTTATGTTATTTATAGTCTGCTTAGGAATGGTTCGATTCATCACTGGCACCGCATCCTTCCAACTTCTTTTTTCTCTTTGTATTTCAGTGATCAGAGCAAAGGCTGTCTCTGAAAAAGAGGTGGACTCTGGGAATGACATCTATGGAAACCCCATCAAACGCATCCAATATGAGATCAAACAGATAAAGGTAACAAACAGCTACACGAGAACCCCTAGCTTTGGCTATGTGTATACAGGCAGCCCCCAGGATAAGAATGGCTTCTGTTCCTTATGCCGTCTTTAACTCAAACTTGTATGGAAGTCGGAACTTGTACTTAGCCAATGGGCAGCCTGTTAACTAAAAAAAGGTGGATGACATTATCCTTCCTTGAGCTGTTGAACTGCTGAAGCTGCAAAATGCTTTTAGGAATTGCTGAAAATGGCTGAAAACAGGCTTATATATTAAAAATGCACAGCTTCAGTGGTTCCTGAAAGCTTTGCATAGCTTCAGCACTTCATCGGCTCAAGGAAAGGAGAACACGTGTCTGCCATTTTTAGCAATAGACAGCCTATTTGTATTCAGAGATAGTCTTTACTTTCTGAACTTGGGGACTGCCAGTATAACACTGCCTTATACATACACACAAAGAGGAGCAACAGCAATTCAGGGGGAAACTGCAGAGAGCCTATAAACCTGTTATGTTAGTGCTATTTAGTGCTAGATATTTTCTATGTTTTATTTTCATTTCAGATTTTCAGCTGCCTTGTTTGGAATTATTAAAATATTAGTTTGCTAGTAATCCTTAGGCTAACAAAAGAATAAGAAAAAGGAAGGGAAAGAAAAGCCTTCTAGTCTTAGCTGATAGTGTAAAAACATTGAAAAAACCCTCAAAAGCAAATGAATCAAGGGTTTGCCATATGCTAGAGTGAGATCCAATTGGCATTCTATTCCTACACTGATTTAATGAAAGAAGAACAGAAGAGCTATCATTCTGTATCCTAGAGACACATTGAAAGTCGTATGGAAGAAGCAGCCTTGAAGAGCAGTTTTGGTTTCCTGTTTCTGGAATTTCTTTGGAATTGGCACAGTAATGTTACTCTGGTTTCCCTGCATGTCATCTGTAAAAGTTTCTCCCTCTGCTGGAGAAGCTATTGGGAAACAAATGCTCTTTTTCCATACCTCAGACCTCTAAAATAACTTGATCATAGGTCTCAGTGAACATCCCATTTGCCAGATTTATTAATGATCTATTACTTTATGAATTTTTAAAATACCCCTAAAGTTAGCATTTGTCAAATGGAAATCAGTTGATATAAGATGACATGTCAAATGATAGAATTCACATACCACATTAACCACAACTTTAGTTTCTAAATCACAATTTATGGCTTGACTTAATCTGTGAATCCCCTTGTTGTAATAATAGTTAATGTGTGGCCTTTTAAAAAGAAATAGGTGGCAACATTTTATTGGCATATGGATTGATTTCTCCAGGAGAGAAAACAGATACAAAATATACATGCCTTTCAAAGGACTAAAGAAAATTGTGAAAACATTGGTCACTGTCTTTTGACTGTGTTTGGGAAAGAACTTGGAATAACATTGGAAACACTAGAATTGTCTTCCCTGTCTTGATGTTCTCCAAATGTGCTAGATCACCGGTCCTATAGTTTCTAGGCAGGATTTCTGGAATAAGACCAGCACATCTGGAGTTTGAAAGGGCTGTATCAGAAACATGTCTGACATGATTATTAGCATGAGGAAAGATTGGTGCATTTAAAGATCTCTAAAGGGGTGTTCCATTTTAATGGCGTGGTTGCTTGGCCTCATTTGCTTCTTTCCCTTTCAGATGTTTAAAGGCCCAGAACAGGACATTGAATTCATCTTCACAGCTCCCTCCTCGGCGGTATGTGGAGTGACACTGGATGTTAGTGGCAAAAAGGAATATCTCATTGCAGGTAAGGAATAATACATTTGCAAAGCCCAGAAAAAGAGTAAGAAACAGAAAGCCAATGAAATAGAGCCAATGAAAGACAAAAAAAAAATAAATCCAAACCTACTTTTTACCACTCGAAATAGCCAAAATATTTGACAATTAGCTTTGCAGCAAGAAATGCAATTTCAAATTTGGTGATCATGTACCTTCGGCAACTTACTACTAGGATTTTGCAGTGGTCTTTGACTAGCTGTTTCTTAGAACATAAAGTAATAATCAGGAACCTTAGTCTGACTCTAGTTCAGTTTCCTGTCCAATATAAGATTGATAAGTGAGGTGTCCTTAGTGCTCTCTGAGCTTGGGTTTTTTTCTTGCAGATGTTTCATTACCCAAATTGTGGGTAACATCATCAGTGCTAATAAGGAGTGAGATTTGCTCTCAGTTAATATTTTAGCATCTTTCCCTGTCGGTGGTGGTGGTGGTGTTAGAGGTTCTTTAGTTGGGCTGCCTACTGTTGGTTTATTTGACAGTTCCTTGATTAAGGTATTGTATATTTGATTGTTGGTCTGATGTTAATTTTGGAATTAATTTGTGATCATCTGGATCTGAGTGCTGATGGGGAAGCGTTCTGGTCTTTTTGTTCTCTTTTTAGCTTGTTGATTGTCTCTGTTGCATAGTGTGTAGGTATTATGTCTGTCTATCCATTGATGGCAAATTTGCCAGGGTGCCAAATTGCTAGAAGATTCATAGTGCAGGATCTTATAATACCAGACATCCACAATTAGGGGCTGCCCAGCTTCATCTTAAATCCCTGTAGTTCTCCCAAATTGCAAAATGTCTTCAAACGATTAGCTGAATTCTGCGTCCCTAGCAGTTTCTGCCTATTATTTCTAGAAGAATAGAATACTTCTGTTTCGTCTTCCTCATGATAGCTCTTCAGGCTTGTAATGTTTGATATCAATTGCCCATAATTTTTTCTTTTTCAGGCGTAGCCATTGGTGAGGGCAGCAAAGTGTGAGAGAGTGATGCAACACACAGGCACATGTCATGATGCAAAATCTGTGACATATGTGCTTGTTGGGACACCACAATGTAACTGAAATTTATATCGAAACCTCATTCTACATGGATCATCAGTTTCCCATAATCTCAGTTTGCCACATATGCTTGTGTTTACAGGCTAAACAAATTTACTTCTTTGAAATGTTCTTTATGATATTTGCTTTTTAGTTCCCTTACCATCCTACTTATTCTTCTCTGAGTATATTCCAGTTTTTCAAACTCCTTAAAAGATGCCAGAAATGGGGAACAATATTTCATGTGTAGCCTAACATGGAATAGAGTATACCTATTACTTTTAATTTTTTTTTCAAAAAATGAATGTGAAATGAGCATACTATACATCACAGCCGGAGCTTTCAACTTCTTCTTTATTTCCACAAATATATGTTGAGTTGTTGACCCTATATTTTTTAAGAGAACTTATAAGAAAAAAATGGCTGATTGTTAGGAGGTGATCACTAAGCCGCAGTTAGATGGGGAGGCAAGACTGCAATAGGAGGGATTGATTGATTTGCCAATTTGCTTTGGGAAATAGTTAGTTTATGATAGATGATGCCCAATGTGGCAGCCATTTTGTGAATATTCAGTTTCCCCACAAGGGCAGCCATTTTATGAATCTAAAGTGTGATCTGAAAATTTACAGTGGTGCCTACCAGCTGCCATTCCCCACCCCCCCAATTGATTGGAAACTCTGTCAGGAGAGTGTAATTACTTACAAATCAATGTTTGTTTTAGCTCTCATTTACAATTTAGGTTTCCCAATCAAGTTTAAGCTTAACTTAAATTAACTTAAATTATAAGTTAATTCTGGAAATAATCAGGAAAATGCCCTCTGGCTTGCAGGCTGCTATTCATAATTGCTTTGTTCTCTCAGGGAAATCGGAGGGTAATGGCAGGATGCACATCACCCTTTGTGATTTCATCGTTCCTTGGGATTCCCTCAGTGCCACCCAAAAGAAGAGTCTCAACCAGCGGTACCAGATGGGCTGTGAATGCAAGGTAAACTCAAATTTATTTAATTATTTGTTTATATGTTTTATATAATTGCCCATCTCAATAAATGATTCTGGGGTGGCTTACATTCATTATAAAATGTAAAAACAAAACCAATTAAACAATACAAAGTAAACATATAAGGTCATTGAGTGGAACTATTGTCATGGATGTTAAAATGGTCAAGAAACTGAACCCTCAACTCACTCAGAACCCCAGGCCCATGCACACAACCAAGCCTTTATGGTCTTTAAAAAGGCCCACAAGGTCGATGCCTTCTTGATCTCTGAAGGGAGAATTTTCCTGAGGGCAGAGGCTACGGCAGAGAAGGCACATCTCCTAGTTCCCTGTCATTCCTTGGCTGCATGTGATGTGATATGCCTAACTTGCTGGATCATTGGCAGGTAGAAATGACTGGGAGAAGACTGTTCCTTAGTTAACACCTCCCCGAGTCATGAAGGGCTTTAAAGGTGATAAGCAACACTTCGAATTGTACCAGGAAGCACACCGGCAGCCAATGCCATCCACATAGCAGTGGTGTTAAAGTGCATCAAGCATCCAACACCTTTTACTGCTCATGAGGCCGCATTTCATATCAAGTTGTAGCTTCTGAATGCTCCAGGCCAGTCCCCTGTAAGGTACATTATAACAACTCAGAGAAGAGGTCATGAGGCATAAACAACCCTAAATAAAGCCTCCCAATCCAGGAGCAACTGCAATTGGCTCATAACCATAAGATGTGCAAAGGCCACAGATGATACCTGATCTTCTAGCAGGAGCTGTAAGTCCCAGAAGACCCCAGAACTGGGCCTGGGGTACCCCATAAAGTAGAGGCCATTGGCTGAATCCCGCCCCCCCCCCAAAATATCAACTCTGACTGGAAATGACCCTAAAAGTAGAATCAGCTCAACACAGCCCCATCTAATTCCCCAAACCGGTTCAGAAGGATACCATGATCGCTAATATTGAAAGCTGCTGCTATGTCAAGAAGAGTGAGGATGGTTACACTGTACTCACCTTGCTCTTGCCACAGGTCATCTATGGGTGTAGGATGCGATCTTAAACTTATAACCTGGCCTGAACCCTTTCAACTTTGGACCTTCTGCAAGGAGCAGAAGAAGTGTGTTCTTTTAGTTGGTGGCTCCTGTTTGCTCTTTAGTTTGCTTTCTTGGAGGCATTGGCAGAGTAAAGTAATAATTCAGTTGAGGAATTCCTAACCCACCCCAATCCCCAAGGATCTGGGTGATGTACAGCCTCAAAACAAAAGAAAAAGGCCATGGGTAATTAATTAATACCAAAAATCAGAATCTTAATTCAGATGGCAGGCTGACATGAAACAGATTTAGCTTGCTTCCAGAATTGCAGACAGATAAGGTTGCCTGGACGACCGCTGGTGAATGATGCAGAGGCTACTAGGCAGAATTACTGCTCTCTCTCATTCATACCAGATAGGCAGACTCCTGTTGCCCAAGACCTTGTAGGCTCTTATAGTTGAATGAGATCTTGGAAGTGTTCTAGCCCAACAACCTGCCCAAGGCTGTGTTATTCAGGGCTTTAAAACACTTCAAATTGGACCCGGAAGCCTACTGGTAACTAGTGCAGGCACTTTAAAATGCACATAATTCCATACTGATGGTATTGTCTTGCTAGTAGTCTTGCATGCTAACCTGTCAGATTGCTCAGATTTTTGGTCCAAAGTGCTGCAATACATGGAACTTGAATCTAGTGCCAGCAAGGTTAATCAGATCTTCGATCGTAATGCTAGGAAATCATGTAGCTAATGGTATTTTTTTCTCTCTCTCTGAAGATTTCCCGCTGCCCCTACATCCCCTGCTTTGTCTCTGCTCAGGATGAGTGTCTGTGGACTGACTGGGTGACGGAGAAGAACATCAATGGGCGGCAGGCAAAACACTATGCCTGCATCAAGCGGAGTGATGGTTCCTGTGCGTGGTACCGTGGAGTGGCTCCCCCTAAACAGGAGTTCCTTGACATTGAGGATCCTTGAGTTCCTTTGGCACCAGCAGCATGGCTTGCAAGGAATTAGATTGGTCCACATTTGACATCACTTCCTGGAAACAGCATGAAAATAAAAACTTATGGGCAGGCCAGTAGCAGGGGGTGGGGAGTGCTAAGGAAAGGGATGTTGAGGCCATTCATACATTGCTTCTTCTGCTTCTTCCCCTGTGCTGTTCCCAGTGAGTGTCTTCTTACTCTATGGGTTTCAGCCAAGTTATAATGGCGGAAGGCAGCATCAACAGTATGATTGGCTGAGAGGTGTTGTCTCTGATTCTGGGTAGCAGGCCTACCAGGTTCTTACTGTCTTGAGAGACATCCCTCCTTGTGAAGAAAGCTTGTAAACCCTCTCTTTCCCACTCTCCCACCTTCTGCCTGGGTCAAAACCCAAAATCTTTCCACATATGAAATTATTCCACACTTACTATTTTAGAGCCATTCCTTTCTCTTAAGACACATATACAGAGAGACATGTGGCCGGCTGAGATTAAACATGCATTTTGGGCTCCATGAAAAGTGGTAGTGGTGTCATCAGTTAGGGCACCCTTTTGCACTGGCAAAGAGAGTTGTGTTATCTTCCAAGGACTAAGCAACTCTTTGAAAATTGACTGTCCAAGAGAAACAGTATCTTCTTTCAGGATACTTTATGCTACAAAGTTAATATATATAGCCTGGAAGACCTAAGAGTTATATGCAGCTTCTAGCTTTGCGTCTGGAATAATCAAATTTCAGTTTTTAAAAAGTGTTTCAGGATATGGACTTACTCCATATGCTTAACCCACCTTCTTTTTCATCTTTATGCCATTAATGTAATTCTGATGTCACGGTCTCTCTTAGCCAGTTCTAAGGTTTACTATTTCTATTAGGATTTTGGAACTTTGTAGACCAAGGAATTGTCATCTTCCTCCTGATCCTCCAAAGTTCCAGGCACAGAATGCTTTTTAATCAGGCCGAACACAGCTCCAAGCCCTGCGGCTTGCTGAATGGAGAAATAAATTATTACAACAAGAATTTCACAGAAGGTAAACATTTATGTTCTCTCCCCAAATATGCGATTAGGAGAGCTGGCCAGTGATCCACACACATTTATTAAACTGTGATTATAAATGCTCCTTTGGAGTAATGACAAAACCCTCCACTGTCTGAAAAGGAGTGTTGTTCAGTCCAGCCCTTCCATTCCCCCTTCTGAGCTTGTCCTTTCTTTTCTGGATTTCCCCAAGCTCTGGGTCCGCGCCCCACTTTTTGGGGATTCTCAGACCTAGATCTGAAGGATACTCACACTTATTCTTAGCCAGGCCTGCCCCCTGTGGCCTTTTCATGCTGTTCATCAAGGTAGAATTTAAAGATGTCATCCTGGGCCAGTCTGTTGATTTCAATATATTTTTAAAACAAGAAAAAGGAAAAAGAATCTGTTCAGTCCAGTATAAGACTCCTGTTTTACTTCCTGTACGGTTATATCCTATGTGACATTTACCTTCTTTCTCTCTGTTGATACTTTTTGATTTGTAATTTTTTTCAGTTTGTTTCAGCAATCAGTTGTATCATTCCTCTATTATGTTTTTTTTAATGTCCTTGTTTAGCTGTTAGATTTGCACTTATTACTTTGTAAAGGGGTTCTACGTTGGAAGCTTTTAACATACAGTGGGGAAGAATGTCAAACGTACGGAGGACAGTGTTCCTTCCCTCATTGCGGAATGCCAGCAGAAGCAGTATTCTGTTCCTGCCTTCTCCTCTGGTTTCTCCTGCAGCATGTGTAAGTTTTTGACAGAGACTGGAGGGTGGCAGCAACATGTGGCTGCTTCTTGCTAGCTAAACTGCAGCTCCCAGCCTGCCAGCAAGCAAACTAAGTTGGCCATTTGAGTAGCGGTGTGAAAAACAATATAAAAGACTCCTCAATTGGCTTAATTTATAGCTGTGGGTTTTAGTGTCATGCATAACTTTCCCTGAAACACCCATAACAGAACAGTTTCCCCTCCACGCCAGCAATTCGAAAATATTTTTAAAAATAATAATAAAGAGTTTACATTATTTTCAAATCTTTGCTTAGTGAGTATGAAAAAATAAGTTAACTTGCTGCCGTAATTTAAAGCTTTTTGGGGAGCAGCTGGGGTGGGAAGATAGTTTGGTGGGTAGAATAATATGGGGTGGGTTGTTTTTGTTGTTGTTGGATTCTGAAAGCTGAGATTTTCTTGTGCTGGGAACACATGAAAGTTGCTGAATAGACAAGCAGACTGTGCATGTCTCTGACGCTTTGTATAATTCGTATGTGGACACTTGAGTCTCCGGACAATAAACAGTATTATCAAAGAAAATGGAAACAGGCTCTTTTTGGGTGGCATACACTTTTTTTCTGCTGAGGGGCAGCCAAAATTCCTGCAGGGTCTCTTAACCACTTAATAGTTCAGAACATTTGAATAGAAAAATACAGGCGAATCAGTGGAGGACCCCACTTCCTTTCCGTAGCCGCAGCGTCAATGGCTTTAAATGTCCTCCTCCCACCTATTTTCAGTATTTCTGCCATGTTCTTGATGTTCCCTTCCCAATCCAAAATTGGAGCTACCAGTTGTCTGAGTGATGGCAATTAATAATCCTGCAATGCTGTTTATATCAGTACACCAGGTGTGATGACCCAGAGTGTAACACAAATGTAACAAAATCCAACACGTAAATAAATGTCCTTTAATGCCTCCAACTTGGCCCCACTGTTCAATAGTTCTTAGTTGGAGATAAAACGTACTCAAAAATAGTCTTCAAAAGAGAGCAATACAGTCCAAATTTAATGAGCAGATAGAGGTGAAAATAAAAACCAAACAAATTACAATGATGAAATTTCTACAACGGAACAGGAGAAATATTTATCCAATTCAAGGAGATAAGAAGGCACAGTCTGTTGGGAGGATGCCATCCAAGATAACCTCAAGCCAAAATAAAACATGTTTTGTCTCCAGTGTTTGCCAGAATGCAGGTCCAAACTCTTATGCGGTTCTCACACCTATAGCCCATGAAGAGGATAAAGGCCCTCTCCTCCCGAGTAGACCACGTTTCTCCCTTATCCTCTCCTCCCTGCATGCCCTAGGATGGATAGGGCAGAGGTGGGATTCAAATTTTTAACAACCGGTTCTGTGGGCATGGCTTAGGTGGTGGGTGTGGCTTAGGTGGTCATGTGATTGGGTGGACATGGCTTGGTGGGCATGTTGGCTGGGCATGTCCAACTCAATATCACTCACATTGAGGCGCGCATCTCCTCGCCTGGCCTCTCATGACTCTGGGGATGCTGCAACAGTCGTAAGTGTGAAAAATGGTCATAAGTCACTTTTTTCAGTGCCATTGTAACTTTGAATGGTCACTCCACACAAGTAAAGTACCAGCAAAGGAGGGGGAAAAAAACTCCAGACACATTCCTGAGACAGGAAGTCTAGTCCTGCCAAGAATGTAATAAGGGTTAACAGAGAGACAGTTTCTGTAAGCAACACCAGAATGTTTCCTTCCTGCCTTCCTTACAGGATTAGGCCAGTAGTTTCTTCTAACAACCGGTTCTCCAAACTGCTTAGAATGTTAACAACCGGTTCTAGCGAATAGGTGCAAACTGGTAGAATCCCACCCCTGGGATAGGGGATGGGCTTGGGTTCTCCTCTGACTGCTCACCCGGCCTCTGCCCTTCCCCAGCCTCCTCCACAACCTCCGGAGCCACACTTCCACTCTGTCACTCCCTCACTCCCTGTCTCGGCTGTTCCTCCTCTCCCTCAGAGTCAGTCTCACCCAGGGGCATGACAATGACCTTGAGCCAGTCACCCTCCCTCGGCTCTTGGAATGGAGCAAGGGCAAATCACTCCCAAAATCTTGCCAAGAAATTGCACAGACCTGTCCAGTTACCAGGAGTCAAGATTCAAAGGCATACCCCACCCCCAAATCCCAACAAGGTTCACAGAGGCGGAATAATAATTAGATACTGGAATGAACACTAACATGGCAGAGATACAGAAACAAATTTTGTTTTTGCTTATTGTGTAGCAATCGTCCAGATTCTTGCAGCTCAGATACAGTAGCCCTAACTAACTACACACAATTCCAAATTGAAGCTCTCTACATATCTTATGGAGTTAGAAGAATCCATTGGATCGTTAAAAGGGGTTGAGGATTCACTACTGCTATTCACAGCTCTAAATAACTTCTCCAGTGCTAATTTTTCTCCCCAGCATAAATATTTAGAAGCTGATTTAGGCCAGCCCCAGCTCATCAGTCCTGTATTATCAGGTATCTGGGAATAAAATCACACAAAGAATAAACTTTGGCTTCAAAGGAGAACCATCTACCTACCCTGTATTGTCTAAAATCCTGGTGAAAGATCCTCTGAGCACTGCTACGTGTGGTCGCTTAAATTGGATCATCGCGGTAGGAGCCGCGATCGGTTCTGTGCAGGACCCTGGCTTCTGGACCCGAAGCTGCCTCGGGAGTGTCCCACCTTCCCCTCCCTCCTGTTTTCAGTGGTGTTCAAGAGGTGAATAGGACTACTCACAGCAGCCAACTCGCCATGGGACAAGTCACCATGGCCAACTCACTGCGGGACAACTCAACTCAATTTAATTATTTAAAATAATTTTAAAACTTCCCATTTCATTTTGTCCCATGTTTGGCATCCTTTCTTTAATGATTCTAAAGCAGAGGTGTCGAACTGGATTTCTTTGAGGGCTGGATCAGCATTGTAGTTCTCTGTGGGCTGGCGGGGGCGAGGCGGTGTGGGAGAGATGGGATGAACGCCTCCTGCAGTACCCTGCTGGCCAAAACAGGGTGTGTGTGTGTGGGGGGTACATGTGCTCCCCTGTGCCTCATTTTCAGCCTCCATGGACTGCTGCAGCATTCTCCCAGCTGAAAGCCTGAGGCGGCTGATAACAGGCTGCGCAGGGCTTCCATGAAGCCCGTTTTTGGCCCGCAGGATGCTACTGGAGACTGGGGAGGCCAAATACGGGCTGGGGGGGGGGGGGGCTGTGGCCTTTTTTGGTAGGCAGAGGCAGAGGCACCACAGGCTGGTCCTTTGATACTTCCAGGCTGGCCCCACAGGCCACATTTAAGCACCCCACAGGCCAGCCTTGAGTTTGACACCCGGTTCTACAGGTAATCCTTGATTTACAACAGTTCATTTAGTGACCAAAGTTACGACACTGAAGTGACTTATGACAATTTTTCACACTTGCACAATCCCCAAGATCAGGTGACCAAAATTCAGATGTCCTGTGATCAATTTTTGCGACCTCCTAACAAGCAAAGTCAAGGGGGAAGCCGAATTCATTTCACAATTGTGTTACTAATTTAACAAGTGCAACGATCCACTTAACAACTGTGGCAAGAGAGGTCGTAAAATGATGCAAAATTCACTTAACAAGGGTTTCACTTAGCAACAGAAATTATGGGCTCAATTGCGGTGGTAAGCGGAGGACTACCTATATTCCACTATCGCTTCGCGACGAGCTGTTCCGCAGCAAGTTGGCCGTGGCAAATTGTCCTGATGCGAGTGGGCCGGGCACTTTTATTCGAATGAGTAGCAAAGTGAGGGGATGAAGGACGCAGCGGCCTCTTCTGCCTACCAGCAAAGCCATCGCTTCGCGGCTTGCTTGGGCCAAAGACCACTCAGCCAGGCGGCGCTGCCTCCCGGAAACGTGCGAAGGGGCAGCCTTGCGTCAGAGCAGGATGGGCAGGGTTGGCTTTCGCTTCCCCGCCCAGTCAGGAGGCGGATTGGGCCTGGATTCGCGGCCTAGCAGCTGCGCTCTCGCCTTCCCTATGCGCTGCGTTGGACACGTGTTGTGTATGCGCACACGCTCTAGGAGCGCAGGGACCGCTCCGGATGGTGAGTGAAAGGTCAGAATGAGAACGGGAGGAAGAGCGCGGGGCGAGCGAGGGGGTCGGTGCAACGGAGAGGGCTTGGGCCACGGGGTGGCGGTTGCTCGCGGAGAGCGATCGCTCGGGAGTCCGACTGCCTGGGCTGCGTGACCCTTCTTCCCCCGCTTCCCTCACCGCGGCTATTCCTGTGCAGCTCTTGTTCGGCCGTGCTCGCTTGGATTGATGGTCCCTGGCGTCAGGGCGAGCGACTTCTGCTCGAATCCCCGTGGCGTACCCGGTGAATCGGGGCCGTGCCGAGGAGGAGCCGCCTCCGCTGTGAGCCCAGGCCCTGCCTGGACCGTCTCCGGAAGGCGACGCATGTAGGTGTCCTTGCACGAACGCCGGAGGCTCCGGAGCGCCTTGGAATTTGGCTTTAGGGGCCGCCGGATTAACCTCGGCCAAGGTTTTCTGGGCTGGGGGAGGACAGCGTATCTGGTTGGGAAGTGGGGGGAATTGCGCGGGGCTTACCCCCAAACTCTAGGCACATACTGAGGCTGGTGGGTCTAAGGCGCGGGCGCTCTTTGCAAAGGAAGCGAGGTGGGGAAGGACAGAGGGCGAGAGGGGGAAAGAGTTGAGTCCCTTCTTGTCTTGTGGTCAACAGATCGGAAGGTAGACGAAGCATTTCCCCCTTAGAATGGGGGCGTTTCTGCTGAATCCTTGCAACAATGCCTTTTGCTAAACGCTGGGCTCCTTTTGGCCTGTTATCTCACAGAGCAACCTCCCTCCTTTCTTTCTCCCTTTCACCCCGGATGAAAGGAATTGTGAGGCTGCGCTGGAGAAGTTTGCTTCCAGGCACCCAGTGACATTCTCTTCTCCCTGATGATTCAGTTCTCCTGACATGCGCTTGCATCTCTCCCTCCTCCCCCAACTTCCCATGTTGTTTCCTTAGCATCCCTATCTTGTGTGTCCTTGGCTGCCCCGTTAGATGCTCCCACTTGCCAAGTGGATGAGATTTGTTTTGCATGTGACACCTGGTGCCCTCCAGGTATGCTCTATTTAATTGCCCACTAGCCGGAATTTATGTAATGTAAATCCAGCACATCCCAGGTGTGGGAGACTGTTTTGTTAGATAACTGTGATCCCTCTGTGTGAGAAGTTGGGAGGTTCAGAAAAAAAAAATGTGAGTGGCAAATTTGAAGCAAGGTAGACTGAGGAAACTTTCCTGACACTGTTTATTTTAGAGAGGTGCTCATGTTCAGATAAAAGTATGCTGTAATGTGTGTGATAGCATTTCATGTATACAGTTACCTACACAGACACACACGCACCCTGGAAAAATACCTGGTTCCCCCCAAAAAGGGACACATGATGCAACCCCCCTTTCTTTCAAAAACAGAGTACAATATGGATTTTTCCTGTTATATTTATAAGAAAGGTTCATCTATTCAGCCTGGCAGCATGTTTTAATCTTCTATTAGTAGAGACCCTTGGGGTTTCTTAATGGGAAGTAAAACTATTGCCAATCAAATTTCAAGGCAATCCACGAAATGGTCAGATAATAGTGTGAGCCTTTTTATTTATTTATGTTATTTATATTTCTTGCTATGGCTGCTAATTTGTCTGTCTTAAGACTAAGCAAATTTCACACCTCATTAAAGGCTATAATGTGAATTGCATGTTCTAGAGCACAGTCATTTCAGGAAACAGAAATACATCATTTACAAGTTAATTTCCAGTTAGTTGCAAAGCAACATGAAAGTACATTTAGAGCCCTCATATGCAGCAAAAACTATTATATAATCTAATCCTTCGTTGGATTTTTTTGGGGAAAAAGTCTGTTTACTGAGTAGAGAATTTTGGGTCCAGGAGGTATGAGATACTAAAGGATACATTGAAAGGCTTAATGATGTACATACAATTGTAGGCTTTTCAGAAATGTAAAAAAAAATATTTTGTAGTTTTTATCCAATCCTGCCTTTCAAATAAGTATATTTCTAGTTTTTGATACAGGAATTTTATTCCTGTATCTTAATAGATAATATATATTTATTGCTACGCATTTGAAATTTTACAGTTGGGAAATCTAATTATAGGTGTGCTCTGAATTTATCTGATTGTTTAAAAAGATTAGATAATTAATCTAAAGATAGATTGGTTATAGATTTTTTTTAAACAGAAGCTTGTGTTGTATGAAAACCAAATTCATGTTGATCATGATTCCTAAAGCATCATAAAAGTTCATGGCAATTTAAAAAGGTACCCGCCCAGTCCTTATAATCCATATTCAACATAGAAAGATGAGAGGCACAACAAGCAAAATAGAACTAGAAGTAAAGAAATAAAGATTATCAGATTGTCTCAATAACGTATTTGAGGGTGGATTTTACTACAGTACTATAGAGAAAAAAGGGCTGAGCTGGAGGCATTTGATTTTGAGGTCAAATAACCTTTTTTTTTTTTTTTTTGCAGAGTGAAGTTGCCTTGCTAGGATGGTGGTTGTTGCCTTTACCAAGTGATGCACCATGCCAATAGTGGACAAATTAAAAGAAGCCCTAAAGCCTGGGCGAAAAGACTCTGCTGACGATGTTGAACTGGGTAAATTGTTGGCAGCTTCTGCCAAGAAGATTTTGCTGCAAAAGATTGAGTTTGAACCAGCCTCCAAAAACTTCTCCTACCAGCTGGAGACCCTCAAGAGCAAGTATGTTTTGTTGAACCCGAGGACAGAAAACTGCAGTCGGCACAAGGGCTCTGAAGAGGGACCCATACGAAAACAAGGTGACTGCCTTGTTCGTTGCACTTGTCTTTTGGAGAATGAGGTCTTATTTTGGTTTTGACTTGCTGACTTCTCCTTTTTTCTTCCAACAGGTAATGAGCATGTGTCAGGAAGTGATGGGGTGCCAGCTCCCCAAAAGGTCCTTTTCCCTCTGGAGCGACTCTCTCTAAAATGGGAGCGGGTGTACCGTGTTGGAGCTGGTCTCCACAACCTGGGCAACACCTGCTTCCTCAACTCAACCCTGCAGTGTCTGACGTACACCCCACCTCTAGCAAATTATCTGCTTTCTAAGGAGCACAGCCGCAACTGTAAGTGTGTGGCTGAGCTTGCATGTGTTTTGCAGTGCTATTCATATCTCTTTTCCCCTTAGAGCAAGGGTCTTCAAACTTGGCAAGTTTAAGACTTGTGGACTTCAGCTCCCAGAATTCTCAAGCTAACATGACTAGAGGAGGAATTCTGGGAGTTGAAGTCCACAAGTCTTAAAGCTGTCAAGTTTGAAGACCCCTGCCCTAGAGCAAAGGCTATAGGAACTACTTGTTTCATTTTCCAAAGCCTATGAAGGTGAATGGTCAGGGAATGAGGTATTTAGAAGGGTACATGTGTGCAACATTGTTGGTGTATGTCTTTTGGTGTGTGGAAGGATTCGGATGGATTCAGGGCTGCTTCTGGTAAGCTACTCCTTTTTCATTCCCATTATTACTTTCAAAGCATCGATGCAGGCAGAATTACTGTCCCCCAAACTAGAAAATTATGTCTGATTTTGCTTCTGCCACGATCTCATCAATCCCATGGGCATAGGATTGGAGTTAATCTTCCATGCATTGTGGGAGGAAGTTATATCCTTTTACATTACCGGATTGTAGGAAGGCTCATAGCAAGATCAGCCAGGTAAAAATCAGGCAAGACCATTCGGAAGTGTTGTTCAGATGATGATGATGTTATTTATTCCAAAATATAATTTCAAATTCTATAATTCTGCCCATTTTATGTGGAAATCTCCCCCCCCCACACACACACACACTCAATCGGAGCTTACTTTTTGAACTGCTGTACAATTTCTAATTACAAATTTCTGATCCCTCTATTCTGATAGTGTTTTGTGGGAAACATTAGGATTTTTCCAATATCATATATGTGGTTATGCTTTAACGGACTTACATGAGAAGAATCTCAATGTGTTTTAGACACTAGGAAGTATCTCCAACAGTTTGCGCTTAAGAAAACGTTATATCATGAAGTTAGGCTGTGATTTTAGATTCTGCTGCATTTGAGTTTTTTTGTTTAGGATTTGGATATGTTCCATTACTGAGGCCTTTGATTTCTGCAACTGAAATCTAGGAGCAGTGCTTCTTGTGACAAAGAGTTACTTTAATTACTCTTTGTTAGTTAACTGTAATATAGGTAGTCCTTAACTTATGACCATAATTGAGCCCAACATTTATGTTATTAAGTGAGAAATTTGTTAAGTGAGGTTGCTTTTATGATATTTCTTGCCATGTTTGTTAAGTGAATCACTGCAGTTGTTAAATTAGTAACACGGTTGTTAAGTGACTCTGGCTTCCCCATTGACTTTGCTTGTTAGAAAGTCACAAAAGTTGATCACATGATCCCAGGACACTGCAACCGTTCTAAATATAAAGCAGTTGTCAAGCATCTGAGTGTAAATCATGTGGCCATGGAGATGCTGCAATGGTCCTAAGTTTGGAAAATGGTCATAACAAAGTCACTTTTTTCAGTGCCTTTGTAACTTTGAACGGCCACTAAATGAATGGCTGTAAGTCGAGGACTATCTTTAATGGGCCTGCAATGTTGTGCGAGCATAGTGGGTGGGTTTTCCTTGGCTTGTGGGGTATAAGAGAAGGGTGAGTAATTCAAGGTTAGCCCACATGCAGTGCTGTATCACGTTCCAGCTAGCAGCTGCCTTTCATCGCATAAATGCTTATGATGGGAGACTGGCAGACTATGCTGGCAGCTGTGAAGGTCTTGGGCCAGCTGTGGGGATACATAAGAGTTGCTTTCCTCACTACGCCATCCCTTCCGTACTAGTGGTACTGACTCTTAGTTGAAGAGTGTACATCTAGGTAGAAGTGGGTAGATGGCAGCTTTGGTGGTTTTGTTTTAAAAGTCAGATGAGCTATTTAAATAGCAGCAAGGATCATTTTGCGCTCAAAAAGGGACCAGCAGCTTAATGCACATATTTTAGAAAAATTTCCCCTTGTTTGAATAATTTTTCCTGTCTGAGCTGCTTAATGGGTGGCATTGCATTGAGGAGATTTACAGGTATGTGGCAGAGAAGCTTGGAGTCAGGATAGGAAGTTATTAAACTGTCCAGGTTATCAATCTATATTTTTTATTATGGCCTTTAGCCAGCACATAAAAGAGGAAAAAAGACAAAATGGATGGATATGGAATGAAATAGAAATAGAATAGAAATAGAATAGAATAGAATAGAATAGAATAGAATAGAATAGAATAGAATAGAATTGGAAGGGACCTTGGAGGTCTTCTAGTCCAACCCCCTGCTTAGGCAGAGAACCCTATACCATTTCAGATAAACGGTTATGCAATCTCTTCTTCAAAACTTTCAGTGTTGGAGCATTTATATAGACAGATTGACTAAGTGATGATCCCTGTAGGTCTGATCACAACTCAGTGGGTAAGCTATTTCAGTAAAGTGAAGATTTCAAGTGTAGGGTCTATCTTTATTTTGCTTCTAGCAAAAAAAAAAAAGTGATATAACGGAAGATGTATAATGTAGCTATTAATGAAAATAGCCAATTGTGATTTTATTTTCCCTTCCAGGTCACCAAGGAGGCTTCTGCATGATGTGCATAATGCAGAATCACATGATCCAGGCTTTTGCCAATAGTGGTAATGCCATCAAACCTGTGTCCTTCATCAGAGATCTTAAAAGTAAGCAGGGGTTTGGAATAACGTCTACCTGTCCAGTTCATATAGGGCAAGAGACCAGTGATCCTTTTGAGATGTTGACCATAATTTAAATATTTTCATGTGTGAATGCTGTTTTTTTTTTTTTTAAAGCAAGATTTCTAGAATTTATGGTTACAAAGAGAAGTATTAAGACATGTCAGCCATCGGAGAAAAAGTTGTGGTCCAAAGATGCTCTTTTTCAGGATTTTGCAAGATATAACTGAACACATCTCAAAGATTGTAAGGGTGAAACTTAAAAAATGTTATTTTATTTTTTATAATTGTATTAATATTTGTACAAATAACTCAAGGCAGTGATCGTATCCAACAAGCCTCCCTCCTTTTATTTTCCCCACAACAACAACCCTGTAAGGTGGGCTGGACTGGGAGAGAGTGACTGGCTCAAAGTCACCCAGCTGACTTTCATGGCCAAAGCTGGACTAGAACTCACACTTTTCCACTTTCTAGTGCAGGGGTCCCGACAACTTTAAGACTTATGGACTTCAACTCCCAGAATTCTCCAGCCAGCTATGCTATGCTGGAGAATTATGGGAGTTGAAGTCCACAAGTCTTAAAGTTGCCAAGTTTGGAGACCTCTGTTCTAGCGTATAATAGCCTTAGGCATTAGACCAAAGTGACTCTTTCAAAAACATTTTTTTTACTATATTTTATTTTTTGTTTTACTCATCAACATTTTTCTTAGATATGCTTAGGTGGAGAGTTTGGTTTTGATGGTGGTCAGTTTATAAAGAACAACTTTTGAGTTTCCATGCTGGGTTCAGTAATGACATTTGTTTCTGAAACTGTTCTGAGGTGTTCTGGAAGTTCTTTTTTTATCTCCTTTGGCAGAGATTGCACGACACTTCCGTTTTGGTAGTCAGGAGGATGCTCATGAGTTCTTGCGCTACACCATTGATGCCATGCAAAAGGCCTGCCTCAACGGTTACACTAAGTATGAACAACTAGCTCGCTTGCTGTGTGCTTGGGAGAGAACACGGGGTTGAACTGATCTTGTAATTGTGTCCTCATTAAATTCGTTTACTGAAGCATTAGCTTTCCCATATATGGGGAAAGGGGAAAATGCATGCTACATAAGCAACAGTGATTAGGTCTACCTTTCCTTGCTATGGAAGTAAATATTAAAGCAAGTAATCCTTGCTTTAAAGGTAGCAAAAGATCCTATTGAAGGAAGAAATAGCAATAAGCACAGACTTATATACCGTTTTACAGCCCTTTCTAAGCAGTTTACAGAGGCAGCAATTTGCCCCCAACAGTCTGGGGCCTCATTTTACCCACCACGGAAGGATGGAAGGCTGAGTCAATCTTGGGCCTGGTGGGATTTGAACTGCCAAATGGCAGGAACCAGCTATCAGCAGAAGTAGCCTGTAGTAGTGCATCCTAACCACTGCGCCATCACAGCATGTTAGGTTCTTGGTGTTCTTTGAGCTCGATCATTTTCTTGAAGATGTTTTGTTACCAAGCTAGATAACATCATCAGTGCACTGTTAACAACAACATTTGAAGAGAACAATTGAGCTCATAGAAAACCCCAAATCCATCAGTTTAACCCAGAGTTGCAGGTATTCTTTGCTCTTGAGAGGAGGAAATTCATGCCTGGTGATTTTGATTGCTTGTGTTTTAACTCATTAATGAAGAATGGCATTTTATCAGGTATTTTTGAGCTACACCCCCCATTATGTCTCATTATAGGCTGTGCTACTTACAATTCCTGGAAAATGTAGTGTAGCAACACTCCTTATCCTTATTTAGGCCACTCAGTATAAATCAGAGTTCCCCAGTGATCAATATTAACCTCCAAGGATCAATGGGATTATTGATCATTACTATTACTATTTATGGTTCTATGGTTTAACATTGTATTTATTACATTTTCATATAATAAATGTTGGGGGTGAATGAACTATCTGAAACCTCACGAAGAGATCAATGAGCAGCAGAGTTTGGGGACCCTTGTTTTAAATGAAAGCATTTCTGAAATCTAGTCACCCAATTGCTTGTCTTTTCAGGTTGGATCGTCAGACTCAGGCCACCACGTTGGTGCACCAGATCTTTGGCGGCTACCTCCGATCTCGTGGTGAGCGCGGCTTAGCGAGGCCCCAGATGAGGGTGTGCTGGGAGGTTTCCATATTCCTGGAGTTTTAAATTTTGGCTAAGTCTGTTATAATATGGCATCTCCAAAATTCCCTTCAGTGCCCAATTATACCTCTATAGGTTCAGTTGATTTATAGTTGCTTTCCAGACACTGTAGACCAGGGATGTCAAAACTCGATTTCATTGAGAGCCACATTAGGGTTGTGCTTGACCTGGGGGTGGGGCTTGGGGTGTGTGGCCAGGGGGGCAAGGCCAGCTCAACGTCACTTGTGTTGGGGGCGCCTGTGGTGGCCTTCCAAGCTCTCTTTTCACTGGCAGCGGGTTGCAGGAGGCTGTTGCAGCCAAAAATGGAGCTCGGAAGGGCAGAACGTGACCCTTTCAAGTTCCATTTTTGCTGGCAGAGGCACTGTGGGCCAGTCCTTCACTGTTTCCCAAGCCAGCCCACGGGCCAGATTTAAGCACCCTGCAGACTGGATGCAGACCACGGGCCTTGAGTTAGACACCCCTGCTGTAGGCCTTTCCTTCTAGTTTT
Organism: Pseudonaja textilis; assembly: GCF_049901715.1. Taxonomy (NCBI): domain Eukaryota; kingdom Metazoa; phylum Chordata; class Lepidosauria; order Squamata; family Elapidae; genus Pseudonaja; species Pseudonaja textilis. The sequence continues at coordinate 110,886,734 of NC_141991.1, read as the reverse complement.
TGGCCTCTATCAAGGCTACGAAGCGGATAGTAAGCACCTGGTAGCTTAGCTGATTTCATTGGTGGTTTTGCTAGACGCAGAGACGGAAACCTCGTCTGTCTCAGTATGAAATGTGACATTGGCAGGGAGCTGTGACCGTGAAGAACAGGCAAGCAACTGTTCTGCTTTCTTTGCAGTGAAGTGCTCCGTGTGCAAGAGTGTTTCAGATACGTACGACCCTTACCTGGATGTGGCTTTGGAAATCAGGGTATGCCAGCATTATTATTTCTCTTGCTTGCTTTCTTTAAAACCCACCTCAAAGGATGGTATCGCCTAGATGTCGGTTGCGATCATCATGAAATATTGAAGGTCCACTTTCTGAATTGTTTTAAACCATGGGGTAGATATGCTGATAGGAAGCTGTTCCAAGCATACCATTTCTCAAAGCTCACGGCCTTTGCAGAAAAAGGGCAGCTGTCCTGTATAAAAAGGCGTAAAAGCTGCTAAAATGCTAATAGGAGGAAGTAGCTAGAGCACACCCACTTGCCTAGCCTGCTGTTTAGGTTTATTCCCCTCACTTAGATCTGGAATACCCCAAAAGGATACTGCACTATATTATTACACAGTGGTATTTGCAACATTGATAACTAAGAGGGACAGGCAAATAAAGAGAGATATAGCTGGGGGATACGTTTGTGTGCCTGCTTGTGTGCATATGTTTGTTTGTGTGTGCATATGAATGCATATGATTATAGATATATCTTTGGGTCCAGAGAACTAGAGATGACTCTTAGGGAGACAAAGGTTACTTACTTCCCTTTAGTCTGAATTTCTAGGTGTCTCAAGCCGAATTTCCCTCTTCTTTTTATTACAGCAAGCAGCCAACATTGTACGGGCATTAGAATTATTTGTGAAAGCTGATGTCTTGAGTGGGGAGAATGCCTACATGTGTGCCAAGTGAGTTACATTTTTCCCCCCCCTTGGCTTCCCTCTGGATTTCTCTGCTATGTGTATAAACGGTTTCCCTTAACATAATTAGAAATATAGGTAGTTCCCGTTTAACAGTGTTAATTGGGACCTGGTTAAGTGACACAATCTTAAAGCACAGTGTCATGTGTCTATGCTGACTTGGGCTGGCAGTTCCAGTTGTGATCGTTAAGTGAATCCTGCACAGTCACAGCATCCCACAGTCTCAGGATCGCTATTTGTGACCTGCTGGCTTCCCCATTGACTTTGCTTGTTGGAAGCTGGCAGTGGAGGTCGCAAATGCAATCACATGACTGGGATGCTGCAGCTATGGTAATTGTGAGCTGGTTGCGAAACACCTGAATTGTGATCATCTGACTGTGAGGATGCTGAACCCTTGAGGTTCGGCTTTAAATCTTCTTGTTCAGCACCATTGGAACTTTGAATAGTTGCTGAACAAATGATTGTTAACCAAGGCCTTCCTAAACACACACACACACACACACACACACACACACGGAGGGAAGGAGGGAGGGAGAGAGAGAGAGGAAAGAAAGAAAGAGAGAAAGAAAGGATTGCAGGATCCAAACTGGATCAGTTACCAGAACCAGAGGTTTTGTCTTCCGACATCCCAGACAAAATCTCTGTGTCAAGACTCCGACTAATGAATCCAAGCAAATCAGAAATCTGAGACCAGGATCCTTCTCAAAGGTCTTCTTTATTGAGTACATCATATCAGCACAGTTTCAAAGGAAAACCACTTCTAAATCTTTCCCGTGGTTTCAGTATAAGTGAACTAGGAAATAACCCCATCTCCAAGTGTCACAGGTCACATTGGCCAATTGGATTAATTGGTGGGCTTTTCAGGCAGTCCTTCCCCAACTTTATCTGTTGCTAGTAGAGATGGCCTTGGTTTTCATGAGAAAGCTCTCTGTTGTGTCTAGTAAGGCATTCCAACCTCTGTCCCCCCCTTCCCCCTCTGTGTGGCAACTGAGGAACAGAAAATTGGTTGCTGCCAGATTCGGTTTGTAGTTGACACTCTGGTCCTGGTGATTGATCCAGACTGGATCCTGCAACATTATCCTGGGATAGGTATATTTGCCTTTCGTGAAAGAAATTGCAATAGCAAAAGCACTTAGACTTATATACCGCTTCACAGCCTTCTCTAAGCTGTTTACAGAGTCAGCCTATTGCCCCCAGCAATCTGGGTCCTCATTTTACCCACCTCGGAAGGATGGAAGGCTGAGTCAACCTTGAGCCGGTGATAATCGAAGTGCCAAACTGCTGGCAGCCGGTGATCAGCAGAAGTACCCTGCACTATTACATTCTAATCATTGCACCACAGCGGCTCCTATAAAGATTGTTTATCTTTTTTAACTATTTCTCTGCAAATCCTGTTGAGATCTAAAGGAATGGGAAAGCAAGGTCACCCCACCTAATCATTTATAAATTAATCAGTTGGCAGGGATGGGGTCATGGAGAAATAATCGAGTGAAAATGAACTTTTGATATCTATTTTTACATTTGGGATAGCTGCTTAATGCTTGAAGTCAATCGCTTTCCTAAATATTTAGAAACTATCCAGTGCACGTGACTTATTTTTCCTCAAGTAATTTGTCCTTAAAATGGAAGGATCTCTTTAAATTCGGTCCAAGTATAATGGAAGTAGGGGAGTTTTTAAAACCACTCTTTCTTTGGGGTGGCCTTAAATTTAGGGCTGTCTTCCTTTCAGTTACACGGCAGACTGAGATTTAGGAAACTGCCCTTCCTAAGATGCTTCAAACTTGCCTCTGTTAGTAGCAGTCCAGAAGCTGCACCCTCTATTGTGGATAGGCGTTTAGGGACTGGCTCTGTGTTTCAAGTACTTCATGTTTTGAGCGGGTGCCTAGAACTCACCCATTTCTCTTCCACGCAGGTGCAAGAAGAAAGTTCCAGCCACCAAGCGTTTTACCATCCACCGGGCCTCTAATGTCCTTACCATCTCGCTCAAGCGCTTTGCCAACTTCAGTGGGGGCAAGATTACCAAGGTGATCAGGAATGGGGGAGGAGGTGGTCCCTTCTCAGAAAGAGGGCTTGGGTGAACCCAGATGGCCAGTCCCTCTGACCTCCTTTAAGAGTGGCTGTCAATCTGTTAGGTAGCTCAATCCAATCTGTAGATAGCTCAATCTATAGACCACTGACTTGAGGTGAGGCTGATGCTCTTTGTGCAGGTGGATAGAAGGTGGAACAGATTTTTACGACCTCTTTCTCTCTCTCATGTAGGACGTGGGTTACCCTGAATTCCTGAATATTCGTCCTTACATGTCACAGAGCAGTGGTGACCCTGTCATGTATGGCCTCTACGCTGTACTTGTGCACTCGGGATACAGCTGCCATGCAGGGCATTACTACTGCTATGTCAAGGTGGGTCTTTGTGGATACGCTAGGCTGTGTGTGCTTTAGCCTTGGGGGAGTGGGGGGGGAGAAGGCTTTACTTCTATGCCTTTTGAGAAGTTCACAAAATTGCAATGTACCACCAGAACTGTTTTACTTTGTTTCCCTGTGGTTATCTTGTCTATGTAAAAGTGAAATACCACTCATGCATCATCACAAAATCTCCAGAACCGTAAAGCCTACAAACTTGAAATTTGGCACGTATGTTCCTCTTGGCTTCTAGGTGCTCACTAAGAAAGGATTTTTCGAAATGACCATCAGAGCATTAGTATTTTGTATATTATTATTATTAACATGCTCTGATGCTAAGGAGTTCTACTCTGCCTCCCCACCTGAAAAGAAATCTGTTCCAAATGCAAAACACAAGCAGAGGAGAGGAGTTTCGGTTTCAGTTTCACAGCAGCAACCAGCTTTAGTACAGAACAGTTGAGCTAAGCCACGCCCAGGCTCCTTGCTGTCTCCTTGCTCACACAGCAAATTCTCTTTCAGTTTCCAAACAGTCCTCAACTCTCACTGACAGGATGCTAGCCAGATGAATACTGATGGATGCTGGTAGGCAGAGCCAGAATTCCCCCCCCCACACACACACCTTATTTTCCTCCCCCAAAACTAAGCCCGATCACAGTTTCATAGCAAAGCATGGATATAGAGCTAGTTCTTAATATCCATGCAGAATGTTTCTGTGTCTTGTGGTCCATCTCCAAGTTTTCTCAGCGATGGAAGAACCTGTGATTTGGGGATTTTCTGAGATGCCCAAGCTACAGATTACTGGAAGTGATGTGACATCATAAGCTGCATTGAGCTCAGTCCAGACAGTGATTGTCCTAATGCCTTAAGTCTAATAACATTAATTAGCCAGACACCAGTATATTAGGATTAGGTATGACATTATCCACCTTCTTAGATAATCTCCAGTATTACTCTTTAGACATTGCTGTGCTTGGGCTGATTTGCCTGGCTTGCTGCTACTAATAAATGAATGAAATAAATGAATACATGTATGGAATCATCTTTTGAGGATAATGATGATTTACTAGGGGGTAGTGATGAATTATTCTTTCTTTGTTTATCTAGGCTAGTAATGGGCAGTGGTACCAGATGAATGATTCTCTGGTACATTCAAGCAACATCAAAGTTGTTCTCAACCAGCAGGCCTATGTACTCTTCTATCTTAGGTAAGAGATGCTTGTGGTTCCTATTGGCTTTTCCTGCTTTCCCTTTGGGCGTTGTTGCTGTCACCCTGATATCTGAGCTGGTGTCTTCTAAGCCATTCTTGTTTTGTGCTTTCTTATTTTATGCCCTCTGAAAAGCTCAGGATCATTATCTAACAAAACCCAATAACCTTAATACTAGGGATGACCTAGTTGGCGCCATTGCAATTCTGGATGGCTGGGAAGTAGCCTGAGTGGCAAGCATCTCCTTGTACTACTCGTGACCTGAATTGGCCTGGTTAATTATTGAGAAATGTGTTCAATGTATCATGGTTCACCAGCCATCCTTTCTGTTAGAGGGAAGGGCCAACATGCTTGCTGTGGGGGGGAAAAATGTAGTTCTGGGTCCAGTCCCCAGCACCTTCAGGCTGAGATGGAAAAGAGTCCCACCTCTGATTCGCTGTCCATTGATGTAGACCAGGGGTCCCCAAACTTGGCAACTTTAAGACTTGTTATGATGACCCAGGGTGAGATACAAAATAAACACAGTCACAAAAAACAGGTGAAGCCCCTTTTATTCCTTCACTTTGCTTCCAAGCTCCAAATATCCTTGTCTGGAGACAAAAAACTCCCACACAAGCAGTTACAAGAAGGAGGAAATGCCATTTAAATTATAAAAAGTAAAACACAACACAAACCGGGCAAGATAAGGGCTTGAAGATGTCCACAGATATCAGAACACACACTGGGAAGGACGCCAGACTCAGAGAGGAACAATTAATAGAGATATTTCCACACTTTTTTCCAGCATTAGCCCGTACGCATGTCCGTCCTCTTATCCAGTTGTCACAGCTGCAGCCCATGAAGAGGATCAAGGCCCTCTCCTCCCCAGTGGGGGCCCTCCCCCCCCCCATGTCCCGCCCTTATCCTCTCCTCCCTGCGTGCCCTAGGATGGAGAGGGGATGGGCCTGGGTCCTCCTCTGACTGCCCAGCCGGCCTCTGCCCTTCCCCAGCCTCCTCCACAACCTCCGGAGCCACATTTCCACTCCCTGTAGGCTGTTCCTCCTCTCCCTCAGAGTCAGACTCCACCAGGGCCATGACACTTGTGGACTTCAACTCCCAGAATTCTGGGAGTTGAAGTCCACAAGTCTTAAAGTTGCCAAGTTTGGAGACTTCTGATGTAGACAGTACAGAATTTGAGGAAAACCTTTAGTGAAAGGCAAAGGGTCAGGCAAATTGATGAATAAGTTAATGAAATAAAATATTTTTCTTTAAGGATCCCAAGCACTAAGAAGAATCCTGAAGTACTTGTCTCCAAAAGCAATTGCTCAATGCCTAGCCGAACAAACATCTCCTCCGATCACTTGAAGAAAAGTGCAACTAATGGTACCCTTGCCTCACCACTGATAAGCAAAGTGAGTGGCACCCCAGAGCCATGCTCCAAAATTGGTCTAATGCGTCTGAACCTAGGAGAGAAAACGTAGGTGGGAAAATGTGCCTCCTGAGTAGTCAATTTTGGGCCACTGAAGAGGAATCCATATATTATAGCTATTAAGTAATGATGTTCCACCCCCAGACAATAAAAAATCTTGCTCTGACTTTAATTTCTCAGATCTGGCTGCTAGCTGTACAGCTTTATTGTTGCGAGAACTTCTGCGGAGATAGCAGAATTTCGCTCTAATCTGTAGGAATTCCATTTAAGTTATTTGAGTTGATCTAGTGGGGTTGAATCTTAAGACGGTTAGGTTAATATAGATAACAGCAACCTTATTTCATTTGGCAAGGCCACCAGAGTTATAGCCAGCTTTTCACCTTTCAGGTACATGTACATTGTGCCTGTTACGCAGATCGTGGTGCAGTGGATACTTTTACTGATCCAGCACTTCTGTCTATCTTCTCCGTAGAGACAAGATGCAATTCAGGTTAAGAAGGCTTCAGACCCCAAGGAATCTGGTGTTCCTGTTTCCCGCAACACCTTTGTTTCCAACAACAAAACTCAGAATGGGATACTTCCTCCTCTTCTTCCCAAGCTCATACCCGCTGTTGGATTCTCATCTCCCAAACTCTCCAGTAAGCCTGCTTTCTTGGATGACTTGAGCAAAAGGTCCAAGAAGCATCCACCCTTGTCTCTCAAAACTTCTCAGGACTTTGGTCAGACTGCCAGTGCTAAACTGGAGCTGGCCAAGCAGAGCTCCTGGGGAGGTAAGAACTTGGTGGCATCTTTGCAGCTGTCGAGCAGCTCTGGAGGAACCTGTGAAGCCAAAGCACACGAGGAAAGTACGGAGCTACCAAGCAAGGACTCCTCCTTGACCTCTTCGTCATCTTCTAGCAGCTCATCTTCCTCCAGTCCAGCTCATAAGCCAGCGAAGGGACTTTCTCAGGCCACAGTAGGAGCTGATGGCTACTCTTCCTCTCAGGAATCGGACTGTGTGTCTGGGAAACATGCTCCTGAGGACACCAAGTTTGCCAAGCTGAAATCCCCATTGTTGGCTAATTTAGCCAATCTGGAGTTGGGAAGCACCATGTCACCCCCGCCTGCAAAGAAACTGGCACTTTCTGCCAGGAAGGTACGTTTGGGAGAAGGAATTGGGCGTGCCATTCTCGGGGGGGTGGATGTGAGGCGGTGGAAAGAAGTGGTGGTGAGAAAGGGGAAAGCTTGATAAAGAAAAACCAGGTGGCCTTTCCCTCAATAAAGGCGCAATATGCTCAGGAGTCCTCTACAGTTAGCCCTTGACTTAACGTCCAGAATTGAGCCCCAAAATTTTTGTGGTTAAGTGAGACATTTGTTAAGTGACTTTTGCCCCATTGTATGACCGTCCTTCCCTCAATTGTTAAGTGAGTGACTGCAGTCGATCAGTTCATCACTAGCGGTTAAGGGAATCTGGCTTCTCCACTGACCATATTTGTCAGAAGGCCTCGAAAGGTGATCACATGGCTTTGGGACGTAGCAGCAGCGGTCATAAATATGAACCAGTTGCCAAGCACCTGAATTTTGATCCCATGATCATGGGGATGCTGCAAAGCTTGTAACTCTGAAAAATGCTAATAAGTCACTTTTTTTTCGGTGTTGTAACTTTGAATGATCATCAAATGAATTGTAAGTGGAGGACTAGATGTATATGCGGGCAGTAACCAAAATGATACCTCATCTAGCAAGCTTGCAATGCCCCAGCGCAGTAGACAGCATTTGTGGGAAGTACGCTTTATACTTGAAGTCTCCGTGCCCAAGACTGTTTCCCCGAGGCCTTGGGGGTGAAATGTGTTGAGTTGGCTTCCCTCCTCCCTCCTCTTTCTGGCTATGAAGAGTAAGATGTAGAACCTTTTTGGTGGGTGGGGGAACCAAGAGCCCTACTAGGCCATTTGAATGGCACGCTGAGGCTTGCATTCCAAGAAGAGGACAGGACCAGGACGAAAAATAAAATCTAAAATGGATTGAATTGAACAATTAAGATGATATGAACTGACTGAGAAGCGACAGATTTCCCTCTTTGGCCAGGGTGAGAATTGCCATGCGTTGGTAACCCTCTTGGGGGGTGGGGGCGTTTTGAGGAAGGCCTCTTGGCTTTGTGAGCAGCCCATGGCCCTGAACCGCAGCCTGTCCACCCTCCTGCTGCGTCTGCTTGGAAAGAGAGAGAGAGAGAGAGAGACCCTTTCGCTTCATTAGGCCAGAACAGCAAGCTTGGCAAGGGTGTGACCTTCAGGGGTAAAGCTAGCATGTCCTGGGAAATGGGGAGGTGTCAGTGGCCCATTATTTATTCTAACACATCTTCTGTCTTTTGACATGTCCTTCCTTGTTTTCCCTCTGTTTCTAACCACAAACACTTTTCTGATTCTTCTTCCCCTCCCTCTTCCACCCCTACTTCTCTTTGTTTTGTGCCCACCCTCTCTTCTTACGCCACCCGCTGTCCCTGGGGTCATGGAAACCTCCTTTTAGACCACCAAGTTTTTATTTATGTCGATAACTACAGGGCAGCAACACCCTGCGGAAAGTGAGCGGCAGTGAGCATCAGGCACCGCCCCATTCCCCCCCAGTTGCCACATATACCTCCCAATTCGTCTGCGCTGCTGCACTTGTCCAACCCAGGTAAGCTATGGCCAGTAGGGCTTCAAGGTGAGACAGCCTGCCTCATAAGTGGCCCCTGTGCTATTGGAATACGGGCACCTCAATGAGGCCTTTTTGTTAGTTAAAGTCTTTGTTGGAATCCCTCCTGGGGATTATTTCTGGGTTAAAAGCCGGCTAGCTCAGAGGAATCTGGTTGGTTCAGGTGCTTTTTGGATCCATGTTATGGAACCGAAAATTGCATCCAGAGAGGTGAAGCATCATTTGCTCAGCTAGAAATGATGCCTGAGAACGGATTCCAGTTGCATAATTTAATATTAGTAAGTTCTGTTTCCTCCATCCCCTGGAAGGCTTTTCTTAGAGCTGTAGTGGTGCCATGGTTAGAATGCAGGATTGCACGCTAATTATTCAGCTCACTGCCAGGAGTTTGATGAAGATTGACTCAACCTTCCATCCTTCCAAGGTCGGTAAAATGAGGACCCAGATTGTTGGGGGCAATAGGCTGACTCTGTAAAACAGCTTAGAGCACCGTAAAGCACTGTGAAGCGGTATATAAGTCTGAATGCTATTGCTATTAGGATAGAGTAATTGACCTGTGAACCAATCCGCAGCTTACCTATAATTCCTAGTTATAAATATATTTTGTAGCAAAAGATCAACCTCTGGAAACAAAATGCAGTCCTGCTGCTGAATAGTAAATGCTTCACATACTATTTTTTTTCAAGTAAATTGAGTAAATGGTGTAGGTCAGTTTATTTAGCAAAAAGACATAGGATGTGCATTTTAAAAAAAAAGGAACTAGTGTAGATTAGACGTCTGCCACACAAAAAAAGGAGAGTTCTAGGGCAAAAGGCGCAACTAGATTAATAGAATGATGGAAATATTGAAGAGAAATGCCTTCTAGTCATTTAGACATAGTCTAGAAGTAATATGGGACAGCAACATTTCATTCCCATCATGCCTTGAAACATCACTATTCTTGTGCACTATAGAATACCCTCAAATGTATCTGCAAAGAGAAAAACAAATTAGAGTTCACATCGATCTTGATTTATTATAATAATTTGGGAAATAAGCCCCAGTTAACTAGTTTGCACGTAATACATAAGTCGTAACCATGCAAGCCACTTTAAAGATCCAGCATGATGTGTGACCCAGCCATTGTTACATAACATGGAGGCTCCAGATTTGGCCGTGAAATAAGGAAATAGAAATTCTATAATTGGAAAATCTCCATGCTTGGAAGTATGTTAGTTGACAGTCCTGCTTTTATGCCCAGCTATATGATTCTCTTTGGTTGGGAACTAAAGTGGTGTGAAATCTTCGATAGCTCCAGTTCTGGAATTGGGATAATTTTGATCGAAGTTTGTATTTGTATCTTTTGAAAAAGGGAAAAATGTAATTCTAATCTTCACCTGGAAGCAATCAGATATGTGATAATGCCATTCTGTTTGTACATTGAATTAGTGAGATGGTTGGCACTGACCCTTAGAGAATTGCGACAGCAATGATATTTTCCAAAGATTTTCAAAGCTTCAGAATCTGCTGGGTCTTCTTAATTGTATGTTTATGTGGTTCTCTAGGGTGCTCTCACCTGCTTCCAAATCTTCAGTATCTCTACAAACAGCCGACAGTCCCCTTGCCAACTTCATGCCCTCACCCAGCTTCAAATCATGCTGCCCCTCTGCTGCCACCTGTCTCCCATCACCTCTTGTGCCCGCCTTGGCACCACACCTCTCTTATCCAGACAACAGCAAAGAGCCACCAGTTGTCAGCAGTAAGAAGAAAAAAAGGAAGCATAGCTCTGCAGTGGAAGAGCAGGATGACCATGGTAGCCGAAACATGAAAGACTTCAATGATGAGAGGACTTGGCTCTCCGGTCCTCCTAGCAAGAGGAGGCAATTTGAGGAAAATGGCAGCATTGTGAGCTCCCCTGCACAGGAAGCCAACTTGGTGAGGACTAGGAAGGGGGAGGAAGAGAAAAGGGCTGGAGATGATGCGGCAATAGCTAGTAGTTCCATCCAGAAGAAGAAGAAAAAGAAGAAGAAAAGGCTGCAGCAAAGGGAGGAAGACTGCTCGTCTTTGTTGTCCCCTGTGAACTGGTAAGTGCTTGGCTGGTTGTCTCAAGTCAAGGTTTTACTTGACCGGTTGTAATGTTATGTGGGGAAGACCTTGGAAGGCAGGCCAGACAGTTGTTGCCTAGGGAATGATAAGAGATAGCATAGCCCCACAGCTGGATACTGGGCTGGGCAAAGAGGCTTGGAAGGAACCCTGCCTAGTTTCTCAGGCTCTAAAGGAGATAGCGTGAATATTGTACTTTCAGACTTGCAAGGTTTTGTTAAAAGTAGCTTTACAGCGGAGAAGAATTAGCTTCTCTGGTCAGGTTTCTTATCTGGTCTACTGGTAAAGCTGACAACAATTTTTAAAAAAACAACCCTTTTCTCTGTTATGTACAGCTGCTCTCCTCCACCTGAAGTCACCTCCTGTAGGACAAAGAAGAAAAAGAAAAAGAAGAAGCAATTACTTTCACCCAGTTCAGACAAGAGCACTTCTTATGGAGAGAGTGAGCCCCACAAAGATAAGCAAGGAAAGATATTGCATTCTCATGTGGCTGAAGTCTGTAGCCCCCGAGAAGAACTAAATGAGAATGGACTTTCTGTAGCTAGAGACAGCCCTCCAGGTTGGTAATACACCTGCATCAAAGTTGATTGGGTAGGGGGAAGCAAGGGAGGTCACAATCTGGATACTGAATGTATTTAGGTCACATCCCCACCTAAAATAGTTTTCGTGGCTTCCTTTATGTAGTGTAGGTGACCTTCCACTTACTGCATTCAAGCTGAATTGTAAATAAAAATCTATTACATCATCAGAAATGAGAGCGGATGTCTATACATCCAAATTAAAACAGAAGCATCTGTTAGCACCAGTATATTGTATTAATTCCAAGATATTTTCGCCAAGATCCTTTTGTGTCGCTAGTGTTTATACCCAAACCTCATTTGGGGATTTCACAGATTAGGCATCTGTTCCTGGATAAGCCATGTTGCTAGCTTGTCATCAGCCTTGTTTGAAAGATGTAAACAGCCCCTCTCTTCCCTGCACACAGACATGCATAGATAGTCTGAAAAAGAATGGATTTGGAGGACAGATTCTGGCTATAAATGCTTGAATTACAACACACTATTTCACGAGATATTTAGTGCCATGAAGAATAATTGGCAGAAGTAAAATGCTTCAGTATGTGCTAATGTCTTAAATGTGTTCACCTTGAACGTGAGAAATTTGCCTGTCATTCCACTGCATTAAGAATGCACTGCCCTAAAGGAACATTTAGGGATGTCCTTCTTGAGGAGCCAGATTGTGGGGGCAATAAGCTGACTCGGTAAACTCCTTAGAGAGGGCTGTAAAGCACTGTGAAGCGGTGTGTAAGTTGCTTTTGCTATTGCTACCTGCTTTGGTCATCTGGCAGGAAAGAGGAGATTTGCATGTACATCTCTTACATTCATATGCTCTTCACCTTTTTCTTCTCACAACAGCATTGGCTTGGGGCAACCAGCTTAGACATAGGGACAAGTTCTCCCTCAATATCCTGAGCCCAAAGAAGGAAATTACGCAGCACGAATGTGGACCAGTCGATGTAGTTCAGGAGCTACTGAAGGATTCTTTGGATAAAGCTTATGGAAAGCAAGGTACACTCAGTACATTTGGAATTCCCTCCTTTTCCAGTTACGGCTTTCATGAGGACTTTGGAAATCTTTCTCACTGGGAACATGCATGTTCTTCCAAGTTTTTACTGAGTCACACTGCTGCATGCTCGTTACTATACAATTTTTGTTGTATGTCTTGTACTTCACTTTCTAATGAAGATAAAGGGAAAAGGGGGGCAACACATTTACAGGTAATTAATGATGGCAATTGGAATGTTTGTTAGTAACAACCACGTCAGTTAGGGGCAGAAATTCCTGCACTTCCAATTGCCAACGTTAAGCAAATCACCAAAGGCACCGTGTGATTGTCGTTAGTGACCTCCGGCTGGCTTCCCCAATGACTATGCTTGTAGGAAGCTGGCAAAAAAGTCACCAATAATGATCATGTGACTGGGACACTGACTAACCTAAGCATGAAGACTGATCATAACTAGTAGTCTTTCAGCACTGTCATAAGTTCGAACGGTTGCTGAGGATCTGGTCATTGAACGAGGATCATCTATATAAATAAGGAAAGTTACAGTTTGGAAAATATAATGAAATGTGATCAAACTAGCTGTTGGCCTAGCAGGCTCTGAATTCTCTAGCCAAATTTGATATCTAGCAGTAAATTATAACCTGAAAAATTACTACCTAACATATTTCTAACTTCTTCCATCAGAATCGTATTGTAGAAACTTTGGGAGCTAAGAAAAGACCTTGGAATAGGATTTAGAATATATGGGAATGACTCATGCAAAAGTTCTATCTGATTTCTGATTCTTCAACTACTGGAAATGTGCCAAGTTTGGAATGGTCTTTGCCATCCTAAATCATCAAGGACTCATATTTCATTTAATGAAAGCAAGCAAATAATAGTTCTGTTATTTTGTGATGGCCTCCTGAGGTTTACGATGGCGACGTGTGAATGTAAGGTGCTCCTATTTCTCTGCTTGTACTTCTGGAAATAGTTGCTTGCTTGATCTTCAAGGCAGAAAAAAGGAATCCGTTGTAAGCTGAAATAAAGAGGTTGGATGCTGCCACTCTCAGCTCTACTTTTAATCCACAGTTTTCACATGGAATGGTGAAGCATCTGCTATCAGCCAGGATGCCATACATGATGCTATATGGTCCCAGAAGCAGTCCATCCTTGATGATTGGGATGAAGAATTTGATGGTGGAAAGGTACGCAGACATTTCGTGTGAGCCTAACCAGTGCCCCAACTCCACTATTTGGACTCAGTTTCAAAATTTTCTGTTTGGAAATTCATACTTTTGGTAAATATGCATGCACGTGGAGAATTACTATTGTAGTATATTTTGATCAGGAAATACACAAAACAATAATGTAAGTCCAAGAACATAACCCAAATTTTTGATCATGTGGCCTTTATGCATACCAAGTTACATTCTGCTTTAATATGAGAGACAATTTATTTTTCTCTGCCCCTGCCCATGTCAGGCTGGCAAGATCATTTATTTGATGGTTTCCATTCTGTGAATGGAATAAGTTCCACTTTTAATGTGAGTGATGGGAAGGTCAGGTCTACATTTGCAAAATAGACATTGTTGTGACTAGAAATAACCATTTCTCCATCCAGTGGAAAAATAAGCATAATTTTCACTGAACATACTACAGAGTTCAGATAGTTGATAAGAGTAGAAGATAAAGTAATATAGCCTGTGGATATGTTAGATCTTGGATTCAGTTAGAACCCCGTAGTAGTAAATCCTGATGCTTCTGCTTCTCCGACACTTTTCCCCATTGTTCTTTAATATAGTAAATATTAATATATTAATATACAGTAGTAATGCAGTCTTGGAAAAACCTGGAAAGCTTGATCGATGGTTTAGAACACTGGTTTTAGGAAGAAGTGAAGGCTTGAAAATACTTGTAGCAAATTCAGTTTTTGTTTTAAAGCCAGGCTTTTCTAGAAATGCATTGTCCACTCTACAATGTTTTGTATTTCTGTAAGATAATTCCTGTATCACAGTTGCAGTATCAGGAATTAGACTATAAAACACAGTCTTCTTATTCATAGGTGAAAAAAACTAAGAAGTTCAAGCGTGAACGGAGGAGAAACTACAATGTTTTCCAAAAATTGCAAAGCAGACGTAACTTCTGGGCTGTGACACATCCAGCCAAAGTAGCTAGCTTGAGCTATCGGCTTTGAAAGGTAAATAAATTGAACACCCTATTGCCAGAAAGATGGGGTGGCATTGATGATGATAGCAGTAGTTCTCAACCCTATGGTCTGGGGTCCTGTGATATCATCACAGGCGGTCTGCAAAATCTTGGAAAAAATGTTACCTTGACTTGTCTTGTTGGCCCATGGCCATGGCCCATGCCACAAAAGGTATTTAAAGGGGGCCTATGGTGAAGAAAAGGTTGAGAACCACTGACTATAGTTATTTTATATAGAATTGCTAAAAGGGAGTAGGAAATGGCCAGTTATAAGGGAACGAAAGGTAACTAGTGTCCATGATGGGTAAAAATGCTATGTATTCTTCAAAAGAATATTTTACATTGTTGGGTTGTGTGGGAATTTGTATTCAGGTGGCAAAATATGACTTGGAGCACGCAGAAATGCACAGGCCTGTTTATCCATGCTTCACAATTGACAAATGATTCTGAGAAAACATGCATTTAGTTTAATGCTTTCTTTTTTTAAAAATAATTTTTTTATTGATTTTTAAAAACAAACATAAACAAAACATAAAAAAACATAAAAACATAAAACATCTTTTTTGAAAGTAGCTTGATCCCGGGTTACATTTCTTCGTACAGACACAAATTCAAATTTATGTTCATTTTATATACCATTCCATATCTTATTACCATTCTACATTTTCTATATAGCTCCTCCCCTCTTTTAACTTTCATAGTTTTATTTTATTTATTTCATCTCAATTCAGGTCATTATACTTATATTCTTTGTCCTGTTTCCAGCTATCTATTATCTTTTCTAATTAAACAAAATTTCTCCTGTAATCACTGATTGGAGTATGATGCCTTTATATCTTTCCCCTAAATTTATAACACTTAGTATAATACATAACTTCCATTCGGATTCTGCTTAGTACATTCTAAAGTTACACACTATATTTTAAAAAGAGAAAAAATTATAAATATATAATTAAAACAACAATTCATACGAATTCAGATCTATAAATATATAATTAAAACAACAATTCATACGAATTCAGATCTATTGTTAATATTAGTATTCATTTAAAACCTAAACATTTTACACATTATTTTTCAAATAAGTATCATACTTCTATGGGAACACTTATAAACTTTCCATAGTTACTTCCCCCCACTTCACTCATATTTTAAAACATTATATCATTAAAATGTTCCCATTCCTTCCTAGTTCAATTCTCTCATTTATTTCATTTCATTTATTTTGTTCACAAAAGTTTCACTGAATTACACTGAATATTTTATCCCACTTTTTAATCATATGTTGTTTCCAATTTTCTTACATTATTTCTAATACAAATATAACAATACAATCTTATGTACCTTTGCAGAATCACTTTTTCAGTTAAATTTTTACCCATTATCTCTAAATAAGTCCTGTTTCTTTACATCTTGCTCCACACCTTTGTAGCTTCTCTTCCCTTCCTTCCTCCCTTGCTTCTCTCTGCCCTTTTTACCCCCTTGTCTCTCCACCTCTATTTCCCTCTTCTATGTTCCCCTTTTCTGTTGCTTTCTAACATTATATCCACTTTTCACCTTATTTTTCCCTTTTTTGGTTGTTTTTTTAGGTCTTAAAGTCTCCATTCTCTTTTCCCCCTTTCCCCCTTCTTCCCTAAGTAAAGTTACTTGTTTGTCAAAGATGGCTTCTTCTTTGTCCCAATCTTCATGTTGCGCAGTCTTTTCTTGTAGTTTCTCATAGGTAAAAATCGCCATTTCTAAGAATTGAAAAACGGAGCCAAGAGAGCCCTTCCCTTCTTGTTCCTCTTCTTTATATTTTTTAAATTCCATTTTCAGTTCATCCACAAGTGATGCCATTGTAAAAATTTTAAACAACCATCCAAGTGTTTTTAGTCATTCAAATATAATTTCCAAAAGTGCCAAAGTCACCAAGCAATCCAAATACACACAAGCTGTTTTTTTTAACACTTTCTTCTTTTTCACTTTCTCTTCCTGGGGTTACTATTTAGTTACAAAGTTCCAGTTAAGATGTATCTTTTAGAAGTCTTGTTAGAATTTAATTAGATTCTTTTAGATTCCAGGCAGTCTCCTTCCAAATCCTACTCTTATTCTTTTCCTCTCCCTTCCCACTTACAGCAAGAAAAAAATATTTTTTTTTCATGTTCAGAAATCCTTATTGTCCTCTTGACATTTAATTATCCAGTTTAAATACCTCTTGATGCCAAAGCGGGTTTTTCTGATTTCTCATTCATCTCTATTTGCTGTCAACGTAAGGAAGGAGAATGAAAGAAAAAAAAACTTTCCCTTTTCACTTTCATTTGCTGCTTCCGAATCTTCTTTGGGAGCGATGTATCTTTTTTAAAATTTAAATTCCAGGATATCTTGGTTGTTGCTTCTAATCCCGGTCAGTCAAAACTTTCACTTCTTAACTTCCTCCTGCACTTTCTTTTCCGGATGAGTGCTTCTTTGAGGCGGCCATTTCTGACCGCCACCCGTTCGCCCTCGGGAAAGGGAGTTTAGCCAGCTGGGGAGGAAAGATGCGGCATCCCTCGACCCTGCTGGGATCTCCCCCCTCTTTGCCACCTCTATGGGTGGCTTAGCCCCGAAGCCAGACTGGCTTGGGATGCTCCAACGGCGAGCCCAGGCAGAAGCCGCGCACAATCGCGGATTCCTGCCTGCCGCCGAAGCCCTGCAAACCGGAAGTTGTAGTTTAATGCTTTCTTGACAGATGTTACTTGCACACCCATGTCTACTTCAGATGGAGATCTCAGCACAGCAGTGATAAATAATCCAAGCAGAAATATCTTAAGCATGCGCTACACAGCATAACTATTGTTCTGGGTTTTTCCCCCTTGGTTTTACATATATATCATTGGATATAGTTAAACTGCAGTTGTGACTTTTTTTTTTTTTTTTGCATTATCCTGGATGTAGAAGATGCATTTTGGCTCTGAAGTTAGGGAACACGAGTGATGAAGTCACTTCATACTAATTCTACCATTCTTTCCCCTTCTGGGTTTGAAGCTGGGATCATGTCATTCTGATTCCACAAGGGTGAGGACTTTTCTGTGTCATTAATTTCATTTCCATTTCCACCTAACAGGTGAGTCTTGGCTGAAGAAATGCAGTGGTCAACTTCTAAAACTGTGGGAGCTCCAAGTGACCTGAATCAAGTCACCAGTTGCCACTTCTGGGGAGAAAGGCCTCTTTTTGCCTTGAGTAGGGTGCTGCTATTCAGAGTGCTAGGATGTTGCATCGCTTCTCTACAGCCTCTGGAGAAAACAGGTTCTTGACCTTACTATACCAGGGGCGCTGCAAGATCCCATGCCAGTAAAACGCCACTGTCCCAGGGTAACTTGATGTGGATGGAGAGTGGGGGCACGGCAGTCAGCCCTTGGAAATGAAATTTTTTGCTGCTCTACACCCAGAAATCTAGGCTTGATGAGCTGTGACACCCTCAGCAGCCTTTCCTGCCAGGAGAACTTGAAGTAAACTGAGAATTCCACTTGGTGTCTAAGATTATTGCCTGAAATGACATTTATCCTTTCCTCACAGCTGTCATTACGAGTGTTAATTTGTATGACTTTTCTTTACCTGGGCATGACCTGTCCCTTGTTTCAGCCTTTCAGATGAGCATAAATTCTCACCATCACAAACATTTTTTTTTTCCTCTGGAATTCTCCACCACCTATTCTTGCTGCAGACGATCTTTGGAACTGAGTTCTGTTCCGCAAGAAAAGCTGGTGGTCTGATTGGCCTGCCTTGATTAAACATGATTTTAATTAGTGACATTCTGAAGGAGCTTGGAGTCTATTTATTTATTGATGAATTCTTACGATTTTGGGTGTATAAACTGAAAACTGAACTTTTGAAGGTCCTTTCATATAAAAACAACAACATTGCATATCCTAAACTGGGAACTCCTGAAGTAGGGCATCTGAATATTCAAGTACATATCTATCTTTGCTCTTTTTCCATCTTTCTGCCCTTGTGCAAATTAATTTCTGGTGGGCATTGTTGCACAGTTTGATAGGCAGAAGCGGAGTCTTCTAGAAGATCTGATTCACGCAACAGATTTAGTGTTCGAAAGAGGCTGACTGAATCATTGCTGCTTTAGCACTGAGGCAGAATCTGTTTCTTGCCCAATTTAAAAGGAATACTAGTTGCCTGCAAGATTTTTTTAATGAGATATTTCACCAATAGAAAAAGGGGTTCCTTTGTACCTGTTGTTTCCCAATACAATTGCTGCTATCTCGAAGGCTGACATATTTCATCTCTCATATGCCAATACTGCATGGTGGCTTCTGAGGGGCAGTCCATGTGCACTCCATCCATTCTGCATCTCTGTTCTCCATCCATTCGCCTTTTTAGCATTGGCATCTGTTTTCTCTATTCACAGATGGGGTGTGAAGCTTGAAAACGATTATTTCCACTGCATAACACACAAAAACTGTTACCAATTTTGGCCCTTGTATCTATTTTGGGCTCACAATTAAGACTGTTTTTCCTCTGATGAAGTGGACTCTGGGCCTCTTACTTCTCTGAGGGGAACAGGGTCTTCTGTTTTACAGTCTTCTGCCAATATGTAGATACCCTGAACATGGACACACTTTGCACCTCATACTGGGGTTTAATGTTAACAGCCCACATTGTAGCAACGGTTCATGGTGCAATAAAGGAATGTTTTGTGTATGTGTCCTGTTTTTTTTCAGTCTGTTGGTCTAGGTTCTTACGGCTTTTTTTTATCATGTCTGGTGAATTTAGAGAAGGTCTAAAAAGAAATGATCTTAGACATCCAGTTTTGAGAGATTACTAGTAGTACCAAAGAGAGAAACAACCATTGTTACGTTGGAAAAAAAAAAGTTTTTTTGAAGTGCAAGAGTTTAGCTGGGTGTTACTACACCCAACACATGTTTTTTAAGTATTGTGTGTGTATTGAGGGTATCCATTATGCTGAAATTTCACAATGACCCCAGAAACACACATATCTTTCCAGGGGGTCAGTAGCAAGAAGCAGTAGCTGAGAGTTAACTTTCATTTCCTTTAATTTATGTAATGCATTGCTGCTATTATGTGAATATTATTAACTCCTCCTACTACTTGCGATTGTGATAGAAACACTGGATAAATTATATACCGTATGGAAGGTGGGGTTTTTTGGGTAAAATTAATTAGTTACCAAAGACATGGAAGAAAATGAAGGTTTAGAAACAACTTTTGAATTGGATTCAGCAGAACTGTGATACAGTTTAGGAGATATTAGATCGCTTCAGGCCGAAAAATTAGCTCATGAGCAGGGAACTTATTTGGCCCTCTGATATCTTGTTATGTATGGGGGGAAAAAACCTCCAGTGTAAATCCTAGAGAACCAGTGCCCACTGTCGCATGTATTTAATAAACTATGATTTTGTCAGTGTCACACAGAGGTTCAGAAGTTGCACTAGACCTAGGAAATTGAAGTTCAAATTCAATCCCAATCATGGAAGCTCATTGGATGATTTCAATCCAGTAACTTTTTCTCACAACTGGCTACCATTGGAAAGAGGAGTGTTTTGATTATTCCTTCAACTTCTAAAGGAAGAGAGTGTATAGAATTGTTAGGGCTGGAAGGGACCTTCAAGGTCCAATCCCCTGTCCAACGCAGAAATCCTTATACTATCCCAGACATATGGTTTTCTAATTTCTTCTTTAAAATCTCCAATGATGAATCAAGCACAATTTCTGTGGGAAAGCTGTTCCATTAATTGTTTTCACTGTCAGGAAATACCTATTTCCAGGTTGAATCTCCCTCTCACAAGCTTCCACTCATTACACCTTGTTCTGCCCACAGGTGTTATAGAAAATAAATTGACACCCCTTCCTTCCCTCTGACAATCCTAGTATTGGAAGATGGCTGTTACCTCTAAGCCTTCTCTTCCTTATGAATTTAATAATTAACATAACCTCTTTATTTACTATCTAGACCCTGTCAACGATACTAGTTTTGATGGAATAATGGCCTGGTTTGTTTTGCATCAGCTTCCTCTATATATTTTAGCAGCAAGGCAATATTTTGGATTATAGAACACAAAACAATAGAGGTAGTAGAATTCATAACTGGTTGCTGAAATATTTTAATCTGGTCTTAAGCATGAAATCGTTGCACTGTTTTTTTTAAATGTGTTTTTCACAAAAAAACCATTTGAAGTTAAATAGGGATAACAAATGTGTTTGTTTTCTAAGAAAAGACACATTTGTGGGCATGTCCTCGAGCTACCTGGCATTGAAGCAGTAATGGTAATAGTAAGTAATGGTTGTTATGGAGATCAGAATCAAAGATGGAGATAAACCATACCTGTAAACCATTTCTACCCCCCAAAAAACCTAAGAAGGAAACAAAAAGACCCCAAAAACATCCTCTCCAGCAGCCAACACTCAGATTACCAGACAAACCAACAGAAAACAATACCCTAATCAAGGAACTATCAAGGAGAAAACTATACCCCCACCAACACTGGCAGGACAAGTTACTGTATAGGGAAACCACAGACTAGCTAGTACTGATGTGACTCAGTTAAATAATGAAATGTCTGCAAGCAATCAAGCTTAGAGAACACCAAGGACTCCACACATCCAAATTATTTAGCTAAAGAGATATAAAGGCAATATCTAGTTGAACTACTGTTTCTGATTCATCTATTCCCCAATAATATTGAGGGAATATACTTATATTCCCATAGGAACTACAATTCCAATTAGGAATGCAGTATATACTTTGTCAAAAACTAAAGCATTGTGCAGACCTAAAGGCTCTCAAAGAAAAAGCAAGTATGGTTTAAGAAAAGCCATTAGAAGATTTACAGCAATCCAGTAGAGGTTTGCCTTAATGGTGCATCATTATAAAAGGATGCCTTATAGCTTCCCATACGATACACATTACAAGTTGGTATTTTGCCTGCCGATGTTGGGACAGGAAATGTTGAGAATATTTTGTTTGGCAGTAATTTACAGAAAAGCCTTCTCACACTTTTAAAGATTATTGTAGTGTATCCTAAGGTGCAGTGGGTAAAAGAGACAACTTTCACAGACACAAAAGAGATTAAACATTTTTAAACATCCAGAAATTATTTAGAAGTAATTCAGACACTCCTCCAATTCACTGAAGTACAAAAAGGAGGTACAGCATAGTCAGATTTTTAGGATTCTGATATTATAGTCTATCCCAATAAAAGTACTTTTATCTTCCTGTGAAGTGGATTTTCTACTCTGGTATACCTAGTGGGCCAGATATAAGGTAATGGGCATGTGTGACGTCCATTACTCAAAAGACAAGAAGTTGGCTGGAATAAACATGAATGTATTCTTTATGTTCATGTGAGACATAAATTTGATTCAAGAATATGTATCATCAAATTGGTGTAAACATTCAATGTCCACGTAGATTTTCTCCATTACAATCTCCATGCTGTTTATAAGATTTAAAGGGAGACTCGTATGAATGTCAAACTATGTTTTAAAAATGTAATAAGGTTATATAATGTTCCAATCATAGGCAGGACTTGGGTATTTGGTACCTGGGGTGGATATTTTAATTGGTCCTCCACACTTAAAAGAAATCAATAGCACAAGTGAAAGTGATTTGGTATGATAAAATATTAACAGAAACGTGCCCCCACCCAATTTCCCAATCATGAATTAACTGTACTGTTTTTAAAAGAAAGATCTAATACGTGGCCAATTATGAGTTTTATAATGACTTAAGATAAAGTTATGGCTGTTATGTAGGACAAAAATTCCTAAACTACTCCCAATCTGACCCCCAGAACATGGAAGAAACGTATTTCTGAGGAATTCAATCACCAGCCTTGGAGGTCAGATCAAGAAGCTACTGGGTAGACAGTCTATCAGCAAGACCCCCAATTTGTCCCTAGCCTAGAGCACATGTAGAAACCTGAATATGATTGGTTAGTACTTGACATTTACATGATCTTTTAACTGAAAAACAACATAATTGGAAGATGGTACCTTTAGGTAGGAGTGAGGAAGTGGGGCGGTGCAGACCTACCAGTCTCTTATTTCATCCCCCAAACTCCACAGCAATTGTTGCTAAATTTTCTTTTCCATTCTAATACAGCAATAGGAATGACATACTGTATTATTTACCCAGCAAATTCTCTGCTATCTGAATTCCCACAGGCTCATACCTGTGACGCACCTTTTTCAGTTGTGAAGTATGGTGCTGAAATAGATCAGTGAACAATCAGCTGTAGCATTCTGGATCAACAGCTTTTATATGTCATGAATGAGCAGGGCTGCATTTTTATTGCTGTTAAGAGGTCTCACACACTTGCAGACTATTCTCAACACCTCCCCCGCCCCAATAGCAAACGGAAAAGAAGAGGTTCTGCAGAATTTCTGTACATGAGAAAAACCACAGCTAGGGAGAGCTTTCCAAAAATGTGGCATGGTTTTGCTGGGTTCAGAGCGGGGTGGCTTCTGAGGGGAGCAGTACCAACCAGAGTCCTTTCAGCCTTGGGAGGAGTTAATTTTTCTTTCAGCAAAGCTCAACCTGCCTTGTATCAGCTGTAAGTTTGTTGTAGCTGACTCTCTGATCAGTCCATCTTCCTCTCCATCATCCAAGGTTAGTTTGAGTGCATCAGGTTTGATTATAGGGCTCAAATACTAGCTGGGACGTAGACTACATTTGCACACAGATAACCACTGAGCTGACACAACTAAGCACAGTGAGGTTTTTTTTTTTTAATTTCAAAGATGTAGAATATCTTAACTAGCATTTATTAGAAAGGCTTTGCAAAAAAATAGAAGCAGGATCATTGTTATTCCTTCTCTCTTTTTTCTTGATTTTCCAACAAAACAGGATTTATGTTGAACAGCTATCATAGATATGAATGTATCTTTTCTTTTATGTAGACTGAGAGCATTTGCACCAAGACAAATTCCTTGTGTGCCCAATCACACTTGGCCAATAAAGAATCCTATTCTATTCTATTCCTATTTAAAAAATGACAAGGTATCTTTGCATGAAAGGTAATTTCTCCAAACCAACATCTTCTGTGCAATGGGTGATATCCCAGCATTCAAAATTCTACTTCACGTTGCAGATGATTTTCTTCTCTCCTCTACTAAATCTTTAGGTTCCCCCCACCCCCAATACAGTTTCTTCTGGGGCAGTTTTATTTGATGCAGGTTTTTTTTTTTTTAAAAAACCCCTCAGCTAGAAAAACAGCTTCCTGTAACAATTTACAAGATCACTTTCTGCATTCCCGCTTACATTGTAAAACTACCCGAGCCCGACGCACGAAAATAGGAAGCGAGGAAACTTTAAAAAAGAGAGAGAGACAATGGGACCTTTAAAGCTATTCTTAGGAAAATTCTGGATTCGAGGGCTTCATTGAAGAACGACATGGCGAACCAGAAGGGCGGAGTGCTTGGCTTCGAGGGGGGCAAAGTCGACCTCGCTCCCGAGCAGGAGCAAGTTTTGCTAGCTCCCAACTCTGAATCTCTGTTGCCGTAGTAGAATGCTACGACACAGACGAATGAATAATTACAATTACAATGAATTACAATCAGAATTACAATTAATTCCCAAAGCAAATAGCGTGTGGATGTAAGGGGCTCCGCCTATCTTTGGTCGCCTTGGGACATCAACCCCACAGTCCACTCTGCCCTCCCGCAGCCAAGGCGTGTAGTAACCCCGAAATCCCCGTCCCCTGGCGGTCTGAACGGCTCGCCAAGAGGCGGTAGCCCCTCTCTCCATCCAGCAGGCGCACCTCCGACCCAGCAGAAGCCGCCGCTTCCCTCCCTCACAGCCTCTTGGGTGGGGCTTGGCGACATTACGAGCCCCGAAGCGCGGCCTCCATCACGTGGCCCCAAAGAAGCCGCGCCTCTTTTCGGGAGGCTGAGAAGGAACTTGCAGAGAGGATTGGCGGCGGCTTCGCACTGCCGCCTCGGCAGCCGTTCAACTCCGCTTGGCAACATGGAGGAAGAAGACGAGACCGCCAGTTTCGGTGAGCGAGTGAATGGAGGGCGGGCGAGCGAGCCGTGCCTGCATCGCGGAGGGGAAAACGAAGCATTCGTCTCCGGGTGGCAGTAAAGGGGGAGTGGCCCTCATAAGCGCAGCCAAACTGTCCTTGGGATCCGGTGATCCCCCCCATCCCGCCCTGCCCGGCTGCTCTTCCTGCCCGGCTTCTCCTGGCTAGCGGGATCGCCTTCGGTGGTTCGCAAGGAGGCGAAGCGGCAATCGGGCAGAGAAGAGCCGAGAGCCATGGGGCTGATTTCAAAGGGCGAAGGGATTGGCAGGAAGGAAGGTGTGGGGTTCGGTGACAAGAAGATCAGCCCCACCATCTCGGGCGTCGGGAACGTGCTGGGCGAATGACCGGGGACGAGGTGGGTGTGGGGGCCTCAAGGCTGCCTTGTTGTTGGGGGAGGCGGGGCCGGTACCCGAATTACGGGGCAGCAGCTGGGCGGCTTTCCGATCGCGACCGGCAGCTGCCGTGCCCTCTGGCTCGGGGCAAAGACAGCTGTTCTTTCTCGGGGACGAGAAGTTCGGCGTGGAGTTGCTGGCAGCGATGGGGTTGCGGAAATGGCGTGTGGCTCTTTTGGGCAAGGACTCCCTTGGAAGCGCGGCAAATTGGGGATGGGGGAAAGCAACTGGCCGTCGAGCGGGCGTTTATCCGCTGGGCTGTTTGTGAAGGACGGGGGGGGGCCGAGCGGAGAAGGGGGCGTTGGGCATGACAGCAGGGGAACAGCTGCAGTGGATGGCAGCTGCTTGCTTTTGCTGCCTGCCGGCCTTGCTCTCTTAGGCCAGCCAGGCTTCGGACTGCAGGAGAGGAAAGGTGCTGTCGTCTTTTGGACCTTGGTAGTGCTGCTGGACTGCTGTACCCTGCTGCCAGCCTTTGCTGTCATGCCACTCTTGTGGGCTCTCAGTGGGCTGAGCACTGAACGGAAGTGGTGTGAGCTCCATGTCTAAGTTCTGGCTGTTCAGCCTATTGTGTGATGTCTGGGAGGCCTTGGACCTTAGCCAAGCCCTTTTCTGACCAAACTCAAAGGAAAGCTTTAAATAGGTTATGGGTTTTCTGACCTAGCAGTAAGAAGAGTGTGCAGCTCACAGCTTGGCAGTGCTCAGAAACTGTGCAGCAGGATACCTTTTCACCCTAATCTGCTTCCCTGGCTTCATCCTGGCAAAGGAGCAACACACATCCAGGCCTGGAAGGCTCTGAAGCTGTTGTCAAGGCAAAACTCTGGCATGTTTTGCATAAAAAAGAAATGGATAAGACTAATTTCCTAACTATGCTGTCATAATAAATAAGGAACTGGAATAGATTCAGCAATGCTGTGATCAGTGTTGCTAAAACTTCAATATATGTATTTTCTGCAAAGCTGTCTTACATTGAGAAACAAGCCTTCATTCTTCTGTATTTATAGCTTAACTCTTGTCACTGTTCAACAACAGGCATCCAAGTTAGCATGTTAGTCTTTCTCATTTATAACAAGTGTGCATAGCCCTAGGAAAGAGATGTGCAGTTCACATAGAGATCCAGAATATATATATTCATATATATATATATATTGGAAAGAGTGGAAATAACTGTAATTTACCTGCTTTATTTGCTTTCTGGTTTTGGTAGTGTTCAGGTGTATTGTTATAAAATTTCCAGCATCTTATGTAGGCTAGGAAGATAGAAGCTGCGATCCAGTTCATCCAGAGAGCTAAAGACTAGGCAGATTGCCTAAAAGGGAAAAAAAAAGGTTTGGATCTTGCAGCAAAAATACATGTTTCTTTTGGGCTTATAAATGAAGCATGAGCCCAGTTGTACAGACTGCTTCAAAGAGACTGTGATCTTTCACTTACTCAGCCTGGTGTGTGTGACAATACAATGGAGGGACTGCCTCAGCGTTGTCTTTATAATTAATTTCATTCATGTTGGCTCTAAATTCACTGACATTCTGAATGTTGAGAGCATCTCTGCAGTGTTGTTGCACCAATCAGTGTGTATGACCCAGTTACGGGTGAGTAGCTGACTTACAGATTTCCCCAGTGGAGTTGGGCATTCAGATTTCTGCATTGGTGAAGTGATTAGAGGCCTGCTTTGTTTATTTGGCATATTCTGTCACAGAAACAACACCTGGAATTTCTTTAAACGTCGAGTTAATATTGTGGGTGCTCACACCAGAATTCCTTTTAATATGGATGGGGTTGAATTTGTGGTTTCCTCAGAAATCCGCTTTGAATTTGAATGGCTTTGATTTAGAGCAGCTTTGGACACATCATTTAATTCTAGAGAGCTGGACTGGAGATGAAAGACATGGGAGCTGCAGCTGGCACTAGAGAGGCAAGCTGTGTGCACATACGCCCCTGCCATCCGCACACTTGTTCTTGATTGATCTGTACATGAACATTCCAGCTGTGTTGCAGACATCATGCTGTTATTCTAGGGAACTTATCTGGTAAGAGAGAAGTACTGTAATAGTAAAACAACCTATGCAACTGTTTTCTCATCTAGCGTGCATTGCAAGTGCTGGATTAGATGTTCAGCAATAGATAATCTCCCATTTGGGCAAATGGCAGGCTGCCCAGTTCTGCTCACATATCACTCAACCTACTATATTTTCAACCTGAATGTGCTGCCCAGTCCCATGGAAGCATCCTGTACGATCGGCAACAGAGGTAACTTAGGGGCAATGGCTGATCCGGGGTAGATAGATGATCAATAGTCTTTTGGCTCAAGCGTTAGACTAACAAGGCCCTGCCAAGTGGAGCTCAATTTAAGCTGAGGTTTCACTGCTAGTGCAGTTGATCATATTTAGATTAATTGTTTTCTGTTTGATATAAGTTTTGTGAAATTACTTCTGATAGATTTTTCTGAAAATCAAACATGAATACAGCAATGTTCCACTCTAGAATGTCAGTATTATTTTTAAAGTATTTCAGTTCCATCAGATAGTAGGGGTTTTCCCAGCTTGGGTATGATTTTATTCAACTTATTTTCCCTTTAAATGTAAAATATTGCAGCAAATAGAGCTGGGAAGGGGGGAAATGTTGATGTTGTGGTTAGCCGGCAGCAATGAGGAGGATGTTCCCGAGGAGCCTGTGCTAGGTGCGAGTGAGAGCAGGATGATTCATGGAAGAGCAGCACAGACGACTCGGGAGTAAGAAAGCTAATTAATGGTCCCTCCCTCTAGGGAATATAAGCCTGGTTTCAAACAGTTTTTGCCTTTGCAAAAGGCAAAAAACGTTCGAAGGACTTGGTGTTGTGATTAAAGACTCTGGTTTATTTGAGGACTTCTGCCAAGGTTTTTCTAGTTGGACTAATTGGCTGCAAGCCATCTGTTATCTACAAAGAGGTTTATTTGTAGATTAAAGCCGTGAAAGTTTGAGTTACTGAGTTTATCTGTGTTTGCTCTCGGGGAATCCGGCTGGGTCAGAACAGTTGAAATGATGCACCTCCAAAATTTCCTGCTTAATGGACTGAACAGAGTTGTTCACCTAGAGCCATGTTTCTTAGGGGATTGTGAGAATTGAAGACCACATATCTTAAAAGTTGGTGGGGTTGAGGAACACTGACCTAGAGCAGGGATGTCAAACTCAATTTCATTGAGGGCCGCATCAGGGTTGTGTTTGACCTTGGGGGGGCGGGGTAAGCATGGCCAGGGTGGGTGTGGCAGCATGATGTCATTCATGTTAGGTGGCCCAAGTGCTCTGCCAGTGAAAATACACTCCTGAACTTCATTTTCTGCTGGGACGGCCTCCTGAATCCCTCTGCTGTGAAAATGAAGCTTGGGAGGACCGCTCGCAGCCCTTGTGAGCTCCATTTTAGCTGGCAGAGGCACCACGGGCCAGTCTGCTGTTTCCAGGGCAACCCTGTGGGCCAGTTCTAAGCACCCATGGGCCAGATCTGGCCCCTGGGCCTTGAATTTGACACCCCTGACCTAGAGAGATTAAGTGAGACAAGGAAAAGAGTCTTGTTGCTGCTTGTCTTGGATTAAATTGCAGAGGGGAAAAATGAGTTTCTTTCCCTGTTTGCCATCTGGGCATCACTTTTAATCTGAGCACATGGATTTGTGTGTGTTTCCAGGGAATACTGTTGAGTATTATTTTGGGGGAGGAATTCAGAACAGGCTTGACTGTATCTCTGATCACTTATAGTACATTCTGAAATCGTATCATTGGTTCAGCTGGTCTATTTTGTTTACGGGAAGCTAAATTTAACCAGATTTGCATGGGTGTTGTCAGGTTCTTGTTTCAACCAAAGAGGAAGTGGGGGCACTCTTCAAATGAATGTAGTTCTCTTGCAATTATGATAGTAAGCGTCTCCAGAAAAAGTAGATAGTCCTTGATTTACAACCACAATTGGGACAGGAATTTCCATTTCTAAGCAAGGTGATTTATTAAGCAAGTGATGTCCAATTTTACAACTTTTTTTAAAACCCTGATTGCTAAGCAAATCACTGCAGCTAAGTGAATCAGACGTTGTTAAGCGAATCCAGTTTTCCCCATTGACTTTGCTTGTTGGAGGCTGGCTGGGAAGATCGCAAGTGGTGATCACATGACCCCTTTGCCAAGTGCCTGAATTTTGATCATGTGACCATGGGATGTTGCAGTAGTTGTAAGTGCAAGGGCCAGAGATGTAAGACACTTTTTTCAGTGCCCCGTGTAACTTTGAACAGTCGCTAAATGAATGGTTGTAAGTCAATGGTTATGGGATTGTCAGTAAACGATCTCACTCATTGCACTAAATTCTAGGAAAAAGGAATTTGGCTACTCAGGGAATTGGGACTCATTAGGCTACCATAGATAAAAGAGCATCTTAGTTTGATGTCCTGGTGCAGGGGGACCTTAGTCTTAGTAAGAGGGGTTTTTTTTGTCTTATCTTACTTAAGTTTGAGAATAGGAAGAAAAATTGCTTTGGTATGTAGTCATGAAATGAATGCCACATCCTCCGTAGCACATTGTTCCTCCTAACTGGGTGCTTACTCCACATCTCAGTTCCCTTCTTAAGTTATCATGTAGATGTGATTCTTGTCTCTTTCTGATTCTGTTCTCTCCTGAATGTGACTTGTCATCGATTCAGAGGGCCCTTTTGTTATCTCATTGTGTGTCCTATTCTTGGTGTTTGTGGTTGGATAGAGCTAGGCAACTGCAGGTTTTATCCCCTGTATCTCTTTACATATCCTTTCATTTTTATTGCCGTTTCCTGAATTTGGTTATCTTCTGTAACAATGCAGTCACGTCCTTGGCTGTCTGCTTTGTTAGAATATAGTCATAACATTTTGGGGATTATATTTAATAGCATTTTTCATGTCTGTTCTAATGGCTAGCTAATAAACGCTGTAGATCCTGGATACAAACAGAATAAGATGTGGTCTCATGTTACACGAAATTGCTATAGAAATGTGCTTATATTCACTGGCAGCTGCTCTGGGTCAGGGAACAACTGACAACTGCCTGCAACCAGAGACATGGCTGCTTCTGTTCTGGGCTTGAAATGTCTCTTTTAGTTAAAGTAGTTCCGGGGGTACTATGAAAATTCAATAGGTTTTATTTGGTGATACCCTGAATGCCTTTGGGTTGCATCAGGGACTGTTCTCTAGTTTACTGATTTGCTATGATATCATTAAGTGAAGGATTATGGAATAAAAGATATAGTCCATTTGGATGGCATCAAGTTGGAGAACACTTAATTACATAATTGACACACACCCCTAAAAAAAAAGGGGGCTAGCTCACTTTAATGAATGTCCAAACAATTATGAGATTGATCTTTATCGCCAGAAGGTGGGACTCTTTTCCAGAAATTTCATACTATTGAGTTAGCATTTATGCCTCACTGAATCGAATGCTAGTGAGTACCAACGTTAGGTTTTATTTCATAGGGTGTTATGATTTTAGAGCATAAGTATCTCTCTTTCTCTTTTCCAGGACAGAGTTGGACTTTTGAAAAGTGGGGATGAGAAGCATTTGGGGTGCCATGATTGATGGATCTTGATTTTTCTTTGATCAAAACAGAGATAGTACAAAAGGGATCAATGGGTCACTGCTAGATAAGATACACTATTCTAACGTTACATGTTGTGTGCAGGTAAAAAACAAAGAACTATTGTTTTGTGTTTTGCAGAATTTCTGATTCTGAATCTTTTATTGATAGGCGACAAATGTATTAAGAATTAGGAAGTGGAATTTTTTATTTTACAAAACCCAGTCCCTTATTTCAGACTCACAGTGTGGTATTCCTGGCCTTGGTTTCATTCATTTCTGCAAAAAACTTGCAGTGGAAGGATAACTTTGCACTCTTTGGCAATCCTGGGCACCTGGGGAAAGGGTAGCTTGCAATGAAGCAATGGTTTTGTGGTAAGTCATTTCAGAAGCATGACAGTTTGTTTAGTCAGCACTGTTCCAGACAGTTCTGTTCTAGAAATGCATAAGTTTTGATCTGTTTTCACGTGTAAGAATGTTGCTGAGAACACAAATTCTATCTTAATATATATCTCCTGGTTGCAGTGGTAAGAAAAAGGAATTGGGTAACTGATTTGATTTTGCACTGTGTGTTTTCTGCTTTGTCAGAGATTAATTAGAAAAATGCAGATTTGCTGAGGATTGACCATGTCTCTTCAATTTCTTTGAAAAACAATGCTTTAGAAATAGTTAATTTACATTCACATTTGGTTGATGATTGCAATTCAAGCAGAGTGTTGCTTATGCCTCATTTTAGAGGAAGGTGAAGAAATTCAGTTTCTTCTTACTAGCCACTGCTAAGATATTGGGAAATACTCCCAAATGTAAAGAGGGTAGTAAATCTAAGAGAAGTGTTGCCTAGTCATAAACAACTTCATCTTGTTAATAGCAAAATTGTTGTCTAGTCTTTATTTGACAGTGAAAAAGTCAAACTATTTGGAAGAGCAGTATTGATTTTGTTTTTAATATGGTGAAGGGCTTTAATTAAAACAAATGAACGAACAAGAAAAAAGAGCCTATATACGCATTCATGTCTTATATAGATAATATGCATGTTAAGTTTTTCATAATGGCCATATTTCATTACAAATACTGTATGTACTCTACACCTGAAAGCATCTTGTTTGTAGGCTGCATGTATCTTACATGGAATCTGAGGCTGGGTGGGACTGTTTTTTATGGTGATGTATTGATCCAGTATCTGGTCAATATATCAGGTGGGGTAAGTGTGGATGGGGCAGAATGCAATCCTGGTTTTAGGATTGCACTGGGATTAGGGATATTACCATTGTTGGTCCTGGATGGGACTGCACTTCCTCATTTTAAGACTGGTATGCAGTTTGTGGTCCTTCTAGCAGGTGTGGCCAGGAAGGCCATGTTGCGCCATCATCTGCACCTTTCCCTCAATTGGGAAATCTTTCAGGCAGTCATTCGTGCCCTGCTCACTTCACAATCGAATGTGCTCTGTATGGGGTTGTTTTTGAATAGCAGTTGGTAGCTACAGCTGGTACAAAATGAAGCAGTGTGAGCAGTAATGGGTGCCTTTTGGTATGCCCATGTGTCATTGCAACTACATGGTAATGAAATAAATATACTCCAATAAAGGACCATATGGCATAGGACCTGAATATATGAGTGATCTCCAAATTATGATTGCATGTCACAATGGTCGTTGAGTGAAGTATCTCATCTAATGACCCCATCCGTGCTCTCCTCAATGAATTGTTAAATGAACATGTCAGTCGTTAAGTGGAGCACGGGGTCATTCAGATTTGGGGGAGGTCTTTAGCTCCCAAGGCCTCCCATGCCTCCTGAGACACCTGTGCTCTGCTCCCCATCCCTTGGGTCCCCACAGGCCTTTTTCCCACTCACCTCAGGTCTCCCCCAGGTCCTAGGCCTGATTCTTACTCACCAGGCCAAACAGCCCTCTCCTCGCTCATTATTTGAAGAGCTCCGAGGACTTCCAGACCACTGGAATGGATTGCTTCTTTCCAATCCAAAGAACTGCACAATCATTGTATGTATGTAAAACACATTTGTATTTCAAATGTGGTTTCTTTATCTTGGCTTCCCTCACACAGGGCTCTTCCTCAAGGCTGACTTAATGTGCTTTCTAACTATTTGAGACAGAAGAAAACTATTCTGGCATAACGTTGGCAGCCCTTATTGACAGCCTCTATGTTGCTGCTGGCACAATGCTGGCAAATGGTACTTATATTGTGCACAGTGTGCAGGTCCGTTAAAGACCAAAAATGGTGGATTATTCCCCTGGCTTTGTTACCTGTCTCTGCCCCCACCCCAAAAATCTTGTCAGCCAGCAGAAAAATACCCGCCACCCTTTATTCTTGATGTAAGATGGTGCTAGGAAAATGGTGAGTTATGTCAAGAGCCTAGATCAGTAGACCTAACTATTTGTTGAATTCTCTTTATGTTTGTACAAATGTTTTGTTTAGATGTTTCACAGTGAGCTGATATAATATTTGGACACTTGTTGAGCTTGTTGAGCTTCTTCATGAATTAACACTGTCAATTAAACACATGGCTTTTCTGACAAATTCATCTTCCAATGTCCAGGAAGATAGTTCCTGGTAAGTTTAGCTGCTAATCCTCACAACTGGTAATCTGCTATCCGCTGTATTTCTAGTAGTATTTGTATCTCTATGTTGGAAGAATATTAAACTAATGTTCAGAAGCAGATTATTTATAAAACAAGGGGGGTGCATCATAAAGTGGGAGAAGTATCTTTATTTTCTGTTTTCTGTTCCGCTCCCACCCCCTCCAGTCAACTGCTGTTTGGGCTGATCCAGACCCTGAACTAGATACAAAGAGAATGCCCTGCTTGAAAGACCAGGATTATCATGCTACCTTAATCGAAAGAACGGGATCTAAAACAGGGAGCTGGCATGCCTATGTTGTGTATTATGGCCAATGCAGTTGGGTTGATCCCAACCAATAGAAGTCACTTGACCGCATCATCATCAGCATAATCAGTTACGAGTACCAGATTGTATTCACAGCAAACATTTTCTTGGAATAAGGGGGAAAACACTGCCACAAAGCTAGCACAAAGACAATTGAAGGCTTCTTCTGGTATAGGCTGAGGACCAGATGAGAGTGACATGAGAACATGGCAAAAAAAAAGATGTGGCTGGGGCATATTTAGTCAGCTGTTGGTGCAACTGAAGAAAAGCTTATCCTTGAGGCTAGTTTTCTATTCTACCTCCCCTTCATGCACTGTACCTGCTTAAACTATATAGTTCAAGCTGCTGCTTTAATTGACCTGGGAAAAGAGTCCCGTATTTATGCTTTCTATTTTCCTGCCTTGTCGCCTTCTAGCTTCCTGGAGCATTTACATCTGTTTGCTATGTGTTTTCCTTAGTTCGTAGGATTGCATGTTTGAGTTTTGCCTCTCTTCATAAAGACATTCTCGCACTAGCTATGGTCATCGCAGCGCGGGGGAAAGCGTCCCTTTTCCCAAAATGCTCTGCCCTATGCCAGAAGCTCGCCTTCCCCTAAAAAACGGGCGGCGCGGCTCTTGCAGAATCTAGCCTGGAGTCATTTCCGACCCAGGAAACAAGGGTGGGGTGGAGGGGATAAATTTGCCTCAAGGGTGTTTTAATAACTGCTGCTATGCCGATAGTTCCGCCATTGGCCAGCGCAACCTCCTCATTACCCCCAGATTTTCACTTTTACCCCATTTGGGGTAATTTACCCCTGTTCCCCGACCACTGAGCTATGCTGTAGGTTCTTGAAGGCTACAGTGCTGTGTCTCCTGAAAAAGGAAGGTACATGAATTTATTTGACTCGTGTGGATAATAAAATGAATGAGTTTCTCTTTTACAGTAGTGAGTGTTTGCTTATCAGTTTAGCACTGAATGGATCTTATCCCACCTTTCATCCCAGGACAGAATTCTCACAGGGTCCCAGGTTTGATAGTTCCCGTGCGACAAAATATGTCAAAACCAATTGGTCCTGTCCTTAATCCATATTGCGGATGTCATATGTAAGACTAATCCTGGACACCTTACTCTAGTTCTCTTTCTTACTAAGAAGCATTGTGTGGAAATAAAGGTGCTAGCATGAGAAAATCCATGCTAAACTGCCATTCTAAAGGCAATTTATATTTGAAATGCTTTGTACTTGGATATTTGGCTACCTCACAATAACCCTACAAACTAGGTGATTTATTAAAGCCACCAAAGCTACACAATATTCTACAAATAAAAAAGCTGAACCAAACTTTACAATCACTAGTCCTAGGAGCCTAATACTAATTTATTGGAGCATATCTATCCTGGACATGAAAACTGATCCCATACCTACTTAAAGGGTTCCTTATTGCCAAAGAAGCATTGAAAATGGCCATTCAATGATGTGATAAATTAGATATCCCTAATCTGACTAACAGTTGAAAAGGGTGATTGGAAGAGATATGAGGACCATAAACAATTATACTAGAGCATGGTGAGATAACATGAACTCAGGAAGAGAAACTGGAACCAATTTGCAAAACAGATTATACATTGGGAAGAAGTTTAACCTTCCCATGATAAGCTTATACTGCAAATACTTGCTTTTTTCTGCACCACACATTCCAGATTACTGCTAGTAAAGTATCAGAGCTCAGTTACAAAAAGCATTTAAGAATGGATTTACACAAAAAGTAAAATTCATTAGGCACTTAGACCCATCCTGTGTGAAATAACAATGAAGATAGTTGCTTACAATAAAAATTGTAAATGCTTAACTGTTTCTGCCATAAAGCTTCTGGCCAGTTGATGCAATTCAGCTACTGTAGTCATGAGATCTGATGCAAGAAAAAAATGACATCTTCTGATTAAAAAAAAAAAGACATCTTGTGATTGTAGGGGGAAAAAAAACCAAGGTTTTTCAAGGCTGTTACAACTCCATTCTCAAAAGAGGAATTGAATCTATAAATGAGATTGCTAGATTTCAGCTGCTAGGAAAGTAGAAATAAATCTATGGGCACCCCTAAGAAAATGTATTTAATCACCTGTAGATTCCAAAACAATTGATGGACTGATATAGTAAAGATTTAAATTAATGCTGAGGAGAATTTGAACCTCAGTGAGTTTCTGTGAAGTGTTCAATGACCTGCCAACCTCCACATGCGTGTGCATGTGTATTTGTAAGAAAGAGCTGCCATTTCTTGCCCAGCCTCCCTTTGGACTTTTTCATTCCTTATATCGCCTGTGTATTCATCTCCCTCTTCTTTTTCTTCCTCTTGTTTTCCCTCCTATAGCAAAAACTTTTCTGGTAAATTAGTTTTTTATATTTGCTATTGAATTGAGCATCATGGTTTTCTGCCAATTTCCTAAACTATTTTATTTCTATTCAGTAGCCTATAGATTATATAATAAATATGAAAAATTGCATAAACTATTGCTTGAGGATTATCAAACAGGAAAAAGGGAACCTTTTTTTAAAACAAACTTGTGCTTGTGGTTTGTGTACAGATGTGTGGACCATTGACTTTATTTTTTTTTAATTGACAAGCAACAAGATTACAGCCAAATAAAAACTGTCTGGCTTAGTCATTTGCTTAATTTATTTAATGAGCTCCTCACTCTCCTGCCCAAGCTAATCCCATAGTTTATCAAATTACAAAATTGAAAGGATTTCCTCAGACCTCCTTTTTATAACACTTTAGCTTTTAACTGCTTGTAGGAATATTGCAGTAAATATTCTACAGATGTAAAAAAAACTGGAGTACAATGGCTAAATATTCTAATCAGAAGCAGGAAGAATTGGCACAGAATAATAAAGTCAGGTCCTATGAGGAAAACACCTATATTAGGACGTGTAATTGTCTACCCTTTTAGACCCTAATTGTCTAAAGACTAGTCTAAACCTTTTTAACAGCCTTTTAGGAAGACCCAGGTGTGGATTGGAGACTTGGGGATATTGTGATGAATTCTTTTTTTAGCTATCTTTCAAGCAAGTTATTCTCCACTGTTCATAATCAAGTCTATGATTTGTCCAGTTGGCCATTATCCATATCCAGCAGGCACATGTCCCATATTTATATCCTTATAAATATATTTTAAGGATATATTTATATCCTTAAAATATAAATAAATTATATCCTTTATAATATAGTCTTATAAACCAAGACTTTGTCTTGGTTCTCTGTATGGATATGTTATGTAGGAATCGTGGAAGTTATATAACCGTACCTGGAAGATTCAAACTCGGAAAGGATTACTTTTCTATCTTATGAGGTTAAGAGTTTGCATGTTACAGGAGTTTGCATGTTACAGGAGTTTGCATGTTACAGGAGGAGTATCTGTCACATTCCTATTTTTCATTCACGTTAAGCTGCTAAGCTGAAACCAGACATGCCCAGGTTCCTCTTTAACCATGAAATTCCCTAGGAGACTTTAGACTAGACCAGTGGTGGCCAACCTTTTTGGGCTCCTGTGCCAAAAATTGCACATGCCCCACCATGCACGCACTCGTGTGCCAGCACCCAGAATGCAATGTGTGCCCCCTTTCCTCATGTCCCATGCACATGCATGCGCAACCCCCCACCCACTTACCTGCACTGTGCCTCACAGCTGATTTTTTGGCTGGTTTGAGGCCTTTTTTGGCCTCCCAGAGGCTTGGAAAAAACCTCTGCAAGACTTTTCAGGGCGAGTTATAGGCTGTGACGAAACGGGCCTATAATTTGGCCTGAAAACGCTTGCAGAGGCTTTTTCTAACCCTCTGGGAGGCCAAAAAGTCTCAAACCAACCGGAAAAAAAATCAGCTTTGAGGCGCACGCATGCACAGTGAGGTAAATTTGCCTGAGGCTCGCGTGCCAGCACAAATGGCTCTACATTCCACTTGTGGCATGCGTGCCATAGATTCACCATCACGGGGCTAGACATTGACTCTCAACCCACTTACCTCACAAGGTTTTTGTGAAGATAAAATTAAAGGACACTTCTTCCATAGGGCACATGCCATTACAGAGAAGGTATACCTCCTAGGTCCCATTAGATCGCATTGTTTCAAAAAAAAAAAAAAAAAAGGACCCATGTAGACAGTATTGAATCTGGTGAGATAGGTAGAAATCACTGGAGCAAAAGGTATGAGCCCAGGAAAACCCTCAGATTGTGAACCAACTCTATAGAGTGCTGCTTCCTCCAGAGTTGGCAATGCAAAGTCTGTACTTAACCCTCAGACATGCAGGTTTACTAGGGTTGAATCAAAGCCTGTCCTTCTACATCCAGACCTTCGTAGCCTCCAGGCCTTGGGAAAATACTTCTGTGGAATCACTTGGACAGCTTCAGGCAGATAGCTGAATATCATCACCATACTAAGGATAGTTAATCTCATGCTAATAAATGACCTAACCCAATAGCATTGTGTGGATGTTAAATAGAAAGGAGGAGTGAATTGAGCCTTGAGGCATCCTGTAAAGCAAAGGTTGGATTACTCCCACCCTGACCAGCGGGTAGTGCCCTTGGAGGAGGAAAAAAACCCAATGTAAAACAATGCCTTCCATCCCAATTCTCTAAGCTAGCCCAGAAGAATACTATGATTGATGGTATTGAAAATCACCAAAGCTCAAGAGAGATAAGACAGATAAACCACCCCGCCTGTGTCTGCCAGAGGTACAACCATAAGCATAAACATGCCATCTCAATACTATAAGCTAGCCTCAAAACGAAACAGAAAAAAAATGTCCTGAAAACTAACCGAAAAAGTTCTAAATAATTATTTCCTCTGGTAGTCCTTTTAAACTGCAAGCTGAAAATTACTGATAGACAAGAATATTTGTAGGTCAAGGTTGAACTGTGGGGTTCTCGGTTATTTTCTTGCAGTTACTTCATTACTCAACATTTGCTCAGAACAAAGTCAACTGCCTCCTCGCACCAATGATGTTACCTAATGGAATGTCTACAAGAAAACAACCAAGATCAGAAAGCATCAAGGACCCCATAAAGCTTGAAAGCTGGATAAAAATTGTCCAGTACTGTCGGATCTAAGTGTGGCTTTTAAAGGAAAGGTTGAACCACCACCTCCTTTAAAGCAGACAGAACGGTCCCTTCATACATTTGCTACCTCTTGATCCAAAAACATTTCATTATCTGTGAGGCCTTGACCAGCCAGAAAGAATATGGCTAAAAAAAATGGTGATGGAATTCAGAGCTTTAAGGGTTGTCTGTTGCCTCTGGACTGACACGTTCAAAACCTGTCCAGATAACCAAGCAAGGCTTTGCCTTTGTCATTTCCATAATATTTGTACAGGTGGAATTTAATCTAATAAAATACCTAGAAAAATCCTCATAATGACTTTGCAGTGTTTCCCAGCTCCTCCTTGTGTGGTAGGGACCAAGTCATCTGGAATAGGGTGATTGTCTATCTGCGGACATAATGGTGGAGTGTTTTGTCAACACACAATAGGAGTGTTTTGCCATTCTTAACAGCACAGGCAATTTTTAATCAAGGCTCTTACCTAGTGTTTGGTCAGGGTTGCACTTTGCCATCCTCCATCAAAGCTCTAGGCCTTGCTATGTCATTTCATCTTCCAGAGTTCCTTTGAAAACCAGGGTTGTATCTGAGAGGTTCATGGACAAAAATCTGCACAGATATGATCAAATCCTAGGCAATTGTCACCCACTCATAGCAAGCAATGACTAAGGCTTTAATTAACCCCTGCAATAGAGCTTCAGGGACTAATCCTAAAACCCTCTGGAATCCTAACTGATCAATCCCTGTCTTGGGACAGACCAATCAAATATGTCCTACTTCCTTGCAGCTTGTGTGTGTGTGTGTGTGTGTTTGTGTGTATAACTAGGCATACTCTGAAATTAGTAGGAAGTGATCCATACATGAGGGATAAATGAGAATATCTCCCAACTTGCCACTTCCCCAAGAGAAAAGACAGATCTAATATATAACCCCCATTGATAACCTGGTTCAGGGCCATGATTACTATGGCAGCCATGAACTCCTAAGCCACCCTCTGGTCTAGAGAAAATAGATTGAGGTCCTCAGAACCTCAGGTAAGTTTGGGGAACTCCACAGCCAACTTGTTGTTAGAATTCAGCAGCTTAGGATGGAAGTACCTGTGCAGCAGGAAGATTGGTCTACTACCATCAACTCCAGCTCATCCTTAAGATCCAACATCACAAATATGTTTTTACATCTGGCTATCTGTGGAACAGCTGTACCCTGGCAGCCACCAGAATTTCTTGGATGACAATAGCTGCACACCCACCTCATCCTGGAGTCAACTAGTACCACATCCAAAACTGAGGTGGGGGATATTTCAAAGAGAGGACCTCCCCTACACCCTCATGCCCAATCAGGTTTCAGTAATGCATATCAGGTCAACTCTAATTTATGATTATAGTTGAGGCAAGCTTTATTACAGCCCAACATTGCATTAAGTATCAGCAGATGGAGACTGGGGCCACCAACACTCCAGTGAGCAGACTTCAGGGCCAAACACAGGTGGTGGAGGACAGGCATTGGGACCAAATATCCCGGCTGCCTTCCCCAAGATTGACCTACCCTCTGTCTCTTGCCTCCCCTTTGTTACTACCAGGCTACCCCCCACATCCCAATACCCATTTCTCATAATCTTAGTCTTCTTCTGGCACATCAAAAGACTCCATCACACCTCAGATAAAAATAGTAATTATTTATTTGATTCAACCATCACCTGATTCATCACCTGAACAACACACACCAGCAAAATCACCAATTGATCTGGGTGCCAGTACATTTCTGTGAGCATTCACCATTCAAACCCTAGTCAACTGGCCTGGCTACTGCCTATAAATCTATATATCTCTCTGTTTCACACCTGAAAAGGAGTAAGTAGTTCCAGCTCACTCCATGTCTTCTCCCCAACACTTCCAGTAAAGAGATTGTTAGTTCAGTCCAGTCCCATTCACCACTTAGTTATTCAAAGATAAAATTATAAAAGAACAGCAAGAGTGCCCTATATTTTCAGGCAGACTCTAATCCCTCTTAGTCTCTAGTCATGTTGTATAATGAAGATGATGTCTGAAATGGCCACCATCCCATATGGCCAACCCCACAGCATCTGTAGCATCTGCAGGTTGGCTCTTTTACAGGACCACTATCACGCTCCTGCTGCTGCTCAATACATGTATTTATATCTATTTTACATATTTTTTATGACTCATTTTGCCAGAAGTTGGTTTCCTATTTATAAGAACCTATCTTTTTCAGAGCAGCCGTTAACATATAGAAGAAGCTGATGCATTGCCTAGGGACAAATGTAACCATTGGGCCTGTTTGCTGCTCAGCAAAATAAAAGCTGTGTCAAAGGAAGTACGAACCACTTTGTCCTTAATTGGCATTGCTCTCTTCATGATGATTAATGACCTTTTCAAAAAAAGAAAACAGGTGAAAACACATCCATAGTTGTTTGGTCTGCAGTATAGTATATAACTGCAGTTTATACATTCTGAAACTTGTACAATTAAAGTAATGCTAGCCAACTTGTTTGGAAAAGGTTTTTACTTCCTGACAAAGATTTGAACTACCAGAACTAACCACATGGAATTATTCCTGAGTCGTCTTTATAGTACTGCAGGGACCGAGGCAAAAAATTATATCAGTTTCCTTGCTGCATAACTCCTATCCAGTTGCTATGTTGCACTTTCCATCTACACATGTATTTGCCAATCTTTGGTGTCCATATACACTATATTTTCATGCACCTTTCCTTTATGCAGGCAGTGACAGTTGCTATGCAACAGCCCAGCTCGCTAGATGCTTAAAACTCAAATGATGAAGCTGGATAAAAGCACCCTAAAAATACTCTTTGCCCAAACCTTCCCAGACCCGTTCAAGGGAGTGGCTGTGGTGGAGCTATAGCAGAAGGGGCATCTGGAAAAAAATTCCAAAAACGAACTGCTATCGGAATGGTTTTGTGTGTCTTGTCAGTTGCACACTGCAGTACTAGGAATAATTTCCTGGGAGGGAGCTGGGATTGGCTAGGCTCAGTGCGTGGGAGCCTCTGCTATTCCTTCTGCTCCAGCCGGACTGGGGATCCTTTGCATTGTATTTCTCTCTTCATTGGCCTTGTTGGCGTGGCAGGTGCAGCAGAACATTTGATGCGGGACTTCTCTAAGTTCTAACCTCTGCTCTCCACCTTGGTCTCCTTGCTAACTCTGACTTGCTAGGTGGTTGTTGGCTGTCCAAGGGCAGCTTTTCCCACCCGATCTTGGGAGGGCATCATCTTGTGCTGCCACTATGGGCACGGTCAGTGAGCTTTGTGCTTCCAGTTTCCAAGCTTTCCTCTGCCCTTCCATCTTGGTGGACACCAAACCAGGTGGGTGTTTTAACTTTTCCTGCTGTGGAATATTTTGCTGATGTTATGATAAGAGGAAAGCAAAAGACAGGGTGGATGTAGAGAGTTTAAGTTATTCCTCTGCCACGGATAGAATCTGTTATTGGGAATCCCTCTGTTTACCATCAAAGTCTGCAGATTTTAGCTTCAGTGTGTTTATTGTAGCTTTTTTTTACGAGAATCATTACACTAATGTTCGGTTTAAAGGTAACCTTCTTTCTTGAAGCTTGTGCCCTTAAAGTTAATTCAGTTGCCTACTGAACTGTTTCATTGATTTCTTGGTTCGGAAACCAATCTAACTTTCAGTGATTGGGTGGAAGGAGAGCTGACTTCTGGTTTGATTACAGCGAGGTGGAGATCATTTATGTTTTTGGATCACTAGAAGAATCTTTGTGGAAGGAGACC
This sequence comes from Pseudonaja textilis, assembly GCF_049901715.1. Lineage (NCBI taxonomy): Eukaryota > Metazoa > Chordata > Lepidosauria > Squamata > Elapidae > Pseudonaja > Pseudonaja textilis. Next base: position 110,844,600 of record NC_141991.1, on the reverse strand, counting down.
AAGTGACTTCGGAAATAATTTGATTATTAAATCTAATAATATGTTTGGTTGGTAATTACATCTTCCCAATAATGGATCATCTTGGTGCAGAGCAGGATGGCTATTAGTGGAAGTTTGTGGCTAGGATGTTTTAGTTGACCTTCCTGAACAAGAAAATGTACAATTGAGTAGTCACAGATTTTACCAACCAATTTGGAATTTGCCTGGAGGGGTATTTAAATATGAAAATCCAGGGGCTGGCTTTGGAAGCAAAATTGTCTTCCATGGACCAGTGGGGCAGGGTGAGGATAATGGTTTTATGCGTGCAACCTAGATCCCACACGTGACCAGATAAAGCTTCGCTCACTTGCACAGACCAGTTCCCAACAGGCCACGGACCACTACTACTACTTCGCAATCCGGGAGTTGGGGACCCTGATCTGGAGAATTGCCATTTGACAGATCTTCATTTAGTAATTGTTCATTAGAATCATTGCAATGCAAAAGCATTTAGCTGTCTGCTCTGTAGACTCCTTAATTCCTTGACTGGGTAGTACTCAAGAAATACAAATATGCAAGTTTATCATTCAGCTTTGAACCACCTCTGCCTCATAACATTTTATATTACAAGACAGGAAACACAGTAACAACACTTGGGATTGTGTGAGATAACCAGGTAGCTTGACACTTCAATAGTAGAAAATCTTTTTCTGTGCTTGAAATGCTTCTTACCTTCAGATGAACAGTAGATCAGTCTACCTCATCCACAGCCACCCCTAATAACACAAATTGCCATATTTTTCGATCTATAATACACACTCCACGCCCCCGCCCCCCAAAGTGGGTGGAAATGTCTTATAGAGTGAATGTTGCCAGAGCCCCACCTACCTGTCAGCCCTTGCCCTTCGGCCTCTGCATCCTTGCAGCAAACAGCCTGATTTAGCATGAGCAGCTGATTGGCGGTTGCATTGGCCTCCCAGAGTACATTCAATCAGCTGTTCCAGGGTGCGGGGATCGCCGTTGGCCATTGCCACTCATTACCTCTGCCTATCACTGCTTTGTGCACCCCATTTTCAGCCTCAACACGCCCTGTTTTCAGCCTCCACGTGTCCCATTTTTGGCCCGTTCCAGGCAGCGGGGATTGCCCCTGCCTGGAACGGATCAACAACAGGATGTACAGAGGCCAAAAATGGGGCAAGTGGTGATGGCGGCGATGGGCGGTGGTAATCACCATAGCCTGAAACAGCTGAGGGGAGGTATTCTGTGAGGCAGATCCAACCGCCAATCAGCTGCTTGTGCAAATTCAGGCTGTGCTGAAGCTGACGAAGGCTGTTTGTCGTTTGCTGCAAGGAGGCAAATTGCTGGGAGGCAGAGGCAGATTTCCCCCCACCCCACCCAAAGCTAACGTGAGTCTTATAGTCCAGAGTGTCTTATAGTCTGAAAAACAGTGGTTGAATTAGAACAATATCGTCATCTAGTTGTTATACAGCAAGAAAGTAATTTTAGAAAAGAGCTCCATTCATTCAGTAGGGATGATACAGATACTCCTCAAATTACAACCATTCGTTTAGTGACCATTCAGAGTTACAACAGCAGTGAAAAAAAGGACACATAAGAGTTTTTCACACTTACGACTGCTTGGGAGCTGGTGCATATTTATGACGGTTGCAATGTTCCAGGGTCACGTGATCACCTTTTGCAGCCTTCTGATAAACAAAGTCAATCAGGAAGTCAGATTCACTTAACAATCATGTTACTATCTTAACAACTGAAGCGATTCACTCAACAACTGTGGCAAGAAATGTAAAACACAACACTTAACAACTATCTTGCTTGCCAAAGGAAATTTTGGGCTGAATTGTGGTTGTTAAGAACTACCAGTATTTGTTCAGTCTTATGGAGGGATAGCTTAGTAGATACCTGTTATTTGATCAGAGGAAATTATTTTCAGAAATTCATGCCTGGTGTTGTTGATAGCATCTCCAAACAAGAAGAGAACAGCCACTAAAAAAGTAAAGATCATCATTTTAATTTCCATTTAAAATATATAGAGTGATCAATATTTTAGGGGGGGGAAGGCAAAATAATTATGAAGTGAAATGTTTCTAACTTTCTACCATGACCTCCATATCATTTTTCTTAAAAGTTAATTACATTGTTTTATTCTATTAGTAAACTAATTTGTTTTTATAATTAGCACAGCAAGTTTCAGACCTGATTGACTCTTTATGTTACTAAAGTTAATACTTGATTGTTCAGAAAGTCATTTAGGGAGGCAACCAAGTTAAATGCACACCCTTAACCGACAGAGAAATTTTAATTCAGGTTTGCACTTTGGTTATCTGCAAGTTATCTGCAAGTGAGGCAAAACCCACAGAATCTGAGGCTTAGCTGTTTCCTTTTCACATAGTTTTCTTCTGGAAATAACCTGGTGCTTTTCTGATGCTTGGGACTGCAATTCCCCTGAATCTCATTATCATAATGAAAGATAAATTATATCAGTTATAGTTTAAAGTCCCCAGAAGATACCCAGTTTGTTTCCTTCAAAAGTACTCTGTGAACGCCAAAGTATCTTCAAATGGTTTCTGCAGTGTCTGTCTATCCATCTACTGTATCTTATATCTATCTCCAACACAGCAACACATTTTGGTAGTCTAGTAGTAACAGTGAAAATTTGTAATTTTGCAGTCTTGTGTCAGATTGGGAGAAGATATCCCATGATACCCAGTGACTTGAACAAAAAAAACCAGAACTGCATTTCTCAGAGAAGTGGGGGAAACTGGCTGTGTGATTTTTTTTCTGCTCTCACAGATGTTAGGGACGGCTGTTTCCCAGGTGGCTGTTAGATTCATTTGTAAAAGTCAGCGGAAGAGAATCTGCTTTGGAAGGGGTGTGTGAGAATGGGAGCCAGGAGGTGTCCATGGAAACCCAGCCTCCCCTCCAAAGAAATCCCAGACAGTGCGTGGCTGGAGTTCCATTTCAGGTATGAATGAACAGAGTGGATTTAGAGTGTAGGCTTCATTTTAGCTTCAAGATTGAGAAGCAAGCCTCACAGGCTTGAAGTTAGGGCCTTTCTCTGTCACTCTTAATGTTTCTTGCTCTGATGCTAAAGCAGTAGGTTTTTGCCATCAGGAAAACAGGATGTGGTAGCATCAGCAGCTGAGGGCAGGAAGTTCTGCATTCTCTGGCAAAATGTGCAGGTAGGATCCCTAGCATATGTTTGGCATTATTTAAACCAGAAAGGGGCCCCTTTGTTAGATTAAAACAGATTGTCCCATTTTTCAAAGTTGGCTTGTCATCCAAATGGATTTCCTGCTTAAGGACATTTTAGATAACACTGATTTAGGGTATTTTCCATCTATCTACCCCAAACATCAGCTGAGCCTTGGAAATGGTAAGACCAGAGGCACATTTGTGTTATGTCCTTAATGCTTGGCTGCATTAAAGGTTTATTTATTAACTTATGTTGCATTTCTTTTTCTTCCTAGGAGCATCATTTGAATGGCTGAAGAGCAGCCAATTATTTTCTCAACACAATTTGATCAGTGTTGAAATTGTTGCATAGTTTGGAGAGGTGGATTTCCTACAAACTCTCCAGCCTCATCTAATAAGGGCTTGAATGCATTCTGAGAAGAGAAAAAAGAGATTAGTTTAATAGAGCCAATCCATACATATCAGAGGAAGATATGGGACAGCACTGAGATACACATATTTTCCTGTTTGAGGAGATTTTTTGTCAAGCTACTAGGCTGCAATGCATACAGAAAATTAAGGGTTAGATTAGCAAGAATTGTGGAGCAATTATAGATTGATAGTCAAGCATCTCTTCCTAAAAATCCTGTTGTTGGGGGCAGGAAGAAAGGGTGACTGCCTCGTACAAATAACTACTGACACATTAATGTGTGTGGTTCCTTTTATGGTTGGCATATAATAAGCTGAGATAGGAGTGATGACCGGAAGATGAATTGTACCAGGGTAAAAGACTGTTCTAAAAGTGTGATCTTTTTTCTCTCTCTGCTGCCGCCTCCCCTAGTTTTCTGGATTAAAGCCAATGTCTCTTTCCAATCAGCAGAGGGCAGCGCAAACCCAACTTTTCAACTTTTGGCTCAACCTTGAAATAAGGGATTGTCCTTAAAAAACAAAACCAAACACTAAGATATTATAAATCTGCTTCGTATGGCTACTAATAAAACAAAATGGCTGTTCCTTAGCTGATCTCGTGCCAGCTCCTTCTGGAATCATGTCTTCCTTGTGATTAGGGAAATGAGCCTTTACCCTTTTCCTTTCCCTAGTAGCAAAGACGCAGATCAACTGCTGCTACTTCTTTCTTGATGTTTCATGTATCGTGAATATGTTTGCCAGAAGGTAGAGGTGCAAAGATAGACAGAACTATTTGGAACGTTCATAATAAGAGCAGATGGCAGCGTTTCCTAGTGTACTTGTTGATATTTTTTTTTTCTACAGAGGTTTTAAAGCTATAGGAAACCAATTCTCCCCAGGTTTCGGTCATTCCAGGTCCAGGAGCTTCTTCCCAGTAAACCGAGTGCTCTTGACACTTAGATCCTATGCAGAAGAAGTCCCATCCTTCCATTCCAAGATGGAACAAATATCTAAAAGCACTTAGTTGGAAGACGTGAAGAGGCAAAACAAAGAATACTTGGTTAGAATGGAGGACAACGGTGATTTTTTCTACTCCCATTAGACAGGAATCTTTCTTTACCATTGTTCCTCTTGTTCTTTATCATCTCTTGAAATATGAGGAAGATTCAGAAAGGGCCTGTAGAGAGAAATAAGGTGAAATCTGGGATTAACTATTTCTAACTTGGATGCATTCGGACATGGCGACTCCCGGCTGGAGGCTTCAGGTCCGCCGTGGCCCCTCCCGCTGCCCCGGGAACGTGTGTGTGTGTGTGTAATGAAGAGTGATCTGTTTGCATAAGTCTTCAATAATGAGAGACCACTGCTTCATTACTGGTGAATGAATGGTTCGTTACTGGTGCTTCATTACTACTTCATTACTGGTGAATGAATGGCAGAAGGGTAGACTTAAGGCTGCCAGGTCTGGGTTGCAGAAATCTAAATAGCCAGAAAGAAAGATAAAAGTATGCAGATGCGGGACATTCTCTGCTGCTGCCCCCTAGTGGCTATCCACACTTTTGCATCTCAGATTTGATATTTTTAGCCAATTGCATCAGAGATAGTATTCAGCAGGTTCTGACCAGAGAACCCGTAGTGGAAATTTGGAGTAGTTTGGAGAACCGGCAAATACCACCTCTGATTGGCCCCGCCCCCATCTATTCTCTGCCTCCCGAGTCCCAGTTGGTCGGCTGGGTCTTCTTTTGTTGCCCTACACAGGAGAACGGAGCTGGGAAGCAGGTTAGTGGGGTGGGGAAGGAATGCGATTTTGCAGCAACTTCCTCTGCCATGCCCACCAAGCCACGCCCACAGAACCGGTAGTAAAAAGTTTTGAATCCCACCACTGAATTGCATCCAGCAGTTCAATAATTCCCTTAGAACATCCAGCTGCCATTTGTTTTAATAAATGTTCTATGGTAGGCATGAAATCATTTTTTAGATACACATCATTCTACAACTGACTAAGCAAGGGCTTTAAGAAAGATGGTAAAAGTCACTTAATTTCTCATACACAGTGGCATGATGTAATGTAACATATCTCTCCCTCCTCTTCCCCTCCCTTTCCTTCTCAACAGAAGGCAGACCATTTTAATAATTTCACAGGGCTGTTTTGAAAATAACCTTCAGACATACTGTTTATTCCAGGGTCACTCACTGAGCTTCAAAGCTGACCATAGATTGAACTTGGCTTCTTTCATTCCTAATTCCAACACTCCAACCCTTATACACCATTGGCTCTTAGTTTCTTGTTTACTTGCATAAAAAACTTAGCATTGAACCTGAGAGACCTCAGACTTTTGCTACAAAGTCTGTTTCCATATAACGGGGGTCCCCAAACTTGGCAACTTTAAGACTTGTGGACTTCAACAAGTCCACAAGTCTTAAAGTTGCCAAGTTTGGAGACCTCTGCCATATAGGATCTATATGCTCCTGAGAACCTTCTTTAGTGGGTTTTCTTTCACGTCCATCTCTCAGGCTAAAGTTTCTGTCTGATCTACAGAGCATGAGGGGTTAATGGTTTTTTAAAGCTTGACGGATCAGCACAGGAACAGGGCGTTACTGGTTATCTCCGTTGCAGGCAGAAAGGCAGTGACGCCTATTCCGTCCGAAGCGAGAGCCACCCACTAGCTGGAACAAGATTTGACTCATTCCAGGAAGCAACAGACAGGCAGCAATCCAGTTGCAGGTATCAACCCTGTCGAGTTGCCGGGCCGCACCTATCTTGGATCGAAGAACAGCCGTGGTCTGTACTCTGTCTCTGCTGCTGGCAGCATGGTGCTCAGGATGGAGACCGGTGAGCACATGTGGTGGGGTATTCCCAGCTCATCTGGGTGGCTGAGCCAAATCATTTCGTTTGAGGGGCCTTGTCCTAGGGTCAGTTTGACCGAACGTATTAAGGAAATCTTTATCTATCTCTTCAATTTAGGAGTCTATGGAATAATGTTTTTTCCAAAAATGACCCGGTATGTTTCTGTAGTCAAAACTTCTGCCAGGTCTCACCTCCAGTAGAGTAGAAGTATATCTTGGGTTCCTGTTCATGAGTTATTTGTCTGAAGTTGGACAGTTCTACAAGGGTATATAGGGCAGCATTGGGTGTGAAGTCTGTATAAAAAACAGTAGTGCATACCCTTGTTCTTGTGAACATTGCTGGGCTCTAAAGATTTGAGGGGTTCTTGTGAAAATGGAAGCACCCCATTTTTTTTCTTTTTCCGTAGGAGGAGTTAGGACTTTCTATACTTCAAAAAGGAGACTTTCTGTTGGCAGCTCTGGAGCATGCGGCACACAAGGCATGCCACAGCATGTCTTGGATACAAGCGCTCTCCTGCCTGTTCCACCTTGGCCTTTGGGCACTAAGGAGGCTGTGGGAGGGGAGAGCATATGGATTTGGTGAAACCAAATTTGGGGCAGGTTTCTCTTTTCTTTAGATGCACATTGAATGATGTAATTTTCACTGAGTGCGCAAGTATCCAGATGAACTGGTAGTTGAGGGACGTGTTGTAAAGGAGCAAATGCAGTAGTCATTGTTTTGTTGGCAGAGAGGGAAAACATGGGAGGCCACTTGATTTGTCAACAAATACATTTTCAGTAGATCATTTAAAATATTGTCACAGTACTTCAAGGGCTATTAAAAGGCTAATTCTAAGTGCAAATCAAGTATGAAAATTAGGTATTTAAAAATTCTAACAACTTACAAAGGTCAAACATTTCTGGTTTTGTGTGTGTGTGCATGTGTTAAACAGCAAGCCCAAAGCAATCACAGTCAATGTATCCACCAAGGGAATCTTGCTTTTTTAATTCCCTTCCCTGCACACTTGAGCTAGTAAATGTCTCTCACTCCTTGGCAAGCTGTAAAATATGATTATTTTATGTTCACGATAGGAAAAAAAAAAAAAGCCCCCACTTATTGTGCTCCCTTTGAACATAAAGGCTGTTTATCAATCTAGCATTTTAAATGTGTAGCCCATCTAATTTACTGGCTAACTTTTAAATTACTAAACAATTTCCTGAGGGTTAGCAGAATTAGTCCTCTGCAACCAACACTACTGCACATGTATGCCAGCAGTTTAGAGGAACAGATCCACTTAATGATGCAGATTGTAGTTCTTTGAAAATTTAAGTTGTTTTCCAAAGATGCCGATCAAATTATTAGCAGACCATTTTGTTGAATAGCAGGATTTCTTTTCCTGCAACCCCTGACAGTATTCATGTTAGTTGGAAGTGGGCTGGGACTTAGCAGAAGACTTTCTTGACTTGTAGAAGTCCAGTTCCAGCAAGGTCTGAGGAACTTCTCTGCAAGATTGGGAGGAAAAATGCTGCTGGTTCTTATAATTGGGAATGGGCTGGTTTTAGGTTTGATGGATCTCTTTTTTGTCAAGGGCCTCAAAATGGTGACTTGGTGGGGTTCTGTGCATTATAAAATTAAGAAGCACAGGTGTTTTACTATCCATGCTGAGCCTATAAATGGGTTTTCAAGTACCTGAATTACGAACACAGCTTTAGTTCATTTATAACAGTTGACTCTTGGTTTTTCCCCAGTCTTTATTGGAACAGTCTAATGTAGGTATTTAAGGAAACCCTCATGTAGTTGTAATGTTAAAGACAAATTCTAACATTATATTACATGTAACAGTGAAAATGAACATGAATCCTGTAATTTATGCCTAGGCTACGTTTCAAGGCAGACGCTCTGTTCAGATGACTAGAAAATTATTTACTAATTTTGAGAGTGTAAAATCTTGTTTTAAACGTGTTTCCTCATTCCAAAATAAACCCATAAGATTGTCCTTTCGACATTCCTTAACATTTTCTTATTTTTCTTAATTCTTTGTGTGTGAGCGTGTTATTGTTGTATTCTTTAAATTTTACAGGAAGGTACAGGAAAGTTTTTCATTTCTTTCTGTTGTGTGGAATTAGAAATTCTAGTTTCCTAAGTCTGGCACTTTAGGCCAATTTCTATTCTGTTTTCCCTCCGTGTAAACATTATTGAGATGGATGGACCAATGCCTTGGCTTACTGGTTCTACTGCTTCTGGCTTTAATAGACTGTTAACAAGGTCATCCCTGGTTCTAACTGAGCAATTGAGTAGTAAACTTAACTTAAGAGGTGCTAGGTCTGCCTCCCCAGTTTGGAGCCCTACATCAGAGGTCCCCAAACTTGGCAACTTTAAGACTTGTGGACTTCAACTCCCAGAGAATTCCACAAGTCTTAAAGTTGCCAAGTTTGCCAAGTTTGGGGACCCCTGGCCCACATAATGGTGAACTCTAACACAACTCAACCTTCAAAGAAGCCAAGCTGCTTTGTAGCCATGGGCTAACCCCATTGCTCTTATTGCAAAGCTATCAGTGTCCCACAGCCTTGACTTTGTGGCTTCCTTCCCATCCTGAACACGGCTTCTGAGCAATTCACTCTGAACAGCTCACATCCCCCCCCCCCACCCATTAGCACTGACCTCAGCATCTTTTTGCAAAGCTATTAAAACAGCTTTTCTGCAGCTCTTTGTGAATTGTAATGTACATATGATGGGGGCCTGTGGTTATTATATGGTATTTTCTGTTTTATATAATTAATTAGTTTGATCGTCTGATTTTAACAGTATTGGGCTTTTTAAAGCATTTGTCTTTGGTGGACTATTGTGAATAGCAGAATTCAGTGTATAGATAAATAAGCAACCGAGCTTTGGGGGGAAAATTGTGTAGTTTTAAACAGTGAAACTTTTTTTCTTGTATAAAAAAATCACTTAGCCATAAATTGAACTAATTGGCAGAGGAGTAGGATCCAAAAGGTAGTTTAGTTCAGCTTCTTGGTCTAAATAAAGAGCTACTTCTCCACTGCATTGTGCCAGCTTTAGTACATCCTAAACTTGCAAACGAAATGACCAGGACATTGATTTATTGTACCAAGTCATTTCTCAATAGCCACATACATTTTTCACCTTGCTATCTGCTAATGATGGCAGGGGTTTTGTTTTTTTCTGCCTGTATGAACAGTGCTGGGTTTTTCTCACTAAAGTTTAGATTCTCTCTTTACTGCTTGTGTTCACCGTGCATGGCACATCTTGGTTGCTATTTCTCTTTGAACTTAAATTCTATAAGGTACGTGCTGTGCCCAAGCACTCTAGAACTTGACATAATTAGGAACAATCTATGGTTTAAGATTGTACAGACTGCTACCCTTGAGTTGCCATTAGCATTAACTTTACTTCCTCCCTTATTGAAATCTCCATCTCCATAACCTGATGCTTAAGGTTTTTCCAGAGATATATTGGGACATGTTCTATGGCAGGGGTGTCAAACTCGATTTCATTGAGGACCGCATTAGGGGGCCTGAGTGGGCATTTCAAGCTCAATGTCCTGCAGCCCCCCCGCCCCGCCAGTGAAAACATTTTCACTGGCAGAGGCACCGTGGGCTGGTCCTTTAGACCACACCTAGAGTACTGGATACAGTTTTGGTCACCACATTATAAAAAAGATTTTATTATCTTTAGACTCCAGAAAAAGTGCAGAGAAGAGCAACCAGAATAATTAGGGGACCAAAACATATGAAGAAGGGTTACAGGAATTGGGCTTGGCTAGTCTAGTAAAGAGAAGGACCAGGGGAGACATGATAGCGACCTTCAATATCTGAGGGGCTGCCTAAGAGAGGAAGGGGTCAAGCTATTTTCTAAAGCGCCTGTAGGCCAGACAAGGAATAATGGATGGAAACTGAACAAGGAGAGATTTAACCTGGAAATAAGAAGAAACTTTCTGACAGTGAGAACAATCAACCAATGGAACAGCTTGCCCTCGGAAGTTGTGGGAGCGCCATCACTTGAGACTTTCAAGAAGAGATTGGACTCCCATTTGTCAGAAATGGTGTAGGGCCTCCCGCTTGGGTGGGGGGTTGGACTAGATGACCTACAAGGTCCCTTCCAACTCTGATTATCTGATATTGTTATCTGTTACTTTACTGTTTCCATGGTTGGCCCCATGGGCCAGATCTAAATACCCCGCAGGACAGATTCAGCCCTCAGGCCTTGAGTTTTACACCCCTGTTCTATGGAATCAAGGCTCTATTTTTTTGTTCAGTGCATTTGCCCTGAAACAACAGGCACAGTAGAAATCATACTCCAGCAAAAAAAGATTAGTAAAGGGGCCTCTGCTCTGGTCACAAAGAATGTTGAAATCCTGGGCAAAAAAAGCAAAAACCTGATATACCTTAATGCTAACTCTTTTTGCTATAAGAGACAATGTGAGCGTCAGCCTTGGAAGCCATATTTTACTTAGAAGCTTCGAGGCTGCCACATTTTTGTGCCTGGGAAAATGGGGCGGGCGGGGGGGAACTAGTGAGCTAGTGAAGCTGTTATTTAAAAGAACAATTTGCATCAGTTGTCTTTAGCAAACACAGCATAGCGTGAATCGGTTGGCTTAGTCTTTTTTGTGAAGGAGGAGAAACCTCACATTTGACCATTGGAATTTCTGATATGTAACCATCCCTAGTGCAGCTTTCTATTCAATTTAATGCCGCCCAGTTGTGCAGGACTGCATTATTCCAGGAGCTGTTCTCACAACACTTCTGAAGGTCACCAGAAGAAGGAAGGCTAAATCTAGAATAGGTGAAGCAATGCAAGTACATGTTCCCTTACTTTATTATGCAAATATAGGCAGGTTGCAGTATGATGAAAGATTTTTAATGCAAGGGCAGAGACAAAGGGACTTCTAATTAGCACTCACTCTGACTTCTAATTCTTGGGAATTGCCTCTCCTTGGCTGAGTGGACTCATGTCAATAGGGATCCACATCTGTGCAAAAAAAAAAAAAAAAAGCTCTTGCTTGCAGTCATCACTGACAATACTATGAATCATTTCATAGTAGACATATCTGATTTTGTCAACTATTATTCAGAAGGAGTTGAGTACAGGTAGTCCTCAACTTACAACAGTTTGGTTTCGTGACCATTCAAAATTAACAACAGCACTGAAAAAAATGGATTTATGACCATTTTTCACATTTGTGACCATTATAGCTTCCCCATGGTCATGTGATCAAAATTCAGATGTTTGGCAGCTGATTCATAGTTACGATGGTTGGAGTGTCCCGGATTATGTGATCCCCTTTTACGACCTTCTGACAAGCAAAGTCAATGGGGAAGCCAGAATCACTGAACAACTGGGTTACTAACTTAACAACTGCAGTGATTCTCTTAACAACTGTGGCGAGAAAGGTCATAAAATGGGGCTAAATTTGCTTAATAACAGTCTTGCTTAGCAATGGAAATTTTAGGCTCAATTTTTAGTCATAAGTTGAGGATTACCTATATAGAAAATGTTTTCCTCCTTATGGCTCCTGTGAATGTTATAGATGCTGGGGGGAAACGCTCATAAAAGGAAAAATGTTTTCCTCTTACTTTAATGCAGGTAGTCCTCAATGTACGACGATTCATTTAATAATATTTCAAAGTTGGAAAAAAGTGCTATATGATCTGTGCTTGTACTTGCAACTGTTGCACCACCCTTGTGGCCAGATGATCACAATTCAGGTGCTTGACAGCTGGCTCACATTTATGACTGGTTGCCAGGTCCTGTAGTTCATGTGATTGTGATTTGCAACCTGTTTTGCCAGTTTCCTGCCAAAAAGGGGGGCAAAAAGTGTCCATTGGAAAAGTTGACTTTGCTTCACAACTGAAAAATTGTAAAATCAGGTCTGGTCATGTGAGGAGGACTTGACTTATGATCACACTGATTTATCGCTGAAATCCCAATCCCAACTGTAGTCATAAATTGAAAATTAGTTATAGTTCCAGCCCTGCCCCCACTTCCACCCCCAAGAATAGTTGTTTCAACAAATCCATATTTTCCCTGGCCCAACAGGCAAGTGAGTCCTAGGCTTGTGGCAGTGTGATTTGTTTAGGAGAATTTGGGGCGAGGATGCCCACATGCATTGAAATGAATCCATCTGAGCACCCCGTATGACATAGGGGACAGTATTCTTGCCTCCAGGTATAACATTGATTCCTTTGTACCTGGAATATTCTGTTACTTCAAACTGATGGTGGGCAGGGCCTGCTCCTCTTTCCCTCTCTTCAACACTTTCCCTTCATCTCTATCAGTAACAGCTAATGAATAGCTGAGGCCTTGTGATGATATGGGAGTAACATATTATGAAACTGAGGATTGAGGGCTGAATGATAACAAACAACAGGGAGAGGAACCTAAATTTCCCTTTCCAGTGATGGGGTTTCTTTGGGTGGAATCTGTCAGCCATTTATCAACACTGAAAGCCAACAGGAAAATGAAGCATTTTTTGTCTTACGATGTGCTAGAATTTGATATGTATCATGGTGTTTAGTTTACATAACACCCTCCTCCACTCTTGAATAAATGATCCTTCCTCTTTCTGATGCCAGTTGCATCAGGAGAATTGTGTGAGAATTGTTAATGAATAAATAATTGGCTTGTGAACAAATGTACTGGCAGAAGCTAAAGATTGTCCCACTCTCTACAAAAAAAAATGGATTATGTGCTTTCTCCTCCAACATTGTAAGTATGTTACCCCACCAGTGGGATGCAATTTTTTTTACTACTGGCTCTGTGGGCGTGGCTTGGTGGGCGTGGCAGGGGAAGGATACTGTAAAATCTCCAGTCAGAGGGGGTATTTGCCGGTTCTCCGAACTACTACAAATTTCTGCTACCGGTTCTCCAGAACTGGTCAGAACCTGCTGAATACCACCTCTGAACCCCATTGTAATTAATGAGTTTGATAACATAATCTGGATGTAGAACCGCCACCAAGGATGTGTTTTGAAGTCAGGCCATTGACTTAGCAAGTGTGTCACTTGGGACTGTTTGAGGAGCTTGTTTCCATGGCTTGTGGCCTTGCAGTTCTTAACAGCATCTCAAAATTTTCGCAAGAAAGATAACTCAGATTTAAGGAAGTTACAAGCCTTGGTTCTTGCAATGAATATTGGGTATGGGTGATGTAATGTACAAAAAAAGTGGGTTTTTTTGGTCCTGCCACTCTGCCTTTGTCTGCAGTTGTGATATGAGAATATTTAATATAAATATTGTGAACTTGTGTCAAAAACAATTCTTTTGAGGGAATCCAAGTAAACAAATGTGTTCAGGAGCCCTGCTGCTGCTTCAAGCACCAAATCATTTCATAATTAGGCTGTCTACTGCACTTATATGCCTCACACACGCACACAGGAAGCTGTGTAAATCTGGAATTTACCTTCCCCATTGCTTTCTAAACTTCAATCACTGCTACTGCCTGGGTTTTTAAAACTTAATGTGTAGATGTCTTGTTGTAGAATTGTTCTTCTCCCTCTCATCTGTGTGGCGCAATGCCTCCTCTCAGCTTGTTTATGCCTAAGTGTGTTGTTAGGAGATGTAGACAGTATATTACTATCTGTTGGTAAGAATGCTACGAACCTGCATGCTGCTTTAAAGAATACAAAAAAGGAACCAGGATAAAATGCATAATCTATAATTTGATTTAAAGAAAACAGTGGAAAGGGGAGGCAGACATAAATAAGGAAAAGCTAATTATGGTTAAGACTTGGTTATATTTTTTTGGACTGATCAGGCATGCGAATCAACTGCTTGAACCTAAACTTTCAAACAATATGGTCAGTATTGACCCTTGGTGATCTCCTGGACAAGGTCCTGCAGTTTTCTTGGCAACGTTTTTTAGAAATGATTTGCCATTGTCTCCTTCCTAGAAGTGAAGAGATTGGTTGGCTTAAGGTCACCCAGTTGGCTTTGTGCTTAAGGCAAGACTAGAACTCAGACTCCCAGTTTCTAGCTTGATGCCTTAACTATTAACCAAACTGCCTCTCAAGTAGAGGAAATATTTTGAAGGAAAGTAACAGCTACAGCTCAGATGCCACCATCTGAACATAATGGCTAAGCAATCTTGATTGTAGGTATATTTCAGAGGTGGTATTCAGCAGGTTCTGACCAGTTCTGGAGAACCGATAGCTGACATTTTGAGTAGTTCGGAGAACCAGTAGTGGAAATTTTGAGTAGTTCGGAGAACCAGTAGCGGAAATTTTGAGTAGTTCAGAGAACCGGTAAATACCACCTCTGACTGGCCCCGCCCCCACCTATTGTCTGCCTCCCGAGTCCCAGCTGATTGGCTGGGTCTTCTTTTGTTGCCCTGCACAGGAGAACGGAGCTGGAAAGCAGATTAATGGGGTGGGAAGGGAAGGGAAATTTTACAGTATCCTTTTCCGCCATGCCCACCAAGCAGCACCCACCAAGCAATGCCATGCCTACCAAGCCACATCCACAGAATTGGTAGTAAAAAATTTTGAATCCCACTACTGGTGTAGTCATCTCTCATTTTGCCTTTCCCTTCTTTTCCTTGTGATATTCTCCTCTGTGCTAAGCATTTAAGACCCGTTGGAATGCTGGTAGCAGCAAAACCTTGAACAAGTCCTGTGAATAGTCTTTCCTTTGCGCTAATATATACTAAAGGCAGTTTTCCCTCTTCACATTTTTGTTCTCTTAACCTCCCCATGAGGCACTTTATCAGACTTTCTTACAGGGTGAATGTTTCTTCTAAGTGCTTCCCTATATGGCAATGTCTAAAGTTGTTCATATCATATCCTGAAAAGCAGTGCAATACAGAATTATGGTACCCTGGTGAATCATATAAGGATTCACAAAGGAGTAATGCACGTCAGGAAGAAATGATAGATGCCACTTGATGGGCAAGTAACAAATCAGAAATGAACCTGAGATGAGTCCGGTCTTAGACATTAACTGCTATAGGAAACTCTTAGCAAAGAGGAAGAAATTCCAGATCTTTGAAGGCTTTAAATAAATGCTTTGCTTAAGGATGCCCAATCTAGGTTTGCTGCTCCTTCTACTGGATTATTTGAGTTCAGAAGGTTGACACAGATGAATCTTGAGCCTTACAACCTGCAGGCAAGAACAGGTGTGTTTAGGTCATCATATGGAGTGTGTTTAAATCAGCTTCTCCACACTGCGGCTTTTCTGATGAATTGTTTTTCACCAGATTTATCATGTTGTAGGAAGGCTCTATGTGGCAGCCAAAATGCAGGATGTCTCCAAGTTCACTGATCATTCAAATTGATAGTTGGTTCCTGTTGTTGGCTTATGACAACTACTGCTATCTTGTGGGTAGCTACCATGACAAAATTAAACCTGACAAGGATTCTTTGAAGATGCAGCTGGGATGTGTTAGCCAAGATATATTAAGGAAGCACTGATTTAAGAGTTAATGCCATCCAAGCATTTGCTGTCATCTTTCACTGTGAACAAGTGAAGCAAGGGGTTTCCTGATTTATTAGACACACTGTAAAACACAAATGGTGAAGACCTGATGATGGTGGTTCTTTATTTTAAACCCAGGTGTTAAGCTGTATTTGCTGTGTGGCTTAGGTAGACGTAAAAGACTAAAAATGTATGGAAGTATTGAACCCGAATCTGCAATTAAGGATTAGAAAAAAAAATGGTGAGAACCTAAAGCAAGAACAGGCCATCTCTATGTAAACATATCTGATGATGTACAAGATGGAAGACAGCAGTTCCTGAATGTCCAGCATATTGTGAAGATTACTTAAGGCACATAGGAGGGGAAATCATTTTCAACAATTTCATTGAGATGTTTTTAGGTTTCCATCCTCTGTATCATACTAATCCCCTATAAAATCAATAGGTGAGCAATCAGGTATAGGTTTGTCCTATTACAGTCAATTTGAATATTATGGACCTTTAGATCTAAATATCAAACAAGGCCAAATAATAAGATATATAAAACTCAGACGTAAAGGGGGTTTGAAATTTACAAAGCTTATTTAAAGAGGCTAGTGTAGAGAATATATCTCAAAATTGTTAAGGAAATAGAAACCCAAAGTAAAAATATGACTTGGATACTTATTTCTAATTACATTTTCCCATAATGAAAATCTTGTGAGGAAGATACAAGTTTCTCTAGGATTTTTAATTCATAAAGCTTAAGACTACAGAAGCTAAAAACAAGAACAAATAATCACACACAAAAAAAATCCAGCCTAGAATAAGAATCTTTTTGGAGTGTGAAGTTCTTTACACCTGATTTGTCAGCAGTACAATGTTTCATAAATCCCCGTTTTTAAATTAATTTTGATCAGGTCTAAACCATGTTTCCTGAATGAGTATAAAAAAATAATCTCTGTTGGAATTTATTTCTAAACAAAGCATAACATCTTTTTCAGCACTGAACAGGATTTCAGACTTTTTACTTTCTTTATGTAAAGAAGTCAATAAGTATATTGACAGAAGGCCTGGAACCGCCGGACCCGGAAGAGTTATACAATATTGCATTTTAATAGCTTGTTAACAGGCAAATGGCAAAAAGAAATAGGATTTAAATGTAAAGTTAGATTAAAATAAAATGAAATTTAATTTAATAAATGTAATAAAATTAAATATTTCCTGTTCAAATATTTCCTATTCAAAAAGCGTTTACATACTATTAACTGGAATGCTGCTTTGTTTTATCCCACTTTTCCCTCTTCATTTCCTATATTTCTCCCCAGCCCAACATACCACAAATATTCCTTTTGATTCTTGTCCATGAAGTTTTCTTAAGAAATAGATAGATTCATGGAACATGTAGTATCACACAGTGGTGCAGTGGTTAGAGTGCAATACTGCAGGCTACTTCTGCTGACTGCCGGCTGCCTGCAATTTCAAATCTCACCAGGCTCAAGGTTGACTCAGCCTTCCATCCTTCCGAGGTGGATAAAATGAGGACCCGGATTGTTGGGACAATATGCTGACTCTGTAAACCACTTAGGGCTCTAAAGCATTGAAAAGTAGTATATAAATAAGTGCTATTGCTATCACTGAGCATGTAGGACTTAATCGGGACAATCCTGTTGTGGAAGACTGCCTTTCTTTGCTGCAAGGGACGATGGCACACAAATACTTCTCCTTTTAACTACCAGCATTTATAGCAAATACCAATAACAAATAATCACTTCAGTGTGATTCCTTTTAAGCCAGTTAAAAGGCAAGGAAGGAAAAGAGGAAGCTTCCCAAAATCTCTTTAAAAGTCTGCTGCAGAAGAGACAGAATACAGAGGAAGAAAATCTTTATGTTGGTCGAGAGCATACAGCTGAAGGTAAAGGAGGGAAAAGGATATTTCAGTTAGCTGGGGTATCTCCATGAGCATTCAGAAAATAGAGGGGAAATCAACATTTGCCAAATTGATGTGAGCTTTGAATAAAAAGAACAATCACAACTGTGGGTTTATAGCAATGTGGAAATGTTGCCAATCCATTTGGATGAAAACAGAATTCTGAGATGTGTGTGCCTTAAACTTATTTAACAAGATGCGGCAGTGTTTACTGAATAGGGTACTATTAAGCTAAATAATGTAGCTCTGCTTTCTCTTCCTTCTGGAAAGATTTTACTGGTATTGAACTAGCAAGCAGCAGAGAAGAGAAGCCGTTTTGGTAGAAGTGGCTTCAATTCCTGATTTAAGATTGAGAATGCTGGGGCTGCTTCTGAAAGAGAAAGGCTCGCCTTGCCAAGAGTCAAGAGCTCCACTACATTTTGTGCCGTCCTAGCTGCGGTTCAGGCAGGCAGGAGTTAATGCCTGGGCTCTGTGCAGTGGCAGGTGGGTGGTCCCAAAGCCATCAGTCTCTCTGGAAAGCAGACCGGGAAGCACAGTGGAGTAGAATGAGGGCCCAATGAGAAACAACCCCTTTGCCTTGACAAGGCTGGGCTCCCCCAACACATGGACCGCCAGTGCACTGATGCCGTGTCACAAGACTTACATCTATAGCAGACAGAAAAAAGCAAGGCAGCTGACTGGGGTAAGCGTGTGCATGGGTGTGCATATGGGTAATTGTCTCTGCTTTAGGAAAAGCTGCAATTGCTTGGCACTCTTTCTGTGTGCTGGTCCATCTGTCACAATTACATCTAGTGCGCTGGGTCTGGGTCTTAATCACGGGAGTCCCATGCGCTTGTTCTTTCTGTCATAGGCATGCTTGGTGTGACATATCGTTATGTCCAGCCATCGGCGGGCTTTGCTTTCCACCTCTGCCTACTGCCTGTAACTGTAGTTTCCCAATAGCTTATTTTTTGGCCTAGAGGATATTATGCTAATGTTTTTCTTAGCGTTGGGATGGAAGAAATAGCTCCTTTGAAGGATTTAGTGTAGAGGCCAGAAGGATAATAAGTTCTAAGGATTTTGTAAGCTTATTTATGGACATCTCTCTTGTCTTCTGATCTCAGATGTTCATCATTCTGTCAAATGTGCATTCAGGAACTGGATTTTCCCTGTTGCAAGTAGAGTGTCCATACGTAGATGAGCCTTAGTGTTCCCAAGTGAAAAATGATACCGTTTGTGTCTAGGATGTGTTCTGGACAGATTGTACTGGTTTGGAATTACAGGGGTAGATACCTGAGTTAAAGACTGTGACTGTTAGTTTGACCGGTATTCAGATAGAAACTTGGGTGTAAGATTTTCTAAAGAAGTAATAGTTAATAGTCTATGGCAATGTAACTTGCTGTTTGTCAAGAGTTTAAACTTCTGGGGTGACGGACATTATATCACCAAGAGCAAAAGAATTTCCTTTTTTTGGAGCAAAGGTTGAAACCAATTAAAGGTAGGCAAGATATTGGAAATTTGGACCATTTTGAATTTATCCTGTTTTGAGCATAATGTTGCTGCCATAATGATAACACTCCCCCCCCCCCCTTCTCCTCAGACGTTTTAGATTATATTGGAACTGTTTCAAACTTAAAATGGAGCGTTTCATACATCTACCCATATGACTCAGTGTAGAGGACAAAATTTGAGATTAAACACTCAGTATAGCTGTTGTCATCTATGGGAACTTGATTGCTCCATTCTTGCAGACTCAGACTGCACTTCTGTAAAAATTATTGGTTTAATACTGGCACAAAGTAAAGCAGGAAAGAACACCCCTAAGATGCTTTCATTTGAACTAGGCACAGATGCATTTAATCTGTAGAAAGATGCCTTTATTATAGTCCAAGGCAATGTTGGGTGATAAGGCTAACTGTCACATAAGCAAGTGGGAAGTTGGAAGTGGGGGAAATGAATCGTTTTAGAAATGCATGGATTTACTTTATTAGCAGCTATGAAAGAGAAGAGAAAATGAGATGCTGAGAGTTTTGTGCTGCTGAAGAGTTTTAGAAAAACCAATATTACTTCTTGAGAAATACTATAATCCACTCTCTGAACCTCAACTGATTGGAAAGTTTATGTATATACTTTGCTGATCTATACAGAATTTGACTCATTTGCTGTTTCCGGACTAGTAGAGCTGTATGCATATATGTAAGTTTAGATGTCAGTGTAGAATAGAACAAGGAAATCAGATTTCAAACTTGCTTGGGTTTGCTCTCTTGCTCCAAAAATATTTGGAGGTGGGAATTATAAGAAATACGATAGATTTTGGTTAGAATCAGAGAAAACTAAGAACTGTTCAACAATGGTGCTATATCGACTACCACCTGTCACAGTGGATCCCCTCTTTGCTGGTAGCGATTAAACAGAGTCATCTAATAGAGGTTTGTTGCGTGGGGTAGCAGACTGGATAAGATAAACTCTAAGGCAGGGGTATCAAACTCAGTTGTGTTGAGGGCTGCATCAGGTTTATGTTTGACCTGGGAGAGGGGAGCGTGGCTAGGGTGAGTGTGGCCAGTTTGACGTCACTCGTGTCAGGGGCACCTGTGGCAGCCTGAATGCTCTACCAGCAACAGCGGGCTCTCAATCTCCATTTTCGTCTGGGACAGCCTTCTGTAGCCTCTGCCAGTGAAAAGGGAGCTGGGGAGGGCCACATGCAGCCCTCCTGAGCTCCATTTTCACTGGCAGAGGGTTACAGGAGGCTGGCCCAGATGAAAATGGAGATTGGGAGCCTGCTTTTGCTGGCAGAGGTGCTGCAGGCCAGTCCTTTGCTGTTTCCAGGGCAGCCCCGCAGACCAGATCTAAGCACCCCACAGGCCGGATCTGGCCTGCAGGCCTTGGGTTTGGCACCTCTGCTCTAAGGTCTCCTCCAAGATTATACCATCTCCTTAAAGTTCTACCTTGTCTTTTTAAGGAACCTGTTTTGAGTCATTGAGGTTGTAATGTTATTGGTCTAGGATTGCCCATTTGACCTGGAGGAGACATTTATATTACTACAAATCAGATGTGTGCACAATTATCCTGTTCCATACCGTTATGCTCTTTAATAAGAGGACCACAGAAGCATCTGGCTTTACTTTTATTGGGCACAACATCATGTTTCTGTCTTCGTCTATATGCGATGCAAACCAGTTGTTAACTTCACAGTAGACCCTGAACTTTTCCCTTTCTATTGATTTGATGATCACCTCTCTAGTTTGTCAGTGGGAAACATTGATAGCCAAGAAGGACAAGATGAAGCAAGATATAGAATCTGTTTGCACCTTCCTCAGATAAAAGAAATATTCTTTTCACAAAAGAAAAATGTTCTCCACATTCTTGGAAAGACACTTTGCCTTTCTTCTGAGGGTTTACAAACAGGTTGAGAAACTTTATTGTAAAAAGACTGATGTAATGACCAGGAATGAGATCAAAGTTATAGGAAAGAGTGGACTTCACATAATTTCTCATTTAATCTTATAAAGCTCTCAATCAATTTTGAAGATGAATGCTGTCAGTCTTATAATAGTATCTGAATTACATGAATTACTTAAGCTAAACATCAAAGCTCTATCTCTTACCCTGATGATGGAAAGAGAAGATTCTGCCTCTTTAAGACCATCCTCCTTTGTATTCTGTGGCTGCAGGAAGTTTGGCTTTAGGCTGCTATCCTCGTGTCCAACTACAAAGCAAAGAAAGAGGCACTTTCCTTGTTCGGCTTCTCTGTTCCAGCAGTCACACAATGAAGCCTTGTTGTGTCAGGAACTCAGCTCTCTGAATTGGCTTTAACTAGAGAGATTTGACTTCCCACTCCTAATTGGAAATCTGTAGTCCCATTAGGACATAGTCCCCATTGCTTTCTATATTCCTCCCACCCCACCCAATACTATGAGCATTTGCCAGGTAGACCGATAAACCAACAACGTATTTCCTGATTGGCTATACCCACGGTTGGTCTTCCCCATCTGATATCCTAATAGGAGTTTCATCTTGACTCTTATTTCAAGCCAACTTAATGAGCCAAAATCCTGAGTCAGGGCATCTTGCATCTGTAATAAAGAGAATGTGTTTGAACTCCTCTAGTGGCATTTGCAGGCTGTCTTACAATGCGGGCTGCGTATGCAAAAGTCTGTGTATGCCACTGTGCAGATGTAGGGCAAAATTCTAGAATGAACTGGCTCTTTCAGCTATCACGTTCTGCCTCTTCCATATGGGGTATCTTTGATAGATAGGATGCTCAACTAAGTTCTTATTTTTTCCTAGGAATCCCGAGGCACCATGCCTCCTCCATTTCCTGAACTCGTACATGTAAGAAAGATAAATATCTCTTTCACATGTCCTTGCAGTAGGCATAAAGCCAGTAAATGCAAAGCTTTTCTACACTGAGCCCTGGTGCCTAAACTCTGGTATTGCTTCTAGGGTCAACCAGATTAACTATCAAAAGATTGCAGTGGGATTCTCAAGCTGCTTCTGAAGATAGGACACAGCTGTGTGCATATGATTGCTGTTCACCACCTGATGCACATCTGAATTCACTCTGAAAAGTTGAAGCTGTTCTAGGATTTTTCTGAATAATAGGATAGATGTTCTCTATGATTTGTAATTGGAGCAGACTTGGGTCATTTGCAATACCAACCCATTGCCAGCAACCTGGTTTGTATGAAACAGATCATCCTTCCTGGGATTAGCTTTCTAAACCTGCTGGTATAAATCTAGATTTGTGAAAGAGTGATACAGAAGCTAACGTTAGGCTGACATGCTTCGTAAAAGAGTTAGAACTGAGAAAAGCTCATGCACTTTGTAAAAATAGAATGCATATATCTCGGGGAGTACTAACTTTTCTGCAACTGCCTTGTCTTAAAGGCAGAAATGTCATGCAGTGAAATTCTCCATGTTGTGAAATGGCAAAATCCATTCTGCCAAGCATTATAGAAAAACAAACATTCTCATTTGAAATCTTGAGCATGTCATTCTCCTAAGAATGTTGAATGTATCTTGATACTTCCACATTTTCAGTGAATGTTGCATGGTTTTATATGTTTTTCCCTTCTTAGAAAATACGGTAATGCCTTCTAATTCTTCTCCCAGAAATTACAAATCCCAGATTTGTAGCATTTGTGCTGTGTTCAAGGTGTGCACTTAGAACTTTTGATCTAATACAGCCTTCTCTAGCCTAATATGCACAATCTGATTTTGCCATTTTAGAACAGAATTCTTTATTGGCCAAGTGCGATTGGACACACAAGGAATTTGTCTTAGTGCAAACACTCTCTGTATACATAAAACATACATTCGTCATTTTATGTTTGCAACAAAAAGAAAAACCATAACCTAAGAGAGCTTGATTCTGCTGTCTGGTAAAACCAAATAACATTTTCCTTGCATATCAAATCTCCATTAAGATTGTTCCCCATCCCAAAAGAAACATTAAAACATTTCTTCCAAAGTGCAAATATATGCTGTAGTGCTGCTGTTAAGAATCTTTATTGTTAAAAACAGATTATGCCCAGAAGGTAATACCATAAGGAAGCATGTTGATCAGAAAGAAATCAGATTTACAATAAATATTCTTGGCATTTTGTGTTGTAACTCCAGATCCACTTCTCATTTTCTGAAAATATTATTTTTGCTTGATCAGATAAAGAGTCTCTCTAGTTCAGCATTTTTGCATTTAATGGGACCAGCCAGATGTGTCTGGGAAATTTATAAGCTCAAGGCTGAAAAATAAGTAAAATGGCTAGAATGTGTGCAAGAAGGCATATGCAGTACACCCCAAAGTTTAGTAGCATAATCTGGTGATAGAAAGCTGTGCTGCCTATTATTAAGTATGGGAAATAAGAGGCTGAACCAGGGCTTAGTGCAACAAGGTTTATTTACAAGGACTGAACGTGCTTGCTCAGCCTGGAACTGGCTCGCAGCGAACAGCGAAAGGGCTGGACCCAGCAGCCTGCTTTTATAGCAGGCTGCTGGGGAAACCCAGCCAATGAGAAGGGGCAGCCGCCCCTGCAGCGAGGACGGACCTGGGTGGGAACTTCTTCAAGGTCCAGGGACATAACACCCCTTCCCCCCAGATGCGAACACGCATAGTCCTTGAGGTATACGGGAGGTTTGTGCTGACGTCCAGAGCGGCGCAACTCTGGTGTGCTGTTTGGTGGATCAGAGTCCGTCGGTGACTGTTGGCTCGATGATGAGTCCCGAGTACCACCCTCGGTCGGAGCAGGTCCGGGGCTAGAAGGGCTGGACGCTGGGAGTGTCCTCACGCCGTCTGGCTCGGATGGGTTGGACGCTAGGTCGCCGCAGTCAGCATTTGGATTCTCTGGTCCGGCTGAAGGTGTTAGCAGGTCATCGGGGTAGATGTTGCTGTGTGGTAGTTGCAGCGGACTCTCACCAGTCTGTGCCCACGAGTCGCGGCTGACGAGGGTGCCCTGGCGTCTCCGAAGCTGGTCCAGATGTCGTCTCCAGACCCGGCCATCTTCCAGCTTAACCCGGTATGATCTGGGTCCTGTGATGGCTATGATTTCTCCCGGGATCCACAATGGGTCGCCAGCGAAGTTTCTCGCGAACACGGGTTCCTGCAAGACAAAATGCCTACTCCCCGATGTGGAAGCGAGAGGAGAGTCAGGGCAGTAATGTGGGTGAAGCCTGTCCAATACAGTTCGCAGGCGTCTGCCCATCAGAAGCTCGGCCGGGGACTTGTTGGTTACCGTGCAAGGGGTTGAATGCTGGCTTAACAGGAAACAGGATAGTCTGTGGTGCCAGTCATCCTTGTTGAACCTGGCCAGGGCTTCTTTAGTGGTCCTAACGGCTCTCTCTGCCAGCCCGTTACTGGCAGGATGAAAGGGGGCCGTGAAGATGTGACGAATGCCCAGGTTGGCCGTAAAACGACTGAATTCGGTTGACGCGAATTGGGGACCATTGTCGGAAACAATGGAGTCTGGTAGACCGTGTGCGTAACGAACAGGCGAGTCAATGCCTTGATGACTGCTTGTGAAGTGGTCGTGGATAGTTGTGCCACATCAATCCACTTTGAGTAAGAGTCTACGACCACGAGGAACATTTTGCCATGCAATGGGCCTGCGAGATCGATGTGAATCCTGGACCAGGGTGCGTTGGCACTTTCCCACTTGGTGGGGGTGGCAATTGGAGGGGATGGACGGGAAACCTGGCAGGGATGGCAGGAGCTTACCCATTTGTTGATGTCCTCGTCGAGGCCGGGCCACCAAATGTAGCTTCGCGCCAACGCCTTCATTCTGACGATGCCCGGGTGGCCCTCGTGCAACGCCTCCAGCACTCGGGTACGCAGAGATGTCGGGATGACCACTCGAGTGCCCCACAGCAGGCAGCCCTGTAAGCTCGATAGTTCCTGTAAGCGGGTCTTAAATGGAGTGAATTTAGCTTCAATGTCACTGCCCGGCCACCCCCTCCTCACCCAGTCCAGTACCTGGGCGATCGTTTTGTCCGCTTTGGATTTATTGGCAATATCAAGGGCAGTGATTGGGAGGTCCAGTTGGGTGACTTCAAAAATGGCGTTGACCGGGGCAGGGTCTTCAGCTGGGGCAGGCAGGGGGCAGCGGCTGAGGGCGTCTGCGTGGGACAATGTTTTACCTGGGCGGTGCACGAGTCTATACGAGTATGCTGCTAGGAAAAGGGTCCCTCTGGTCATTCTGGGGGACAGAATTTGAGGGGTCTGCTTGTCACCTGCTAGTAACCCTAAGAGCGGTTTGTGGTCCGTGACTAGCTCGAAAAAGTGGCCAAAGAGAAATTCGTGAAATTTCTTCACCGCTGCAACAGCTGCCAAGGCTTCTTTATCGATCTGACTGTAATTGCGCTCTGTTGCAGAGAGCGTCCTGGAAAAAAAAAGCGATAGGGGCCTCGGAGCCGTTGGGGAGCCTGTGGCTTAAGACTGCCCCAATTCCGAAGGGAGATGCGTCTGCTGCCAGTACTAATGGAAGGTTGGGGTCAAACTGGATAAGCACTGCCTCTGATGTGAGTAGCGACTTG
Organism: Pseudonaja textilis; assembly: GCF_049901715.1. Lineage (NCBI taxonomy): Eukaryota > Metazoa > Chordata > Lepidosauria > Squamata > Elapidae > Pseudonaja > Pseudonaja textilis. The sequence goes on along the minus strand of NC_141991.1, from coordinate 110,818,858 downwards.
ACTGCGCGGAAAGCGGAGTCTTCTTTGTGTCCCCAATGCCAAACCGTTTTTTTATCCAGAAGTCTGTGGAGGGGTTCTGCCACAGAGGCTTTATGGGGCAGGAACGACGCGTAAAAGTTCAAGAGCCCCAAAAAGGCCTGCAGTTCCGCTTTGGAGGTTGGAGTGGGTGCCTCGTGTATTGCCTTAACCTTGGACTCCAGGGGGTGAATGCCTGAGGCGTCAATTTTATAACCCAGAAAGTCCACCTGTCTAGTGGCAATGGCACATTTTTCTTTTTTTAACTTGAGGCCATGCTGCCTGAACCTCTCTAGGACTGCTCGAACTCTCTGGAAGAGTTGGGGTCTGTTCCTGGCCGAGACTAAGATGTCATCGAAGTAGGGTACTACTCCAGGAAGGCCCTGTAAAATCCGCTCCATGAGGGATTGAAAAATGCCTGGGGCAACACTTACGCCAAACTGGAGACGCTTGCACCTGAAGGCACCCCTGTGGGTGACAATGGTCTGAAGTTCTGCCGTTTGGTCATCAACAGGGAACTGTTGATATGCTTGAGACATGTCCAATTTGGCAAAGATGGTGCCAGGTTCAAAAGTATGTAATAAATGCTGAATGACAGGTACTGGATAAGCGCTAACTTGCAAGAATTTATTGATTGTGGTCTTGTAGTCTGAGCAAATTCTCAGGCTACCATCTTTTTGAGGGTGTGACGATGGGCGTCTCCCATTTGGCGAAGTCTGTAGGCTCCAGGATCCCTTGTTTTAGTAATTTATCTAATTCAAGGTCTAATTTAGGCCGAATGGCGAATGGAACTCTGCGAGGTTTTAACCGAATTGGGACTGCCTGGGGATCGACTGAAAATGAGATAGGGGTGCCGTTATAACACCCTAACTCATCACTGAATACGTCTGAGTAATCAGCAAACAGGGAGTCCGTGTCAGAGGTTGAGGTAGCATGGACTCCTGTTAGCCCTAAACCGAGGTGGGGAAACCAATCAAGTCCCAAAAGTGTAGGGAGGTTGCCGCTCACTACCACTAGAGGTAGGTGGCCCTTAAAGGTTTTAAAATTAACAAAAAACTTGCCTCTGCCGATTACAGGAATGGTCTTCCCCTGGTAGTCCTTTAGGCTAAGCTGGCACTTCTGGAGTCGGTTTCTTGATAGGCTGGGTTGAAGCTCCTTGAGGGTGTTCCAGGAAATAATGGAGAGCGCTGACCCCGTGTCAACCTCCATGTTGCAAGGTTTACCTTCTAATAAGACGGAAAGAGAGATTTTACTAATAGAATAGCAAGTGTGATTAGCGCAGAGGTGTGTGCGACAGTTTAATACTTGCCTTTGGGGCCCGGCATGTGTGAATGAAGATGCCCTTTGTGCTACGTTGTGTGAGGCTTGGCATACTCTTGCAATGTGCCCCTTCTTATGGCAGTTGTTGCAAGTGGCTCCTTTGAATTTGCATGTGGTCCTCAGGTGAGGTCCACCACAGGAAAGGCACAGGGTGATGTGCTTGGATGGCCCGGTGTTATCTTGTCTGGTTCCTGCCTGCGGGCGCCTGGCGTTTGTGAGGCGGTGAATGTCGGCCTCGTCACTTGGGTCTTCCTCGTTGACCACCTCTTCTGAGTGGACGGGAACTGCTGTTTGCTTGGTGACAGGACCTTGGATCTCGGTGGCTGAATGAGATGCCATCTCCTCTGCCAGGGCTACCTCGATGGCTTGAGCGAGGTTAAGGTCTTTTTTGGCGAGCAGCCGTCTTTGTAGGTGCAGGTCCTTGACCCCGCAGACCAGCTGGTCTAGGAGCATGTCATCAAGATAGCTGCCAAACCCACAATGGAGTGCTGCAGTCCTGAGAGCAGCCATGTACTGATTGATGCTCTCTTTGTCCCCCTGCTTCCTCATTCTGAAGGTGAAGCGTCTGGCAATCTGTGAAGGTCTAGGAGAATAGTGGTTAGTAAGGATTTCTAACAGTTCTGTCCAGGGGACATTCTTTAACTCACGTGGAGCCACAAGAGCTGTGGCTGTATCGAAAACGATGGCTCCACAGTAGGTCAGGAAATGTGCTTTCTTTCGGTGTTCCCCTGCCTCAGCCAATCCGATGGCGTCGATGTAATAATTAAATCGATTCTTGTATGATTCCCACTTCTCCTCATCTGGCTTGAACGCTGGGAAGGCTGGATTGGAGTTCATGTTGTGGGTCTACTGGTTAACCTGTTGGATAAAATGCTTTCTCTCTGGGTAGCAGTAGAGGTTTAGTGCCTGTGCTAGGCAAGTGACTTCAGCTGACAGCTGTTTGAATTTCGCGCCAAAACGGCACGAGCGGCTGCGGCTCGCAGCGCTACACTTCCTCTGTAGCTTATGCTAACAAGCGGCTACAGGCGCTTCTCACTTTCACTAGCTTGTTTGCTGATCGCTTTCTCTCTGGGTTGCGATCAGCGTTTGCCCTTATTTTGGCTGATCGCTCTCTCTCTGGGCTGCGGATCAGCGTTTTAGTGATTCAGCGTTCGTTCTCATTTCGGGCTGATCGCTCTCTCTGGGTTGCGGTCAGCGTTTGCCCTTATTTTGGCTGATCGCTCTCTCTCTGGGCTGCGGATCAGCGTTTTAGTGATTCAGCGTTGCAGCTTGCCTCTGGTAGCCGATCCCACCTTCGTCGCCAGTATTAAGTATGGGAAATAAGAGGCTGAACCAGGGCTTAGTGCAACAAGGTTTATTTACAAGGACTGAACGTGCTTGCTCAGCCTGGAACTGGCTCGCAGCGAACAGCGAAAGGGCTGGACCCAGCAGCCTGCTTTTATAGCAGGCTGCTGGGGAAACCCAGCCAATGAGAAGGGGCAGCCGCCCCTGCAGCGAGGACGGACCTGGGTGGGAACTTCTTCAAGGTCCAGGGACATAACACCTATAATGTCAGGAACGTGTCATTTCTCACAGAACAGGTTGGTCATTACATTGATAAAAAAATGAACAGCCTTTATGGACAGAAATCTAACCTTAGGCTTTCAAGGGACACTCAGAGAGTCCCACACAACCAAGGAATGGGGCCAGAATAAAAATTAAATGTACGTTCTTTTTATTTTAAATTACATTAATTAAATATCCATGTAAGGAAACCCCACGCACAGTATTTAGGAATCTTTTTCCCTTTAGTGGTATGCTTTGTACGGCCTCGCTGGGATCCATGGCTTTGGGAGGCTATCAGCAACCTTTGGATGTTAGAAAATCGATATTAGAGAACAAACTAATTGTAATAATTGTGTTCTTTCACTGAACCTGAGTAAATGTTGAGTGTATGTCTTTCAAATGAGAAGTTTTGGGGGTGCCGGTATTTAACCCAGAATTTAGCATTCTTGGCCATGGGAGAACATTTCTGTGATAGTGTGTGTCTATGTACACACACACACCTGCCCTTGGTCTAGTCTAGTGAGAAAAAAACATTGAGCAATCTCCACCCTTCACTTACGCATTCTTGATAGTCTTTGTACTTTCTAGTCCTTTCTTTTCTACATCCCTTTGATACACAGGCAACTGCTGAATTCATAGAAGTCTTTACCTCACATTCTACAGTTACAGAGGGGACCTATAAGACAATCCAGACCAACTCCAAACCTAGAGCATAACTCTTTCTGTTTCACCTTGCAGTACCAAGCGACCTAACCCCTGAGGAGTGTCAAGAATTGGAGAACATCCGTCGGCGGAAACAGGAACTGCTGGCAGACATACAGGTGTGTGTGTGGAAAGGGCAGGGGAATAGAAGTTCAATTCAGGCAGGCCATGGCTTGGGTTAAAGCTCGTGTCTCTGGAGCACCTGCCTGAAATATTTAAGAGTTGCTGACAATTACAATAATATGGAGGGTGGCAATAATTTGACTGCACATAAACAGCTTTCTGCAGAAGAGGTGAAGCAGTAGTGAAATTAATAGGTTTTGATGTGCCCCATTTTTGACATAAGGTAGCACTTTTTTTTTTTACATGTTCACATTCCTCTTCCAAGGTGAGTTAATCCCTGTTTTGGGATACAGCTCTCTCACTCTGAATCCCTGGCACTTTTGTTCTGGCTTCTCATCCCTTATTCTCTTTGGGACTTAATTGTTTGCTGGGTTGTTACTCAGTGCTAAGATAAGCTAAATTTAAAGATGTGCAGGTTTCCTTTCCCATGCCTCTTTCTTTCCCTTGCCCCCCTGAGTAACTATAGCCCGACTCTTGGACATTGTAGATTAGAGCCAGTGGTTCTATCTTTGGATAAGTTTTCTTCTTTGAAAAATTAAAAATTGGTGATTTCAATTTCCCAAAGGATTTTCCCTGTAGGTGGTCCTGAGAGTCTGTGCAGTTGAGGGTCTTGAGCTGTAATATTGCAGACGTGTGGGCAGCCGTGACTCTCAACACTGAGGAGAGGGAGTTGCGAAATGGCCAGGAGATCCAATTGCACAGCATAGCTCCCAAGTTATCCCCATTCTGGCCTGTGAGATCTGTCAAAGAAGCGAGGAGGATGTGGAGTTATCTGATTTTATTATCCCCCCTTACTCCTGTCCCCCTTTCCTTCAGCTTTCTCTTCTTTCCTTATCAAACCAAGATAGAGCCTTTTTTTTTTAATTTGCAATTTTCCCTCCAGAAATTGTACATTTTCAAAGGTGGCTTTATTGCATCCCCTGCCACTCATTGCATTATCCACTAGCCAGATAGATCTGCTTTTGGCTCTGGCAGGGGCCGCCTGTTCCCTGCAGCAACTTGCTCCTTGGAGCTTTGCTTGGCACAGATGCTCATCAAGCCCATCAGCAATAAATAAAGCAGCAGCAGGGGCTAATCACTGCCATGTGCTGGGCACTTGCTAATGGGATTAGCCCAGTAATTGTGTTAACCCCAGGGATTCCTCTTCGTCCTTCCGCTGAGAGGCCAGCATGCTGGTGGTTTAGTTGGTCTCAGAGCCAAGACAGAGAGATTTGCTTCATTCTGGCTACCCTAGCCTAAGCTTTGTCTGCAGAAGATGGGCAGTGAAGGAACAGTGTCCCTTGATTTTAAACGAGCCACAGGGATCAGATTGTTACAGAGGTGGTATTCAGCAGGTTCTGACCAGTTCTGGAGAACTGGTAGCAGAAATTTTGAGTAGTTTGGAGAACCGGCAAATACCGCCTCTGACTGGCCCCGACCCCATCTATTCTCTGCCTCCTGAGTCCCAGCTGATTGGCTGGGTCTTTGGTTGCCCTGCTCAGGAGAATGGAGCTGGAAAGCAGGTTAGTGGAGTGGGGAGAAAATGGAGATTTTGCAGTAACCTTCCCCCAGAAGTGGGGAGAGAATCTAGATTTTGCAGTATCCTTCCCCTGCCACGCCCACCAAGCCATGCCCACAGAACTGGTAGTAAAAATTTTTGAATCCCACCACTGGATTGTTAGATCTGTAGCTGCAACTGGGATATTGGATGCTTCTAAATCTCAATTTATTATACTCTTGACTTTTAGTGGTAGCATGAATTTAACCAAATTCATGCTACCACTAAAAGTCAAGAGTTCTTTTCTATATTCTGTAAGTGTAACCTTTTCTTCTCTTCACCCTGCCCCTCCATTAAACATTCCCAGAACTGAATGAGAAAGTTGAAAAAGTGAAGCTGGTATAAAAAAAGAGTTCAGCCAAGGCTGGTATAATAAAGGTTGTTCTCCATTCTGAGGTTAAAAATAAACACAACTTCCTCCCTGCTTCCAGTTGATCAAAAGCGTCACTTCATTACTTATTTCATGACTTTCCCCCTTGTTCTTCTATACAGCGTCTGAAAGATGAGATAGCAGAGGTCACAAATGAAATTGAGAATCTGGGCTCCACAGAAGAGAGGTGAGTCCTGATGGAGAAGTGGGAAGATGAAATTTGGTGGCATTTCACTATTTTTGGAATGAATATTGGAAAGAAAGAAGTAATCACTCTACCAAAATCTCTAATCTGTTGAAAATAAATCCTGATGTTAGTGGGTATTTAGGACTATTATTTAGAAATTTTAAATGGCTGCCCTATCTTATACAAGAACTGGGGGGACTAATAGCAGTCAGTTAGAACAATGCAATAAATCCTTCATAAATAAAACCAAAAGTGCCTTGCCTACTGAACGAAAACATTCACTTTTCTAGGAATTCAGTGTCTGATTTTTAATCCAAATAACAAACATGCCATTCTATATATGCAACACATTAGTGTTTACATTAAAAAGCCAACATTTTTTGGAGATTTTCTCATGAAAATATTCAATGACATATTACTGAGATTTTTGCTGATTTCAATTTTCTGAGAAATGAATCTTGTTACCTAGATTCCCTAATATGTTTGAGAGTGAATGATCATCTTGTTATAGAAATTAGGAGTTTTCTTGTGTTTAGATATTTTAGGTTGGGCCATAAAGCCTTTCAGGGACATTAGAGTCACAGTATCAGCTATTCTTTTTGTAAATTTTATTTGAGTTTTCACAAAAAGAAACACAATTAAAACATCTTTTTTGAAAGCAGCATAATCCCGGGTTACATTTCTTCGTGCAGACACAATTTCAGGTTCATGATCATTTTTATATTCTATTCCATATCTTATTACAATTTTACATTTTCTACATAGCTTCTCCCCTCTTTTAATTTCCTCAGTTTTATTGTATTTATTTCGTCTCAATTCAAATCATTATATTTATATTTTTTGTCTGTCCTGTTTCAATTGTCTATCATCTTTTCTCATTAAACAAAATTTCTCCCGTAGATACTGACTGGAGTATGACGCCTTTATATCTTTCCCCTAAAGTTATAACACTCAATATACCCCTCTTCACTTATATTTTATAAAACATTGACTAATTAAAGTGTTCCCATTCCTTCCTAATTCAATTTTCTCATTTATTTTATTTCATTTACTTTATTCACAAACATTTCATTAAATTACAGTAACTATTCTATCCCTCATTCTAATCATGTGTTGTTTCCAATTTTCTAAAGTTATTTCTATTTCAAGTGTAACAACACAATCTCATGTACCTTTACAGAGTTCCCCTTTCAGTTAAATTTTCACCCATTATCTCTAAATAGGTCCTGTTTCTTTATATCTTGCTCCAGACCTTTGTAACTTCTTTTCCTTTCCTTCTTCCCTCTCTTCTTCTCCCTCCCCCTTTTACCCCTTTGTCTCTCTACCTCTACTTCCCTCTTCTGTATTCCCCTTTTCTGTTGTTTTCCAGTATTATACTTATTTTTTGAATTATTTTTCTTTTCTTTGGTTGTTTTTTAAGCCTTAAATTCTCCACCCTCTTTCCCCCCTTTCCTTTTTCTTCCCCACATAGAGTTACTTGTTCATTAAAGGTGGCTTCTTCTTTGTCCCAGTCTTCATGTTTTGCAGTCTTTTCTTGTTGTTTCTCATAGTTCCAAATCTCCACTTCTAAAAATTGAAAAACGAAGCCAAAGGAACCCTTCCCTTCTTGTGCATCTTCTTTGTACTTTTTAAGTTCCATTTTCAATTCATCAAAAAGTGATGCCATTGTAAAAAAATTTAAACAACCACCTGATTGATTTTAGTCATTCAAATATAATAGCCAAAAATCCAAAAGTCACCAAGTAATCCAAATACACACAAACTGTTTCTTTTTACTCTTTCTTTTTTTCCACTTTCTCTTCCTGGGGTTACTATTTAGTTGCAAAGTTTCAGTTAAAATGCATCTTTTAGAAGTCTTATTGAAATTTTACTTTAGATTCTTTTAAAGTCCAGGCAGTCTCCTCCCTCTTCCAGATCCTGCCCTTATTCTTTTTCTCTCCCTGCTTATAGAAGAAAAAGTTTTTAATGTCCAGAAATCTTTATTGTCCCTTTGTCATTTAGTTATATTTTCAGCTTAATTGCCTATTGATGCCAAAGCAGATTTTTCCAATTTCTTATTCTTAATTGTCAATATAAGGAAGGAGAGAGAAGGAAAAAAAAAAGCCAAATCTTTCCCTTTTCACTTTTTTTCACTGCTTCCGACTCTTCTTTGGGAGCAATGTTATTTCTTGTAAAATTTAAATTCCAGGGTACCTTAGTTATTGCTTTTTCAACTTAGCCCGGTCAGCCAAAACTTTCACTTCTTATCTTCCTCCTGCACGTTCTTTTCCAGTTGAGTGCTTCTTTGAGGTGGCCATTTCTGACCACTGCTCCTACTGCCTTCGGGAAAGGGAGTTTGACCAGCTGAGGAGGAGAGAGGTGGCTCTTCTCGACCCTGCTAGCAGTCTCCCCCTTCTTCACCACCTCTACGGGGTGGCTTAGCCCTGAAACCAGCCGGCTCGGGGCGCTCCAGCGGCGAGCCCAGGCAGAAACTGCGCACGATCGCTGATTCCTGTCTGTCGCCGAAGCCCTTCAAACCGGAAGTCCACAGTATCAACTATTAAACAGCATGGGATGAGAATGTGTTTAAGGTTTGAGTTAGAATGGAAGATGGAGGAAAAGGTTAACTGTATTGCAGGGGTGTCAAACTTGCATCATCATGGCGTCATCACATGACATATCATGACTTCTTTCCGCTTCGCTAAACCGGGCATGGGCGTGGCCAGCGTGTGACACATCCATCCCGTGGGCCAGGAGTTTGACAGCCCTGCTGTATTGCAAGCAAAGATTATTACAGAAGTAGTGTCCAAAAACTGGTTTGTAGCAAAGGAGACTAAGCAATCTTTTTGTGTTACCTAGGAAAAACATGCAGAGAAACAAGCAGGTCGCAATGGGCCGGAAGAAATTTAACATGGATCCTAAGAAGGTAAATGATGCTGCATCCTTGGTGTGGTATTAATAGCAACCATACGTCAGACAACATCCTGCAATATCAACAGGATTAAAGGGTGTGATCCCAATTGGCTGCTATCAGTTTGGGCCTTACTTTTATTCATCTGTTTTTCCCTCTTTCCCCAAATTATCTGCTAAATCTCTCGGAACAATATCTCTCCCAAGGATTTTTTGGAAATAAGCAATAAGGTCTGTAATTTCCCTTCTCCATCCAGGGTTAACGTAAGGGTGAGGCTGTTTGTTAAAAGCAGATTTTAACACAGCTTAACACAACCCCAACACAGCTGGGGGTTCAGTTAGTTAGGCCTTCTCATGAACCTTGAGAAAGTGTGGCATTTGGGCTAAATCCATGTGTCAGGAAATAATTTCAAGCTAACTTCAGCTGCTGCAGAATTCATTAAGTGAGTTTAAGCAAATTATTGTAATATTGATTGCAGACTCCTCCAACTCCCTGCAGTCCTTTGTGCTTGAAATAAAAGTAATCCATTAGGATAATTTAAAATTCACGTGGAATAGCCTGGCAGAGGTTACAAGTTCTTATTTCTATGCCCTCGCACAGCTAATGTTTGAAGAGCTTCCTTTTTTTTTCTTCTTCTTCCTCGGACTTGCAGGGGATTCAGTTCCTCATAGAGAATGACCTTTTGAAGAATACCTGTGAAGACATTGCCCAGTTCCTCTACAAGGGGGAAGGACTCAACAAGACTGCCATTGGTGACTACCTGGGTGAAAGGTAATTAACCAGGCCCTCTTGGAGAATGGAATGCATGTTAATCTTCACACACTGTTCTTCTTAACATTAGAGAAAGGACCAAACTCAGCAGTAGAGTACGGGTAGTTCTTGGGTTACAACCATTTGTTTAGTGACTGTTTGAAGTTACAACAACACTTTAAAAAGTGACTTATGAGTATTTTTCACACTTACATGCAACCATTGCCGCATTTCCATGGTCATGTGATCCAAATTCAGACGCCTGGCAACTGGCTCAAAATTATGCAGTTACAGGATCCCCTGTTCCTCTTTTGTGACTTTCTGACAAGGAAAGACAGATTTACTTTAAAACCCTGTTATAAACTTAATTGAAGTGAAATTTTGGGCTCAGTTGTGGTTGTAAGTTGAGGACTACCTGTGTATAGGCTGTACTCAGAAAGGAGGAAATGGGAAGATCCTTCTGATTCAGGGACCATCAAAGTAGCAACTCTAAGCTATATGGATTCAGCATATAATTATTAAGCAGGAGGAGCAAACACAGACCTTAACTACAGTCAAGCTCTGTCACCTGTATATGATGTAATCTATAACAAATAATAAATTGCTCGGTCCAGAATTTCAATGTATTCTGTTTCCTTCCCTCAGAGATGAGTTCAATATCCAAGTATTACATTCTTTTGTGGAGCTGCATGAGTTTACAGATCTCAACCTCGTACAGGCACTGCGGTGAGTGGAAGGGATTATATTATTAGACAGATGCATGTCTACGTAGATTGTGTTTTCTTTCCCATGGTTTTGGATTAACTAGATTAACTAGCCTCTTCCATGACTTTAGACAGCTAGTTTGGTGTAGTGGTTAAAGGCACCAGGCTAGAGGCTGGGAGACCATGAGTTCTAGAACTTCCTTAGGCACAGGGCCAGCTATGTGATTTGTAGCCTGTCAACCTCTCAATGTTGGGAAGCTCCCAGCCAGGCAGGACAGAGGGGTCTGGTGCAGAAGTAGCCTTGGGTCCTTGCATAGCTGCCAGAGGCATAAGCCTGACTCATCACCCTCAATTTCATGGAACCTTATCTGGTTATTCCCAAGAGAAGGCAAGTAGTCTGGAGAGATTCTTGTGTTACAGGTGGAACACAATAAAGTTGCTGACTTGGACCCTTCACTAATGGATCTGTTGTTTACTCCTGACACTCCTAATCCTAAAACTGAGGGAATGGCAAACCACATCACAATAACTGAAAAACTGACTCAAAGGCGCGGGCGCACACACACAAACAAACACACACACATCAGAATCCATGATTATGCAGCATCTTGATTGGGGTTGTGGGAGTTACTGAGGGTCTGGTAGCACTTGAAAATCCAGATCTGCTCTGTTCTTGATGTGGCCTATGGGTAGAGGTGTGTTAAAGTTTTGCATCCTATTTCAGCCTCAAAACAGGTTTTTCTGATCTTACCAAAAGTATGCCGATGCTTTGTTGACAATTCTGAAGCATTCCTGCCTTGAATCAGCCTTATTTTTCACAACACTTTCTTTGTCAAGCTAGCCTCAATTAGATATGCTGGGTTTGTAGGAATTCCCAGCTGGTTGCTTATGTAGGCAAGAAATTCTAAGAGTTGTATTCCCAACAGTTGTATTTGCCAGGAGAAAGATGCACAGAATGTTATTTGTGCTACATCTTTCCTCACAACTATATAGCACACAAATGGACATGGCCTTAATTTTCATTGCCCTCACAGACAATTCCTTTGGAGCTTTCGGTTGCCAGGTGAAGCGCAAAAAATTGACCGGATGATGGAAGCATTTGCACAACGGTATTGTCAATGCAACCCTGGCGTGTTCCAGTCAACGGGTAAGTGAACAACTACTTCCAGAAGTTGTGGATGCTCCAACACGAGCTTTTTAAGATGAGATTGGACAACTATTTGTGCAGTGGTGGTGAACCTTTTTGTTGTGTTGTGCCGAAAGCGTGCACATGCACGTACCGCACCCACAATGCAATGTGTCTTGCCCCCCCATCATGCACATGAAACACCCTGCCCTGCCCACTTACCTGCACTGGGCATGTGTGTGCCTCCCAGCTGATTTTCGGCCTGTTTGAGGCCATTTTCGCCCTCCCGGAGGCTCATGGGAAGCCTCTGGAGCCTTGGGAGGCTGAAAACGAGCCCATTTCAGCACTTCCGGTATTTCCAGAAGGTCCATTTTTTGGCCTCCTGAGGCTGCAGAGCTTTCCCTCGAGCCTCTGGGAGGGCGAAAACAGCCTCAAACGGGCCAAAAATCAGCTGGGAGGCACACGCATGCACAGTGCTGAAAACGCTCATTGATGAAAGTGGAAAAAATTCAACACTGAAATGAATGAAGATGGAAGCAAAGAACCAAAAATGTTCTCATTCCTTATTTTTGTTCTAACTGGATTGGGAGAACAATGTTCCCCCCGTCCCTCTGTTTTTTAAAGTAGTGATAATATTTGTGAATGATCCTGGAATTCCAAAATTTGAAACATAGAGCTCAGTTATGCTTCTTAGTTTGCTATTGATGTTTTTGCTTACATGCTATTGTGTAACAAAGGATCACAGAGTAATTTATAACAACTCAGCAATGGAGTTACGTTGTGGTCAGATGGACAGCAAATTTAATAAATAGATTCAAAAATTAAGCATGAAATTATAATTTATGACGTAGTAGACAAAATAAAAAAACCTTGATGTCAAGCAAAAACAGATCTTAGCTGGCTTATTTAAAAGACACACACACACACACACACACACACACACACACACAGTCTTCATTGACACTAGAAGAACCATAAAGATGGTACTGATGCATATTTCTGGGAAAGCTATTTCTTAAGCATGCCATTACTCAACAGCCCTCTCCCTTACTAGCTACCTATTTATTCTATAGGTACACATAGCCTTTGAAGAAATGAGTAAGTCTTACATGAGAGCCAGTTTGGTCTAATGGTGAAAGCACCAGATTAGATCCCAGGACACTTTTCTAGCCCCACCTTAGCCATGAAAGCCAGATGAGTATTTGGGCCAGTCAACACTCTCTCTCAACCCAACCCACTTCACAGGGTGGTTGTGGAGAAAATTGGAGGAGGAAGGAACATTATACATGTTTACCACCTTGAGTTACTTATAAAAACATGGAATGCAGGATATAAACAAATAAATACGGTAGCAGTATTTCGGGTAAAGTGACCCCAATTGGCTTAGAGTTTCAAAAGGTTTTAAAGGTCAAGTTGGGCTCCAGAAGTAGTCCTCAACTTGGAACCATTCCTTTAACGTCCATTGGAACTTGCAACAGCACTGAAAAAAATGAGTTACAAGCAGTCCCATTTACAACCATTGCAGCATCCCCATGGTCATGTGATCAAAACCAGGGCGCTTGGCAATGGGCTGCAGTAACCTGGGGTCACATGATTGTCATTTGCAATCTTCCCAGCCGGTTTCTGACAAGCAAAACCAATGGGGAAAGTCAGATTTGCTTAACGATAATGTAATGCAGTGATTTGCTTACCCATGACAAGAAAGGTTGTAAAATTGGGTGTGACTCACTTAACAACTGACTTGCTTAGCAATGGAAATTCTAACCCCCAATTGTGGTCATAGGCTGAAGTCTACCTGTAATTTGGATTTGATCTTGTGCTTTGATAGTGTATAATCCGAACTAAGTTCCCAAATTGGCTTGAACCCCCCTGTTCCCTTTTCTTTCTGTCCCAGATACTTGTTACGTACTTTCCTTTGCCATAATCATGCTGAATACCAGTTTGCATAATCCCAACGTGAAGGACAAGCCCACTGTGGAGCGCTTCATCGCTATGAACCGTGGTATCAATGATGGCGGGGACCTACCTGAGGAATTACTCAGGGTGAGTTTTGTGGGAAGAGAACAGACTGGAATTCTGTGACTAGGCCATAATGGAGAACTCGGTGGGTGTGGTGAATCGCTGGAACAGAGGCCTACTGTCTGTCTATCTGCCTGGCAGGCTCACCACGAACCAAGGGATAGGTTAGGGTTGAGCCTACCTTGGTCTTCCCAGTATCTCCTGCTCAAATACTGAGCTTCCAAAACACGATCATGGTTCTTGGGAAGTAGAAACTGCACCTGTACAATGTTGAAAAGGGGGTGCAGGACCTTTCCGTGGAATTAGTGATCCACTGCATGTTTCTCCTCCCTCACACTAGAATCTCTATGAGAGCATAAAAAATGAGCCCTTCAAAATCCCCGAGGATGATGGCAATGACTTGACGCACACCTTCTTTAATCCGGACCGTGAAGGCTGGCTTCTGAAGCTTGGTGAGTGTGTGTCTGCACGAGGCAAGGCCTGACCAACAAGGAACAGGGCTGCTGATGGTGTGGCATGGGCTGCAGGGAGCATGGAGCTCAGCAGGAGTCTCTTTGCATGGGGCTCGGTGGCCACAGTCCAGCACAAAAGACCAGCTGTACGACCTTGAAAGCTTCTCATTATCTTTTCTTGAACAGCGTACCCAGTGAGGGAGGGTCTTGGTTGCAGTGCTCAGTAACTCCCTATGGCCCTCTTAAGTTGGGTTTGGCCAGCCAATTTTTACCTAAATTGGGCAAAGGAATGTACTTAGGAAGAAAAAAAGGCAGGATAGTTAGGTCCCAGGAATCGCAGGTGAATCTAGGTCCAAAATGCGCACCCACAGCCGCCTACAGAGAAGCTGAAGACTTATCCATGGTCCCTTGCTTCTCACTTTCATTTTTCAGACTAGTCTGTGGCATCACTTCACGCATAGCAGCTCCTGCGCTCACTGACAGTGTTAATAGGTCAACTAGGATGCATTCACCGGCTCTCTCTTTGTGCAGTTCTTGGCTCCCTCTTCGTGTTTACTCAAAGCTGTCCCTACACCCCCCACCCCACCCCAGCCCCCAGTTGCCAGGATTTGGCTCGAAAAGTCATCCGGGCTTGTTTGAAGAACGGGTGTTTGCCTAGTTTTTTTTCCCTCTCTCTTGTAGGAATATTAAATCACCTGAAATCTGAAAAATCAAATCTGAAATTGGAAATCTCTTGAATAGTCAATTGCTGAATCTGAACTGAATTAAGTTAATGAAATTATTCTATATACGTAACTTTTCATACTTTGCTTTGAGCCAGAGAGAAGGCATATATCAGCTTTGATGTCCAAAATAAGAACTGAAAGTGGGGACCACTTTTTTCTATCCCTCTTCTTCTGTTTCTTTCAATCAAGGCATGCAAAAAATGACCAAGGATCACAATATCTTGTTTTATGACAGAACTAATGTAGGTTTGCTAATGGTATTATGGAACCCGGACCTTTCCTCACATAGTCTTGAGAATAGGCTGATAAGTGTTTCAGTAATATAGTTGTACAACAGTAATACACTTGTGTACTACTACAAGCGCACATAACCACATTTCCCCATATGAACATAATTTAAGATTAATACATATTATAATTACAGTTCCCCGTGATAAGGTTTCTCTTAGCTCGGTAGCAAACTGACCAGACTTTCCATTCTCTGTGATGGGAATAGGAAAGTTATGGCGCTTTAGGAGTTAGATTCAAATTTTCTTTTCCCCTAACTAGCCTTGACAGCCATGGGATGATGGAGCTGTAGTCTATCTGTATCATGTCTGCTCAATTAGTAGTAGGCATTGCATTTAAATAGTTTACCTAGTTAAAAATCTGATGGCTTTCAATTACACAGCAAACACCAGAAAATTGAAATATCTTCCATTTTCAGTTTTACAATTCCTAAAAATTTATCGAAAAATATTTCATTGCACTTTGAGTAGCTGCACAAAAGGAATTTAAATACCTTCTGAGCAAACATATTTAGCTCGCATGGCAAATTCAAGAATAGCTGCACTATTTGGGCAGTATTATTAAGCTGAATATGCAGTAGAACTAGAATTTCTTATGGCTCAGTGTAAAAATTGAAGACTGCTTGGTTGGCTACATGCTGGACCCAGTTCTGAAGAGATTATTCACATTGAAGAGATTAAGCAAGTAGAGGTAACTGAGAAACAGCACAACTTTTGTGTGAGATGGGTGCAGAGGTGGTATTCAGCAGGTTCTGACCAGTGCTGGAGAAACGGTAGCAGAAATTTTGAGTAGTTCGGAGAACCGGCAAATACCACCTCTGACTGGAGATTTTACAGTATCCTTCCCCTGCCATGCCCACCAAGACATGCCCACAGAACCGGTAGTAAAAAATTTTTGAATCCCACCACTGGTGGCTATATAAATTTGATGAATCCATAAAATTATAGCCAAATTGAGCATGAGAATAAGACAATGCCTGTTATTGGTGTTGTTGTTTGTCGGCCACCCCTTATATATAGAAGTGGCCATGGTTTAGGGTAGATTCTTGCCATCTAGCAAAAGACGTTGATTGAAACAAAAGAAATGAGGATTTAGAAGTGAAATGCAAATTCCAACATTTAATATTCCATTTCAGGAAACAACCTCCAAATTTACTTTAGTTCTAAAGACAGAATGTTTTGTTACTTGCATTTCAACTTCTATGGCAACTGTTTTTAAAAATGTGTCTCAAATTGTGATGATATTAATGCCAAGAGCCCCAACAATGTACTTGAAACCCAATTCTGCAGTACCTCCTGGTGTGGATGTTTCCTCTGTTAACTTTTCTCAGGGTTAACAAAAGAGAGTGGAATCAATGTTCCCGATTTATTTGTCTTGAAGATATGAATGTTTTTCTGAGTTGAGTGAACATCGCAGCCTGAAGACTTGCCCAAATAGCAAGGTCCCATGTTTAATAGACAACCACAATGGGGATGATCCCTGTCATCATATGCCAAATCTTTTTAGAACTGTCATGATGATGACGACATTTTAAAAAAGGAGAACTGCAGCATTGTGCAATTCAGGAAAATGTGGCAAAGAGCACAGCAAAGAAGGGGAAACCGAGGCTTACACTGTAGAGACAGAGAAGTGGGAGGAGGTTTCCGTTATTCACTCTGAGGGAGACACACACAAGGCTTCTTTGCTGTGTTCTAGAGGGGCGGGGGTTGAAGGAGGTAGTGTTAACGTGAGAACCAAGGTGGGACCATTGGCCTTGACTGTGTGGGACATAACCCTGGTTTTCTCCACATATGGCTGTTCTTTGGCTGAACCCTTTGGCCCTTGATGATGCATGCTGCCCTTCCCATCCCACTCCTAGAGGTCTCCTGGCTCCAGGCCATTTTAACACCCCCACCACTGCCTTGGTACTAAAATCACTAACTCCTCAGTCAACTGTTTGTGTGTGGCAAACACATTCATGATATGGCCAATGGCAAGAATTAATCAGGAGAGGTGAAACTTTCTGTCAAATATCCCAGCGGCTGCTGCATTAAAGGCCTTGGCATGCTGGTAGCCCCAGAAATGTATCAGCCCCCCCCCCTTTTTTTGTATTAAGGTAGGAGATACGTTGACTCCCTTTAAGGAGAGCTCTTCCTCCCTCCTTTTCCCTTTTGCTCAAAAATGTTTAGCTTGGGCAGTGCCCACTGCTGACTGCAACTGAAATGTGCACGAAGGGCAAATTTTAGTCCTTTGTTTTTTAATTTTCTTTTTCCCTCATTTGTATGTTTCCATGATTTTGGCTCTGCCTTTCCCTGCCCCCAAACTTCAGGAGGTACGTACCCCCATATCTCCTTGCTAGCTTTGCTGGGGCCGAGGCCGTGCTACAGTTGCTTGCTTGTTTTTCTGTTCTCTTTTATTTTTACTTGCTGCTGATGTTATTCGTATTGCTATTGTTGCCACCATTGCTAATTGGCTGCACAGTCCCTGGGGAACTGGGGTGGGGAGACGTGGGGTGGGGAGGGGCAGAGGTGGGGAGAGGGAGTGCTTGTGTTCTGCTGGGCGGCACCCAAAGGAGAGAGAAGAGAGAGCGGTGACTTTCCCAAACCATGAATCAGGTAGCTATCCTCTTCGTCTTGCTTTTCTAAAATCCACGTTGACTTTGTTGGATGTCTTCTGTGAGAGTATGGCAGGTTATAAAGTCCCGAAGTACTTCCTGTTGTCAGAACTAGGCCTGGATGTGGGTTTGGGCTTCAGGAGGGGTAGGAGCTAGGAAGGGCACGATAGGGCTCAGGAAAAAAACAACCACCTTATTCCTCCTCTGGAATAGGATGCTTGCCCTCGCTTGAGGAAGCCCCACATCCCTTTGGAAGTATTCAGGGTTAAAGTTGGATGACAGAGGATATAGATATATCCACAATATTTTCAGTAATACTAAGTAATTTTAAAAGCTTCTCTCTTTTTCCCCACCTTGCTCTTAGTATTACTGAAAATTTTCCCGATGGTGCTTACAAGCTGAAAAAAATAATAATTAAAAATAAAGTGGGACTTCCAACCCCAAAATGTTGTTTGACCTGTTCTGGGATAGATATTACAGAAAAAAAACATTTCTCATTAAGTTTGAAGGATGCTGGGAGTTGTATTTCAGCTACACTTCGTATACCACAGATTAATAAATTATGTATTTCGCGCAATTGTTTATACCACTCCAGTCTTAGGTAATGGGCAGTTCACAGAAATGTAGCTGCTTCAAGAGATTTTTCCCAGATGCTATGGTCAAGTCTTGATGATTACAGTGCCATCATGAACCTTCATCAGATGGCTTACATCAGACAGCTGATGCAACTTAAGTCATTGTAAGATGAATCACAAATCTCTTTTCAATTTATTTCCCAATGTCCTACCATCTCCATGTGGCAGATCTTTTTCATATGTTGCTTTTTAGTTCACCGTTAGGGCAAATACACACACACTAAAACCTTTAATCATCATATTCTTCATCCAAGGCCCTGATCCTCAGTTGTTGGTCTTAGTTTTAATATCATCATGGACAATTCACTTCTCTTCCTGTTTAATGAAAGCCTTAGTTTAAAGGTGGCTGGCCTGTTGTTCCTTAGAAACAATCTCACCACATTCTTTTCTGGTGGGCTCTTTTGGAAGTTGTTCCTCTGCTGACAGAGGTTGTTTGTCCTCTTAGCTGAGTTTTGTCTACAGTGAAAGGAAATGGGCAAAACACTCCTGCCAAATACTGGTGAGGATACAGCTGGAGAATTGCTGGAGGTTTTTTTTTCTTTGTCTTTATTTAATACTGTATATTGACTTGTGACAAAGTCAGTCATTCCATGATCAGAGGGACTCACAACGGTTGAAGCTTTCCAGGTTCCTTGGGGACTGTAGCAGGCATTATCTGGAGCAATTGGCTTCTTCCACCCACCATTGTCCCTTTATTTCTGTTTTTGTTTTTCTGTTGCTTGAATGAAGTCTTGTTGTTTGTCTGTGCCTATACGTGGTGGTAAGAATCTCCCTGAGTGGATATTTATATTTTTGCTCCTGGTAATCTCTGGTTAGCTCAACTCTGCTATTCTGGATTTGCCAGATTAGCCACTGCTGATTGAGCTGATTTTGCCTCTTCACTTCTCAACTTTGCTCTGCCTCCTGGAACTACAGTAGCCCCACTGCATAAACTGACTAGACCAGCCCAAGGAGGCTGTGCAAACTTCTGTCCTTTAAGGAGTGAAGGCAGGCAGTTGTGGATGGAAGTTACCTTGGTGGTCTCTCTGGGAAGTAACTGTTCAGAATAGTACCCGTTTGTACTAATTCCTTCAGAGTTTCTGAATCTCTGATAAAACCTGAGGTCAGGTTTTTTTTTTAATGTTTGCCACAGTTTGCCAAAAGTAACATGCTTCCCTGAATCTGAATCTTCCTATTGACATTGACTTGACTTTCAGGAAAAAGCCATTGGCTAATTGTCGGCACAGTTTAGTTGGGGAAAAGGGGGTGTGTGGGAACCAGAAAGAACCAGTGCTTGAGCCCGAAAGAACTATGAAATAAACTGACAGGATTTATGTCTTTTCCACCGAGCTTCTGTTTTGGAGTGTTCCTTGGTAAAGGATAAATGTCTGAAAAACACAGGTTGTTTAGCAACTGGTAAAGCCAGGTTGTTTTACCTGTGAGAAACTTAGTATTAGGAAAGGAGATCTCTATATACATATCCCTAATAGGTGTTAATTTGAGCCAACCCCCTTGTAGACATATCCCCCGTCTATTGGGGAAAATCTCATTTGAAAATAACCTGTTTACATGGGATAATGTTTGTTCATCTGGTACCCTTGGGGTGATTTGGACTGCTATCTTAGGCTGGGAAAATGGGAATCATAGATCTGAGATAGTAATCTAAGACACCTTGGAACGCATGGAGTTGAAAGAAGCTAAGACCAAATTCCAACATCAGACCCTTTAGCTTGCTTCCTTTTTCCTGCATGGGGCACAAGTAATGTTTCACAAGGCAAGTGGGGTGGGAATAGCTATTCCTGTCACCTATTTTGATCAAGGACTTTTCCCTTCCCTATTGTATCTTAAAATACAATAGTGTCTCATGGTCAGGTAGGGCTGAGAGCCTCAAGATCAAAAAGGCTGTTTCCTGGCTGCCAAATTATCATGGAGTGTAAATAATTCCCTCTTCTTTTCACCTGTAATAAAAAGGGTTGTTTATGAAGTAAGAGGTGAGAGGGTGGTGTAGATTGGGCTTCCTAGAACTTAGGTAGAACCCTCGCGAGCACTTTCATCTGAGGATCTGGCTAAAGCATAGACTTTACTCATAGTCAGTCTATCTTAGGAGAAATCTGTTGCCTCTTCTCCATCCTTATGCAGAGCAGATGCAGGCTTGTTCCGTAGCGTATAGTAGGGTTGATCAATGGAACCTTTTCCACTTCCCCAAGCTGTTGTGCTCAGCTGGAAGCCACCTGCTGCTCTGGTGTGGGGCTGGCTCTGCTTGCGCTCTTGACAACCATGTGCTCGGCTACTGTGTGTTATGCTCATAGGCTGTGGCTCTGCCTTTGCCTTTAGCTGCTTTTGTGTCCAGAGCCAGCTTTTGGGCCTGGGCACGCATTGTCAAGTTTGCTTCTCCCTTGTGCAGGTGGCCGAGTGAAGACGTGGAAGCGACGCTGGTTCATCTTGACAGACAACTGCCTTTACTACTTCGAGTACACCACGGTGAGTGTTTCCGGTTGTTAACATTTGTGCAGATGCTCCCAGTACAACCCAAGTGTTACTCTAAATGGTGGACTTCGGTGTGAAGTCTTATTTTAACATAAGATGGGAGTATTTAGCATAAACTCTCATCCTGAAATCTTCACTATTAGAATGGGGGGTGGGGTGAGGAAGCACAAATACCACACCAAAAACCAGAAAAGATTGTACCTCAATATATTTGTTGTCCTTTTTCATGCCATTTTCTCCTTACTTTATTATGATATATGCCAGGGGTCTTCAAACTTGACAAGTATAAGACTTGTGGACTTCAACTCCCAGAATTCCTCCTCCAGTCATGTTAGCTCAGGAATTCTGGGGGTTGAAGTCCACAAGTCTTATACTTGCCAAGTTTGAAGGCCCTTGATATATGCCTTGGGCCTCATCACTGAAAGTTTTGTCTTTAAAGCATCTGCCTGGATATATTTGTCTAAGAGAGGAGGTTTTTTTCCCACTTAGCTTTGTGGTGAATGAATATTTGTAACATGTGTTACAACCGAGAAGATAATTTATGGATTCAAATCTGGCCATCTTGTAGGACAAGGAACCGAGGGGCATTATTCCATTGGAGAATCTAAGCATCCGTGAAGTGGAAGATTCTAAGAAGCCGGTGAGTAATAGTAAACCTGGAGACGGTTGTGAAATAGGGTGAGGTCGCCTTTTTGCAGTCTTTCATTCCTTTTTGTTTTTTCACTATGGTTATTAAAAGTTGAAAGCATAGTTTCTTGTGGGAAGCAAAAAGAAAATTCTACTGTATGCACCAAGGTGGAAGATCATTATTAAAAAAAACAAAAAGAATCTCCCAGAAAACTCACCCAAGCCCTTATTTGTTGCCATTCTGCATGCTTTAAAAGAAAATGAGAGAGAATTCAAAAAAGTGGTAGTAACCCTGAAATATGAGTTATTAAGCATGCTTACCCACATTGTAGAACTGGTTCTGTTTCCATTACTCAGTGAGAGAAGGAAAATTATTCATGACACCCTCAAAGCATTGAGCTCAGGGAAATCCTGTGGAGGAAAAAAAAATAGTTGTCTGAGAATTGACCCACAACATTTTCAAGCCCTACCTTGGCTGCCTTTGATCTAATTTACAATCGATCTTGATCAGATGATTTCTTAAGGTGATAGTTTCTTTTTAGAATATTTTATTTTAGTGCACAAACCATTTACGAAGGCTGTCCATGCTTCAGAAATGATTTGTAAGAGGTGTTTTAAATCATAAGGGAACAGTACTTCTTTAAATTGTTTTAATAGCTTAACACTGTTTCTAAAAAGGGGTCCCTCTCAGAGGGAGATTGGGTGGTTCAAAAATGTGAATAAATAAATAAAGGGAGCAGCACTTCTTTAATATAGTTGTACCTTTTCCAGGTGTGCATAGTAGCCTGAAAAAACTATTTAGTTGCCTTAAAGAGGTGACCCACTCATGTTCCCAAGCACTCCAGATGACAACTCTGATATGCGCTATCCTGAAACGGTTGCCCAATGAAGATTAACTTTGTAGCATCTGAGCTAGTATGTAGGTGCCACGTTAACTTTGTAGCATCTGAGCTAGTATGTAGGTGCCACGTTAGCATTTCTCTAAATTGCTATAACCTGACTTTGGCTTAATAAAAGAAGAGATGAAGACTCTTCTTGACGATGCCTACCAGTTTTCTTTTGTTCAGACCTCCAATGGAGGAACAATCAATTTGGGAAGCCTTTTAACTATAGTTTCCTGTTTCAACTGAATTTGGAAATTAATAAAACCAGTTTTGGAATAAGCCACTTAGTGATTGATTCAAGTTTAATATTGATGGTTTAATTGGTAATCATAATTTATCATTTTGGATGACATCGGAAACTGTGTTGAATTAGTATCTTCCTACTTCAGTTAACAGAGAAGTGGTTTATGGAACTGATATTTGCTGCAGAAAACTTGTGACTTTTCTGTCAACTGAATTCTGTGGGTTGACACTTCTGACTTTGTCTTTTTGACGTGTTTTTCTTGCAGAACTGCTTTGAGCTGTATATCCCTGACAACAAGGACCAGGTCATCAAAGCATGCAAGACTGAGGCAGATGGACGTGTGGTTGAAGGAAACCACACTGTGTACCGCATCTCAGCACCCACTACGGAAGAGAAGGACGAGTGGATCAAATGCATCAAGTGAGATGGAAGAAGGGAAGAAGGGCCAGGGTTTGACGCAATGTGGGAATTTGCCAGAACTTTGTGCATAATTCAGTTTTTTGATAGGGAAGCAGAAAGAGGAAGTATAAATCTCTTGCCAAAGAAGAACTTGAAACTGGAGAGAGAGAAGAGCAGCATTAGATTTTTGCTAATCTTTGTAAATCGGCTTGTAGGGATATAGGTAGTCCTTGACTTATGGCTGTTTGCTTAATGGCATTTTGAATTAATGACAGCCCCCACCCCCACTCCCCAAAAAAGGTTGGTTATGGCTTAAATTAACACTTATGGCCATTACCCCCACCCCTGCATTCACATGATCTCAGTTTGGGCAACCGACTCACATTTATGACTGGTTGCAGCATCCTGCAGCCAGGGGTCCTTGGTGCTGTCTGAGCTTGGTGGTTTTCTTGCAGATGTTTCATTACCCAAAACAACAGCAACAGCACTGATGACGCTACTAGCTTGGGTAATGAAATGTCTGCAAGAAAACAACCAAGTTCAAAATGTACCCGGGAGCTACAAATTTTCTCCTTAATAGTATCCCCCAGTCTCTTGATTATGATTTGCAAGTTCAAGTAGGATTCACACTTATGACCATATGACTTGGCTTACTACTGCATTAAAAATGGCCGCAAAATCGGATCCTGTCTTGCGATGATTTACAAGTGCAATGCTCTATGATGGAAATTCAAGCCCCAATTGTGATTGTAATTCGAGGACTACCTGTAATGCTCCGATTAAGAGGAAAAGAGGTGGGACAATCCCGAACAAAATCATAACAAAACGTTTTGCCTTTTTTGTAACCTAAAAAAGTGATCCAGGGACCTCCTTGTTAGGTGGGAGAACAGCCGGGGAAGGAAGGCTTTCCCTTTAAGAGTCAGGAAAGAAGTCGAAGCCATTCCGAGCCCCTGCTCCTTAACTCCTGCCGGGAAGCCTCCTAAGAGTTTAATTACCTTTTTTTTTCTCCCCCCACCCCGCCCCATTTTTCTCTCTTCAGAGCTGCAATCAGCCGGGACCCCTTCTACGAGATGCTTGCTGCACGCAAGAAGAAGGTTTCCTCCACCAAGCGGCATTAGTCCCCTCGCCTAACTCTGCGGTGGTGACCTTAGCAGGGGAGGCCTCTCCAGTCTCCGGAGGCTGGGGGAACGAGAGGCTGCCCTAAATCGCCTGCTCTCTGTTGCTGCCTTTAGGAGACCAGCTTCAGCTTTCGCTATTCTTTTCCTGTTTGGGAGCAGGAAGAAGGGGAGGGGCCACTAAGCGGATGGCAGCCACCAACTCACTATCTTCTTTCTTAGGAAGAATGCCAGCTTCTTATCTTGGCATCCTGAATCCCACTGCCTCTTCTGCAGTCCAGGTGACCAGAAGAGAGAAAGTGGTTGGAGTCTTTGGGGCTATCCTAGTTGATTTGTTCATTGTGTGAGCTAACGGAGAGGTAGAGCGCATCACGCAGTATGCACCCCTAAGGGGATGTAACTCTTATTTTAAGTTGCAGTTGCTACTCTCTAAAGCCCAAGCACCAGGAGTGGACCATGGACCTTTAAAGGTATACATTGATCTAGAGAGCAGACATGTTAGCTTTGAAGCCTAGAGATTCCAGAGACACCTCCTGTTGCCTTTATTTTTTTATTTGTTAGTCAAGCAAGATTGGTGGCTTCCGTTCCCAAAGCGATTCAGCCATGTGGTCTGTTAGACATCATTAGCTGGGATCCTCTTTCACTTTTTTAATAATTAACCCTAAGGAGTATGGAGCAATCAAAGATGTCTGCTCCAACACCTGGATTAGGGGCCTAGGGCAAGGCTGCCAACCTCCAGGATTTCCACTGTCCTCGTTCTAGAGGGCACCTACTATAGGTGGCTCTTGTTATTGCTGGGAGCCAGTTCACAGGCTTGCAGAAGTGGGGCAGGCAGATTGTGTGATTAGTGTTGATGCTTTGCAGGAAGTTTTTTTTTTTTTTTTTGCCAACAATTTGTGGGGAGTGCCCCACTCAACTGCTGGCTGGGAAATCTCCACCCTCTGTTTTATTTAGCATTGGAATAATGGCTCAGAATAGCAGAGTTTCAGGAAGAAGGGGATGTGGAAGGGAAACTTCTGATAATAAGGAAGGGTAAAGCACACACACACACACACGGAGTGTTGTCTTTCTGATCAGTCCTGTTGCCGTTCTTTTTTGGCAGGGATGGGGCCAGGTGAGGTTGCCCTGGGCCAGTGGAAGCAGTAGTCCTTGACCCTGAGTGAAGCACAAGTAAGCAGCTGGAGATTAGGGATTTGGAGCGGGGTGGCTTTGCCAGCTAATGTTTGCAACTAGGTTTGTAGGCGTGGGGAGGAGAGCCACTAAGAAGACTGCCTTCCTTTGCAAAGTTTTGGGGGAATTCTGGATACCTCCCTCAGTTCTCTCCAAGCCTCTAAACCCATCTCTGTATCAGTCTATTTATCTGAGATGTAGATACTCTCTGTACAGATTTCTTTCTCCTTGAAATTATTTTGTATTTGTTTTAAAAGATTGTTTTTATGAAACACGACAGGATTCCTGCCTATTGCTGTAGCACAAGGGGAAAACGGGGAGAGTGAAAGCTATTACAGTTACAGTTTTTGGTTTTGAATCTGTTTTTCAGGGCTGGTTTGGAACTTTTATTTCCCACAACTTTGTGATTTAGCACAGAGCACCTGCAGCAAATAAACATTGAACTCGCATCTGGCTCACATTCATCTTTGTCTGCTTGTGTTCCTCTGCCAACAGTTAAGCAAATTCGGTGTTCTGAGGATTGTCTTGCACTAAAAAAAAGAGGGGGAAAAAAAAAAGAATCCGGCTCTTGCTGGTTAGGGGCCAGATAATATGAGCAACCTCTTTGAATTTGCAAACTCAAAATAGATACAGATACAGATAATCAGAGTTGGAAGGGACCTTGTAGGTCATCTAGTCCAACCCCCGGGAGACCCTACACCATTTCTGACAGATGGGAGTCCAATCTCTTTTTGAAAGTCTCAACTGATGGTGCTCCCACAACTTCCAAGGGCAAGCGGTTCCATTGGTTGATTGTTCTCACTGTCAGAAAGTTTCTCCTTATTTCCAGGTTAAATCTCTCCTTGTTCAGTTTCCATCCATTATTCCTTGTCTGGCCTACAGGCGCTTCAGAAAATAGCTTGACCCCTTCCTCCCTGTGGCAGCCCCTCAAATATTGGAAGACCGCTATCATGTCTACCCTGGTCCTTCTCTTTACTAGACTAACCAAGCCCAGTTCCTGCAACCGTTCATTGTATGTTTTAGCCTCCAGTCCCCTAATCATCCTGGTTGCTCTTCTCTGTACTTTTTCTAGAGTCTCAACGTTTTTTTAATAATGTGGTGACTAAAACTGGATGCAGTACTCTAAGTGTGGTCTTACTAAGGCTTTATAGAGTGGTATTAGTACTTCCCTTGATCTTGACTGTATCCCTCTGTTAATACAATTTAGGATTGCATTAGCTTTTTTTGGCGGCGGCTGCACACTGCTGGCTCATATTTAGCTGGTTGTCCACTAAGACTCCAAGATCCCTCTCACAGTTACTGCTATTGATCCTGGTTTCATCCAGTCTATATGTGTACTTTTGGGTTTTCTTGCCTAAGTGTAGGACTTTACTTTTTTCTATATTGAATTTCATTTTATTAGATATGGCCCAGTGTTCTAGTCTGTCAAGATCCATCTGGATCTTGAGCCTATCTTCTTGGGTGTTAGCTATTCCTGCCAGCTTAGTATCATCTGCAAATTTGGTAAGTTCCCCTTCTATTCCCTCATCTATGTTGTTAATGAAGTTATTGAAGAGTACTGGGCCTAAGACGGAACCTTGTGGCACCCCATTGCTTACTTCCCTCCATGTAGACTTAGACCCATTAAGGACTACTCGTTGAGTACGGTTTGCCAGCCAGTTGTGAGTCCATCTAGTGGTGGTGCTATCTATTCCACTTTTTTCTAGCTTACTAAGAAGTAGGTTGTGGTCTACTTTATCGAATGCCTTGCTGAAATCTAAATATATCATGTTCACAGTATTTTGCTGGTCTACTAATTTAGTCACTGTGTTGAAGAATGAAATAAGATTGGTTTGGCATGATCTGTTTTTAACAAACCCGTCTTCTTATAGCTGGGTAAACAGGGATAATGAGATTGAATTAATTTGGAATCCCAGCCGCAATGTTTTTGCACGAGGTTATTGCCAGCCAATCCTAGGTTTGCCTGTTGTTGGGGAAAAATAGTACATTGAGGTGGGTCTAAACAATTCTTAATGGCTTTGGAGGATGTTGACAGGATGAATTGGAGTCCATTGTTGGACATAACTCTTCCTGATTTGCACCTTATACTGAGAGATACCTATTTTCTTTAAATAATTACATAAGATTAAAAATATGGCATACCCACTGATACAGAAATGATGAGTCTTTCAACATGTGCAGGCTTGTCTGATGATGGGATTTATATATTGCTTGCCATCTTGTATATAAAAACTAAGATAATCGTTGAAGTCTTAAAACATTTCAGTACTACTCTTATGTAATTTAACTAAAATAAAAGAATTGCAAGATGGAGGCAGGAAGTTTCACACTCAGCCAAGAAAATAAAATAACCAGGTCCCTTTAGAGCTAACAAATGCAGTGTTTATCCTTGAAGCGGGCAAACAGGAAACTAAGGTGCTAGCTAGACCATCTTTGGGTGATTGGAAATAAATGAGCAAGCGTTTCTGACTCCCAAGCATTTCACAACAGCCCACTAAATTAGGATGCTGAAATTAAGAAAGTGGGGAAGAGTAGAAAGGTAGTTAGGAACGGATGTTTGTATAGAAAATCTTTGAGTTGGCACATCCTGTTTTCCATATTCAAAATTTTACTTGCTGACCCCTTTTGGGTTGTAGAGATGAAACAAGTAGATTTCACCAGCCTAAGGCAGAAGGCATGGACTTTCGGCTGGGGCACCAGGGAGAACAGGCTGCCCAAAGAGAAAATTTGCCTGCCAGAACATGGCAGCTAAGAGGCGGTTGATGATGCTTTTGCATGCAGATGTGACCCGATCTTAAATTAAGCCCACCCTGGATGCCTTTCAAAATAGATGCTGAAATGAGATGAGCATTTAGAGCAGCAGAAGTTCTATGAGGAATCAGGCAAAGGACTCAGCAATGCTGTCTGGGAGTGCTAGGTGTCTTAGTCCAACACATCTATTGAGCACAGGGTTGGGTTCTAAAGAATAAATTGTGAAGCATTACAGTATTGTAATCTACCTAGAACAGGGGTGTCAAACACAAGGCCCATGGACTGGATCTGGCCCACAATGTAGTCTGTCCTGGAAAATGTAAGGGGCTAGTCCGCATCGCTTCATCCCGGTCTACCCAAAGCGAAGAGTAAACATGCCAGCAGTTCGGGAAGTGGCATCAAGCTGGCCACACCCACCCAGTTGGCCACGCCCAGTGAGTGGCGTCAAGTTGGCCATGCCCACCCAGTCAGCCACGCCTGGTCCCCCAAGGCCAATCACACAGCCCTGATGTGGCCTTCAATGAAATTGAGTTTGATAGAAAGTTGAGTAGCCAATGCTATGCCATTTGGCATGCAGGCGTTGGCCAGGAATGAAATCTCAGACGCTGACTCTGTTTAGTATCGCTAAGCAGACCTACCAAAACAAACAGGTCTATAGTGTGGTTTTGGGAGTGATTTTTTTTTTTTTACTCTTCACCAAAACCCAAACCTCTCATTCATTGCCTATGATGCATACAAAGGTGTGTGAATCACTACAGCCCTATTTCAGGTTTCTCCTGCAAGCACGCAGGTAAATTACATTCACTTTATTATTTCCACTGGCAAAATGGAAAAGAAACGTCTGGTGGTGATTAGCTCCCCTTTACCCTCACTGCCAGTCAGAACTTGAAGCTGCTTAGTTTTGTAGCTACCTGATTCAAGTTGCAGGCCTCTGTTTATTAAAGACACTCAGGAAATGGGTGTGTGGGTGTATTGTGTGTATTTCCTCAAATGTACTTTTTGAAACTCATGCTGCCTGGAGATGGCAGCAAAGTGTGATTTTTGAATTGTCATTCTCCTATTTCAGACCCTGTTTAAAATGAGAATTGATTACCTGGAATTCAGTATTTTTGTGGAATGGCCGTTAGTATTCACAAATCATGTCTAGAAAGGGTAGTTTGACAACTGGGGCAGGGTGAGTATTGTGTTGATTCATGGGGTACAGCACCTCACTCGATACCTACACGCATAGGTTCTTCTGTATATGAAAAGCTCTTTTCTTTCAGATCATAGAATCAGGGCTGGAAGGGACCTTGAAGGTCTACCAGTCCAAGCCCCTGCCCAAGGCAGGAATTCCTGTACCCTCCCATACAAATGGGTGTCTAATCTTTTCTTGAAAACTTCCAGGTTTCCACCCTTCCTCGTCTCCACAAAAAATTAATAACTTTCTCTTTCTGTGCTCGTTATGGTGGCAAGCATCCCCTGCCTACCAAATTCTTCATAGCAATAGCACTTAGACTTATGTACCGCTTTATAGTGCTTTACAGCCCTCTCAAAGCGGTTTCAACGTTGGCCTGGCATCCGTTTTGTTTATCTAATAGCCTAACATCCTGGGAATACAAGATGCGGTTATGTGAACCCCTTTTGATGAACGCAAGATTACCCACCAAAGCAAGAACAAGTAAATAAATGCATGATTTCAGAAGTGATCTTTTTTCCACCCCTCACCAAAACTCAGAAGGATCCATTGGAACTTTCCACAAGGGCAAGCCCTTCAGTGATGACCATGTTTGATCACCAGGGGGCCCCCTTGTTTCAGATCCAGAGCTGGTTTGATCTGCAATAACAAACTTCTAAATAAATCAACATTGAGCGGATTGTGTGAATGTCTGACTGCAGCCGCAAAGCTTCATATCAACTGGCACAATGAAAACTCAGAAGATGGAGCAGACAGTTTATTATAAGTAACTTGCAAGGGAAGAATTAAAGTTGGGATGGTATCCAGGAAACCTCAGAGACTTCATGCTATTATGTCTCTGTAAAGTGTTCAGGCTGTCTTATCTCCTCCCCCAACAAGTTTGGGGATATTGCTCCTTGTAAAGATAAAAGTGCTATAACCTGTTTTTATATTTTTATTTGAGATTCTTGCATCTGCCAGCTTTCATCTGAAGGAGAATAGTTAGAATGATGTTAGATTTCTGTCATCTGGAAACTAAAAACATCTGCCACCTTTAACTGTTTGCAGATGCAATATGTTGGTGGAGGTACTTACCACTAAATGGATGGCATTTACTAACTAGTGGTGGCACCAATACATTGGACAACTCTTTTAGGATAACCTGTTGATAAATGCAAATGCATTCTGAAGATTGTTGGGAGTATTCCTGAGTCTGTTTTTCTCCAACTGCTCTTAAATGTGATTTAAGAATTAATGCTACACACTTCCTCTGTATATAAAACGTGATATGTTTATCACAGTTCCTCTGTGATATATAACAAAGGAAATGGGTGCCTCAATTCTGCCCTGTTCTCAAAGATTCTTCACACACAGCTAGAGATCAACCCAACCTTTTTTCTTCCAGATTGCCAAACATTTTGCAGAACCTCAAACCCTTTGTCATCCCAAACATATATTAAATATACATTAATTCCAATTAGACAGATGTGATGCAGAGTATGATTTTATTAAGAATGGAAAAATGTGGAGAGGCCATAACCAAAAAATAATAATTTGAAGGCAACTATATCTACTCATTAATGTTTGTTACCACTATAATTCAGACAATTCCTGGAAAATAGCTTGCTTTATTTATTGCAAAATATGTGAGTCAGACCACCTAAGCTAAAGATGGGGAAGCCATGTTCTAGAGATTGCTGCAGATTACTGACCCAGCAGTATCTGAAAGGACACACTGCCCTATTGCCTCTTCTAAGTTATTCCAGCAATCGGATGGCTCCCCCTTTTCTGAGTCTTCTTATTGATCATTCAAAAGCATCTTCCATTTTAGTTGAACCTTCTCAGACCAGTTTGCTGTAGCACTCTTCTCTGACACAGTCCTCACATGGAAAAGTTTCTGGAATTATGTGAAGTTCAGATGTTATTATTAATTTTTCGCTGGAATCCTCAAAGCCGGAATATGTAGCCTGTAATGGAATCATATTCGTTAAAGCCTTGCTTCAAAGGTGCAAAAGAATGTTGTGCCAAACAATTCCTTATCCTCCAATTTACATTGCTCATGAAGATAGCAAGGAGGCATTAAAGGGCATAGCTGGGCAGCTATATTAACAAGCGGTCTCCATTTTTGAGTTAGTAGGGAAGGATGCCCTAGGCTCTTCTGGTTGGAAAGTAGTACTGGCCTTACAGATTTATCGCAGCACAAATTAAGCAAATTGATTTTTGCACTGAGTATTACGTTCCAGGTAACTTTATTTATTTGAATCCTGCCTTTATTATTTATACAAATAACTCAAGGTGGTGAACATATCCTACGCACTTTCCTCTTATTTATGCCACAAGAACAACTCTGCGAGATGGTTTGCACGGAGAATGACTGGCCCAATGTCACTCAGTTGGCTTTCATGGCTAAGGTGGGGCTAGAACTCATGGACTCCTGCTTTGTAGCCTGGTGTCCTAATCACTAGATCAAACCGGCTCTCACTTTAGTGTAAAAATGACTAATTCTAAAGAATTATTCCCCTAGGGCAGGAATTTATTTTTGATAGATGATGGGCAGGTATCTACATTGTTACTGAGGATGCTGATGTAGGAGCTGAACAAGGATCACCTGGTAAAGCAGGAGAACTTTCTCCCAATTCCATAGATCAGCCAAAGGTCTTCCTACACCTAGGAAGTAAAGGGACAAGACTCTCAGATTCTCCTGCCATCTTCTAGCCCTAGCAGTCAAGTTACAAGGTGTGGCAGGAGGAGTCAAATTGCTAATGCCTGTAAGGTGTATTTCTCTCTACTGTGAAATGTAAGTTTAGTGTTCTTCTAAACCAGTGCTAAACCCATGTTCTGGCTGCTTCTAAACATGGATTTAGCATCCTTTCAGAAGAGGGGTTTAAAGAAGCCCCAGTTACTCGTTGGCCTTACGGCTAAGATCAAGTGTGCACGGTAAAGTAGCCCAACGAGCAGCTGGCTGCAAGTGTGGTTGCTCCCACTCCACAGCCATTGCCCGACAGTTGTATTTCAAGTTAGTTTTAAACACAGGTTTTAACACTCTTCTAAAAGAGCCCGAAGTAGCTCAAACAGTACCTTTAAGAATGGGGGGAATTGCTTGGTTAAATGGGAATTTGGCAGAGCTGATTGACAAATACCTGTGGTTCAAGAGAGGCAGCTCATTACCAATGAAGACTCTAATTTCAGAAGTATCAGCAAAAAGAGGAGGAATCATTCCAGCCAGATTTCCAAAACATGATCAGACCTGGCAGCTAAAGAGTAAACTTTCTCTGACAAGTACATAGTAGCAATAGCATTTAGACTTATATACCGCTTCTTGGAGCTTTACAACCCTCTCTAAGAGGTTTACAGAGTCAGCATACTGCCTCCCATGATCCGGGTCCCCATGCTTCTAAAACTCTCATATCTGTAACGTTTAACCGGATGAAATGGTACATCACAGATCAGCACTTTTTCTACCAAGATACTTCAAGTGGGCTAACTTAGAGAATGTGTCCAAATCCTGGGACCCACGACTCCCATGGAACTGAAATTTGGCAAATTTTATGAAACATAACATAAAATTATCATAAGGCATTTTATGACATAAAAGAAGATGCCATAAAACATTTCCTGTAAGTCAGCTGCTGATGTTTGACCATGCCATACAGTTCAGCATGGACTACTTTCAAGGTAGATACATATCTGAATAGTTCTCTGAATTTTTAAGAATCCCAACCGTGGTTGAAGGCCTTCATTAAGGAACCTGGTAAGGAAATGTCTCTGAAACGATGACCCACCAGATTTGCATTTGTAGTAAAATGAATGCTAGACAAACATGGAGGGGGACAGCACCTTCAAATAGAAGGGATGAAAGCTACTATTCAGTGGTGGGATTCCAAGATTTTTTCCTACAGCGTCTATGAAAGCGCATTTTTTAGCTGAGCTAAAAAAACCCGAGAATATAGCACAGGAAAGGGCAGGGGGAGGTGGGTGGGCGGGGCCAGCCAGAGGTGGTATTTGCCAGTTCTCTGAACTACTCAAAATTTCTGCTACCGGTACTCTAAAACCGGTCCAAACTTGCTGAATACCACCTCTGCTACTGTTGTTCTCTCTGTAGCTTCACTGTGCATCTCTGCCTTACTGCATCACCCCAATGCAACATCTGCATTGGGTTGATCCTTGAGGAGGGCCAATTTGAAAGAACCAAGTCGCCAAGATCAGCTAAGTATGTCCAAGCCCTTGACCCTGTCATCAACCACACACAATCACTGAAACGTGCTAGATCACATCAGTGGGAACAAATTGTGTGGGGAGCAGTGGGAAAGAGCTAATTTAAAATGGAAGCATCTAAAGGCAATGGAACCTACAGATGCTTTCATAAGAAAAAAAATATCAAGTGGGGCCAGAAGGCAGACCTCATATCACTGCATAGGGTTAGCCTATCATCACTTGTTCTTCCCCCCCCTGAAAATGTGGCTCTCGCCTTCTCACATTGGTTCTATCTTTCATTTCCCCTTGTTTATTCCTCCTTTGAAACAACAAAGGTGGAGGCAGAGGCAGAATAGATACTTGCATCAGAATGCTGAAGCAATTTACACAGTAGACTTTCTGCCCCGTAGGTACAGACAACTCCACAAGGGATGGATGGATTGTCCACTTCATCATATGCTCCCTCTGCCTCTGCAGACCTCAAGCCCTTGTGTCTCCTCCCCTTTCAAACATTAGAATACCCGGGATCCTAATTAAAGCACACTTCTTTTGCAAGTGTGAAACAATTCTTGCATGCAGGGGCAGGGATGCGACCTACTTTAAAGACATGTGGTCCAGTGGTGGCATTCAAAAATTTTTACTACTGGTTCTGTGGGTGTGACTCAGTGGGCATGGTAGGGGAAGGATACTGTAAAATCTCCAGTCAGAGGTGGTATTTGCTGGTTCTCTGAACTACTCAAAACTTCTGCTACCAGTTCACTAGAACTGGTCAGAACCTGCTGAATGCCACTTCTGATGTGGTCCGCCCCCACTCACCCAACCTCAAGCCCGGCTTTATAAAAGCTGATTGTTCAGGAAAGAAGTCTTGAATATCCAGAAGTGGAGGAAGCCCATTCTTTAACCTTGACTGCCTGCCCCCTTCCCCAAATGCAAATGTTATCTGCAAAACTCAACATTTACCTCAATGAAGAATCCTGTCCATCCTTTGTCTGGATATTTGATTTCTTTCTTATAAACATGTGTGCTCTTTCCAAGAAAGAAAAAAGACCAGACATAGCTGGTTACTGTTTAGAAAGTTGAAATCATTCATGAAGAAACAAGTTATCAAACCTCTGATGTATCTGAATCAATATTATTTACAGAGATGAATAATGGCTTTTTTGAGTTTTTGTTAGTTTTGATCAGATTGATCCTGAATGTACAGTCTGGAGGGCTGAAACATATATTGAGAAAGGAAAGGAAAGCAGATAAAAACCAAATGTTTTACTGCATTTGAAAATGGCCAGATAGGACAACCAAGCAGCTGGCCCAAAGTGAGATCTGGATAGCCACTCTATCTGATGAGTTACAATATGCTAACCTTCTTCAGAGATGACTGATGAAGGATCTGTTCAGCTAGACACTCAATGGTGAGATATGTTGGGAACTGTAGTGTAATAGCAATATTTAAACATTCATAAATTTTCCATCCATGTCTTATACACCTGGGTGCTTGCTATTAATTGGACGGCTTTATTTCTCTCCACCAAAACTGAATGAACAAACGAACGAACAAAAAATGAATAAATGAATGAATGAATGTCTACTCACCACTTTCTTCACCTTAGCACGATTCCACTTAATAGAATTCCTTTTAGCTTTTTGTCCAGATAACACGTGCATCCTGAAATCTCTCCTAGTGATTTTAAAAGTAGAGGAGAAAATTGTACACTCCAGTTTTTTTTTCTTCTTCCTTTTTGAATTGGTTTATTTCTCATTTTAATTCTATATTTTCTTTTGGTTTATATCATTTTTTTAAAATGTCATTTGGTTTTACACAATTAACTCAGAGAATGGTAAAAACAAATGTATAGAGCCCCAATACCTTGTGTCATCATTAGTGTTAGCATAGTAAGCATAGATCAATGAAGGCTCCTGGTCTGTGGAAAAGTAAATAGTTCCTCCAGTATTTTTCTAGAAAAAGAGGAAGGATCAATGAGAAAGAAATGAAGACAGGTGTTCGTCTGAGTATTGTTTTCCTTTTCCTTAAGTGGAAACAAAAAACATTGTTGGTATGTAAATCAAATATTGGATGACCATGTCATTAATGCCGTCTTCTCCAATTTGGTGTTGTCCTGATGTATTTCGAAATCAACCCTCATGATCCTCTATTATGACCTGATGAAGTCAGGATATAATAGGCCATCAGTTAAATAGCTTTATATACACCTGGTCTATGGAACAAGCAAATTTTGGTAACTTGAGGCTGGATTTGATATTTGAAAGGGGTAAGAAAGATGGCTGCAACAGAAAGCATGCACTAAGAGGTAGGCAGATTCAAGTCACATCAGCGCATGGGTAAGTCTGGGATTCTTCTTTTTAAGGGGTAGGATTTTTCTGCTATATCTGTTTAAGGTTTACATTTCTATTTATTTGATATCTTCTTTTCTGAGAGACTTCTACAGTTACTGGACCACAGAGAGCTCTGTGCAAAAGCAGTAGTGGAAACAACACTGGGACATCCAGGGAGAAACAGGCAAGTGAATAGCAATAGAACATAGACTTATATACCACTTTACAGTGCTTTACAGCCCTCTCTAAGTGGTTTATAAAGTCAGCATATTGTCCTCAACAATTTGGGTCCTCATTGTACCCACCTCGGAAGATTGGAAAGCTGAGTCAATCTTGAGCCTGGTGAGATTTGAACTGCCAAATCGCAGGCAACCGGCAGTCAGCAGAAGTAGCCTGCAGCACTGCACTCTAACCACTGTGCCACCACGGCTGATCCTTTTTGCCTTAGCTATCTCAGCTGCAGTGACATAATTGATAGGCTGGTATCTGGGTGGACAGGACTACAAGTGAATGTATGGACTCTGATCTCTACCCCAATGCATGTGAACCTCAGGGCTGTAATCTTCCCTCTCCAGCCCTCCTCCTCCCATCAACCCCAGTTCTCCCATCCACCTTCATCACCCCCATTCTCAAAGAATGGGAAGTACATTTTCCCACTCAGAATTGGATTGGGAGTACAGTCTATATTGGTTTGCTGTGACTAATAAAAATAAAGAAATAGCTAATTTAAACACTGTACTTAAAAGTAATGAGTAACGTAACGAAGATTTCCCAAGAAGTGTCCACCAGACTAAATAGTTTGTTGAAAATGCCCTTTTGTGGAACCTAAGCTCATATTTTAGCATAGGAGATTAACTGTTTTGGCTGTTGTGAATAATATGTCTCTCACCACAGTCCTGTTCCAATGGACCTGGGGATGCTGTTGATTCTGCATGGTGATAAAGTAAAAAGTGGCGATTGGAATTCCAATACTGTCTTCATAGAAAGCTAAGTCATGGTTCATGTTTGGGATGATCCTGTAAACGATCAGGGTGAGAAAGGTGTGAAATGCAGGCGTTGCTTGAATAGCAAGAGTTCGCTTTGAAACAACTTTGCACAGTTGCCTATTTAATTTTGCGCTGGCACACAAAAACAAATCCTGCTAAGGTGTTAAAATAAGCTGCAATACTAGGTTATTTTTCTGCTCCCAAACAAAATGCCATTTCTCCTCTATCTTGACTAAGGAGGCTATTTAGTGATCCTTGGATATTATATAGGATTAATATTACTCATCAATCGGCAAAGTCCAATAAATCCACAAACAGTATTAGAGAATTGGAATTCAAGCTATATTTGAGGCAATTTCCAAATAAGGCAAGCTTGTCATTATTACATGGCATTTAGGAACAGTAAAGTCTGATTGTTCTCCTCCACTGTCTCTCATTAAATAAAAATAAAACCATTTATTGAGTTACATGAAATTTGCCCAGTGGAATATTTTTTTCTCATTTGAAAGTGACTGTCTAACTCTAACCTATGCTACCAGTATAGCTGTTGCAAGAGTTAAGTTGTTATTGTATTAAAAGCTCTCAGATGCACTCTTTTTATACAATTTATTTGCAACTCATTAATTCAAACTTTCGCTGAGCACTGGTTATTTCTCCACTTCACTCTTCCAAAAAATGCAACCCAAGAGCCTCTACACCAGGGTACATTCTACTATGGCTCAACTCACCGGAGATATTTCTCTCCTGTTAGCTGATTAAAATAATAATAAGAATTGTCAGGCTGGCCCATTTCATCTCCTGATGCCACAAGTAGGTACTTTGTTTTGTTTATATAAAGCTCATTATATTCTGGGAACAGAAAAAGGGGAAAAAAAGAAGGTGTGTGGATCTCAACCTTGCCTCAAGTTGAGCAGAAAGCAAAATGTCCAGAGGAAAGATAACTCCTTTTGATATGTAACTTGTCCCCTCACTCACACCTTAAGTACGTGTCAGCCCTTCAAGGCAGGTTGGACATCAAAGGTAGAGGGTCAAAGTAACAGAATCTAGAAACTCTGGTTGTATCTTCCCCTCCCTGCTTTTATCCTGAAGAGAATTAGGGAAAGTCTGGTTTGAAACATTTTCTCAAATTCTATTCCTCCTTTGAGCTGATATGGCTTATCTGACCATTGCTTTGGCCGCAGCTCTTCCTCCTGTCCCTCAAGGTTGTTCTCACAATCCATCATTGTATGTCTCAAGTTTCTTTCACATACTCTGCATCTCCCTTAATCCACCTGTATCCTGCTAAATACCACAGTCCTATACGTTTAGTCCTTCATTAATTCAGCCTTCTCATTTCAACTTCAGTGGTGCTTACTTACTCAAAGGGTCGATATTTGAAGCAATAAGTTCAAAACGGGGATGATCGATCTGTTGAGTAATGTTGATGTAGTAGAAAGGTGCCAGTGCGAAACTCCAGCCACAATATGATCTGAACTGGTGATGTAAATTCTGCAGAAGGTTATAGCTGTGACCTTTTGGTGCAATGAATAGAAGCTTGACAAAAAGCTAGATTGTTGGCATTAGATTTTTAAGTAGCTGACTCACATGGGCAGACCAACCCTGCAAACATTGGACATTTTTTGGCTGCTGAGGTCTTGTCAGTAATCCTGGGTTCAAACCATATTGTAGCATAAATGTCAGCTTTTCCCAACCTTGTGCCCTCCATTTGTGAGAATTGCAACTCTCTGAAATTCTCAGGGAACATGGCATGTGCTATGAACTAGGCAGGGTACACAAATGCAGGTCTTGTAACATAGAAAGAGATAGCTTCTTCAGGGGACAGTTTGTTAGGACGCATCCATTTTTTTTAGTGACACATCAGATAACATCTTTGCTTTGGAACAAATGCCCATTTTCATTTTTTTTTTAATTCTGAAAGAAGTAACAGAGATGATAATTTCACTGAACTTTTCTAGGGATAAAGGCAATACTTCCAATTATTTTTAAGACAGTCTAACTGTACTCTTCCTTAAAAAAAAAACCCAAATGGAAAAGTTTTAAATGTTTATTTTCTTTCTGGAAGACATTTGGTATTTTCTATAAGCAAAGATGTTATCTGACATTGGTTGGCTCCTGAGGTCCTGTCACTAATCCTGGGTTCAAACCATATTGTAGCATAAATGTCAGCTTTTCCCAACCTTGTGTCCTTCATTTGTGAGTATTACACCAGCTTCCACCATAATCTGATTTTCATTTCCAATAGCTGAAGTCACCCAATTAATGTCTGAGACCATCAGGCTTTGATTACATATTCTAAGCTTTATAACAATGGAGCTCCTTCATAAAGGTAAGAAGCTCCTTTAGAAAAATCTGGAAGAACAGAGGGTTTCTTTTGTTGCAAGCCAATCCAGTACACACAAAGTACAGGTGTATTCTGTACTGCACCTGGAAACTCTCACCTCAACAATATTCAGGACGTCCATAACGACTGAGACAAATGACACCACACGCTTGTCAATGGCTGCAGTCAGCCAAGCAATCCATCCACGCTAAGATGGGGAGATAGAAAGATGGAGAAGAGCTGCTGGAAATAAAGCCAGGAATTTTTCTGGGATGGACAGCCTTTTAAATACTTTAATGGAGAAAGACAATCGTGAGAGTACTTTTTTGTTGTTTACAGCCACATGGCCTACAATAAACTACACCATCACTCTAGCACATGAAAGATTAATTGTAGATCTATACACATTTTTCTCGTAACATATATGTAGATTTTTTTTTTTAGTTTTATACTATTATACAGCTGTCTTGGTTGTAAACTTTAAAATTTGTGCTGGCAGGCACCAGAGAATGAAGAAAGACTTGGAAACTTAACTCAGGACTCCATTTTGTCTCTTTTGCCCCCCTCTCCCTTCAGACAATAGCAGTAGCAAAAGCAATAGCACTTAGATTTATATACTGTCCCATAGTGCCTTATAGCACTCTCTGGATAGTTTACAAACGTCAGTATATTACCCCCATCAATCTAGGTCCTCATTTTACTGACCCTGGAAGGATGGAAGGCTGAGTCAACAACCTTGAGTACTCCAGGATCAAACACCTGGCTGTGGGCAGAGTCAACCTGCAATGCTGCATTGTAACCACTGCGCCAGCAGTATTGTCACCATTATGTAGACCAGTGGTGGGATTCAATTTTTTTTTACTACAGGTTTTGTGGGTGCGGCTTGGTGGACGTGGTAGGGGAAGGATACTGCAAAATCTCCAGTCAGAGGTGGTATTTGCCGGTTCTCCAAACTACTCAAATTTTCCGCTACCGTTTCTCTAGAACTGGTCAGAACCTGCTGAATACCACCTCTGATGTAGACTCTTGGATGCCAGACAAATCAAATTTGCATGGATTATCACACTTGGGCTGCAAAAGTCCAGGCAACCAATAGATGTAAGTAGCAGGTACAGAAAACTCTGTTGTCATTTGGAGTTTAACAGAATTTTTGCAGCCAAATTATGCTAGCTGTACCAAAGAGGAAATAGAAGCAGACAAGACAAAGGGGGAGTAAAGGGGAGGAGACCCCCAGAGGGTGAAAAGAGAGCATACTTTAAAAATAATTCCAACTGTCCACCCATCTTACTTAGGCCTTGGCTCTCTCAGATACCTTGGATGAGCCTAGTATCATAAATTTGGTGATTTGTATATCTTCACCAGTCTGCTTCAGCAAGAAATCTGCAACTGTGTCCAGGGCTCGTACAGTGGCCTGCATAGGAAGAGAGTAGGATTATAGCTTCTGCAAAGAGGTTGGCTTTAATGCAGATTTGACATGGTACATTCAAAGCATCAACAAAATTATGTTTTAAACATATATGTTTAATAGGCTCCTGTGAAAAACCAACCACTCTCTGCTGAAAAGGAGAAACAGAACAAGCGGTGCTCAGCATGCGAGAGAGCAGAACAATTATTATGTTTTATTCATTTCCCATAACATGAAAGGCTAGCCATTGCATCATCTATGTCATTAAATGTTTTCTGGCGATGCCAAGCTAATCTTAAAGGGGCCACAAGGATTTATTTTAGGTGCATGTATTTAAAAGTCCTGTCATTCTTTTCTAAATGTGGTAAGTACAAGTTATTTGCTCATGATTTTTTATGAAGTCTTCCTAGGAAGAGAACAACAGTATTTTGGAAACCTTTTTATTGTTCACACCTGTGAACAGTTTGGTCTGAGAATGCCTCTCTTCTTTCTTTTAATTGACAATTAAGCATTGCTGACTTTAAATAGAAAGCAGTTTTCTACAGCTCACAGGAAATCACATGTGGTCTACAGCAGCAGTTCCCAACCTTTCTGGCTTGGCAGACTGGGGGGGATGGGGCGGGACAGGAGAGGGGTCTATGTGAGTGGCAGGTGCATGAGCATGTGCATCTTCATTTGTGCAATACCCGCCTCTCACACCAATGGAGTTTCGCATGCGAGTGCCCACTGTTCACACAAGTGGAGCTGTGCATGCGTACACGTGCTTGCCCACCACTTGTGTGGCCCAGTTTCCAATCGATCACAGCCTGATGGTGGGGGCATGGCCCAGGGTGTCCTGATCTACAGGCACAGTCATTAGAAGGACAATATAGCTACACAAGTCATCTGTCCTCTAGAAAGATTCCATTGGGTTCAACAGCTGCACTCTA
Organism: Pseudonaja textilis; assembly: GCF_049901715.1. Lineage (NCBI taxonomy): Eukaryota > Metazoa > Chordata > Lepidosauria > Squamata > Elapidae > Pseudonaja > Pseudonaja textilis. The sequence goes on along the minus strand of NC_141991.1, from coordinate 110,777,900 downwards.
CAGTAAATATGGGAAGTCTGCAGTCCTCTATATCAGTGGTCCCAAAACGTTTTGAAACCGGAGGCAGGTTTCATGGAAAGCAATTTTTCCATGGACCTGGTAGATGGGTGGGATGGTTTCATGCACTACCTAGATCCCACATGTGCAGATGAAGCTTCGCTCACTTGCACGGCTGGGTTCCTAACAGGCCACTGGCCAGTACTGGTCCACAGCCTGGAGATTGGGGATTCCTGCTCTATGTGTTATGAAGTTGTCTCTTCTGGGGTTGATAGAGATTAGAGCCCAATAATCTCTGGACGATCCCAAACTCTACAACTCTATAGTAAAGTATGTGAATTTCAGGATTACCTTGACCATTGGGAATTGGATGATCCAGTCCAGTGCAGTGGTTGGATCATTAATAAATCTCCATAAAACATATGCAAATAAACTATTTTCTGTTATATTCTTCATCCCAAAAGGATGTTTCTGGAAATAATAATAATAAGGAAAAAAAGTCATTTCTTGTTTTGCAAAATAACGGCAGATACTATCACTTGCTCCAAGAAGGAATGTATTTTGTCCACTTCCCACCATCTGTTGCAAAATGCTCAGCACTCAACATAAATCTCTCTGCTTAGCAAGAGACTTTTAGCCAATGATTTACAGTCATGCTTGTATTTTTCTCTTCAACTGCAGTCTAGAAAAAAAAAGAATGTATCATGTCTGTAACTGCAGTGTATTGCTCTTGTAAAAGTGATGCAAGTACCTCAAGAACTTTTTCTGGATCTCTTCCTGCTGCCATGGAAACTCCAGAATATGACAGAACTATTATTCCCAAGTTTTGAAAGGCTGCTTAGTCCATGCACATCAATTTACATAAGAAAAATGGTAGGGCTCCAAAGTGGCAGGCCAATCTATAGCATTTACTCAAGAGCCATACAGTATGTACATGTATAATTATATGTTATCCATTAACCATTGGGGTTTTTTGGCATGTGTGTGTGTGTGTGTGTTTAATACACATTATTTCCAAATATTATTTACATTGATTAAGTATTTCAGTACGTGTACACGATGAATGATTGATGAGTGATTTTATTTTGAAAAAAAAAACCCCTCTAAGTGGCTATATTTTTAATTCACTCAGTTCATGCCTCTTGAAATGCTGGCTGTGGATTCTGTTTGCCTTTGAATGTTACTACCTGCTCTTCTTCTGCAGGCCATACAGTCTATTGCAGTGTCACAGAAAGTTTCCATCAGCAGCTCCTTTGGGGTTCAAAATTATTGTCCTGCGTGATCACTACCTCTCCTCTGAAAGCTAGAAGGGAACTTCAAAGCAGGCAAAACCCACAAGTACTTACGTAGAAAGTGAGAGGCTGGAAGGGGATTTGCATCAGGAGAACTGCAACCCTGCCAAGACAAACCAGTCAGTCCAAACCAGTTTCGAAGAACAAAGACATCATCCCACTCTGGCACTCCCACTCTTTGCTTATTTGTAATAGGCAAACTCAGAAGAAGTAGTTTGACATCAGTAACATCAGGTAAGTGCCACTTTAAAGTTAGTCAGTCTGTAGGCTCGACCCAGCTTTCAACCCCTTTTTATCACCCCATGAATCCCCAGCTGTCACAGGGCTGGAAATATCTATGGCTAGTTGTTAAGACAAGACAATTACACCATTCTAAACAGAAGGTAACAATTGAAAGGGCCCAAGCTTTTCATTTCAACAAAATGGAAATCAAACTGCAGGTACATAAACATCCATTCATCATCCCACCCACTCCTTAGAAAAACAATAAATCTGAGCTCTGCAATTGTGGGAGCATTTTTCCACCACTTTTGTCTTTATATCATCACCACCCCCAAATCCATATATGCCAGGTAAATCCAGTCTGACTTGCAATTGGAACGAACGGGAATGGATTATGTTGTACTTTATGAACAACTCCTTTAGTAGCCAATTTGTATTTATCAGCTGTAGCAAAACTCTGATTTTTAGATGTGGCTGAAAAGCAGAGAATGGTGGTTATGTTTGCTGTTTAGTAGCGAAGAGTCCTGTAATAGCAGTAGCAATAGCACTTAGACTTACATACCCCTTCATAGTGATTTACAGCCTTCTCTAAGCGGTTTACAGAGTCAGCCTATTGCCCGCAACGATCTGGCTCCTCGTTTTACCCACCTTGGAAGGATGGAAGCCAGAGTCAACCGTGAGCCTCTCAGTATCAAAATATCGAACTGCAGGCAGCCAGCAGTCAACAGAAGTAGCCTGCAGTACTGCATTCTAACCACTGCCCCACCACAGCTCAATGCAATGCAATCGGTTTGCTCTAAAATTCATGGTCCTTGCTCACGTCCTCAATGTCTCTAGCTATGTGACATTGAGAATCATTCTGCTTTTCAGATGAATAACATTAGGCTTATTCCATTAGATCCAACTCTAATGTAGTATCGCAATATAAGAAAATAATGGATTAGTGTGGATTTGAATTTTACAGGGGTTCAAAGTCTTCATTTTAAAAATCTTAATGGCACATAAGTGCAGCCTTGGAGAGGATATTCAAATAATTATTACACTATATTTAGAAAATACACTCATAACTTATAGGTTTCTTTTTTAATCATAACCCCCATAATTTTCTGACCTTGCCATATACAGGTCAGAAACTTAAAATCATTCATTTAGTGACTGTTCAAAGTTACAGTGACACTGAAAAAAGTGACCTATGACTGTTTTTCACATTTATGACCGTTGCAAAAGCTCCATAATCACATGATCAAAATTCAGACGCTTGGCAATTGGTTCATATTTATGACGATTGCAGTGTCCAGGGGTCATGTGATCAGTTATTGCAACCTTCTGGCAAGCAAAGTCAATGGGGAAGCCAGATTCACTTTATAATTGTGTTACTAACTTAACAACTGCAGTGACCTGCTTAACAACTGTGGCAAGAAAGGTTGTAAACTGGGGCAAACTCATTTAACTATTATTGTGCTTAGCAGCAGAAATTTTGAACTCAGTTGTGATCATAAGTCAAGGATTACCTGGATCTCTATTCAATACTTCCAAGAACCAAAATAAACAAAGTTGGAGATAGTAGACATACTGTCTACTAACTTTATCTATTTAATAAAGTTTGTATGTTCTAGAACTTTAAACAACTAAACAACAACAAAATTCAAATCATCAGAGGGCCTTCTCTGCATCTAAGAATATTAATGTAGTTTGAAATTTATAAATTAAGATCATTTATGAATGTCCTGATGTTAATTTTAGAAGATCCACTAGAGGGAGTAAAAGCACTAATGGGAAAATCAAAGGCATTTTGAATATAAGCAGATTTAAGATTAATAAACAGATGACAAAAATATTAACAAAAACATGATGGAGAAAACGTGTTTTAAGAGTGAGAAAAAAAGTAAAACGTTTGAGTGTTACTGTGACAAATGAATCGTATGCTATTTCAAAATAATTATGTTAAAACAAGGACTGAAATTAAGAATGACAGATTAAAATGGGAGAAATTAAAACTGTCACTTTTGGAGAGAATATGTGTAATAAAATGATTTTTTTTTGCCCAAAATGATATTTTTGCTTCAGACAATGTACGTGTTTTGACATCAGATGTACCATTTAAACAATGGCAAAAATATATATTTAGAAGAAAATTACTAGGATTAAATATAACTTGTTTAATTAGAGAAAAGACATATTTTTATTGGTGACTGGAAGCCTCTTCTAGATTTTTTGTAGAAAAGTGAAAAGAATGAAATTGCAATTTATGGTTTTCATGATTAGACAGGGTAGATTATAGAAAGAAGAGCACTATGATGTAACTTTAGAGAAAGAGAGATGTATGTATGTATGTATGTACAGTGCTGTATTTTCTCTTTATATAAAAATTCCCTTGTTGTGCTTATGTGTGGTATATGTCTTCCTAAATCTTGGATCCTCCTTCTGTGCAGTATCTCAGCTGTTCCTTGGACTGCACTCTTCTGGACAGCGAGCTCTGATGTTGGTCCTGGAATCTGTTGGAGCCACTTGTCCAGTTTAGGAATCACAGCCCTAAGCAGTTCTATAATCACTGGGACAACTTTGGTCTTTATATATAGAATATGAGAAACTGAAGTAGTACCAGGAGTAACCGGAGACAATGTGGAACATGAAGGTAAAGGGGTGTGTGTGTGTGTGTTTGTGTGTGTAATGTATATGTATATTTTTCCAATATTTTTCTTTTCTTACACTTATTGCTTTTTCTTTTATTTCTTTCCTTTTTCCCCCTTCCTTTCTTTCCCTTAGTTTGTGTTACCTTTTGTCTTCTTGTTTAAAAGTTAACATAAAAAGTGTATTTGTGTGTGTATGCATGTATATAGTACATGCAATAACTGGCTGAATGTGGCTGCAGCATCACGGGATAAAGTATCCCTGTTAGACTTTAGGTCTGGTTTTCAAATTACCTTTACACACAGCATTATACTAAAGTTAGTATGAGGAAGAACATCTTTTATGAGCAGTACTGTGTATTTTCCCAAATGACATGAATGTTGATGTGGGCACGAGAGAGAGTTCTTTCACACATTAGCTGATACCATAATTTATTGAGTAATTCTACTGTCTGCTAGATTACCAAGACACTAAGCGCCGCCCCCCCCGGGGAGAGAAACACACACACACAGAAACACACACACACAGAAGCACACATAGGCACAACTTGGCTCCCCAAGGAACAACAAGACATTTGTTTTAATGCCACTAGTGCGAAAGTGTCCTTGGTGACATTGTGAGTCATGTGATACAAAATTAAATAATGACTTGAGATGTCAAAATTCAAATCTAACTCAGTTATGAAGATCACTAGCCAATTTACCTCACACAATAGTTACAAGGGTAACATAGGATAAGTCTTTCTGTGTGATGTTACCAAAAGTAAGTGCACTTTGGGGTATCTACTCTGTTCTCTTTCTTTGGTTTGCCTTTCCCACCCCCAAATTATTTCCACAGCAGTGATTTATAGCATCTTCAAGCATCTCCAGACACCAATATGCTGATATAACAGCAATGAAGAGATGTTTTCAATTTCCAGAGCAATATAGGATGATACTATAAATCATGATTATGCAAATAGCTGAACTCCTCCTTCAGTCCTCTGATTGTTTTGTTTTTTGTTCTGATAAAGTTTGCAGTTATTGCTGTTCTGCTTCTTCCTTTGCCAGCTTTTTCCTCCCTCAAAAGATTAATGTTCTTTCTCCTTTGCTGCCCTTAATATTTCAAACTACCTTCTGGAGCCTTTGTGCTTATCTTAATTCATTTATACGGTTTTTAGGGGGGTCATAGGAGAATCTACAAAAAGACACATGATGGACCAATTGGTTGATCAGATGAAATAAAGAAACAAGGATTGGAGAATATGCTGTGATGAAAACTTCTGGAAGAGCATATTCAAGAAGTCCAAATAAGTACCAATAACAATCAATCTCCTACTTTATTAATTCTTAATCTAGGAAGATGGAGTTACATCCCTGTTTAATCCTACTTCTATTCCACTTTCCTTCTCCTATTGTTTATTATTAGGTTTTAAATCCTAATCTTATATGAGACAAAACAAAAAAATAACTAGAGATACAGTAGATGTACAGTTGATACAAATTCAGTTGTTGCTTTCTACAACATATCTTCCTGCCTTCAGGTTCTTAATTCCTGTAGGATTGGTGATAGCAATAGCTCTTAGACTTATATATCACTTCACAGTGGTTTATAGCCATCTCTAAGCAGATTATAGAGTCAGCATATTGCTCCCAACAATCTGGGTCCTCATTTTACCAACCTTGGAAGGATGAAAGGCTGAGTCAACTTTGAGTCAGTGAGGAACAAACCCCTGGCAGCCTGCAATACTGCATTCTAACCACTATGCCACTACGGCTCCTGATACCTATGGAAACCATTGAGAACTTTTCCTAAGAAGTTGTGGAATTCCTGTCATTATACCCCTCCTTAAGGAAAAGTTTACGTACGATCCAGTTGTGACTGCTAGAGTTCTAATCTGATCAGCAGAGTATTCAGCAGGTTTTTCTAGACCGTCATTTCTTCCACCAGCAAGCAAAAGGAAACACGATTTCTTCATCTGGGCATTCTTATATACTTTGGGTGTAGTGATGGTCACCATATGCCACCAGATTGTTTTATCCACTTCAGAATCTGAGGATGAAAAGACAGATATAGTAAAGATAAGACTCCCAAGCCTCACACTAATGCAACCAGACACAAACTCTAACAACCATACATTATCACATCACAAAGTACTTGCTAGGAATCGCTGGGGCCACCCACCTCTGTGGGGCAAGAGAGCCTGTTAAGTTGGTCTGCCCCAGAAAACTGGTGGATCCTGTTGAGATCCAGAGAGAGCGTGGGACTAGACCTATCAGGCAGTTTAGCCAAAGTCATTGGCTATAGCAGTGGTGGCTAACCTTTTCCAGCTCCCGTGAAGGCAAGGCGCGCTGCCCCCCCATGCCCCCTGTGCATGCATGTGTGATCCCCAGCATGCCCCATGCATCTCTGCACATGCATGCATGTCTCCTGCGCACCCCCGTGCTTACATGCCAGATACCCAACTATCAGCTGTCGGGCAGTGGCGCTTGTGTGCATGTGCGCATGTGCAATGGTGCTTTTCCAGGCAACTTCTCTTCCAGGCACTCTTTCAGGCAACCTCCACTTCCAGCATGCATGCCATAGGTTCACCATCATGGGGCTATAGCCTCTAATACAGGGGTCTCCAGCCTTAGCAACTTTAAGACTTGTGGACTTCCACTCCCAGAATTCCTCAGCCAGCAAAGCTAAGTTGCTAAGGCTGGAGACCCCTGCTCTAATAGGCATGTGACAAAGGTCTTGGACCAGATTGCTCCTATGTGGCCTCTCCCGGTATGCCAATTACTGGATGCTCCTTGGATTTAAAGGAGATGAAATGCCAGTAGCGAAACTTGCTTTTGGTCTAAGGCCTGGGGTTAATGTACTGAATTATTATGGGAGGGGGGCTGTTTTGTTCAATTTGTGTTTCTTTTAAGGTTATTTTAGTCCAAGCTTTATCTGTTTTTATGATTTTGTACAGTGCCCAGAGTAAACAATAGCCTACAACAATCTTGTGTGTTCCACATAAGGCAAATATGCAGATTTGCCCTACTGAATCCAGGAACTATTTCTGCTGCTCTCTACTGGTTTCATTTTACTATTATGCTATCACCTTGCATTCGTATGTGGATTTCATTTATTTTAGTTGATTATCCCCCTGAAAACTATCAGCTGTAGAGTGATTAATGTGGTACATTTTTAAAAATGAAGTCAAATAAATCTGAGTGAAGAAAGAGAGAGCTACTCCAGATCCTTCTTTCAGGATTCCACCAGACAACTGCACTAATATATATTCCTCCCGTGCTTGGATAGGAAGAAAGATGTGCCCAGGGCATTATGCCATGCCCCTACCAGACAGTTACAGATAGACCTCAATTTACAACCATTTGTCTAGTGACTATATAAAGATACAAGGGCATTGAAAAAAGTGATTTATGACCATTTTTCCCAGTTGCGACTGTTGCACCATCCTCAGGGTCATGTGATCAAAATTTGGATGGTTGGCAACTGGTTCATATTTATGACAGTTGCAGTGTCCTGGGTTCATGTGATCATCTTTTGCAACCTTCTGACAAGCAAAGTCAATGGAGGAGCCAGATTAACTTAACACCTATGTTATTAACTTAACAACTACAACCATGCATTTAAACAAGTATGGCAAGAAAGATCATAAACTGTAAAACTCAATAACTGTTTCACTTAGCAACCAAAATTTTGGGCTCAGTTGTGATCGTAAGTCAAGGATTGCCCCTACTCAACTACACTGCTCAAAAAACTAAAGGGAACATAAAAATAAGACATCCTAGATCTGAATGAATGAAATATTCTTATTAAATACTTTGTTCATTACATAGTTGAATGTGCTGACAACAAAATCACACAAAAATTATCAATGGAAATCACATTTAGCAGCCCATGGAGGTTTGGATTTGGAGTTACACTCAAAATTAAAGTGGAAAAAAACACTACAGGCTGATCCAACTTTGATGTAATGTCCTTAAAACAAGTCAAAATGAGGCTCAGTAGTGTGCGTGGCCTCCACGTGCCTGTATGACCTCCCTACAATGCCTGGGAATGCTCCTGATGAAGTGGCGGATGGTCCCCTGAAGGATCTCCCCCTACACCTGAACTAAAGCATCCCCCAACTCCTGGACAGTCTGTGGTGCAACGTGGCATTGGTGAATGGAGCGAGACATGTTGTCCCAGATGTTCCCAATTGGATTCAGGTCTGGGGAACGGGCGGGCCAGTCCATAGCATCAATGCCTTTCATCTTGCAGGACCTGCTGACACACTCCAGCCACATGAGGTCTAGCATTGTCTTGCATTAGGAGGAACCCAGGGCCAACTGCAATAGCATATGGTCTCACAAGGGGTCTGAGGATCTCGTCTTGGTACCTAATGGCAGTCAGGCTACCTCTGGCGAGCACATGGAGGGCTGTGCGGCCCACTAAAGAAATGCCACCCCACACCATTACTGACCCACTGCAAAACAGGCCATTCTGGAGGATGTTGCAGGCAACAGAACATTCTCCACGGTGTCTCCAGACCCTGTCACGTCTGTCACATGTGCTCAGTGCGAACCTGCTTTCATCTGTGAAGAGCACAGGGCGCCAGTGGCGAATTTGCCAATCTTGGTGTTCTCTGGCAAATGCCAAACGTCCTACACGGTGTTGGGCCGTAAGCACAACCCTCACCTGTGGACATCGGGCCCTCATGCCACCCTCATGGAGTCTGTTTCTGACCGTTTGAGCAGCCACATGCACATTTGTGGCCCGCTGGAGGTCATTTTGCAGGGCCCTGGCAGTGCTCCTCCTCTCCCTCCTTGCACAAAGGCGGAGGTAGCGGTCCTGATGCTGGGTTGTTGCCCTCCATGGGGCATGGACATTCCCTCCATGTCTCCTGATGTACTGGCCTGTCTCCTGATAGTGCCTCCATGTTCTGGACACTACGCTGACAGACACAGCAAACCTTCTTGCCACAGCTCGCATTGACGTGCATCCTGGATGAGCTGCACTACCTGAGCCACTTGTGTGGGTTGTAGACTCTGTCTCATGCTACCACTAGAGTGAAAGCACCGCCAGCATTCAAAAGTGACCAAACCATCAACCAGAAAGCATAGGAACTGAGAAGCGGTCTGTGGTCACCACCTGCAGAACAACCCCTTTATTGGGGATGTCTTGCTAACTGCCTATGCTTTCCACCTGTTGTGTATTCCATTTGCACAACAGCATGTGAAATGGATTGTCAATCAGTATTGCTACCTAAGTGGACAGTTTGATTTCACAGAAGTGTGATTGACTTGGAGTTACATTGTGTTGTTTAAGTGTTCCCTTTATTTTTTTGAGCAGTGTATATGACAGAGGTCTGCTATGAGAAGGAAGAGAAGAATCTGAGGCTAAGAAAACTGAGGGTGACGAGGGCTCAACATTTGCAAGATATAGGAAACAGAACTTAAGGATGAATAGATGAGGTAATTAGATCACAGAGTGAGGAGGATGGCTTCTGGGAAGACCAATGGGAGCTTGAGAGGTAATCTGGATAAGGTAATGAATGGAAGGAACTGATAATTTATAAAAAATATAAAAGTGTGAGGTTGTGGGGGGACTCAGTGTTAGCAGGCTTAATTCAAATGGTGGAAAAAATGGCCAGGAAAAAGATAAGTAATTGGATGACTTAGGTAATCAAAGGAGATACAAAAGGAAACACAGATTTACAATAGCAATAACAGACTTGTATAAATACTGCTTCACAGTGCTTTGCAGCCCTCTGTAAGTGGTTTACAGAGTCAGCATATTCTCCCCAACAACAATCTGGGTCCTCATTTTACCCACCTTGGAAGGATGGAAGGCTGAGTCAAGTTGAGCCATGAGGGAGAAAGTTTACTCCAGAATAAGAGGGGAAAGGGGAAAAATTTAAAGGGAGAGAGTGGTTACTCATGAGGCAACTTAAGAAAACTAAAGGGAAATAGGGAACAAATTGTCCCATTTAGGGAAGCAACTGACCAAAAGGTTGCTTGTGAGGAAAAAATAATAGGTGAATATGCCAGGTTTTTCTCTCCACCCTGCCCTGTGCTGATATGCCTGATTGCAGCTAAGCTCAGGGAAGGTGAATCAACCCATTAAGAGATGCATCCCATGTATCTGTGGAAAGAGAAAGAGTGAGAGGTGTCCAGTTTGTGATGGCTGGTACAGAGAATCAAGACTGACAAAGTCTATGAATAGCTCAACCTGCATTTGGATCAGCAAGGATTCTAGCTGGCTCAAGAGGGTGCAAGCCATGAGAAATGAGACTGGTTTGCAAGGCCGCCATGGCTGAACAACCTAACTGAGGGAAAGGCTGGAAGTGCTTGAAAGAACATATGGTCTCTATCTGAGAAAGCATTGCCCTTCAAGGAAGCAGTTCGCATGGGTGAGAGAGACACTGAGCAAATGCCAGATAACCACATTCTTGTTCATGTAGCTTTGTAGTTACAGTTGCATAAAATTATCCTTATAGTTGTGTAAATCTGGTTGTAAATCTGTAGAGTTATACTTCACCCGGGTAGCGACATAAAAAGTTAAAAACAGGAAGTAAAATCTTTTCTATCTTACTGAATAGGAGGCAGGAGCAAAATGCCCCCTAAAACCCCTTTCTGCTAGAAAGGCTTGAAGTGTTGCTTTTGAGTTGACAATTAACATAACATCCCCAAGATATGGGATGACTGGCAGGAGAGATGGTGGGAAAACGTACCCTAATTAAATAACCTCTTTGCTGAATTTGTTGGCCACGCACAAATTATTTATTCTGAAAAGTGTTTCACTAGGTCAATTTTAATACTATTTATACAATTTCATCTATAAATAAAATTTCACTGTATTTCTTCAAAAAGCACAATAACTGAGTTATGCTTTGTTCCAATCACTGGAAACAAATCAAAGGAATATGAGTCTTTTAATGATCAGCACAGGAGCCCCATGTTACCATAACTTTTGGAAGGCTGGTGGGTGGTTCCAGCTGAATGTTTCCTGCCGCTTCCAATGACAATAGCATTGTGCAGCTACTCTACCTTTCACTTCTACACAGATTTAGGTAAGTAAAGCAAGGATCTATATTCAATCTACAGGTGGAATATAGTAGAAAAGAGGATTTGGAGGGGAGGGAACATCCATTTCCCATCATGCTTTATGAAGAAGGACATTTTTACCAACTTATCAAAACATCTCCTGCCTTTTTAATAATTTCTTCCCTGAGAAGGGTTAAGTTTCCTCTCCACCAAGAGTAACAAGCAAACAAGTCCCAAGTCACCACTTCCAAAGGGCTACTTACCATCCAACCACTTCAGTGAGGTCATATTGATGGTATAGACAGTGGAGTCATGGTGCTCCTCTTTAGAAACAAGGGTATAACCGTAATGAGGGTCAGGAAGGTTCACATAATCCTCCAAAGCCTTCTGGTCCATTGGGTAAACAGGGGGCGCATGGATGAAAAAGAAGAGGTGGAACAGAAGGTTCATGCCTCAGTAGACCGTTGGAGCTGTGTGTGGTTCCTCCTCCTTTCTTAGAAGGATCCAGGATTTCCTTTTCAGGCAAATGGGTGGGAGAGATCTACTTGTCTTATTCCTCACCTCAAAACTACCATGGAGTGATTTTCAAAAGGAGTGTCAGATCAAATATTCCACTTCTGCTTATATGTGCAGCTCCAGAGGGCTGAACCTGAGGTACATTATACAAGAGAACCCAACGTCCTGGGGGACGAGTCTAATTGCAAGCATAATTAGGAGCTTTCCTTCTCTTGTTGGAGAGTAAGAAACAGGACCAACGTTTGGAGAAGCCAAGAAAAAAGTCACAAACATACATATGACCACTCTTTTCATGATATTCAGCCAGCTGTAAAAGGGAAGTGAAGGATGTTATTCTCAAAGCTGTGAATATAGACTTAAAATGAGATTTATTGCATAGTCTGGAATGTGGTACAAATTGTGAAATTAATGAAAAGAAGGCTCAAAATGGAAAGTTAAAAAAAGAGCACAGAAATACATGCAGATATCCATAGGGATTAAATCTCTCTAGGTACAAAAAGAAAAATAATGGTGTCCATTTTTATATGTGTATGTCTTAGGTTCTGAATCTTTGGGGACCAGAAGGCAAATATGGAATTTTGAGAATACGTTGGGACCATGCAAACAACAAAAAAAGCTGATCAGGGATATGCTCATTCACAGATTCCTTGTCATGAGGGACATTCCAGTAACAAAGGAACTACTTAGTAGAATGCTACTGTTGAAGTCCTTGTTTCTCACATGTTTCCTAAATCCCTGTTTCCTTTAATCCATTTCTCAGCAGATAAGCATACTTCCAAAGCATGGCCTGTAGCTCTTCATGTTCACTATCTAAGAAAGCTTATGTGGGCCCATTTGGAGACCAGAGGCACTCCTGGCAATAAGGATGCTTTTTGTGATGATATGTGAAAATGATCTTGAGACAGGAGGAAAAGCTACTAGGCCCATGATGGCGAACCTATGGCACGCATGCCAGAAGTGGCATGCAGAGCACTCTCTCTGGGCATGCCAGCTGTCACCTGTTGCTCTTCTGCGTTCCGGCGCGTGCATGTGCGCCAGCCAGCTGGTCTTCCGGTTTCTGGCATGCATGCACACACGAAGACCAGCTGGCCAGCGTGCACGTGCGTGCTGGAAACCGAATGCTCAGCTTCCCGGTGTGTGCCTGTGCATTGAGGATCTGCTCTTCCAGGTTGCAGAGCTCCCGCATTCATGTGTGCGCACTCCCATTTTGGCAGTCGGTGCCCAAAAGGTTCGCCAACACTGTACCAGGCAGTCATCATGCCAAAGATATCTCAGCCAACAGAAGGAAAACGAGCATGGGAAATGTCTCAAAAGAGATCTTTCCTTGTTTTCTGAACATAAAAATGAAGAAGAAAAGTGCTTTTAGATTTGCAAGTCACATTAACTTTACAATAAGGGTAATCTTAGTACTCATGGTATAATGCCTCTTGTCTGGATACCCTGAAGGGCTGAGATTTATGAAAGATTGATGTTATGGTTTGCCACATGCTGGCCTCTGAAAAATTTAAACAATCCTCCAGGGCAGGGAAACAAAAAAGGAAGTGCTTGTAGGCACATCAACAAGAACTCTGGATCATAAATATTTTTCATGCCATTTATGCCATGCCAAAATTAGCTTCTGTCTAGGGCTTGAAGGAACCCAGGCGGAGAGAATAACCTAAGGGGGTGGAGAGTAAACTAAAATGTTAATATTACGTTCTTTGCATCGTTAGACAATACGTTCTGTACAGGATTTCTGAAGTCAAAGTACAGAACAACATGCAAACATTGCTTTGATTGGGAGAATATTTATTATTTATCTTGCCTAAAAGACATAGAAGATGGACAAGTTTCAGACCCGTGGGAGAACCAATAGCTGTTGCAACTCTGTTAATGAGATTTACAAAAATAATTTTAGATCAAATTATTTTTAATTGCCAAATTAAAAATGTCCTGCGCAGAATGATAAACAAAGAAAAGATAACTACTGATGACTGTACTGTACAACATGGCACCATTCTAGTAAAAAGGAATATGATTGGAAAATGGAGTAAATATATATACAGTATATATAGTCCATTGAGGGTAATGGAAGTTGAGTTAATTTCCAGACAATTCTACCTGGATGACTGAGAATCTTCATTGCAGACATCCATTGAGGATACTGTAAGTCTACCTTGCTTTATCTGCACCCAACATGACTGCATGATCTCTGCATATACATCCTATTTCAGGCACCCTGATCTTAACTTCCTTCAGCCTTAGACCTGAGGCGCTTCTCTGAATCTGTCCAGCTGGGAAGTCAGTTGAGTGATGTATTTCAGCAGTAGCAACCGTTACCACATTGCAGGAGTACAGTGGCTTCAAAAACAGCACCAAAAGAATTTCAGAAAGAATGATAAAGCATGTAAAGAACAAAGAAGAAGAAAAGTAATCTCTTGTATTGGAGAGGGGGAAGCATAAAAACATTTGTAGTTTAGTATTCTCTTATCCCATAGGATTCATCTGGTGAGCCATCTCAAGTCCATTTCCACTCAATGCGACTTAGAAATATTGTCACTACTTTCCTGCATGGACTGTATTTTAATAGTCAGACTGGGCTTAAATGTTGCTGTGAGCAACTCATTATAGTTTTTTGGTTCAATCAGTCACAATTGGCTGGATCCATATATTATTCTAAGTCACAAACCAGAAGATATTATACACCCTCACTTTTTCCAGCCTCTCAAGGTCTCAGGGAGCATTATTGCTAAACTAATGAAATCCAGGATTACCATATTTATGTCCTTTCCGTGAATGCAGCAAATATGGAGACTTCAAAGGGCAAAACAAGTGCCTTGAGGCTGCCACTTAATTGGAAATCTCGATGTTTATCTTCGACATTTCTAATACAACTTTGTTTCCTCTGCAGTCAAAGAGGATGGTGAATATTCCAAAAATGATAGTTTGCTTAAAGGTTAAAGTTGGACATGTTTCTATAACGCTCTGGTACTTATGGACTTCATGATGACACCAGGACTAAAGTTGATGATTTATGGATTTGCAGAAGGTATGGGAAAAAGAGATATTTCACCCCCAACCTACAGGGAGCGAAGACTTGTGATGAAGATCAGAAATCACTTCTTTAAATATTTTTTCTTTTAAACTTTCTTTTCTTTTCTTTTTTCAAACTGTTTATTCTTTCTTTCTATTACTCCTTTTCATTGGAAGTCTCAGCAGATGGCAGTATATGTCTGTCCTCATCTAGGCTTAGAAATTAAGCATTGTGAGGTCTAGCTAGATCTTGGACAGAAGACACAAAGGAAATTTCACCGTTGTGGGGTGACTGGGAAGACAAAACCTATCAAAACAACCAAAAGAAGACCAGATAATCATTTTTTTTCTGTTGCCAAAAACAAAAAACCCTACATGGATATGTCCTATAGTCACCAAAAGCTGAGCATTCACCACATATACATCACAGTTCAGAACTGAATATATTACTTCCCCTAACTGCCCAAAGTCTCACTCGAAAAGAGGGATGGGAACGGGGGGGGGGGAGGAATACTGATGCCGCTTCTTGTCATATCTTTGGAGGAGGAGGAGGAGGAAAAGGAAGAGGAAGAGGAGGAAGATATGTTTAGCTTTTATCATAATCTGTAAAATGGAGTTGTTTTCAAGTTACAACTCCTTTGCTTTGTAGACCCTTGCTCCCAATAATGTATTTGAAAAAAACAGATTTTTTTTTGGTTGGTCATGTGAAAAGTTTGATGTATTATTGACTTAGCTAATTTAGTTTTGTGAATTCTTCACTTCTTTTTGAAAAAAAAATCATGAGAAAAATTATGTTAAAGATATTAATATATTGAATTACATTCCAAAAATGAAGACTTTCACTATATTTGAAGAACTTTAATTATATTGAGATGGAGAAATGCCAAGAGAATTATTTTGAGAAATTGGAAAAATATTATCATTCCAGGTATTAGGAATTGGATCCAGGAGATGTGTAATTTATCCATTTTTTTATTTTTTGTTTGAAAAGGTAATCTTTTTGCCACTCCCATGCAATACTATTACAAAATGCTATAATATATTATGGAAAGATTAGGATCAAAAACAATAATATTATTGTTTATTGCTTACATTTTTCAGAAAATGAGAAGTCAGTCTTTTATCATTTGCCAATAAACCAGAAGTTGAAACAAGAACATCGAGGAAACTACAAAATTACAGCCTTATTTTGCTTGCTGGCAAAGCAAAAATTGTCATAGCTAATTTTCTGGCATAAAAGGCTTCACCTTTAGAAGAAGGAACATCTGCTGTATGTCTTTCTATTAATATTCTGCTGTTATTATGTACCTAAAAGGGCCGAGGGGCTGAATTAAAGCCACTCTTTTGGGGACTGTCCGTACTAATTATTTATGGTATTGTTTTCAGAGGCTCAGGAAACTCTCTTTTGAGAGATAAATAATGAGTATCTTTTGCCTGTTGGATAATGTCTATCTTCCTTTTGTCCCATTGTTGCAGTTAATGTAATAATGTTTACGGATGTTTATTAAATGCGCATCAAGCTCCATTTTCATTAGCTGAAGTGAGTTGCCTGGTACTTATTTTGATGTGAATGCAGGGATTGACTAGTAGTGTGCTAAGTACAAATTCAGCTGAAAATTATCCACAGTAAATGTCCAAAGTCTGTTTTTGCAGGGCAATCAATAATCTATGTAACAGAAATCAGCAATCTATTTTCCTGAAGGGAAAAATAAATTTAAAAACCTCCCTCATTTTTTAAAAGAAATCCAATGTAAGGAGACAAATTACATTTAGATGGATTGGAATCTATTGGAATGGCATTATTCAAAATCTCATAAAGGTAGTTCATAATGCAATGTTTTACCAAGAAAATAAATATTTACTTTATAGGAGGCCCAAGATTGATTAAAAAAAAATGTGGACCAATTGTAGCTATTATTCTTCCTTTACTTTTTCGATCAAAGCCTTTTTAAAATGTGGGAAATGCAAGCTTTCTTCATACTCCTTACTAATATTCTTCTGTTGAGCAGAAATTATACATGGCTATTACAACGATGAAATCACGCAAAAGTTCAGCGATCACAACTTCTCCATTTCTCTCTCTCTTTTTTTTTAACCTCTTAAAGAAAGGAAAAACATTTCAGCGGGCTATAAATGTATCAATAACCTTGCCTTTTGTGATTGGATTTATTAGGGATTTTAATTGGAAGATATGGAATTCTACTCCCAAATTCTTGTTGCTGGGGAACCATAGTTTCGACAATATACTCCATGTTTCAGTAACTGATGTCTGGATTAATTTTAGCATGGACGTTAGTAATTAGCAAATATTTTCATTTTCATTTCTTTTTAAAAAGCAGTTATTTTTGTGGTCGCAGGGAAGACATTTGGTGTGAAAAATTGATTCCTTTTACCCAGTTAAAACAGACTAACAAGTTAAAAACAAATAATTTTTTAAAAAAATTATCTTCTTAAGAAGATGATTGTCCCACAGGAGCAGATGGCAACTCTTAAAAGCCAATCTTTCATTAACTGCATAATATAAAGTAGAGAAGATTTGAGCTTAGAAGCTTTTTCCCAGCTGCCTCAAATCATCGGAATATTCTTCAAGATTAGAACTCTGATGATGGGAAAGAGGGAAGAAGGGAGATCAGAAACTGTGGACCCTTCGAATTCATAGTTTTCCAGTCCTCAAGTATTCCATCCAGAAACAACAAAGGGATATCACTCCTAGTTCTGATATGTTCATTTCCCTTTCATTAAAATAAGTGGGAGGAAAAATATAATTTTAAAAAGTTGGGGGAAAGTTTGGGTTGGGAGAAAAAAAAATCCTTCCTTATATCAACTCTCCAAGTTTTTGATATAAGAACTTGTCTGTCTAAAGATCTCTCAGATATAGAAAATGGAACTGTAGATGAAAGAGTGGGGATTGGGAATATAAATAAATTACTTCTATATATTTTGGCCACCTAATGAGAAGGAAGGACTCACTGGAGAAGAGCCTAATGCTGGGAACGATTGAGGGCAATAGAAGAAGGGGATGACAGAGAATGAGGTGGCTGGATGGAGTCCCTGAAGCAGTCGCCGTGAGCTTAAATGGACTCCGGGGAATGGTAGAGGAAAGGAAGGCATGGAGGAACGTTGTCCATGGGGTCACGATGGGTCAGACCCGACTTCGCAACTAACAACAACAACAACCTCTATGTTAATTCTGCAAAATTAGGAATTAGTATGGTACACTCAAAAGTCTGAATCATTAGCTTAATTTTGAAGCATTGCCACTGAGTTTGGCCTTAAAGTGCTTTCTTCCCCAGAAATAATTTCTTAAAAGTCATACTTCTATAAATGACTGTTGATCCACATTAAGACTTACCTTTAAAGGCCTCATTTGGTAATTATTAAGTCCTCTGAATAGGTGAAAGCTCACAAAGATACAGCCAATTAAGCAAAAGTAAAAACCAATGAAAATAATGAATTGTAATAGGGCAAATCTAACCGTTGAGCTGGTTTTGTGCAAATAATATTGTATTTATTAAAAAAAATATTGAAGAAGGGAGCACTTGGATAATGGGTGATGAAATCTGCTTTTATGTTCTTTGAATTATGTAATCCCTGCCAAAACTATATGTAGAATCATCAGCCACTTTATTGGTGGTCTAATTCCAGGATACATTTCTGCTCTAGATCAGGAAAAGAGAGAGCTCATCAACTCTGCAGAAGGTGAGAACAATTTACACTGATAAAAATAGTGAAATGAGCTCTCAAGCAGTAAGAGTTCATCTAGTACCATAATATTTGGTTGATTACTGAATCATCCATTGTGGAAAAAAACCCAGAAGTTTCAGTTAAGATAAATACATAACATTCTCTGGTGATTAGCTATATTAAAAAGAACGATAAGATAGGAGCAAAACAACATGCAGAGCTGGGTTAAAAAAATAAATCCATGAAGTATTTATACATTTAGCAGATGAAGACAATGAGGCAATTCTTTTAAATACATTTGAAAAGCACTTAAACTACTTTCTTTTCTATTATGGAAGGTCAGGTTAATTTTAAAGGCGCCCTGTTGAAATGAGAGCTGCTATGAAATATATGTCTTTTTAAAAAGAAGATAAGAATGCTCTTCCTGTATTATTAAAGAAGCAATATGTTGCCTTTAAATGCACTGATGCTTTTTAAAGATGCTCCCTCCTTCCTCATTCCTTCTCCCCTCTTCCCTTCCGCTCCCTCCTTCTCTCCCTTCTTCCTTCCTTCCCTCAATTACCCTGTAAGAAGTTATCACCCACCCCTCTCCTAGAAAAATGAAATATCCTAGGAAATATTAAAAAGGCAGAATATTTCCCCTGAAAAGAGTAGAAACTCAAAAGTAGAAATTCAGCCCCCCTCCCTTTGCTAATGGGCCATTACTCTGGCCTAGGCCAGCCTATTTTACATAACCAAAATCTCCAGGTAGAGCTATAGGAATTGCCCAAAGCCCTTTCATTACATCATCATCCAGCAAGGCTCAACCAAGACTGGGACTCAGGACAGCCTACAGAGTTGCCCCTGCATGGCCCCATGGGATTCAGACAACCAATCAGAATACAAGCTCAAATTCAAATCCTAAAACAGAGGGCATAAAACTTTCAGCATCTCAGCCCCTTCTCTTTTTTCTTCATGCAACATCTTGAAGCATGTTATCATCCTTTCTTCTTTGGAGCTCCAAGCCAGAGGTGGTATTCAGCAGGTTCTGACCAATTCTGGAGAACCGGTAGCAGAAATTTTGAGTAGTTCAGAGAACCAGCAAATATCACCTCTGACTGGAGATTTTACAGTAACCTTCCCTTGCCACGCCCACCAAGCCTCACCTACAGAACCGGTAGTAACAAAGCTCCAAGCTATGTGGTCCTGTCCACCATTAAACCATCTTTCCAAACAGCCTCCATGTTTTCAGTGTCTTTTTCCCCACTTGGAACTGAACCCAGAAGCATATTTCTTCCAACAATCCTTTCAGTGGTCTTCCTAAAAGAGTTAACAAGACACCTGTCTATCTAAAGATCTCCCAGATATAGAAAATGTAGATGAAAGAGTGGGGATTGGGAATATAAATAAACTACTTCTATATACTTTGGCCACCTAATGAGACAGAAGGACTCACTGGAGAAGAGCGAATGCTGGGAAAGTTTGAGGTCAATAGAAGATTAGGAAGTCATGCAAGCCAATGGGAAGCAGCTAAATTGCATGTGTAGATTTTGTAATGATTATCAATTTCATAAGGATAGAGAAACATTGGAAAATAAACACCAGGCAAACGTCTGAATTCAGTGTCTTGTATTATGCATTATGGTCATAAAGCTATTATACATTGTGACAAAATGGTTATATTTGTACACACATTTTTTATTCATTACAAACATTAAATGTCCTGTAGCAAATAACTTTAAGATAATGTAGAGTTGTAATTGCAGGAATGTTCCAATCTCGGATGGCAAACCTCAGATAAAGAATGTTTCCAAGCAAATACAACTCAGGCCAACAAAGTCACTAATCTACGAATAAAGGAGGATTAGAGAGGGGAAGTAGACATATGTTAGACTTTAACTAGAGACAATTAATTGTATGGATTACTGTGCTGAACAGTAACAAAAGTTAAGCAGTAACCAAAGTTAACCAATGATGGAGGATAACTAAAAATGTATATAAATGCAAGACTATACTCCAATAAAGAACACCATCATAATTCAGTTGTTCATGATCAAACAACTCGACTGCCACGACATTACAACAGATAAAGTGCAAAAATGTAATTAATGTTATAAAAGCAAATTAATTAAAATGCATCAGTTTTAAAAAAGAACATGAACTCCTACAAATTAAAAACTATTTTAGCAACACATTGACTGTGAAAAGCCTATTGGGACTGTTGGAAGAAATATTCTTCTAGGTTCAGTTCCAAGTGGGGAAAAAGACACTGGAAACATGGAGGCTGTTTGGAAGATTTAATATCAGGACCACATGGCCTGGAGCTCCAGAGTGAAAAGGAGGAGATCAAGAAAAAGGGCTGAGGTGCTGAGAGTGCCTGGGTTTTATAGGAATTGAATTAGGATTTGAATTTGAGCTTGTATTCTGATTGGTTGTCAGGCTCCCATGGGCAACTCTGTTGGCTGTCCTGAGTTCCAGGCTTGGCTGAGCCTTGCTGGATGATTATGCCCTTAAAAGGGCTTTTGGCAATTGCTATAGCTTTACCTGCAGATCTTTGTTATGTAAAGTATTCTGGCCCAGGCCTTAATGGCCCACCCATTAACAAAGCTGGGGGTGGGTTTCTGCTTCTGAGGTGAGTTTCTGCTTCTGAGTTTCTTCTCTTTTCAGAGGAAACATTCTGCCTTTTTAATATTTCCTAGGATATTTCAATTTTCTAGGAGAGGGGTGGGTGCTAACTTCCTACAGGACAATAACTATTTCCTTTCAGATGGAAGGGATTAGGAGAGGAATCTAGCCCAGCCTCCCTGGGTTGGGCACCGAAGACTTAGAAACAGCCAGCAAGAAGGAGCTTTTCCATATTCTTAGCAAATGGACTTCCACAGTTGATTATATCAATGGGGCCAACTAAGGTGACATCTCCATCAAGAGCCTGGGTTCTGCAGCCCACAGGACCCTAAAATTCTGAAGTAGACAGCCACAGCAGCAGCAATAACACAACAAAAAGTGCAATAATTTGGACTAAAAAAAAAAAAGAACACACTTAAAACCTCACAATCACATGTGTTTATTTGGAGTGTGCCAAACATATTTTCGGAGATCAACACTTTGGTGGAATCTTTTAAACTCGAATTTTTGTTTAGTATCGGTTTAGCCTTCCTAGGGTTTTTTTTCCTTCAGCTGTTGCACATACAATTCAATTTTGGGGAACTTTCAACAAATTCATAGGCGGAAAACAGATTGTTGGAAAAGCGATGGTTTACAGCTCATCTCCCCAGGGATCTTACTGTGCCTATTTTGATTGCCTTGGCAGCTCACAGGCACTTTTCCAATGATCTTTCGCTCCATTCATTCTTTAAAGAACTTAAATACAATTGTGCGGGAAGTAATATGTGTAGTTGATGAATACAGACATTATGGTAATAATGATCAATGAAAATGTCTGGTTACAGGAATAAGAATGAATCAAATAGCTAATAGCATTGCATGGGTGTTACACTCGCACTATGTCAAGCATCCCTCATTGGCATCTTGTCACAAAAAGTTCTCCCACTCTGTTATTGCAGCCAAGTTGGAGCCAGCAGATCCTCAGTCCCACATGGAAGATCTTCAGCCCATATAAACAAAATAGTGTTTATTTTAAGCAGGCGGTTTAAATAATAGCACGGCCATTTTCTCTTTCAGTAACTAAAATATCTATATCTATAGTGCATGTTGCATACACTCAAAAATGATGAATAAATGCTGTTTAGTAAAGCAGAGTCTTTTTTTATGCTTCTGTGCCATCTTGGAAAAATGACATCTTCAGATTCCATTTAATATCCTGAGAGGTTGATGTGGCAGCAGATTAGGCAAGGCATTTTTTTTAACAACAGAGGTACAATAACTCAATGTTAGAATCTGTCCTGCATTACTGAACTGTGCAGTGGTGGGATTCAAATTTTTTTTACTACCGGTTCTGTGGGCGTGGCTTGGTGGGCGTGGCAGGGGGAAGGATACTGTAAAATCTCCAGTCGGAGGTGGTATTTGCTGGTTCTCCGAACTACTCAAAATTTCCACTACCAGTTCTCCAGAATTTAGAATCTCTATAGAAATTATAGAATCTCTATAATTTGAGTTATTGCATCTATATTGTTAAAAAAGGACCTTGCACAAAGAGGCGTAGTGGCGCAGTGGTTAGAATACAGTAACAGGCTGGTTCTGTTGCCTGCCAGGTGTTCGATGCTGACCGGCTCAAGGTTGGCCCAGCCTTCCATTCTTCCAAGGTCAGTAAAATGAAGACTCAGATTGTTGGGAGCAATAGGCTGATTCCATTCAGAGAGGGCCGTAAGGCACTGTAAAGCTGTCTATAAGTGCTAAGTGCTACCGCTATTATCTAAATTAGGCAACAATTGGTTTCATCATCTGCAAGTCTCAGAGCCATTCCTGTCACTCCTTGTACTCTTTCCAAAGGAAAGAGCCAAAGGAGTGCTTCAGAGTCAACAACTGGACAGTATAGCAGCTGTTGAACTCTGCTATTAGTTCAAACTAAAAAAAAAATTCAAGAAGTCTGTGCAAGTGCAGAATCCATTATACTTCTGGACAAGATCGGGGGTGGGGGCGGCTGCTGGGGATTCGGGAGAGCCCCTAGCTAAGGTTCTGTGCAGTATGGAGAACCCCCAAATCCAACTCCTGGCTGGCTCCTCCCACCCCATCCCACCACTCCCAGGAGTCCCCATACGGCTCGTTTTGGATTCAGGTAAGTGCAGGGAGCACCCGGAGGCTCAGAGAAGGTGGAAAATGGGCCTCCCGGAAGTTTGGGAAGGCTGGAAATGGGCCTGTTTCCGGCTTCCAGAAAGCCTCCAGGGCCCAGGGTGGCCATTTTCATTCTCTCAGAGGCTCAAGGAAAACCTCCGGAGCCCAGGGAGGGCAAAAACACTACCCTCCTGCCATGGTACAGGAGGCCAACTAGGCCATGCCCACCATGGCCACGCCAACCCAGAGAATCCTTTACTAAAATGTTACCCCTGGACAAGATGAGGATTACTTTATAGAACCTGCTCAAGGATGAGAAACCTACAAACCATGCGGTCCTTGCTAATGCAGACATGATTGTTGGGGTGTATTTCACTTGCAAGGATCAAATGTTCAAGTGGAATATGGGCTGTGGTTGGAATTTGCAGCACAGAGATTTCTATTAATTAAAGAATGTATCATGCCATAAATCGGTACATCTTTTGAACCCAGTGATTATAGGGATATTGCCAGAAAGAGTGGGAAACCACTTGAGAGAAAGAGATCTTCTTGAGTTAAACAGTGACTTGATGTGGTTAATAATGCTTATATTGTAAAATAATTCTACTTTATTCACAGAATCTGTCAGCCTTGCGAGGTAGTCCAGACAAGAAGCACAGCCAGATGAACTAATTCAATTTTATTGTAAGGTTACTTGAATATAACCTTGCAAATTTGATATCTATATCTACATGTCTAGCCCTCCCTCACCTTTACAGCCTAAGAAACTAGGCAGGGTCTCCTTCTGAGACATTTGCTATGTCATGTTCCTTGTATGGATTCAGTTGCTTCTTATCTAAATCATTGCTCTGCGTCCGGCTCTTCCCCTTGTCTCCCAAGGTCATTCTTACATACCACTGTTTGTTGCTCTCTTTTCAGTTGCAAACCTCCTGGTTTAATCTCACTACTTTTGTTTTTCCACTTTTCATACACAGAGGTTGTTTCAGGAGATGTAGGAAGAGCCACTAAGCAGTGTCTTAATATCTGGTTTCAAGCAGAATTTGGTAGCTCATGCTTCTAAGAGGTTCCAGTTATCTAGACATATCCTGAGGTAATCAGGACAATGTGGTTTAAGTATATTTACTCAGAAGAGTTTCATGAGGCTTATCACCAGAGAAATCTAGTTACAATTGCAGCCTTCTTATCTTCCTAGAAATAGGTTTCGCTGAAATTAGTGGATATTGCTTCCAAGTAAAATATATTGCACTATCAGTTATGTCTTTATTGCTATCTTTAAACAGCTATTCAAAAAATCATAGAATTGAAAAGGACCTAGAGGTCATAAGTTCAGTCCACTGCTCTGTGCAAGGTCAGCTAAAACATTTTAGACCGATGGCTATTCAGCCTCCTAATGAATGGGAATATACCGGCAGAAGAGATGCTTAGTAGCAGGAAATGTCTCCTAATATTCACTTCCCTGTTGGATAACAGAATAAACCCATCTCCTCCTTTGAAAATCTTTAGGTATTTTATCTCCTCTCAGCTTTCCCTTTTACAGGCTAAACTTCAGTGGTGGTATTCATCAGGTTCTGACCAGTTCTGGAGAATCAGTAGCAGAAATTTAGAGTAGTTCAGAGAACCGGCAAATACCACCTCTGACTGGCCTGGCTCCCATCTATTCACTGCCTCCTGTGTCCAGATGATTGGCTGGGTCTTCTTTGGTTGCCCTGCATAGGAGAATGAAGCTGGAAAGCAGGTTAATGGGGTGGGGAAGGAATGGGATTTTGCGGTAACCCTCCCCTGCCACGCCCACCAAGCCACGCCCACAGAACTGGTAGTAACAAAGTTTGAATCCCACCACTGCTAAACATGTTCATTGCTGGCCTTGATTTGCAGTCCCTTTCTCATTTTGTAGCCTCCACTTTACCCACTCTAGCTCAGTGAGTGAGCATTTAGGAAAAAAGCCTACTTTGACTCTGCTGGCCTGACACCTTCCCACCTCCACCTCTGTTGTTATAAAACAATTCATAACAAAGAATAATACATTAAATAAAATTATCTAAACATTATTTAATACATACATACACAATTGTAATTTTTCAAAATGCCTACTGGAGGTAGCTCCAGGTTGCATGAGGACTGAAAACTTTGGAAAGTGGGAGGTGAGCATTTTCACCCCAGGGCCACCAGCTACTCTATTTCATGTGGGGCTGATCAAGGAAAAATATTACTGTCTGTAATCAAAACTCTATGATCCTATTAAAACAGATTTACCATTTTAGACGCTACATCACACTGTTGGCTTATGTTCAAGTTATGATCTATTAGAACACTCAGATCTTTTAAAGTCAGATCCCTGCTACAATTGCCCTATTTTAGTGCCTTTAATTTTTTTCCCTCCTTAGATTTAGGACTTTATATTTCACCCTCATTAATTTCAATCCATTCATTTCAGCACCTTATCCAAATGTGTCTAGAACCTTCAGACTCCTTTCTGTGGCTACTGAAGTGATAATCCATTTTGCATCATCTTGAGTTTGATAGTCCATTCAACTCCTCTAATTAGATCATTTTTATGGACTTTCTCAGACCTTGAAAAAGTAAAGTTTCACAAAACATTCCTCCACTATCAGCAAAACTACTTTCCCTATCCATCAAGCAGCCGTTGTAAAGAAAATTAAGAATTCCCTGCCTTGGAGAGAAAATGGATTCTAAATTGAAAGTACCCAGTTGTCAAGATTGTGGGAATGTTAATTCCTTCCCTCTTCCAATACATCTGATTGAAGAATACTATGAAAATCTCATTTCCTATTGCCAAGAGCTTCATAGTCATTAATAAAAAATATTGAATAGCACAGAATCCTGTAGCTCTGCACTTGATGCTATTCTCTAAGCTCTAAGTACCCTCTGCATGTGGTTATTCAACTAATGATGAATTCATCTAACATTTGTCTCATTTAGTCCAGATTTCTCAAGCTTTATTCATCTGTCCTATTCTGAGACAAACACACATAAGCACACAGAGAGGCAGTTGCAAACTTTACTGATAAGTTTTGTAAATAAACTAAGGAAATATGCATGCACACACAGTTGAGAAATAGGTCCCCAAAATTTCAGCCAGCTTGCCTTAAAAGTGTCATACTCCAAAACAGTGAGCATAAGGCCAAGGGTCCAGATGTTCTAGAAGGTTCCTCAGCAAATCCAAGCCCTGAATCCAAGTCATGAGGTTTCAAATCAGGAATCAAGGCACACAGAATCTGAGTAAACTAACAATTATAACCAATGGAGAGCCTTATGCTCACTGGCCTTCTTTAGTGCTAGTGTTGCTCATTTGGAAGGTTGAGGCTCTTTTATCTTGTATGAAGCTTTCACTATTGTTAGATCGGTGGATCGGGTCACATAAGAGGTGAGACGCGAGAGTGAACAATCAGCTCTTTATTGCAGCTCTGAACAAGGACAGTTTAAAGCGTGTGAGCCGCTTGGCTTTATACAGCCGGCCGGCGGCTCAGCAGCCAATGGCAGCGCTTTGAATCTCCCGCGATCGGCTCGGCCAATCACGGTAGATTCTTAGCGCTCCAATCACAGGCGTTCCTCGAACCAATCGGATTGCGGTCTGGGTGGACCAATCAGAATGCGAGTCTTCAAGAATGTTAATACAGAACAACGATAGTATCCTGTTTTGCAGGATTTCCTATCTTTCCTGAATACTTATCTCCTTCTGGATTTCAAGTCATTATATCAGACCCACCTTCTGTTACTGAAATCTAGTCTTCTGAATCCAGTCTGAATCTTCCTTTTACCCCATTCCAGAGGTGGGATTCAGCAGGGTCTGACCAGTTTTGGAAAACCAGTAGCAGAAATTTTGTGTAGTTCGGAGAACTGGCAAATACCACCTCTGACTGGAGATTTTACAGTTTCCTTCCCCTGCCATGCCCACCAAGCCACACCCACAGAACCGGTAGTAAAAAAATTTGAATCCACCACTGCCCCATTCCGTTAATATTATGCATTCAGAACTAATATTCCTACAGCTAATCCAGAAAATGTATGCGTTTGTAGCCTCATCTTTCAGGGGAGTTGAAATAGTAATTTTTATGAAACTGGAATGTTTATCTCAATTTTTTTTAAAAAGTTTGTTTTATGGTATTTCATCCTGTATGCCATTGGAAGTTAAAATGATTTGATGCTGCAATCAATCAATCACTTCACCATCCCTTTAATGGATTTTTCATTTCTGCCTTATAAACAACCACTTTCTGCAGAGACAAATGAACATTTATAAGCCTAAATACAGTATGAAAGAGACTAACTAGATATTTTATAGAGTCCAGAAATATCCACCATAGTATAATTGCCCTTTTATCGAGGTTCTTTATTCTTTTAAAGTCCCAGGAACACAGTCCATAACAGAGGGGTTCCTAAACATTTTGCCATCACACCTCACTTTAGTGTACCCTTGAGGTCTTCACTTCTCCTAAAAATCTAATCATCAAAATGAACACATATTAAAAATGAAAACAATACAATAAAAGTTTAGGCAAGATGAACTTCTTGAACTACATATAATAAAAGGTTTTTTACCAGTAATGGGATTCAAATTTTTTTACTACTGGTTCTATGGGGGTGACTTCGTGGGCGTGGCAGGGGAAGGATACTGTAAAATCTCCAGTCAGAGATGGTATTTGCTGGTTCTCCGAACTACTCAAAATTTCTGCTACCGGATCTCCAGAACTGGTCAGAACCTGCTGAATAGCACCTCTGGTTTTCATGCCTCCCCTGGATTCCGTCTGCATATCCCCAAGTGAGGAACACCTGACAATTTGGGAAACTCTGCCATAACCAATAAGACACATTTTTCCCAGAAATCAATGCCCTGTTCAGCTTGCCTGATTCTGAGAGTTTCAACTCTTCCTTGAATCACTACTTTCCAGGAATCATGCCTTTTGAGATATGATTTTTCACCCACACCTGCCTCTAGTGTGTTGTGTAGGACATATTTGGTGGCATTCATTTAAGTTTGGCTGAGTTGAAAAAGCTTCTTATATCAGCCAGACTCTTGTTCATCAGCCCCAATAGGCACCAGGCCTCTTGCTTTTCAGGCACTTCTTGCCTGCTGTTGCTTTATCATTCAAGATATTGAGAACTGAAACTGAGAATCTGATTATAAAGCTATGCAGTATTGCTATAGAAAAAAAGTGCTACAATCGAGTAAATTAATAGTTCTGTGAGGAGAAGACTTATGTGGATATACTCTTGACGATAAACACTATGTGATAACCCAGGGCATGGCACAAAGGCAACACAGTCAGATAATCAGTAAGAGTCCCTTTATTAGCTCCAATTTTGCCCCCAATGTCCTGGTTACCTTCTGGTTGGAGAAAAACTCTCCCAGGAATAGCCTTTGGCTGCAGAGAATCAAGTTCAAAATGTGGTCAACAAAAACTGTAGCTATAAGTCCAATCAAGGCAAAATGAGATAATTAGTCTGACAGGACAGGAGCAAGAATTCCAGATGTGTAAGCACGGCAATAACTCAGCATGGTTGGGAAGATGCCAGGAACACAGATAAGCAAAGTCAACTCCCCCATAAGCCACGCAACCCATGTTGCTCTCTTCTCCATTCCTCCTGTGTGCCCTAGGATGAAGAGGCGGTGGGCCTGGGCCTTCCTCCGAACTCCCTCTCCCTTGTTCCCCAGTTTCCTCCACAGCCAACAGAGCCACACTCCCATTCCCTGTCAGCTGTTTGTCTTCCTCCTTGGATTCAGGCTCCGACGGGGGCATGTCACACTATTTTAAGTGATAGATCCTCTTATCACTTCTTCAGTGCTGCACAGATGCTGCAACACATGACTCAGTTGCTAGCCTGATCAACAATGCAATGTCTCGTCTATATGAGAGAGAAAAAAAATCTGACAGTCATTAAATATTTTTTAAAAAGAAGTGTCATCCACAATTTAGTGTCTTTGAAAAAAAAGGTGAAAATGTAGTAATATTGATAGGCGAAGGTTTCTGTTTTATGAAGAAATAGACTCTAGTGGCATTTATCTCGAAGGTAAGAGACAGGCACAGGAACATAATAATTGAAGAATGCAATTCTATTCTTCCATTTCTATTTCCTTCACAAATAACAAATACAGAACCCAAAAGAATTTCAGGACACTCCTACTTCAATAGCAGTTGTTGGTTTATTAGCTGGTTGGCATTGAAAGGGTCATTTTGTATCCATTGTGTCTAATTATAACCCATATGAAGTCATCAGGTAGCAAGAAGGAACACAAAAAGAATCCATACCATGTATGGATGTTGTGTGTGTGTTTATGTTGTTAAAGGTGATATGCCCTCAGAAATGTTGAATGAGGCAAACATCGTTGTCGTTCTAGATGTTCATCCAAGAGCTACAATTCCATCATGCTTATGTGAAACATGCAGTTGCCGTCACAGAACATAATCTGAGACATAAGTGTTTCCTCCCAGAAATTTTGCGGCCAACATTTTTAAAAAAATTTTAAAGTCCAAGACTGCTTGGCCAACAGTATATGAAAGAGGAGTTTGATTTCTTATGTTAGTGGAGTATCCTGTCAGGCTATGGGTGAACTATCACTGGTGCGCAATATATAAATTACAAACTACAAATACAAACTTCAGTAAACGTTGCCCTTTATTAGCAACTGGTAAGGTAAAAACCAGAGAGCTATATTAAAAGTAAACTTGACTTGTATCAATAAACTTCAAACCTCTCTCTTCTGTTTACACCGTAATGTCATTAGCAGAATGAAGAAAAGAGAAGTGATGGATCACGAAGGAATAAATGGAGAGATTTAACCTGGAAATAAGGAGAAACTTTCTGACAGTGAGAAACCAATGGAATAGCTTCTCCTTGGAAGTTGTGGGAGCGCCATCACTTGAGACTTTCAAGAAGAGATTGGACTGCCATCTGTCAGAAATCTGTAGGGTCTCCAGGGGGTTGGACTAGATGACCTACAAAGTCCCTTCCAACTCTGATTATCTGTTATCTGTTATGGAGCACCCTGTGGCTCTTATACACTCCATGTTTGTTGGGAAGCTTTTGATTTGTCAATAGCAGCCAGAATAATAATGAACGCTGAATAGATGGAGCGATGCCTTGGTTAATGTCTCCAAAAATTGATGTTAAATAAATAAATGTAGGTTATGTGTTTGTTTTTCTTCCTTGCGAAAAGGAATATAAAAGCTATATAGTCAGGAAACAAAGTGAAGAAAAAAGGGGAAAAAGCTTTTCATCTGTTATCTGAAATTTTAGGCTTTGTTATTAGCATTTTCATAATGGTGATATTAGCATTTTAACAAGCCATCTATAACTTCTCTGAAGTTCAGGAAATTACATTTTCGTTTTAATCAAAACCATTTTTTTTGATAGCGAGAACTAACCTTTTCAGGAATTAAACAACAGGGACCAGGATAACAGAGTAAAAGCACTGGAAGAGACCTTGGAGGTCTTCTAGTCCAACCTCCTGCTGAAGCGGAGACCCTATACCAGTGATGGCTAACCTTTTCGCTACCAAGTGCCCAAAGTGCACACACAGACCCCCCAAAATGCAATGCATGCACATCCCCCGTGCATGCCCCCTGCCCCCATGCATGCCCCCCACCCCCGGTTCATGCCCCCCACCTCCGGTGTATGCCCCCCACCTCTGGTGCATGCCCCCTGCCCCCTGCGCATGCCTCCCAGCTGCTGTGCATGCTCCCAGCCCTGTGCATGCCTGCTGGCCCCAGTGCATGCCCCCCGCCCCGGGGCAAGCCTCCACCCCCCATGCATACCCCCACTCCCTGCACATGCCCCCACCCCCTGTGCATGCTCCCATGCCCCCACCCCCTGCACATGCCCCCCACCAGTTTGATTTTTGCTTTCTGATGCATCGCATATACTGAATGTATCATTTGCCTCTGTACCTTATAAAAAGACTTTAACTCCCCTTAACAAATGCTTTCTGCTGTGCCTTAGCGAGTTGTCTGGAATACTCTACCTGACTCTGTGGTTTCTTCCCCGACCCCCAAAAACTTTAACCTTAGACTGTCTACTATTGATCTCACCCCTTTCCTAAGAGGCCTGTAGGGGGCGTGTATAAGCGCACCAACATGCCTACCGTCCCTGTCCTATTGTTTCTTTTATATTTTTTTTAATTTTTCTTAGATGTATCCATGTATTCATAACTATGCTTTTTTTACTTATACTATTATCTTGTAAGCAATTGACAAAAATAATAATAATAAAAAAAATAAAAAAATAAAAGTATTTTGGAGTGCACTTTAAAAAAAACCCTTTGCAAAAGTAAAATTGTTTTCTCTCCTACATTTAGAAAATAAGATCTTCAGCTACAATCCTGATCCCCAAGTTTCTAGGCAACTTGGCAATATGTTATTTGTGAACATTGTTTGGGGCTTTAGGAAGCAGTAAGATATCATCTCAGCAGGGCATTTAATATCTACAATGGACACCTGCAGGACAGCTGTTGATTCCCACAAAATGAATTCTAAATACAAAAAGTATATCAAAGTTCACTCTGCTTTGATCAAATCATAACAAGTGAAGAGATTATTCTAGGAAAAGGGGAAATTTCAATTTTGCTATCTACAGGGCCAGTGAGGGAATGTAGGTGGAAGAAGGTTCTAGCAGGTGTGACCGTTGATAAATGATGTCACTAGACTTTTCTCTTGCAAGCAACATTCCTTGGCAGTTGGAGGTTTTCAGCTGGGTGCCTCCAGGTAAGGGAAAACATTGTAAATCCTTTAGCTCTGTTTCCCTGTGGGTGTGAGGAGCCTTTTGTGAGTATCTTGAATCCCCTAAAGCAAGGGACTCTTTGGCAATATGTAGCCCTCTAAACAAGGCAATCTTCTCACTTATTGGGCCATGCTAGGTAGATAGGACTAATGAGAATTCAACCACTGCCTATTGTTCAGCTTTTACTTACTTATTTATTTTATTCATTTAGAAAATTTATATAGCCACCTACTCACTCACAGTGACTCTAGACAGTTTAGAAACAATAAAAATACAATATAGAAAAAATAAAAAATAAAAAACAATAATCCCCACCCACCCCTGACGACAACGTATGGTCAAATAAATCATTTGATGGGCTCCATCCCACTCTGGGTTCCCCAGAGCCTCTGGCAAAACCAAGTCTTCAGGGCCTTCCAAAAGAATGCCAGAGTGGAGGCCGGTCTCATTTTTGGAGGGATGATATTCCAAAGGGAGGGAGCCATCATAGAGAAGGCTCTTCTTCTGGGTCCCACCAGATATACCTCCTTAGGGGATGGGATCTGCAACATTCATTGCCCCCCTGCTCTAGTGGGTCAGGTCGATGTGATCAGTAAGAGACAGTCCCTCAGATAACCTGGTCCCAAGCCATGAAGGGCTTTAAAGGTGATAACCAGCACCTTGAATTGCACCCAGAAACAAGTCAGCAACCAATGTACTGTAGCTCTTTCAGGAGGGGTGATGCATATG
Source organism: Pseudonaja textilis (assembly GCF_049901715.1). NCBI lineage: Eukaryota > Metazoa > Chordata > Lepidosauria > Squamata > Elapidae > Pseudonaja > Pseudonaja textilis. Next base: position 110,745,370 of record NC_141991.1, on the reverse strand, counting down.
CACACCAAAGTCTGCATAAAACCATGTGGGGCTGCCACATTTTGACCCAATTGGAGCTTCCAGATACTTTTTAAGTGCAGCTCCATGCAGACCAGTCAAGATGGGAAGTGACTAGGGCATGAGTGGCCCTGAGTAGGGATTGTTGATCCAGGAAAAGGCATAACTGGCACACAACCTGCATTGAGCAGGAGTTGTGAGTCCATGAGAACCCCCAGATTATGCACTGGGTCTGTTTGGGGCAGTACAACCCCATCGAAAACCAAAGGTGGCAAGTCTCCATGGGCCAAAGAACCCCAAACCCAGAGGCAGAGTTCAGTTTCAACCCATTGCTCCCCATCCAATCCTTAACAAATGTTTTTTTTTCCCAAGACAGGAAATAACATTGGGAGAGGAGAGTTTCCAGATTGTTATCTGCTCAGCTGTGTTCATTCTGTGGTTAGCTGAGGAGGAATCAACATGACAACAGTGGCTGATAAACGACTGGATTTCATAGAGAATTATTGCACTCTTTCTCTTCATGTTAAGCCTGACAAATGGTCCAAGTTTGCAACCAGTGAAGAGACTCATACCATGCTCAATGAGTTCTATGAGAAGTCAGATGTGACAACGTTGGTGATCACCCTCAATCCTACTGGACAACTAGTCCCCTGCCTTGGCTTCCCATCAATACTGAAAAATAAAGGAGTTTATTTTGTGAAAAAGAAGCGGGAAAACATCACCAAAGATAACTTCCTGGAGGCACTCATTGTTGGAGATATCAGTCCTTCCCCAGTAGAGCAAATGATGGCTGTTGTGGAAGAGGTAGGTTTCCAGTCACACCAGTTCAGGAGAACTGGTTGTTAACTTTCTCAGCAGTTTGGTGAACTGGTTGTTGGAAGAAATCATTAGGGCAGAGAACCAGTTGTTATTTGAATCCCACCACTGGATGAAACTATTGTTTTTCACTATTGTATAAAGCCAATTATGATGCAGTAGCTACAGTCCCAATCCCATTCCCAATCCCAATCCTAATTCCTATAATGGTTGTGAGAGCTTTGCTTGTTGGAAGCACTCTGGGAAGGTTGCAAATGGCAATCACGTGACCCCAGGATGCATGGCAGTTGCCAAATGCCCAAATTTTGATCATGTGACTGTGGGTATACTGGAAATGCAAGGACCAGTCATAAATCACTTTTCCAGCATTCTCATAACCAAAATTTGTTTGGTTCTCTTTGGAGAAAGAGTTACGATTGAAATATAAAAAATTACACCTAGCAGATTCTGGCTACTTTTCTTTATTCTTGTTTTTTCAAAAATGTAATATTCCTTTCCAATGTCTGGGACACTGTGGAATTGCACAGTGGTACCTGCTGCTTAAAGAAATGACTGAGTCCTCTGGTACAGGGGTCGCCAACCTTTTGGACCTCAGGGACCACCAACTCATAATTTTAAATCCCAGGGACCACTACCAGTTCTGTGGGTGTTGCCTAATTTATGGGTGTCGCTTGGTGGTCATGTGACTGGCTGGGCATGGCTTGTATGTAAATGTTATAAATATTTATATAAATATTGAATTTTTTTTTTTATAAAAGAGCAATTTTTACCCAAAATCAGGAAAAGCAGGCAGGCAGATTGAGTTGCTCACAGAATCAGAGTTTCATTCAGAGATCTATTTATTTGCCATCGGCAAGCTCAGTCTGTCACATAAAATTTGCTTGCAAGCAAACTCATAAAATTTACTCACAACACACCATGTATGTAAATATTGTATTTTTTTATTTAAAAAAAGAGCAACTTTTACCCCAAATCAGTCAACGCAGGCAGGCATATTGAGTTGCTCACAGAATCATTCAGTGATCTATCTATCTGCCATCGGCTAGCTCAGTCTGTTACATAAAATTTGCTTGCCATGAGTCTGCACTGAATAATAGAAGCTTCAGTCCTAAGGGAGGTTTGGCTGTGTTTAAAAGCAGAGTCGAAGATCTAAGGACTAGCTAGAAAGCAAGAAATCCAACCATTTCCTGCTTCCTAGCTAATCTAAATCTCCTGGCACAGCAGAACAGCTGATGGTTGGGGTGAGGGGAAGGAAAAATAGCAATTTAGCAGGCAAGTTTGCCAGGTAAGGAGTGAGTGGGCGGGGAGGGTTCCCGGAGGCCACATGGGCAGTGCAGCCTTGTGTTTCTGCACAGCCTGGATTAATTGCTTTGGGGGGAGTGCTCTGGGGGTGACATTTCTCTGCAGCCCACCAAAATTTTCTCGTGGCCCACCAGTGCCCCCACCAGTTGGCGACTGCTGTTCTGGTATGTCCATGCAGGAATATTCCCAGAAAATCCTATGATGTTTACATTCATCACAGATATTCTCCTTATTTATGGACCCAAGAGGTAGAATTATGAAGCAAATATCTAGAGAATCTGTGAAATATCCAGAGAAATAGCATTAATGTCGTGGTCACCAGTGAACTTAAGCTTCTCCCTATAATGGAGGGCTGGATCTGGCCTAAGGAGCTTAGATCTGGCCTGTGGGGCTGGCCTGGAAACAGCAAAGGACTGGCCCGCAGTGCCTCTGTCAGTGAAAATGGTGCTTTGGAGACTCTCCTGAGCTCTGTTTTCACTGGCAGAGCACTTGGGCCACCACAGGCACTCCTGACACAAGTGATGTTGAGCTGGCCATGCCCACCCTGGCCATGCCAACCTGCCCCCTCAAGGTCAAACACAACCCTGATGCGGCCCTCAATGAAATCAAATTTGACACCCCTGCTATTACTGATCTTGCTACTTTTTACATATGATGGGCACCTCATCAGAGGCTGCCTCATGGTGGTCCAAATATTGGTTGATTTATTTATCAATAAAGGAGAATATTTGTAGCTCAGGATGAAATGATTTATCTATTGAAATTAACAGCAGTTCTCCGGAGACTCAGGTCGAGGCTGCCCTGCTATCTGGGCATCCTTTTAAATGGGGATATAGTGCACAATTAAGACCATGGCATGTGGCATTGCCCTGCCCTTAGGATATGCTCAATTTCCTCACCAGAAGCATGCAAAGACAGGAACAGGCTGAGATTGTATGTGCCTGAAGGCCGGTGAAAAGGAAATGACACTACGAAGCATTGGTAAAACAATGCTATAAAAGCGTTTCTCCCACCACTCAGTTACAGAGAGTATACAAAGTGCTACTCCCCAGAGGTGGTATTCAGCAGCTTCTGACCAGTTCTGGAGAACTGGTAGTAGAAATTTTGAGTAGTTTGGAGAATCGGCAAATACCACCTCTGACTGACCCCACCCCAGTGGTGGGATTCAAAATTTTTTTACTACCGGTTCTGTGGGCATGGGCGTGGTTCTGTGGGCGTGGCAGGGGAAGGATACTGTAAAATCTCCTGTCAGAGGTGGTACTTGCCGGTTCTCCAAACTACTCAAAATTTCTGCTACTGGTTCTCTAGAACTGGTCAGAACCTGCTGAATACCACCTCTGCCCCACCCCCATCTATTCTCTCCCTGCTGAGTCCCAGCTGATCGGCTGGGTCTTCTTTTGTTGCCCTGCACAGGAGAATGGAGCTAGAAAGCAGTTTAGTAGGGTGGGGAGGGAATGGGGATTTTACAGTATCTTTCCCCTGCCATGCCCACCAAGCCACACTCACGAAGCCACACCATGCCACATCACACCCACCAAGCCACTCCCACAGAACCAGTAGTAAAAAAATTTTGAATCCCACCACTGCTACTCCTGCAATATGAGAGACAGCAGAACCACAAATATATTCTCAGACACAGGCAACACACATCCACCTGTCCTGTTTTGGACTTTCACAGATACATACTATGCAAGTGCCATATGGGCACACAGTCTGATTAGTCCCTCAGGAGAAAATGCACATAAATACACATATACAGAGATAGGACACATATGACTTCATTACAAAGAAGGAAAATATCAAAACCTCCTATGGCCATCAGTGGTAAAAGGAGTAGAAAAAAATTCCATGGACTTGCCCGTATGTTTCTATAGAGATATTTTAATATTGGTAAACATTTCCCTTAGTTCAAACTTTGAAACTGATCTTTTCATAGATCTATCGGCTTCTTCAACAGTTTAACTGGGCCTAAAAATGAAATGTCCTTGCCTTGCCTAAAATAGTGCACTTATCTTTTCTTAGAAAGTGAGAGAGAAAGGTTTGGTGCTCATACAACATTATTATTAAGCCAGCATTGTGCATATTACTAGTATATCACTGACATAGCTCTGATGTAACAGCTACAAGAATAGTGCCATTACACAAATGTTGTTATTGTGTAAGAAAATTCCAGGCATGAACGTTTTAAAATAGAATGGATTTTTCCAGAAGAGTTTTAGTTTGATTAGGTATCATGATCTGTTATGATTGAAAAAAGAGCACTTGTTAGGAGGATATAAAGTAATAATTTCAAATTCAAAAGCCTGTTTCAAGGTCAAAACAGTCACTTCACTCCAAAATGTTGCTTTGTTTTCAAAGCTGGGTGTCATGGTAATTCCAGAAGACCTTTGAGCTCCGAGTTTTCTTTTTAACTTGAAACAGAATTGCTTCAAAGTCAAAGCTCCAAAATAACAATGTGTTTGTAATGTGAAACAGTTTCATATCTGAAACAATTATTTTGTGCTCAAAATTGTTTTTTTTTTTCCAAATCCAAAACAATTTAGAATTCAAAAGTGTTTTAAGCCAGTAGTATATGTTCTAATAAAATCCTTTTCTTATAGGTGGCCTACTCCTTGTTCATGAAAAGTGTAAACCTAAGCGGATGGCCTAGAGTAGTAGCTGAAGATGTGATTCAGCAGGCTCACCGGCTGAAAAATGAGATGTTTGTGATGGGAGGAAAGATCAAAGGAAAAACCCTGCTCCCTTTACCAGAGAACATGGCTGCTCTGGACAGTGTCTCAGAAGTCTTTGACAGGTGGATGCCATTCAGTTATGTCTGCCACCTTCTGTAAATTTGTGGAGTATGAGAGAGGATAGGCATTACAAATAAATAGATGCATATACTATTAAATGGCAATTGTTATAATCACCTAAATGATATGTGGGTATATTCAGTGAGCCCTTATGTCAGTCTCCTGTAGCACCTTGTTCCCTTCACTTATTGAGGAAATCACACATTGTCCATTCATTCTTCAATGTTTATTCATTTCTTGTCCAGCTGCCGTCAAAAGATTCCAAAGTTTTCATTCCAAAGTTTATATAATGTGTCCTTCTATTTGAGTGTGCTTATATGCAGAATCCAATTTACAAAATTGAACCCAATCCCATAATCTGGATCTTCATTAGGGAATGTTTTAGCTTTTTATTTACAAAATAGAATAGAATAGAATAGAATAGAATAGAATAGAATAGAATAGAATAGAATAGAATAGAATAGAATAGAATAGAGGTGAAACTCGAAAAATTAGAATATCGTGCAAAAGTTCATTTATTTCAGTAATGCATCTTAAAAGGTGAACCTAATATATGAGATAGATTCATAACATGCAAAGCAAGATAGTTCAAGCCGTGATTTGTCATAATTGAGATGATTATGGCTTACAGCTCATGAAAACTCCAAATCCACAATCTCAGAAAATTAGAATATTGCGAAAAGGTTCAATATTCTAGGCTCAAAATGTCCCACTCTCATCAGCTAATTAAGCCATAACACCTGCAAAAAGTTCCTGAGCCTTTAAATGGTCTCTCAGTCTGGTTCAGTAGGAATCACAATCATGGGAAAGACTGCTGACCTGACAGTTGTGCAGAAAACCATCATTGACACCCTCCATAAGAAGGGAAAGCCTCAAAAGGTAATTGCAAAAGAAGTTGGATGTTCCCAAAGTGCTGTATCAAAGCACATGAATAGAAAGTTATGTGGAAGGGAAAAGTGTGGAAGAAAAAGGTGCACAAGCAGCAAGGATGACTGCAGCCTGGAGAGGATTGTCAGGAAAAGGCCGTTCAAAAGTGTTGGGGACTTTCACAAGGAGTGGACTGAGGCTGGAGTCAGTGCATCAAGAGCCACCACACACAGATGGATCCTGGACATGGGCTTCAATTGTCGTATTCCTCTTGTCAAGCCACTCCTGAACAACAAACAATGTCAGAAGCGTCTTACCTGGGTGAAAGAAAAACAGAACTGGTCTGTTGCTCCATGGTCCAAAGTCCTCTTTTCTGATGAGAGCAACTTTTGCATCTTATTTGGAAATCAAGGACCCAGAGTCTGGAGAAAGAATGGAGAGGCAAGATGTTTGAAGTCCAGTGTGAAGTTTCCACAGTCTGTGTTGATTTGGGAAGGCATGTCATATGCTGGTGTTGGTCCACTGTGCTTCATTAAGTCCAGGGTCAACGCAACCATCTACCAGGAGATTTTGGAGCACTTCATGCTTCCTTCCACAAACGAGTTTTATGGGGATGCTGACTTCATTTCCCAGCAAGACGGCACCTGCCCACATTGCCCAAAGCACCAAAACCTGGTTCAGTGACTGTGGGGTTACTGTGCTTGATTGGCCAGCAAACTCGCCTGACTTGAACCCCATAGAGAATCTATGGGGCATTGCCAAGAGAAAGATGAGAGACATGAGACCAAAGAATGCAGAAGAGCTGAAGGCCGCTATTGAAGCATCCTGGTCTTCCATAACACCTCAGCAGTGCCACAGGCTGATAGCTTCCATGCCATGCCGCATTGAAGAAGTAATTGCTGCAAAAGGGGCCCAAACCAAGTACTGAGTACATATGCATGCTTATACTTTTCAGAGGTCCGATATTGTTTGATGTACAATCCTTGTTTTATTGATTGCACGTAATATTCTAATTTTCTGAGATTGTGGATTTGGGGTTTTTGTGAGCTATAAACCATAATCATCTCAATTATGGCGAATCATGGCTTGAACTATCTTGCTTTGCATGTAATGAGTCTATCTCATATATTAGTTTCACCTTTTAAGTTGCATTACTGAAATAAATGAACTTTTGCACGATATTCTAATTTTTCAAGTTTCACCTGTAGAATAGAATAGAATAGAATAGAATAGAATAGAACACTTTATTGGCCAAGTGTGATTGGACACACAAGGAATTTGGTATATGATGCTCTGCAACAGAAAATATATTGGACAGAGGAATCCTACTTCTCACACTATGATGTCTTATTTAGGCTATACATATGATCTGTTAAGTATTTAATCAAATGCTAAGATTATTTCCACTTTACTATTAAGTCTTCTCTGTACTTTTTTTCAAGTCTACCTGCTACTGTGGACAGTTCCCTGCTACACTCCATTGAAACAATAATTATTGACTGGTCTCATCAGATCCGAGATATCTTGAGTAAGGATTCTGCCCAGCCTCTCCTGGATGGTTTAAACCCATTACCCAGAGTAGAATTTGATTTCTGGTTCAGTAGGCAGGTCAATCTGCAATGCATAAATGAGCAGGTAGGCTAAAGGGCTGCTTTCAGATTTGCAAGGACATCAGCCTATGGTACTGAAGACTGACATGTTTTCTGATCTGGCTTTTGCTTTTCCCCCTCAGCTTTACGCGCCTCAAGTCAAAAAGATTGCTGACATTTTAGAGCGAGCAAAAAGCTGCTATTGGCCAGCACTTAAGAATGTCTTCAGGGATGTATCTGCAGGTAAACTATTTGCTAGAAAATCTACTTGCGTAACCAGTGGTGGGATTCAATTTTTTTTACTACCGGTACTGTGGGCGTGGCTTAGTGGATGTGGCTTGGTGGGCTAACCTGCTTTCCAGCTCTGGTTCTTCTGTGCAGGGCAACAAAAGAAGACCCAGCCAATCAGCTGGGACTCAGGAGGCAGAGAATAGATGTGGGGCGGGGCCAGCCAGAGGTGGTATTTGCCGGTTCTCCGAACTACTCAAACTTTCTGCTACTGGTTCTCCAGAACTGGTCAGAACCTGCTGAATACCACCTCTGTGCATAACCTATGTAAGTAGCTGTTGCATGTGATTCTAGAAATCAAAGGAATAGCAACCAACGTAATATAATATACTGTATTTTACAACCATATTTTTTTAAACAGAGGATTTCCAGGGCCTATTGCTCTCCCTATTACCCTTCCTTTCCCCCTCTTTCAGATTCCTGCATTTGCAATGTTCCAAGTCCAACCATTATTATGAAAAAATTATATTTAAAAAATTAATCAGCTCTCCTCCTCTTCTTAATTCACTTATTCTCAAGCATTCCTTTTATTCAGGATTGAGAGAAGCCGATGATATTAACCTATATTTGCAGCCTCTAAAAGTTACACTTGAGGAAGTGGAACAAGCTGACTATCACCAGGTATGTCAAAAATAAAGAAATAATGTTTTGAGACCCACTATGGGGAACCTTACGGCCACTAAATCACTTTTAAAAGTCATACTGACCTTTTCAGCTGCGGGACTTCACAAGTAGAAATGGCCTACCATCTGCTTCTCTGGCTAGATACTATGGGCAATGAAGTCCAACACATCTGAAGATCACTAGGCTGGGTGAGGAGCTGTATGCGATAATAGCATGAGAGAATTCTCTGGAAGATACTATCACACAAAGATCAAGTAAAGATCCTGACTACATTGTTTGGGATTAAACTAAAACTTGAAATCGTGAAGGCCTGGGGGGAGAGGGGAATGGCTGATTCCAAAATGACTGGAAACAAGCTATTGCCACTTCCTACACAAACAATGATTAGTCCTCACAAAATCCAAATATTTTAGAAAGGCAATCATGACTTGTAGATAGGGACCATAAGCAGAAAATATAGCTTGGCAACACTTATGTTTATTATGATCAACTTGCACAAATCTACTGAAATATAAGGGGTCACGTATGGTTCCATTGAAGGCCCTCCTACATACAGCTTGAAGTGTAAGACTTTATCAGTAAAACTTAATTCTTGTCGTCCTCTTATGCCTCTGTATTCCTGGAATGTTTTAAGCTGGGGAGAATCTTCTCACAACACATTCTAAGTTCTCTTCGTTCACCATGAAGAGAGTAGGGAGTAGGAAAAGCCATTTGGGGGACATTCTATGCAACTGACAACTTTTGCCCATAGAGTGCTGCCTAGAGCAAGGTTTCCTAACCTCAATAACTTTAAGATTGTGGACTTCAATTCCTAGAATTCCACAGCCAACATTGGTCTTAGAGAATCTCCTTGCCCTGACTTAGCATGCAAGCACAATCCTCCATGTGATTATTAAAATGAGAAGGAGGGTAAACTGATTCATTATGTTGAGAGCATTAACTGATTCATTATGAGAGCATTATTCATTATTCATTATGGGAGTGTCCTACCAAATTCTGTACCTGTCAGTAGTGGTGTCCCCCAAGGCAGTGTTCTAGGACCAACTCTCTTCATACTCTACATAAATGACCTCTGTGATCATATTAAGAGCAACTGCTTTCTTTTCGCTGATGATGTAAAGCTGTTCAATATCACAGACAATACTGCTATCCTTCAAAAAGATCTTGACTATGTATCAGAATGGTCAAACAAATGGCAACTTCAAATCTCAACAAATAAATGCTCTGTCTTACATACTGGCAAAAAAAAAATCAGAAAATAAAATACAAGCTGAATAGTCAAGATCTTGTTGATCATCCAAGCTCTGTAAAGGACCTTGGAATACTCATCTCTAATGATCTAATTGTTAGAGCCCACTGTAACTACATAGCCAAAAAGGCATTAAGAGTTGTTAACCTAATCCTACGTAGCTTTTTCTCTGGTAATATCACACTACTAACTAGAGCATACAAAACATTTGCTAGACCAATACTCGAATACAGCTCATCGGTCTGGAACCCACATTATGTATCTGATATTAGCACAGTTGAGAAAGTCCAGAAATATTTCACAAGAGTTCTCCACTCCTCTACTCGTTGTAGAATACCTTATGCCACCAGACTTGAAATTCAAGACCTAGAAAACCTTGAATTATGCCATCTTCGGTCTGATCTAAGTATGGTATATAAAATCATACATTGCAATGTCCTACCTGTCAATGAATACTTCAGCTTCAACCATAACAACACAAGAGCACACAATAGATACAAACTCAAGGTTAACCGCACCGAACTTGATTTCAGGAAATATGACTTCAGCAGCAGAGTAATCAATGTCTGGAATACTCTACCTGACTCTGTAGTTTCTTCCCTAAACCCCCAAAACTTTAACCTTAGACTGTCTACTATTGACCTCACCCCTTTCTTAAGAGGTCTGTAGGGGGTATAAGCACACCAACGTGCCTACCGTCCCTGTCCTATTGTTTCTTTTATTTTTCTTATATGTACCCATTTCATGTATTCATAACTATGTATATACTTATACCTATTATCTTGTAAGCAATTGACAAATCAAATAAATCAAATAAATAGATAAATGGATGTTAGTTGCTTCTACTTCTTTAGAACGTTTTCCTGAGGTTCTGGGAATGAGGATGCTTTGGGTGAGTGCAAAATTTAGGATAAGCTTTCTGAAAGGTGCTTTTTCAAGAGACAGCTGGACTTTCTGGTTTTTCTTTTTTTCTTTAAGATGTTTTGCTTCTCATCCAAGAAGCTTCTTTTTTCAAAGAAAAAAAGGAAAATCAAAAAGTCCAGTTGCCTCTTGAAAAAGCTCATTTGGGACAACCATAACCTGGATGATTGAGAATCTCCATAGACACTTAAGGGTAAGCTGTGCTTGTTTATACTGTAGTTTATAGTTGCTCAATTATCGTTCTTTTTCCCTAGCCTGAGGAACACTGTTCACACATTCAGAAGCATGAATAGGATTTTCAGATTAGCAAAGATGATTTTGATCAGCACACCATAAAAATATGCAATAATATTAAAATGTTTATTTCACCTTGTTGAAGCTTCTCTTCTGCTGTTTCCATACAGGTGTCTTCGCACATCAATAGCATCATGTACACAGTATGCTTGATCTGGGCTAATTCTGAATATTACAACATTCCATCCCGGGTCATTGTCATTTTGCAGGAGATTTGTAATCTCTTCATTGAAATGGTATTTTACTATGGAAATTAAAAATGCTTAATTGAGAAGGGGTTTTCCTTATCAATTTGATGTTTGTGACCACTGTAAGGGTTTAGCCACAGAAACGATGAAAATGAAATAATGAAACCAAGCTTCTCTTATTATTCTTTAAATATACTTACATTATATTATTTTTCAAAAGAAATGAAGAACAAAAATGTAGAACAAAATGTCAGTCTAAAATCATGACATGTACAATTTATTCTGAAAAGATTTACAGATATAGTTAAGCAATCTGGTGACAAATTTGACTGAATTTGTTTATCACTAAAAAATTTCCAGGACTGTTATTGTTGTATTATTTTTTTCAGCCTGGGCAATTTCCTACAGCTTTAAATAGAATCCAGTAAAAAAAAAATCTATTTTAGTTTCCCAATACTTTGAATTATAAATCTATCTGACAATAAGTGAACCAATTTCTTGTGATGAGTTAGTTTATGCGCATTAGGAGGTATAAACAGTAAACCAAATTCAGGATTATAGTACTATAAAAAAATTATGAGAAGTTTTCCCAATTACCTCAAAAACTTTCAAACAAAAGCACTGTCTAGCCAGGCACCGTTACCAAAGATGATATTGATTTCTTTACAACTTCTAGAATCGATCTAAAGAGCTGCAATTTATGTAATGTAAACTTAGTAGAATGTACTACCACTGACAGATTATTTTTATAATCTTGCTTGCTTGCCTGCTGAAATAGATTGAAAAGGAGTTTTATAACACAAATCATTTCAAATGAAATTTATCATTACCCGTTCTTCTTAAGTTGTTTAAGGCTTCCAAGAAAATCTCAAATATAAATGTAGCATATTTCTCTTAGTGTTGATAGATCAAGTGACTAAAGAGTGGTGCAGAATTAAGGAAAGATCATCACTCTCACCCACTTTCTTTACGGCATCTCCCCCTTGCACTGGGCATTCAAGGAAAGTGTGGGTCTCATGAATCGGAACAATAATAATAAAAGTCATTCAGCTTTGAAGTATCAAAAAAATGCTGTGACTCTTTTTTATTCTTCTTACAATTTAGTCTGATGGTTCAATATAAGTTTTTAGAAATTATTTCAGTTAATTCAAGATTGCTGAATTAATGTTGCCCAGAATTTTTATTTGACAATCAAAGGAAAAAAATGAAGGAGCAAGCTTCCTTGATCTGCAGTGTTAAAGATGGAAGACAACCTTGCATGTGATTGATATGCCATTACAGCCCCTTGTGCATTCAGGGTGTGGGCTCCAGTTTATATGAGATTTGAAAACAATTTGCCCTGATACTAAATACTGATTTTAGAGATTGAGGGACTTTGCAAATCAACCCAGGTAATTTGCCAGTAAAGAAGCACTGTGAGAGAAGCATTCCAGATGATGTCTGAACATTTCATCCAGAGAAGGGAATAGACTAGGTAGATCCAGGATGGGGAATCTTTACTTGTCAACAACTCTGGGCCTTCTCTCATAAATTCTGCTTTCTACTCTTTGCTATTGCTATTCCATAACCCAATCTGAGGCATTTCTACTAGATAGTTCAGTTCTATGCTGAAAGGAACTTAAATACCAGCACAAACAAAGGAGATGTTCATCTGGTAACTATGATACTGAAACAACCCTTCAAGCAGGACACCATTGATTGATAAGATGTTAATGACATTTCAGTTGCAGAGTCTGGTTTTATAAGCCCTGTTCATCTTTGTTTGCCTCTCTTCCTGTTTAGACACGTAACTTTTTGAGTCCTGAGGAAGTTCTGAAAGGTTTGCAAGGCGAAATTGAGGAGGTTTTATCTGGAATCAAGGTGGCCATTGCTGTGATTGAGAAACTCTACAAGACCTATGACCTTTGCTCCACCGATATGATGCCTTCTTTTTTTAAGGTTAGCCACAACAGCAAGAGCAGCAGACCCTGATGAATCTTGGAGGGAATATTACTGTAAGCTTCTCGGAGCACGGGAAAGAAGAGGGTGGTTTGCAAAGTATTAGTATCACATAGGAAGTCCTTAGTTAACAACTATAATTGGCACTGGGAACTCCGTTGCTAAGCGATGTGCTCACAAAGTGAAAAAAAAATCACATGATTGTGCCAACATACGACAGCAGTCCTGGAAGTTGCTAAGCATTATGTCATATGATCACAATTTGTAATGTCCTGCTGGCTTCCCCCTTGATTTTCTTCTCAAAAGCCAGTGGTGAAGATCACAAATGGCAATTACATGACCACAGAATGCTGCAAATGTTGGAATTGTGTGCCAGTTGCCAAGTGCCCAAATTGTCATCGTGCAATTGGGGAGAGCCTGCAATAGCTGCAACTTAAAGGACCAGCCATAAATTTCCTCATTAACTTCAAATAGTTGCTGAACAATTGGTGATTAATGGAAGACTGCCTCTATAAAACATCAGCATGTACTTCCTTTGTCAGGAAATATCTGCCCTAATGAACTTAGAGATAAATTGGCAAATGTATCCTGTTGCCAGGAATTCAGCCGTCACCAACTTTTTACAATCAAAAAACAAGATTCTCACCAAAATTTTAAGCAGAATAAGGTATTAGGATATGGGACAGCTAAACTGCTGAAAAACAATATGTAGAGGCAACATATATTCATCTACCATGATTGGATCATCTTTCCATCACCCATGTGCATACCTTGGAAAGAAAGAGCAGTCACACGAATTACATTATTTCATTGAAGGGTCCATATATGGGCACCAATAGCATAAATTGGAACGAATGTAAGAAGACAAGTTCTTGCAAACATTTCCTACCTTTTTTTTTGAGACCTGATATTAGGTATTGCAGCAAAATGGGCGATAAATGAATTTAATAAATAAATAAAATATTTTTATTTATGTTTTCAGGATAAAGAACCTCAGTTCTGGGAATTTCCCTCCACTCTTGTCTTTACAAGAATGAATTTATTTTTTCACAGATTGAAGACCATAGAGGTAGGAATGAAGTAGCTGCTATAAAATGGGAAAGGACTGCAATAATAATTAGCATAAAATTATATATTCTTCTAGAAAAAAAGCAGATTATTTATATAACATATCAGTAGTTATAAAAATCTAAACTTTTAAATCCTACTCCATTTTTAAAAAATTCTGGAATTAGAGAAAATCATTTTGTGAACAATAGCGCTTTTAAAAATAAACATTTTTTAAAAAAATCTGTGAATAACATGGTTTTATGTCTTTTTAAGGAACTTTACATGACTGCAATTGAATTTCTCAAATTGGAGAAAATTGAACTGGGAGGTGTAAGAGGCAACATCCTAGGGAGTTTGGTGCTCCAAATTTATGAAGAGGTTCTTGAACATGTGAAAGTTTTTGCAGAATGCAAATATGATCCATTAGATCCAGCAGATGAGGTTGGTCCTTTTATGACAAAAACAGATGTACTAATAAAAACGGATTGATTATTTACTTGGTATAATCCAGGAAATCCTGGTATTTATAATCGTTAGAGAACAAATACATTTCTTGTAATATAAATTGGTCCAAATGCTTCTCTGATTGGGAGTGAGAATTAATAACCTCTGCAAGTCCATATATATAGATATTGCCTGATCTAATTTGGTCTATTACTTTTGTTATTTAAAGCAATTTGATGAAGATTATGCACAGTTTGAGATCAAAATCCAGGATTTGGATAGGCGATTGGGCACCATTTTCTATCAAGGCTTTATTGATTGTTCCAGTTTTGAATCAGCTGTCAAGGTACCCATATTCCTGTGAAGCTTTGCCTGTTTCTTATCTAACACCTGATAGTACGACAAGCAGCTGTTTCTGTTCTTACCCCCCAAAAAACCCTTTTTATGACCAGCTAACCTGGAAGATTTTCCAGTTCTATCTTTGACCTGAAGAACAAAAATTGTTTTTCTAATCTGTGGTCAATATGGAATAGCATCACTGTGACTCTTTCAGAATTAAACAACTCCCAAGATCAATCCCCACCAATATATTTAACTCCATCCTAGTCCTCCAGAGATTGGGTAGACCAGTCCCACCATTGTCTGTTTTTCAGAGAATAGAGGACACTTTACTGACTTGACAACAGACTGAAAGTATTTCCAGAATTATTCGTTTCACAAATCAGAAGAATTCTAATAGCACTTTTCAGAGTAATAAATTTGATTAGGGAACATAACTTTTATGAACTATTGGTCACTCATCAGATGTCAATTGTAGTCCATGAAAGTTTTGGCTATTAAGCAAATTTATTAGGCTGAAAAGTTATATCAGAATTTTTGTTGTTGTCTACCATAGACTAAACATGATTCTCCTTTTACAATGTCTGCAATGAGAAGCACCAGATTTCTTTCACATAGAATAATGAACTTTATGGATTTTAATTAACAATCAAAATCTTGGGATCAAGAAATGGGTAAATGAAATCTCCCTGCTTCAAACTAATTATAATTAGGATTTTAAAAGATTTATCAGAAGTTAATACAGATTTGAAATGTATGTAATCGTGTTCATAGCATATTCCATTACTATCATCATCAGTAAAATACAGTTTCAAGAAATGGGCTGTTCTTTTGTTACGTTTAAGATCTAGACCTAGAAAACCTAGATCTACGCCGCCTTCGGTCCGATCTAAGTATAGTATATAAAATCATACATTGCAATGTCCTACCTGTCAATGAATACTTCATCTTCAACCATAACAAGAGCAAACAATAGATACAAATTCAAGGTTAATCGCACCAAACTTTATTGCAGGAAATACGACTTCAGCAACAGATTGGTCAATGTCTGGAAAACTCTACCTGACTCTGTGGTTTCTTCCCTAAACCCCAAAAACTTTAACCTTAGACTGCCTACTATTGACCTCACCTCTTTCCTAAGAGGTCTGTAGGGGGCGTGCATAAGCGCACCAACGTGCCTACCGTCCCTGTCCTATTGTTTCTTTTATATATATTTTTATTTTTCTTATATGTATCCATGTAATCATAACTATGTTTTTTCTTATGCCTATTATCTTGTAAGCAATTGACAAAAATAAATGAAAAATAAAAATAAATATCCCTTGTCTGATTAGCAGTTTAAAAACACTGATGTCAGGGTATCATTTTGAGGAAAACAGTGAAAAATGATGCAGGGTTTACATGCACAAAAATATTAATTCACCCATACTCCTATGAGCATTTTATCCCTAATACATTGGTAGACAACAAAGGAAATAATGAGTTGTTGCAAAAAGAGTTAATACTGTACTTGGAGTAGAGAACAATTTTGTAAGATGATGCTGACCCTTTTTTTTTTAAGAGGGAATTGCCTGGTAAGCTCTGATTGTTTTTATGATAGCTACAAAATTTTAGAATTGCTAAAACCATAAGATAGCAATAAAGCATTATTACCACGAACGAGGAAAATATATTCTAAAGAACAGTTTGATTCATGCTGCACAAATCACATATTGTGTCCCAGTTTCTTTGTGTAGGAAGTAGATTCCTAAAGGCCAAGCAGCACAAGGAAAGAGACAGATAGTAGCTTTCACTCTGAATATAGCACAATGGAGGCATTGTTATTTGTGCTGTTGCATTCCTTGAATCTCTTCCATGGTTACCTTGGTTCACACTTCCTTTCTTTTTTGACACATACATTGCACTGAGTTTTTTATTGGAAATTAAACGCACACAGTAAAATGGGCCAAATTAATTTGTTAGATTTTTTTAAAATTTCATCTTTCTTATTTTTTTTTAAACAAATTTTATTAATTTTCAAAAACAATACACAAACAAACAAAACATAAAACATCTTTTCTAAAAACTGCTTATTAAGTTTTAACAAAACAAATGAAAGACCTTGTTTAAGTACAGCATAGTGCCAAATTATCACATTTCCATACAAACACAATTTAATGTGCATCTTATGTATTCAACTTCATATCTTATTACTCTTTTTCCAACTTCTCACTATTTTTCCCTTTACTTCTATTCAATTTTATTCATTAAACTTATACTTTCATCTGTCTTATTTACAATTTCATATGTTCTTATCCAACATTCTTAATTCTCAATAAACAAACATAAACAAACAAAACACGTTACATGAAAACATAAAACTTCTTTTTAGAAAGTGGCTTAACCCTAAGTTACATCTTTTTGTACAGACATAAATCAAATTCATGCTCACCTTATATACTATTTCATATCTTATTTAACATTCTATAGTTTTCTATATATCTTCTCCCCTCTTTTAACTCTCTTAATTCTATTTTATTTACTTCATCTCAATTTAAATCATTATACTTGTATCTTTTGTCCGTTCTTTTTCAATTATCTATTTATCTTTTCTCTTTAATACAAACTTTTTCCTGTAATCAGTGGTTGAAGTATGATGCCTTTCTATTTTCCCCCCAAATTTAACACTTAAAATAATACATAATTTCCATTCTGATTCTGCTTAGTACATTCTACGTAACATTTTAAAATAAAAACATAAAAAGCTTATAGTATAGTAAAAACAATGTTCCATAACAAATTAATTAATTAAACTCTATTATTAAATCTTAGACATTTTACACATTCCCTACAATATTCTATTAACACATATAATATTCCAATTTTCTAACTCTATTTCAAATACAAATACTACAATACAATCTTATGTACTTTTGCAGAATCTTGTATTTTACCCTTTGTCTCTAAAAAAAACCCTGTTTTTTAACATCTTGTTTTAAGCCTTTATAACTTCTCTTTCCTTTTTCCCTTCTTTTCTTGTCGAATCTAGCCTTTTTACCCCCCCCCATCTCTCCATCTCCACCCTCTTAGTCTCCCCTCTCTGTTGTATTCCTCTTTTCTGTTGCTTTCTGACATTATATCGATTTTTCACCTTATTTTTCCCTTTCTTGGTTGTTTTTTTTGGTCTTGAATTCTCCATTTTCTTTTCCCTTTTTCCCTTTTCTTCGTCAACTAAAGTTGTTTGTCCATTAAAGATGGCTTCTTCTTCTTCATCCCAGCTTTTTTGTTACTGTATTTCCTGATAAGTAGAAATCGCCATTTCTAAGAAGTGAAAAACAGATCCAGAAGAGCCCTTGCCTTCTTGTTCCTCTTCTTTTAGCTTTTTAAATTCCATTTTCAATTCTTCCACAGGTAATGCCATTGTGAGATTTTTTTAAAAACAATCCAAATGTTTTTAGTCTTTCAAAAGATAGTTTGCAAAAGTCCCAAAGTCATCAAGCAATCAAAATCAACACAAACTGTTTCATTTAGCACTTTCTTCTTTTAATACTTTCTCTTCCTGGGGTAGAGTTCAATTACACAATTCCAAAATGATTTTTTTAGAAATCTTATTGCAGTTTAGTCTCTGATCTTATAAGCAGTCTCCTCCAGCAAAATCTTAGTATAAATCATTTACCTCTCCCTTCCCACTTATAGCAAAAAGATTTTGATTTTTAAATATCAATGTTCAGAAATCTTTAATGTCCCCTTGGCTTTAATTTTCAAAATTAGTTACCTTCTGTTGCCAAAGTGGGTATTTCTGATTTCCATCTGCTATCTCTGTAGGGAAGGAGAGTGAAAAATACAACAACAAACTTTCCCTTTTCACTTTCATCCACAGCTTTTTACGATCTTCTTGGGAAACAATGTATCCTTTAGAAAGCTAAATTTCCAGGGTATTCAGATGTTACTTATTGTCCCGG
This sequence comes from Pseudonaja textilis, assembly GCF_049901715.1. Taxonomy (NCBI): domain Eukaryota; kingdom Metazoa; phylum Chordata; class Lepidosauria; order Squamata; family Elapidae; genus Pseudonaja; species Pseudonaja textilis. The sequence goes on along the minus strand of NC_141991.1, from coordinate 110,726,731 downwards.
TTCAGCTAAAAACTTTCACTTTCTCAACTTCCTCCTGCACAAACTTGTCCAGCTGAGAGGTTCTTTGTGGTGGCCATTTGGAAGTTAAGCCAGCTGAGGAAGGGGGTTGCGATGCCCCCGGACCCCTGCCTGGATCTCCCCTGTCTTCAGTTATCTCTACGGGATAACTATAGCCTCCAAATGCAGCTGGATCGGAGGCACTCCAGCGGCGAGCGCAGCAGGGATCACGCACAATTGCGAATTCTTGCTGCTGCCGAAGCCTGACAAACCGGAACTCACCTTGGTTCACACTTTCTTGTACATCTTCAATAACTTGCAAATCGTACCACTACAGCACAAAAGAAGACAGTGGAACCAATGTTATTTTGTACAGGCAGTTGGTTCTTTTTGTTATCTTTAAGTTTCCAATCTTATTTATCCATTTACCATGTAGGCTACTGCCACTGATATCATCAGCGCTTACTTCCTCATACGCACACATAAATATGCATGGTAATTCTCTTAATTACTGTTGTTTATCTCAGCAATTTTACTGGCACTGTTCAATACAGTTCTGAACATACTTAGTAGTCACAGAATAATATCATTTGAAAAAAAAACAATATTGGAGATAAAATAGCACTTCTTAAAGAACTCAAAACATTTCTGCAGATGTATATTGAAAGTTAAGGGATATATTCCCTATATGTATAAGTATATACACCCACACTTACGCACACACACTTATTTGTACCACTTTTCTTCTCCAGCAAATCCATATGTTTTCATCTCTGTTGGAACGACCATTGATCAAAGCAGATGCCGCTCCCCACTACACTACACTTTTGGAGATGTTTGATGTTGAATTGGACAATGCAAAGATTTTGTATGATGCCCAGATAGAAGCTGCTCAAACTGGTGATCATGTGCCTCCCATTAGCAAAAATATGCCACCTGTTGCTGGGCAACTGAAATGGGCTTTAGAACTCCAGGAACGATTGCAGATCCCAAGGAAAGAGTTGCATGCCATTGATCATCCGTAAGTAATAATCTGTCATTCTACAGACTGTCCGGTCTTTAGTAATATTTTCCCTGGAGTAGAATTACAAGCTATTAGCTTTATTCAAGCTAATGTTAAATAAGTTCTATTTCCCTTCTGGAACTGAGGGATTTCTTTCCTCTTTGCAGGGTAATGGTCAGTTCTGAAGCCAAACTGATATATGGAAAATATGATGAGATGATACGTTTGCTGAAAGGTTACCGTGAAAGAATTTATGCAGAGTGGATTGCCAGAGTTGACAGAGACTGCCAGTTCAATCTAGAGCAACCACTGATCCAAAGAGATCCAGAAACAAGACTTATTCGTGTCAACTTCAGCAAAGAGGTTGGTAAAGAAAGCAGAAGCATGCTAGCATCATTTCACTTCAATGGTCAGCTTGATTGCAAGTTTTTAGCCTTCTCCAAAATGGCAGACAGTAGATGTGTAGGACTGTCAGTTCCTCTGATACTCAGTCAGCATTGACTCTTCCATCTGGGAATGATGGGTATGATCTAATATCTATGTGTTGTGATTCCGGAGTTGGAATCTGTTCCGTTGGCAGATGTGAGCTCAAGCGAAGAGGACATGGCAGTGAATTATGAGCCAGCACTGCTGAGCAATTTGGATTGTAGTCAGGATGAGGAAATGGATTTAACTAGGAGAGATGAACCTGATTTAATAGAGATGTCAGGACCTTCGACCTCCTCTGATTCTTCTCCTCTGGCTGAGCAACAGCCGGGAATAGCTAACCAGGAACACATGCAAGAGTTTTCCAGCGAGGAGGAGAGTTTTGAAAGATCCTGGTTAGATGTGAGAAACAGACGGTGGATGAGGCGTCAATCTCAATTAGGGAGGAGGCGTCGAGCCAGTGACTAATTAAGGAGATTAACATGCCCCCATAGAGGATAAAAGGAAACAGCTTGGCTGGCGAGCTTTGCCAGAAGCAAAGTGATTTTTTGGGAGTGAACACTTGAAGTGGACTCTTTGAGGCTTTGGGATTTATAGCCACATCAGGTTTGCCGGACAGAGTTTGGATTTATTGCTGAGGACTGAAGATACTTCATCGGTCCTCTTGTGAGAGTTTGCTTTTTGGTTTGTGATATTTTGGAACTGCTTGTTTCGTTTTGCCCTCCTGCATTTAAAGGGGAGACATAACATCTATGTATGATGCTTCTTTAGTATGCAATGACTGATCCTAGTAGAATCTTTCTCAGAATGATAGTCTGTTATATAGCAGAAAGAAGTACATTACAGGATTTTGAAATTAATTCTGTTTAAATGACATCGATCAGATTGGTTTATGAGCTTTCAAGCTTTACAGTACCTTGATTGTATTGGTACATCAGACAATATGTTATTCATTTGATTACTGAATATCCAAAACCTTTTGCTACTCAGTAAAACCTGTAAGAGTTACTTATACAGGCTGAAACTTTGGGATGGAAAGAAATGGGCCTTAGTTACTATCACCCCCAAATTTGGATCCTTATAGTTGTGCATTGAAAGGGAAGCTTCCTCAGCAACATGAATAGCAATTAGACTTAAATATTAGCTACATACATCTTTATGTGGAAAACAGAATTGAACATATTTGAACATTATAGGAAAGGATAATGTAGTGTATTTAAATAAAGACTTCTAGGGCAATGTTCCTATTGGTTAACAGAAGCAATGATACAATTGGTTAGTAACATTAGTACCTGATTGGCCGCAAATAGCGGTGGGAAGTTTAACTAAGTGTCATTGGTTACGAGCCATGGAGCAGCCACTATAAAAAGGGCTGCTGTGGTTCGACTGCAGTTGAAGTTACTGATATTATTAAAGAGCTGAATTCAACTCCGGTCTGCGAGTCTCTTTACCGACGACAGAATACTGGTGACAAGGATGGGATTAAAGAGACAAAGACTGTAAGCCCATGGCAACAACAGCCGAAGGACCAATGAGATGGTCGGCAACAATTCGCCACCCGCACCGTTCAACCCAGCTGAAGAAGACTGGGAGTCGTACATTGACAGATTCCTGATGTTTTTAGAAAGCAACGAGCTGCAAGGAATCACCGACCAAAGGAAGAGAGCTGTATTCCTAACGCATTGCGGTCCAACTGTTTTTAAAATGGCCAAAGCGTTAGCAAGACCAAATGATGTTAAACAGATGGCATGGCCAGACCTGAATTGGATGTTGAGGAACCATTACGCAGCGGCCGTATCCAACCTAATTAGAAGACACGAGTTTTACAAGCACGACCAACTAGAAGCCGAGAGCATTGGAGACTTCATAGCAGCATTAAGAGACATTGGGGGCGCATGCGAATTCCTCAACATGGACGAAGCCATGGGGGATCGCATAGTCCTTGGACTAAGAGACGCAACCTTACAGAGCAAACTACTAAACTGACCAAACATCACCGTCAATGAAGCCATTGCTGAAGCAGCTGCCGCTGAAGCCAAAAAGAAATCTGCAGCAAAAATGAAGCAGATGAATATGGCGGGCAGCCCGAGCATGAACAAAGAGAAGAAGTCAGAGGGAACCAAAAAGCACGCTGCCATGACTTCCCACCATGAGGACATCGATCATCAACCGATTCAGATGATGAAGATGAGGAAGTGAACAGACTCTACTCAGAAAGGAACTGGAGAGGGAGACGAAGCAGAAGATCCGAGTTCCAGTGTGCAGGTTGTGGCGGAAACCACCCGAGATCTGAGTGTCGATTCCTGGATGCCACATGCTGACATTGTGAGAAACGGGGGCACATCGCAAGGGTATGCCAAAACAAAAAGAGCTATAGTTCAAGGGGACAAGGCGGTACTCCTCCCAGAAACAAAGAAAGGGCAACCGGAAGCCGTTGGAACCGTGACAGAAAAAGTCAACGGAAAGATGAAAAGGAAGAAATGCACCAAACTATCACAATCGGGATGGCCAGAACAACAAACACTAAGAAGGTTCGAATCAACATCCTGATTGAAGGCGAGCCATGCGAGATGGAAGTAGACTCCGGTTCGTATTTATCAATGGTGTCATGGAACACAATAAAAAACTTAATTCCTGATATACGACGCAGAGAACTTGAGAAGCAAAGCCTGATCATCAAGGACTACCAGGGTAATAAAATACCAGTAGTAGGGCTAGGACACTTCAAAGTAAATTTTAAAAGGCACACCAAGACCCTGCCATTAACCATTGTTGACAGAGATCGCCCCAGCCTGCTCTGGTTGGAATGGTTCGAACCGCTCAGGATCGAGGTGACAGGAATCAACAACAACACCATGACTGACTGGGAAAAAGACCTGATAGAAGAATTCCATGACGTGTTCAATGGGACCTTAGGCAAGTACCGTGGGACCCCTATATCGTTTAACTTAAACCCAAATGTAGCTCCAGTTAGACTCAAAGCCAGACGGGTACCATTTGCACTAAGACCTAAAATTGATGAACAACTAAACAAACTAATTGCTCAGGGGGTTCTAGAGCCAACTGACCACGCCAGATGGGAGACCCCAATTGTGACCCCTATAAAACCTGATGGGTCCATGCACATCTGTGGTGACTATAAGGCCACCCTGAACCACGCATTGCAACAGAGTGCATACTCCGTCCCAGTCGTCCAACATCTGCTGCATTCATTGGGAAGAGGCAGAATTTTTGCAAAACTCGACCTCGTGCAGGCGTATCAACAATTACCCATTGATCCTGAAACATCCGAGGCACAAACCATTGTTACACACAGAGGAGCATTTAAATGCAATAGATTACAATTTGGCATAAGCGTAGCCCCTGGCATTTTTCAGAGCCTAATGGAACACCTTCTACAAGGTATAAAAGGGGTGGTGCCCTATTTCGATGACATATTAATATCTGCTGAGAACAAAAAACAACTAAAAGATTGTTTAAGGGCAGTTCTGACAAAATTTAGAGAAGCAGGACTCAAGGTCAAAAAAGAAAAATGCCAACTTGCCACAAACCAGGTCGAATTCGTGGGTTACCTTATTGATGAAGCAGGTATCCAACCCACACAAAACAAATACGAGTGATAAAGGAAGCCCCCAGACCCCAAAACAAAACGGACTTACAGGCTTTTGGGGGTCTCATTAATTTTTATCATATCTTTCTGCCACAGAATGCAACAGTAGCAGAACCACTGCATAGACTTCTCGATAAAAAAGCCAACTGGAAATGGGGCCATCAAGAAGAAACAGCATTCAAAAAAATTAAGGATCTAATCACATCAAAATCAATATTGATTCAATACAGCAACACGCTACCTCTAACTGTCACCTGCAATGCTTCGCCTTTCAGAATAGGCGCAATTCTCAGCCACACACTAGCAGATGGCAGAGAAGCACCAATTGCCTTTTATTCCAAGACGTTATCCAAAACTGAAAGAAACTACAGCCAACTAGACAGGGAAGCTTTGGCAGCTGTCTCGGGAGTGAAACGTTTCCAAGAATACTTATACGGTAGGACATTTTCTTTGATTACTGACCACAAACCATTATTGGGAATCTTAGCCGGAGACAGGGCAACCCCCAATATCCTGTCCCCAAGAATGACTAGATGGTCAGAATTTCTAGCAGCTTATAGTTACAAACTCATTTATTGCCCAGGGAAAACCATACCCCACGCAGATGCCTTAAGCCGCACACCACTACCAGGGCACGACAATGATCCAGCTCCCACCACACAGACACTACAAATTGAAATGATGCCAAATTGGCCAATCACTGCATCAGACATCACCAGGGAAATGGCTAAAGATGCACTGATGAGCTGGATATTGAACTGGGTGGGATGGGGTTGGCCGGAAAACATGAAAACTGAGACTTTTAAACCGTTTAAAAACCGGCAAACTGAACTATCGCTGGAAAAAGGGTGCATTTTGTGGGGAGACAGGGTGGTGGTTCCAAAAAAGTTACAAGAAAAGGTGCTAACCATGCTACACGAAGGACACCCTGACATAGTAAAAATGAAGTCCCTGGCCAGAAGCTACATTTGGTGGCCAGGAATAGATAAAGACATTGAAGCCTGGGTTAAAACATGTAAGAAATGCCAATCTTCCAGACCCCCCCTCAGCACTAGTCCTCGAATGGGAGACACCCCGAGGCCCCTGGTCAAGAATCCATATGGATTTCGCTGGCCCCACAAAAGGTTATACTTACCTAATCGTTGTGGATGCCTATTCAAACTGGTTGGAAGTCATCACCATGAGTTCAACAACCACAGAAGCCATCACCAAACTACTAAAAAAAACTTTTCATCACCCACGGTCTACCAGATGTAGTAGTATCAGACAATGGGCCACAGTTTACAGCTGTGGCTTTTGAACAGTTTCTTGCGGAACATGGAATACGACATGCTTTGACAGTGCCAGCTCAACCGGTGGCGAACGGTAGAGTGGAACGCATGGTTCGTTTTACAAAAGAAGCACTGGAAAGGCTTGACGGAAGTGATATGCAAGACAAACTCAACACCATGCTCACCATCCAACATATAACACCATGCACAATTACGAACAAAAGCCCAGCTGAACTTTTGATGGGAAGAAAATTGCAATCTTACTTGGACAGACTGCACCCTACCTACAACCCAGGAAAGCCACCAGTCTCATCCAGTAAGTACCGCTCTTTCTTATCAGGCAATTTAGTCTACGCAAAAAATCTTACCAGAGAACCATTGTGGTTACCGGCAACGATTACTCAAATCACTGGCCCTCGTTCCTATCGTTTAGAAACCACCAATGGCAGATCATGGAAACGGCACATCGACCAGCTACGGTCCCAACACATTGAACGAGACACCGACGTTCCCAGAAATGCAGAACAAACATTTTTCCAAACACCCCTAGACAATAATGAAAAATCCAGAGGTGGGGGAACAAATTAATAAAGAAAATAAAAACAACTTACCTTTAGAAAACTTCATGAAACAAGAGGAGCTGAAGGAACCTCAAGGGAGAAGCAGCCAGGCCAACTCGACCTGCCCACACACACAGCGAGGAGACCACGCTGCCCATCCAGCAAGCCCAGACCGCCGAGTAAGACCGACAATCCCAAGACACGACCGAAGCGGCGCGGTCGAGGCACCCTCCCAGGAAATTCCAGAGGGAAGAGAGGAGCGGATGGCTAGCCTGTCCGAACCGGCGGAGACCAACACAGGGACTGAACTGTGCAGGTCAACAAGGACTCACAAGAGCCCCGCCTACTTGTGCAACTACATTATGTTGGAACGAACCAAGAGGGGAGGGGTGTAGTGTATTTAAATAAACACTTCTAGGGCGATGTTCCTATTGGTTAACAGAAGCAACGATACAATTGGTTAGTAACATTAGTACCTGATTGGCCGCAAATAGCGGCGGGAAGTTTAACTAAATGTCATTGGTTATGAGCCATGGAGCAGCTGCTATAAAAAGGGCTGCTGCGGTTCGACTGAAATTGAAGTTACTGTTATTATTAAAGAGCTGAATTCAACTCCGGTCTGCGAGTCTCTTTACTGGCGACAGAACAGATAAAACTAGATTGGTTCATCCCTGTTCATTTACATACTTCCTGTTGTATTACAAGCATATCCAGCCAACAGCCCATTATATTTTTAGTTCAATTTTTTTTACTACATTTGTAAAAGCAGTTTTTTCTCACTGCTACATTCCTATACAGCTCTCAGCTGTCCTCCGTGAAGTCAAGTACCTGAACTTTCAGCAGCAAAAAGAAATTCCAGACAGTGCTGGCAGCCTCTTCTCTCAGAGTGGAACTTTCCAGAAGTTTGTGGACAACTTAGATCTCATTGTTGGCTGGTACAATAAGGTATTTATTTATCATCTACCTGATTATAAATCACAGTCCTTTACTAGAAATAGAGATCAGTATGGCCAACAATTTAAACGGAGATAAAATAAAGTTGGAACTAAAGCATAAAGATTCATAAAGATTCAAAGAAAAAGGGCACCAGTTAGACATTAACTGTAGCACACACAAATCTTTTTTCAACAGCTTGTCAATTTAAGTTCAAATAGCTTGTCTTAATCAAAACGTGGTTGCCCATCAGTGGAATAGTAACAATCTTCCCTAGCAGTTCATTCTTGATTTAGTAACCACTGAGAAAGCCCCCCTCTATGAATGAGAGGTTCAAGAAAAGGTCCCAAGGAGCTTAGAAACTAGGTAAGTTCTGTTGTCCTTCAGTTAGGCTTCAAGATGTTTAATAGTTCATAAACTGTCTTTGAGTTGTGTCTGGAATCTAATAGAATCATTCAAATCCATCTTTCTGAGTTCAACCAATTTCATTAGTTGCTAATCTGTGGAAGCTCTGAGTCACAGTAAGTGATGGTCTGAATAATGATTCATTCCTTAGGTAATGATCAGTCCATCACAACAGAATTATTAAACCTAAATTTTATGCCACCAAACACAGAAAACTGGAATCAAGTATACCTTGATTGATAAATAGTTCCAGGTGCTAATTTGGACAAAATCCTGGTTCCCATCATACACTGTAGTTTCAAATAGTCAGAACAAATGCTAAAACTACCCCCCCCAAAAAAAACCAAGCCTATTTCTCAGAATACACATTCAGATGGTTGGGAAGGGAGGCCAAACATAATATCTGTCCCAAATGCACACAGAATGATGGAAAAGATCACAACAGATAATTGGAAATCTGCCTTCCATCAGGCTAAGCTTGAAGAAATTATTTCTTCAAATGTCACCTACCCTGTCTCTGTGATGCAGAGTCATTCAGAATCCAGACCTGAGTGGCTATATTTCAATGCCCTGACTTGGCATTCAGCAATAAAGTATTCAACTCAGAGAATTCTTATCTAGGCTTTCTGAACTACAAGATGGTAGGAGTAATCAAACCCTGTTGCAACTATCTCCTAGTGTCATATTTTCTTCTTTCTTTCTGTTATAACCTTAGCAGCTTCCCACTTTCTTCCTCTGCCCTCTTTTAAGACAAATCCCTCCCTCCCTTAACTCCATTAAGTTATAAAGAGGCATAACACATCTTTCTTTGTCAGGAAACAATGAGGAACAATTTCATGTATCCATCCATTCATTATGTGAATAAATTGGAAGGTATAATAAGAAAGCAACAGCTTGTTTTTTCCCCCCACAATTCAGCCCTGGAAATAAAAACTTGTACTGCATATAAGCAATATCAATAGCACTTAGACTTATATACCGCTTAACAGTGCTTTAGTTTTTTAGTTTTAGTTTATTATCATTGCACCTTGTACAACAAAATCAAACACCATCTTCAGTGCATATCATGACCATGACCATGAAAATAAACATAAACACACATCCTTCACCCTTCACACATTGAACCGGAGGTATGACACCACACCAACACTGCACTATACAGCAGAATTCAATAGAGTTACTGCCCTGGGATAGAAGCTGTTTTTCAGCCTATTTGTCCTTGTTTTTATTATTCTGTGCCGTCTGCCAGATGGCAATAGTTCAAAAAAAAGGGTTCCCAGGATGAGATGGATCTTTGAGAATGTTTTGAGCTTTCTTAAGGCAGCAGGAGCTATAAAGCTCTTCCAAAGAGGGGAGAGGGCAACCAATGATTTTCTGGGCAATGACATTAACCCTCTGGAGTGCTTTCCTATCTGCCACTGTGCAATTGGCAAGCCATACAAAGGTGCAGTATGTTAAAATGCTCTCTATGGTGCAGCGGTAGAAGGTCACCAGCAACTTCTCATTCAGTTGTTGCTTTCTGAGAAGCCTCAGGTAATATGATCTCTGCTGGGCCCTTCACAGCCTTCTCTAAGCAGTTTACAGAGTCAGCATATTGCCCCCAACAATCTGGGTCTTCATTTTACCAACTTCAGAAGGATGGAAGGCTGAGTCAATCATGCACCAGTCAGGTTCGAAGTGCCAAACTGCAGCCATCTGGCAGTCAGCAAAAGTAGACTGCAGTAGTGCATTCTAACCACTGCGACATCATGGCTCTTATAATATAATAAATATAATATATCTATATCTATATGTCTATACCTATCTATCTATCATCTGTATATCTGCATATATATATAAAATATAAGTCTGCAAACTTGGCATGTTTTCTTGAACTTGCTGAATGTTTAGAACAGAGGTCTCCAAGTTTAGCAATTTTAAGACTTGTGGACTTCAACTCCCAGAATTCTCCAGCCAGCTATGGTTGTCAACAAGTCTTAAAGTTGTCAAGTTTGGGGACCCTGGTTTAGAATAAGGTCTAAAACAAAACATGCCCCTATTAAGACCATATATACCATATATCTAGAAAATGAGCTAAGAATGCATCCTGAAATAAACCGCCTATTTTTAGATCAAGAGAACAATTTTACCAGTAGAACTTCCTCTGGTGGAGACTGAGTTGGAAGAAATTGATGTTGGCCTACAGAAAGCTGAGACCAATCTGTTTTGGAGTAATGAAGGTACATTTATCTATTACAAGCTGGGATCTGCCTTGCAACTCTTTATTTCAAAACTGGGTGTGGTGGGGAGTGCGCTTCCAAATATCAGTTGCAGGAAACAATGGTAGGAGAGGAATATTTTTGTGTCTCTCTCTAGCAAGGATAGCCAGAGACATCCAATTTGCTTAGAAGGGCCAGCAATGCCCTTCTTATGTTCTTATGGCCTTTTGTTTCTAGTGCATGATATCAGGTATATTTCAGTGATAAAAGTGTGGGAACTGGAAATTAAATCGATGAGAAATGATAGACTTGCTACTAATTAAGATTCCCTTCCATTGCCTATCCAGATGTTATGGATTATATTCAAGAGATGCGAAATGTTTTATATGATTTAGAGACAAGAATTCAAAAAACCAAATTAAATGTGGAGAATATCGGACAGCTTATGCAAGTGAGTAAAGCATTGCTACCAGACACTTTAAAAAGGGAGGTTCTTTGATTTTAGTTTTAATTTGGTTCTGCTATAGATTTATTTTTGACCACTGCTCGGAGGTGTTATTCAGCAGGTTCTGACCAGTTCTGGTGGTGGAAATTTTGAGTCGTTTGGAGAATACCGCCTCTGACTGGCCCCGTCCCCATCTATTCCTTTATTTATTTATTTATTTATTTATTTATTTATTTATTTATTTATTTATTTATTTGATTGATTGATTGATTGATTGATTGATTGATTGATTTGTCAATCACTTGCAAAATAAAAGGTATTGTTGCAGCAGTCTCGGTTTCAACACAGAACAAGAGACCACGAGAGGTGGAAGAATTCAGGTTTATTTGCGCAAAGCGTTCAGAGCATTAACATGACAAATTCTGAACCCCCTTACATGCTGGGGTTAGTTCTTTTATACTTTATGATGATTTCAGCCCAAGCCTGGGCGTTCACCTATAACCTATTTACCAAATATGGATTTTATGCTTACAAAATACCTAAAAACATATTTTGTCCTGCAAACAAAACATAAGAAAGAGGATGTGGTAGAGAAGACAGGATGTCTGTAAGTATATGCTATTTTTACCATTATCTTACACTTACAAAAATGCTTCTTACAGACCTTCCCTTGATTGCAGCTTCCTTGTTCTTCAACTTTAAATACATTGTTACTTCCTCTAAATAGATTTCCTAATTCTTTAGCGTAACACAGACAGAGTTGCCCTCTGTCCCTATGACCTATAGATCAGAGAGTTATAATATGCTCAGGAGCTAGCTAACTTATATAAAATATATTCCTTCTCTGGTCCTTCTTCAGTATAAGTATAAACATGAGTAAGAATACAGAAAATAAGTATGATTAAATGTGGATAATAGGACAGGGACGGGAGGCACAATGGTGCACTTATGCACGCCCCTTACAGACCTCTTAGGAATGGGGGTGAGGTCAACAGTGGATAATTTGAGATTAAAGGAGTGGGGGTTAGAGGATGTAACAACAGAGTCAGGTAGTGCATTCCAGGCATTGACCACTCTGTTGTTGAAGTCATACTTTCTGCAATCAAGTTTGGAATGGTTAACATTGAGTTTGTATCTGTTGTGTGCTCTTGTATTGTTGCAGTTGAAGCTGAAGTAGTTATTGACTGGTAGGACATTGTAGCAGCTAATTTTGTGTACTCCAACCGTAGGCGGCTTAGTTCAAGATTGTCCAAGCCCAAAATTTCAAGTCTGGTGATATAGGGTATTCTGTTGCGAGCAGAGAAGTGTAATACTCTTCTCGTGGAATACTTCTGGACTTGCTCAATTGTATTAATGTCTGATATACAGTGTGGATTCCAGACAGATGAGCTGTATTCAAGTATTGGTCTAGCAAAGGTTTTGTATGCCCTAGTTAGCAATTTAATATTTCCAGAGGAGAAGCTTCGTAAGATTAGATTTACAACTCTTAATGCCTTTTTGGCAATGCCAAAAAGCTCTGCCTCCTGAGTCCCAGCTGATCGGCTGGGTCTTCTTTTGTTGCCCTGCACAAGAGAATGAAGCTGGGAAGCAGGTTAGTGGAGTGGGGAGGAAATGGGATTTTGCAGTAACCTTCCCCCTGGAGTAGGGTGGGAATGGAGATTTTACAGTATCCTTCCCCTGCCATGCCCACCAAGCCATGCCCACAGAACCGGTAGTAAAAAAAAAAAATTGAATCCCACCACTGCCACTGCTGTACAAGAACTTCCCATCCTGTTTCTTAAAAAAAGGAGGTTCCTTGATTTTTAGCTTTCAAAATAGAATGACAGAATAACAGAGTTGGAAGGTGCCTTGGAAGTCCTCTAATATGTGATCTTGATTCTATCCCTCTATTAATGCAACCTAGGATTGCATTGGCTGCAGATTTATTTGTGACAGCTGCTCTAAAGGAGTTTCTTCTTATCCTATTTCTTCTTACAGGAATGGTCAGCTAGTCCCTTGTTTGAAAGGAAAGACAACAAAGAGACAGCCCTTCTTGATCTAGATGGAAGACAAACAAATATAAACAAACGCTATGCAGCAATCAAAGATGCTGGGCAGAAGATCCAGAGTATGGTGGAGGTATGAAGGAGTGAGAGAAAGATAGTTTTCACAGTATTGTGAATCATTTGTTGAATATTATGTTTGTCAACAGTACTAGTGTTTATACACCTTCAGGAACATAGGAAATTGTTTTATCATATCAGATTATGACTTCATCTCTTTCAGTGTTGATCATATTGCCTACATTGGTTAATCTTTATGAACCTTACTTCAATACACCAAGGATTAAAATCAAGATTTTTTTTGCATATAAAGTATGTGCATTATTCTTGAGCTCCAGCTCTTCCTTTACACCCTATGTGGCTACAATTGCATACTTTATATAATATGTTATGAATGTTTATTTTTGAAACTATATCATTACTATCTACTTTTGGAGGTTTTTATTCGGTGGAGGATGTTAGCCTGAGATGTGTGTACTCCTAGTAATGTGTAAAATACCAAGTGAGATACCACAATGTTTTAAGTCATTGGTTTAGAGCATTTCTAGTCTTCATTTTGAAAATTTATAAGGCAATTTACAAAATAATTTTAAAATACTCAAGTAGCTGTAAAATGTGTTTAAACAATAAAAGTGGTCCAGACTATTGAATAGCTGTTATTTTGCTAATTGAACTGCAAAGTAAATCCTTGAATAACATTGAGTTCACACTCACAGGAGGTTCAAGTTAAAAAGGCAATGTGGATTTTAATCTGTATTTTTTTACATATGTAACATCTCTCTGCCAAATAATTTTTGTTCAGCCTCAGATTTCCACCAGTTGAATCTGTAACCTTCCATATAAATACTTGTATCCATAAATGAAAGAAGCACGATAAGCAGCAAACAGGATCATTTATCTATTTATGGACCATTCAGTTTCATTAATGGCATCAGAGAGGCATAATATTTTCTGGGTTTTCTGTAAGGGCCTTTGAGAATAGATGTATTTCGATTGACTCTAGGAGTCTCAAGTGAGAGGACAGGAGATCGGAGGTGAAGAAGTCTGGTGCAGGCTTCGAACACCTTTTCTGGCGTCAGGAGCGATCCCCCAGGGATACATGAACCCCGGAGAGGTTCGTGTCAACGTGGAGATCCTCGAGCTGCAGAGGGGGGAAGGCAACTCCCCAACAGTGAAGAGGGAAACTCCCGAGCTCGGCGCTAAAGAGTAAGCTGTCATTTTATGGCGGCTTCCAATCCGGTCTGCCACTTGAGTGAATAAGCAAAGCAGTGACAGCCTGCGAGATCCAGTAACAGGAACAGAGAAACGGTTTATATCTTGGATTCTTTGAAGTCTGAAGGGAGTAGAATGACAGAAGAATGATAGCATAAATTCTTCTCTCCTGGTTGTGATAAGCACCTCTTGGAAGTCCGGCGGAGAGCGGCCAGAAAAGCAATTGGGGAAGCTTTGGGGAAAGAGAGAGATTGCTAAAACCTGGAGATTGGAGATCCGGATCTGGTCTGAGCACAACATGACTATTACATCTACTTAATATTGGGGAGAAGATAAATTGAGCATTATATTGGACTTTGGAAGATTTGTATGTGGATTTAAAAGTTGGAAAGCAAAGAAAGAAGCAGCAGCAAGAGGAAGAAGCCAGAGGCGAACAGAACGCTGGGATAGACGGTTTTGGGACTGCAGATTAGTCAGCACTTTTCACCATTTGCTGATTGGAAGGCTGAAAAGAAACCTCTAGCTGGAAGATGGAACTTTAGCTCACCCAATTTGCTCTCTTTATTACGTGGTACTACTTAAGTTTACTAAGTTGGCACTATTTTCTCTTTAAGATGACTTCCTTGTGGTTGTTTGTTTGTTGATTTTCTGAAGCTGTGGTAATCTCTCTTCTACCCCTTCTCTTATTATCTTGCCCCTTGCCTCCCTATTGTATCTCCTAAACACTTTACATAATTTTACTTACTGGGGGGGAAGAGGAGGATACACTATTATCAAAGAGTTAAGAGTTTACTGTTGTAAGTATTAATAGTAAAAGGGATAAACTTTGTTGATATAATCTATTTATAAATTATTTAGACTACTTACGACATTTAAGATCAATTCCTTAAAGTGTTAATTGATGTACTATTGTTGACCAATTTTCTTATTACATTGACTAGAATATTGTTGCAGATCTCTATTTATGATATAGGGAAAAGACTGTGGAGTGAGATATAAAATTGAAATACGTGAATAGTCTTTCAAGTACAGAACCCAAATACTGAATGGTGATTTGGGATAATATATTTAATATTGTGCATCAACAAAAACAAATACTTAGAGAGATGACATCCACAACAACTATGGCCTTAAAAACAGGAAAGAAGGCTATCCCGACCCTATCGACTACGTTGACAGCCACCCCACCAACATCTCAAAAAACTATCGAGGAGTCTTTAATAGGGAAAAGCAGCCCAATGTCCCCAATATTAATATACAAACTTCCATATTAGCCTTGCAGGAAGCTATATCTAAAATGCAAGAAATGATGATTAATAATCACAAGGAAACTAGAGCAGATATAAGTGAATTGAAAGATGAGATGGGGAAAATGAAGGCTGAAATGAAAGCGGATATAGCGAAGGTGGAGGGTAAGATAGGGTCTCTACAGCAGGCCATGGAGAGAAACGAAGTGAAAATAAAAGATATAGAGAGTAGAACAACACGCATGGAGTCTAACTTTGAAAGGATGGATGAGGAATTTAAAAATGTACTTAGAGAAACGGAAGACTCTCTGATCCACCTCGAGATGGACAAAGCAATGGCGTATTTAAGATTCCAGAATGTGGCGGAAGCCAAAAATGAAGAATTGGAACATTTGATGGCAGAAATATTGGCTGAATGGCTAGGAAAGGAAAAAGATGATCTAATTAAAGAGTTTGATGAGGTATATAGGGTTAGCACAAGCTACGCCAGGCGTAACAACTGTCCAAGAGAAATTCATATCCGCTTCTCTAGGAGATGTCTGAGGGATTTAATTTTGAAAATGTCTAGGAGGAAACAATATCATATAAGGGCAGAGAAATTAGGATTTTAAAACAAATTCCAAAGAGAGTGAGGATGATAAGACAAGATTATAAATTTTTAGCTAATGATTTAAATAAAGAAGGAATCCATTTTAAATGGTTAATCCCGGAAGGGATGTTAATTACATGGAAAGAGAGGAAAATCAAAATAGAATCGATAGAACAGGCCCAAGTTTTTCATCAACAGCTCACAGATAAGAATAGTCAACCCACCAAAGAAGAACCTAAAACAAGACCACAGGAGGTCCGATATTATCACAGAACCCAAAAGGAACGACTTTCTCCAATTTCAAGAAGTGATAATCCACAACATGGGAGAGAAGAGCAAATCCCACAACAACAACAACAAGAGAACCGAATCATTACTAGGCAAAAATCTAAGCAGAAGTAGATAAATGGTGGAGGGAAGAAGTTGCTCTCCATCAATATAAACGGATTAAATTCATTATTAAAAAGAAAAAGGATATTCTCAAAACTTATTCAACATAACGCAGATATAATATGTCTTCAAGAGACACATATTTCAAGAATGACGAAAGATATCTAATTTGTCCAAAATTAGGTAAACTTTTACAGCACCGGCCGACCAACACAAGAAAAAGGAATTGCAATTTATGTAAAACAAGATGTAAAGGCAGAACTAATCTGGTCGGATCCCGAAGGAAGAACTCTGGTTATACAAGTTCGGATAAACCACATCACATTTTTACTTGTAGCAATCTATGCCCCAAATGATGACCAGGGAAATTTTTTAAACACCTTCACCAAAAATAGTAGGCTTTGAAAAAAGAAACATTTGCTTGATTGGCGATTTTAACTCCATTGCAGACTACCAGAAAGACCATAGTAATATGGGGAAAAACAAGAAGGGGAAAAGGGAACTCTCTGCAGCATGTAAGGAAATGTTGAGAGAGTTAAATTTAAAAGATCTATGGAGGGAACGGAATCTTGAAGGAAAACAATTTACATATTATTCTAACCCACATAAGACTTGGACCAGAATAGATATGGCTTGGATGGATTTGGACTTGGCTAATGAAATAAAAGAAATCAAAATTCTACCGAATGAATGGGCTGATCATAACCCAATACAGCTAATTTGGAGGGATAGGAGACGAATAAAAAAAAAGATGGACACTAAATAACCAAATTGTAAACCAAGAAGAGTATATTAATAAACTGAAAGAGGAGCTAAATTATTTTCTAAAAGATAATAATAATGAAACAACTTCAAAACAGAACATTTGGGATACTATGAAAGCAATTATAAGAGGCACAACAATTTCCTATAATGCTATGAGAAACAAGAGAATTTATGCCCAACAAAACGCGTTACAACAACAAATCCAAGACTTAGAAACACAATTACAAAAAACCCCTAAGACCCAAGGACTACAAAATCAGTTAATACTAGCCAAACATAAGCTGAATTTAATTGAACAAGATAAATTAGAAGTTAGCTTGAGAAGGTCCAAACAAAATTATTTTGAACACGCCAATAAACCAGGAAGATGGCTATCTTATAAACTTAAAAAAGAAAAAGAAAAGAGATTGATACACCAATTAATAGATGAGAAAGGCATCCCACAACATGAGATTGAGAAGAAAAAGGATATTATATTAAACTATTTCCAAAGATTATATAAAAAAAGAAGAAATCAATGAGGATAAAATAAGAACTTATCTGGAGAATACGAATGATAAAACAATAGGGGAAGGAGACAAAGAATTACTAAATAAGGATATTACATGGTCTGAGTTAAAATCTGCAATGGAAAATCAATGTAATAATAAATCCCCTGGTCCAGATGGGATTCCAGTAGAATTATATAAAGCCACATTAGATTTAGTAGGGCCTCTGATGCTGGAAGTGTTTAATGAAGTACTTTCGGCTGCCAAAATGCCAGACTCATGGAGGGAGGCGTTGATTGCGTTAATTCGAAGGAGGATGTGGATGCCAGATATATTAACAATTATAGACCAATCTCACTTTTAAATGCCGATTATAAATTATTTACCTCAATTATTGCGAATAGAGTAAAACAAGTTTTAAATTTATACATTCATGAAGACCAAAATGGTTTCCTTCCATTCCGCCAAATTAAAAACAATTTAAGAACCGTTATTGACGCCTTAGAATATTATGAAGCTCATCCAGAGAAACAATTTACACTCTTGTTTCTAGATGCGGAGAAAGCATTCGATAACTTACATTGGCACTTCTTAATACAAAAATCTATAACATGAATCTGGGCACTAAATTCGAGAATATTATCACAACAATTTACAATACCCAACAAGCCAATATACTAATTAATGGTGAACAAACAGGCCCACTAAGCATTGAAAAGGGCGTTAGACAGGGTTGCCCTCTCTCACCCCTCTTATTTATATTTGCTTTAGAATCATTGTTAACGCGGATAAGACAAAATCCTGAAATTCAAGGGGTTAGGGTCAAGGCAGAGGAATATAAATTACAGGCGTTTGCAGACGATATGGTTTTCTTCCTAGAGGATCCCATGGAGAAAGGACATAATCTAATAAAAGAACTAGAACAATATGGTTCAGTAGCAGGACTAAAGATCAACAGAAATAAGACGAAATTACTGACTAAAAATCTAACAGAGAACCAGAGGAAAGAATTAGAAAAAACCATGGGGATACAGGCAACAAAAAGGTCAAATATTTAGGCATATGGTTAACACCACATAGTAAATCACTCAAAGAGAATAATTATGATAAACTGTTACAGCAAATTAAGAAAGATCTAGAATCCTGGAATAAGTTGCAGCTTTCTTTACTGGGCAGGATTGCCACAATCAAAATGAACATTTTACCAAAACTCCTTTACTTATTCCAGACAATCCCAATAAAATTACCAAAAAATTTTTTTTGATGATATAAATAAGGTAACTCTTAAATTTATTTGGCAAGGGAAAAAAGCTAGAATCAGTATTAAGGCCTTACAAGATGCAAAAAGTAGAGGTGGGCTAGCGCTTCCAAACTGGGAATTATATTATTGGGCAGCCAACTTACTATGGTTAAAAGACTGGGTCAATTTACGGAATAAAAGAACTCTAGCCTTGGAAGGGCACGACCTTCAGAGAGGATGGCACGCATTTCTATGGGATGTGGGGAAAACTAAACAGGCGTACTTTCATAGACATCTTATTAGAGATTCACTATTAACTAATTGGAAAAAAATATGTAAAAAACATTATTTAAAAATTCGATTTGGCTTTCAACAATGGAGGCAATGGTTCATCCCAACAATTTGGATATAACAAAAATGACTAAATATAAAGATTTATTAGATCCTTTAGGGAAGCTAAGAACTCGACAGGACTTACAGGAACAGGGATTTAAAATTGATCAGTGGTTATATATACAAATCCATAGTAGATACAAACAAGATATCAAAGAGTTTGGAATTTATAGCAAATTACAACACTTAGATAAAATCTTATTAGGATCAAATAAAAAGAATATTTCTAAATTTTATAAATATTTATTGGAGGTAGAATTAGAGCAAGAGATAGTGAAAGGGAACATGATAAAGTGGAGTAGGAATATTGGAAGAAGCATTACATTAACAGAATGGGAAAAGATCTGGAATAGAATCATTAAGATTACGAAATCTGCGGCGTACAAAGAAAATATGTATAAAATGTTATATAGATGGCACTTACCCCTTCGAGGTTAGCGAAAATGAACCCAAACTCTAGTCCAAAATGTTGGAAATGTAAAAACATAGAGGGAACCTACTTTCATATGTGGTGGACCTGTAAAGAAGCCCAGAAATACTGGCAAAAATTAGAAAATGGCTGGAGGAGATAACCAAAGATCAAATTGAATACAAACCAGAGTTCTTCCTACTAGGGATCTCTGATAAACATTTTCCTAAAAAGACGAAATACATAATAATTCATATTCTAACTGCGGCCAGATTAGCATTTGCCCAATGCTGGAAATCATCCCGTTTACCTACAGATCAATTGGTCATTCAGAAAATATGTGACTGCGCAGAAATGGACAATTTAACCATAGCTCTTAAAAATAAAGAGTCTTCAGCATTTGATAATAATTGGAATGCATGGTATAATTGGTTTTATCAGAGATAAACTGTTTAATGAGCATAAATAAGCATAAATATCCATAAATAGCGATAAGATGTGTATATTTAAAGTAAGGTAGGAGAATTGGATCTTGTAGACTGTCAAAAAGAATATTTGTCTGGTTTTAACGTATTTTCTTTTTCCTTTCGTCTCTTTGTTTTTTTTTTTTTTCTCTCTCTTTTATACTTCTTCTTTTCCTTTTTCGGTCGCAAGACCGAGCGGTTTTTTTTTTTTTCTCTCTTTCTCTTCTTTTTCTTTCTTCTTTTTCTCTCTCTGTTTCTTATGTAATGTTGTTATGTTATTTTTTTAATTGTAAATTCAATAAAATTTATATGAAACGAGAATAGATGTATTTCATCCTCAGTTGTCCATGTAGCAAGTAGCATTAACAACTGGGGCTGTTATTTGCATTCTAGCTCTGTTCCTGAAGTGACATTGTAAAAGTGATGGTAGTACAAAGAACGTTCACAATATAGATTTGGAATTTCTCTTTTCTTGATCATATTCTTTTGGCTCACATGAAGCCAGATCAGAGCCATGTTACTCAAAGCAGATCCTTAAACTTTCACTGCAGACCAGGTGGCTTCTTCTCTATGACCAGGAAAGGGGACAATTGATTTGTATTAAATGTTCATAATTTAATCTATATGTACAAATAAGGAACTCGTACAAGTAAAATTTAGATATACATTTTATGGCCCATAAACCATAGATGTCCTAGAGACATCCAATTTGAACAAGCCTGAAAAACAAAGTTCTTTTCTCTGGCTTTTATTCTCTAAATTGCTACTCCTACTTTATCTTGTCCATTTTTTCTCTTCTTTCGTCAGAGGTTTTTTAAAAAAAACCCTAACCAGGCATTTTCAATCTTCTTCTCATCCCATGTTTGCTTTGTTACCCTCATCTCTTCCCTGTACAAGTGATGCTGTGGCCTAGAGGTGGACTCTTGCCTCACAATTAGGAGGCTGTGAGTTTGATCCTAGGTTGTGGCAGATATTTCTCTGCCTGGGCGCAATGAGTAAATATCACCTGCAAACTCTGCATTGGCAACAGGAAGGGCATCCAGCCAGTAAACACTCAGTTCCATTCAGTTGCCCCGACTTCATTCCGATGCGAGGGATTATGGGGATATTAAAAGGCAAAAATATATATGTAATCCCTTCCCTGTTTAATGGCAGAACTGCCTAAACATACTTCTTTTGTACCGATTATTGTTTTTTAATTCAATCCAAGTTTGTGTAACATCCATTCAGTCTTGACTTAGCTTTTCGTATTTTACCACACTGATTTTAAATTTCTATTTTCACAGCACTCAGCTTACTTTCTCCTGACATCCCAACTCTTCCCTATAGGAAAGCAGACAGAAATGCAGTTGTATATACAGCTCCTTTTTGCTTCTTTGAACAAACATCCTTTGCAATAGTTCACACATTATACACTAGCCATTGCCAGGCATAGATGCTATATTTTGCATAAACTACATAGTCATCCCACAAGCAAATCATTTTTATATTTTAATATTCTTGCAGTTACCCCGTCTACACCACCAGCCAGGTAATTTTTCCATTTTCTTGCAATGTGTATTATTTCCTTTTTATTCATTTCTTCTTCTTCTAGCACTTATAAAATTCGTTTCAAGTCTACTTTTCAACATATCACTATTATTTCCATGTGAATGTCTAAATATTCATTTTCCCTTACTTATTATCATCCTGAATCATTTCTTCCCTTCATTTTTAATTCCACCAACTTTGCTGCAGGCTCCATTTTTGCCCCTCTTGGTCTATTTCAAAACTAGCTTTTGTTTTCCATCAACGTTGCTGTTTTTTTCATGGCTTCTTTTATTTTTTAAACATTCTCCACTTTACTTGATAAAATTCTTTGCACCTTTTTCTCTCCAAACAATGTCTTTCTCTCATTCTCATTTTTTTTTGCAGCCACCATTCCTATGCATGGAAGATGTTCACTTCATCATTCCAGTTGGTCTCTTTTTTTTTGTATTGCTGTGGCATTTCCTTTTTTTTCTCCACAGAGCTTCTCCTTTTCTCTGCCCATCATTCATTCATGCTGCTTAGAAATTTGTTACTAATATTTTCTAATCTTTTCTCTTTCTGCACCCATTTGAATTCCTCTCCTTTTTTTCTTCTTCCAGGATCATTTTTGTCCAATATCCACAATTGACGTTACCAAGGAGAGGGAGAGAGAGAGATCTGACACATTCTAACCCTTTGTATCCTTTTATTCTTCATTAATACTCTCAAATTTTTCATTATAAACAATTAAATTGGTCACACCAGTACCACATGCTGCACTCTCTTATAGCATATTTTGGTCAGTCTTCCAGAAATGCAATGAAGGTCTGGTTTTATCCCAAGCATGCTCATATTATGGCATTTACCTCAGATTTCTAATCTGTCTTGCAAATCAATGTACAGCTGACAGCATTTCCCCCTCTTTCCCCTCCTCCAAGTTCAATTTATAGATAATGCCCTGAGGGAAACACGTGCAATTTTAAAAACAGGAACATTACAGAAGGAGCTCCTGTCTAGGAGGGAAGAAACAATGGCCCCAAAGCACTACATGGTAATTTGTTATATAGGTAGTCCTCGACTTACAGCCACAATTGAGCCCAAAATTTCTGTTGTTCCGTGAGACATTTTTAAGTGTTTGCCCCCATTTTACGACCTTTCTTGCCTAGTTGTTAAGTGAATCACTGCAGTTGATAAGTTAGTAACTCAGTGGTTAAGTGCATCTGTCTTCCCCATTGATTTTGCTTGTCAGGAGTCACAAAAGATAATCACATGACTTTGGAACATAACAATGGTCATAAATATGAACCAAAGATGAACCAGTGGCCAATTTTGATCACATGATCATGGGAATCCTGCAAAGGTTATAAATGTGAAAAACAGTCAAGGGTCACTTTTTTCCACGCTGTGGTAACTTTGAGTGGTCACTAAATGAACTGTTGTAAGCTGAGGACTACCTGTATTTATTCAATGGATGCAGACCTATATGTGATTTGATATGCTTAAAGTGAGCATATTTTAATCTCTCAGTTCTCTTCCATAGTTTCTCTTTACTGAATACATATTGGAAATGATATCATGCGTGTATGGGTAAATTCTAGTCACCAAAGTATTGCTGACTGACTCCTTTTATGACCATTAAAGCAATTACTATTGACAGAAAGGATCTGATTAAACCTGATTCACTGCTTCTCTGAAATATTTTTTTCTATCTCCAGGAAAATGCAGACTTGTTCAAGGCTGACAAGACAACTGTAATATGGTCTCATTATGTAGAATATATAGACGAAATAATCTTAGATGGTTACTTTAAGTTTATACGCAAATCACTGCAGTTTCTACTCAGCAATATGGCAGCCGATGTAAGTAAATGAAACTTCAGAAGTATTTTTTTTACCTTTGATACCACCTTTGAAACACAAAAGTATTAATGGGTGCAATCTTGCATACTAATTTGAAGATGTTTGCCTCGATAAATTAAAACACTGTGTTCAGAGAGGCTTTTTCAGTATAGGTTATCCTCAACTTACGACCACAATATAGCCCAAAATTTATATTTCTGAGACATTTGTTAAGTGAATTTTGCCCCATTTTACAACTTTTCTTGCTATACTTGTTAAGTGAGTCACTACAGTTGTTAAGTTAGTGACATGGTTGTTAAGTGAATCTGGCTTCCCCATTGATTGTACTTGTCAGACGGTCACAAAAAGTAATCATATGAGTCTGGGACACTGCAACTGTCATAAATATGAGTCAGCTGCCATGTGCCTGAATTTTGATTGTGGGGATGTTGCAATGGTCATAAGTGTGAAAATTATCCCTTTTTTCAGTGCCATTGTAACTTTGAACAGTCACTAAATAAACTGTTATAAGTTGAGGACTACCTGTAAAAATAATTAAGCAAGATGTGCCCCAGTGGTGGGATTCAATTTTTTTTTTACTACCGGTTCTGTGCGTGTGGCTTGGTAGGCGTGACATGGCTTGGTGGGCGTGTCATGGCTTGGCGGGCATGGCTTGATGGGTGTAGCAGGGGAAAGATACTGCAAAATCTCCATTCCCTCCCCACCCCATTAACCTGCTTTCCAGCTCCGTTCTCCTGCACAGGGCAACAAAAGAAGACTCAGCTGATCAGCTGGGACTCAGGAGGCAGAGAATAGATGGGGGCGGGGCCAGTCAGAGGTGGTATTGCCAGTTCTCCGAACTACTCAAAATTTCCGCTATCGGTTCTCCAGAATTGGTCAGAACCTGCTGAATATACCACCTCTGATGTGCCCACATATTTTGTAATGTGCCAACAGAGCAATCCAAACCTTTTGAGATGGCATTCTCTGAGGTCTTACATGGGTTCTGTGGTGGTCTGTTCCCAACTTTGAAGAGATGTGCTATTGTGTGTGCACGTGTGCACAGACATGCTCACACACAATTGCTGTTTAATAGTTCTCAAAATGGCACTCTGGTGCAAGAGCATTTTTGGATTTAATGGATTGAAAGCTCTTCTTCTCTTCTATGTGGCCCAAAGTTCTTATCTGATCCAGGCAGTTGTATGTATCTTCCCCTCCCACTGAAACCTATGGGAACTATTGTTTTGGAAACTGTGGAGGTGGGGAGTACTTTGTGTCCGGCTGCTCCCCCCTACTTCTCTCCCCTCATTTTACCATTGTTCTGAAGATTGTTATTACCATCCTTCACCTGACTGAATAACAGAAATCAGAATGATTCAAAATACAAATAAAGAAAAGTGATATTAAAAAAAGAGATTTTTTTTTTCCAAATCCATAAACATACTGGTTTCTTTATGCACCTGCTGATTAAATTGTCAGATACTTAAAAATGATTTAATACTGTTTCAGTGAAAGCAAGTCTGCTTTATATTTAGAAAATAGAACCATAACAATAATGATAATAGGACTAAGGGTCCAGGGAGCTTGTAGAAAGTTCATATTTTGAACACAAGACTGAAAACTGGCAAATGAAAACTGCTCCGATGTGCTTTCAGGCCAATGTTGCCCCGTTATTTGAAGTTCGGATGGAGTTGTATAAAGATGACTTACGGTATCGTCCATCTCTGGAAGTGGGAGCAGAACACGGTTTTTTGGAAATGGTAGAAAATTTAATGAATGATATCTATGATACAGCAAAACTTATACCCCGACTGGCAAAAGGGAAGCTCGGCTATAAGGTTAGTCCCAATCTATGGATCTTTTTTTCACCTGAATAAATCTAGAACAACTGATAATCATTCGGGCAAGAGTTGATTATTGTTTTGGTTCAAAAGGCCTTTAGGGCATCAAACTAGGTCCACCTGGCTTTACACAGTGTACTGATAGTTTATGATAGGGGGCAAAGGAAAGTCAGTGAATATTTATATTTCCAAGCACAGTTAATCGTGGCCCCTGATTTCTACATACCTGAAGACAGAACCATGCAGTAATATATCTAGGGTTGAAAATGAAAATTGTAGCCCATGAGCCTACAATGTCTCTTTAGGCAATCTCTAATTGAGCACCCAAGGGACAGCAATTAATGGGCCCAACAGCAATTAATGGGCACAACAGCAATTAATGGGCACAACAGCAAGCAGGTCCAGCAACAGTTCTCAAATCATGAACATTGTTAATTATTATTAATGGACTGGTGTTGCTCATTGTGATGTCCTTTTTTAAAACTTTTTTTTAAGGAGGATTGAATCAAAGGACAGCTCACTAGCCATCATCATGATGATAGTAGTAGTGGTGATGATTTTCTGTGGGAAGGTAGTATTGTAGGCATTCTTCATTCAGCCCCCAAAATAATTTTGCTGGGATGAGAAATAGCAATGGGTGAAGAGTGATGCAGTGAGCTCCAAGATTGAGTGGGAACCAGAATATGGACCTTCCCTGCCTCACTTCAACAACTTCAGTGGTACATTACAGTAGCTATCTTGGAAAAAAAATCATTTTACTATTAAAAATATATTATCCTTTGCAACATTTTCAAGTAAGGCCCATTGGTGCCCCAAGGGAGCTTTCCCCCACCTATCATAATTATTTGATGTATAACTTTTGTTTCCAGAACAAATTTCTCCTATGGTTAAAAACAAAAATGTGGGAATAGATAGGCACTATGAAAGAAAGAAGTAACACCAGCTCCTTCTCAGTAGATAGCAAGGAAGCAACTATCATTCAGAACCACAGAATACTCTAATTATTAAGTACAAATACATAAAGGTTCATTTAATACAAGACATGACACTTTTTACAGGAGGCAACTAGCTGGTTTATATAATTGCCTGATGCCAGTTTTGTCCTTGATGTTTGCAGACTGACTTGGAAGATATGGGAGAACTAATAGAGATGCGGGAGGAAGTGGCCAACATTGTGGTGAATGCCATGAAGCAGGGCGAGGAATATCAAGACTCCTTCGAAAAATACTCCTACCTTTGGATGGATGATCCCCAGGAATTCATGCAGCGCTTCCTGACTTTTGGCCATGCTCTCACACAGGAAGAGCTTGAATCTCATGCGGAGGAGTATTTGCCACACATTGCACCCACTCTTGAGCAATTCCAGCTACAGGTTAGAAGAGGAGGGGGTGGATGGGTCAAGAGAGACTCCCATTCTTTATCTGGCTAAAATCCTAAGCCATAGAGTACAATATCACGGGGATATCTCCTACCCAGTTTCCTTAACCCCACAATGGCCACATCACTGCTAATGAGGGTATGTAATAGTACATCGTCTGTCTTCTTTCAGTGGCATCATTCTCTTTCTATCTCTCTGTTCAGCCCTATTTCTCTTATAATGCCCCAAATATGATTCTTAGAATATTGTCTCATTCCTATCTTCAGTCTGTAAGATTGATTTGAATAAGAATGTGCACCTGGTGTCTCTTCTAATTTCTACATTTCAATAATAGCCACCACATAAATTATACAAACGCCCAATGGCAAGTGTCTTTTTTTAACCTGAAAATTGTTTTGTCCTGAATACCTGTGCTTTCTTTCCTTCATCTTTTGTAAAGTATTTTTGCTAATCATCCACAACCAGAAGAGGGTGCTCTGTCCCTAGAAAAGATAGCCTTTCACACACACACACACACACACACACACACACACACACACATCTTTTTTTCCCCCAATTCTGTGGCTGTAATGGAAGTTGGCTCCTGCAGAATTTGTAAAACACACATTTATCTTCCAGTC
The DNA here is from genome assembly GCF_049901715.1 of Pseudonaja textilis. Taxonomy (NCBI): domain Eukaryota; kingdom Metazoa; phylum Chordata; class Lepidosauria; order Squamata; family Elapidae; genus Pseudonaja; species Pseudonaja textilis. The sequence goes on along the minus strand of NC_141991.1, from coordinate 110,699,458 downwards.
ACCTATGTTTTCTCCAACAGTGCTGTCTACCTTAGAAAAGATAAACAGCAGAAAGGTTTTTGTAAAAATCCTCTCTGCTAGCTCAATTTTTTCCCTGAACTTTTTGTTTTGTTTCCTAGATTGATACATATGAAAAACTATATGAAGAAGTATCCAAGTTTGATAATAACAAAGTGTTCAATGGTTGGCTGCAAAGTGACTGTCGGCCCTTCAAGCAAGCACTGCTGAACACCATCAAACGCTGGAGCTTAATGTTCAAGCAGCACCTCATCAATCATGTCACTAATAGGTAAGATGGGAAGATTTTGACAATTTTCAAACAACCCTTCTTGGGTTGTTTTATGTGTTCAAGCAATCACAGTGATTACTTTCAGAAACTTGCTATTTGTAATTAGGAATCCCACAAGTAGGACCTGGGTGTAATAATACCTCTCCCACTTGAATTAGCTGTCAACCTTACCCAACAAACACACTGACTCTGATTGTGAAAATGTCATGCAAGCTGACAGCTGGGATTCTCTGATAGCCTTATACTTTGTCGATTTTCTAATCTAGTTTTAAAGGTATCTGAGTTGATGGACACTTCCACATGTTGTGGGAGGGAGCACCATATTTAATTATGCGCCTTGTAAAGAAACACTTCCCTTTTTTCCCCCTATCCTGAATCTCCAACTATCACCGATGATTCCAGGTGTCGGGATTAAAAGTTAGACCTCTGATAAGAAGGTTCTTTCTCTCCCAGCTGTCTTCTCTCAGCAGGCTAGGCTAAGAAGGTGAGACAGCATATTGCCTCTCAGATTAAAGAAAAAAAAATACTCTGTCTCATAGGGTGCCATTGTTTTCTATGACAAAAAGAAACACTACTGACTGGAAGCTGAGGGTGTAAGTTTATTGGTTTTTATATAAAACCACTTTTTAGATTGGCTGTAAAATAGGCTAACACAGCTACTCCTCTAAAATTCGAATCAATGTTATTTCTGAATTGAAGAAAGCCAGAATATCACATTTCTGCCCTTTATAGCCTTCAGGAGCTTGCCGCTTTCATGAAAGAGGCAAATGCAGGCTTAACTAAACCAGTGAAAGAGGGTGACTACGATGGGCTTGTTGAAGTGATGGCACACTTGATGAAAGTCAAAGAAAGACAAGTAGCTACAGACAATATGTTTGAGCCTCTAAAGCAGACTATTGAATTACTAAAATTGTATGGAGAAGAAATGCCTGAAGAGATCCATATGCAGTTGCATGTAAGTATGCCAGCAGTAATTTTTACTAAAAACAATAAGCTACTAGTTATCTTTTTTTTAAAAAAGAAGTCTTTGGATATAGTATAAAATAATACAATTCCTTTTGTACAATATAAACATCAAATGTTTTTATAGTTCCTAAATGTTGGAATAGAGAGAAGTACAGAACATTTAGAGAAAAAAATAATTTAGGAAAGTAATACCTAATTAAACACTAAATTTACACAATCTGCAGGTATTTATTCTATAATTTTGTTTCAACTCTCTGGGATCCAATGTGATCTGCCATAGGTGTTGCATTGTATACACATTTCTTTACTGTTCATTCTGCTAAAATTGGTGTTAGAAAAGTCACAAATATGAATAGAGTTAAGACCCCAACAAATTTGTTTATCCTCTTATTTAGCTATTTGACTTCTTTCTTTTTTCTCCTCATATTACCTATAATAAATAGTCTGTATTTATTTCCCTCATCCAAAGGTCTCTTATACCTGCATGGACAAAATGTCTACTTTTATTTTTATTTTTAAATCTATCTATCTATCTATCTATCTATCTATCTATCTATCTATCTATCTATCTATCTATCTATCTATCTGGCTTTTAGGAATTGCCAGAGCAATGGAACAACACCAAAAAGTTGTCCTTCCAAGTCAAACAAAATGTGGCTCCTCTGCAGGCCAATGAAGTTACAATTATACGAAGGAAATGCCAACAATTTGAGGTATGTTTTATGATTAAGGTACAACTTTGCTCAAACTCCCTCAAGTACAACACAGGTTAAGCCTATTAGGGAAGGAAAGAGGCTTAAGATGGATACCCACCCTCTGCTTGTCAGAAAGGTCCCATTCCACGAGAGGGCACTTTTTCTGACACTCATTTTCCAACACTTCTGGGGTTTGGGATTTCCACTCATAAAATTCTTGGGGAGAAAAGGAAACAACCACAATTTGGGACCAGCAGATGGCATCAGCATAAGAGATTCAGATCCAGGCTGCAAAAATCAAGACAATTTAAAAAAAAGGAGACTTTTCAGTACAGGTAGTCCTTGACTACCTGTAATTCATTTAGTGACTGTTCAAAGTTACAACAGCATTGAAAAAAGTGACTTTTGACTGTTTTTCACCATGTTGACCTTTCCAGCATCTCCATGATCACATGATCAAAATTTAGATGCTGGACAACTGGTTCATACTTAGGACCGTTGCTGTGTCCCAAGGTCATGTGATCCTCTTTTGCAACCTTCTGACAAGCAAAGCCAATGGATAAGCCGGATTCCAGATTAACAACCAGTTATTAATTTATCAACTGCAGTAATTCGCTTAACAGCTGAGACAGGAAAGATCATAAAATGGGGCAAGATTCACTTAGCCAATGTCTTACTTAACAACAGAAATTTTGGGCTCAATTGTGGTGATACACCGATGACTACCTGCATTTCTTTGCTGCTGTCCAGTGGTTGCCCTACTTAGTGCACAGTGAGGTTGGCAATTTTGCTGCCTTTGCTCCCCTCTGCCTACATCTGACACACCACCAAACCTTCTACATGCATAAGAACATGAACCCTCTACATGCATAAGACACATGAACCCTCTACATGCATAAGCCAGCCCTGCAGCTGACCATGGCAAGATTTGTAGTTTTTTTTTTTTTTTAATGACAGTTGGACAACTGAGGCCGCCATTGGCTGCAGGGGAGTCACTATTGTTACATTAATAACGCTTACCCTACAGGAGAGAGCAGATTCTGGGAGTTGCCCTTCCAACACATTAGGTTGTGCCAGACTGACAGAGTGGACTGTTTCAAGGAGTGATGGTCTTCAACCAGCTTTGCCCTGATTGCTATTAGTTCCGTGTCATAATCCAAGTTCATTATCATTCTGAATCAGTGGCAGCCAATATTCATTCATCACAATTTTGGACTGCTGCAGCCATGCAACTCTTGGTGGCATATAAGAAATAAAATATACATAATACAATAACATAATACAATAATAATAGAGTATTCCAGACATTAAAAGATCAATGTCTGGAATACTCTACCTGACTCTGTGGTTTCTTCCCCAAACCCCAAAAACTTTAACCTTAGACTGTCTACTATTGACCTCAACCCTTTCCTAAAAGGTCTGTAGGGGGCGTGCATAAGCGCACCAACGTGCCTACCGTCCCTGTCCTATTGTTTCTTTTATTTTTCTTATATGTATCCATGTATTCATAACTATGTTTATACTTATACCTGTTATCTTGTAAACGATTGACAAATCAAATAAATAAATCATTATCACCATGATCAAAAGTGTAATCATAAAAAAGAATTTTTCACAAGTGCATTGTGAAAGGTGTAACATTGAAACAATTCTTAAGGGTTATCTTACTATCTTAAAAAAGGCCCTCCAGAAAAGCCCTGTCTCTCATTCTTTCAGAAGGCCAACATGGTTAAGGCAGTTAATCCCCAGTGATGAGTTATTCCTCAGCATGTAGTCACAACGGGGAAGCATCTCCCCTCAGCTTCAGTCCTTCTGTTCTGATGGTAGTGGGGGACCGACAGCAAATTTTTCAGGCCAATTCTGGTTGAAGAAGGAGGTCCTGAAGTGTTCCAGTGTTGTATTTTAGCCATTATTGCTTTCTTGTTCAAAATTTCCTTTCTCTTTCTTTTTTCATTCAGATTAAACAACATGAGTTCAGAGAGAAATTCCGAGTTGATGCACCTTTCTCTTTTGTTGATCCAGACCCATATAAATCCCTAAGCAAGGTATAATCCACTAAGACAGTGCTTCCCAAACCTGGGACAAACTACCCCAAGTTGAGTAAAAGTGTTTCATTTGGGTGGGTGGTGGTGTAAGAACACACAAGCCTGTTAACCAGACATTTACATTGACTTAAAAACTGCCACATGTACTAAAATATACTAAAAATCTCCCAAAGTATTTTTATTAAGAGGAAAACCAATGAAATTACCAATGGTTATTTGTTGAAATGACAAGATTATAAATATTATTGTCTTTATAATACTGGTAGTCCTAGAGCTGTAATTCACTAATCATTCGAAGTTAAAACAGTGCTGAAGGAAGGGGCTTAAAACTGGTCATCAAAGTTTGATAAAACTTTCTGATAAGTGATGTTTGGTAACGAAGGAAAAAGTTTGGAAAGAGCCATACTAAGATGTGGAAATGTCTATGTAGGCAATATTGTATGGATTTCAAAGAACTGCTGTAATATATGTGCAGTTCTTTTAGTGCCATAATACAATTCCCAGAGCGATTGAGCTCTGTTGTTTCCCTTTATTGAATTATATATGTCATTAATAATTGTCATATGCTCTATCAACCGTGACTCAAGAAAACCTCAGTAAGGTCTTGAAGGATGGCCTGGAGTGTCAGTCTGTGGATATTTATCATAATGTTCCTTGCTTTAGTGCTACTGAGAAGATAAAAAGACTGCAGAGGTCTAACCTCTGTACTCAGCAAATGGAAACCAATGCTTTTTCATTGTGTGCCTCCAGCAACAAAAAATGATTACTGGTATGGAAAAAGAGATGGAAGCCCTATCCAAATCAGCAGGCTTGTTTGAAGTATCTGTTCCAGACTACAAGCAGCTAAAAGCATGCCATAAGGAAGTCCGCTTGCTCAAGGAGCTCTGGGACATGATAGTCTTGGTAAGTGTAATTTGTGGAATGGGACCAGTGCTAAACTCTGAACCAAAATGACAGGTCTTGCTATATCAAAAAGCAGAAGAAATGAATTACTGAGGGAAGAAAGTCCCAAGTCAGATCAATGTTGCTTCTCCTGTAACCCAGGTTGTTTGTTTCATTGAAAATCTGCTGGTTGATTTCTTTGAGTGACGCTATCACTATCCTTTTATTTGGAAGTGGAAGTGTTGCCAGGTTCTTTGACAAACAGAATATTATTTCTTTAATGGTTATAACATGATCTTCTATATGTAGGATAGAGAGATCATCAACCGGAGTGTTTGATGGAAAGTAGGAGAAGTTTTTGCAATTGATAGCCTCTTGTGAAGGATGAGGGAACCGTGCAGGAGAAGAGCTTGGGTTCTCTCTAGGATCCGAAGGGGAATAGCAGGTGCCTTGCCACATTGCTTATTTGTGTCCTCCTGTGACCTGTTGATATAACCTGTTCATTTTTTCATAACAACCCAAAGTGCTATTTGTGTGTGTATCCACAAGGCAGGCAGAAGAGGAAAATCACAATACCAGGCTGATGACATTGTCATGTAAAATTCACGATGTATATGTTTGTGTTAGACACCATAAAATCCTTACAAAATTTTGTCACTTGCATAATGACATCACACCCTTGAGCCATCACGTTGATATCATTGTGGCTTGTTACAGACACTTATTACTATTTCCCAACTTCTTGGCATTGGCGTATTTTTCTATCCTTATTTCTGGAGCTATTGACTATCTGCCTCCAGAGCACCCAAGAACAACTTGCCTACGCACCCGTTAAATAGCAAATCATTTAAAGCTCTGTACTTTCTGTTTCTAATGCAGGAAAATGGATCATTAGGGCTACTGAGAAATAGCTTTGAATAGCGCATTGTTTGCATTGCATAGGGATGAATGGCAGTAAGGGATTAAAATAGATATCTCCTTACAATAAGTGTATTCTCCTTTGAGTTGTAAAATCTGTTGAAGCCTTTGAAGTGATTCCACATAAGTTTTATAATAGACTGTTTCACCACCAAAAAGATTGCTCACATACATACATTTCCGTCTAGGTAAATGAAAGCATTAACGATTGGAAGACAACCAAGTGGAAAGAGATTAATGTTGAACAAATGGATCTTGACTGCAAGAAATTTGCTAAGGATGTGAGAACTTTGGACAAGGAAATGAGACCGTGGGATGCTTTTATAGGACTGGATAATACAGTTAAAAACATGATCACATCTCTTCGAGCTGTCAGTGAACTCCAGAATCCAGCTATCCGAGATAGGCATTGGAAAGAACTCATGCAGGCCACCCAGGTAATCTAATGTAGTCTAAAACAAAGGCCCACAAGGCTGGAGAGCACCATCGTTGTCATCCTCGTCGTCTTTCTAATTTTTGATCTTCCACATCAACAAATTTGAAGTGTTCCAATAAAGCAGGGGTCTTCAAACTTGACAGCTTTAAGAAGTTTGAAGACCCTTGCAATAAAGTGAAATATAAAAAATGATATATGTAAAAAACCTATATGGTTTTTTATGTTTTTATTGTTATACTGTGAGCTGCTTAGAGTTATGGAACATAAGATAAATAGCTATATAAGTCTTTTAAATAAATGAATGAATAAATATATTATAAGTAAAGTAAAAATCACAAAATTATTAGATCCAAACATTGGTTCTTCTGAATTGTTGTTAATCTGAATATTAATGAAGCTGCAATTATTGCAGAATTGCATAGTAGAATAGGAAGACTACAGGTGAGTATTCAGCTCTGACTGACTGTCCCTCCTAACACATCTTTTGCACCAGGTGAGGTTTACCATGTCTGATGAAACAACCCTGGCAGACCTGCTTCAGCTGAATCTTCACAAGTTTGAAGATGAGGTTCGCAGCATTGTAGACAAGGCTGTGAAAGAATCTGGGATGGAAAAGGTACTGTTTGCCCCATGCCACGACCATTAATTACTCCTTTTTAGGTACAAAACAGTTTGAAATGACATTGAACTGAGTTGTGATTCTCATTCCTTCCTTCATTATGTGGGCAAATCTTCACCATGGGGTCTGTTCAATATTTCAGAATAGCTGAGTACAAAATGTGACAAACATTATACAGTCTATGGAGATTCTCAGTCATCCAGATCATGGTTGTCCAAAAGGTGCTTTTTCAAGGGGCAACTGGACTTTCTGGTTTTTCTATGAAAATGAGCTGAAGAAGCTTCTTGGGTGAGAAATGAAATGTTTACAAAGAAAAACCAGAAAGTCCAGCTGCCTCTTGAAAAAGCACCTTTTGGACAATATCATAGTGTTAAGCCTTTTTGGAAACTAAAGTGAAAACAATCCTATCAATTCTACTGATTAAGATCAAATGTTTGTTTTTTCACAGAAACATTTGCACCCTCTGTTTAAATGTTTTTTTTAATATTATGTAATTGCAAACATGTATTATAATTATTATCATCTCACAATATTGATTCTCCATTAAGTTCCCAGTCCAATTGGATCTAAAGGCCAAGAAAACTTTCAAACAAAGAGTCATTGATATATCTTCCCAAGATGATTTAGCAGCACTTAAATATATTTTAAGTCTTTGAAGTGGTTTTCTCAACACAAGTCAGCTACCCAGCTGGAAAAATGTTTAACAACTTATATACCTTAACATCTCAGAAGAGCTTTTTCTAGAGTTTCTTTTGAACAACTAGACTCCATGGTAGGAGGATATGTGAGGTTTCATGGAGTCCCAATTGAAGAAAGACTGTGAATTTGTGGAGAACCAACTGTTGAAGGCATTGGACATATTCTTCTTGACTGTACTCCGCAGAAAGGGCTTCTTATTTACATTCTTATTTAAAAACTAAAAAATACTCAGGCATCTAGGAGAAATTGTCTTACTTTAACCTGCACATCACTAGCAAGACTGCAGCATTTTTTTTCCAAAGTCCATTTAAAAGAAGATGGAACAATTAGATCAGATTGGAATTAGCTGTAGGGGTGATCACAATTTACTATGAACATATCCCATAGTGATTTTTCTTGCGGGGGGGGGGGCATATATTTGTCCATTTATATTTTATTTATATTTTTGATATGGTCAAATGATGAAATAAACTTTCCATTCCATTATATTGCATTCTATTATTCTATTCTAATTATTCTTATTTTGTTATTTGTATAGCACTTTGAGATAGAAGTGCTCATTATTACATTATTATAACATGTGCGCTCATTATCACATTAATCAGTGATGCACCAGGACAGGGTTTGTCATACAGGGTTTGCCCAGTAATTTTTCTGAGCAACATTCAAAGCCCTACATATCTTGGGATCAGAAGGATCCTCTGTTGCTCCTCAATTTGTCTTCGGGTCATAAAGCTTTTCTCTGGCTGAAAGGATGAGAAGCAGAGGGTTTCTTCTTCCCACTAATGGAACACTTTCCTAGCAAAGCCACAAGCGACCTTGTGTTTTCTTGTCCTTTTGGCACCAAGGAGATACATGTTTATTCTTTGCAGAGCTTTGAAGTTAGCAGTCTTAATCTATTGTAACTGCTGTTTCCATGATGGCTTTCCTCAGAGTAATTTGTTGTGCAGTATTTCATTGTTTGTTCTTTTATCGGGAACTGTTCTGGAACACAGAGTATACAACGTACAAAGTAAGTTCAAATAAATCCATAACCCTGCTGTGTAAAGTCTGGAACAGTTTGCTGTATTTGTCAAATTATGTTCCTCATTAGCTGGTACTGTATACAACTGGGACCGAAATGGAGCTGAATATATGTCTTCCTTTTAAAAAACCCTTATTCATGAATATGAAAATAGTGTATAAAGGATCCCATTGGCTTCAGTTCTCTTAATTCCAACAAGCAGTTTTGGGCCAAGGTAGTTGATGTGTTATGAATATCTAAATTCAACAGATTAGGATAACACTAAGCAAGGGACGGGGGGTTTCTCACACTGTTGCCTTGCTTTGGTTTGCTTTAGCAAAATAGAAGAGATCCAACTGCATGTGCAATATATCAATTTTAAAAATGTTTCTCCCTTTTTATTATTGTCTAAAGGTGTTGAAGGCGCTTGACAGTACCTGGTCAACCATGCAGTTTGAACATGAGCCTCACCACAGGACGGGAACAATGATGCTGAAGGCAGACGAAGCACTAGTAGAAACCCTTGAAGAGAACCAAGTGCAGCTCCAGACTCTGATGACTTCTAAGTATCTGTCCCACTTCCTACAGGAGGTCTCTGGCTGGCAGCAGAAATTATCCACTGCTGACTCTGTGATATCCATTTGGTTTGAGGTCCAGAGAACGTGGAGTCACCTGGAAAGCATTTTCATTGGCTCAGAAGACATTCGAAATCAGCTTCCTGAAGATTCAAAACGTTTTGATATCATTGACAGAGACTTTAAAGTAAGCAAACGTCCTTTTAAGCACTGATTCTGTTACATTACTATTTGAAATTACTATTACAAAAATACTACTTGAATGGGTAACAAATCTTTCTTCTCTTTAAAGGAATTAATGGCTGATGCAGTAAAAACTCCAAATGTGGTTGAGGCAACAAATAAACCAGGTCTCTATGACAAACTAGAGGCCTTGCAACAAAGGTCAGGAGGCTAATTTTGTCAAAATTAATGTAAAATAGAGTAAAGAGAATGATTTTTTGCAGCAGAAGCAAATAATAGGGTGACAGTTCTTGCCAGTCCACCTTTTCGCCAAAAAAAGAAAAGAAAACAACCCAGCACAATTTCATCAGTGCCAATTTCTATTTGTAATTTCTGTTTGTGTTTTAATGGCAGCATTAAATGATGCTAGGTCTCCCTCTCTGAATAACTAAAATTCTTCCACTAGGACTTGGAGACAGAAGCTTTTTCTACCTGGCCTTGTTTTGGAAATAATGGTCTGTCACAATGATAACTAGAGATAGTTATGTTTCAGTGGCTATGAATAATGTATATCAGTAGTTGTCCCAGCACACTAATGCATAGGTTGCCTCAAACTAGAAGTATTGGCAGCAAAGGCAATAAAGATTATTTTATCATTTCTTTGCTGAACAATAGTATATAGTATATAAAGCATAACCTGAGCACCAAATTTATCACAACCTCTAATATGACATTTGGGACATATTTGCAAGTAACCTTTTGTTTGTAAATTAGGTACTATTCCTATAATTTATTTTATTTATTAAATTTCTATACCACCCATCTTACCTGAGGTTGGTGAGATACGCATGCCTATTTTCTTAACACTCTTGTCCCTTTTGAGTAATTTTTGAACCACCTCCATCAAAAGCATTAATGATTGTGTTGACATCAAACAAAATGAGGGTTCTTGTCATGGTGGAGATTCCCCTGCTTCCCTGGGTTTTCCAAAAGCTGCCATTTAGGCTGAAAGCTGCTTGGGACAGAAGCCACTTTTGGGTTTGGATACCTCATCCCACTTCAAGCAGTAAATGGAAACCAGATGATGCTCCAATGGCCCGGTGCTCCCACATCTGCCTCAGTTTCCCTGGAAGTGCGCTGAGGTTTTAAAATGATGATTTTTTTAAAAAAATAATCAGTTGCCTGGAAATGCTTCAAGCCTGCCCTTTGCCCCTCTGATTATTATTCACACAAGGACCCGAGACATCCTGAGGAAGTAAAATGGCGCCCAATTGAAGGCCATATTGTTAGTCTAAAATGTTCCCAGCCCCCACCTTCCCAAGAAAAACTAAAGTAGAGGTGAATCCAGTTATAATGCCTAGCAAAGAAAGAGGATGCCGTGTAGGCCAAAAAGAGGAAGTACAATGAAATAAATGGAGGGGGGAGGGGAAATGGGAAAATACGAATGCCCAGAAGAGAGATGTGTTTAAATGGATCAGATGTTTGGGAGACTCCAATTCCACTTCTGGTATTGACATTGAGAAAATTAAACCTCCGCTTTAAAGTCTACATCAATGTACATCTATAGTGATGAATAACGATATTCTTAGAGCAAAAAGAGTGGTGTTACTACTATCTTCTCACTTACTTTTTAGTTTGGGACTCTGTGAAAAAGCCCTGGCTGAATATTTGGAAACCAAAAGATTGGCTTTCCCTCGATTTTATTTTGTATCCTCTGCTGACCTGCTGGATATTTTATCCAATGGCAATGACCCCGTAGAGGTAGGATGGAATGTCTTGAGGTTTGGGGGGTTGGTTGGAACGTACAATGGAATTTGTAATAGAATGTCATGAGTTTGACTAAGTTCTCTTTCCCACATAAAAATTAATGTATCCAATACAAACTTCACAGACTAAATAAAACTGAACAGGATTTCTGTGATATTTGATAGCAATTGGTGAAAAAGGGTTGTAGGTGAGAGAAGCCTATCATTTAAATTTTGATAATCCAATTTAAAAGAGGATTTCACTTAATACCTGATAAAAAGACCTTTGTCTCACTGGGTTCAAACAGTAAGAGAAGAAAATATGTAAATGGATCACTTGCACAGATTTGGCTGATGTTTTCAAATTAGACACTTTTGTTCAATTGATCAGTGCATATTTACTTCAAGCTTTCAACAGTGGTGGTCAGTTTAATGACCTGCCAATATCTTCATCAGACTTCTAATACTACAGTCTGGTCCTCTGTGTTGTAATTCTTGAAGGTGTCCCGCCATTTGTCCAAATTATTTGATAGCATGGCAAAGCTGAAATTCAGGCTAGATGCAGAAGGACAGCCTCTGAAGATTGGTGTGGGAATGTACAGCAAAGAAGATGAGTATGTTGATTTTGACAAGGACTGCGACTGCTCTGGACAGGTTAGTTATAAATTATTTTAAATGCGGTGTTCCTGTAGACCTTAAAGCAGCAGAAAAATATCCCAGTGCCAATTCCATTCCCAGACAATGTTCTGCTCAAGTATTAGGCTACTGAGCATATTGACCTTACAGTCTCAATGTGGGGCAATTGAAAAGCATTGAAGGGTGGACTCCCCTAAATGATTTTTCTCTCAAAATAGCATTACCCACTGATGGAAAAAATAATCACCAACCACAGTTCTCACCAGCAGTCTTAGTTAATTCAAGCTGCCACCTTGGCAGGTTACTAGCCCTCGAACAACTTCCACAATGGTGTCACTCCCTATCCCTGAACAGATGTCTAGCACTTTTCTGGAAGAATGCTAAGCCTGTGCTCCTCCTTGATTCTCAACTCTCTGCTGCACCTGGTTTGTTTGTTTGTTTACCTTGGGGAAAATAGGAGAACACTTGCCTGCTATTTCAACCCTGCTGCCATAAATCCCAAGTAAAATAGTGCTGCCAGGGAATGGCTAACAATGAGTGACACACAGCAAAATTACATCCTCACTGACATGAGAATTATGACACTAAGAAATATGGCCAGACAAACCCCGTATATTTAGGCAGACGTTGCAGATCATTGATTGCAGAATCAGCAGCATTCAATTGGCAAAAACTGACTCTGTCTCCTGTTCTTTAAGCTTAGGTCCATTTTTTAACAGGCAAGTCTACGGTTCTTCCAGAAGGAACCAACACCTGTATATATGGGGTACCCACATAATTTTTGAATTATGCTTCCCGAAACACTGGTTGGACATTATACAGGCTGGAGGTGATATTCAGCAGGTTCTGACCAGTTCTGGAGAACCGGTAGCAGAAATTTTGAGTAGTTCGGAGAACCATAAATACCACCTCTGACTGGCCCCACCCCCTCCTATTCTCTGCCTCCTGAGTCCCAGCTGATCGGCTGGCTCTTCTTTTGTTGCCCTGCACCGGAGAACAGAGCTGGAAAGCAGGTTAGTGGGGTGTGGAGGGGAATGGGGATTTTGCAGTAACCTTCCCCTGCCACGCCCACCATGCCCACGCCCACCAAGCCACGCCCACAGAACCAGCAGTAAAAAAATTTGAATCCCATCACTGATACAGGCACATTCCCTTGCAAAAGCCAAATACTGAGTGTCTCTTCCAACCCAAGTAAAAATACCCACCGAAGGCAATGAAGAGGTATCATATCTGCAATATCTTCAGTGGCCAGCAGGAGTTGAGCAGACCTAACCCTTTGACTGTATTCTCACCATCATCCTAATGAGACATTGTGGATTATTTCTATGGCAAAGCTCATTCTGGAAGAAGGGGCAAAACACTACTTTAGCACCAGAACAACCAAAGCTGAATACAAGCTAAGCTGCTCTACCTTGAGCTGAAGGAGATAGCTTGAAAATATATCCTTTGAAAATAGTGACTGAGGTGATTTCACACTGCAGTTGCTGGAATCTAAGGATGTACCCTATGAAAAATAATAAAACCAAGCTGTCTGGGACATGTCATGACAGGAAAGTTCAGCCCAGAAGCAAGGAACACTGGGTGATTTATACTAGCAGGACTAGCAGAATTTTCCTCCAAGTGATGCTAAATTTTCACCATCTCTTTTCTATTGTATGCTTTAAATAACTGGATGTCATCAGCAAATGTGGCACCTCTAATTCCAGATCAGTTGTAAAGTTTAAAAGACCCTTGGCATATAAACTACATTTATTTGTAAAAATGAAATCCATTTATTCTTAATTCCTATATGCTGTTCTCTAATTAATTATTAATCAGTGAGATTAATGGCAGTTGAGTTTACTTATAAGGTTTTAGTGAGGAGCTTCCTGAAAATCCAAATATACCAGATGATTTAGATCCCTCTTATCCACATTTGCAAAGTTGCTCTCAAAAAATGTAGATGGCTAGTGATATAAGAATAACATTATGGCTACCAGGTTAGCTCTTCAGCAGTAATTTTTCTACTGCAGGGTTGGTTATACAACCATATTTTCCATAAGTTTAGCCAATTCTTACTGATCTTCAATTAATCCCATCAGTCTCTTTAAAAAAAATAGTTACACTGGACTTTTTCCAGGCAAGGGTAAATGCCAAGTTAGAGAGAATTCTATTAGATGATCAACAATTTCAGCCTTTTTTATTTTACTATTAAATCATATCAACAGGAGCTATCTTGTCAATTCATGAATAAGAGGAGGCCAATCAATACTATAGGATAACATCAGGATAGCTAACAAAATTTACTTTTTTTAACAACAATATGCAGCAATCTTACAGTAGCATACTGATTTTTGTGTCATCATAATCATCACCCCACCATTCTGCAAATAGGGTAGATGATACAAATGAGTAAAAATTACACACACCTGTATTTTGTAATACAATCTGGTGAGGAAAGAAAGTTAACATACGGACATTTAGGAAAATATATATAAAGGCACCAAAACATGCCCAATTAATTTGGAATGTCTACACCCAGGTTGAAGTTTGGTTAAACCGAGTGATGGAGAGAATGCAGAGCACCTTGCGCCAGCTAATAGCTGAAGCTGTAGTGACTTATGAGGAAAAGCCGAGAGAACAATGGATATTTGATTACCCAGCCCAGGTAAGCAAAAAAAGCACCATGGCTCAAAAGAAAAAAGAGGCAGGAACCAAAACAAGTTCATTTATTTTTATTCCATCTAAAACTTTGGTCCTCTCTAGGCACCATACACACCTAATTCTTCCATCTCCTGTTTTCCCCACAACAACAACTCTGTGAGTGAGTTGGTTTGGGCTAAGAGAGACGGACTGGCTCAAAATCACCCTGTGGCCTTCCAGGCCTAAGAACTTCCAGCCCAAAGTCACAGTCCTGATTTCTCACTCAACATCTCAGCCATTACTCCAGAGTGGTTGAAATTCTAGCAAAATACAAAAGTAGACAGAAGCAGCATTTTTTGTGAGTTTAAACTTAAAGTCTGATCATCCATACCTTCATGAGGGGCAATGTTTGTGGATGATTCACAGGACTTCCACATTTCATTTTTTTTTTGTCTGTGGCAGATTGCTTTAACATGTACCCAGATCTGGTGGACTACGGAAGTTGGCATCGCCTTTTCACGACTGGAAGAAGGCTATGAAAATGCAATTAAAGATTACAATAAGAAACAGGTGAATAGAGGTCTCTCAGTTTACCTGACTGCAAAACATTGGTGTGTGCAATGATAGAAAGTGTGTGTGTGTGTGTATGTGTGTACACTTATATCAGACATGTTTCCACAGCTCATTCTGAAAGAGATCAGAAAGCCCTTTCATCTCTTTGGTTTTCTTCTTCACAGATAAACCAGTTGAACACCTTAATTACGTTGCTGATTGGAAACTTATCTCCAGGGGACAGAATGAAGATTATGACCATTTGTACTATTGATGTGCATGCCAGAGACGTCATTGCCAAAATGATTTTAGCAAAGGTATATTGTGAACAAAAGACTGTGCAGTATTTTGTTCATGGGCATGTTTGAGCAAACCTTTTGTTCTGTTTGTTCATCCTGAAATCTTTTAATTTCAGGTTGAAAGATAAATTGCAAGATAAATTGCAAGAATCAGCCTCCCCCAGCCGAGTGCATTTCAGATACGGAGGACCACACTTTTTATAATCCCCATTGACCATGTCTGGGAGATTTCAGGATTGTAATTTAATGCATCTGCCACGGAAAAATGAATGAGCAAAGAGGTTGGGCCAATCATAACACTACAAATGGTTTGAGTTAGCAGATGCCACAGAACTCAATCTGCTCTAATGCATTCTAATTTTATCATGAAGGAATTCTAAAAGAATCATGAAAGAATTTGTAGGATAATTGTGACTCTTCCAAATATAAAATGAAGTCTTCTTCTCTTAGTGTGTCTTTGAGAGGTCAAAAATTTGGGGATTTGGCTATAAAACTTTAATAACCTGATCTCTCAGATAAGTTATTATACTGGCAGTAACATTAAGCCTTCTCCTTTACTTACAAAGGGCAAACAGATCTGCTATGGATGAGAAATCTTGAACAGGTGTTCCACTTGGTTGCATTAACTTACATGATTGAAAAAAACACACTTGGAAATTCAATGTATGAAAGGTTTTTATCTGTTCATACAGTCAGCTGCCTGACAAAAGAACACCAAGAGTTATCTTTAACCTTTAGAACAAGTGTTGTTAAAAATAGTAATACTGCAAACCATTGTTCCAGCTGGATGGAACAATGGAAGAAGCTGGAAGACCACCTAGCTTTCACTAAAGGCAAAAGAATTAACCTTCAAAGAATTTGCAAATCCCAGGCCAGCTGATGGCATAAGTAATGGATGTCATTTGTAATACATCCATACAAAGAAGCAAGATCATTATTCATTCATCTCTGCATCAGTCCTAATAAGTTTAGTAGACAGTCATAGCATCTTACTATCTTATTTCCTGCTCCCCGCAACCAGGGATGGGATTCTACCAGTTCGCACCTATTTGCTAGAACCGGTTGTTAAGATTCTAAGCAGTTCGGAAAACCGGTTGTTAGAAGAAATTACTGGCCTAATCCTGTAAGGAAGGCAGGAAGGAAACATTCTGGTGTTGCTTACAGAAACTGCCTCTCTGTGAACCCTTATTACATTCTTGGCAGTGTGAGTGATACTGAGTTGGCCACACCCAGCCAATAACATGACCACCAAGCCATGTCCATCCAGTCACATGACCATCAAACCACGCCCATCAACTAAGCCACGCTACAGAACCGGTTAAACAATTTGAATCCCACCCCTGCCCCCATCCTACCTAAATACAGAGCTGATACAGCTGCAAAAGGGGGATATTAAAAGCTGATAATGAAACAAAATGGCCAGAATACTCTCATCTTGAGAGTGTTTGGCTCCATCCAAGAGAAAATGGCTGCCACTCAGCCAACCTGATGCACAGTTCATTCGCTTCTTCTGTAAGACACACATTGAAAGAAGTAAGACCTTTAGTCATTCATAATAATAATGATTGCCACCAGATATTTCCCTTCTTCTTCAGCTTCTCACTAAACCACAATAAGGGCTACCTTAGCACTCCTTAGTCAGAACTAAATTGCACTCCTTTTGTGACAGGTGGAGAGCTCTCAGGCCTTTACGTGGCAGTCCCAACTTAGGCACCGTTGGGATGAAGAGAAGAGACACTGCTATGCCAATATCTGTGATGCTCAACTCCAGTATTCCTATGAATACCTTGGCAACACTCCTCGTCTGGTGATCACCCCGCTTACTGATCGGTACGAGCTCCCCCTCACAAACTTGAGTCTGGCATAGCCTGATTTGTCGGGCCCAAAAGATAATATGCCTAATCCCTGTGTTTTGCAGTTGCTATATCACCCTGACCCAGTCCCTCCATTTAATCATGGGAGGAGCCCCTGCTGGTCCTGCAGGAACAGGAAAAACTGAGACCACCAAAGACTTGGGCAGGGCTGTAGGAATCATGGTGTATGTCTTCAACTGCTCTGAGCAAATGGACTATAAGGTAGTGATCCAGTGGGTGAAATGAAATATATACATATCAGCCAGGAAAACTGCTTCCATCCTATAAAGTCTCTCCTATTGTTGTTCTAATGAATGCTTATGCATCGCTTCTTTGATTCAATTCAAGGACAAGTGCTTCTCTTTAGTGCATTTGCGTCAATATGCAAATCACTTAGAAAATAAATCCAAAGCAAAAAGTATGAGAGAATCATTCATTGATAGCTACAATTAAATATACATGAGTTTTTGTTGGTTATGCAAAGATTGTGTTACCTTTAAAGCAATGGGCTTTTTCCAAGTTCCATGCAGTAAAATAAGCATTTTCCATCTGCATTGTTTCCATTTGGCAGCACTAATTATACCACTGAAAACAGTCTAAAAAAAGAACAGGCTGCTCATCTTTACATGGCTACAGTTTCTTTTTTAAAGTACCCCTTTTGGTGATGCCTTGACTCTTTTCTGCAGTTTGTGAGTATTAAGGAGAGGACTATGCACGCTTTTCCAAAACAATGCATCTCATTTCAGTTTGAAGTTCCTAGGGAGTGGCCTTGTGACTGATCTATGACTTCCCATTTAATTTGAAATGACTAGCTGAGAGGCATGGTCCCTAGGATGTTAGGAATGCTTGCAAATCTCCCCCAAATTAGTCCATAGAACCCAATCACTTCCCTACTTACTTACTCAAGATAGGGCTTGGTCATAGAAATATCACATCATTCCACTGGCAGTTACGTGGGACAAACTGAAACTATTCCTAGTAGGGTATTTCCATCAACAAGCACTGTAAGACTGCATGACCCATATTACTTTCACTGTGTCCAAAATAAGGACATCTCCAATTTAATAATACTTGCCTAGAGGTGGTATTCAGCAAATTCTGACCAATTCTGGAGAACCAGTAGTGAAAATTTTGAATAGTTCAGAGAAATGTCAAATACCACTTCTGACTGGAGATTTTACAGTATCCTTCCCCTGCCACGCCCACCAAGCCACGCCTACAGAACCAGTAGTGAAAATTTTGAATAGTTCAGAGAAATGTCAAATATCACTTCTGACTGGAGATTTTACAGTATCCTTCCCTTGCCACCCCCACCAAGCCATGCCCACAGAACCAGTAGTAAATTTTTTTGAATCCCACCACTGTATTTGCCCCTGAAAAAAACAAAAAACAAAACCTTCATTTGGAGCAACCTTTCTCTCTCTTTCTAGTCCTGTGGAAATATCTACAAAGGGCTGGCCCAAACCGGGGCCTGGGGATGTTTTGATGAATTCAATCGGATTTCAGTAGAAGTCCTGTCAGTAATTGCTGTACAGGTAAATATTTTCCATACATATTTTCCAACAGCTGGTGCTGTTGTGTGTAAATAACTATGGGCCAGGGGGGTGATTGCAGCTTGATGATTGCAGCTAAATGTCTATCTTGTGGGTGTTCCAAGAACAACAACTGCTTAAAAAAATAAAAAGGCTGGGCAGCTAGTCCATCTTTTTTTATGTTCTGATGAGATGAAAGATGGAAGTGGTGGTGGGAGGCTGTTCAAAGGAATAAAATGTTCAGGACTCGATGTAAAATTCTGTGAATGATGCAGAGCAATCACACAATGAAAGATTTGTGTGGGTAAAGCAGTGGGATAGGAATAATGGTTCTGATCCAAATGTCCTATAAATGGAATTCTGCAGATAAAAGGTCCCAGAAAGCAGAAGGAAGCCTCTGTGCATGCTTTTTCCCCATCTTCTACAATATCCCTTGCAGCTTCTATAAAGTAAAGCTATCAGGCATGAACTGCAAAGTTCACTGCATAACAGCAAATGGAGCTTTGTGTGCTTCATGGCTGCCATCTAGTGATGGTCTGGATTTTTGGAACACTAATCTGATAGCTTTGCTATAAACGGAATTATATCAAAAATCTTAATGATTACAGTGGAATCTGCCTATATAACTGTTAAGCAATTATAATTGCTGGCATGAATCATAAAGTGTCTCTCTTAACTGTCTATGGAGATTCTCAGTCATCCAGGACATCCAGGTCCCAAAGGTGCTTTTTCAAGAGGCAGCTGGGCTTTCTGGTTTTTCTTTGAAGACGTTTCGCTTCTCATCGAAAAAGCTTCTTCAGCTCTGACTGGATGGTGGGGGGAATGGAAGGATTTATACTCCTTGCAGACACCTGGTCATTTGCATTCTTTTAGCAAGTCATTAAGGCCATCTGGAGGTTTATCTGTATCATCAGAGTCACCTGACTGGTACAAATGGGTGTGGAGCCTTCTTGGAACTGTTGAAAAGACTGTGTTGTAGACTGGAGAAAGATAATGTTGTATCCCTCCCCCTCTGTTGAGAGAGGGCTGTTCAATTTTGACAGAGATGGCCTCTTTGACTCCTCTTTCAAGCCAGCAGTCCTCTCTGTCCAAAATGTGGACTTTGCTGTCTTCAAAAGAGTGACCTTTTGTCTTTTAAATACAAATGGACTGCTGAATCCAGTCCTGATGGGTTTGTTCTCCTATGTTGTGCCATGTGTTTATGAAGTGGTTGTTTTGTTTCCCCAATGTACAGACCTGCACATGGCTCACTGCCTCATGTCTCTCATAAAAATTGACATGAGTTTAATATTAGTGTAGTATGACAATCTGTGGGTGCAACTGATTATTTCAAATGTTGATTATGAGATTGCCATGAATGTTTGCAAGATGTTGCTTTCAAATAACCCAGAGGGTTCCCCAGAGCTCTCTTACTCCTCCTCACTTGACAGATGGGTACTGAGACTGCTCAGAACCAAGCAGTCAGTGAGATGTTGTCAGAACCACACAATGGAGCCCATTAGGTTGAATAATGTGAGACCATCCAGAAGCTATTAGTAGGAAATGCTTTCTTTTCTCATTCTTAATGGTGAATAGTTTGCTGTTTATAGCTGAATCCTACAGCAGTGTTTTAAAAATTGGTACTTTTCAACTTGCAGAAAGCCTTATTCAGATGCATAAGTATTTTTGCATAAGTATTATTTTAGTCATGCCTAATTTACCATAAGATGTCCTGGGAAATGAATGCGTGAACTTCAGTGCACAGTTATTCCTATACTATTTATCCAATATGCTTTAGGTATTATTGGCTCCAAGATGGTTATTCATCTATATGTAAATATTTGTACACTGCTCTTCATTATCCAAATGCAGCCATGTGTGAATCAATAAGAGGATCTTCTGCTCATCTTTTAGGTTAAATGTGTTCAAGACGCTATCCGAGCCAAGAAGAAGACGTTCAATTTCCTTGGAGAGATGATCTCTCTGATTCCCACGGTTGGAATGTTTATTACCATGAATCCTGGGTATGCAGGTCGTACCGAACTGCCTGAAAATCTGAAAGCTTTATTCAGGTATTAAGATCTTGAGGAAATGAAGCAATGTAGGTTGGCTTGAATAAAGAAAAAAAATTGACTCAGGGAATTGGCTCAAAGGAAAGACCAAACATTAAATACAGAAACTCAGTTGGCTATGTTTGTTTTGGCTTTGAAGCTAAGTGGGATTGGCCCCGGTAAGTACTTGGATGAGAGGCCTGCAAGGAATATCTGGGCTATAGACTAATCTGAGCATATCTCTCAGAAGAAACAATAGCAAACTACTATTATATTGCCACTACAAGAACATGTCCATATTCATGTCTATAAAATCAGCATGAGCTGAATTTGATATGGAAATGTATATTTAAGATTGGTCGTGCCTATTTTGGCAGGCTTTAATGGGACAAAGCTCCCCAGAACACCCATTTCAAGAAGGCACTCAATGGGATGCTCTTAAATTTCCAAATATGCCACCAGCCAAGAAAGGCTGGAAATCCCTGAACTAGTATATGGACTGGGTGTCCTGAAAGAAACTTTCAAAATATACCTGAAGACCCTTTATATTGAAATTGTGGCCAGGAATTCAAAATGACTTCTTTGCATAATACAAGGGTCTTCAAACTTGTCAAGTTTAAGACTTGTGGACTTCAACTCCCAGAATTCCTGAGCTAACATGACTGGAGGAGGAATTCTGGGAGTTGATGTCCACAAGTCTTAAAGCTGGCAAGTTTGAAGACCACCGGCATAAAATATCATTATATGAGACAGCTGTCGATTTACACATCATAAAAAGTGTATGTATCATTTTTTACCTTTTTACAGCAGGTGGGTTTTTCTCTAATAGAGGCACTTGAAATTGAATTGTGTCTGGCATTTGCAGCTAGTGCTCATTATAGCTGAATGGAAAGATGTGCTGTTGCCTCTGCAGTATAAGCACTCCAGATGCTCATTTTTCCCCATGTCCTCTTGTAGGCCCTGTGCCATGGTTGTTCCTGATTTTGAGCTTATCTGTGAAATCATGCTTGTTGCTGAAGGTTTTATTGAAGCTAGGCTTCTGGCCAGGAAATTTATTACTCTCTACACTCTATGTAAGGAGCTACTTTCCAAGCAGGTAATAATTGAATGTGGTTCCACAGCTCTGCTATGGCGCCAATTATTTCAAAGCAAGCAAAAAATTGGTGGGAACGAATTGGCAGAGATGTCTGAAATGTTGCAGTAATATCACTCAGTGAAGTCCATTTCCAATACTCCATTATACTGTATGTTGTCCCCAAAGTCCTTGATAACATTGCAAGAATATTATAGATTTCAATATCTGGAATAAATCCATGATAAATGCAGTCGAATATCCTGTTCATTTGGGTAGGCCAAAGCAGCCTGCAGGAACCTTCCCCAACCAGGAGAACCATAGAATCATATTTGGATTGCAATTCCCATCATCCCTGTTCAGCATAGTGAGGGAGATGGGAGTCATGGTTCAGAAACATATATAGTACCCCAGGTGGGGAAAGCTGGTTTAAAGTCTTGGAGAAAAGACTTTAAAAGATTTGGGAAGAGCCACCTTCCTCTGATTAATAGTGCATATCTTTGCTACGGGAGCCATGTATAGGAAGCACCAGTCCTTTCTTCTCATTGGAAGTGGGCAGAGGTGGTATTCAGCAGGTTCTGACCAATTCTGGAGAACCAGTAGTGGAAATTTTGAGTAGTTCAGAGAACCAGAAAATCCCACCTCTGACTGGAGTTTTCACAGCTTCCTTCCCCTGCCACGCCCACCAAGCCATGCCCACAGAACCAGTAGGAAAAAAAATTTGAATCCCACCACTGGAAGTGGGTGGTGATTTGTGCCTTATTTAAGTGGCGTCCTTTTATTCACCTGGAGTTCTAATGGCACTTCCTGTCTCTCAGGATCACTACGACTGGGGGTTGAGAGCTATCAAGTCTGTGCTAGTGGTGGCAGGGTCCCTGAAGAGAGGAGACCCAGGACGGGCTGAAGACCAGGTCCTCATGAGAGCTTTGCGAGACTTTAATATACCCAAGATTGTGACTGATGACTTACCTGTGTTCATGGGACTCATTGGGGACCTTTTCCCAGCCCTGGATGTACCCCGGAAGCGTGACCTGAACTTCGAGAAGGTGAGTTGGCCCCTGTGGGTTCAAGCAAAGAAAGCAGCTAAATGCTTCTTGTTAGAAGAACCAGTACTTTATTCCGTGGGAAAATCAAGATGTCATCAGAAGAACAGCCTTGATTCAGAAACCGGGGGGCTGCCCTCTCTACTTACTTGAGTTATAAGACAGGGCCTGTAAGCAGAATCATGATACCAGGCCGTGCTTCAGAGGATACAGAATTCCCTTGGCCCACTTTTCACACACACACACACACACACACACACACACACACACACACACACACACACACACACAGACTGCTTGCTTCCTACTCTCTTGATTAATGGACAGAGACACATGCAATTATATTTGTGATTTTGTTTGTCTCTGAATTACGCCCTTTGCTTCTTGTCTTTAAGCACCATCACTGCTATCACTATCATACAGTCAGTGTAAACAGACAGACAGACAGGGCAATGGGCGGCATAAAAATGTGAAGTATAAATATTCCTCGACTTACAAACATTTATTTAGTGTGATGGTGCAAAAAAACCAAAAAGTGACTTATGACCAGCCCCCAGAGTCACATGGTCAGAATTTGGGTGTTTGGCAGCTAGCAGGCATTTATGATCGTTTGTATTGCCTCATAATCCCCATTTGCAACCTTGCTAGCTGGCTTTCAATAAGCAAAATCCATGGAGGAAGCTGGATTCGTCTAACAACCCTGCTGCTTTGCTTCACAACTAGAGCAAAAAAGGCTGTAAAATCAGGTGTGACTCATTTAATAACCATCTTCTAGTGACAGAGCTTCTGGGCCCAATACAGATATTGAGGATTCTCTTTCTCTCTCTCTCTTTCCCTCTCTCTCTCCCTCTCCCTCCCTCTTTCTCTCTCTCCCTCCCTCCTTCCCTCCCTCCCTCCCTCTCCCTCCCTCCCTCTCTCTCTCCTCCTTCCCTCTCCCTCCATCTCTCTCTCTCGCATGCACGTGCACACTCTCTCTCTTTCTCTCTCTCTGAATTTAATTGCTTGTGTGGGCCAATCATAAAAATTAATAGAGATGATCTGGAATACAGTAGACTGATAAATAAAACATGCCAAACTGACCCAATCTGGAAATAAATAAACAAATCTGTGATTTCTCATATCCTCAGATTATTAAACAAGCTGTTGTTGAGCTCCGTCTGCAACCTGAGGAGAGTTTTGTTTTGAAGGTGGTGCAGCTAGAGGAACTACTGCAAGTCCGACACTCGGTATTTGTGATTGGAAATGCCGGCTCTGGCAAGTCACAGGTGGGAACCCTGTATCACCACTTGGGGTTTTTTAGTCAAGGGCTCAGGTGTGAGTTCAGTGTCATCACCAAGGGCCAACTGGAAATAGAAATGTTTTGCTTAAAATTGGTTTTACAGAACATAGTCCCAGGTCCGTGATCATGATTGTGGCTTTGGTTAGGTGAACACCCTGGATAGACTGCATGATTGCATGATGCTTCCTTCTCGATATCTGGGAGCTATTGGCATTTGGATAGGGAATAACAGACTTCGGCTAAACCCTAGCAAGCGGGTTTGGGAACCTTCTGACTCTATGGACTCTTCATCTTTGGTCCTGGTTGAGCTTATATTCCCTCAGCTAGAACAGGTGCACAATTTGGACACTCTCTAAAAATCTGGGTTTCTGCTGGAAAAGCAGGTAGCAGACATGCCAAGAAGGCCTTTGCACAATCCTGGATTGGAATGTCCTCTTTGCAGTTACTGAAGCTCTCATCACCCCCTGTTTAAACTACTGCAATGTGCTCTACACAGGGCTTCCCTTGAATACTACCTGGAAGCTGTGCTTGATTCAGACGCAATGAAGCAAGTACTTATAAGCTCGTCTTGGTACATCCATGTAACATGGTTGTGTCAATTCATCCTATAAGATCTGGCAGAGTCCCTTTCACAAAATAATCCCACTTAGTGGGAACCAGGGGTCATGTCCCTGCCCCATGAGACATCATTTTCCGCTGGTTTAGATTCCCCTTCTCTATTTCTACAGGGCACTAAAAACCTGGTTCTTTCCCCAGTCATTGACCAGATCCCAGGATGAGCTCATATATAAGGCCTTTGAACAAAACCTGAGCTAGCTGGCCTTAGTTGCTTCCATGATTATTATTATTTCTGTTGTGTTCACCTGTTTTGTTTTTTTATGGTCTGGGATTACATATTACATTATAATACTTTTAATTCCCAGTTTTTACATTATTTTTTCAAAATGTAAGCTACCCAAAGACTTCCTTGCAAATTAGGCAACCATATATATCCAACATCCAATCTGGGTCAGTCACCAGGACCAGACTCATGCTGGAGTCCACCAATCCAATCCAATATCTTTGGAGGTACCAATGGTGGAGCTTTCCAAAAGTATGTCGTGGCTCTGGGTCTTTTGCTTAGGCTGGTTCAAAGTGGCTTAAAATTGAAATCCAATATATCTGGAGGACGCCAGATTAGTAATGGACCCAATAGTGCCAACATGATGGACAAAGCACTCAATCTTTTCCTTCTGGCAGGTATTAAAATCTCTGAATAAAACTTATCAGCTCATGAAGAGGAAGCCTGTAGCTGTTGATCTTGATCCTAAAGCTGTGACTTGTGATGAGCTATTTGGCATAATTAATCCAGCCACAAGAGAATGGAAAGATGGTAAGAAACAATATAGCTCCTTTCTGGAGATTGTAGCTGAACAACGTTTTTTATTTAAATTTTTGTTCAACTACGATCTCCAGAGATCATAATAAAAGTGATTATATGAAAGCTGAGAAAATAGTACAAAATAGCAGATGTGTACATGAATGTGCATAGAAACATCGAACATTTGTTTCACATAATAATATTTAAATTTCTTCCCTGAAATACTACTATAGTGGCACTATTTTTTTTTTTACAGAATTAGAGCCCCGCTGAAAATAATAATAATTACAACTCATGTATCTTCATTTAGTATAACGGCTTGCTTAAGAAACTCAGAGATATTTCATTTGGGAAAATTACATACTACAGTTATGAACTTAAAACACATTCCTGCTGTTTAAAATTCTAATGCTATCACTTTCTAAAAAGAACCCTTTGTTACGTTGTGTATAAATTCTTCCCCACTTCAGTTATTTGAGCCAACATCAAGCAGGACAAAAAAAACCAGGATTATTTTTTTTATCAGTTGTATATTTGATTACAAATCTCTTTGTACTATTTGACATAAAAAGGAATGATAGCTGCCAACTCTTATTAGGTTTATTTTACCAGTAATGATTCAAAGAAAGGGTTTTTATGTCGTTTCCACCTCTTTTCCTGTTCGAATTCTCTGAAACACTTCTGAAATTATTTGAGATCAATCCCATTGGAAGCAGCTCCAACACTTTGAAAACAACATATGAGCCAACCAGTTCTTTATTAAACTAAGGCAAATGGTTTTTGTTGTTGTTGCTGCTGCTTGGTATGACTACTGTTATGCAGGTGTGAGTTAGCAAAAGGAGAGAGAAATAGGAAAAAGGAAACTCAATTCTGGCCTGGAAATGCAGGTACATAGGGGCATGATGATGCAGTGATTAGAATGCAGTACTGCAGGCTACTTCTGCTGACTACTGGCTATCAGCAGTTTGGCAGTTCGAGTCTAACAAGCTCAAGGTTGACTCAGCTTTCCATCCTTCTAAGGTCAGTAAAATGAGGAGCCAGATTGGTTTTGGGGGCAATAGGCTCTGTAAACGGTTTAGAGAGAGCTGTAAAGCACTGTGAAGTGGTATATAAATCTAAGTGCTATTGCTACTCCATTACACAGACTGGTAGGCTGAAGTGGCTGCCAGCCAGCCCTCTTGTGGGGCACACATAGAAAGCAATCCCGTTAGTCCAGCCTTATTTATAGATGTTAGGGGCTAGAACCCTGGGAGGGACACCCACCTGCTTAGTTGCTGGAGAGATATGCTGCTGCTGTAACCCAAAATTGGAGAGGGGAAGAAGGAAAGGGGAGAAAAATGGGGTGGGAGAGAAAAATGAGGAGAGAAAATGTACTATAGAGTGTTGTAGAAGGCAATGGCTGGAGAGAAAATATGGACAATTAGTGTGAGTGTATGGAACATTTTTTGGTGTCTAGTCAGAGAAGCTAAGTTGTAGAGGGATGACATTTTTACCCAAGGTCTCAGATGGGAAAGAGATAGAGAGAGCTGCCTATGGACAGAGGATTAGAATCTTTGGCAAAGCTGTAATCTCTGGGGAAGGATTCAGTAGAAGACTCAGAAGGAGCCCAGAACAATGATCAGCTGGGCAGATCAAAAGGAAGGAGGGGCACTGAACCTACTCATTTGTAAATGTAACCTAATTTTTCCTTTATTCCCTCTACAGTTACTAAAATGGAGGACACTAGCATGGTCTCCTCTTTAGTGCACAATTTAAAATTGTAGTGAATGATGACATCAAAGCTCCTTAGCTTCACCTTCTTTGGGGTAATCTCTGTCAATTCGAGTGAGCCTAGAATTTAGAAAGCAGGGGTTTTCCCAGCTGAGGAAATGGCCCAGCTGCGGTTCTGCAAGAGATCTACTGATTCACCTGGAAAAACAATTAGAGTTGTGCCAGGAAATAAACTGACTCAGCTGCCAAACAAGGGAAAAAAAATACTCGATCACAAGAATGCAGAGCTACCTGGAATGGCATAGTACCTTGTTTGGCAATATCTTAAAAAGATACGTAATCTTGTCCTAAGTAAAAGTTTATGAAAATCTTTGGTCTATCCAGTTGGAGTCTTTTTGCCCCCATTCACATTTACCAGCTGAAAATATCTGTCCCTAATTCTCTTTGTGGGGCAGCCCCATATAGAGCCAGAAAGTGGCTAGGTGATCGCTCCCCCAATATGATTTTAAAACACCAGCTGTGTAGAATGTAGCGACTCAATTACTGTCTGGAGTGCCTTACTGTTAATATTCGTGTACAAAGCCCTGAAGAACTTGGTTACTTTAAAGAATTATCTCTGCTAATGTCAGCAATTTAGATACTTATGCTCTTCAGGCCAGATTCTGTTGGTTTGCAAATCTGCTGAGAATACGCTACTGAACCCTTTTTATAGCAGTATCTGTCTTGTACAAAAATTCTTCTTTACCATCCGTGAGACTGAAATGGGCCCATGATTTAGGTGCACTTTGAAAATTGTTCATGTCGACTTTGCCAAAGACCAAATAGTATTTTTTCTGTTTTCTGGATGATGAACTGATAGCACATTACAGTTTGGGGATTTCTATAAATAGGATGATAATCACAAATAGTTTAATAATCTTATCGGTCAATGTATGCTGATATATCTTTTTATCAGCTCTGTGCCTTCTCTCTGCAAAAACTTTACTGCAACTTGAGCATATATGCATGTTATAAAATTCACTGAGAATTTCTCTGTTCTGGACAGGCTTATTTTCAACTATAATGCGAGATCTAGCTAATATAACTCATCGCGGACCTAAGTGGATTGTTCTAGATGGCGATATTGATCCCATGTGGATTGAATCTTTGAATACCGTGATGGATGACAACAAGGTCAGCACAATAAGCAAGGGATTCAATCATTGGCATCCACTTTTATGAAATTAGGATGTTGCATTGTAACATTTCTTCCTTCCTAGGTGCTGACCTTAGCCAGCAATGAGCGAATCCCACTAAACCCCACCATGAGGCTTGTGTTTGAAATCAGTCACCTAAGAACAGCAACACCTGCCACAGTGTCTCGAGCAGGAATCTTGTATATCAATCCTGCTGACCTGGGCTGGAATCCGTAAGTGCTGGCTCCCTTTGAAAGTGTATCAGTACATCCCTTTTCACATGAG
This sequence comes from Pseudonaja textilis, assembly GCF_049901715.1. Taxonomy (NCBI): domain Eukaryota; kingdom Metazoa; phylum Chordata; class Lepidosauria; order Squamata; family Elapidae; genus Pseudonaja; species Pseudonaja textilis. The sequence continues at coordinate 110,670,976 of NC_141991.1, read as the reverse complement.
GGATGTATATCCCATCATAGATCAGTTTAAGTCCTCAGTGATCATATGAAGATGTTGTCAGGGATCTATTATTGCACTAGTCCCGATTATTCTAGTTCTAATAGCAAGTTACTTGCTGCCCAAGAAAACCGTGGATAGTTAGTGTTGTATGAGACAATATAATCATGAAAGAAAAATTTCCCTTGACCTGTTTCCTAGGTCCTGGAATCTTTCTGTAGTGCCTAGATATTATTATTGGGTTAAGGGCCTCCAGCTCCTATGACAGCATAAGTAACTTGTGAAGGACAAGGTCTGCCTCCATGATGAGCGCAACATTATGATTTCTCTCTCCCTCCCTTGGGTTGTGAAGAGGGGAGAGAAATGAATTCAGGTTTTAGAATAAAATTGAGAAGGTGGGATGAGATATTATTGGTAAAAAGCACTAATTGGTCAACTATTAACTATAGATTGATTGTCCATTTTTGCTTCTCCTTTTCCTTTCAAATATGTTGACTTGTTCTTCAAAATAAGGAGCATCTGATGATTTATTTTTACCAAAAGGTGTAAGTATATGTAATGTAGTTTACACAAAAATGATTAGCTTCATAGGTAACTACCAAAACACATTGCACATACCCTGATGGTATTTATTGAGTAGTATGTGATCTCTTTCTCAACAGCTAAATGTTAAATAACTTCCCTGTAATTTAAGTGGCATTCCTGTAAAGATGCAGTGTAAGAGGGGGGAAAGGAGAAGAATAAAAAATATCAGTTGATGTAGAATGTACATGTTACATGCATGAGAATGCATATTCAATAAGTAATTTTATGTCACTACACAGAATAGTGAGCAGTTGGATTGAGCGCCGAGAAGTGCAATCGGAAAAAGCTAACCTGATGATCTTGTTTGATAAATACTTACCTACCTGCTTGGACAAACTGAAATTTGGATTCAAGAAGATAACCCCTGTTCCTGAAGTGACTGTGGTGCAAATGATTCTCTATTTACTGGAATGCCTCTTGACACCAATCAATACACCTCCAGATTCTCCCAAAGAGTTATACGAACTCTATTTTGTGTTTGCCTGCTTCTGGGCTTTTGGAGGAGCAATGTTCCAAGATCAGGTATCTTCAGAAATGAAAATGACTAGGCTGTCCATTACTATAACTCCAGAGTTATCTCGATATAGATGTATGACTCAATAAGCGACATTCAGTACACAGAGTCCATTTTTCTATGGGCCTTTTCAAAGGTTTCTGCACTGACAGAATTGATACCAAAATCACTTCCATCTTCTTATAGTTTAACATTTCATTGGTATGTCATATTGTTTACCAGAACTCTTTTCAAGGTCGCACGTCCTTTAGATCAATGGAAATAGTGTGGTTGGGTCTCTCTAGCCCATCTTTGAAGAAAAAAAATCATATATTCAACTAGTAGTACATTTGCAGTCATTTGAACCCTCACTGAGATGAATGGGATTTGTGAAGTTAACCCTGTTTATCACAGCAGTTGATTCAGATCATTCACTCAGATTATGCCTGCATTTATTTTTTTTAAACTCGTTTAGCTTTGACAAATTTTGTTTTGATGTTTTATTATATTTCCTGTGGTCGTCATGCTTTCAGAACATATTCTAATTTAAAAGAAATTTAAACTTAAAACCATAATAAATATGCATAACTTTCTCTGCAGCTTGTGGATTATCGTGTGGAATTTAGTAGGTGGTGGGTGAATGAATTTAAAACAATAAAATTCCCATCTCAGGGAACAATTTTTGACTACTACATTGACCCAGAATCAAAGAAATTTATGCCATGGACTGATAAAGTGCCACAATTTGAATTGGATCCAGATGTCCCACTGCAGGTAATTTGCTGAAAATAATTCTACTTCTGATATTGCTTTTTTGAGAGTATTTCTGCAGTACTCTGAGACAAAAATCAGCCTGACATTAGCAAATGATTCTGAATGTACTAACCCAGACAAGTTCAGGAGAAATACAAATTGTTGATTTATATTCTACTGGTAATCTGAGATAGTAGATTCTTGGCATGTTCCAAAGATATCTACCCACAGCTTATATCTAAATCCTTCAAAACAATAATTACCACAGCAGCAAAACTGGGTTTTAAAAATGAACAAATAGTATGGACTATATGTATCAGATAGAGTAAATGAAAAGTAAACATTTACAGTGTCTGTTGAGGTAAAGTTGTCATGAAATATAAAATAGAGGTACTGCACAGATACTATCCTATCGGGTGTTTGTATCTTCCTGTGGGTAAGCAATGTATTTGTAGAAGAATAATGAGAGTGGGTCATTCCTAGAGGAAACCAACCCTGACTGCCCTTTGGAAGGAGAGATACTGAAGTTGAAGCTCAAATACTTTGGCAACCAAATGTGAAGAGGGGACTCATTGGAAAAGATCCTGATGTTGGGAAAGATTGAAGGCAAAAGGAGAAGGGGATGACAGAGGATGAGATGGTTAGATAGTGCCATTGTTGCAATGAACATGAATTTGGCAAACTCTGGGAGACAGCGGAGGATGGGGGAGGCCTGATGTGCCATGATCCATGGGCTCACGAAGAGTTGATTTAATGGCTGAGCAACAATGAGGAGCATGTGCAGAGTTAACCCAATCCCACCATCTTTGCCAACTTCATCATTTTTTTGTCATGACATATACACAGTTATCGCACCTCTTTAAGGTGCTTTTAAGTTTTGCCTTAAAGGCATAGTTTTGCATTTCTGCTAACTTTGGAACTTCTCTGAACTTCCTGATCCCTTCCTTTTATCCATGGTTAATGTAAGGGCTGGCACTCAGGACTGGTTTTCTCTTCTGGGATTGAGAACACGTTGTTACTGTTCCACTTTGGCCTGCAACCACATCATCTATACTTACAGAGCAGTTATCCTCTGATTTTTTTTAAAAAAAATATTTTTTCCCATTAAATCAATTTAATTAATGTAAATGTAAATTTTAAAACAGTTAAAAAATCAGCTCTGAGGAGTGGAGATACAGATACACAATATTTTTGCTTGGAATATCCTATTAAAACACAGCTGAGTTTTGCCAAGCCTGTGTGTACATTTATTTTCAAGGGGAGTTCTCTCTAGCCACCAATGCTTCTTTTCTTAGAAACTATTTCACTATTCAGTTTCTTTTAAAATTACAATTCAGATGTTTTTTTATGATTGAGGTAGATGTCATAGAGGGTCTGTTTTGCAGGCTTCGATGGTCCACACAACAGAAACCATCCGGATTCGTTACTTCATGGACTTACTAATGGAGAAAAAATGGCCAGTGATGTTAGTTGGGAATGCAGGCACTGGGAAGTCAGTGCTGATGGGGGATAAGCTGGATACTCTGAACCTGGATGATTATATGGTGCAAGCTGTTCCCTTTAACTTCTACACAACTTCAGCTATGCTGCAGGGTAAGAGGATTGGATGGATTTTCATTCTTACCAATTAAAGGTGCACAATCTCAGCCCCCCCGCCCATCCAAAGCTACAGACGACCTCCTCAAACCCTTGGTTGCATCTCTGCAAAAGTGGTTTCCAAATTGTAACCTTAATGCAAAGAAATTGGGTAATAATTAAAGATTTATGGGAATATTCTGGAGAGTGAGAAGTTCCCTGAGGATGGGCCACAGCACGAGTTGAAAACTCCAGAGACTAAACCCATGGTCCCGGTGACTGACCCAGATTGGATCCTGCAACATTATCCTGGGACACGAATGTTTTCCTTCATTCATTTATTAGAATACATAAAAAGGGAGACTTTGTATATTATGTGAACTAAATATCTCTTGGAGTACTTATTCCCAGCAAAATGCTACTTTATGTTGATTTAAATATTTCATATTGCTTAATTGACCAATATATGATATACAGGAAAAAGTCCTTGTGTTTAAGGGGAAGAACAGATATTATTAAAATGAACATTACTTCTTCAGATTAGATAGATAGCCAGAATTTCATTATCAGTCCAAAGCCACCCTCTTGAATGATGAAAAAATAATTCTATCACTGATACAATCAAGCCAACATTCCCTAATTTTATTAGCATTCCCTAATTTTATTCTCACTTGATGAATGGGACTACAAATCCCTCCATCTTGGAGCAATTAATAATGCTGTAGGCCTAATGGGAATAGTATTCCAGAACATCAAAAGAGGAACAGGTCTCCTGTGTTCCAGGTCTACTGAATACTTGCTATTTCAGAAGGATACTCCTGCTCTTTTCCACTGCCATTATTAAGCGCAGCATATCTGCATCCTAGACAGATTGTGAGGAAAGGTATTTTAACTGGTTTGCTTGTACAGATCGAACTGATACGGGACTTCTTGTTCCTTGCGTTCAAGGTATCTTCAAGTTATCGTGTAGGTTACTTGCCTCCTCTGTAAGACTTTGATGCACTGAAGAAAAGCTGCCTTCCTCAAGAACATTACATAACTAACTTCTACTTTTGAACTGGTGCATGACATGGAAGAATATTTGACCAGATCATTTAGATAAAGTTCAGTGCCATCAGTTGATTAATGGTCTTCCATTTGCACAGCTATTCTGGAGAAGCCTCTGGAGAAGAAATCAGGACGTAATTTTGGCCCCCCTGGTACCAAGAAGCTGATTTACTTCATAGATGATATGAACATGCCAGAAGTTGACAAATATGGCACTGTGGCTCCTCACACCTTGATCCGGCAGCACATGGATCATGGGCATTGGTATAAATACATTTTTATATATTGACAGTTACTATGTCTGCATAGCTAGACAGGCTGACAGAGAACCTCGGGCAAAAAAAAGGGACTAATCTTCAGGTTGAATCTTTTGTGTTTTTTACTGTATTACATTTATATAATATTATAATATATTGTAATACAATGTGTTGTAATGCATTAATGTATTATAGAAATGGTATGGGTGGAATGTTATGCTATGAGTATGATGCCTGTATGTTTAAAGATATTAGCCATCTTGTCTCCTACATGTAGAATAAGCTAGATATTTTCATAGACCATTGATAGATATGTTATTTAAATCTTGGTTGTGCTTTTTTTAAAATGAAAAGATATCAAAACCCTTCATTCTTTGTTTATTTTGTATAAAAGACAGGAAGACTATCTTAAGTGTAAGGGAATAGCAGAGCATTGCTTTCTCAAAAATATTGGGTCAGTATAATACCCTCCAACTTGCTCCTTTCCATTAGGTATGATAGAACCAAACTGACCTTAAAGGATATCCACAACTGTCAGTATGTTGCCTGTATGAACCCAACTTCTGGATCCTTCACTATTGATTCCAGGCTCCAGGTACCTAGAGGGTGGTTTCAGTCAAAAAATAAAAGAGTCTCCCTTACATTACAGTTTCTGCTTTTTAAAATTTTGACTAAGCTGTAAGCAGAAAAAGTGGGAGGGCTAAGTTTAGAGAGGGGTTTTTGTTGTTGTTGTTGTTAAGAGGCCTATCCAGCAGCATTGCAAGATGTTGTACATTGTGTTTTGTTGCAGAGGCACTTCTGTGTGTTTGCAGTGAGTTTCCCCGGTCAGGATGCCCTAATGTCCATCTACAGTACCATCTTAGGTCAGCACCTGGCTGCTCGGAATATCTCAATGGTCGTTCAGAAGGTTAATCAACAGCTTGTTTCTGCAGCTCTGGGTAAGCACTCAAAAAACAGCATGAACTAATAAAGCAGGCTTTCCTGTTAACGTTCTACTCCTCAGCATCTTATTCATATTTGTAACCAGCATGATGCTGAAGGTTTTCAGATTCAGATCTCTTTGTGCAAAGAAAGTTTGTGAAATGGAAGCAACAGTTAGCTTGTACTGTATTCTTGCCTGGGGGAAAAAAGGTACAACTAGCTGAATCAGTGGGATGGAATTTTGCCCGACATGATTGCCAACAGGTCCTTCCTCCCTTGGATGCTACCACATCATTATCATTTTTCTTTGGAACTGCCATCTTTTGTTGAGTCAGGTTTATTCAAGTTCCACTTAGCACTGTCAAATTATTCTAGTTAGGTGAGTTTGTAGGTGTTATGAAAACCCCAGTTTTAATTAGATAACAACTGCTGTAACTTTTCAGACCTGGTTCCTATTATAATTTAAAATGAAATACGACCAAAGCAAAAGAATTGTAAAATATGACAAGACTTTTCAAGAGTTCTACACTTTTAATTAAACAATTTGGAGATCAACCCACTTCATTGCTGTTTGTTGATCCTGACTGAGGAATTAATCATGAATAACCTGTTTCTTATCTCAAGCAGCTCCATGAATTTTTGGTATGATTATGGCATGTTTCTCCATAACAGGTTTACATCAAAAAATTACATCAACATTTCTTCCTACTGCCATAAAATTTCACTACGTTTTCAATCTCCGGGATCTCTCAAATATATTCCAGGTACAATATCATTTTTATATTTTGGTATCTGTGAATTTTCCAATACCTTGGAATAAATATGGTACCACACAGATCACTTGTTTGTGAAGCATTTCCTTGAAGCTATATTATAATAAATGCTAGGAATTGGGAACTCAGTTTCCTTGAGATGTTCAGGGTTTTAGATTTCACAAGCCACGATCTGCATGATGAATATATGTAGGGAATGGTAAAATCAGTGGGAATCAGGAGGAACCAACTTGCTATCTCTCATATATGTCTTTCGATACAGCCAATTTAATAAAATAAAACTGGCCAAATGAACTACACCTAGAGAGTTTTCTTTGCCCATGTTAGTATTGCTACAATTGCTAATTCGTCTTATCAAATTAAAAAAAATAGCCTTAGAACTAGAGTGCTCTATGAATTATTGAGAGTAAGACTTTCCACAATTATCACATTCTGTTAATCAATGGACACTTCCACAGGGCTTCTGTCCGAATTAAGCTATCCCTATTCTGGCTTTAAGATTTCTGATATTATCTTTCCTTTTAGATTTTTTTTCTTATTATATGTTCTTCTTTTATTATGACTGCTCATTGCATGACCAGTATGAATACAGCATATTTTTTTACACTGGTACCCTCCATTTTAACCCTTTTATATCAAGAGGGCACTAAGTTGAAAAATAATAGAATAGAGCAGAGCAGAGCCGAACAGAGTAGAGTACAAACAATACAATACTATCCTGATCCAAGAAAAACTAGTATATGTTATGACATCATCTTCTAGGACAGCTTCCTTTGACTGATGAACAGAAAGCCATTTTGAGTTCATTTAGAATTGCTGAAGTTGCTTTTGCCTTTATAATAATCTGAATATAACTTTCTTAATAATGCATATTTCAACTACTTAGTCACGTCCTTCCATATATATATATTGAAAGGTAAATATATATATGCAAATAACCTGAGAAAACATCAACTTCTCTCCCAATTCTTAAAAAAACTTTTACAAACATTGTCACTGGTGATTGTTTGCATACAGTTTTTTCAATATATATGAATGGATAAATATGTAGTTTGCTAAGATAGATTTACATAGAATAAAATATACTTCCGACAGCTGACTACCTATAATAGCATCATTAATAACTTTACTTTTACTTTACAGAGGTCTGTATATCTAAGAATCAAACAAGGAATTTATTTATTTTTATGGCCCTTCCCTCTCTGAGTTCCACTGATGTGGCATTACAAGTTCGATTAGGGGCATATAGTACAATATACTACCAGATTAACTGTTAGTAAAGGCTATGTATCGTGGAAGCATTATCTATATTAAAAGATTGAGCATAATCCTTTGGAGAATTGTTTTTCTGAGGAAGTATTATTGTGCCAGAGCATTTTTCACTGGCACTCATGTGGAGGCTATAGGAATAGAATGGAACAGAACAGAACAGAACAGAGCAGAACAGAACAGAACAGAACAGAACAGACTAGAATAACAGAGTTGGAAGGGACCTTGGAGCTATTCAAGTCAAAACTTCTGTTTCATCAGGAAACCCTATATCATTTCAGACAAAAATAAATTATAGATTTTTTGAGATAATTGGAAATAGACCATGGGAGTATATTGTCAAGTATCAGTTATGATGCATCCTTGTCCTTAATGGGGATAAGAGTGAAATGCATCTCCCTATGATGTACACCCACATGCTGTATATAAGGTAGTAGGTGGGGGAGAGATAAAGAGATTCATACTCAGAATATTATTCAATCGTTTCCTCTTTTTTGTTGCAATCTTTACTGTGCTTATTGTCCTGCTTATAAGGCTCATTGTGTCAACTTCAGCCTGATCATTTTAGGTCAGAGTGACCACAACCCCTCATTTCTTAAGACCTTGAAAAATACCACAGAGAAATTTAATCCAAAAGAGATACTGCAATTTCAGCAACTATGCTCAATTCCTCCTCAGTCAAACAATACATAAATTTAAAGTCTGCAGATGTCTCCTTTACTCCAGCTTAGTTCATGTCGGACTTTAAATGTCACAGAGGCAGAACATCCTGATTCTGGCTTCCCTCCGGTGTGCCTCTCTCTGGGAGATCTTTTCTGTCGTGCCCTTTGAGAATATTGGACACTAATCTCCAGATGGGAAAAGAAAATGGGTAAATAGAACGGTGGCCTTGGAAAGAAATGAAATATGGTTGTAAAGATAAACTGCATTAAAGATGCTCTCGGAAAACAGTGGCAGAGGACCTGCCTTAGTAACATACCTAGGAGAAGGCAACCCTGACTCTTTTGTCTTTACCAGGGACTCCTGTTCTCCAATCACGAGTGCCTCAAAATACCATCAGACCTAGTCCGGCTGTGGCTGCATGAAGCAGAGAGGGTTTACTATGACAAACTCGTGGAAGATAAAGACCAAGAGACCTACATCCGGGTCATGACAGCAAATTGCAAGAAATTCTTTGAGGTGAAGGAACTATTGATGCTACCTCTCCGCCTCTATCCTCTTCTCTTCCTCCAGTTGATATTCAAAAGTGACTTTGGACTCAACCAGCATGTACTTGTCCAATATTAGCAGTTAAACATTAATTAATATGATACAGGAATATGCTTACTTTAAAAGACCATATACAGGTTTTCAGAGGTTTTATTGAATTAGGAACTCTGAAATGTTATGTCTAGGTAAAGCAAAGGGCCCAGTTCTCGGGTGCTAACTTTTTAAAATTTATCTTGTGTCAAAATGCCTCTCCAGACTTTACTTGCAGGCTAGCCCTAGCCTAGAGAATTAATCCCAAATGTTGTCTTAGATGTTTCAAATAAATCCAAAATTAAAAAGCAGCTGATGAGTGGATAAAAAGTAGCTTCAGTTTTTGATGAATTGTTTTGTTTTGTTTTGCAGGATCTGGGTGAAAATATTATCTTTGCAAAGCCCAATGTTTTTTGCCACTTTGCTCAAGGCATTGGAGATCCAAAGTATTTGGCTGTTTCCAATATACAGCGTTTGAATAAATTGCTTGTGGAAGCCTTGGATAGCTACAATGAGGTCAATGCAGTGATGAATTTGGTAAGTAAACCTGGAGCTGAGCCAGAGACAGAATACTGTTGTTGAGCACGTGAAGCAAGGATAAACTAACTGATGCCTCTAGTACAATTTTCATAATACAAACTCATTAGCAATAGTAATAGCACTTAGACTTATATACTGCTCTATCTGAACAGTTTACAAGGTTGGCATATTGCCCTTAACAAACCTGGTCCTCATTTTACCGACTTTGAAAGAATGCCAATCTCAAACCCCGTCAGGATCGAACTCCTGGCTAGGGACAGAATTTGCCTGCAGTACTGCATTCTAACCACTGCACTACAACAGCTCATTTACTGTAGTATGTTGGCTTAGAGATATAGCAGTTCTAGCTCAAAATTTAAACATTTGGAGGAAAAAAGTTGCTTCTTTCTAGTAAAGGCATTGTTTTCTATTTAGGTTAGTCTTCCTTATTGATTTTATTTCCTACTTCTTCAACCTGGAACAAGCTCTTGCATCACATGGAAACAACACAGCAACCCCCAAACCATAGAAAGATGCTTCTGGTCATAGTATTCACTGATGGTGGAAAGAATCAGGCATAAATTAATGTTAAGCATAATAGATTACAACTACATCACATCACCCAAACACCTTTATGCCCTAACCAAGTGGAGTTTTCTTTTTGTTGTTATTTTTTATTTCCTTCTTTTCTTTCCCCCATTACAATAATCTCACAGTTAGTGAATTTTGAAACACATTTGAATAATTCTGTAATTTTACAGGCACTGGTAAATTTGGGGGGCTCCAGGTCTTTAAAAAATGGAATAGGGAAAAAAAACTCAATTCCTTGAGATCCTGCCAAATATCCATAGTTTTAAAAAGGTTGAGGATAATGAGAATGAAGTTAAGGTTTGGACTTGGTGAATAATTAATAGGCACAACCATAAATTAGATGATGGAAATTGGAGAATGGGTCAATGGCCAAGATAAAAATGTTGTATGGGTTGTTTTTATTCACAGAACCTAGAAGAATCAATCAGAATATGGTTCAGATTAGGTTGAGGATAAGGCATGAGTAAAACTTGATGCTGCAATTAAGATTTAGTCCAAAAAAAAGGGGGGGGGCTACTATTGGCTGGGAAGGGTAAAACAAAATGGATGGAACTCAGCAGAGCCTCTGTGTTTTGTTTTGTTTTGTTTTTCTTGTCGGTGGAGGAGCCGGGGGTATTAAATGTGTTGCCCTATCTTGAGGATTATACTGTACTACAACTTTTTCTTTGTTCACTGTTTAAAATGCCACTCAGCTTTGGCTGCCCTGCCCTCTTAAGGAGAGGTAGAATCTAATTTTATTGTTTTGGTCTTTTCCATGTTGAGGGTTAAAACTAAGAACAGTCCTTCTTTGTCTACTACAGGTGCTGTTTGAAGATGCCGTGTCCCATGTCTGTAGGATCAATCGCATCCTAGAGTCTCCCAGAGGCAATGCTTTGCTCGTGGGGGTCGGAGGCAGTGGCAAGCAAAGTCTGTCTCGACTGGCTGCCTATATTAGCTCCCTGGACGTCTTTCAGATCACTCTGAAGAAGGGCTATGGCATTCCAGATCTCAAGGTGAGGACAATTTGTCCAGGCATATATTAGCAAACTTCAAAAATGGTATGAAGAGGCCTAAAATTGAAGATAAATGCTGGGTCCAGCTACTTGACAAATTGTACACTGTAATCAAAGCCACTTTTCTGAGTTTATCATTATAAGTTTATCATTATCATTATAAGAGTGACCCCTCGGGACCATTGGGGAACGTGCTGGTTGCTTTCACATAAATTCATAAGCAGAGACAACTTTGGGTAAGGTTTATTCTGAATCAAAATCAGAAATGTGCACACGTTCAGTGATACTACTTCACAAATATGACTATGATTTTGGAAGTGGAATGTTGCCCTGAATGTCATCAATCAGCTTTCATAATACTGTAGAAAAAATTTTCTACATCAAAGTCAGCATTTTTCACTCTTGAAAAGGAATAGAAAGGATACTAAACTGACAAGTATTTGTTCTGTGATTCAGGCTGATCTGGCTTCCCAGTACATCAAATCTGCTGTGAAGAATACTCCTACCGTTTTTCTTATGACAGACTCACAGGTTGCTGAAGAGCAGTTTTTGGTTTTGATCAATGATCTCTTGGCATCTGGTGAGATTCCAGGGCTATTTCAGGATGATGAAGTGGAAAACATTATTAGCTCCATGAGGCCTCAGGTAAAATCTATGGGCTTGCCGGATACTCGTGAAAACAGCTGGAAATTTTTCATTGACAAAGTCCGAAAACAATTAAAGGTAAGAACTCTTCCGAGTTCAAATTCTATTCAGCCATGAATTGTTTTGGCTAACCAGTTAACAGGTTCAACATACTAGCTTACACAATCTTATGGTTTGTTGATTTGTGCGAAGCATTATGAAAGGAAGGAACTGACATTTGTAAATCATGGTGTATGAGTTAACAACTAGCAAACTGCCCTTATTCAGAGCCTAGCCTACAATACCTTACAAGATTTTTGTGAAGATTAAATTGAAAGAGATGAAAGATGGATTCTACCTTGTGCCCTTAAAGGAAAAGTCAAATGTGTGTATTTTATTAGTTATACACATTAGTTATAATATTCTTCATTATTGCATGACTAATGGGAGGAGAGGACATTTAATCTTTTGAGGGGGGTTGTTGAGGTAAAAAGTAGTAACAAGGTTTTGGGTCATGTGACAATATGAAAATGCTTTAGCCAACATTTGGGTATTGTACAAATGAAGGTTGGAATATCTACAGTATCCACTCTGATAGGGACAGTATTTTTCAGGTGTAAATTTGATATACAGAGATTTACAAGGACTCCCCAATTACATTTGAGTAGTAAAAGCTCTTAAGTAATTAATAGTAGTGATTATGCACATTGATGAGTCTTCACTCCCTCCCCAGGTAATCCTATGTTTCTCCCCTGTGGGATCTACTCTCCGTGTGAGGGCCAGAAAATTCCCTGCTGTAGTAAACTGCACAGCTATTGACTGGTTTCATGAATGGCCTGAAGATGCCTTGGTGTCTGTCAGTGGAAGGTTCCTTGAGGAGATTGAAGGAATTGAGGTATGCATCCATTTTCAAAAAAGTAAACCAATATCGCTTGGCGCTAAATAGAACCATTTTTTTTACCAACTTTCCATTATGGTTTTGGTTTTTATTAGAGTTGGGGCATTTCCCCACAGGTACTTTACTGCATCACATACATATCCTAGCACATTTTGTATCTCCATGATGAAACCTTTTAACTTCTAGCCAGTAAAGTCTATGTCTCCTGCCTTTTTGATGGACAAGGCATGTGATGCCGGAAAATTAAATAAAATATGGAACAGATCATTATTGCATGTTTTTATAAATGCAATATATACATTAGAATGTAATTCTTAATATGTTTACTAAGAAATAAAACCTATATGTTAATAGAATTGCTCAAAAGGCAACAAAGATATTAACAAAAAGATATTGTTTGCTTAGTTACCAATTGTCCAACCTTGGGAAGGGTTGTGACTGCCTCTTTACTAACTGTTGCAGGATTTTGATGCCAATATGGATATTTTCTACATAAGCAGTTACATACCCCATGTCTCTTTCTGTCATTATGTCTCTCTTTTATGTTATAGTTTCTGCTTCACACAGAGTTGGCTTGGAAATACCACTTTATAGATTTTGGCCTGGAGCTTTTGTTTCCTGGAAAGAGCATGATACATTTATTTATTTTTCATTTGACATATATTCCAGATTTTTAAAAACTGCAGTATAAGCCCAATGTAATTTTATTTGTGTATAGCATTAGCATCAGTGTTCTCCTGAGACTTGTCAAAAATGCTAATATTGACCAGAGCCTTTATGTCTGTGTTTCTTTGCTATACATGCTTTCTCTTCCTAAGTACATTTAGTATTAATAATTCTGTTTCTTATACCACAGTGTTTATATCAGATTCTTAGAAAAAGGAATGTGGGGCATACAAAACCTCAAATCCACAGAATAACATTAACTTATCAACTGCATGTCATAGTTGTATTTGAAGCTAAAATTTCCAAAACGCAATTAGGTGCAAAACATGCATTCTCTGAGTTGCCTGTTTCTGACCTGGTGCCTTTCAGGACGTGCAGTTTTTAATGTTACCAGGTTCCCTGACTTTAGACAGAGATAGGAACCCAAACAAATGCTTTTCATTCATACGTAGACAAACAATTGCCTTTGTTCCATGCTCAGTGCACTCATTATATATAACCCGAATTAATTCAAGTGAGTTAGCTGTAGGTATGTTACTGTATTTTATTCTTTCTTAGAGTATCCAAATTTGTTTAGCAGTTGGAGCAAGAGAGTTTTAATTTGGTGAAGATGGTATATTGGTGTTGAATTAGGATCGATGAGGCCATGTTCAGTTAGGATCGATGTGGCTGAGGTTCAAATCCACTTTCCAAAATGGAATCTCTCTGGGAAAGAACCCCCATCTCACAGCATGATTGTTATAGAGAAAATTAGAGGAACGAGGAACAGTGAATTATAAGTAATCAAATGTTGAAATTGATCAAGTAAAAGTCCTTCAAGTTAACAAATGCAGAGTTTCCGAATGGTTGGAAAAGCTATTTGGCAGTCAACCAACTTTATTCAAATAATTTCCCATTATTCTCTGTTTGGTATCCAGTTTATCTCCCTTTAGGCAAATTATCAAGTAACAATTGGGCCTGGGACTTACTCAGGAGGGAAATTCCCATAATTGCCTGTATGGAAATGTGAGGATTTTACTACAGCTAGTGAAAAATTATAAACTATATAATCAGGTCTTCATTTAATTAAGATAATGATAAATACATAACTTCTAAATTAAAAAAAGAAAATTTGGGAGGGGGAAAGGGAGAACAAAGTTATTGTTGCACAAATTGGCCTGATATTTTCTGGTCCTTCTTTCAGGCTGGAGTTAAAACATCCATCAGCCTGTTTATGTCCTTCGTCCATACAACCGTCAATGAAATGTCCAAGATCTACCTGGCCACTGAAAGGCGATATAATTATACCACTCCAAAGACCTTCCTGGAACAGATCAAACTTTACCAGAACCTCCTAGCCAAAAAAAGAAAAGAACTGATTGCTAAAATTGAGAGGCTGGAGAATGGCTTAATGAAACTCCAAAGTACAGCTTCACAGGTTTGTGGGTGAATTGGATGTTCTCAGTTGTAGCTATTTTCCAATCTCATCATGGAACCCCCAGTGGCTGCCCAGTGCCTACAGAGGATTACCATATAGTGACTGATTATTTAGATTAAGGTTTAACAAAATCCATCTAGAAAGTGTCTTGGCTGATCTATTTTAATCTTGGAGGATTTGAGTGGCACAAAAATCCTCTGTTTAGTCTTGAAATTCCAATCTGAGATAGAAGATAGTCTATAGAGAAATATTTTTTGTCCAAGATTATGCCAAGTTCTCTCATAATAGACTAAAGATAATTGTTTGTAACTGAAAGCTTTTCCAGATGAGCAACCACATTCAACTACTACCTTTAACCCACTGTCTAATATTCTACCGCCACTGCAATAATCTACTGCATAAAAGTATATACCGCCTGGAGCTGAGTAATCTCCACCCCACCCACCTGTTCTTTTTAAAAGCTCAATCAGGTTAGCAGGTAAGGAACATGCGTACCATAGCAGAAAAATGGAGATGGAGACCCTTGATTGTATGTGGGTGGCAGAGATGTTCAAAATCCCCTCTAAAGCCTGCTGCAAAGAACTGAGACTTGTTTTCTTTTATCTTATGGGGGGGAGGGGGGAGGATGTCTAGAGGAGAAAAAATGCTTCCATGCAAAGATTATGCACTAGTTTGAAAGCAACTTCAGTCCTATGCAGTCTCCTGATATCAACATTGTTGGAGAGTTGGGCTGATTTTCTGCTAGCTTATCAACATGTAATTCAGTGGCAAATGTTTTGCTTTTGTTTTGTTTTTTGATATTCTGTGGCTACATTTCCTCTTTAGAGGGACACCCTTCCTGGTTCCTGAATGTAAGTCCTGTAAGGGAAATAGATTTAACAGATAATCAGAGTTGGAAGGGACCTTATAGGTCATCTAGTCCAGCCCTCCACTCAAGTGGGAGACCCTACACCATTTCTTACAAATGGCAGTCCAATATCTTCCTGAAAGTCTCAACTGATGGCGTTCCCACAACTTCCAAGGGCAAGCTGTTCCATTGGTTGATTGTTCTCACTGTCGGAAAGTTTCTCCTTATTTGCAGGTTGAATCACTCCTTGTTTAGTTTCCATCCATGTATTATATTTATATTTATTATATTTATTATTATAGTAACAATAAACGGTTCACAGCTAAACTTAAGCAGCTATGTCGTTCCAAAGAGGGAGCCTACAAAAAAGGTGACAGAATGCTATGCAACCAGGGCAGAAACATATTAACAAGAGAGATCAGAGCAGCAAAAAGAAGCTACTATGAAAAGTTAAAGAATCAATTCTCAACAAATGAACCAGCAAACATGGAAAACTCTTAAAAACATCACTGGCTTCAGCAAACTCCCAGGCAGAAGGAAATCAACAACTAGCAGATGACCTGAATGTGCTTTAATGCAGGTTTGAAAAGAAACTACAGCCACCTATCTCCACAACCCACATCTCAAACATACCAACAACAGCCAAGCCTCCTACAACTGACCCCAATCCATTGGGCTCACAACCTCTGGTGATCGCAGAAAAAGAAGTACAAGATCTATTACACAGACAGAAGCCAGGAAAAGCACCAGGGCCAGACAAGATAACTCCTTCTTGCTTAAAAGTCTGTACTGACCAATTGTCCCCCATCTTCACCTGAATCTTCAATAGATCACTAGAGATGTGCTATGTTCCTTCCTGCTTCAAACGTTCTACCATCATCCCAGTGCCAAAGAAGCCCTCCATCAAGGAACTGAATGACTACAGACCAGTTGCTCTAACATCTGTAGTTATGAAAATCTTGAAAGGCTTGTGCTGTCCCACCTGAAAACCATCATGGATCTGCTGTTAGATCCCATGCAGTTTGCATACCGAGCAAATAGATTGACAGATGATGCTGTTAACATGGCTCTGCATTACATCCTACAACACCTTGAATCTCCAAATACCTAGGCAAGGGTCCTCTTTGTAGACTTCAGTTCAGCATTCAATACCATCATTCCAGACACTCTTCTAAGTAAATTAAACCAACTAGCGGTACCTGAACACACTTGTAAGTGGATCATAAGCTTCCTAACAGACAGGAAGCAGCAGGTGAAGTTGGGCGGAATCACATCCAATACCTGTACAATCAGCACAGGGGCCCCCCAAGGCTGTGTGCTATCTCCACTTCTCTTCTCCCTATATACCAATGACTGCATCTCAAACAATCCATCTGTTAAAATACTGAAGTTTGCTGATGACACAACAGTGATTGGTCTTATTCGAGACAATGATGAATCTGCATACAGAAAGGAAGTTATACAACTTGCCTCGTGGTGTAACTGGAACAATCTGAAACTGAACACAGTTCAAAACCGTAGAAATGGTGGTAGACTTTAGAAGAAACCCTCCCATACTACCACCTCTTACAATACTAGACAACACAGTATCAACAGTAGAGACCTTCAAATTTCTAGGTTCTATTGTATCACATGACCTAAAATGTACACCTAACATCAAAAACATCATCAAAAAAGCACAACAAAGAATGTTCTTTCTGCACCAACTCAGAAAGCTCAAACTGCCCAAGGAGCTGCTGATACAATTCTACAGAGGAATTATTGAGTCTATCATCTGCATCTCTATAACTGTCTGGTTTGGTTCTGCAACCCAACAGAACAGACACAGACTTCGAGGATAATTAGGACTGCAGAAAAAACAATTACTACCCACCTGCCTTCAGTTGAGGACCTGTATACTGCACGAGTCAAAAAGAGGGCTGTGAAAATATTTACAGACCCCTCACATCCTGGACATAAACTGTTTCAACTCCTTCCCTCGAAACGACACAATAGAGCACTGCACAGCAGAACAACTATATACAAGAACAGTTTTTTTCCCGAAAGCCATCACTCTGCTAAACAAATAATTCCCTCAACACTGTTCAACTATTTACAAAGTGTACACTACTATTACTGTTAATCTTCTCATCACTCCTTATCACCCCTCCCCTCCCACTTGACTGTTTCCTAGTATGATTTGATTGTTGACTGTACCCTATGACTATCATTAAGTGTTGTATGTTATGATTCTTGATTCTTAATGAATGTACCTTTTCTTTATGTATACTCAGAGTATTTACACCAAGACAAATTCCTTGTGTGTCCAATCACACTTGGCCAATAAAGTATTCTAATCTAATCCTTGTCTGGTCTATAGATGCTTTAGAAAATAGCTTGATCCCTTCCTCTCTGTGGCAGCCCCTCAAATATTGGAAGACTGCTCTCATGTCTCCCCTGGTCCTTCTCTTTATTAGACTAGCCAAGCCCAGTTCCTGTAACCATTCTTCATATGTTTTAGTCCCCAGTCCCTTAATCATCCTGGTTGCTCTTCTCTGTACTTTTTATAGAGTCTCAACATCTTTTTTATAATGTGGTGACCAAAACTGGATGCAGCACTCCAGGTGTGGTCTTACTAAGACTTCATAGAGTGGTATTAGTACCTCACTTGATCTCGATTGTATCCCTCTGTTAATGCAATTTAGGATTGCATTAGCTTTTTTGGCTGCTGCTCCACACTGCTGGCTCATATTTAGCTGGTTGTCCACTAAGATTCCAAGATCCCTCTCACAGTTACTGCTATTGAGGCTGGTTTCACCCAATCTAGGCTACCTTGATGGCTTTGCACTGCTGAGTGCAGAACTGACCACAAAGCCCCCATAAAACTAATAAGGATTTGTCTGCTGGATGAACAGATTTCCAAGGGTCAGGCTCCTGAGGTTGCTTTGTTTTTCATTTTCTTTCTTTCCATACAATACAGTTAAAGAGATTTTCCTGCTGCTGGGCATGCAGTGTTTTGAGCCATAGGGCACTGAGTTTCGTTACTTGTTTTCATTATGTTGTGTTGCCAGACATGAAGCCAGCCACAAATCCTCTTCAGAATGCTTTTGAATATTTGGCCTGGAAATGATGGGATTATGGCATTCTCATTATTGCCTGAGTTGAATCTGGCTCCAAAGAAATGTAGAGGGGGGAGGGGAAGCTGCATATGCCATTTAAGAGTGTCCTGTCTCTGGGCTCTTTTTGTTTTATCAAAAGCATTCACACGCGAATCCATTTTGGCTCTTGAAATGCTGCTTTACTTTTTCCTCTTGTAACTCTTTCTGAATTTAAGCAGTCTCCTAAAAAGTACTATAAAAAGTAAAGAAGTCAAGAATTCCAAGCCAATCATGCAGAGTAGGCCGGAATGCTCAAGCATTATCCTATCAGGATGGTTTTATTTGGTTTGCTTAGAGGAGGTGATAGATAGATACTTAAGATTTCCTGAATAGGTTTTAGCACTATTTGGGATAAATATTTCATATTTTACTAGGATGCACATGGAAGTTATACTAAGATACCAGAGGCCCACAGTTTTTGATGGTGTAAACTAGGTTTTTAGGTGTGCCAATGTGTCACAATCTACTTCCCACAATCACCTCTTTTTCCATCTTCCTGATCTATAGCTTTTATTTTATTTTATTTTATTTTATTTACTTTGTCATTTTAAGAACAACTATTCTCTGAAATAATCCCATGTGGACAGAATCCATGTCAAAGAGACTAGAAAAGTAAATGCAGGAAGTCAACGTATTTCATCAGGAGTAGCTGTAAACATCCATGTATTTGAGTTTGTCCTCTTCTTGTGGAACTTTATAGGTTGATGATCTGAAAGCCAAACTTGCTGTTCAGGAGCTGGAGCTTAAGCACAAGAATGAAGATGCTGACAAACTGATTCATGTGGTAGGAGTTGAAACCGAGAAAGTGAGCAGGGAAAAAGCAATTGCTGATGAAGAGGAACTCAAAGTGCAAGTCATTAACTTGGTAGGATTTTTTTTCCCCTTCTGATCTGGCACTGGCAGTTGCTCACCTTGTAAAAAGAGGTAGAAAGAGAAAGCTGCCAATTAAGCAAAGGATGTATATGGAGGCCTGTGCAAGAACAAAGGCTGGCCTGAGACACATTTTCTACCCATAAACCTGGAAGGAACTACATGACACCTCATTTTATTTTGTTTTGCTTTAATTCCTGGCACCTTTTTTTTAACCAAGTGAGACCAGTGGTTTATTACACTAGTTTCTGATCATGTAAGCTGAGACAGGGATCCATTTCATAGATCACAGTTGCTAGTAGAATTTGGTCACCCTCGTTGGTTGTCTAAGATAGTGTTCCTCATTGGTTGTCACCCTCATTGGTTGTCCAAGATATTGTTCCTCATTGGTTGTCACCCTCATTGGTTGTCCAAGATATTGTTCCTCATTGGTTGTCACCCTCATTGGTTGTCCAAGATATTGTTCCTCATTGGTTGTCACCCTCATTGGTTGTCCAAGATATTGTTCCTCAACTGTGATGAGCTCTCATAATCTCTAACCAACCACTTTTACATTAATTATATGTATAACCAACCAACAATCATTTTTTTAATCAGTTGACCTTTGCCCCAAGTCCCACTAACTATTGGTAGTTTTGTTCATCAGAAGACACTGTATTGGAAGAAGAGGTCATAATTTTAAAGATAAGATTATATGCTTTAAACAAAGATGAGAAATAGATTTTATTTATGGATTTGCTACAATGTACTCTGTTGCCTTTATTTATTTATTTTAAACATTTACATAGTTGCCCATCTTATACCAAATTCTGAGTAGCTCTCAATCAAGAATTAAAATAATATCAATTTAAAAGACATAAAAACCAAATTAAAGCAATTAATACTCTAAATATTAAAACAAAAACTTGGCACCAAATTAGGCTAAATTTTCTGTGTATTAAAAATACTAAAGAATTTAGCCATGAAGCCACACATTGTTCCTTGTAGATCCGCTCCTTTCATAGGCTCTTGCTAGTATATATTGAAGCACTGAAAACTGTCCCAAAGGTGGTCTCTTTCAAAAGACAATTGGACTTTCTTATTTTGCATGAAGATGTTTCACCTCTCACGTAAGAAGCTTCTTCAGTACTGACTGAATGGTGGCAAATGGGAGGATTTATATTCCTTGTAATCATCCTTGTTCAGGAGTATGAATGGGTCTTCGGGGGGGGGGGTTTGCAGACTACAGGATTCAGGTGACTCTGGGGCACATATAAACCTCCAAGTGTCCTCAACAATTCTCAGAAAGAGGGCTATTGACCAGATGACTGCAAAAAATATAAATCCTTCCATTCTCCTCCATTCATTCAGAACTGAAGAAGCTTCTTGGGTGAGAAGCAAAACATTTTCAAGCAAGACAAGAAAGTCCAGCTGCCTTTTGAAAGAAAGAACCTTTGGGACAACCATGACCTGAATGCCTGAGAATCTCCATAGACACTGAAAACTGCATTGCACCATATGCCAATCATATATGAGGATGAGTCTGCATCAGCGAGGAGATAGAACGGATAGTCAGTCTCCTTCACTATTTCCCCTTTGTGCTTCTCTTTGCTTGGCTTCACTTCCTCTGAATTCACTCACTGGGTGTCCTAAAAGCAGAACCCTCCTTTTGGGAAATTTCTAGTTACCAAGCTTCTGAGATTGCTCACAACCGGGGTTCACAAATTGCTCTCTTTCTTAGCATTACTTCATGACAGAATTTTTTTGTTGTTGATGATCTAATGAGGTGATCTGAATTGTAAAACTGAACTGAGAAATACATTTTACCAAATAACTTGAAAAACATTCGTATTTCCTTCCCCAGAACGTATCAGAAAAGCAAAGAGCTTGTGAAACTGATTTGGCTAAAGCTGAACCAGCACTGATTGCTGCTCAGGAAGCTCTAGATACCCTCAATAAGGTAAAAAAAAATCCTTTAGGTTTTCAACCCAGCAGTTAAAAACAATGTACTCATTTCTAGCAATATCCTCTGTTTCAACATGTCATTGATTAACTAGATGAATATACTTCTATTTTTATGAAGGAAGATCCCAGAGACAGAGATGTGGTCTGGCTAATTGATTTCTCTTACAGGAACCATTTTCAAGCCATCAATTGTAAAAGTGCAGAGTTTCTCATGTTTGAAACTCCAAGTAACTTTCAAAATAAATAACTTCTCATTCAACAAAATATGAAGTAAAACAACAACAACAACCCCAGCCTCAGATTCTTTCGCATATTAAGAATCCAAGATCCCTTTTAGACTGAGCCCCTAACCTGGAAGGCTTTACTAAGGATTGGAGCTGCATGGAGTATGAAGCCTCTGAAGTACTGCTCCAAAACTCTGTAAATCCCAAATTCCACTAGAAAATAATATTTGTAACTCTAGGTTGAATTGTGGGGTTCTTGATGCTTTCTGACCTTGGTTGTTTGCTTGTAAACATTTCATTACTCAACTAGGTAACATCCAAGCTCGAATCCCATACTATAAACTGTAATGTTCTGATGCTCTGCTAGCATAGATATATTGTAGTTGATATGGGGTGCTTGATGGACTATTTTCTTAATCATGGAATTTACTATTTCATTGTTAAAAAATTCTTTCTCTTCTCCCCCATCTTTGTCTACCCTTTTAGAACAACCTGACAGAGCTGAAGTCTTTTGGATCTCCTCCAGAAGCAGTGGTTAATGTAACAGCAGCAGTTTTGATTCTTACTGCTCCAGGTGGCAAGATACCAAAAGACAGAAGTTGGAAAGCAGCAAAATCCATGATGGGCAAAGTAGATGCTTTCCTGGATGCCCTGAAGAAATATGACAAAGAACACATTCCCGAATCTTGCTTGAAAGCTTTTAAGTAAGAGGCCTCTACACATGTATGTTCTTACAGTGAAATAAATTGAAACGGCAGGTCATGCATTGGAGGGAGAGGGAGAGGGAGAGGGAGAGAGAGAGAGAGAGAGAGAGAGAGAGAGATCTGTAGTTCGCTGGCACCACCTTCAAAAGTGAAAGTGGGGTAAATGCCAATAATTATGGCTGAGCACAGGCTCTGAATGCAAAAGGTCCCAGTCTTTCCAAGCATGTCTGGGAATTTTTCCCTGAAACTATGAGAAGTCTGTGTGAATTACTGCTGACAGTACTGAGGTTTTATGGCATTTGTGTTGTCCTTGATCTGGGGTGAGGCTGTGTATCTTTCTCTCCAGTGCCCAGAGCAGATTTTCTCCTTCCTGTTCCTGTCTTCTTCCTTCTCATGCCAGGCCCGCAAGGAGTTTAGCATTTTCCCTAGCAAGAAATTTAGTATTTTCCTCCTCTGGATGAGTCACAATTCCCAGATTTTCAGATTTAATTTAAGAGCTAATATGGAACCTTCTTAAAAGGCAACAAATGTAACCAGAGTTTTGCCCATTTTCTAAGAAAAATCTGTCCTTGCATCTCTTGCCTTTAGCGACTAAATGTACAGTGTTGACAGCAATCGACCAATGTAGTAAGTAGAGAAGGACTTTTCTGCTTTTATTTATTTAGATATAGGTAGCTGCCCAGTTCACCACAGCGGCTCTGAGTAGCAAACCAAGATTAAACAGAAACCATAATATAAAATTTTAAAATGTATAATACTAATATATAATTAAAACAAAAGCAGGAGCTAAAAGTTTTTTTAAAAAAAATATTTATATAAGGATGTCTTAACTCACCCAGACTTTACTAACTTCACAACCCCCATGCTTGGCAAATAACTGGTTTTTGACAATTTCCAGAAAGGCAGCAGGATCAGGCCTCATCTGATTTCAGATGGTATAATGTCAGAGGACAGGGACCATGACAGAACAGGTACATTTCCTGGTTCCTGCAAGATGACAATCTTTAAGTGATAGGAGCTGAAGTATGCCCTTCCAGGTGGATCTCAAAGGAGAAGACACACCCTTGGAGAGAGGCAGCCTTTCAAGTTGCCATGACTTGCTGAGAGAGAAAGAAAGAGATGGAAGATCCACTTCAATGTACATTGCTTTGGGGGGGTGGGGGCGTTGTTGCCTTCTGGCCTTATTGGCCACTACGGATAATAGGTGTAATATTCAGTGGAAGGATTCTCCTTTTTTACTTCTTTATATTGCAGCTATGATACCATCAAGTATGCCTGTAACTAAATAGTCTGATATTCTCAGGATTCCCATTAGTTCCAGTACCTAATCCTTGTCCTCACAATTCCTCTTTCCATAATTCCCCTCCAGTAATAAAGTAAATACTTGTGTGTGCCAGGCTCCACGCTGTCTAGCAGACTACGTGTCTTTCATTCACTTACTGTACATAGAATATAACTGAATCAGATACCTAGGCTATGTATCTAAATGTAATTTCCTAATAAAGAATGTATTCCTTTTTAAAGACAAACACCAGTTATATAAATCTTACTGTGAATTTAGAAGTTACGGAACAAAAACTGGAGCAATATTTCTACTTCAGATTGTAAATAGGGATGATTTTTCCACATTTTAAACATGTTTTAATGTTTACATCAACAGATTACATTATTTTATGAATGTGTGTGTGTGTGTATGTGCGCGCGCGCGTTGCAAAAGTGGCAAAAAGAATATGAGTTATAGCAGTCTTATTATTGTTGCACTCATTCTAAGATGACCTGGAACATATCTGTCTCTTCAATTGCTTTCACTTTGTCCAGTTTGTGATTGGTATCAGAGCATTTAAAGACTTGAACAATTTTCTTCAGTTTTATTCCTTGAAAAGTGGTAATAGTCTATAGCTCTGATTCATTTGCTAAAAAAGAAACAGCATAGTTCCTAGGATCAGTTCATACCCATTTGTAGGGAGATCAATCGACAAGACCGTGTTATGATGTCAAATGTACTGTAAACCCCTTAACTTATGTATTGGTGTACAACATTTTATGTAAACACAAAAGAATAGGGATTTGTACTGTAACATCATGTTATGACTCCCCTTCAAAATTCAAACGAACAAAACAGAAAGCAGCCGTTTCACAATTAAATCAAACGGAAAGAAGTCTTACAAGATAACGGCTGGCAGAAACCTCAATTCACAGCATAAATCTTTACTCTGTCCGGCAAACCAGTCCTGGCAATAAATCTCCAGTCTCAGAGCTTCTTGCTGTAACGTCCTCACTCAAATAGTCACCTTGTTCCTAGCAAATTGTACCAGCCCAGCTGTGTCCTTTTATACTCATTGAGGCAACGTGCTAATTTACTGACTCGCTCTCCTCATTCGTTCCAGCTGATTTTGCCTTTTCAACCGTCTTCTGTTTTTTACATTTAACCACAAATTTTCCAAGTTCTCATCTCCACTAGAAGACTCTCTCAAAACTTCCCTGTCAGTCATTCCCGGCTGTTGATCAGATAAGGAACCAGAGGAGGTCAAAGGTCCTGACAATTCTAATACATCAGGTCTGTCGTCCTTTGTCACGTCCATCTCCTCATCCTGGTTACCAGTCCAATCACTGAGCCATGCCGGCTCATATTTTTCTGCCATGACCTCCTCACTTGAACTCATATCAGTCACAGGAGCTGAATCCAAGCCCGGAGCCACAACAACATCATGTGTGCCATTGTCCATCACGGTTGCTGGGCCCAGAGCAGACATCTTTGTAGTTCTTTGGTGGACTTTGATTAGAAATGTGATCAGTCTTTTTTTCCCACTCTTTCTTGTAAATACTTAAAGCAACGCTGCTTTGTCTTTAATGACTACTTTTATTCATTTAAGTCAAGGGTCTTCAAGCAGCTTATCACTTAAATCAGAGATCTTCAAACTTGACAACTTTAAGACTTGTGGGCTTCAACTCCCAGAATTCCTGAGCTAACATGACTGGAGGAGGAATTCTCAGATTTGAAGTCCACAAGTCTTAAAGTTGTCAAGTCTGAAGACCTCTGATTTAAGTGATAAGCTACTTTATAAAACTTGTTGGTGTCCTTGTTCCCCCAGCTGCAATATATTATATACCTTTGTGAATTTTTCTCTGCAGACCATTTCAGCATGATCCAACGTTTGATCCTGAGTTTATACTTTCCAAGTCCACAGCTGCGTCTGGTTTATGTTCTTGGTGCTTAAACATTGTTCGTTTCTATGAAGTCTACTGTGATGTGGCACCTAAGCGGCAGGCCTTGGAAGAGGCTAATGCCGAACTGGCAGAAGCACAAGCCAAACTCACGATGATTAAAAACAAGATTGCAGTAAGTAGGCTACAACTTCGTTTTGGGTAATGTGCCAGACCCCAGGGCATCTTGTTGAAGTAGATATCAGTGTTCAAATTGGCTGACATTCACTGCTGGCGCCAAGCAAGAGAATTAATTATTTAGGCCAAAGTTACACAATTAAACCAATTGCATGCAAACAACATTCCGTTGTATCTATACAGATCAAAAACCGGTATAAACATGAACTCTGAGTCATGAATTTTCCTGCAGATGAATGGAATGAAATGAAATGGAAACTGTACTATAGTACTGGCCCAGTTCAGATGTGGTGACCTGGTGGCTTTCCAAAATTTGCTAAGCTGTAACAATAGCTCAGGCCAAGGTGTGGAATCCTGGGAGTTGAAGTTACGCAATATCTGAAGGGACTCATGTTACCCATTCCTGAGCTAAAGGAGAAGCATTTCTCCCTTCCTTTCCTCCACGTAGCCATAGCATTAATTTAGTCTCCATTTTACAGATTTCTGGCTTTTGAGAAGGGATGTGATTTGTAATATGCTCTGATTTTGGGACAAACTATAAAAGTATTTCAGTGTTCCAAGTTGGTTCCAAACAGACAAGATGGCGGTTGTAGTGTCACAATTAAGGCCTTGTCCCTTGATGTCTGTGTGTGACATTCTTTATGGGGAAGTCTTTGATTACCTGCCACCATCACCATGTTGCCTTTTTGAATACACAAACCCATATCTGTTTCCTGGCAGATCCCACTGTTGGTTTGTTTAGCCACAGTTTCTGGTTTAAACAAAATGGCAAGCAGGCATCTGCTAACTCCAATGTATTTCTTCTCCCTTTTACTTCAGAAGAGAAAAGTGAGCACAGGCTTTGCATGAACTCACACCCACTTGTACACTAATTTAAAGACAATCTGATTCAATCAATAGTTTATCTAGCCCTGGATCTATTTCAGTAGAAGACAGAAATTAACATGAATGTAACAGCTCTTTTCTACTGCATGTGAGGCCCAGTTAATTTTAACCTTGCTTAGTGGTGTATTAGACTTGTATTTCTGTTTTGTTTTATTGTTTCATTCCATTTATTTTATTACCCTAATTGGCAAACCTATCCCCTTTTACTTATGTTATTGTTCAATATATTGTGCAAACCCAGAAAATAGATTGATTCAGCACATAAGTTATACATATATACAGGGTTTTTTTCTGAATCCTTCACTATGTGCAACTTGAAGAGGTATTTCGTTTACCAGCTTTACATCTCATATTTCGGACTAAAGTACAGGGAGTCCTTGACTTACAATAGTTCATTTAGCAACCGTTCAAAGTTACAGTGGCACTGAAAAAAGTGATTTATGACCGTTTTTCACATTTATGACCATTGCAGCATCCTCATGATCATGTGATCAGAATTGGAACACATGGCAACTGGCTCATATTTATGAAGGTTGCAGTGTCCCAGGGTCATGTGATCAGCTTTTGCGACCTTATGACAAGCAAAGTCAATGGGGAAGCTAGATTCACTTAACAACCGTGTTACTAATGTAACAATTGCAATGACTCACTTAACAACTGTGGCAAGCAAGGTTGCAAAATGGGGCAACAGTCACTTAAGAGATGTCTTACTTAGCAACATAAATTTTGTGGCTCAATTATGATTGTTAATTGAGATTATCTGTAAGAATAGGACTGTCAGCTTCCCAGTTTCTAGCCCAATGCCTTTAACCACTACACCAAATTGATTCTTTTTCCAAAGTGGGTATCTTTTTACAAATCTTTCTTACATTTCCATTCTGTCAGCGTTCCAGCAAACCTTCATTCCAATCAGTAACTCCGAGACAAACATACCTCAAAAGTATCTTTATTAGAATACCTCCTGGCACATCTGTGGAATCCCGAATCTAAAAGTTTTCAGGCTTTCCACAATTTCCCAAACTGCAAATCCATCTCCCTTTGGTCGTCATCACATCACATTGCCCAATCATGATCTGTCCAAAAGTAAGATCCTTATTCCATCCTGCACCATACTAAAGGACTTGAACTAATGAAAGAATTTTATTTTGTCTACTTAGAGCTACTTAATTGAAATTACCCCCCTCCCACTTTCTCAGGCTATGTGGCAGCATGGAATAAGGCTTCCAAAGCTGACACATTCTTTGCCTCTTTCCCCCTAATCTATCACCACCCATTACTGCAGTCTTTTCTTCCTCACATTTTTAGACAATTTTACTTGACAAAATTATTGCAATGATTACTGATAAATCAAGTTTCATTATGATTTGCTGTCAGAAGCAGGGGTGGGATTCTACCAGTTCGCACCTATTCGCTAGAACCGGTTGTTAATATTCTAAGCAGTTTGGAGAACCGGTTGTTAGAAGAAATTACTGGTCTAATCCTGTAAGGAAGGCAGGAAGGAAACTTTCTGGTGTTGCTTACAGAAACTGCCTCTCTGTTAACCCTTATTATATTCTTGGCAGGATTAGACTTCCTGTCTCAGGAACTTCTCTGGAGTTTTTTTCCCGTCCTTTGCTGGTACTTTGCTTATGTGGAGTGACCATTCAAAGTTACAATGGCACTGAAAAAAGTGACTTATGACCATTTTTCACACTTACGACTGTTGCAGCATCCCCAGTCATGAGAGGCCAGGCGTGCTTTGATGTGAGTTATATTGAGTTGGCCATGCCCAGCCAATAACATGACCACCAAGCCATGCCCACCAACTAAGCCACGCCCAGAGAACCGGTTGTTAAAAATTTTGAATCCCACCCCTGGTCAGAAGGCTATTCAGGGCTATGCACAAGGGAGGGGTGTTGTTGGTGGTGTTATTATGAAAGCAGATTGACACACGGCACAGCCTCTGCCCCCTTTCCTGGGCACATTTTGATGTTGTACACACGTACAAAAGGAACACTGTTTTCGTCATTTCAATAAACATGTTAGATCCTGCAACACCTCCAAAATTATTGCGTATTTATAAGCATTTACAACAACAATTGGGGGCGCCTTAAAAAATTTTTTAATCATACAATATGAGTAGTTGTCTGCTTTTCTGTGATGAATCAATGTTACTCCCCTATCTGATCTGGTCACATGGTGCAGCATTTACTCATCCTTCGAAACCAGCTTGTACATGTAAATGCTCAAATTTATACCAATTTCTTTTAGGTAAACTATTGCCTCATTAATAGGGGAAGAAATTACGTCAGTTTAATTCATCATCTCTATACACATAACTTTTCAAACTTTTTGTCTGAAAGGATCTAAATGCCAATTTAGCTAATCTGACTGCCGAATTTGAAAAGGCCACAGCTGCGAAAATCAAGTGCCAGCAAGAGGCTGATGCAACGAACAGAGTAATTTCATTGGCTAACAGGTACACCATCACTAAATACTTCCTAGGGTGGTCTTGGTTGATGCTGGTTAATTTCTGCAGTTTGGCTTGTGTCAGCATGAACCTGACCACATGAGGTCCCTGACTGATCTTCCTCTTTTAAAAAACCGAGACCCAGAAGTAGGGTGGGTAGGGGGCTGCCAGTGTCTCTGAAGCAGCAGTTATAGGAAGAGAGTTTCACTATTTGAACCCCAACCCATTTTTCTATTCAGATTGACTCTTGTAAATGGGTATTATGAACATATGCGCCATCTTAATTTTCTTGGGGATACGTCTGAGTTTAAATATGATTTCCAAAAGTATTTGTTCCATTATGTCAAAAGGCATGCCGGTATAGGAGATTTGTTAGTGTTTTCCTATATGATTTAACCCCAAGGGACAATACTTTTGATTTGTATGTCTTCCGAAATTTCTAAGAGACAGAATCCAATATATTCACTCTTATAAACCCTCAGAAGAAGATGCTCTTCATTTTGCTACACCAAACTGTAATACTGTTTATAGTACAATCGTGGCTAAGGGGATACATGACATTTCTTATCTAAATCCTAAGTATCTAAGCCACATTTCAAGAAAATCAGAAAGAAAAGCATAAGATAATACTATAAACTTAACTTAAATACTATAAACCAGACAGCAATTGCGAAAGCTTCAAATATCTTGTATATTCATATCAAATTGTTTTTTTTTTTATTCTTGTGAATCAGAATGTGTGAGACGTCACTGGGAAGCTTTATTCTCCCAAACTGGCTGGAAATCCCAGCTGGAAAGAAGAAAATTGTTCAGCTTCTCAGCAAGCTATGAACCATTTCCTGAAAATGAAATACTGCATAAAAGAGAAAGCATGAATCAAAGATGAGCGGTTTGTTTAGAGAAACTATAGTTAGCATTTGGAAAAGGCCGTTGGTTCATAAGCGAGCAATGTTCTTGTTAAGTTTGAGCAATGAGAGGCTGAACCAGAGCATGAGTGCAACAGTACTTTATTTACAAATAAAGGGCTGACCGTGCTTGCCAAGCCTGGAACTGGCTCGCAGCAATCAGCGGCCAGTTGGACCCCGCAGCCTGCTTTTATAGCTGGCTGCTGTGGAGAACTGACCAATGGGAATGGGGGAAATAACGCCCACACAAGTGAGTGGACCTGAGTGAGAACTCCTAGAGTCCTCAGGACATAACACCCCTTCCCCCCAGATGCGAACACGCATAAGTCCTTGAGGTAGATGGGGGTTTGTGTTGGCGCCCGGAGCGGCGCAACTCGGGAACATTGTCTGACTGTTCGGCATCAGTCTGTGACGGTTGAGCGGGCAAAGTGTCACCAACACTCTCTCTGGACTGGACATCCTCGGAAACCACCGGGTTGGTTTCTGGAGTCAAACTCTCGTGGGTTGGATCCGGTTGATCAACTCTCTGGGCGCTGTTGCCTGGGTTTGGGCTGACCGGAACGACCGCTGGCGCAGACTGGTCACTGGGTGCGATGTGGCTGGGTGGCGGATGGGACGGTTCCCCTTCGACTGGAGACTCTGGATCTTTGTTTGCGAGGTTGCTGAGGCGCCTTCTGAGTTGGTCTATGTGTCTCCTCCAGACGCGACCGTCCTCCAGCCTGACTCTATATGATCTCGGCCCGGTGACGGCGATGACTTCGCCCGGAATCCAAAGTGGGTCCCCAGCGAAATTCCTGGCGAATATCGGCTCCTGTAACATAAAATGTCTAACCCCCGAAGTGGAAGCGAGGGGAGAGTCAGGGCAGTATTGTGGGTGCAGTCTATCCAATACAGTCCTCAGGCGTCGGCCCATCAGAAGTTCCGCTGGGGACTTATTGGTGACTGCACAGGGGTTGAGTGCTGGCTCATCAGGAACCGTGAGAGTTTGTGGTGCCAGTCATCTCTGCCAAACCTAGCGAGGGCCTCTGGTGGTCCTGACGGCCCTTTCAGCCAACCCATTACTCGCAGGGTGGAATGGGGCTGTTAAAATGTGGCGAATGCCTAGGTTGGCTGCAAAACGGCTGAATTCTACTGATGCGAACTGTGGGCCATTATCGGAGACCAAGGAGTCGGGTAGTCCATGGGTAACGAACAGGCGCGTTAACACGTTGGTGATTGCTAGTGTGGTTGTTGTGGATAGCTGCGCCACGTCTATCCACTTGGAATAAGCGTCCACGACCACTAGGAACATCTTTCCATGCACGGGCCGGCCAGATCGATATGGATTCTCGACCAAGGGCGCTGGCGCTCTCCCATCTGGTAGGAGTGGCGATGGGGGAGCAGGACGGGATTCCTGGCAAATGCTGCAGGAACTTACCCACTTGACAATGTCCTCGTCTAGACCCGGCCACCATACGTAGCTGCGTGCCAACGCCTTCATTCTCACAATGCCGGGGTGTCCCTCGTGCAACGCCTCCAGGACTCGGGTACGCAGCGAGGTCGGAATGATCACTCGAGTGCCCCACAGTAGACAACCCTGCAAACTGGACAGCTCCTGCATGCGAGTCTTAAAGGGTGCGAATTTGTTATCAACATTGCCTCCCGGCCACCCCTCCTCACCCAGTCGAGCACCTGGGCGGCGTTTGGTCTGCCTTGGTTTTGGCGGCGATGTCAAGGGCGGTGATGGGCAGGTCCAACTGGGTGATTTCAAAAATGGCATTGACAGGAGCTGGGTCTTCAGCCGGAGCGGGTAAGGGGCAGCGACTGAGTGCGTCAGTGTGGGATAGAGTTTTGCCCGGGCGGTGGATAAGTTTGTATGAGTAGGCCGCTAGAAAAGCGTCCACCGTGTCATCCGAGGGGAGAGGACTTGAGGTGTCTGCTTGTCGCCGGCCAGTAGGCCCAGGAGGGGTTTATGGTCGGTGACCAGTTCGAAGAAGTGGCCAAAAAGGAATTCGTGAAACTTTTTCACGGCTGCAACAGCTGCTAGGGCTTCCTTGTCTATTTGGCTGTAATTTCGCTCCGTGGCCGAGAGCGTCCTGGAGAAAAAGGCGATGGGGGCCTCGGCGCCATTGGCGAGTCGGTGACTAAGGACCGCCCCAATTCCAAAAGGGGATGCGTCTGCTGCCAGTACTAAAGGAAGGTTGGGGTCGAATTGGATGAGCACTGCCTCTGACGTAAGTAGTGATTTGACGGCGTTAAACGCCTGGTCTTCTTTGTGCCCCCAGTGCCACGGTGACTTTTTGTCTAGTAATCTGTGTAGGGGTTCGGCTACTGAGGCTTTATGGGGCAAGAAGGATGCATAAAAGTTTAGGAGTCCCAAGAAAGCTTGTAGCTCCGTTTTGGAGGTTGGTGTGGGAGCTTCGTGGATCGCCCTGACCTTGGACTCCAGGGGGTGAATGCCAGAGGCGTCAATTTTATAACCCAGAAAGTCCACCTGTCTAGTGGCAATGGCGCATTTTTCTTTTTTTAACTTGAGGCCATGCTGTCTGAACCTCTCTAACACTGCTCGCACTCTCTGGAAGAGTTGGGGTCTGTCCCTGGCCGAGACCAAGATGTCGTCGAAGTAGGGTACTACACCAGGGAGGCCCTGTAAAATCCGCTCCATGAGGATTGAAAAATGCCCGGGCAACACTTACGCCAAATTGGAGACGCTTGCATCGGAAGGCACCCCTGTGAGTGACGATGGTCTGAAGTTCCGCTGTTTGGTTATCAACAGGGAATTGTTGATATGCTTGAGACATGTCCAATTTAGCAAAAATACTGCCCGGTTCGAATGTATGCAATAAATGCTGAATGACGGGCACAGGATAGGCGCTAACTTGTAAATATTTATTGATTGTTGTCTTGTAGTCCGAGCAAATTCTCAGGCTACCATCTTTTTTTAGGGGTGTGAC
Organism: Pseudonaja textilis; assembly: GCF_049901715.1. Classification (NCBI taxonomy): domain Eukaryota; kingdom Metazoa; phylum Chordata; class Lepidosauria; order Squamata; family Elapidae; genus Pseudonaja; species Pseudonaja textilis. The sequence goes on along the minus strand of NC_141991.1, from coordinate 110,638,120 downwards.
AATGGGCGTCTCCCACTTGGCGAAATCTGTTGGCTCAATGACCCCTTGTTTTAGTAGTTTATCCAATTCAGCGTCTAGTTTTGGTCGAATAGCAAATGGAACTCTACGTGGTTTTAATCTGATTGGGGCTGCCTGGGGTCAACGGTGAACGAGATGGGGTTCCATTATAACACCCCAGCTCCTCGCTGAACACATCTGCGTAGTCAGCGAATAAGGAGTCAGTGTCTGAGGTTGAGACAGCATGGACTCCTGTTAACCCTAGGCCGAGGTGGGGAAACCAATTGAGCCCCAATAAGGTGGGTAGGTTGCCGTTAACTACCACTAGAGGTAGGTGGCCTTTAAAAGCTCTAAAACTGACAAAGAACTTGCCTCTGCCGATCACGGGAATGGCCTTCCCCTGGTAGTCCTTCAGACCGAACTGGCATCTCTGGAGCCGGGTAGTAGATAGGCTGGGGTGGAGTCTCTTGAGGGTGTTCCACGAGATTATTGAGAGCGCTGACCCTGTGTCAACCTCCATGTGGCACGGTTTACCTTCTAGGGAAACGGAGAGAGAAATTTTACTAACAGAGTGGCAAGTACGCCTGGCAAGGCGGTGCGTGCGACAGTTTAATACTTGCCTCTGTGGTCCCGAGTGCGAGGACGGGGTCTTTGTGCAGCGCTTTGGGGGCTTGGCAGACTCTCGCAATGTGCCCCCTCTTATGGCAGTTGTTGCAAACGGCTTCTTTAAACTTGCAGGTGGCCCTTTGATGTGATCCCCACAGGCTAGGCACAGGGTGATGTGCTTGGGTGGACCGGTGTATTCTTGTTTGGCCCCTACCTGCGACCGTCTGTCATTGGTGAGGCGATGGACATCGTTCTCATCGTTGTGGCCTTCCTCCGCTTCCACCTCTTCGGAATGGACTGGGAACGCTGCTAGCTTGGCGCTTGGGCCCTGAATTTCGGTGGCTGAGTTCGTAGCTAGCTCGGTTGCTAGGGCCTCCTCTACCGCTTGCGAGGTTGAGGTCTTTCTTAGCTAGCAGTCGCCTCTGTAGGTTGAGATCCTTGACCCCACAAACCAATTGATCGAGGAGCATGTCCTCTAGGTATGTTCCAAACCCGCAGTGCAGGGCTGCTGTTCTGAGGGCGGCCATATATTGGTTGATGGTCTCCTTACTTGATTGATTCCTCATTCGGAACGTGAACCTCCTGGCGATTTGTGAAGGTCTGGGAGCGTAGTGGTTTGTGAGGATCTCAAGCAACTCGGACCACGGAACGTTTTTTAATTCTCTCGGCGCCACGAGTGCTGCAGCGGTATCGTAACGGTGGCTCCGCAGTAGATTAGGAAATAGGATTTTTCCGATGCTCTCCCGCATCCGACAGGCCGACCGCATCGATGTAATGGTTGAAACAGTTCTTATACGATTCCCACTTCTCTTCGTCTGGTTTAAACGCCGGGAATACTGGATTGGAACTCATGGTGCTGGAACGGCTGGGCTACCTGCGGGAGAAATCTCTCTGGGACTATGAACGCTCGTGAGTTACAAGTGATATCAGCTCTGGAGAGGTTTTTGCTACCCTCTCTTTCTCTCTCTCTGGGTTACCACGTTGGCTGCTAGCCGTTGGAGGTGTCTTGATTCGCGCCAAAAAGTGGGCGTTAGTGACTCTCTACAGCGCTGTGCTGTGATTCCTACTGGCCCGAAATTCAAATGACACCCATTTGAATTTCGCGCCAAATGCAGAGCGCTGCAGCTCGCAGCGCTTCACTTTCCCCGTAGCGAGGCTAACAAGCGGCTACAGACGCTTCTAACTATTTGACTCAGACCGCTTTCTCTGGCTGCGGATCTGCGTTTGCTCTTTTTGATCGCTCGTTTCGCTAGCTGACCGCTCTCTCTGGCTGCGGATCAGCGTTTCCCTGTTGCCAACCGATCGCTCTCTCTGGGCTGTAGATCGGTGGCTAGTGACTCAGCGGTTGCAAGGTGCTTCTGGTAGCCATCCCATCCTCGTCGCCAGTGTTAAGTTTGAGCAATGAGAGGCTGAACCAGAGCATGAGTGCAACAGTACTTTATTTACAAATAAAGGGCTGACCGTGCTTGCCAAGCCTGGAACTGGCTCGCAGCAATCAGCGGCCAGTTGGACCCCGCAGCCTGCTTTTATAGCTGGCTGCTGTGGAGAACTGACCAATGGGAATGGGGGAAATAACACCCACACAAGTGAGTGGACCTGAGTGAGAACTCCTAGAGTCCTCAGGACATAACAGTTCTCTGTTTATATGGGTCCTCTGGAGATGATAGTCTTAACTGATTCTCATCAATCTGCCCCTTGCCAGAAGCCACAAAGTATATCAAGGAAAAGAGTTACGCATCTCTCACTAAGGATCTTCACAAAAGTCGTGACTTAAATATTGCTGAAAGCTGTTGCGGCCCTCAGATCTATCCTACTGTTATATGCTCCCTGATTTCTCTTAATGATGAGAAGCTTTCAGAACTTACCAAGAAGTGCTTGCTTTAAATAAAAATATTTATGGTTTTATACATAATATTTCACAGTAGCTGAAACGGGAGAGGGAAACACTCTGATTGCCAGATTGTTCTTTCCCAAAGAGTACAGCAACTGAGGGCAGCCCCCATAATGAAGAAAAAATACTTGGTCATTTTCCCAAGTGCCTTATGATAGGATATGGTTGGTGGTGGTTTTCTCCTTGGTAGTTCCTTGTTGCGATCATTGTTTTCTGCTTGATGGTTTGCCTGGTGTTAATCCCTGGTTATCTGGGTGTAGGCTGATAGAAAGGATATGTTCTGATCTTTTTGATTCCTCCTCAGCCTTTTTATCGTCTCTTTTGAATAATATACAGAATAAATGTGGTTGATTACAAACCCCACATTCCCCAGCACTGATGATGTAACAGAGAACCAGAGGAAAGAATTAGAAAAAACCATGGGGATACAGGCAACAAAAAAGGTCAAATATTTAGGCATATGGTTAACACCACATAGTAAATCACTCAAAGAGAATAATTATGATAAACTGTTACAGCAAATTAAGAAAGATCTAGAATCTTGGAATAAGTTGCAGCTTTCTCTACTGGGCAGGATTGCCACAATCAAAATGAACATCTTACCAAAACTCCTTTACTTATTCCAGACAATCCCAATAAAATTACCAAAAAATTTTTTTGATGATATAAATAAGGTAACTCTTAAATTTATTTGGCAAGGGAAAAAAGCTAGAATCAGTATTAAGGCCTTACAAGATGCAAAAAAGTAGAGGTGGGCTAGCGCTTCCAAACTGGGAATTATATTATTGGGCAGCCAACTTATTATGGTTAAAAGACTGGGTCAATTTACGGAACAAAAGAACTTTAGTCTTGGAAGGGCACGACCTTCAGAGAGGATGGCACGCATTTCTATGGGATGTGGGGAAAACTAAACAGGCGTACTTTCATAGACATCTTATTAGAGATTCACTATTAACTAATTGGAAAAAAATATGTAAAAAACATTATTTAAAAATTCCGATTTGGCTTTCAACAATGGAGGCAATGGTTCATCCCAACAATTTGGATATAACAAAAACGACTAAATATAAAGATTTATTAGACTCTTTAGGAAAATTAAGAACTCGACAGGACTTACAGGAACAGGGATTTAAAATTGATCAGTGGTTATATATACAAATCCATAGTAGATACAAACAAGATATCAAAGAGTTTGGAATCTATAGCAAATTACAACACTTAGATAAAATCTTATTAGGATCAAATAAAAAGAATATCTCTAAATTTTATAAATATTTATTGGAGGTAGAATTAGAGCAAGAGATAGTGAAAGGGAACATGATAATGTGGAGTAGGAATATTGGAAGAAGCATTACATTAACAGAATGGGAAAAGATCTGGAATAGAATCATTAAGATTACGAAATCTGCGGCGTACGAAGAAAATATGTATAAAATGTTATATAGATGGCACTTATCCCCTTCGAGGTTAGCGAAAATGAACCCAAACTCTAGTCCAAAATGTTGGAAATGTAAAAACATAGAGGGATCCTACTTTCATATGTGGTGGATCTGTAAAGAAGCCCAGAAATACTGGCAAAAAATTAGAAAATGGCTGGAGGAGATAACCAAAGAACAAATCGAATACAAACCAGAGTTCTTCCTACTAGGGATCTCTGATAAACATTTTCCTAAAAAGACGAAATATATAATAATTCATATTCTAACTGCGGCCAGATTAGCATTTGCCCAGTGCTGGAAATCATCCTGTTTACCTACAGATCAATTGGTCATTCAGAAAATATGTGACTGCGCAGAAATGGACAATTTAACCATAGCTCTTAAAAATAAAGAGTCTTCAGCATTTGATAATAATTGGAATGCGTGGTATAATTGGTTATATCAGAGATAAACCGTTCAATGAATAATGGGAAATTTAAGCATAAATAGTGATAAGATGTGTATATTTAAAGTAAGGTAGGAGAATTGGATCTTGCAGACTGTCAAAAAGAATATCTGTCTGGTTTTAACGTATTTTCTTTTTTCTTCCGTCTCTTTGTTTTTTTTCTCTCTTTTATACTTCTTTTTCTCCTTTTTCGGTCGCAAGACCGAGCGTTTTTTTTTTCCTCTCTCTTTCTCTTCTTTCTTTCTTCTTTTTCTCTCTCTGTTGCATATGTAATGTTGTTATGTTATTTTTTAATTGTAAATTCAATAAAATTTATATATAAGAAACAGCAAATCTCAGAGAGCACCAAGGACCCTGCAGTTCAGCCCTGAGCTACATATATTTTCTTCTATTGGACTATTCAAGCCAGGTTGGGTTAGATCCTCACATATCCTAATCAGATCCTTCTCTCCTTTTGGAATGTTTCCTAAGGCTTGTTGGTGGATTAGCATCTGAAAACGTGCGTTGGGCTGAATCAGTGGAAAATTTCAGCGAACAGGGAAAGACTCTGTGCGGGGATGTGCTACTGATTACTGCATTTGTTTCCTATGTTGGGTATTTTACCAAAAAGTATAGGACTGAGTTACTGGACAAGTTCTGGACTCCTTACTTAAAGCAGCTGAAGGTAAGTCTATGTGAATGCCAGGAGATGAATGTTGTTTCACTGGATCTGTCTGGCTTCTAATCCTAGTGGCTTTAGGTTACAAGTGGAGGTTCCTCAGGTTATGTCCAACTTCACACTATAAACCTCTAACTCTCTGACCAACTCTTGGCTTGTTGGCCAAGGAAGAAAACATCATCCTTTACTTGTATTCTTCGGGGCACTTTGTAACAACCCATTAAAACAATTGATCACAGAAAGGCGGAGCCTCAAAGTGATCTTTGCAGAAGTAATAGCACAGAAGTGATGAAAAGCCCTGGGGAAGGAAGGGATATTTGCTTCATGCTTTAAAAAAATATGAACATTAATATCAGTAGCAGCCAAACCTTCCTCAAGAGAGTTGCATGCAAGATGCCCCTGCTGGAAGGCATACTCCTGTTGCTTCTCTTCAGATGATAGATTTGAAGGGTGAAAAATACCGAACCATCATATCCCGCCAAGTGTTTTGCCATCAGTGGTGGGATTCAATTTTTTTTTTACTATCGGTTCTGTGGGTGTGGCTTGGTAGGCATGGCAGGAGAAGGATACTGTAAAATCTCCATTCCCTCCCCACTCCTGGGGGAAGGTTACCATTGGTTCTCCGAACTACTCAAAATTTCCGCTACCCGTTCTCCAGAACTGGTCAGAACCTGCTGAATACCACCTCTGTTTGCCATGATATGTGTGCATTGTGTCAAAGTAATAGTTTGGCAAGGAAGGATGCAGCAGATCCAAGAGATTATAGATCTTGAGTTATTCCTGCAAGCTATTCCTGCTAATGTATGTATGTATGTATGTATGTATTATATATTTCTTTCTAACCGTTGTGTCATTTGTCTAAATTAGTGAGGCGCTTCCAACCTTATCCAATCTACAGGGCTTTCTCATCTGAGTCCTGAAGCTCCCTTCATACCCCTTTCTCTCTGCTCATCTGCTCCTTTTTTTTAGCGCTGCCTTGAACCTAAACTTGATTTTCCAGTCACAAGTGAGATAGCATCAGATAAATGAAGAGGTAGTGAAGTTCTGTTTTGTGTGTTCAGAGATGCGTGTCAACATCTAAGAAATTCACTGCTGAATACAGGCTGTGCCTTTTCTATCCTGACCGTCCATTTTTATCTTAACATTATAACAGATACCAATCCCTATTACTTCTGGCCTGGATCCTTTATCCCTGTTAACAGATGATGCAGATATAGCAACCTGGAACAACCAGGGGCTCCCCAGTGACCGTATGTCAACAGAAAATGCAACAATTCTGTGCAACACAGAACGCTGGCCACTCATTGTAGATGCCCAGCTTCAAGGGATCAAATGGATCAAGAACAAACATGGACATGATCTGAAGGCCATCCGGCTTGGACAGAAAAGGTGAACGAGAGTTATTTGGTTTGGTTTGGGCTTTATTGTAAAAGAGTGGCCTACAGGCTGAAAAACAAGAATTGCTCTGTTCTCAGGTTATCTGAGACAGACCTTCATTTTGCTTGCATCTATTCTGGGAGTATTATAAGTAGCCCCTTTATGTTCTTTGCATTCAGTCAATCTTCCTTGCACCACCCATCAAAGCCCACCCTATCAGCTTTCCTCACTTGCAATGCTTTACATCTAGGGAATGGCTGGGAATAGGCTTCTTGAGATGACTGGAGATCAGTAGCCAGGATTTTAGATGGCGAACACACACACACACACATCCTTCCATGACATAGCAAAAGTTCTGGGATCTGGGGCAGGCAAGTAATTCACACCCAGTGACACTTTATCCACAAATAATTCTTCATTAATCTCCTAGCTTTATTATTTAACGCAAAGACCTTTTGCTCCCCCCATGCTTCCTGAATTTCATCAGAACAACTTATCAAGAAACAGGAGAGAAGATGGATGCGATCCAGACGGTTGCATCTACACAAAATTAGTGTGTAGTTAATTAGTGTCAGGAATCCAATGCTGCGTTTCCATCTCCCTGTGCCTGTCTGTCACTGTCTATTAACTTGAATCCCCACTCAGTCCTCTCATGTCCTATGTCCTCTGGCATCTACTTCAGTGGCCTTGATAGAGCTCCCTCTCTCAGCATGCCTCTCCATTGCAAATGGTTATGAAAAAAACCTTTAACTTCTTTTTCATTAGAGTATAAGAAGGGTTTCTGTGTTCTCAAGAGCCTATGTGACACACTAAAGATTTGTTATCAATTGCACAGCTACCTAGATATCATTGAAAAAGCAGTTTCTGAGGGAGATACGCTGCTTATTGAAAACATTGGAGAGACAATAGAACCTGTGCTGGACCCTCTGCTAGGTCGAAACACAATCAAGAAAGGAAAGTAAGTGCATTTACAGCCACAACAGCCCTTGGTTTTAGTCTGACCTTTGCAACCCGGTTTGTACTGGAAGTTGATGTATTTGGTGTGTATGCCTTAGTTGTCCCAAGAGCGGGAATCTGATTCAAGCAAAGATTAGGGAAACATATTTTATGGTTACAGCAACAGAAGATTTATTTACAGTAAATACTTCCCTCCCCCTTCTATTCAATTGTGCTGATTCTCAGAGACTGCCTGGACAATTCCCTCCAGTTTTCTTGGCAAGGTTTTTTCAGAAGTGGTTTGCCATTTTCTCTTTCCTGAGGCTATGAAAGTGATGACCTTCTACAGAGCCATTCAGTTGTCTTTGTCCCTAAGGCGAATCTAGAAGTTATGATGTCTCAGTTTCTAGCATAGTGCCTTAATCATTACACCAATCCGGTAAAGCCAATGCATAGATAACGGCATCCTACTAGGAAGAGAGTCAAAGAGTATCTGTTCTGGGCATGTGCACTTTTGGAAGAAAGGCAGAAGCAGATGATTAGCAATCTCTTAAAACAAAGATAATCAAGAAAAAAGGGACACAGTGTAAATCCTTAACTTTGTATTCACACTTATACAACTCTGTTAGATTGTGAGGTGCTGAAGAGTCAGAGCCACTGCATTCTTATCTCCAACCATTTGGTAAACAAGAGGAGAGCAGACCTCTGTTACTTTATTGAGGGAAGAAGAACAGACACTTTTTTTCATTTTTTCATCAACAGTATTCTAAAATGAAAAAAAAATGTTTATAAAGAACTGCATGTAGGCACTTGCTTGTCTTCCCCAAATAAAGTGAGGAAGCTGTTCTCTACCGTTTTGGAAGCCTAAAAATAGCTGGGTTCAGAAGTGAAGAGATAGGTGAGAAAGGAACTCAGGAAACAAATGCTAACACACAAAATAAACTCTGAGAATGAAACAGCTGTGAGTGACTGGCTAGTGGCCAAAGAGGCCACCTCACCAAACCTTTAGAATAATGAATGATGAAATATGACAGAAAGCCCTCATTTACTGACTGCCTCCAACAGTGATTTTGTGACCAATCTCTGTCTTTGTCTCTGTCTCCCTCCCTCCCTCCCTCCCCCCCCCCTCTCTCTCTCATGCATTCTAAGGTTTAAGAGATATTTATCTGGAAGCCTTCTGAGTTAAGAGTAAAAAGCTCTAACATCAACAGAGAGCTATAGCTATTTAACATCTCTGCCATTTTAATTTATTTATTCTTCACATCACAAAAATGTGTAAACTGCACAATCTGTCCAAATTTTTTCCCAAATTAGCTCATTGTTTTCAAGTCTGGTGGATGATGGTATGCCATTGCTTATCCAGATGTCTGATGCTACTGCCGTTTGAACTAGCTTCTGCCCCTTTTTAGGATCAGGAAGGAGCACCATACCTTTCCTTGAAGCAGCTAAGCGTCTCTGGTTATCCATCAGTGGATTTAGGACAGAAGTAAGAATTTCAGAAATGGCAGACTCATGGAAGACTGGGCCTGCATATTCTTTTCTGGCTTTTGACCACATCTACATCTTTTCTTTTATGTACACTGAGAGCATTTGCACCAAGACAAGTTCCTTGTGTGTCCAATCACACTTGGCCAATAAAGAATTCTATCTATCTATCTATCTATCTATCTATCTATCTATCTATCTATCTATCTATCTATCTATCATCTATCTATCTATCTATCATCTATCTATCATCTATCATCTATCTATCTATCTACATTTGTAGGCATAAAGTTTATCTCTGCTGTATCCAAGACTGAGTTACCTTGGGACTGGTCTCACCCCATTCAGTGGTGTCACAAGAGGAGAAATTATTGTCCTGCCAGCCATCACAAAGCAACAAGCTGCAAAGCAATTTTAAGGGCACTTTAGGTCTATCTTCACCCAAAGCTTTTTAACTGCAATTCACTAAATCTCTTCCGAGCACAGGAGATTCGTATGGAATCCAGGAGTGCTATTTAAGGATAGAAGAACAGAATTACTTTCATTTCATACTTGTTTCAAATTACACATTTTGAATCATAAATGCTCCAGAATGTCTATAGTTCAAGCTATTGTGATGAAAATCAAAGAGAAAAAAAAATGACAGCAAATATTCTTAAATTGTTCTGTTTGTGCTCATGTCCCTGAATTTATCCAAAAGGATATTGTGTGGGTTGACACCACAAATCTAACTTTGCTTTAATGTACTAGTTGTTTTTATATACTAGTTTTCATTTCAATGACCAATCTCCAACATCACAATGTCCCTCATTAACATTGACCTTATCAAATTAATCTCTTTTTTTTCAAGATGTGTTGCATAACATGAGTGGATATGGAGGGTTAATGCTTTATTACATTTTAGTCCAGTGAATCTGCTTTGCACGCTGAAAGTACCTCGTTTCACCTGCAGCATCTCCAGAATAGGATGCAGAAAGATTCATTTGTGAAACCAGGGCAACCAGTCTTAATGCCTTTATTTGCATCTAACCATAATAAATACTTTTGCCATGGCCTCATGATAATTGCTTTCATCTCATTCTTAGATCATAAGGTAACCTTAGGTGACCCTAAGCTGTGCCAATTTTAATAGAGTTTTCCCTTTAATCTAATACACTTCAGTAACTGTTCTGCTGGAAGTGCAATTAGCAAACAGCCAGCATCTACTGGCCATTTGACAAGGTACAGCCCTTCCCTTTGGACTCCAGGCACTGTCTTGTGCTGGCCTCTTTTTTCTCTTCAGATAGAAAGAACTGGCTGCAGCAGCTATCATCAGTTCCTTAGAAGCCAAAGAAAAACTGACTCTGGATCAAGGGGAGCTGCACAACAAAGAAGAAAAGGGTGGCGGTTTCAAAACTGACCAACACAAACTTCTTGCTTTACCACACAGTTTACCCACCCCGCTGATCAGCAGCTCAGCAATCTGGGTTGCTGCCGCTGGGTTTTGCAAATGCCTGTTCTGCTTTACCATGCAACTTCCCTGGCTCTGATAGATGTCTTGGAGTAATGATAAGCAGGGAGAGCTGCTTATCATCAAGTCAGCCACCAGTCAATATTTGCCATTGCCCAAAGCCCCATCACTGCAATTCTGCCCCGACTGGCATATGATTGCCTGGTGGCTGGTGATATCCAAAAAGGAGGACGGTACAGTAAAGCCAGAGAGCTTTACCAATAGCTTTGTACTGAGCAACTGGAATCAGGATACCACCATTTGGCAACATGCCACAGACAAGCGATTGGTGCAGGATAAAGATTGACAGTGTAGAAAGACAGCAACTGTATGGTTTTCTGCCAACTGAAGCTTGGGTCAATAGCCCTAGCTCAGCATTTGGCAATGGCTCCCAGTCTACATAGAGACAATCTTAAACTAAATGAATTGATGATCTGACCTGATAAGTAGTTCCCTGTATATTGAACCAGCTGTTCTAGACAAAAAGGATTGATTTTCTATCACCGAGTCTAAGCTAAAATGAGAAAGAAAAGAAACTCACGCTGGTGGGACAGAGATAGTAACTCTGTCCATCAATAGTGAATATAAGCAAAAGTAACTTACATTAGTTTATGCAGTATTTTCACATATCTCAAAACTCTTATTCCCAGATACATTAAAATAGGAGACAAGGAAGTAGAGTACCACCCCAACTTTCGCCTGATTCTACACACCAAGTACTTCAATCCTCACTATAAGCCAGAGATGCAGGCTCAGTGCACATTGATCAACTTCTTGGTCACCAGGGATGGCTTGGAAGACCAGCTTTTAGCTGCTGTGGTTGCTAAGGAAAGACCTGACTTGGAGGAACTGAAGGTATTATCCTTACTAGTTGTGAACTTCTGAGTGACGGACTATGCAGTGGTCATCTTAGGAATTCCAAAGGAAACTAAGTTGTCTAAGTCAGCCTTCCCAAAATTATAGTATTCCTCAGCCAGCACTGATATAGATTATGGAAGCTGACGCCCAGCATATTTGGGAAGCACCAAGTTGAAAAAAGCAGAGAATCTAAAACAAGTGTCTTCTTCCTTAATATGTTTATTTATTATGTCCCCGGACTGCAACAACCCAATTGTTTTATAAAGGGGAATAGCGCTGATATGTAGCCTTTACATCTGATACAATAGATAAACGTGTGTTTAAAATGTATGAAGTGTTGATGGAAAAACCCAAGAATCCATATCCCATTTTTACACTGTAGCCTCATCTAAGATAGGAACCTGCAACTCCATGTTGCAAATGGTCTAGCTTTGGTGTAGGAAGAACAAGGAAGATTTGTTGAAGAATAACAAAAGCTCTTTCCCCCTCCACTCTGCTTCTGGTGCAGGCTACACTCACAAAACAACAGAATGAATTCAAGATCATCCTGAAGGAACTAGAGGACTCCTTACTAGCTAGACTCTCTGCTGCATCAGGAAACTTCTTAGGAGATACAGCCTTGGTAGAAAACCTTGAGACCACAAAGCGCACAGCTAATGAAATAGAACAAAAAGTAAGCTGATTCAACTTCACTATGCTGTCCTGGCCTCAGCAACAGCCCTGAGAGATGTATATGTGATTTACAGCCCAGCATTGAAAGCGAAGTAATGTAGAAAACATTGCAATTCTCTAAAGCACGATAGATAGATATCACAAACCATAGTCTTTTTAAAAAAAATTCTTTAAAAAATTCTTTAAAAATTGTTTTTTATATATATATATATATTTTTAGGTGAAAGAGGCTAAAATTACTGAAATACAAATTAATGAAGCCAGAGAGAACTACAGGCCAGCAGCAGAAAGGGCATCTCTGTTGTATTTTATATTAAATGACCTGAACAAAATCAACCCCATCTATCAGTTCTCCCTGAAGGTAACTAATAGTAGAATATGCTGTTTGGTTAGTGATTGGTTCTATTTTTGTAGGAAAAAAAAAATACTGGCTTCTTCTGTCCTTACGGGGTCCAAGATACTCTCAGGTTTTTTGCAGGAACCTTACAGCTGCCCATTGGGACTTTTTGTCCATGATACGGAAGAATGACTGAGAGCCGAGCAGAAAGAAAACTCCTCAGATGCAATGGAAAAAAACATCTTCCAGAGAATCAAACCTTGGACCTTCTGTTTTTGCTAACGCTCAACTGTGTAACCCCTTCAACGTTCTTGAGGATGGCACCTTGCTTGTGTCTTTCTGTTCCAGAATACAAAGCAAGGCATCTGCCTGAAAACCTACACGGTTTGGCACTTTGGCTTCTTCTTCTTCTTTCTCCTCTTTTCCGTTCAGGCTTTCAACGTGGTGTTTGAGAAAGCTATTCAGCGTACAGCTCCAGCAGAAGATGTGAAAAACAGGGTGATCAACCTTACGGATGAGATCACCTATTCGGTTTTCATGTACACAGCTCGGGGACTTTTTGAGAGAGACAAACTTATTTTTCTAGCCCAGGTTGCCTTCCAGGTAAAATGACTAGAGGATAATTATGACAAGAAGCATTTTTCTTCTGCTTGATAAAAATGATATAAGAGTGTAGAAAAGTTGTTATTGTATTGTAAACATCACTGATTATTGGCTCCGTATAGTATTAGAAACTAAGTTGACACATGATTTAATAGTGTTCAGTGAAATGTGTTCACACAGCATGCTAAGCCATCAACCACAATGGCTGGATTTACCCTGCCCGTTAACCTCAGTCAAGCCACATGATGGTGTGAAGATGTGATGTATGAACCAAACCACAGAATATTTTGCAAATGAGAATAAAGGTCCCCAAGAGGGCAAAGATCAGCCTGTAAATAGAGAATGCAGACGCAGAACAGTATTATTGCAAAATAAGTTGGGAAACCAATTTCTCAAAAAAATTCATGTAGGAAAAAATGCTCATAAACGAAGCAACTGGAATTGGAAGGCGGTTAGCCATGAAAAGATTAAAGGAGAAGGCAGAGGGGAAATAACTCTAAACAATAAAGAATACTTATCCAGCCAGGTGTCCTCTAGAGTTGACAACTTCTATTAATTCCCAGCCAATTACCCCATGGATCATTTTGGCTATAGATTTTTAGTGTTGCAATTAAGAAAAGCTCATTAAGTATTGTACTCTAGGGAAGTACGGTCAACATTGGCATGGCTACTAGCATCAATGTAGCCCCCTTTTTGACTGAAAGCCCAAGCAGATATTGGTGCTATAAATTATCTTCAGTAGTCCGAATTGCATTCAATTCTAGGGAATCGCACTACAGGTAGCCTTCGACTTATGACCACAACTGAGCCCAAAATTTATGTAGCTAAGCAAGATAGTTGTTAAGTGAATCTTTCCCCATTTTATGACCTTTCTTGCCACAGTTATTAACTGAATAACTGCAGTTATAGTAATACAGTGGAACCTCGGGTCGCGAACGCTCCTCTTTGTGACCAAATCAGGTGGTGAACAAAAAATCCACCCAATTTTTGAATTGGGTCACGATTCAGAAATCGAGTTGCAAACAAAATCAGCGTGGGAAGATTCCCTTTTTGTGCCGATTTCCTCATTTTTTTTTACTGTGCGCATGTGCAGTTGGTCGTGCTTCCGGACATGACCAAATCGGGTCACGATCAGAGTCCAGAAACAGATTATAGTTGTGACCCGAGGCTCCACTGTACAGTTATAAATTGGCTTCCCCATTGACAGCTCATCAGAAGTTTGCAAAAGGAGATCACATGACTCCAGGATATTTCAACCATCATAAATATCAATTGCCAATTGCCAAGCATCCAAATTTTGATTCCATGACCATGGAGATGCTGCAACAGTTGTAAATGTGAAAAACAGTCATAAGTTAGTTCCATTACAACTTCAAACGGTCACTAAAGAAATGGTTGTTAAGTTGAAGACAACTTCTGTACAAAGACCTGCATTTGCTCACCTTTCCCAGAATTCCCAAGCTATCCTCCTCTGGTTTAGATTATGTCCTTTTACGTAGGCTCACCATCTCTGCAAATCAATAAAATGGAAGGTATATGAATTTGATATTGAAGTTGTTTGTTTATTTGAAGTAAGGTATATCATTTGTAACATTCCTAATTTTCTCATCTCCCCTAGGTCTTGTTGGTAAAAAAAGAAGTGAATCCAGTGGAACTAGACTTTCTTCTGCGTTTTCCCTTTAAAGCTGGTTTGACATCTCCAGTAGAATTCTTATTAGGTCAAGGATGGGGTGGAATTAAGGTGTGCTCAAAACCTCTATTTGTAGCCTAATGTCTTCTTAGTAACTAAGAGGGAGCCAGGAAAAGTGCTAGGCTTCATACCTGTAGTCGAGTCTACAATAGATATAAACTTCTTCATGAACAATTCGCTCCGGTCACAATATCAGGTGCTAGCTAGACAGTGCATGACTTTTGGTAGGATTCTCTTTATACTTAGTTTTAAAGGTGAGACATGAACTGCAGGACAGCAAAGATCTGGAGTAAGATATGCAAAGGGAAACATGGTATAGGGGTGATTTTACAATGTACATTTCAAAAGTAGTTGCAGATTATTATCCATGTAGTGGCTGGACAGGTACGAATTAGTTCTGAATGAATTCTAATACTAAATCTGCATCAATCCAAACTATTCAAATCTGTTCAGGCGAGTCCAAGAAGCAGGTGGACCCTTCATTATTGATTAGTGGTAGTATTATGGCATAGCTTGGCAAAATCAGTTTATCCTGTTGGGTATCATTGACCTTGGCCCGCATCCAGTCCCTTATCTTGCTGGTTTCCATAGTGGAAAATGCATTAGATTGTCAAGACCATCTTTAGGCCAAGGGCTCTTTTTAATCCCAGAGCAATGGCTGGGGTCTTGTTAAAGACCACCACAATGGGGGGGGGGGGAATGCTGTACTTGGATAACTACATCATACGCATTAAAATAGGTTTGTGATAAATGGTTTAAGTATAAACACTCTTCCATGTCTGGGAAGTGCAGGTTACTGGGGAGGGGATCATTTACAAGGCACAAATTGTTCATCTGAACTGCCTATCTTTTGAGGATATTTTCTATTAAAAGTGACCATGTCCAAAATGGATAAAGCTAAAGAAACCATATGGAAAATATGCCTTACTAACTTTGTACTTCTGGAGATGAAAAAGATGTCCTTTATTATAACTTTTTAAAGAATCAAAATATGGTCTGAATTTGACTTTAGGTCCCCTTAGAATCAAAAACTTTAACATTATATGGTCACTCCCCCTCTCCTCCAAGTATTCCTGCTCTTTCTTTAATTATGTTATCCAAGGTCCTTTTGTACTCTCTTCCACACTTTGAAGAAGAAAGAGGTCAGCAAGACATGTCAGGAAATTCTTGGCAGGACCTCGCTGAGGTGTTTTTTTTCCTCAAGAGTGGTTGTATAATAGGTTGCCATTACTGCTATTAAAATGTGCAAAATAGTTCATTATCCCCTCTAATATTTTACCAATACTTGAGATGTTTCGTTTCTTTCTTTTGCAACACATCTAAAAAATAGATAGAGTATGATAAAAACTAAGTGATCTAACTAGCCACTCATGGGTAAGGGATTAGACAGCGCTGCATCTGCTGTTGCTGTATTCCCAGGTACTTTCTGAAATGGATGAATTCAAAAACCTGGACAGCGATATTGAAGGCTCTGCTAAGCGATGGAAAAAATTTGTAGAATCAGAGACCCCTGAAAAGGAAGTTTTCCCAAAGGAGTGGAAGAATAAGACAGCCCTACAAAAGCTGTGCATGATGCGATGCATGAGGCCAGACCGTATGACTTATGCAGTCAAGTATGTATCATGTTGTCTTCTATAGGCTTGGAAAATAGGAAATCTGAGGTGCTTCACTTGGAGACTGGAGAATATTTTTATGTGGAGCATCTCATATTATAGCTTGGTATGTTATTCCAAAGACCCGAGTCTTTTGGTCTGCTTTGGCCTTTTTCCTGCTGTACAATCAAGAAGAGGACATAGTCCAGAGGTTCAAAGGCAAACAACAAACACACCCATCTTGCAGTTAGGGACACACAGACATGGGCACTAGGGTTCATACATACATACATACATACATACATACATACATACATACTACATATATATATATATAGCTTGAGCTGATATCAAATGCTGATAATTCTGAAAGAGTACAAGCATATAGGAGCAGTTACAAATAGTCAACTATGTTTTATTTGGGGGTTTGTTTGCTTGGTCTCATAATTACAGTTACTTCTGTGGTTTTAACAATACAAAGAAAAAACATCAATTTTTCATGCTTGTAAATGACTAGTCTACCTCACTGCAAGAACTGAATAACACATGTATGCTATTTTAATTAATAGCACAAAATCCCACTCAAGATTGGTTGCTTGGGGCTCAAGTGAAAAATGTACTAACAAGCAGTCTTTCTCTGAGAACAGAGATAGGTAATCAGATTTTTTTTTTTTTAATTACACCTGTAGTCCTCAAGCAGCATGATCAGTAGACAGGGATATGGAGAGCTGTAGTCCAAAATATCTGGAAGACACTACCATATGTTGCTTATTATAAAACCATTCACACAGAAAACTAATAATGTATTCGATAAATACTACTGGATTCCATTGGACCTTGCCATTTCCAGTGCTATTACACGTAGAACATTTCTGCCATTAGTTTGTAGTGGATAAAGTGCCAGTCTCAATTGTTTTATCTGTGTAAGCCCAGGTGTGTCTAAATCTGCCTGGTGGAATTCAGTGGAACTTACTCTTAAGCAGTTGTTGACAGGATAACGACCTGAAGTCCACGTGACTGAAACTAAGTCAGTTGATAATTCCGCAGACTCTATCTGTTTTAATAATGCATCTGCCTGCTTCTATTCCTCCCTCTCTGTCCCTCTCTTCCCCTCTCTTTCCAAAAATATGATTTTCTCAGAAACTTTGTGGAAGAAAAGATGGGAAGTAAATTTGTTGAAGGACGTAGTGTTGAATTCTCAAAGTCCTATGAAGAAAGCAGTCCATCCACACCAATATTTTTCATTCTTTCTCCCGGAGTGGATCCCCTGAAGGATGTTGAAGCCCTAGGTAAGTTGGTATAGCACTGCTGATGACTAGTCCTTATAGCCAAGAAGACATTGGCTGGTGCAATCCATAGACAACCCAGTTATTAATTTTATAGATTGTTACAAAGAGACATGGGCAATGCACAAGGAAATCAGAACAAGAACAAGCAATGAACACATGCAGCTTTTTAACTGTGCTATTGCTCCTAGGTCAAAAGCTTGGCTTTACCATAGACAATGGGAAAATCCATAATGTGTCCCTGGGACAAGGGCAAGAGGTTGTGGCCGAAAACGCTCTGGATGTGGCTGCAGTAGAAGGCCATTGGGTCATTCTTCAGGTATTGAATACCCATAGATTTCCTGTTTACAGTTCCTAGATTTGTCAGCTGCACTGATTCCACACACTATTCCCTTTCTTACATAATTAAATAATTAGTCAATGCATAGTACACACAAATTGCACAAGCTGTCTGCTGCATTCTGATCCAAAAACAAAACTGCAATAAATAAATCTCCAACTATTTGTTTGTCCCAAAATGCAGAATGCACTTCAGCAGAGGCTGTCACAAAGCAACTGCGCTGTTACATGCCAAGGAGCCTGTTGTAACCTTTGGGCAGAAGCATCCCATATTTTAGGTACAGTTTAGCAAACTTATCTAAGATTCATAATGTGAATGCACCCCTTTTCTTCTCGGAAGGAGGGACATTTTTAGTAACAAGGCTGGTCCAAAGAACACACACTGTTACATAATAGTATTACTCTTTAAATACAAAAGATACCAGATGCTACTCTGGGCCAGCATGTTACAGAAAAAGAAGAAATTATAAATAACATACTCATGATAATATGCATCCAGTGCAGGAAACCTGACACACACATAGCAGAGTCAGCAAAGAATTGCCCTACCACACCTTTGTAGACTAATGCAGGAGTCTGAGCATTTTCTCAAAGATTTCTCACCAGAGGAGGTCAAAGCTTTAGAAGAGGAGACAAGGGCAGTTTAAAGTAGCAGTCCAGTCATTGCCAGACCAAAAAGAGAAGTTCAGCTTCCTCAGCGCCAAGTCATTTGATCTTATAATCTTGCAGAATATACATCTGGTAGCCAAGTGGCTGAGCACGCTGGATAAGAAAGTTGAACGCTACAGCATTGGGAGTCACAGTGATTACCGTGTATTTATGAGTGCTGAACCTGCTCCTTCTCCAGATGCTCACATTATTCCTCAGGGCCTGCTGGAAAATGCCATTAAAATCACAAATGAGCCTCCAACTGGCATGCATGCCAACTTACACAAAGCCCTCGACCTCTTTACACAGGTAAACAAACGCCTCTGTCCAATTTGTTATGCCTTTCTTGCCTCAAGTCCTAGTTCTTAAATACTAACAGAACGATTTGTTTTCTTTATCTGGGGAGGACTGCCACCCCTTTGTTGGTTAGAACAGATAGTAAAGTCTCGTCTTGCTTCTGGAGATTAGGACAGCCTTTGTGTTCTGAACATGTGCTACTTGTTTCCTTCAAGTTTAGAATATCTTTTTTCTACTTTGCCTAAGTAAATTTTTAGACCTTTACAAAAAGCCAAGTGACAAAAAACATCACAACAAGATGAGGACTTAGAAGAACTGTCACTATGTCAGAAACATAGCTGAAGTCAATCTTGATCCTAACATTACTCTTCCTTGCATCTGGTAGAATCTGGGAGAACCATTCCCATTTGGTATATCAGAACTATGACTTCTTCTGGCCAAAATACTGAAACTGAAAAGGCAGGTACACGTGTAGGAACAGAATTCAGATCTTGAATGGTTTTTTTAAAATAAGGGCTTTAGTGGTAGTAGATTGTCTGAAGATATTAAAATGCTACATAAATTAAGAACCATAATGTTCAGTCAAAAATTGGGGTAAGGCAAAACAATGGTACCGCCTAACCACAGCTGGAGCCTTAAAAGCCACAGCTAGGATTTCCTAGCAGCCTTTTGGTCTACTCTTCCTTGCTTCTGATTTCTATTTAATTTTCCACCGATGCATATTCTCTGTCAGAGAACTACAGTAACTCTGAATTCTCTAGGAAGAATCGGAATGGTGGTGTTCCTAATGCCCTGGGCATTTTCACAAGTGCATTGTTTTCTCAGACCGACAGTGAAGTTTAGATTATGATACTTTTGCAGGTTCCCAGTTGAATTTCCACAATAGGAGTGTTTTACACCCACCCTACAATGTCCCTTTTATGCCTAGCTGCTGTGAGTGAGGGTATTTGAAATTTAGCTTACAGCTTCTGTAACCTTGCTGAGGGACACCATTCATTTTTAAGTCCATATTTTATTTGGCCAGTGAAGTATATTTATACAGTTAAATGAAAGATTGGTAGATTGCTGTAATACTATACTTCTAGATTTTTAGGGGAAGGTGTTTTTGTGGCAAGTTTTTGTTTCTTTTGTATTATTCTTATTATATGAAGTCATTACCACTTTTTGCAACATGATTTGTATTGGTAACTGGAAAATACTGTATTTAAAATTATAATAATATAAAGATAGGGTACTATTCTTGTCTTTAATGATGGATATGGCCAGATAACTATTTAACATGAATTACAATAGCAATTTTAGAAGATTGTGGTCACAGTATGGCATTTCCCCATAAAACTATAATGAGCACCTAAGAAGATGTAACGGGACCCTCTTCCCAATATATTAGTGCCTAACTAAAATCCTATTAAAGTGATGGATGTGTAGCCCTAAAGGCAGATACACCTTAAGAGATCATGCTGTTCCTCCATTCTCCTGAAAACAGGAAGCATTCTGCACTCTGATGGACAAAAAAAGAGAGTGCTTGAGTGACAGGATCTTGTATGTGTCCTGTAAGAGTGAGGGACTGCCTAGTGTTGAAGACCCAGCAAGATTACAACCAAAGGAATTTAATGTACATCTGCCAGGGTTTTCTGAGCAATTTTCCTGAATTACAGGTAGTCCTCTACTTACAACCATTTATTTATTGACCAAAGTTACAACTGCAATGAAAAAAGTGACTTTATGATCATTTGTCATGCTTATGACTGTTGCAGCTTCTCCATGATAACACGATCAAAATTCAGACACTTGTTAACTGGCTTATGTTTATGACGGTTGCAGTATCTCAGAGTAATGTGAACATCTTTTGTGGCTTTCCAACAAGCAAAGCCAATGAGAACGCCAGATACACTTAATAATTGTGTTATTAAATTAAAAACTGCAGTGATTCACTTACCAACTGTGGCAAGGAAGGTTGCAAAATGGGACAAAAGTCATTTAACAATTGTCTTCCTTAAGCAACAGAAATTTGGGACTCAATTGTAGTCGTAAGTTGAGGACTATCTATACAGCAATAAGCATTGTAACTATGATATCACTGTATTTCGGGCAAAAAGCCTCTTTTTTTCTCTATGCGCACCCTTTAGGATACCCTGGAAATGTGCACCAAGGAAATTGAGTTTAAGTGTATTCTCTTTGCCCTCTGCTACTTCCACGCAGTGGTAGCAGAACGGAGGAAATTTGGAGCGCAAGGTTGGAACAGATCTTACCCCTTTAACAATGGAGATCTCACCATTTCCATCAATGTCCTGTATAATTACCTGGAAGCCAACGTGAGGGTAAATATTATTTGGTTGCTCATTTGCATGCTAATGCTGTTATAAAATAGTAATTAAGTCTCTGCTTCCCCAGTGGCTTGATTAGTGAACTAGATTTGTGATGAATAAAGAAATATAGAATAAGGCAGCATGCATGCTTGTGGATAGCATGCTTTCTATTTGAGGGGAGGACTGACTGTCAGGGCTTCTGGACATTGTCAAAAGGACTTCTCCCCTTTTTGACATGGAACTGCTTCAAATGAAGTAGACTTCCAGCAACTGAAAGGCAAAACACTTGAGTTTCTACAATATAGAAGGTCAGTATAATAGAATCATTTTACTTCCCTCAAAAACTCTTCCTGATTCCCGTTGTAATCCATCCAATTTCTCTGTGTCATTATATAGGTAAGAATGGGAGAAATGGACCTATAAGAATTTCTCCTACTACCTGAGTGTCACCAAGATAAATATTTCTGCAATCCTGAAATAACAGTCTTTATATTACCATTCATTTTTGGGTGGGGAGGGAGTATTAATTGAAAAAATGTATTGTGCATGCTAGGAATTCTGCAAGTTCCTGTCTCAACCCATCTGGCTAGGTTGTGGAAGCTACACTGGCACTATAGTCAAGTCAAAAGCTGCATGCCTTTTATATGATGAACCAAGGAATAAAGTTCTATCTGGTAATATCACAGTCATGAATATTGTCCCCTGCTCTCTAGGTGCCGTGGGATGATTTACGATATCTCTTTGGTGAAATCATGTATGGGGGACATATCACTGATGACTGGGACCGCAGACTGTGTCGGACTTACCTGGCTGAATACATCCGCATGGAAATGCTGGAAGGCGAAATGTTTCTGGCTCCAGCATTCCTCATTCCACCCAATAGTGATTACAAGGTGAAAACAGGGTGGATCCAACAGTACAGAGAATCAGGCATGGCAGGGCAGTAAAGACGGCCGCTGCACCCACCAGATAACTTGCCACATAAATGATAAAAAAAACAGGGAGGGGGGGAGGGAGGGAGGGAAAAGGAGGGGGAGGAAGGGGGAAGGAGAGAGAGAGAGAGAGAGAAGGGAGAGATATTTTCATATCATGACATACAGCAGGGGTCGCCAGCCTTTTGGACCTCAGGGACCATCATACTCATAATTTTAAAACCCAAGGACCAGAGACCCTGGGAAAATCCCCCAAAAAGTCTGCAGGAAAATTCCCTACCCCGTTTTCCTACCGATCAATCATTCTTTATTTGGGATCGCAGGATACCGTCTCCAGCTCCGGGGGAGAGAGAGAGAGAGAGAGAGAGAGAAACTTTTGGCATCATGCAAGGAAAGCAGCAGAAGCTGCAGAAGTCTTTCTTTCTCTCCCCCAAACTCTGCCAGAAATGAGTCTTTGTGAGACTTGTCGCGCCGTCATAGTCTCTTGGAGCAGGATGCCTTGCAGGGTCCCAAAGACTCATTTCTGGCAGAGTTTGGGGGAGAGAAAGAAAGACTTTTGCTGCTTTCCTCATGTGCAGCCAAAAGCAGAAGAAAGAAGTGGAAAGAATCAGTCTGGTGTCCAGGCGAGGTATGAGGAGTGAATTCCCCCTCTCCACCCTTTCCCCACTCCCCTCACTACCTCATGTTGTTAGCAATGCAAGCGACACAAGCTTTGTGTTCCCGCAGGCCAAGTGGGCAGCGCAGCCATGTGTTCCCACACAGCCTTGATTAATTGCTTTGGGGGTGCTTTGGGGGTGACATTTCTCTGTGGACCACCAAAATTTTCGTGCCCACTAGTTGGTGACCACTGACGGAGAGAACACAGAAAGCTAATCTGGAGCAAGCCAAAGCAGTTTTAGATGGTTATGAAAAATAAAAGTACTTTACTTGCAAGCAAGTCAGGCAGATGCTCCTGAGAGAACTATCAAACGGAAGAGGAACATTGGCAAGACATTTTAAAACCTTGCTGGCCTTCTTCCAAGAACTCCTCAAAAAGGAAGCTGTCACTGGTCAGGATGGCCTTCCTGATGCCCCCAGTTCATTAACTGAGGAAACCTTCACTCTTCTTCCAAGAACTTCATCCTTCAGACCAGCCCTAGGCAAACTAACAAGCAGGGATGCTTTGGATCACCCTGCTCAAATACAGAATTTAGTTAACTATCAGTCCTGAAATAGAAAGAAGCAGCTGTGTTGTATGTGAGGAAGGTTTTAATGAGAAAACCTATTCGACCTAAAAAGCCAAATGTCTAAATATGAAAAAACATTTCTTAGGAAAAGGGGAATATAGGAAAATTAACAGAAGACATGAATCACACAGAGAATTCAAATTAAATAAACATGGTTGCCTTGCTAAACCTGTTCAGTACTAGTTGGGCATCATCCTGTTAGGATGTTGGTAAAGACCTCTGCTTGCCCACCTTCATTTTCTTTTTCTCCAAGACTCTCCTCCTTCAAAGAATATCCAAGAAACTGGGCACTAGCCTATTTAGGGAGGCTGGTTTTGGCCAAAGAAAATATTGTTTAATATCCCTAGTTTAGCTAACCATTAAGAAATTACCTAGTGCTTCCATCTAACTTGCTAACCCCTTGGTGGAATGATGAGGGTGCAGTCTAGTTTTCACAATTCATAACAATGGAATTAGTTGGAGCAGGCTCTTAAGGAAAACAAAACGTTTAGGCCTCTCAACCTGAGATCAACTTACTGGGTGTTTTATAAACCATACAAAGCCTAGAGATTTGTCACAAGAGCAGCCCTGGATACAGAATAAACTGAAAGCTATCAGGTGAAGGTCAGAATGCCCAAGCTCGGCTATTTAAATGAACTCATTCATTGTATACCCACTAATATCTATAAAATATATATTTTCATAGGGCTATCATGAGTATATTGATGAAAATCTACCACCTGAGAGTCCTTATCTGTACGGGCTGCATCCAAATGCAGAGATTGGTTTCCTCACTGTAACGTCAGAAAAGCTTTTCCGAACAGTGCTGGAAATGCAACCCAAAGAAACTGATGCTGGTGGAGGAACTGGTGTGTCCCGTGAAGAAAAAGTAAGGATTCCTGTCATTGCCCGAGACATGATACACCATAGAAACATCAAAGATTGATGGCAGAAAAAGACCCAGTGGCCCATCAAGTTTGTCTTTTGAGTTTTGTGTTTGTTTTCTTTTTAATTTTTAACTATTTCTTTTTATTTTATTTATTTATTTTAAATTATTTATCTTTTTCACTTTTTCATTTGCTCTGCCTCTCCCACGGTCAGGTTTTGGTTTGTAGAAGTTGGTTGATCTCTCATTCAGATTTAAATAAGGTTGGATGAGGCTAGTACTTGGATGACAGACTACTTGGGAATTTCCAAGGCTGTTGACTAGACAATTAAAAACAATAATCCCTCAAGACAGTAGAGTCTAGCCACCTCCAAAATGCTATCAAGAAAACTGCCTGGCTGCAGCCCAACGGATCAGGAATATCTTTTGGGGCTTAGCTGTGCTATGCTGGGCTTAGCTCTTCTTTGACAAGTCCATGAGGAATAAAATAAAATGAACTGATCATTCCAAGTAATTTGCTTTCACAGCAAAATGTTACAAGCAATAAAATATACAATTGGCCTTTTGTGTGTCAGGTGAAAACAGTGCTAGATGAGATCATGGATCGTCTTCCAGAGCCCTTCAACATGGTGGAAATTATGGCAAAAGCAGCTGAGAAAACACCATATGTGGTAGTTGCTTTCCAGGAATGTGAACGAATGAACATCCTCACCAGTGAAATCAGACGCTCTTTGAAAGAACTGAACTTGGGACTGAAGGTGACTGCATATTACACGTTCTTGCTGGTGCTGTCTTCAATAACACAATTATCAGCTGGTGTAGTGATCCAGAAAAAAGATGAGTGGGAAACTGTTTTGTGGTAATATATCAGATCAAGTTTCAGTTGGTGAACAAAAATGCCCTTCCGCTGAATTTAATCCTTTTTGTAACACCAAATTGGTCTTTTGCTTTTCTTCTCTAGCAAATTACCCTGACGCCTCACCTCATTGGTTTATCCCCCCCATCCCATCCAAGCTCTTTTTCTTCTTTTCCCCTTCCATTTAACCCATCTGCCTCCTGTTTCCCCCTGCCCCAGTCTCTTTTTTGCTGTTCTCATAGGGAGATTGTATGTATATGAATATTTCTCCGGATGAGAGGAAACATCTATGCAGATGGGAACTCTTATTTTAGGCAAATTTAACCAGTAGTCAATTAATATGCCTCCCTCCCTTTTGGGGTCCTTGTTCTGCACCTGGGTTTGCATGCTCATATACAGAACAAGACTGCCACTCACACATAGAGAGGCCATGAAATTAGCTGAGGTGGGCAACTTTAGTTGACGAGACAAAGACTGCACTGAATTAAATCTGTACATATTACATCTATTCTTTCTTTGGGGGTGAGTAATCTTAAATTCAGAAAAATATTTTTGAGTAATTATGTAGAGAACACAAGTTTGTATGTTTACCTATGTGAAAATTGAGGAAGCTAGATCCAAAGTGTGGCTGAGATATAGTTTAATGTACTGGCTCACACGGCTGCCTTAAAAGCGGTCTCTGGTTCTTTGCATGAGTCTGTACAGGAACAGACAACACTTTTCCAGGAATTGCCATCGCAACTCTTCAAAATAGCTGTATGAGCTTTCCAGAGGACGTAGACATTTTAATGTTTCAAGCAGGTGTGCTTTATTGTACTAATAGTCTTTTGCAATTTCCTTTTAAATGCTTAGTTGGGAGCCAGAAGCTAAAGTTGCTCAAAAACTTGGAAATTGCTTCTCCTTTGAAACTCTATCGCAGAAGCATTCACAGACAAAAATTGTGGATATGCTTTTGATTCATATTACAACACACTCATCATCTAATTTCAGCCCTGGCAAATAGAACAGTAACTGGGAAAATAATCTTATTTTTCTCAGTAGTGTGTTGGGAAATTTAAATTGCCACATAGTACCATAGTTAACTTGAGGGAAAATGCTAAAAAGAATTTGAAAGAATTGGCTTATTGGATAATACAATACTGAGAGGACCTTAATTAACATCCAGATAATCAGGACCAAGTGGGGTGCCATTTCCTCAGTTACACGGAACATTATTCAAATGGACAATGTGTTCATTCTGATAATGGCAACAACCAATTAACAACTTTTACTTTTTCCAAAGGGTGAGTTGACAATCACAACAGACATGGAGGACTTATCCAATGCTCTTTTTTATGACAATGTGCCCGAATCCTGGACAAAACGGGCTTACCCATCTTTACTTAGCTTAGCAGCCTGGTATGCAGATCTACTGCTCCGGATCAGGGTGAGGACTGTGAAGCCTTAGTTAAAACTTTCCTTTTTTTTAAAAAAAAAAGTACCTTGTTGTAAAATTTGCTGTAAATTCTTAAAGCTGATTTTTCCCAAAAAGCTGAAAACCTGCCCTTAAGCATTATTTTCCTATCAGGATCTTGTTTGCTGAGCTTGGTTTTCTTCTGGCAAGCTTTTCATTACTATACTAGGTAATATTGTCAGTGCTCTGATACAAGGGAGTTGGATTTGCTAGCTTTTGAGTAGCAGCCTGTCCTACTTGCCTTGATTAGGAATGTTGTGGGTTGTCTGCGTGTTTTCGATTTGTTTACCTCTTATTGTTTCATTGAAAATTGTTCCTACCTATGTGTTCTCTCTTAACCTCTTTAATTGCTGGGTATGATAAGGATGCGCCTCGGGCTGCTTGCTTCCTTGTTGGATCGCTGCTTTTTAAAAATTGTCGATACACTGCGATTTTATGTTTGTTAATGGCTGATCGATCAGAATGCCAGGCTTTTACAAATTCTCTTTCATTGATCTAAAACAGTTTCCCCAGGTGAATTTATGGTTGCATTTGTCTATGTGCTGTGAAATTAAAGAATAAGCCTCGTGTCTTGTAATAAGCTTGCTTGCTTTTCCTACACGGTGGCATTCAGAGTCCTTGCATTGTTGGGGGCCATATGTTGACCCTGTAAACCGTTTCGGTACGGCTGTAAAGCACTGTAAAGCAGTATATAAGTCTAAGTGCTATTGCTATTGCATCTTCCAAATAATTCTGCCTTCTTCATTCATTGGGTCTTTGGGGTTGCTTCAGTTGGACTGGTAGTGTACCCCTTGATATTTTTCAAAAATTTTCAATACACCTGAGTAGAAACTCTGGCATTGTTTCCTCTGTTGAGAAGTATCTAGGAAGGATAGTCAATTACTGTTCTCTTCTTCTCATATGAAATTAAACGCTATTAAATCAACCATTAAGGATGTTCTTGAGTTTCCCATTTCCTTTGACAATGACAACTATACAATGACAACTATACATCCATGCAACAGATGCACAATTTGATTTACGTACATGTGGCAGGGCTATTATTTTCAGCTAGTGTATGTCTGTCTGTGTTATGAATCTTGGGATTTGGTGTTCCCATAGAACAGGCCCAGCAGCATTAAAAATAAACAGCTCTGCAGCTGCCAGGGAGGATCTACCACCACTACCTTTAAACATCGAAAGAATAATGAGTTGGTATCCAACAGTCAAGAAAAAGAACTTTATATTCATTTCCTTATCTTCTTTCAGATCTCTGCAATACATTTCTTTTTCTTGGTGACCTATTTAACTCATTTTTCCCTTTTAAAAGTTAAATAACAGAAGCAGAACAAAACAGACTTACATAATCATGCATAGTATTCATAAAAGCATGAGTTTATTGCAATGTTTTACCCGAAGTTATCATAATGGCCAGCAATAGACATGTCTCTAGAAATTCTGCTAGGTCCAACACCAGTCCCCATTTCCTCCTCTCAGTGTTTTTACAGAGGACTACAGAAGAAACAAATTTGCAGTAGACTACACCGTGATGAATTTGTGCTCCAATTCTCTTGTAGGTTTGCTTTCACGAAAGACGTTTTTAAAAATAGAAGAGTGTCAAAGCTCCTATACCAGGGGTGTCAAACTCCTGACGTCACATGACATATCAGAACTTTTCCCCCTTTGCTAAACCAGGCAGGGGTGGGGCCAGCACGTGACACATCTGGCCCGCGGGCTGCGAGTTTGAAACCCGTGTCCTATACCTTAACCGCTATATAATAGTACACAAAGCAAAACCAAAAGCCAGCTCTGTCTGGATTTTTGCTATCACACAAATCTCAAAGTGCCTATTCCAATTTGTTCAGCGAATTTTATTTAATACATCTTCCCATTCAAGCTGTAGGTATTTGTAAAGACTACACAGGCGAATGAAAGCTGCATTATGAAGTATGTGTGGTCCTTACTATGCTTATCACTGTTTTCATTTCCAGGAGCTGGAAGCTTGGACTACAGATTTTGCCCTGCCCACAACTGTGTGGCTAGCAGGTTTCTTCAACCCTCAGTCTTTCCTGACTGCCATTATGCAGTCCATGGCTAGGAAGAATGAATGGCCTCTTGACAGAATGTGTCTCTCAGTGGAAGTTACCAAGAAAAACCGGGAAGATATGACAGCTCCACCTCGAGAAGGCTCCTATGTGCATGGGCTCTTCATGGAAGGTACAGACCCATTCACCTAGTAGTGTAGATAAAATATGGGACATTGTTTTGTGTGACCCTCAGTTCCATTTCAAAAACCTGCTCGAGAATGAGTGCAGCTTACAGACAGCTGTTGGTGTTTTCTTCTAAAGTAATTTGCTGAACAGATAGGAGAAGGAGAAAGAAAATAATTTTGGAAACAGAACTTGGTTCTTCTATTTTCAGATTTTACTTTGAGACTAAGTAGGTAAATTACTGAGAGATTTCTTTTTAGAATGTTGTTTTCAGACTTTTTCTACCATCTGTTACACAATTCTGTAACCTAGAAAAATAAAAGAATTCATGAAGGTGGCCATTTCACATTCTCCAAAATTAAAGAATACAGTAGGATTCTTCAACTACTGTTCAGTGACAGCTGAAGATTGTAAGCCAATATATCAGGAGTGCAGTACCTTTGAGTAACCTTGAAATTAAATTCCCTCTTTGGTAGTTTAAGTCCCTATTGAGTCAGGCCTGACACCTAAGGACTGCATGGATGAATATTCATTATCTCAGCCTGACCCCTAGTGCATCTCATCGCTATTCCAAGGGTAGCCCTGTCATTTCTTTGATCCATCCATCCACTTGCTTTAGTTGTTAATCACGGCTGCAAAGAGCAGTCAGTTTTAATTTGGTCCAGGTTTTATTGAATGATTACTGCAGTCTGTGGTACCCTTATTTATCATCTCCAGATCTATAATTCAAAGACAACTGTATTTCTATTGTCTCTCATTCTTTTTCAGTGTCCAACTTTCATACTTATTTATACAAAGACTATTTGATAGAAATTATGCTAGAAATCAGCCATTCAGCAATACTATCTGCCCCCACAGCAGAATCAGAACTAATTCTCCAAATTCATTCTGATAAATAAATATTTGACACAACCATCACTACCAACCAAAAAGATAAACAAGACATACGTTTGGATAGCTGCCTCTTTTATTTCTTATCAGTAGAGGGCAGCAGATGTCCATTTCATTACCAAACCCACCTGTGTTAAAAAGCAAGAGGACAACTTCCACAATTCTTTCTACTTTGGGGATGTTGGGTCTAAGATACATTTTTTTTCTTTTTTAGAAGCTGTTTTTTTAAAGTTGAGCTAAACGAGCTAACTTAAGTTTTTTCTGCTTAAAGGGACTTACGTTAAAAGAACTTGTAGGAGTGTACAACTTTCTGCAATAAAATAATAGCTGCTATAGGCCAAGTGCAGGGTATGAATCCAATTCAAAATGAATCATTTTGCTTATATTCCTGTAAAATATATGAGTAAACCACCAGCATAGCATCAAAAGCATGCGCAAGCCAAAGTCTAGCGTGTAGACTTATTGCTAAAGTTAGCAGGTTGATAATCATGCCAATTCCCTTTCTTTTATAGCCTTGCTGTAGAACAACTGATGTTGAGAGTACTGTCCCATATTGTTGCAGGTGCACGCTGGGATACTCAGACGGGGGTCATCACTGATGCACGTCTGAAGGAGCTGACGCCTTCGATGCCAGTCATTTTCATCAAGGCCATCCCTGTGGATCGCATGGATATCAAGAACGTGTATGAGTGCCCTGTGTACAAGACACGTACAAGAGGCCCCACTTATGTCTGGACTTTCAACCTGAAAACAAAAGAGAAGCCTGCTAAGTGGATTCTCGCCGGAGTTGCTTTACTCTTACAGATTTAGTGTCTGATAAAGTTTTGTTCATTCCATCATGGGACTTAGATCCCTTCCCAGAAACCCCAAGCA
Source organism: Pseudonaja textilis (assembly GCF_049901715.1). Taxonomy (NCBI): domain Eukaryota; kingdom Metazoa; phylum Chordata; class Lepidosauria; order Squamata; family Elapidae; genus Pseudonaja; species Pseudonaja textilis. The sequence goes on along the minus strand of NC_141991.1, from coordinate 110,607,881 downwards.
AAGTAATTGTAAGTTTCAAAATAAAATTTATTTTTAAAGTATCTCTGGCCTGATGTTCCTACTCAAGTGATCATTAACAACATTGTTCTTATATTTCATTATTCTCCATGACAGAAAGTTTGTCTGGTTGAGTAGTGGCTCTGCAAGAACATACAGAAAGAAAGAAAAACAAAGACTGTGCAGTAGCTGTCACTTAACAGCTTATGGCTTAGCCCAGACATCTTCACCTTACTGGCCATATATGGAACTTGGGGAAACTGTAACTTGCACTTGCAAGAATAGCTAGCCATAAAACTCATTTCATGAACTAAAACCTGGTCAATCTAATAATTTGCTCAAAACTCTGAACATAAGGTACAAATGGAATCTAAACCACTTTGAACCCCGAGTCATCTCTCACTCAACACCTACTTATCCTAGTGATGGACATTTCTCTGTACAAACACCAAGACCTGTTCCTGCTTTGTCATCTTGGATTGCCTCTATTAACCTACTAGGTTATTTCTGAAGCTGTCCATTAGGTCATGCCTATCCAGCCCAACCTTTCCACTTCTGCCTCCCACAATATTGGCTCACCACCAGATCTAAGTTGAATCGTTGTCAGGCTCTTCTCCCTGATGTCTCCTACCTACCTAGTGTCCAAACATTCTTGTCATGAAACTCAGGTCTGGCATGTTTGAGGTTGCACAGCCAGCATTCCTAAAAAATACACAATGCTTGACAGGACATTATATTTCCACTCAAAAAAAGAATCTTAAGGTGTTCAAAAATTGTAAATAAATAAACTTATACTTATCCAGGGAAATTATACTATGAATACATTTCTCCTGTCTATTTGCTTTCACCAAAAAGAAGGACGGCTGTCAATAAAAATAACCAACATAACATAACACCTAATACACATACCCACTCTAATTCTAGGATGTTCCTGCAACTCACTGCAACAAGAAAGATCAGTGCGTGAGACATATTAGTTATTTTTGATATGAACTAAGTTTAAATTATTTCAGTTTATACATGTATAGTATGTAAACCATCTTTACATAAGATTTGAACTTACTTTTTTGCTCTCCAAAAGGTAAATAAGCAAAATAAAACAGATATCAAGAGGCCATTTTGTGGGGCAGGTGAAAGCGTCCAGAGGTGAATGATGCCTATCAATTCCTATCAATTTAAAAGCACTCAGTGATTCCTGAAATTTTAGGAATTTGATTACAAATGTTAATAAGCAACATTTATTATGGTTATCTGATTAGGAAAAAAACCCATATATTCCTCCACATTTTTATTATGAACAAAATACCCAAATATATCCCTAACTATTTTTAGTCTTACACTAGAAATCACTCTTTAAAGCAGACAGTAGCAGCAAATCTAGGCATCTGCTAAAAATACTCATTGATCTGATAAAAGGCAGAACCTACTTACTGAAAGGCTGTTTACTATCAAATCACAAAAACAATACTGTCATCTTTGATTAGAAGTGGTATCCTGTAACTTTACGCCTTCGACACTAACAGACTTGTGCATATGGTGCTCATCCACATCCCTTCTATGTCCAGCTTCAAACTGGCTTAACTTATCTCATGTTGCATATATATTTTCCCAACAGAGCTTTCACCTCAGTGCTAACCCACTGCTGACGAACTAAAGCCCTATCAAAGCAATCTGGCAGGAAAGTAGTGCTTTCTATTGAAACCCTTTTTGTGGTTTTTGGGAAGAGTAGTTGGGAGGGTGGCATATGGCAAGGCTTCACCTGGTTGCTTTGGGGCTCTCCCCACCTATCCAGGGCTCTGTGGCAGGGCTCTGTGTTTCTATGGAAGGTATCCTCACAGGAAACTTCAGCTGGCAAATAAGTGAGCCAAGTGCCCTTTTCTAATCAATTCTTGTCACCACTGCCATCACATCTTTGCATTCCTTGGTCTTCCCAAAAAGCATTGGGCATGGGGAAATGCAAAGACCAGGCTTTTGCAGAGAAGCTGACAAAAAAAGGAAGCAAATGAGGGAAGTTAGAGTAAGGCCTAGACTAATGTTTTGCCCTCTTCTTTCCCCCTATTCTGTCTCATCCTCATCATCCTGAGGAAAGCACTGCCTTCAGCAGAACAGCAGCAGTAGCTGCCATGTGAGGGCAGCAACATCGCAAGTCTTGTTCCTGAGGCAGAGTAAAGGACTACTGTTTCAGGATCTGTTATGAAGGAGAGGAGGAAAGCACACTGATGCAATGGGGTGGATGATCCCATTCAGAAGAAAAGAATTTCCACTCCTCAGCAGTTCACAAATTAGTTTCAGACATTACAGTCAAACGTTATTAAGCAGCAAGACTATCGCAGAACTGCCTGGGAACTCATTCTAATTTTTTTTCCCATTCAGCAATTGAAAAGAATTATCAGAAGAATTATTCAGGGCTATTAACTGAGACAACTCTGCTCAGTAGAAGCTGTGTAGTTTTCTGTGTGAAAATTAAAACTTGTTTCCTTGCCAATTCAAAGCATGCATCAGTTTTCAAAGCAGGATTTTAAGGCAAATTTTATGTACATTTAAAATGGTATGTATTAACAGCATAATAAAATTATAATTCCCCCTCTCTAACTAAGTAATCTATTCTTTTTTCCTTGTAGCAACTTTGTTACAGTCTTTTCTTCTTCTGTGTTGCTCTTAGTGTCAGAAGCCAAAGCAAGGGAAATAATGGTCCACTCTCTTCACAAAGTTAATAATAATAATAATAATAATAATAATAATAATAATAATTATTATTATTATTATTATTATTATTATCATTATCATCATTATTATCATCATTATCATCATCATCATCATCATCATCATCATCATCATCATCTACCATGGTTGGAATGAAACAATAGAGGAACTTGGTTGATTAGAACATATTTCAAATACATCTAGATGCAATCTTAAGTCAGCAACAGGGGACGGTCTTCAGTTCCTTTGTGTTACAAGAAGGAAACAGTATGAACTTTGCTTATACAAAAGAGAAACAAAACAAATAGCACTTTAAGAGAAATTGAAAAGATACAACCGCTATACTCTTTCCCCAACTGCCAATCCAACCTTGCTAATGCTATTTAGGACCAAAACCATGAATTATCTCCTCAAAATCTATTTCTAGTGGATTAACATGGTGCTTTAATGAAATCCCCTACAGCAGGGCTGTCTAACTCGCGTGGTCACGGCGATGTCATGTGACGTATCTGGACTTTTTTCCCCTTTGCTAAACCAGGCGTGGGTGTGGCCAGCACGATGCATCCACTTGCGGGCCACGAGTTTGACAGCCCTGCCCTACAGCACTGAATTACAATCACATGAAGGATTTCTTTCTCCTCCTTAGTTTGTGGATGAAGGACTTATCAATACCAAGTACTAGGGATAATTTTCTCTTTATTCTTCAGAAGGGGAGATGTTCTGACAATAATGTCCAGACTCTTTTTGTTGGCTGTTAATTTTTTGCATCGTTTTCCAGCTAATTTGTTCCCTCTGTTGCCTCACTCCAAGTGTAATATTCTTACTACATTATTTTGCTTTTTAAAAAAAATTGTAGCCAGAAGCTGAAAACTGCAATCCACCAGCTATTGTTATAGTCCCACTCACATTATTTCTGAGTATCTATGCTGGCTGGAGCTGACAGAAGAGAGACTCAAGAGTATCTGGAGACCTACAGATTTCCCTCTCTTGCACTATTTACATACCCTGGAGGGATATTATTTGATATGGCTAATAGATTAGTATATTAAAATTACTTATACTTAAAATCCAAAAAATACTTTATTAGAATCTAGTGTTTCTTGTTGTAAATGCTGCAGAAGATGTATATGGAGTCTACAGTGCCAACATATCAGAAGGAACATGGTAGCACTTTTTCCAACTAACAAATGTGTTAATTGGGTGCTACCAAAATTCTTCTGATCTTTCATCACCTAGCATCTCAAGGGTACTTCTATACTGAAGCACACAACAGATGATGGGCACAGTATTTAACCATCTGAGAGCATCTCTTTTATTAAAAAAAATAGTTTTCTTACAAATGAGAAAATACATATGTAAAAATATTTAGACAATATAAAAAAATCTCAAAAGCCCAATGTAAATGTTTTCTAAGACTTCTAGTATCTAAGAAACAGATATTCAATTTCTTTTATATCTTCTCACAGTTACCAAAGCCAAAATAAAATCCTCAAATAGCTAAAGTAGCATTTGGATTATCTGCGAACACAAATTTATGTAGCTTTAACTGATCACAAATCTTGTGATATTAATTACTAAACAGAAGATCCATATAATCCTCTGAGCTTTCTTTTTCTCTGAAGTAGATTATGGACAGCCTTTTCTCTTCCTAAAGGGAAATGTTCAGGTTCTTTTATGATTAATTTCTAGCCATATAAAAAGGAACAGGCCCAGCAATTAAATCTTATTTACATGTTGGGTTGAAACCAACTTGTAGAATTCTTAAATGTGCTCAGTTTCACAAATGAGTAATAGGCCCCGAGGCTCACCATCAGTTAAGAAGTCTTTTATGAGCAATGTCTCCTCCCAAAATTGACGTCCTCCAGGCATCCTTCTATTGAAACAAGAGGGCTGACTCTTGGGTGCCCCTGCCCAGTAGAGTCATTTTTGGATAAGCCTACTGTATGTCTGTTTACCTCAACAATACACAACTTTATGCTTTCATGAGTCCTTCTTTTAATTTTGAATTTTGGGGGAGAAGTTTTCTCACTGCAGGAACAACAAAAATCAATACGAAATTCTTTATTCACCACAGTGTATATTTATAACAGAAAAACAATAGCTGATAATTATTAAAATACATTATTGTGCACCAAGAACATAAGTGAAAGGAAATTATTTATACACTGTTCCAATTAAATACACAGCAGAGTAGAAGGCAAAATTTAGTTTTATGTTTTGCTCTTGGATAGTTGGCCAAATATATGTCTCACTGTTCCAGAATATTTCTGCTTATGAGATGAGAAGAAACAAGATCCTAATATTATTATTTCAACAAAGCTTGGCTGCTGCCTTACTCTTTGATAAAGGGTTCTCCATTTAAAAGGCTTATTTTTGTTTAAATAAGATGGAAATGTACAGAAATGTATTTATACCTTTTCTTAACATATATACTGTATATATTTACTCAAAGGAACAGTGATTTAAAGGCACATTCACAATTTACATAATTTTGATGTATTTGGTACAAACTTCTTAAAAACCAAAATAATTCTACAATTGAATTTAAAGTTGTTACAGAGAGATCCAGTTATTTTACATATATCTTTTAAACATTTCCAGAAGAACCTGATCTATGATTGTGAGAGTTGACACCAAAAACTCAAGACTGTATAATGTTCAGGAAAATTACACATTGTAGAAGTACATTCAAATGAAATCAGCCACTATGCATTTCCTGTTAGCTGAAATGCTTCCCAATTAAGAGGAAGCTATAAAAAGCCTCATCTGATACTCACCAAGAGGATCTGTCTCTCCTTATTTCAGAAGAAGTTCTTAATCAGAGGTGTCAACATCTTCACCCACAGCTTGACGTAACGGCTTGGCTGATCAAACGTTGAAGAAGACACTGTACCAGAACGGGAGTAAAGTTGTTCCTGCTCCTAAAATAAAATTACAACTTGAATTTCAACATTTGCTCTAATCGGAACCTCTAATCAAGAACCAACAAATCTTGTTAGAGTCTACTATCATCACTGTCTAGCTTAACTGTTTTAAATCAAAATCAGTCTGATCTGAGTCCTGGTATTTCATCCCAGCAGCACATGTTCTCCTAAAATGTGATCAGAAATCTGTCACTTCAGTTTGCCAAAACTTTCCAGAATTTGGCATCTCACATGCTAATTGAGCCAAACCCCAAGTAATTGTAAACACAGAACCCAACCCACATAACGTATACAAACATACAAGGGGGAAAGCACTGCAAGATTGGCCCTATCGTTAGTTATTCTTTTTCCCGTAACACAGCCAAGCCCTGAGCTATAATTGTCCAAAAAGGAAACCCAGCTTTAATCTCCAGAGACTGGCTGCTCATTTCTCTTAATAAAAATCCAAGTCTCCATTCAAAAACTAATGTGCTGTCAAGGTTTCAATGTGGTTCCCAGAAATGTTAAGCTCTTTAAAGTACAAACAGTACAGCTAGAAGGAAAAATGAATGTTTCTATTACAAAAGCATACACATGGTATTTGAAAACAGTGTTTACAACACATGAATATTTCATCTGAATTAATAAAACAGACAAGTATATGTAAAGAGCTATGATATCATAATGGGACTTCTGCCCACCTTCAACCAAGCTACACATTTCTTTTCTCAATTCTTTAACTCCAGCTAAGTCCACTTAGCCTATATACTATATACTATATACATACCACTTAGCCTATGCAAATGACATTGCTATTCTCTTTTTTCTTCCCTTTTCCCTACAATCTAGATCCCACTGAGGTAAGACCAGTTTTAAAAAATGGATCCCATTTAATACTTTCCCATCTGCCCAACTGATCTGAAGAACACTCCACAATATTGCTTCCAATTTTATATAATAATTGCAACTCAACAGAATGCAGTGAGAAAAATCCAAAGGGCGACTAATTGAAGGTTCTGCTCTCAGAGTGAGAAAACCATTACAGACAGCAAGACAGGCTTCACAGAGTGTGCTGCCCCATGTGCCATGCTCCATTCTGAGGTTCATCTTCTATTAGAGCATACAAAAAGGAATAGCCATATAGGAAATAAAGGAACTTTTTCAAAAGGGTAAAGTAAATATTCATTTCAGCTCCTCTGTTTGATCCACTGGAATGACCACAGGATAGACTTTTACTTTCAGAAAGAAATTCAGAACTAAAAAATGATAAGTACAACTTATAGAAAAAGTACAGGTGATACTTGCTTAACTACAATACTTAGGAATGGCAACTCCCTCTCTAAGGGACGTGGTCATAAAGTGCAACGTCATGTGACTGTGCCAACTTATGCAAAGTTGAGAAGTTCTGGTTGCTGGTGAATCCTGCATGGTTGCTAGGTACAACATTATTGGGATCATTTATAACTTCCTGACTTTGCTTATCAGGTGCCAGCAGTGAACAGCAATTCTATGATTGTAGGCTACTATGACCATTGTCATGTGAGCCAATTGCCAAATGCCTCAATCACAATCAAGTGACCATAGGGAGGCTTAAGCACATGAAGAACGGTTGCAGGAGTTGGGTCTGTCTAATTTAATGAAAAGAAGGACTAGGGGTGACATGATAGATGAAAGTATAAGTTTAATTAATACAGTTGAACAGAAGTAAAGGAAGAAACAGTGAGAAGTTGGAAAAAGAGTAATAAGATATGAAGTTAAATACATAAGATGCATATTAAATTGTGTTTGTATGGAAATGTGATAATTTGGAATTATGTTGTACTTAAACAAGATGTTTTATTTGTTTTGTTAAGCAGTTCTTAGAAAAGATGTTCTATGTTCTTACGTTTTATGTTTTGTTTGTCTGTGTATTGTCTTTAAAAATTAATAAAATTTGTTTAAAAAAGAAGTTTAGCAAAAGATATTTCCACTGCTTCTGATTTCCACAAAACTAGATCAAATGATCAAAAGAAGTTTCCTTGAAACATCTGATATAAGTAAATAACATGGGGTCAGGGGGAAGTTCAGTTCTGACTACAAGCAAGTTGAAGACTAGTAAAACAAAATATACAGCCTCGATGTGCATTATTTCTGGGGTTTAACTACAAAGAAACTGACCAAACATTGAATATTTATGTAGTTCTGGTTCTCAAGGAGAATATCAGATCAGTTTAAAGTGTATCTGCAATATTCAAAAGATCAATACTATGAGCTCAGAACAATTATCATTTTATTAAGCAAATCTAGATGTAACAACTTACAAGGGCACTGCACAAAATATTTACTTGTCGAAGAAGCAAGACTACAGTCCACTCTGATTTGTGAGAAGAAAGCCAGGAAGAGACAGGAATTTTATCTCGTAATAGAATTAACAAGGCTTATGATTATCTAAATACTGGGAGCTACTGGAAACAGTTTCTAGAGATTTTGCTTGGGAAGTGAAGAGTTGCTACATTTCCCCGCAATAACCCTCAGATGGGAGAACCGCTTCAGAGAAAGACATGAATTAATTTACAACCAGAATAATGTACTTTCACATTTTTCTCATGCTCTCTTCAAATTCCTGGATCAGCTTCTTATTCAGAATTCTTCCAGCATTCAACTATTTAAGGTAGTGGATCTTTAGTGAAAGGTCATTAAAAAACAACATTTTGTCCTTTCTCAATTACTGATTTAATAAAAAACAAAAAAGCACTTCCTATCACACCCAAACCCTCAGCCCTGTGAAGCAGGTCCAGTGCTCAAAAAACAGTTTTTCTACAAACCTGATGGAACTGCTGCTGTAGGGCTTTGTTTTCTGTCACTATTGCAATCTGTGCTTCCAGGTCACGATGAACTGACCTGTATCCAAAATTAGGAGAACCAATCAAAGTTAAGCAGGGCAGGCTGCTTCCTGCTAGGTACAACCAGAGGCCTGCAAGGAAACATAGAAAGGAAATATGGCAGACAGAGGAAGTGACCAGGGTAGCTGTTAGGTGCTCCAAACAATTGTTTGTTATCCAAAGGCTTGGTAACAAAGCACACTGTACGTTTTGTTAGTTTACCAGAAGTGTAAATCATTAAAGTGAGCAACCAGGAAATAGGGACGCTTCCCGTCAGAGATTGTCATACAATTTATACAAGAATTAGCCTCTTTTAGCTTGCATAATGCAATCCATGGTGTGTAGACCATATTCTAATTTCCAGATGTCGCAAGCCTAACTAATGACCTAGGCCCTAATGTTATACTTACCATATTTAAAAATAAATAATTATAATGAAGATTGCAAAAACAAGCCGGAATTGAGGGCATTTTAGCAATTTTTAACGAGAAACTATAAAACGGCTCCTTTTATATTATTAGGATAAATGGGCAGGGGAAAACTATGCCAACTGGAACTCCTGCAGAGTACAATAAATAAATAAAAACTGTATTTACCTACCAGATATAGGCTATACTGTAATTACCCCCACAATTCTTTGCTCAGTTTTTACAATGATGTCAACATCAATAAAAAGTCATAAATGGCTAATGGTAATCATAACTGAAAAATTATTGTGGGATCTGGGGAGGAAGGAAAAAAGGCTTCCTTTAAGAAATTATTCAGTGTGGCTTCCACATGCATAGATAATATTAAGTTCATTTATTTCAAGAGTGAACAGCTCTTAGCAATCAAATCCACAGCAACACCTAGTTGTCAAGCTATTCCCCAACTGAAGGAAACAGCAGGAATGTTCCAACAATATTTCTAATGTTGTATTTTATTTGTGCAATTCACTGCACAAACAATACAGCAATACAACTCGCATTCTGAGAACTGGAAAAATATATTAATATTTGAAACAAAACTCTTTATTACTACTATATGTTGCATTATGATAGAAGCTATAATAGAATCAAAAACAAATTTATCTCTGCATTTCTAATTCTAATGCTCATTCTGGTAAATAGGGGTTGTTGTTTTTTATAAACTAGCCAACCTTCAATGCATCTTCAAAATGTGCCATGATCACAGCAGATATGCTTTAATACAGATACTATACTTTCAGCTAAAATAATGAGCAACCAACAGTTTTGATGTCTCTTTCTGGAAACTGAGCCTCCACCCAGCAGTTACCTTTTCACCACTCTGTCACATCTGCCAGGACAAAAGTAGCACACACCCATTTTACTTGGTTTCCTATCTTCTAATCTCTTCCTCTTTACATACAAAAATGCAAAAAGCACTATTCCAAAAACACCTCTAATAACAACCTCAAACACCCCAAAACATATACAAGTACAAGATTCCCTGCAGCCTGGGATCTAATTCATATCACGGCAACTAAATGAGACAAGAACCGAAAGGGTTAGTAACTTTACTCATGGGGAATCCATTTGCCCCTTCTTTTTAATTTTTGAAAGAGAATGGGAGATGGGCTGTTGAAGAGTGACAATTTTGCAATTGGAGTTCGGTGGTACAACCTGGTGGAGCTGAGGTTCACACTTCATCTATGGGATGTGGGTTGCTAGCACTTACAAGTTTTGAAAATTAAACCTGATGCCATTAATGAGGCAAGTGCAGTATTGCAGTTTGCATGCAAGCAGTTGACTGCCAAAGAAAGCACACCCTTATAAATTGCGTTTGAAGAACCTGCAGTGCAGTAACATCTAATGAATTAATGATGCTGCTAAAACTTGGGAGTTTAAAACATCCATGCATTTTCTGTTAACGTGCCGTTAATAATATAAGAAAATTAAATGATTCTTCCTTCCCAAGTTACTGCATCTATTTCATTACATCTGATTCTTCTTTTATAGGGTAAATAAGCCCTTCCAAGTTAACAATTTCCTTTATATGTCTGCATTTGTTTTCTTACATCTGAAATAAAATTAGTCACCCAGACACACTCAGTTGAGCCACAAGTTATTTTCTATAACTCTAAATATTCCATATTCTTCTATCCTTCTATCTTCTACATATCAATGGTTCCCTGGCGTACGAGGAGCTGGATTGTCCAGCTGCTCCAATTGATGGCTCTGAGCACAACCTACAATGCAACCCAGCAGAAGTGAAGGAAAGGGCCGCCTGCTGGTCCACTGGAATCTGACAGAAAAGACCCCAGCGTTGCTTTTGGCCATACCGACCAGGCGGGGAATGGGAAGCCAGAAACCAGGAGACTGCCTACTGTAAGAGGGGACTTGGTCTTGGGACTAAGCCAACCTGATTATGCTCACATCATGACTCACCTTTCCAGGAGGGAAATATAAAGAATGTCTCAATTGTCACTTACTTGTAGTAGAGAAGGTCCCCCATCGCACAAGGGATACTCTGTCCCCAGTTGCATAACTGACAGCAAACCATTTTGCCCTGCAAGAACCTACTTGCCTCTCCTAAGAGGTGCTTACAACTAGAACCTTTATTTACCTCAATCCTCTTCATCTAATCTCATCTCTTCCTCCACAGCCAGATTCCAAGACAGGAATCTTAAATGTACTTTCCCAAACTAGTGAGGAATTACTGCCTCTTACACAACTTGGTTTGGTAAGCGGATAAATTCTTGGTAGTCCTAATTGTTAAGAATGCTTGAAAGTTTTTTTAAGCTGACACATCTTACTGAAAATTTTGGCCAGCACAAGATGGAACGTATCAAGAATGAGAAACTCTTCTTCAAGTTTGCAGCACCAAGAAATACATGGAAGTGTGATGAATTTGTATGGCAACTGCATTTGCAATTTTTTTGCTTTGTATAGTCTTTATTTTCGATTGCCATTGCTCAGTCAAAGCCACTTACAGAATGCCCACAACATTATCCTAAACTACTGCAGAATCAGCAACTTTTCAAAGTATAGTGCGTATTTCACATCTTCTGGAAGAAACACTGAATCATAAAATGAGGAAAGCTGTGTCTTGTGTAGTCAAATGACAAAAGTATAAAGGCTTTGGAGAAAGAAAAAAAATCAAGGGGAAAAAAAATTCATGAGGACTGCTCCTTTCACAGCATTGAAAAAGTAACCAAAGTCCTTCTCCTAAAATTGTTTGTGTTATTTTTCACAGTCCTCCTATCTCTAAAGAGGTTTGAAACAACGGAGCCCACTGCCAGTAAGACAGAAGACCAGCCATTCTAAGCCCATCCCCCCTTCGAAAGGTTGCTGACAGGGGAGATCTTAACAGAACGCATAAGCAGTGCTCTTGGTTACCCACATGATCCCATCCCTTGCCCTTTTTCCTGATTTTGGCTGAGAGGGAGCATGAATATGTTTTCTTAAGAGAAAAGAGCTTACTCAGCAGCCATCCCCACACCCAACCTCCAAGCCTCTTCCCAGAAGCTCTGCAGGAAGGAGGTTGGGAAGATATCAGCATTCCCATAATGATTAACCACCACAAACTCAGACAAATAAAAGCCTAGATCCCTGGAGTACAACGGCCTGTTAGGACGTGAACTTTGGGACTTGTTCAAGGTAATAGAGAAGGCTGCCCAGTTTACTCTAATCTAATTTATACAGTAAGCGACAAAGAAGTTCCTAAGCGCAATAAAAAGAGGACTGATGCAAGGGAGAACTTGGATTTTGCATGCGGAATTCTAATTATTTCTGGCAGCAGCTTATCTTCCAAAGGCTAGACAATGGATTCCATAGTATGGCAATGCACAATTGAATGGAAAATTTCAGGTGCCTCAGCCTGCCAGGACATGTATAATAGCCAAATGTGAGAAATTCAAATTTGACTGCTTTCAAATAAAGACTATGAAAATTACTGTATTCTTCCGACTGTTTACAGATTCTAAGATGCTATAGTTTCCACATAAATTGTGGCTTTATCACAGCTGGGACACTTAACTTCTTCCACTTACGTTTTGGGCATCCATTTTCTCTCCCTGGCATATCACAAAGTCACCAAGCTTAACCTTGAATTCTATTCTGCATACTACATCTTTTGCAGAGAAATTTTTAAGTCAAAGCAAGTTAGTAAAAATGCAGGAATCCATTGTCTTTTTTCCAAAATGGATCTGATTTCAGACTTCCCACCCTAATTTCTCAGAACACAGGAAAGACAGGACTGCTTCATTAATGGGCCTTCAGGCATCCATCATTCTTAAAGGTTACTGGAAAATTGGCAAATTCAGTTCAGTACCCAGATTGTTATTTGTCAGATGCCCCAACTGGCCTTTAGATCCCATTCAGTCATTACTTTCTTACATGGTAAAACAATTTCCTGCTTTCCCAACTGACCATATCACAGTAACAGGAAATGAAGAAATTGTAGATTACAAGGTCAGTAATGAAGTTAACAATTCCCATACATCTTCTTCCCAAATCTAGTACTATATAGTTCCTATTTTCTACTGTCTTTCCTATATGGAGAAATACTTTTGATTTTGATGTGGCGATCTTTCAGAACAAAAATTCTTCCTCTGTCTTGTTGTATTGCTGGCATGTTTTTATCTTTTCTATTGGATTTATTTTAAGCTATTTTTTTTCTATGTAAGACACCGAGAGTTGCAGTGGTATATAAATGCAATAATAAACAAATAAATAAATATTGCTGCACTGGTTTCATTCATGTTTGGTTCCAATATACCGTCTTCCTGACCTGAATATAAAATTATCAAGATAAACTGATTTATTAACAATATGCCACAGTAGTTTTGCTGCCACTGATTAGTTCAGGAACAGTAAATTATTTACGTCTATCCCAGTGGCTTAAAGTTCTACCTTGAAATCCTTTGTTAATCTCTACCCTAAGAGAGACATCTTGGAAACGTATCATATAACCCAACCTCACAAGATTGTTGTTATTGTAGGAAAACCAGAAGGAGGAGGGAGCATTATGTCTGTTACCTTGAGTTACTTCTAAAGTAATAAAGACAGGATAAAAAATTAACAATAAATAAATACATTATATGACTGTGGCCTTTTCCTAGCCTTTTTAAACCTACAATTCATAATCAAATCATCCAGCTGGATTTCCAGACAAGGATCTGGCATGAAAATTATCAAAGGATCATTCTCCAGAGCAGATAGACACTTAAAACAGAATTAAGTCTAAACTCATTTTTGGATAATACCACTTTAATGAATAAGCAAAAGTCCATTGCCTAGAATGTCTCACCTTTGGCGTGGAATGTCCATCCACTCCTTGTATATTCCTGCAACTGAACTCTCCCTTCCTGACCCAGGCCACACACCTTGCTGAAGAATTGCTGTTCAATGTAAACGTAGGCAGCAGGGATGGCACCTGCCACCCCTTTGGCTCCAAAGAATCCATTCACCTCCGGTGAGGCTAGTAGAATCTGGAATTTTGCCTGGGTGCCTAGAATCAGATCTACATATGTTTTTGTGAGGTTGAAATAACCTGTGGTGAGATATATGCTGGCCCCCTGCTCTGCTTCCATGAGGAGAGTATTCGTAACAGTCTCATCTATCCGAATCCCAAATGGCTTCATCTGTATTAGTGGATAAATCCAAGTGTCTGGTTCTGACTGTCCATCACCAGCTGCCTTTGTATCACTGGATGAGATTTCTCCTTCTGTATGGTTGCTATGAAAAGTCCGAGTGTGAAATTGTTCTTGTTTGATCCTGGCAGAATTGATCACTTCCATCACTTTCTTATTTGCTATCTCATAATAGGCCATCTTGTCTCCTGAGAAGATAAATGCATGGTTTAATGAAATATAACATTACCTGTATGAGATCCATTAAAGAGATCAGAATATGGTTGCATCCTGCAAGTCAGAAATTATGAAAGTCAAATTAACCTAAAACAGTGGTTAAACCAGGAGGAATTACACTTAAGGGGATATCTGGATATATCATGGAGTAATTTGTGACTGTTTGTTTGTAAGCCAAAGATCCAGTTGGAATTGCCTTTCCTAGACCTTGGTGTAAAACAACAGAGGGTGGAGGCTTGGGGTGTGTGTGTGGTGATAATGACATTATTTGAGACCAGGAAAGGGGGTAATTGCCATAACAAACAGAACTGGGCAAACCCCCCTGGCTACAGCATCTACCTGTTGCTCTAAGCCTAAAGGAATCCCTAATGCTCTTTAGAAAGCATGATCTTTGGACTCAGAACAGATCAAGACCCACCACCAACACACACTTTCAGTGTTTGTAACACTTTTTGCTTGTTGGATTCAATTGTATCCATTGAGTTAATAATGGCAATGGGATATAAGAATGATATGGTGAACGAAATCTGGTTCTCAAATGAAGATTTTAGATTTATTCAATTAACTTTTGTCAGGCACTAGTTTACACAGGAACTAAATTAGAGATGAAAGCAGAGGCATGAGTAACTGAGGCATATGGGGCATATTGTGAAGAGTGGGTCTTCCTCCTTCCCTGACATGACTCATTTCCAAGTTTTGACAATCAGGACCAGATGAAACAATTTAGCCTTACCCGAGTCTTCTCAGATCTCTTGCAGACTCTTGACTTCCTTAGTGACAGTAACAGAATAAGCTGAAATGCTGCTTTGTGACTCTCATGGACTCTGGGATTTGTGATATAGTTAATTGAATTTACAGGTTCTTTCAGGTGGTGAAAACAAAAAGGGCCCCTATGTGATACTCTTTCAGCACCTGATTAAAGGTTTTTCCTCCCAAAGGTTTAACATAGACAATTTACCAAATTCCTATCATATCTATCTATCTATCTATCTATCTATCTATCTATCTGTCACCTACCTACCTATCTAATTTGGCATCTTACCAAAGGGAACTCTGGGTGGCGCACAATAGATAAACCACAAATAAATGAAAATGTAAGCTACACAAATACCCCAAACTGGAAAAACTACTAAAGTGACATTCACGCCACATACCTCTTCTATTTAATGAACTACGGTACTTTACTATGTACAAATAATAAAAAATAAGGCTCCTGTAATTTTAAAAAAATCACAAAATGAAATAGAAATGAGACAAGAATTTACAACTGTTAAGGAATTGTCAGCTAAGGTGCATGTCAGATACATTCTTCTGTGCCTATTTGAGTATAATTCAGTTTATGCTCATCAACATAACAAATATCGGAAGGCAGTCAGTCCCCCTTTCCCTACTCCCAGAGTATTTGCTTTTGTTACCTGATCTAAAAATCATAGCAACTGGCTTGCCGGGAAGGGCTCTTAACAATTGGTATTGCTTGGAAAATACCTCCCAAGGGAAAGCGACACCCAATGACTTATGCTCTGTATTAAAGATTAGCTTTCCAGGTTGTAACAAAGAAAGACTATTCCCCAGACAAAACGAAATATTTTAGTCAGTAAAATAGCATCCACCATATGAGCATTCACGTACACATTTTGAAACGCACATTATACAACAGTACTTGGGAGTTCTTTGCTTCTTCAAGTTCAAGACATCAGAGATTATTTATTCAAATTATTTACTAGCATGGGAATCATTGGAATGTTTAGCTTTAGCCTCCCAATCTACAGAACCAAGTCAGCTTAGCCAAAGGCCCTGGCTACATAAGATGAATGCAAAATTTTATTGTGGATTCATTGACGTTTTAAATGGTTTTCTGTTTAAATTATATTGTGGTTTTTATTCTTGTTTGCCACCCAGAGTTCCACTTGTTTAGTCATCATCATAAAATTTAATGCCACCTGATGATAAATTCCTTCCATCATTGCTCCTCCTGCTTCAAAGGTTGCAGCCCTAAAGTATATCAATTGGCAATTGTATCTGTAATCCCAATAATCCCAATTAGCAAAGAAATTCCTGCTAGCTAAACCAGAATACTTCTGTCGCAAAAGAATCTCCCCAATAACCCAATGGAAAAGTGTCTCTCCAGGGACCAAGCTAAAAGCTGATTAGAAAGGAGCCATAACTCCATTTTTCAGACTACACTTTACAGAAAGTCACTTTCAGACTTCATCCTTAGGAGTATAAAAGAAGATCAACAGGATCTACTGGGCCTGGCAGCGGTTTCCTAGCTCTACTTTCAGAGATGCTTATGAACCCCCCCAGGCCACTGGGACCTGGAATGCATAACAGAAGGTAGATTGGATTGGTATTGGTATATGTCTTTCTGACATTTATATTGACTATTGTTTAATTTAATTTAATTTAATTTTATTTTATTTAATGTTATATCTTAACTCAATTTTATAGGGTCTAATTTATACATTCTTTTTACGGTAAAGTGGTGACCTGTCGGTATTCTACTACTTCCTTGGAATTAGAAATGCCTAGGTTTTCATGTGTCTATTTTATATTTTTGAATTAGTTAGTTTTAATTAGTTTTGTCCCACACTTAGTTTTTAAACATATTCTATATTAATTATATAGTTATAGTTAAACATCATAATGATTACATCAACTACATATTATATTGATATAACTATAATTTATATAATTTATATTATATTGTCATCATCACAAAAACTCAAATGAATTCTGGTAAGGTACAAATCTTCCCCCCCTCCCTTCTGTGTGTATTACAGTTCATTTAGTGACCGTTCACATTTATATCCGTTTTTCACAGTTGTGACTCTTGCAGAATCCTCATGATCAGATGAACAAAATTCAGACGCTTGGCAACTGGTTCACATTTATGACCTCTGCTGTGTCCCAAGGTCATGTGATCCTCTTTTGCGACCTGGTGACAAGCAAAGTCAATGGGGGAGCCAGATTCACTTAACAACCAGGTTATTAACTTATTAACTGCAGTGATGTATTTAACAGTGGTGGCAAGAAAGGTTGCAAAAGGGGGCAAAACTTACTTAACAACAGAAATGTTGGGCTCAATTGTGGTCATAAGTCAAGGACTTCCTGTATACATGATAAATTCCTTTCTAAAGACTTCCCTAAAATCTCAAGATTATGGCAATATAGAAAATAAAGTAAGAAATAAAGTGATAAACCAAGACAAATTCCTTGTGTGACCAATCACACTTGGCCAATAAAGTATTCATTCATTCATTCATTCATTCATTCATTCATTCATTCATTCATTCATTCATTCTATCTATCTATCTATCTATCTATCTATCTATCTATCTATCTATCTATCTATCTATCTAAATGGCCTCCTACCTTTGTAAGGATGGACCATCCCATCTATAACTTTGACTGTGTCATCCTGCTGTAACTGTAAAGATACATCCCCAACTGCATTTACTAGCTCAGTGAAGAAATCTGCAATCTCTGGTGAGTCTTGCAGGAACACGTAACGGTCTTGTCGATTGCTGAAGTAAGAGTCACTTAAGTTGGCTCTGGAGAGGGGAAAAAGGATGGCAGTTAAGAATGCCAAATGATAGTCTATATAAATCATATTCAACTCACATACATTTGACTGTTGAGAAAACAATAGACAGGAAGGCATGTAAGATTAATCAACACATGAACACTAATATTGCCTTCCTGATCCATTTCCCCATTTAAAGTTTGGTTAAAGGCAAATGAATTGTAGAATGCTTATTCAGAATCACTTGAGGCTAGAAACAGTCCAAAAATGGCAAAATGCAGAACAGATTCCAGAATTTGCAGAATGATCCCTATTATGATCTGGCTTAACTGATTTCCTTCTTTTTTTCTTCTTTACTGGAAATCACAGAATTCTTCCTAACCCAATGTTATTTCCTTATAAAGAGGAACTCACCCACTCAAGATCACATTATCATCAAAGAGATAGACTTTGATATGCTGCAACCCGATGGTCTCATTAAGGCGCTCAGGAATTAGATGTCTGAGAAGACCACGTAGATTAGGAGTGTGGAAGAGAGAGACACGGACCTTATCTGGAAATCGCCTTAGGAGTGGAAGCAGCATGGTTCGAGAATTCTTCTGGCCTTAAGGGTAAAAAATTAAATGGGATCACAGTAATACAGAATATATTCTCCAATCAAACTGTAAGAATTAGAAAACCTTAACAATCAGGAGATGCTGGAAACCTTTATGTATAGAATGTCTAAGTGTCTTATTGTTCATCAGCTGCAGAGTGACAAAAATTACCATGTATCTCTCTAGATAGAAGCAAATGTTAGAAGACATTTTGTGTCACCTCTAGTTGCTTTGGATTTATAATAACGGAATTAAGTGGACAGCGATTGCACCAGGCACACATGCTTTGGATCATTTCCATCTCTGGTAATCAAGAATAGTAGCTGAGCTTATGATTAAGTATTATTTCTGATCTCCAAAAGATGGGCCGAAAAGGAAGATCTTAATTTCACCTCCTCCAGAGGCCAAGCCTTAAGGCATTTCTATATTTTACAGAGGGAACTCTCTGTAAAAGAGGGTAAGTTCAACTGCAAGTTCTGATTCCTCCTTTATTGTATATTTCACATAACAGCACAACTTGCATCATGGGAACAGAAAAATGTAGAGATAGACAGAATACAGTAAAAGTACAGAGATTTCTGTGTACCTCTCATGCAGCATCTTTTGCAAATGAAATTTGTTTTATTTGGACAATAGTGCCTGCTCTTTCTTTACTAGGGCAGTTGTACCTGACTGTCAGGCTATGGAATTCATGCCTTTCACCTAGGAGTAGTTCTTATATTTTTTCCACCAAGAACACTTTCATTACTATCTGCTATTTTCATTACTATTACTATTTGTGAAAATATTCTAGCCTATAACTAGCCTATCGTTTTGGAAGCAGTCAAAAACACAATGTCATTCACTGGACTGTTCCTTTGACACATCACAGATCTCTGCATGGAAAACCTGAGTCACAAATTTCTTGTCTTCTGGGAAATGCTCAAAGCACGAACTTAGGAAATATCAATAGCAAGTCATGCAAGAGGAATAGAGATATCTCTTATAACAAAATCAAAGAATTGGTCATCAGCAAAACAGTGGTTGTTTACAGGCCAAGATCTGCAGTTATCACAACAGCTGATCTACATAAGGGCAAACTCTGGGGTGGGTGGGGGGGAGAGGCTCTGACTAGTCAGGTGAGGAAGATGCACCAGCAAGGAGGAGTCAGAAGTCCATATGGGATCTGAATTCGGACCTGAACAGGAAGTATGAGAATTAGATAGTAGATGCTGCAGAAGAAGAGGCCATGTAAATAATCAAAATTAAAGGAAGGTTTCGAAGGAGCTAATAAAACATCACTGAGAAAAAAGCACCTGGATTTTGATACAGTCTGGATTTGTTTTATTTTGTATTAGAAACAAGGAAAAAGAAACTCAACAACACAGAAAAAATTCCTGGTTATGTCAGGCAGTAAAAGAGGAGCTGAGGAAAACCAGTAGGCTAATAATACGTAAGGGGGAAGAGATAAGATTCCTATCAATTTGGGTCAGCTGGGGAATGGCTTCAAAACACTTAATTTGACAGATACAGACTCCTCAACAGGATGCAGAGATCAAGAAAATAAACTTTATTCTTCACAATTCAATAAAATAGGAGGGATTGAATAGACAAAATTTACATTTTAGTAAGTTAAAAGAAAGTGTATCAGGAATATTTTGTCTGGGTTTTAAATTAAAAGAATCCTTTATGGTGGTTTGCAAAATAAAACCAAAGAGATATAAAGAGGATAGTACTTTGAAATCTACAGAAGAACTGATGTTGTTTTTTGAACATTGATTTCAGACAAAGGTCCAAATTCTTTGATCTGCAGAATTATTTAAACCAAATTCTTATATCAGAGATCCCGAACCATACCAGTCTATTCCAACTAAGTAAAAAGAGTTGGTCACTGAATACATATATACTTACCTCGGGATCCTCTCGTGAAGTCTAATAGGATAGACACTCTAAAATTGGGACTCCCACATCCCTTCAATGAGCTTTCCAAAGCTATTTCAAGACAATCTACCTATAAGAAGAAAACATACACAAATTCTCCAAGTTGTGGGTTGATTTCCAAATGTTTCATTACCAGGCTAGGTAACATCTTCAGCAGGGTTTAGGGATTGTCAGTGTCATCTTCACCCAAGCTACAGATATTCACCATGATTGCAAACACACACAAATGCACAAGGCAGTCTTCTTTTATTTCAAGCATACTAAGTGTTGGGAAGTGAAATGTGCATAAAATAAATCGAATGTCAGATTTACAGAGAACTTCAACTTGCCAAGCGGGAAGTGTCAGTGTTTTCCTAATTCTAACTTTGTTTCTCCTATATTATTATATATATATATATATGTATTTCTCCTATATTAAAAACTCACATACAGAAATATAACAGAGTGCATCTTTGAATTAGAGTTCTGAAGCAACAGCTGCTACCCCCTCCCCAAATAAAACTAAATCTAAGGCATCTCTTATCTAGCTATTTAGTAAAAAGGCCTCAGTCCCTCCTTTCCATTTTAGATACTTACTAATTCCTGTTCCAAAGAACCTGTTCCAAGATATAGTGAAGCTAAAACAATTCGTTGCTTAGCTATCTTTGCCTGTCCCTGAAAGAGAAAAACATTTAGATTTGCTAATGAGTCTATCAAATGAAGCATCCAAGTACAGATAGTCCTTGACTTAGGACAAATTTCTGTTGGTAAGCAAGACAGTTCTTAAGTGAGTTTGACCCATTTTACGAACTTTCTTGCCAGTTGTTAAGTAAATCACTGCACTTGTTAAATTAGTAACATGGTGAATCTGGATTCCCCTGTGAAAGTCACTTCAGAAGGTCGCAAAAGATGATCACATGATCCCAGGACACTGCATCCATCATAAATACATTTTGATCACATGACTATGGTGACATGACAATAGTCATAAGTGTGAAAAACTGTAAGTCACTTTTTTCAGTCCGTTGCAACTTCAAACGGTCACTGAAAGAATGTTATAAGTCAAGGACTACCTACATCTCCTATGGGACACCTCATACAATACTGTATTTAATTTTATAAGAATCAATAAAGCTCAAATTTACCAGGACAAATATTAAATATTTTTGCTCACAACTGGATTGAGAATAAGTTTCTTGGTTACAAGTGAGTGTATCTCTATTGTCAATTAGAAGGTCAAGAGAGACAAGCCTGCTAATACTGGAAAGTGTGGTTCTCTTTCATCACTTTTAATTATATACAAACTGGTATTTTTCTTAGTATTTATTGTCTCCCAAAAAGATAAAAAATGTTTGAAAACCATTAATGTACCAAGTTAAATACAATCATTCACATTACTTACTAAATATTACTTTAAAATTCTCACGTTTATAAACTTAGAAGCACCTACTTCTTTCTAGAAACTGGAGGGGGATATTTAATTTTGGGATTTTTTTTTTATATTTTATGCTGAAACAATGAAAAAAATTGAATAAAGTTGGCAGCACCTATATGGCACAGATAGTTCAATACTTTTAAGCAAGAGTCTTTCTCTGCCCAGCTATCTGATTTTTCTACCTGAAGATGGCAAGAGTTGAAACTGACGCATTAAAACAAGCATAACACTGAACTATAGGACTGTAGCTTTTCACATCTCACTATATTCACAGAAATTTACACTAGTTGACAAAAGGGTTTTTTCTTCTTTAGTTTTAGAGTTGAATGTAATAACCAATTCACCAAGGTAAGGTAAGGTAAAATTACTTTAACCTATAAGCCTGAAAAGACTTTAGAACACAACAAAACCACTGAACACTGCTGTCATGTAATATATAACAAAACCTGTAACAAAACATGCAAGAGAAAAATATTGAGATCACCTTCATAAGTTCGTAGAATTCGGCTGGAGATGAAAGCACCTTGATGTGGGAGCCAGCAATACCAAATTCTGGAACCAAGTTTCTGATCCATTGAAAAATATGTGTTCCCTCAGGGCAAAGGCAATTGGTGGGAAGAGTCAGTTGTGGAACTGCAGAAGTGAGTAGTGGAGCCAACAGCAGCCATGATGACCTAATAAGAAAAAGAGATTAGCTTAGCAACATATATGTTTTTTTCTTAAAGCCTGCAGACATGTAATATACTGAGTCCATGTAGGACCATATTTCACCTACATTACAGTTAGGTTTTTGATACAAATAGAAACAACAGTCTGCAGTCAAAGAACAAGCACCTACCCTATACTTTGTGTGTGGGAACGAAGTAATTACATACTTAGTATCCGCATAAATACTACTAAAATAGAGAGCCAGTTTAGTTAAGGTGCTAGGCTAGAAACTGATAATCCCGAATTCTAGTCCCCTCCATAGGTATAGAAGGCAGGTGGGTGACTTTAGTCATTCTCTCTTGCAGCTCAGCCATCTCGCAGAATTGATGTTGTGGGGAAAATAAGAATAGATGGAGAGGGAGGGAGGGAGGAGGGAGAGAGACAGAGACAGAGACAGAGACAGACAGACAGACAGACAGACAGTGACAGAGACAGACAGACAGAGTGAATATATATACATATAAAACACTGAGTTGAATGGCATAAATGGGATAAAATCAAATTTAAAAAATCAAAAATCAATCAAATTAATAAAAATTGTTCCATTAGTTCTTAAAATATCATCCCCAAGTGAGTAGACTGTTCTCCTAGCTGATTCCCTTCATTGACTTCAGATGTCTTTCCAGAATAAAAGTGATTCTGAACAAGAGTATGCAATCTTTTCAGATTTGTCGCATGTGACAGGGCTATATTGTTTAATTAGAAAAGCACCACAACCCCATGCATTGGATTCAGTTCCAAACACATAATTTGGAGTGCGCAAGAATACAAATACAGAACCTCTCTGCAGGCTTTTAAAGCAAGCTATGTCTTTTCTCAGGACTACACAATTGTGCTCTTCAGTTATTTGTGATCCCAGGAGAAGATGCAGTAACTTTACAGAATTATAGGCCAGTGCCCCATTCACATTCCTTGTTGCGCAGACTACTCCTGTTGGAGGACTGAGTCACTATGTTCTCACATGCTAAGCCATAGTTGGTGTGAGACTGTCAAAACATTTCAAAGCCAAACCAAATTGACACCCTAATGGCTTGGGACGGTGTACAAAACTAATCAAGGACTGCAAACTTGAGCGTGCAAATTTGGATTCTTAATATTAAATGCATAAAATTTCTAAATTACCAAATTATGTTTTATATTAGCATGTATTTGGATTCTTAATATGAAATGTGTATAATTTCTTTTTATATTTAACTATTATTTTAATCCATTATCATGTATTTCAAGTTTTTCTTCATATGAGCATCTGTATAAAAAATTAATAAACTATCAGAGAAGCTTGAAGAGGCACATCTAACTGCAGATAGCCAGTTTCTATCTAACCCTTAGCTTTTTTACAGGTTTGACTTAATATTTTCCTACTATAACGTGGAAATAAAAAAATCAAATGACTTTAAAGGAAATAAATTTCTCCCTAAGTCACTTTTATATTACTATATATCATGAAAGTATTTCTAACACAGGAACCATCACTTCACTTGTCATCCTGGCCCCACACCACTCTGTGGTCATGGTCTGACCCAATGTATTCCCTATCTCACTTCAAAGCCCTCAAATGCTTAAACGGAACAGCATTTTGGTAGGAGGAACTCTTAACTATGAGGAACTCTCAGTCTGAAGTGCAAATTGACCACAGGTGCCAGGAAGATGATTTCACTTGTTTCACAGAAAAATGTTAAATCTTTACAAGGTTTGCATGCATCCTTCCCCCTTATCCTCTAGCAAAAACAAAACAAAACACCAAAACCAAAAATGGTTTGCCACTGCATTTCCCAGAAAGCCCACCGCTTTGTCATTGCCTATTCATACAATGGAGATCTGACTCAGTGTGTACAAGAATTCCTAGCTATTCTGTTTTTCAACAGTTTTGTGGGGACTGGGCATTTCTTTGGCAATACTGAATTACAGTAATCTGGAGGGAAAGTTGCCATTATCCTGAGCTTAAAAAGAGAACTTCACAAATTACTTCCCCAATGAAATCTTTGAACATGCAATCAAAAGGCAGGGAAATAGCAATGTCCTATTGAGGTTTAACCAATATTAGTCTAAACTATCATAATAAAATTAGGGTATTTTAAAAAGACATTGTTACATGTAAAAAGTAATGTTCTAAATACCCTATTAAAGATGTTAATAAAAAAGTTATTCCAACTTTTAGTTCTACCACAATTAGAATTAATGGAATCATATCTACACTTATTGGTTTACAAGAAATAAAAATCACATTATTTGTGCACTTACATTTATATAACATAATCAATACTTTTCTTTCAGTAAGTCATACTAGTGCCTTCTCTATTTCCTCTGAAGCCATAAATCATCTGATTCATATACATTGATAATGAACATGCATTTAGGACAATACACAGTATTATCGTTAATCTACCTTATAACTGGGATTACAAATAACTGCTACTTTAAAGTGTCTGTCAAGGGTGTATGTGAGTGTGTAGAGTACAGATCCTATTTATTTTAAGAAATTAGTCTAGTTATATCTGATTCCAAAACACAGTTTCAATGTTCTTTTCCCTAAAACAAAGGACTGTACTATTTTTAAGCTTCTCCATAATTCAAGAATCATTCACCACTGTTATCAGGCATGAAGTAGTGTTGCAATTTTTTAAAGGAAATAGCAGCTTGAGGTACCCACAGTTATTTGTGAAAATTTAAGTATGAAGATGCTATTGATTTTCTTCCTGTAAAGAAACTATTTCTGTCAGATTACACTCAGAGTAACTGCAATACTTAAAAGAATAAACAGTATGTCAAATATGATGGCTCTTAGATACACCTTTGAAATAGCATTTAAAAAATTATACTCTATTTTCAATCAGTGGTCTAAGTAGAAAACAACTATTCAGAAATGCATATTAAAATCAATATTATCTAGAAAGGAAAATGAACTGAAAATCATACCTTTCTTTTCTGTGTTTGACTTTTTACTATTAATAAATCTGGGGGTTTTGGAATCCCTATTTTTAGGAAATAGGGTTTTGACTAATATTGAACTCAAAGCACCATGATACTTGTTAAATTGCAACTACTTTACCAGAGGCAAAGAAAGATTAACAGGATATTTATCATGGTATTTATCACCCACACATAAGCCACATTAGAGTGACTTCTGCTAATGAGTCTTGTTTCATTGGAATGCCTGAGTGTATATTACAGTATTTCTGCATATGTTGTGACTGAATCTGGGAAACCAATTTTATTGTTAACATACTGATGCCAATGAACAATAAAGACTCAAGGGTAACTTCCTTAGAGAAGAGGCTGAGCATGGACATATGACCCCAGATTATCAGTCTACCCTTGTTTCAACTGAGTCATGCTTACTGGATATGACATATTGCTTAAGTCTATGTTTTTCTGGATGCTATCTGATTTGTAAGAACTTAAAAGCAAAATGAGATCAAAGAGGAAGTTTTTTCTAAAAACAAATTATCATTCGATAAACCCAAAACTATATTAATGAAATATAAACTATTGTACAGAATGTATACATGCTGATTGATGCTGTAGCCTCAATTCTCTAAAAACTCATAATGCATGACTACAATTTGCACTACTGAATTCCTGAAGTCTAAAGTGGTCATCTGACTTAAATTTAGAACACAATGAATGTTATTATATGCAATGAACATACACTCTAAAAGGAATTGGCTTAAGCCACCGGTGTCAAACTCGCAACGTCATGTGACGCTTCACGATATTTTTCCCCTTTGCGGAGCTGGGGTGGGCATGGCCCGCCCATGACACATCTGGCTCGTGGGCCACCAGTTTGAACCCCTGGTCAGCCTTAAGCAATCTGACTGTATTGCATCATAGAAAAGAACATGCAAATCAAACAGAAGTCTGTGTCTCCATATTCTTTTTAAAATGCATTTATTTAGCCAATAACTTTGAACACAGGAGATAATATAAACATATCTTCTTAATTTCTGTATTATAGTACAAACATCCTTTTAGAGCCAATAATACCAGACTTGCTTAAAATGTACAAACTGAATACTCTATTGAAAAATAAGGCTCACATGCAACTACTGGTATGTCCATGACAATGTATGATCTGGAGGCTTCTAAACTGATGGTTGCATAAAAGGACCTATCTTGAGTATTATCCTTCATGCATGTACACATTTACAGCATGTAATCCCATAATTTTCACAACTATGAAGACAAGATGCATACACAAGAAACAATCTTATTCCCATGAAATCTATTAAGAGTATGTATTAGACAATCAGACTATTACGTATCTTGGTGCTCCCTACTCCAAATTGTATGTAATCTATCCAACCACTTTTATATGATTATACTCTTCATGACTTGGGACTATTGAGGAAATTTATAGATGCAAAAGTATTGTTTATTGTTTCCATAGTATACAACTTTTAGGGAAAAAAAGTTCGCTTTCAAAATATTGAGTTTTACTGCACGTAAATGAGCTGGCAAGGACTCAGAACATCTGCTGACAAAATAAAGAACTGATGTGAATGCAACACACTTCCTGTAACATCAGCAAGTAATTTTTCCCAGATAATGCAAGACAAAGCATCAAGCAGTATTCAGAAATCTTTCCTCCTTGCATTTTGAGAAAAAAGTTCAGTATGTGCTTTATGTGGTACAAAACACTCTGCACATAGTATATTTATAAGCCAATTAACCCAGCAAGTCAAACTACTTCTCATGTGCGCCCTCAAGTTAAAGGTGTCAAAATTTTCTAAATGTCACTTTCTAGACCAGAATGCTGATTATGAAACTTAACTAAACTAAACATTTTTACTCATTTAATTTTTTTGCATTATTACAAATGCATATGGGATGAAACGCTTGTACATCTTATACTTATGTGTTAGGAAATAGTTTTTATTGCTGTAGCATCTAATGACATGCTGATAAACTCAGCTTCTTAAGAAAAGAATGAGGAAGATGACCCTGGTATTTGAAGGACTACTTCCATGGTGAAGTAAGCAGAAGAAGTTGTAAATAATTAAAAAGAACTTGCAAAGAAATTAAAAAGAATTTCCTATGAAGTTATAAAAAGGTTCAGAAAAGCAACATACAAAGAATTAAAAAGCAAGCTATGGGTTTAGCAATAGCAACTGTCTACAAAGTCAGGACAGTTCATCAAAGTCTTCTCACTTTGCTGAAATACATAGTGGGGGGGAAACTATACTTTGGGACCCTAGAAGGAGAAGGCAGGAAAACCGTCTTCATGGCTTCTTATTAACATCAGAATGTTCTCATTGACTAGGAAGAGAATTGGCAGATCAAAGGATGGGCAAAAGAGGAGCTCTCGGGGACTGGACAGGGGGATTGGAACTTTAGGGAAACAAAGATGAGTGCAGTTCAAATTCCAAAATACATGTAAACAATGAAGGAGACCTTTCAGCTAAGTAAAACAGATGCCTAAACTAACCCATTTTATAGTTTCCACAGTGCCTCAGATTTTACCACTGAAACATGACAGAAAATCTGATTTGGGTTAGATGGTAGTTGTAGGAGAAAAAAAGACATGGCCACTTTCCCTCCATATGACCATTTAAGCAGCCTTATGATCACACAATCAACTGACTCGTATTTATAACAACTGTAGTGTCCTGGGGTCCATGGGATCATCTTTTGCGACCTTCTTACAAACAAAATCAATAGGGAGGCCAGATTCACTTAACAACTGTGTAACTAACGTAACAACTGCAGTGAGTCACCTAACAACTGTGGCAAAAAAGGTTGCAACATGGGGCAAAACTGACTTAACAACTGTCTCTCTTACCAATAGAAACGTTGAGCTCAACTGTGGTCGTAAGTCAAGGACTATCTGTATTACAGATTTGATACTATTATGTGATCACCTTTTGTGACTTCTGGCAAGCAAAGTCAATGGGGAAGCCAGATTCATTGAACAAGTGTTACTAACTTAAGGATTGCAGTAAGTCACTTAACAACTGTGGCAAGAAAGGTCGTAATCTGGGGGGAAATTCATTTAACAATTGTCTTGCTTAGCAGCAGAAATTTTGAGCTCAATTGTGGTCGTAAGTCTAGGACTACCTGTATTACAGATTTGGTGCTATCAAGCCAAACTGTGCGAAAACAACCACACTCAGAGAGCACCAAAGACCCCTCATTTCAATCCTGAGCTACAAATATATTCCTCTCTACTGAAACTATGTGGCAGCAGAGAGCCAATCTTGTCGGATTTTAAAAAGCTTAGCAGACTTTAGTTACTAATAGACAGGGGACCATCAGGAAACTAGATTCGACTGAAGTTCTGAAAAAAACATCCTGGAAAAGCCAGTGGAAACTACTTCTCTATTGCTGCAAAGAAAATACCTGGACATATCCAAGAAGTTATGAGGGAGTTCCACACTTAAGTACTATTAACACCACACATTTGAGTAATCCAAAACAAGAGACTATTATTGGGTGATCATGGGTGCAAAAGTATTTACTGTCATAGAAGCTAAAATGTACAAGAAATAAATTTGCTCTCACCAGCATCACACAGTCATGCTACTAAATGGGGATCTTAAAAACCAGCTTTCAAAAATCATGGAAATATAGAGTTAAAAGATGTCTTGCAGGTCATTTAGCACAACCCTCTGTGCTTACTCAGTGCAGAATCCACTACACTGATAGGTGATATAGTTTTCTGAAGATCTTTAGCAAAGGAAAACTCACTACTTCATATGGCAGCCTGTCCCACTGACCAAGAAGGACAGGCAGATCCTTTTCATGTGTGTTACTGCCAAGCCAGGTTTCCCAAATCCAATATTTGAGGTTTACATATCTCCCCCCTCAAATTCCAAGCTATTCATCTCAATTCATTGTTCTTGTTTAGGTCTTTTGGAACTTTCTCTCACTTATTTAAAGTACTGGCCACCACTTCTAATTTTGCATCATATGCAAACTTTACAAGTGGCCCTTCAACTGTTTCATCCAATCACTGATAAAAATGCTGAACAGCACAGGGCCCAAGACACCGCATTACTGCACTCCACACTTCTGCCCAAGCTGAAGTGGAGCCATTCATGACGTGAACCCATCTACCAGGAGTATCATCCAGCCCACATTGTACCATTTTATTAAGCAAAAATATGAAGCAGTCTGTCAAAGACTTTGCTGAGGCCCAAGCCGCTAATACCTGGCTCAATAGTAGTAATTGTGAGAGCCATCTTGGAGTTCTAGTGCACAATCACTTAAATATGAGCCAGTGGTGTGCTGCATCTGCCCAAAAAACCCAACACAGTAACATTAACAGAGGGATAGAATAGAGATTATGTGAAGTGCTTGGGCAAGGGGTTGGACTAGATGACCTACAAGGTCCCTTCCAACTCTGATTGTCTGTTATCTGTTAAGTGTTAATTCCACTTTATAATGCCTTGGTGAAATCATATTTGGAATACTGCATCCAGTTTTGGTCGCCACAATGCAAAAAAGATGTTGAGACTCTAGAAAGAGTATAGAGAAGAGCAACAAAGATGATTAGGTGACTGGAGGCTAAAACATATAAAGAACGGTTGCTGGAATTGGGTATGTGTACTTTAATGAAAAGAAGGACTAGGGGTGACATGATAGACATGTTCCAATATCTCGGGGGTTGCCACAAAGAAAAGGAAATCAACCTATTCTCCAAAGCCCCTGAAGGCAGGACAAGAAGCAATGGGATGGGAACTAATCAAGGAGAGACGCAACCTAGAACTAAGGAGAAATTTCCTGACAGTTAGAACAATTAACCAGTGGAACAAGTTGTCTTCAGAAGTTTTGAATGGTCTAACACTGGGAGTTTTTAAGAAAAGATTGGACAACCATTTGTCTGAAATGATATAGGGCTTCCTACTTGAGCAGGGGGTTGGACTAGATGACCTTCAAGATCCTTTCCAACTCTGTCATTCTGTTATTATTCTATTGTTATTATTAATAAAATAAGAGAGAGAGATAAGGCTAGATTAGCATGAGCTGTTTGTGACATAACGATCTGGTACCTGTTATTGGTAACAAGCATATAAAGCACAAAATATGCTGCTTGATGATAACCTGTTCTTGCCTAGTATAAATGTCAAACTGACAGACCCACCTTCCCCTTCTTGATAAGGACTAAGTATTATCTTGGGGGCACAATGGGTCAGCAGTTAAAGATGCTGAGACTTTCAGCTGGAAATAGCAATAGCAATAGTACTTAGACTGATATACCGCTTTACAGTATTTTACAGTCTAAGTGGTTTACAGAGTCAGCATACTGCCCCCCTCCCAACATTTGGCTCCTCATTTTCCCGACCTCGGGACGATGGAAGCCCGAGTCAACCTTGAGCCTGGTGAAATTCCAACTGCCAAACTGCAGGCAGCTGGCAGTCAGCAGAACTAGCCTGCAGCACTGCATTCTAACCACTGCGCCACCACAGAAAGGCGACAGCCTGGGTTCGACACCCGAGTGCGGCGCAACAGGGTGAACTGCCCAGCTCCTGCCCATTAGCAGTTTGAAAGCATGCAAACGTGAGTAAATAGGTACCAATTCGGTGGGAAGGAAAACCTTTAACTTTAAATATGATCTTAACTTCAATTTGTCTATCTTCAGCTCAGTTCCCTCATTCTTCCAGTGGTACGACCAACAAGGGCTCCATCTGCCCGGTGAGAGAAGATAAACTCAAAATAGGAGTGAAGAACTCTTGCCTTCAGAATCACCAATTAACAGTTCATCGCTTTCACTTTGCGATAGAGTGTAGTGGATAGAGGATGGCTTTGAAGGACAGAGGAAAGAATCACTAGCAGAGTAATAATTAGATAAAACAAAAGCTGAGCCCAGGCCAAAGAAAAAATTATGAAAATGCCTCAGACAAGCCCAATATGACAGTGCCCTGCCTTCCCACCCCTCCATTCTCATGAAAACAAAAGCAAGAAGACAACCCATTTAGATTTGTAAGATTCTGTTCCTATAGTGGTTCTAATAAAAATAGCTTAGATCTGCATGATCCTGAGTCTATTCTATCTGATACAGCTGGTGTGGACCTACAGTATATCATCTTTGTCTTTTATTTTATTTTCAACAAAACCACTTTTGTTGTTTTTGATATCTCATTCTGAGTTTTCGCCTGAAAGAACTTCTACAGCAGCAGCAGTCACCAACCTTTTTTGCTCCACAGACTGTCTGTGGAGGGAAGGGAGAGGGGATGGTTTTGCGCACACATCCTAATCCTGCACATATGCAAATAAATCTTTGCACGTTCATCACCTCCCCACCTCCTGCACTGTCCGATTCCCAATGGGCCAAAGTGCCAGTCAGCAAAGCAGGGATTGGGGACCTCAATTGTACAGCTTCAGAAAGACTACCTTTATCTGCTGTCCAGAGATTCAACTATACTTTTGGGTGTATCATTTGAAGACGGCAAGGCCTTGATTTGGGTTTGGCTAGGATAGAGAAAAGGACTAGGGGTGGCACGACATGATTCCAGTATTTGAGTGGTTGCCACAAAAAGAGGGGGTCAACTTATTTACCAAAGCACCTGTAGGTAGGACAAGAAACAATGGTTGGCAACTAATCAAGGAGAGAAGCAACCTGGAACTAAGGAGAAATTTCCAAACAGTAAGGACAATCAACCAGTGAAATGGCTTGCCTTCAGAAGTTGTAGGTGCTTCGAAAGCAAGAATAAAGTTAAAGCTTTTGCAAGATGCTAGAATTAGAGGAGGATTTGGATTGCCTAACTGGGAGTTGTATTACCAAGCTATAAACCTGATGTGGGTCAAGGAATGGATAACATTAAGAAATACTAGATGGTTGACATTAGAAGGACATGATTTGTTGTTGGGGTGGCATGCTTTTTTATGGTACAAGGGAACTAAAATTCAGGGGTATTTTAGAAGACATTATATATGGGAGTCTTTGTGGTTAAATTGGGGGAAGATTAAAAGACAATGTTATTTGAAAATTCCAGTCTGGTTATCGACTATCGAAGCATTTTCTTATCCTATAATATATAAAAAGGAACAAACAGTTAGATATGGGGAAATATTGAATGAAAAGGGTAAACTTAAATCAATGCAAAAACTAGAGGAACAAGGTATAAAGATGAATTGGTTTTCATATGCGCAAATACATTCAAGGTATGATAAAGATTTTAAAACAGAAGGTTTCTATGATAAATTGACTGATCTAGATAAGATTTTGACAAGTACTGATGAAAAGGTGATTAAAAAACTGTATGGATATTTATTAGAAATTAAACTAGAAGAAGAACAACTTAAAGAAACTATGATTGCTTGGGGGAAGAATTTTGGATATGGGATTGATTTAGAGAAATGACAAAAATTGTGGTCTCAAAATTATAAAATGACAATGTCAACAGCTTATAAAGAAAATTTGTATAAGATGTTTTACAGGTGGCATTTACCCCCCCGACAAGAATAGCAAGAATGTTCAAGAACAAATCCAAAAAATGTTGGAAATGTCATCAGACACCTGGCTTATATTACCATATGTGGTGGACTTGTGCGGCACTAAAAAATACTGGACTAAAATCCACATGTGGTTGGAAAAAATGACAAAAAAACATATAGACTTGAAAGAGATATTTTTATTGGGAATTTTACCTGAAACATATAGCAAAGACTTGAAATACCTGATTGTAAATGTATTAACAGCGGCTAGGATTGTATTTGCTAAAAACTGGAGAAATGAGAAAATATCATCACAGGAGGAAATCGTTAGGAAAATATTGGAATGTGCTGAAATGAGTAGATTGATATTTGAAATTAGAGAACAAGAGGATAAACAATTTTATAAAATTTGGGACCTTTTCTATCAATGGTTAGATAATAAAATACAGTAATGAAATATGTAGATTCTTAGAAAATAATAAATATATAAAGATGTATTTCTTTTTATTATATCTACAAAATGTTTTTAGGATAGATTGGGGAGGATAATATGAATTGTTATAAAATAAACCAAGTAAATTGTAGTTATCTCATAAAATATGAATGAATAAAATTATAGTCAAAGGATTAATAATGATATTAGGGTATTTAATTTTTGATTGATAATATGAGCTTTTATCTAATGTAACTGTAATTGGAGACTATGAAATGGATGCACAAAATGATTTGTAAACCAACCGGCACACTGTTTGTATACCTATGGAAGAAAGTTTGATGTTTTTATGAATTGTTTTTTTATGTTTTGTTTGTCTATGTTTGTTTTTAAAAACCAAAAAAATTTCCAAAAAAAAAAAAGTAGTTGTTGTAGGTGCTTCATCACTGGAGGTTTTTAAGAAGAGACCGGACAGTCACTTATCTGAAATGGTTCAGGGTCTTCTGCTTGAACAAGGGGCTGAACTAGGTGACCTTCAAGGTCCCTTCCAGCTCTATTCTGGTTGATTCATTGTCCCCATGTGAACCAAAATGAAACAATATGATACTTTTTAGTGGATTTGAGTAATCTTGGTGACTTCTTCATGTTCTGTATAGATACCTGGAAATCAGCACACCTCACAGCAAGTCTGTGTACAGCTTCCCCATATTAAGGAATCAGGCAATACCATGACATGCCTCTTCTTTCTCAAAGCAATTCTTGGGTTTTTTTTTTTAACTCAGTGACAGGCCCAGTGTCTCCTACAATGTTGTTGACCTGGTTTGTCCAGGTGGCTGTCAATTCTCATGTCTGGAAACATATCATCTTCCTTAATGCAATACAATGTAGCAACTGTCTAATGTCCTTTACTGTTTGCTCCAATAAGCAAAAAAGCTTCTATCTGCAGCAGTTGCCATTTAGGTCCTCTTTAGACAGAAAAGCAATCACTGCATATATTTTGGAGCTCACAATAATTTTTCCTCCCTGCCTTACTTACTCTCCTAGTGCACATTCATCTTCTGTTTGCTTGCTCTGGCCATAAGCTTCCAGGAGTTGCTTCTTTAATGGAAAATAGCATGGACTTGATTTCCTTTTAATTTTCCTAGAATGTCCAAGTTTACTTTTTGAGACTTAGAGGAAGTAGCAAAGCCCCGTGTCTTTCAGCCATATCTTTAGCATCTTCTTGTTATACTTTTCCCCAAGTTCATATAAAGGAAGATATTGAATCTTTTCATAAAAATGTTTTGACATAACAGATGTCCTGGAAACATTTAAGGGTGGAACACACTCAATATTAAAGCTTGGAACTGTATCAGATTGATATAGCAAGTATTATTTATCAAAATGTGACTATATTCTGAGCTGAAATTACTAATACGTAATTTGACCAATTTACATCAATTAGTAATAAAGAGCTAAAAGAAGAATCAAAATAAAATATTTCTGAGAAAAAAATACTTTCAAAATATCTGAAGTTATACAAGTTGTTTAGGAAAATCTGAAACAAAAAAAAAAATGCAGATGAGATGATTTTGTAGAAGTTTGGACAGTTGTCTTTTTACCTGTGCTATTCCAATGGTAGGCTTTACACTACATTTGTGCTTCCTCTCCTCATTATGACACAAATGAGACCATCAGGTTTCAGATGTCCTATTGGAGAGGGCTCCAGGACCACAAAAAGATCATCCAAGAATTGCACAAACTGGGCAACCACGTTTTAACCCAGCACATTAAGCAAACCAGTCTCAATAATGAGTTAACGGTTCAGTGTATTGTAAGACCTCCCCCACCCCCCAATGCAGGCTTTAAATATCTGAATAACAGAAGGGACCTTGGAGGTGTTCTAGTTCAAACCTCTACCCAAATAGGAGATCCTATATATACCCTTTTAGACCAACGGCTGTCCAATCTCTTGTTAAAAGCATCCAGCGATGGAGCACCTATAATTTCTCAAGGCAATCCGCTCCACCGGATTAATTGTTCTGTTAGGAGATCCCTCCTTATTTCTAGGTTGGATCAATGAAACACAGGCAAGCACTTGAACAAATCAGTTTGGATTAATCAAGTCCTTATCCTCCTCTTAACACAAAAACAATCGTTTCACAGGCCAGTCAAAACCCTAATTCTACGGTTGCTTCAGATCAACTTCACCCAACAATCCAGGATTCTCCAAAGGGCAGGACTGCAGCTTCTACCACAAAAGATGCAGAGCCCATGTTAGGGATCAGGGAAGCTGCAATCCTGCACACACTTCGAGGACGCGACGCCCACTGCAGACTTCCCCATGTGTATCGCTTCCCCACGTGCGTTTCTCCCGACTAAGCCCAAGCCGGGACGCGATCCCATTGATATACTGCATCCGAGGCAGCAGGTGAATTGCGAGCGTGCGAAAAGGAGACTTCTCGAGGAAGCCCCGCGGAAAAGCGAAGATCCAGCGCCGCCCGCGCAGGCTTTATTTTAGCAGCTCCTCCTCACCTGCGAGCGCTGCTTTCGCGGCCTCGGCTCAGCCGACCCGAAAGCCTGCCGAAAAAAGCCGCCAGGGACGTCCTCCCGCGGGGCAAACAATCCAGCAACCGCCGCCAGAGCGCGGGAGCCGCGGCAACCGCCGCCGCCACCGCCGCCATGGAAACCTGGCTACTTCTGTTTCCGGGTGTTGAAGCTCCGCCGGTTCCGCTTCCGGTCGTGGAGAGGGAAAGCTGAGCGTTAGAATAACAGAGTTGGAAGGGACCTTGGAGGTCTTCTAGTCCAACCCAAGTCCATGCTGGTTCTGCATTAGAGAAGCAACTCCTGGAAGCTTATAGCCCGAATAAACAAACAGAAGATTAATGTGCACTAGTAGTTTTGGTAGGTAAGGCAGGGAGGAAACGTTATTGTGAATTCCAAAATATATGCAATGATTGTATTTCTGTCTAAAGAGGATATAAACAGCAACTGGTGCATATGCAAACTTTTTTGCTTATTGGAACAGACAGTAAAGGACACGAGAGAGTTGCTACACTGTATTGCATGAAGGAAGATGTTAAGTTCTCAGACAGGAGAATTGAAGTTTTCCAGGAGAGGCAGACAAATAAGAGACAAGAACACAACACCCAATAAC
Source organism: Pseudonaja textilis (assembly GCF_049901715.1). Lineage (NCBI taxonomy): Eukaryota > Metazoa > Chordata > Lepidosauria > Squamata > Elapidae > Pseudonaja > Pseudonaja textilis. Next base: position 110,571,504 of record NC_141991.1, on the reverse strand, counting down.
CGAGGGTGGGCGGGGGACATACTTTGACAGGCAAATATATGGAAGATAGTAACCCAGGCATGTAGTGCCAGTGAACCCAAGACTGTACTGGAGGCTAAAACATATGAGAGGACATTTGACAGCCATCTGGACAAACCAGGTCAAAAACATTGTAGGAGACACTAGGCCTCCCATTCATGAAAAAACCCCAAGAATTGCTTTGAGAAAGAAGAGGCATGTCATGGTATTGCCTGATTCCTTGATATGGGGAAGCATTATGCAGACTCAACTGTGATGGTGTGCTGATTTCCAGGTATCTATATACAGAACACGATGAAGAAGTCACCAAGATTACTCAAATCCACTAAAACCTACCATAGTGTATATTTTTGGTTCATGTGGGGCCAATCAATCAATCAGAATAGAGCTGGAAGGGACCTTGGAGGTATTCCACTCCAACCCCCTCCTCAGGCAGGAAACGGGGCCAGATGCGTCATGTACTGGCCATGCCCATGCCCGGTTTAGCTAAGGCAGTGATGGCGAACCTTTTCAGCAATGAGTGCCCAAATCGGAATGTGCATGTATGTGTGCATGCCGAGCACTAGAAACCCAAAGACCAGCTGGCCTGTGCATGCATACCTGTTTTTTAGTCATTTTGCGGGGGAGGGGTGGTTCAGGCCATTTTGGGGGTCATTTTTGGCTGAGCCGTTTTTTCAGGCCCTTTTTGGGACCACTTTCAGGTTGTTTATTGGCCCAAAAAGGGCCTAAAAAAGGCCCGAAAATGGCGGTGTTTGGCCATTTTTTTCTGGTGCTGCAGCACATGCAAAAAGACCAGTTGGCTGGTGCTCATGTGCATGCCATAAACCAGAAGAGCAGCTGGCGATGGCGGGCATGCCAACAGAGAGGGCTCTGTGTGCCATCTCTGGCACACGTGCCATAGGTTCATAGGTTCTTTTCTTAAAAACTTCCAGTGTTGGAGTATTCACAACTTCTGGAGGCAACCCGTTCCACTGGTTAATTGTTCTGTCAGGAAATTTCTCCTTAGTTCTAGGTTGCTTCTCTTAATTAGTTTCCATCCATTGTTTCTTGTCCTGCCTTCGGGTATTTTGGAGAATAGGTTGACTCCCCCACTTCTTTGTGGCAGCCCCTTAGTTTTTGGAACACTGTTGTGTCACTTCTATTCCAACTAGACACACCCAATTTCAGCAACCATTCTTCATATGTTTTGGCCTCCAGTCCCTAATTATCTTTGTTGCTGTTGGCTGTTTAGAGTCTCAGTATCTTTTTCACCTGATGGCTACCAAACCTGGATGCAGTATTCCAAGTGTGGCCTTACCCAAGGCATTATAAAGTGGTACTAACACTTCACGTGATCTTTGTTAACGCAGCCTAGAACTGTGTTGGGTTTTTTGACAACTGGTTGTTCTGACTGGTTCCAGCTTCTGTTATGTATCGTCAGAAAGCCATGGAGTAGTAGTGCTACTAATGCTATACAAGAGCCAGTCTGGATTAGATATTGAGGTAGATAGCAGTAGAGACCCTCAAGTCACCCAGCCTATCTGGCACATCCTCTTTGAATTCCCGGAGAAAAGATAAGCTATAAATCTAACTCACATGCTGGAATTGGCTTTCATTTTAAATCCGTATCTCTGCAACTAAACAAGGGCTAATCCAAGGCTACTTTACTTGAGTAGCAGATATCAGTAGATAGGCAGCTGACTCTTTGGAAGAATAAGAGTTGTCTGGGTTGTTACAGTCCAAATCTGATAGCCAAGCCTAGTCTTTATTGAGTACAATGAGTCGAGGACAGCCTGTATAATGAAATTTGGCACTGAAAAATGTCTAGGGTTATCCTGTACTGCATTGTACATTTTAAAGATGCTTAGTTGAGGGAATTGAAAACTAAGCAAAATGGTTTTGGGTTGTTTTTTCAGGATATTACACAGTAATCATGATTTCAGAGATTAAGTACCTATCTCTATGTTTTACAGTACCATGTTAACTAATTTAAACATGAAATTATAGACTAAAAAGTTTTTTAAATTCATAGTCATTCCCACTTAATTCAATTGTGCTTATTTTTATAAATGCATAGAACAGTAATAGAAACCACCTGTACTGAAATAGGGCATATCCAGTCCTGCTGCAGTTCTCAGGTTCCCAGAAATTTCTGGGCAATATTCATCCTGATGCAGAGGAAGTAGGATGCCCATGTAATTTTGACCAGCATAGTAGCTGCTACTGTGGCAATCAATACCACCACCTTTCCTCCCAGAAATCTACAGCAACTGCAGCAAAGAGACTCTTCCTGTGCCCACTCTTTCCCCCACATCTTTTTCTAATGATGGTGTCCTCCAAGGTTCCAAGTGCCGTTGTTGGCTTTTCCTTTTGCTTCTGGGTAGCCCAACCATGTCACTGTAGAAAACACAAAGCCAACTGCTGTTGCTTCTGCCACCACCATGCAGACAATTTACCAGGGTCACCATGCCTCTTCCTCTCAAGTAGGCCTCTGAACTCTGGAGATAATGAGTCAGGAGAAGAACTAAGAAAATCAAATTTAAGGCACATGTGTTTTTTCTTTGTTCACTTTATTCGGTCAGAGACAAAGAGGGGGAAATTAGAGAACTTAAATCCTACTGAAATTATACTTACTGTTCCCTCACAATAGGTGCATCTGCTATGCAAATAGATTGAGAATCATAACTGGCTTTAATTAACAAGCACGTATGTTCCTCATAGGTTGATCCTGTACAGGTATCTTCACATATATGTTCCAATATATTAAAATAGCCTAACAAGAAGAAAAAACAGGAGTCATCTAAAAAAATACAGTGTAAGTACTATAATAGCCACCATGTAGGACAAACAGGCAGAAAACACTTCTAATCTCACTACACATGGACAGATTCAACAATAGTTTCAACGGGAAAACTGTGAGAATTCTAGAGCAAGCTAATCCCAAATGTGCTAGGGAATTCCAGGAAGTTTGACATTCAGACAAATCAGCCATCAACAGATTCATAGAAATAAACCATGTTTATCATTCAAATGAGACAAAAACCCTAAGAGGGAAACATAAAAGGCCAGAACATATCCTCTCCAGCAGCCAACATCCAGATAAGCAGGGATTAACCCCCTTAAACAATCAAGCAGAAAACAATAGCCTAATCAAAGAACTAAAATAAAACCACTCACACACACCACCAAAACAGGTAGGGCAAGCTTCTGTTTATAAATAGAGAACAAACCCCACACTCATAGCACTGATGATGTTACCTAGTCAGGTAATGAAACATCTGCAAGTAACCAGCCAAGCAAGCTCAGAGGACTCCATATGTTCCAAAGGATTCTATGGAGCTTCTTTCTACATAAGCAATCTCAGGATGCCAACTTTCAAACAGCTATAGCAGCCAGATAAACTGTTTCTGTACCAGCAGCAGCTTGAGTTTCCATTTACTGTATCTTGAAATAGTTCAATAGCTATTTAAGAGCTTCAGCTGCTTTCCCAGCACCAAGGAACAGAAAACCTTTTACTTTCCGAAAGAAAGAACGGTTTCACCCACAGTCTCCAACAGCTATCAGAGCCTTTGCAATCTACTAATCTCCAAATCACTTCTCAAACAAATTAGGTCTTTTGTAGAGTGCTAGTCAAAGATTCCCTCCCCCAAATAAAAACCAGATCTTCTCTCCCCACAGTCAATTTCTGAGCTTGGGACTTTAATGTCTCTGTCCTCTATCAGATCAAACAAAGGCAGGAAATCCTGACTTAGGACTGTTGTGGGCAGAATGTCTATAATTTACCCTGAGGCAAACCCAATGAAAATTCCCAAATGCCCTTCATTCTCAAAATATCTGTCTGCTGTATGCCCATAGGCAATTTGACAAAAACCAATGACATTCTTTTTAAGGAACATGCCCTTTCATTTTGTTATTGTGGTTTTCACATCTGGCAGCTGGGCATTAAAATGCAATTGGGAGAACTTTCCATTCAGCCCAGTACAGGCTAACTGTGTGCAAAACAGTTTTAATGTTTTCATTTCTTTCCCCCAAACAGAATTTTTAAAGCAATAACACAAATTAGTATTGTCATCTACAATTTATTTCTTAAATCTGAATACTTTAAAAGTAAACTTTCTTTTATTTGAAAGTATTGGTTTTCAAATATTTTCTTTTAAAATAGGATGATTTGAGGTTAAACATGAGGAGCTTCCTCCTTATATAAAACTATAAAAGTCAAGAACAGTTATTTAGTTTAACAAGGAATCTGACCAAAAGATTTCTCAAAATGGAAGATAGTAAACAAATGGATTAACTTAGTTTAACACTCTCCCTTTCAGTTGAAGCCAGAGTTTAGCTAAAGAGAAAGCAAAGGTTAATAACCTGTTTCCCTAAGATCTCCTTAGTATGCTTCAAAGTCATTCTCAAGAATCCTTCCAGTCAGAAAGCAAGGCTGCACTTTCATATCCATTAACTGTCCCCACTGTGGTTGGGTGGGAATCTTTTCATTACAAAGCTTTGCCTCAGAAAAAAAAAATCCAGCTTTCACTAGAGGAAAACAGATCACCCCAAGGATTTTGCTGTCAGGGAAAGCAAATTGTCACTGCTCTGGTAAAACAGATTTCCAGCTAGTATAATGTTTTGGTGGCAGAATATGCATTCTCTAATTGGCTAAGTATGCTGCACATACATGGGACAGTCTCAGAAGCAGGGGTGAACAGAGCTGGAATAGATATTGAACCTTTGGAAGGGATCGAGGTTCCTTATCATTTTCCTCTTAGCAAGTCCTTAACAGTAGTTTATTTTAGAACTGTGTCAAAATAGAAACCCAAGTAAAAACTTTATGAAACTATATTTGGTTCCTCATTTTCTACACAAGGCTGGGGATTTATGAAGTTATCCCTAAAAGACAACACCTAATGCTTTTTATGAAAACACATACTTTGCTTGCAATTTCTCAACATCACATTAGTGGAATTCCTGAGGCAAAGGGCATACAGGTAGTGTCAAGCTCATTAAGAAAGTCAAAAAGTTTAAAATCCTCCTGAGTATAAATGCTTGGTCTAAACTGGAAGTGATGTTTCTATGGTGTGGGAATGAAAATGGGAACTCCACGTAAAAAAGACAAATTCCATGCAGGGCTTCATTAGAAACTAGATATATTAACTGGGCTCATATCTTGTGCTAAATCGTAGCTAGGTTTGCATGAGTTTGGTTTTGTATGTTGTGTAAACTCAAACATTGTTGAGTTTCAATTTTTCATGGCCAAAAATTGTCATGTCACAAAATTTTGCTAGCATGGTGCTGGCTGATTGTAAGGGACATAAGAATAGGCCTGGCCTATAATAAGAGAGACAGTTAACCTGACCTATGATAATAGAGGCAGCTGTTTTCTTGGCACAGGTTACTTCACAATACAACTCTGTTTCCCCCACTCAAAAAAGTACTATAATTTTATTTCAGTTAGAATATCTAAGCACTACATACCTAATAAGGTGGTTAACATTGTGTTTTAGCCTACTGTTCTAGGAAAACCACTGAAGAAGTTATTTTACCTGAAATATTGAAAAATTGTATAATTTATATTCTAATATTCTTTTTGCCCATCAGTGCTAATCTTTTCTTTAAGACAAGCATATCTTTACTCCTCCTTTTGCAATTGTCTTTTGAGTGTCCTCTAGTCTGAGTTTATGAGAAATATCTCCTTAGGCTAGTGCCCTTCATATGAAAAACCATGGAGATGGCAAAAGGCTGCATTGAGTAATATGGTCGAAACAATGTATGCTTCATTGCGTCAAAAGCAATCTAAATTGTGAAGCAGCTAACATGTACTGTGTGACATAAGCCTTGCCCAACAAACAGAGCTTACTGTAGTTATAGAAGCAGAGGTGGGAGGAGGTTGACTGTGTGGACTTTTGAAATAAAAAGTTTGGTTTCCAAGCCTCCAGTTTAAATGCTTGGAACAGAATCTTCCTCTTCCCACGGAGCATGGCTAGTATATTTCTCTGCTTCCTCTCATAGGATTTTGACGCTTAAGAAGGACTGTAAGAATAAACAGGAGGAAGGCAGAGTATTAGATATGTTTGCAATCTTGGTTTGTTTATATAAAATAATAATGGGATATCAATTAAGTAAATGAATAAAATAAGCCTGAGGTACCTAGAGAAGATTTCTCAGCAGAACTATACTATGGCTGATTGGTGGAAGCTGCTCTAGAGTTTGATGTTTTTTTTCCATTCCCAGATATGCTTCTAAATGTGCCTCACACTCCAACATCTAATGGGATCCCTTAGAACGGCGCCTTTCTTCAAAACAACCACTCCAGCATTAGTACTCATATCAAACTTTCAGAGTTGCTTTAATGCTACATGACACAAGAAGTCTTAATTCTGCACCACTAAATCTAACTCAGGCACTCTTTCCACCATGCCAATTACATCCATACAAAAATGAATTATAGTACAGTTGATCTGGCTACTCTGTTAATCTGATAACACATTCCCTAAATTGAAAGCAACAGAAAAGATAAACTCTCCCTTGAATTGAACTTAATTCCTATTTGACTTCATAATTATGACAATAACAGAAAAGTGGCTTATCATAGTGACCTGCCTTCCCAATCTAACCTGTAAATAAATTTTAAAAGAAATATGGCTAAAAAGAGAGGTCTTTTGAAAATAGGTAAAAATTGATATCCTAAACTCAGGATCTGACAATGGGACTGGATTGATTTGTTTTTCATATCCTCTGCCATTGGTCAGGGGAAGGGGAAAAGACTTTCTAAAGATGTGGCCTCCTAAGTGAAGTAATGATAAAAGGTAACATGAGGATTAATACCTACAGTTAGGTATTTGGATACACCGACCTGTTCCTAAATTTAAGTGAAGGCAATTCTTGATGCCACATCCTTAATCATGTTCCTTGGATTAAAAATTAATATCTGTGATGGCACAAACTGTTTCAGAAACATTTATGGCAGGGAGAATTGGGGAAAAAAATGTAATTATGTGTACATGAAACTGACATTTTGAGCATCTCTGTGTCAATGTTTGCACCATTTCAAGGTAGGCTGACTACCTGATTTATCTCCCAATCCTGATATAGTGTAGTTGCAACCACTGCAGAGCTGACTTCTTTCTTTCAATTGTTGTGGCAATGCAGACTGAGATGGTACTTTTTTTCCATTATCAGGAACTCTTCCTTCACTCAGCCTCCTGGCTTAAGACACAGAGGAGTTATTATTCCTGTATTTGGAAGTATTCTCTTCCTGTATTATTATTAGTAAGTTATCTCTCACCACAACCATCCATCCACCATAGCAACATACAGCCAGGGTCAAATCTTTGGGAAATATACTGTACCTTTTTGCAAAATAGACCAACATGTAAAATTTCTTCTTCACAGCTCAGAGATGTTTAAATGCAACAAAGGAATTGTGACCAGATGGGTGGGAAGAAGTTGAAGGGTTGTAATGGTCTTATTTTGTATATAATCTTCTGTCACCCAGCACCCCATTTTTCAAATGCACATATTAAAAAGCTTGTGTGACCGGATCTGATCTGCCTCTTATTGAGAGGGGAAGAGAAGCGGGAGGCTGAGAACATCTGACTGCTGATAACCAGGTGGGAGGTGGGGGGCGGGCAGAATAACTGTATTTGCCTGTTAATCAGCATGGAAGAAAGAGTGTGAGTAATTATTGGCTTATGGTATTCCTCATGCATTTTCTGTATTTCACGGCTGGTTTGGCGGAAGTATCATGAGTGAGTTTCAAACTTATTTTCGAGACAGAAATGCTGGTAATGGGAAACACCTGTTGTTAGTTCATCTATGACAATGTTTTGTCTAAGTAGTAAGAGGCATAGTAATCCCTTCTCTTCAGATGTAACTAAAAGAAGGCATAGAGGTAAGGTATGCTTCACAAAGCACCCTTTTTCCTATACACCAGGTGTGTCAAACTCATGACGTCACATGATGTATCACAATTTTCCCCGCTTTGCTAAACCAGGGATGGGCGTGATGCATCCAGCCAGTTTGACAGCCCTTCCATACACAATTCGATATGCAGAGGCTAAAAGAGGTGTGACACAAGTAATCTGTACTGGAATTTTCTGACTTTAAAAATGTTTTCATTATATTACTTTTAATTTTAAAGCAGCTCAAGCTGAGGAGAAATTTGGTGTTAATGAGATCAGTAATGACAGCAGTTCAAGCATTTAAAATACTTCAGCTGTACTCTATTTTCCAATCAAAACTCCATCCCATTTCATCTAAGGGCAATCTGCTGATATATGTAGCAGGATCATACTACAGGTTTCTTTTCTCAGTGGAAGGAGAGCAGTTTTAGAAGAAGGAATAAAATAGAACTGCGGAGGATCATTTGCTTATCTCCCATCCCATCTCCACGCATGGCCTTTTAACCTAAAAAATAGAAGATGCAATTCATGTAGTTCGAGGTCTCATACCAGGTCTGGTATGAGACTAAGCCCCATTAAAACAGTGGTGTTTAATTTTCTGGATTCATACAGTAAATGTCCAGATGGAATGCAATTCAGACATCATCTGCCACAGATCTATGCTGCAGAAATCTAGATCTTAGATAGCAGCAAAGAGACGTGAAAAAAACGAATCTCTTTATTGTCATTCATTGGTAGTCTGGATTTTTGTAACCCAGATCAGTTAGCCCTTAATATGCCTGCTTTAGTGCTGTCAACACCTAGTAGCAACCATCTCAGATTAAAATTCCAGCCTTCCTCTACATCTTCAGCTCCGGCTTATTTATTCAAAACAAACACCAGAACACCAGAATTCTTTCATTCCTTTCCTTTTAACAGCACCCGGTATGGTTTTCCCCCATTTCTGCCCTCTGCTTCTCCTCCAGGAAAAGGCTCTGGGAACCATCTTATTGTTTGCATTTTGGACCAGCTGCTATTGCAGCTTCACTTCCCAGAACTGCTTGCTGGTGTTTGTTCCTGGCTGCTCATGGGCAGCTGCTATGGGGCAAGGAAAACTCCCTCCCTCCCCGTATTGCAGCATATACAGCAGACACTGCTTATTCCCAAGTTCAGACTTATCATATCTGTGATCTTCTTGCACTGGGAAAAGAGATAAAGGAGACTTAAAATGGAGTTCTGAGGCTGGAACATTCAGGCATGGTAGAAAGACCTGCCAAGACCTCAGCTCTAACACACAGCAATACGGACTGATCTCGTCGGGCAACCAGCATTGAGCACAGAGAAATAGGGAAGATGAGGCACTTTATTTTCAGCCAAACATTTTGCATAAGAAACAGAACGATTACTATAATAATTCAATATGTATACATCTGTACATTTAGCACTTTGGTTTTATCCATTTCTAAGAAACACATTTGTGGTTATTTGATATTTATCCCATCTTTATTATTTTTATAAGTAACTTGCTCCTCCTCTTTTCCCCACACAACAACCCTGTAAAGTAGGCTGGGCTGAGAGTGACTAGCCCAAAGACACCCAGCTGCTTTTTGTGCCTAAGGCAGGGCTAGAACTCATAGTGTCCAGGTTTTTAGACAAACACCTTAACCACAACACCAAATAGGTTCACAACTTATTGCTATTATTGAGCATCATGATGAACATGTAAGCACTGCTTTGAATGCAGCCAACAAGGAAGTTTTATACATATAGTCGTCATTTTGTTCCTGAAATGTTAATACACTATAGTGTGGAAACTGATTCAACTTAGTACCTTAATGGCTTCTTCGATTTACTTTTGAAAAATCACTGTTTGAACTCTAAAGCTGCTGTTATCACACTGAAAATTTAGAGCATAAGGGAAATTATAATGTAAATAAAAGAGCTTGAGTACATTAACACAGGGTGTACTGTATATTCTATACTATTTATTTCTATTTCAATTATACTAACATGTAGGCAATGCAAACCCATGCAACCACGCTAGTGCACAATTTCCATTGCATTCGTAACAGAGCTGTGTATTCTTCAAAAATCATTTGAAAGAAGAGTTTTGGACCACGTGCAAGCATAACTTCTCTGTTATTTATTAATGCAGCCTGTCTTTTAAAGCCTGGGAAGGAGAGGTTGTGGTTGTTTTAAGAGTTGTGTTTAATGAGTCAATTGCTTAAAACAATACCATCTTTTTTCAGGTTCCCATAACAGCCTGGAAAAAAAAATGGGCTGCTTCAATTAAGAGATCCTAATCACTTCTTCAAAATCATTTTTAATTACTCTGAATGCTATTGGGAACAACCTGGATCTCATACATAAATAACTGCTGTTACTTTACCTGGTTATAGATTCTCTAAATAAAGCTTTAAATGTTGCCGTTTCATCTTTCATATGAGTCATTATTTTCTGCAATAACTTTTATGATGCAAGTGCATAAATACCCATGTACACACATAAAATGTTTTGAAAAATTTCAGTCAGCCAGTATTCATTGCGCATTCATCCCTTCTGAGCATCTATGCCTCTCACATTATACATGCTTATTGTGGGAAATGTCACTCGAACTGCAAAGTACACAAAGGTTGCATAAAGTAAGCCTTACACAATCACTATACAAAAGGCTATTTCCTCCATACTATAGAGCTGTTCCAGCCTGCACTTCACATTTCTCACACGCTAGAAAAAAATTACAGGAGTTGAGCCACAATTGGAGCCCATAATTTTATTCGGAAGGTTTCCTCAATCCTCCTGTTTTCTTGCAAAACACTCTTTCCCTTAAGAGTTGCAGCTGCAGCACATCCAGTCATTGGTTCACTCAGTAATCTGACCTGTTTCCCTGAGCCCTGAGGCACCAAATTAAAGCAAAGAAGGGGGAGGGGTTCTTGCTTTTCTGGTTCCCAATGTTTCTCTTCCCCGCAGCTCCTCTGGAAAGGGCAAGTAAGGATAGAATATGAATGCAATCCCTGGGAGGGGAAAAATAATAAGGTTGCACCCGACAATCAAACACCAAACCTTTCCCCAGTCCAAGGGCATCCAGCCAAGCTCCACTAAATGCTGAAGTTGGAGAGAGGAAGGGACACCTTCTGCAAAGCAAATGCTTTCCAATGTTTATATTTAGATTTCTGTCGTATCTCCTCAGAGACTGGGCAATTCCTTTTGACTGACACCAATGCAACCAGAGGGTTTCCCAGGCTGCTTCATGCATGTTTTAGCTCTGCTGATAAGTGCTGATGTATTTCTGTGGTTGCTTTGTAGATACCCAGGTTGAGTTAATAGGAGGGAGAGGTTTTCTTCCAGGTAGAAGAAAAAGCTTTGTGGAAAATATGCACAGGAGTCACAAGTGGCACTTCCAGATAAATGGCCCCTTACTGTTACCAAACAAAGGATTTTGGATAGCTCATTCCATTTTGGTTTGATTACTTTAAAAACAGGAATAGAAGAAAAAGATTTGGAAGAAGTCATGTGGAGGACAGTAAAATTCCATCAACAAAACACAGCACCCTAATTCCTGCTTGAGGTCTGATGGGAAGCAGTTTTTGTTGCATTTACAGGTTTATCCCACAAAGGTTGGTTTCCTCCTGCCCTTTCAATGCCTCGAGGCCCCAAATAGCTCATAATAAGTCCTATTTCCCGTTCTTCTATGGGAGCTCTTTGGACTATTAGCAGTCCTGGATATAATATGGGGCTGCTGACATTCTGGGTAGTCAGTAGGTACGCAAATATGCCAATTTAGATTTCTGTTCTGGCAAATTCTTTGTAATCTCTTTATCGCAAAGCCCTATTTAAAAGGCTAAAAAGAAACCTCATCCCAGACCCTCAGGAATGGCATTATTTGCCAAACATGAACTTCTCAAAAGGAAATGTTGAGTTGTGCCACTCGGGTGACCTGAGAAGCCCTTGCCTTCTTACCCATGCCAGTAAACGCCCGTTATATCCCAAGAAGGGCGCCCTCTAGCGTGGGTCACCCACGCGGGTTCTCAGCCATCGTTACTACACAATATGAAAAAGGAACTAGCGGGGGGGGGGGGGGGGGGGGAAGGGGTCTCAAGCGCTTTGGAAAGATGGCTGTTTTCGAAGAAATGCAAAAGAGTGACTGGAAGAGCCACAAAACCACATTAGGAATGAAGGAACTTGAGATGACACGCGAGTTTGTTTGAGCGGCAACGCCAGGTCTTTGGGGCTCTCTTTTCCCACGCGCTTTTTCCCCGTGAAGAGGCCTGGGGGGGGGGGAAAGCTCGCCGCAAGGCAGCCCCGGGCGTTGCTCCGCGCGTGGAAGTCCTCCGCTCGCACGTCCCCAAAGATCGCCCTTTAGAGGGAAAAGGCGGCCGCCTCTGCCCGCGGGCCGCAGGGAGCGACGTGACTCCAGCCTTCCCGCTGGTTCCTTGGAGCAAGTGGCGGGCCGAGAAGCGGCCAGGACAGGGAGGGAGCGGGGGAGGGGAAAGGAGGCCTCGCTGCCCGGAATGGGCTGGCCGCTGCCTGGCTGGCTGGCTGCCTGCCTGGGACGCGCTCGCCCTCCCGGCACAACCGAGTTCCAGGAACCACGAGGCGGGGCCAGCGGATGCTCTCTATAAAAGCCTCCGATAGGCGCTCTGGCAGCTTTGTAAAGTAGGACAAGCTAAGCGCGCCAGAAGCAGATCGCTCTTCGTTCTGCCTCGCCAGCAGCCGCGCTCTGCCAGCAGCTTGGATTCCCCCCGCGTCTCTTTTCTCGCCCCCCAGGTAACCCCCGACTCTGCGCCGATCTCTGGAGAAATAGCCGAACGACCACGGTCCCGGGCTGCTACAGGGCAGGGGGTGGTGGTCCCGGGGCGCCCCTGGAGCGTACCCGCCGAGAGAAAGCAACGCGAAACGGGGAGCCCGGAGCCGGCGAGGGGGATGGGTTGCGTGCGACCGGAGGGGAGGCCGAGTAGTTACTCTTGGGGATCCATCCCAGGGAGGGATGCCCTCTGAGGTAGCATTTGGCCCAAGAGGCAGCGACCAAACCGGGGGACTATCTTGGCGATACGGTAGGAGAGTAGCGTTCCAGTCCTGAATGACGGGGAAGATGCAATGAATTGGGCCTGCAGGGCGAAACGGTAATTTGAGGTGCTCTTTGTCCTAAAGTATTTTCTCCCCTCCGTTCACAGGTACTCATCCTAGCAGCCGCTGCGCTTGGCAGCAGCCCAGATTACTTGCAAAGCTGGCTCCCTGCGCCATGGTCACCCACAGCAAGCTCCCCAGTACAGGGATGAGCCACCCGCTGGACACCAGCCTGCGCCTCAAAACGTTCAGTTCCAAGAGCGAATATCAGCTGGTGGTGAACGCTGTGCGCAAGCTGCAGGAGAGTGGCTTCTACTGGAGCACGGTGACAGGAGGTCAAGCCAACCTGCTCCTCAGCTCTGAACCCATTGGCACCTTCCTCATCCGTGACAGCTCAGACCAGCGCCACTTCTTCACTCTGAGCGTCAAGACTGAGTCGGGCACCAAGAACCTACGGATCCAGTGTGAAGGAGGCAGCTTCTCACTCCAGAGTGATCCCCACAGCAGCCACCCTGTGCCCCGCTTTGACTGTGTCCTCAAACTCGTTCATCACTACATGCCCCTCCCTGAGCAACAACCAGGGCAGGCATCGCACCCTCGACGTGCCTACTATATCCACTCAGGTGAAGAGAAGATCCCGCTGGTGCTGAGCCGCCCCCTCTCCTCCAGTGTCTCCACTCTACAGCATTTGTGTCGCAAGACTGTCAATGGGCACTTGGATTCCTATGAGAAGAGGACCCAGCTTCCTGCTCCCATCAAAGACTTCTTGGACCAGTATGATGCGACTTTCTAAGGGGCTTTTTCAGCAGTATTAGCCCACGACACAAGCACAAGAGCAGAAAAAGAGAAAGGATGGAGATGGAGAATCCGGGACAAAACTCAACATCTTTTTTACCCTTAGCATGTGGATTATGAAAGGGGCAGAGGGGCCCAGCACAGAAACTGTCTTGCTGTCGATAACTTGCCAACAGGGGATTTGTGCAAGTGACTGATGATGCTGTTGGACTATGGAACAGGCTGTTGCTCCTTGATAAAACTGTCTCTCTGGCTTAGGATGGGCATGATAGAATGGTTTGCAAACTTCCTTAACCAACGGGACCGTTTACAAAGAGCTGATTGCTCTGCACTGGACCAGACCACCTCTAATGATTTTTGACCAGAACTATTTTTCTGACAAAAGAATACATGCACTGGAATCCAGCTAGTGCCTGAAAATCAATGTTTTCCTCAGTTTTAAGGGGGAAATCTTTTTTATTGCGGTTATTGTTATTAATCTTTACCTCTTGCAACCTCCAGGAGGGACAAATCTCCTTTCAACCCAAGTCTCTTCCTCGGAGGTTGTTGCCACAACATTTTATTCATGGGACTAAGCCTTAAAAAAAAAAATCCACATCCTCCATAGACTATTAATGAAATCCCATGAAGAAAATGCCATTCACTCTCCGGGCCATCATGCAGGCAAAGGACATAACTCTCTGAGATTTCTTTATTGCTTTTTGGAACACCAAACTGAATGTTACATGATATGGTGTTTCTCCTGAGTGTTTATTCTACCTTGACTTTTCTGCTCAGGCTGCTAATTTCTTGCCTTCCTTTTTGGAATTTTAGCTCATCAAAAAATGGCATTACATCTATAACAGGGTGTGGATTTGTTTGGGTCCTCGATTGCACTGAATAACTGAAAACCGTACAGGAATGTAGCAACAAGAGAATTACCTGGAACTTTTTAATTTAACTTTTTTTTTGTAAAAAAAACAACCAAAATTTTGTGGGTTCATCTTATTTTTGCATATCAGGGTTTTAGCAGGGCAGATAAGGTTTTGTTTTTACAGAAAGAAATGTTTACAGACCTGCCTAAGAAAAATTGTTCTGTCTTTTATAAAGATTCCACCCTTCAGCCTTGAAGGCTGTTAGACATGCTTGAAGACTCCACCAAAAATCAAACTTGGAAGAAAACTTTGCACATCTATTTATATTTATATTCAAGGGACTTTAAAGACAGCATTCAATAATTTATAATAAAAAGCACTATTTTTTAAAGTAATGCTTTGACTCACTTCTCTTCTTCCCTCCCTGAATGTCTTACCTCCAATGTTATCTACATCCTAGATCCCAATCCAGTAATCTTTTAATAATAGAAAGCTTTGACCAAGAAAGACTGCAGTCAAAAGTAAGGCTGTTTTGCTATCATTAGTTTCAGTTGTAGTAAATGCGCATCTACACATCACTGCTTTTTCTAAGAAAAGCAAACGCTAGAAAGGCATTGACTCCTTATCACTGAGCACTGCTTTTTATCGCCACCTTGGACACGGAGATTCATTGCACACTCAGAATTAATTGATTCTGTGTGGAATGCACTTAAGTAAT
Organism: Pseudonaja textilis; assembly: GCF_049901715.1. Lineage (NCBI taxonomy): Eukaryota > Metazoa > Chordata > Lepidosauria > Squamata > Elapidae > Pseudonaja > Pseudonaja textilis. Next base: position 110,556,202 of record NC_141991.1, on the reverse strand, counting down.
AACTGCTTCCAGCCTTTTGCATGGGAGGAAGGAAGTCTTCTGTGTCTATCTCTGAAATGCCATAGGGACACATAAAGGTTATCACTAGTGTAATAATGGCCATAGGACTTTGAAATATAAGTAATGATGAAAATGGCACTTACCCTGTTTGTTTTGTGGCCTATACAAGTATTTGAAGGCAAGCAAAATCTGCTATCATGCCATTCTTTGCATTCCTAATCACCCCCACAGAGCAAAACCCAGAAGCAAAAAACAAACCCAGGGGGTGCGGGGAAATAAGTCTCTGGATCAGCAAATGTTGTACATGCAGAATATTCCAAATTCAGTTGATGGCACTTAGAATTAGCAAGAAAACCTTTACCTGAATCCTGGACTAGTAGTGCCAGCCAGAGTAGTTAATCCAGAGCTAAATGACGGTTGCTATAAGATGTTATATTAGATAACACAATTTTAAATGAGTCCATCAAGCCCATTACTTATTTTTATTTATTTATTTACTATATTTCTATGCAGCCATATTTCAAAAGAACTCATGGTGATGTGAAATCAAAATTGTTGCTTTTCCCTTCGTGTTTATTCTCTCTCCTGCCATTTTTCTCCCAAGTAAACCAAATACCAAACAGCTTAGGCTAGATGAAATCAACCTAGGGAATTGTATTGGAAGAGGAACAATTGAACAAGCATCGTTTTCACCATTCAGGGTCTTGGTTATTGTTGTAATTATGGCAAAGCTAGCAGCTTTCCAGAAATGTTGACTTCCCATGTCTCATTAACCCTGCTCAGTATAATTAAGGGTTAGAAGTGATGGTAATTGTGATGGAATAACAATTTAAAGAGGCCCAGGGCAACATCCCTGACATAAGCAAATTCATGTTTCCCAGAAATAAGCAATGTAAAACACATCCCTTGATATGCAAACTTGTGAGGCTTCCTGCAATCTAACTCCCTTTCCCACCATATCACAGCCAGACCACTGAGAGGTATGATAAGATAGCTTGTTTAGCTTTGGGAGCTTCTCAAGGGCAGTGGAAAGTTCTGGTGGAGAACGTGCTGTCTGCATGTCAGCTCCCTTCATGTGTTTGCAGAAAGCTGCTTCCTTATCACTCCTAACATTTGCTAACAAAATGGGGAGTGGAGGGGGTATCTTATGATGGACCCATTTAGAAGGATTCTAATTTTTTTCCTCCATGTATGTCTTCAATTGCATGATGTATATTTTACCTAAAACTGAGTCAACCCTGGTTTCACAAGTGGATTTTTTTTGGCCCACAAATTATCCCCACTAAACAATAATCTCCTTTTCTACGGTATCCTTCAGTTTATGTCTCTATGTCTCTATCCCTATGTTTGCCTCTTTCCTTCACTGGTCTCACTTCCCAAATTCATACCTGTTGTTTCCATCAACTTACAGTTTCTTTGCTTCTTCTTCTTTAAAGTAACACGCAGTTGTATATTTAAGCATGTAACTTTTTTATTTATTTGATGAAATGGCTACTGGTGTACACAAATACTTAGTATGGTATATATCCCCCGATAGCAACAGGACTTTTAATCATTTGGCCAGACCAAAACTTTCTACTCCAATCCTGTTATAATGAACCTGATTCTCATTCTTCACACCCAACCACTCTGGACATGTGTGTTATATACATAACACACACACATACACATGCATATACACATATACATTACATACATGCATGCATGCATACATACATATAGAGATGGTGCCTGTGACTGTCCCAGGCCAGCAATATAATGCACTTAAAGATTAGCATTTCACATTACTTCATTTGAGTGACCACATAAAACAATTCTTTCTCTGGATTTCCTGAGAAAACAAAATAGATCTTTTTCCAGCTGAATTGGTTTTTTGAGAGGGGGTTGCTGTTTTTAAACAAGAATAATGAAGGAAAAACAAAAATGGGTGATGTTTGAATGAATCCATGGATAGGTATATATCCCACAAGCTATGAAAGCTAGGTACAGAAATAAATCTGGATACACATTTCAGGGGTTATCAATTGTTCTTTCATGATCCATGGCATCTGAACATAGAATATGTCCTTTGGCTGAAGGAAAAGAATCCCAGAAGTGTTTGGACTTTTCCAATCATCCACTAATAAGGTTGGGTAGGAGCACCAGGCTGGGAAAAGAGAAGGTATGTCCAAAACATAACACAGAGATAAAATAAGTTAGCTCAAAGTGTGTCATGTTTTGCTTTGGCATTGGCAAAGGCCATAATATCATCACCTCTATTTCAGTCAAGATTATTTTGCCTTTAAATAGTGAATGAGAGTCAGAAAATCACCTGATACGTGCTATCTTCACCCTGCCTCTATGCCAGAGATAACTGCGCCTGTGGAATTCTTACTTGATATGTAGTAGTTAAAAATATACAGAAGCCATAAGGAGTAAAAGGGGGGCCTGTCCAAAGCAGGGTACTCCAACTTTGGCCTGGCAGACTTCAACTCCCAGAATTTCCCAGCTAGCAAAGTTGGGGCTGTGGAACTCTGGGAGCTAAAGTCCTCCAGGCTTAAAGTTGCCAAGTTTGGAGACCCCTGGTCCAAAGGGAAATAGAGGCCCTGCTCCAGCAAAACAAGGCTCAGTTGCAAATAAGCCTGCAATTAATCCAGGCCTTTGTCTCTGCATTTGTAGAATGACTGATCATTCTAATCTTGCATCTTCAATTAGCAGAATAAAGATAAGGAGGGCTGCACAGGTTCCTGGCCATGCCCCTGCCTGGCCCTCTGGCCTATTGTCCCAGCTCTGCCAGGAATCAGAGGTTCCTAGTTGAGTCACAGCTATGTCAAGAATGTCCAGCCCAAGTAAAGCTGGTGGCACCATGCCAAGCCCTGCTGAGGCACATTCCCAGCGTCAGTGCCATCTGATCCTGACTGGTCCACACCCCTTTCCTTGCCGAGATTTAGGTTGCTACAGCAACAGGATTAAAAGCTGGGATATCACTGTTATTCTTTGGCCTATGCCAGGAAATGAGAGGCCTCCCATCTCCTTTACTTCAGTTGCCGTCTATGGTATAGTAGCAGCCATGGAAATTTGAGGTCGAGTGCCTGCCTTTTCCATTAATGGTGGAGGATGAATAAATTAACCCTATCTAGGAGAGAGCTGAGAAGACCCACTTTGAAAGGCTCTCAACATGGACAGCACATCATATGAAAGAACTTCAGTTCTACCTTGATTCACCCAGAGACCACATCATAATCCTCTCATTGTTTACCAACAGCTCTTACTATCTGAACCTGTCCCCATACAGATCTGCAAAGAAGGAAGAATTAAACCATTGCCAAAATTTTGATTGGTTACAAATATATTCTGATCTCTACACTTTCTCTCTTTTATATTAGCTTACCAACTGCAACTCTCTGGGATTTCAGAGCCATCCCCAGGAGCAGTTTTAAAATTACTGTATGGCATTTCATTTGAGTAGTTTGGAAAAGAAACTAATTATATATGCTTGAATTCACTGATATTTACCTCAAGGAAGTGGGGAATGGATTCAATTGCCAGAATTATTTGGATTTAGATTCTCCTTGAGGGGAGAGAAGAATGGTTTCCTTTTAAGTACTGAGTTATCTTGGACCAACCCAGCCTCTCCCTTTCTACCTTCTGAACAGTTTCTAGCTGTTTACTTCTGGACAAAACATCCAGCTGCAATGTGTTGCTGATTCAAAAAATCCAGGAAGGTTTGCAAATGCCTATCATTTCTTGGAATCTGCCCCAATCAGTAGTGACGTTTCTGGTCCAGGAGCCAACTTTAAGCAGAAGTTTCTCAAGTCTCATAATTGCTCCAGAAATTTCTCTAGTTCTGCATAATGCAGGGAACTGAGGGACTTTATCAGTAAGTGACTGTTCCTTTCCTTAGTTCTCAAGCTCCAAGACTTTATGTCACCAGGGGAAAAAGTCGTTGAATGGGGGAGTGGGTGGACCCGCCTTGCTGAACATAGTAATAAACTTCAGCCAATAGGCCCTAATTTGACTGGCAGGAAATACCCTGTCCCAACAGGAAAGTATCTCCACCAAATGCAGGATGCACAGCCCTTATCTAGTGCTTTACACAATTAACCAGTTCCTGTCAGCCAGTGTTCAGAGAAACTTGCCAGAATTATGTATGAGTAGAAACTTTTCGAAACATCAAAAAATAGATTGGAAATATTTAACACAAGGACTATTGCAAATTCATAAATAGTGATAAACTTGAGGTCAATTTAACATATACCCAACCTTCATTCTCCACTTGCCATTATACTGACTTTTGTTGTTGTTGTTGTTGCCCAGGCCAATTTTGGATTGTATTGCTGATCCCAGAAGGGATCATGACTACTTATATAGTGATCCTTCCTAAAGAAAACCAACCCAAGTCAATTTCATTACTGTCTTTGCAGATGAACTGCAACATGACAAAACCTTAAATTGTGTAAATACTATTAACTTTCTCATCTTTTCTGTTACATCCTTTTAATGGTATCTTATGATTATATTATTTTGTTGTTTGTATGTACAGTGAGAGTTTATGCACCAGAGACAAATTCCTTGTGTGTCCAATCACACTTGGCCAATAAAGTATTCTATTCTATTCTATTCTATTCTATTCTATGCTATGCTATGCTATGCTATGCTATTCTATTCTATTCTATTCTATTCTATTCTGTTCTATTCTATTCTATCTGGCATACTCATGAACCACCATTTTGTAAGGCCCAGAAGTGCCAGATGTAAGATGAGGAACATTTTTTTCTTGTTTTAATTTCCTCCTAATATAATTTTTATTTATGGTTTTATGTTTTAATTGTACAGAGTTTCTCTGGAAATGAGATAGACAGTTTCCAAATTTGGCAATTAAATAAACCAATGTCAGAACTAGGTCAAGACAAGAATCGCAATATAACACTTTTTGACTTTGTTAAAAAAGATAAAAAATAACTACACATTTTAAACAGAACCAGGATTTTGGTCATGATATTTATATGTAAAATGTTTTACAGATTTCTTCATTTGACAGTAATTGGAGTTTTATATCCAGATTTCAAATGGAACTGATGAAATCAGAAGGACGTAAATTATGACTAAGTTGAACCCTATCTAATTCAGTGGGTTTACTCTAAAGTATGACTAAACCTTTATTCAGTTCACAGACATGTTTAGTAGTGATATATTTCATCAACACAATCAGACAGAATAACAGAATCAACATAAAAAGCATGATGAGAGCCAATATGGGGAAAAGTAGGTCTTGTATTGATATGTGCATATAAATAAAAATGCTAAAAATAGTAAATGCTATGATAAGGGTTAGAAGATGTAGATTTTGACCAAATAATGTCATGCACAAGTCATGCTTTAATAAACAGTTAAACTTTGTAACCATCTCCTGCAGTTTTCTTTCAGAAGTTACAGTTTAATAATTTACGGTGACAATTAAACCAATAACCATGAAGTGAAGGAATTAATTTTTAATAATATATCCGTAGTTGCCCATGACATTTTGAACCATAAGTATATACTGAACAGGGTAAAATAATGCCATCAATCTGGTATCCTCGGTCACTGAGCTACAACTGCCATCATTCCCAGTAGCTTTGCCATCTCATTGAAAAGGATCAGATAGGAGCTGCTGTGAGATCGAGTTGATAAGGAACCAGACTGTAGAAGCCAAATGCAGAACATATGCTCTTCAACAATTCTAGATCTAAGACTCACTTTTAATACCAGTAAATTCTTCCTTTCTGCCTGCCTGCCTGCCAGCCTGCCTGCCTTCCTCTCCTTTTGTCCCTAGGACGTTTTGTGGGAGGTTTAAGAAACAGTTTAACTGGGTTTTTTTTAGTTTCAGTTCAATTAAGTCCCATGCTCAGTCAATTCCCATTATGCAATCCCTTCATATTTTATCACAGTGTGCACTTCTGTAATTTTAAAAATATCTGATGCAGTATATATTTCTTCAAGTGTTTCTAACAATGAAAATGTATCCCTAAGTTTTCCACTAAATAATAAATAACAATGAAATCGTACAAACGTTATTAGAGGATCAATGCAAAGTTGAGAAATATAGAAGCAAAACCAAAAAAGAGAAGGCTATAATCCAATGTGTGGGAATAAATCCCATTAAAACCAGATAGAATAAGTACTAAATGGCTGGCTGGCTACCATACAAGGAACTTGCTGCACATTTTTCAATGAATTAATCATAAATAGGACTAGCAAATACAGTCAATTAATCAGTTAAATTGATTAAGAACCTTTTGACTGATTTATAATATTATCCTGATGAATCAAGAGCAGATTTCCCAATACTATGAATGTTCAGGTGACATAGGCATTTCCCCTTGTACATACAAAAGACAAATTCCTTCTGAGATGAAGTCTCTTACAAGAATTATGCATTTGTGACAGCTCTAATTTACAAACAGGAGGGTTAATCAAATCCGTTGACCACATGGAAAGGTTTGTTTAAATTGGCCTTTATTCTTCAGAATCTCTCTGCCGCTAGCAATCACCAACCTTTTCCAGAGATGCATTTTATTCTAATCTATGCTCATTATGATGTGACACCTTTGGGCACTGATAATGCACACACCCTCTGTTGAGAGAGGAAGTTGTACAATCAGATTAAGGGAAAGGAGTGGTCTTTCCTGAGGATGGGATGGCGGGGGGAAGCAAACATTATGTAGCAAGAATTTGGATTCAGGGAAAAAGATAAATGAAGTTTATAAATGCCCCATGATGAAATGCATTCATTTCTTTGTTACCAGAAAAGAACCCAGCAGTGAGACAAGCAGAGGCAGATAGCCACTTGACACAATAAGTGAAGAGTCGTAAGGGATGACCTCTTTGTGACATCTGTATTTGAATTTGCCTATCTTGTAGTAGAAACCAGACAAAGCCCTTAGAAGAAATAAGGGCATCCTTGACATGAGGGGACTTTGAACCAGTTCAAAATGACTCTCTGGTCAAATAAAATGTATGATTTTCATGAGCTGGGTTGGTTTCTCTGTCTCTGCAGAGGTTCACTTGAAACCAGAACAAAAGCACCCTCCTCCTCCTCTTGTGTTATTGTTGTTGTTGTTGTTGTTGCTAAGGGTCAACATTTCTGGCCACTCCATTCTCTTGTCATGAGAAATCTTGCTTCTCCCTGTCTTGGCCAATAAAGAATTCTATTCTATTCTATTCTATTCTATTCTATTCTATTCTATTCTATTCTAATTTCTATTCCCATCTGCAGCCCAGATAGGCCATTCCTTTCAACGTAATCACATTGCACTTTTCTTTTCTTTTTTAAAAAGGACAACAACTTGATGTTGTGGATGTAGCCAGCCCAGCTGATTCTGGGCTGGCTACAACCTACACATATGTTGTCTTTAGGAGTCTTTAGGAGACCAGAGCAATATGATGGCCACACAAATGACTCAAGTCCAAAGAAGAAAGATTTGATTGCATAACTGCCATTTTTATACTGATTTTTTTTATCACCCTACCTCCTCAATCCAATATCCTGGTCCCATCACAGTACATGGTAAAATATGGTATCTGGCATGGTAAAGTATGGTATCTGGCATGTGTTTCATATATAAAAAAATGAAAGAAAGAAAGAAAAGAAGTGGAGCAAAAATGTTCTTTATGGTGCTGTCCACTTATGGGCTGCTTTTCATTTCAATATGGGTAGTCCTTGATGTACAACCATTCGTTTAGACCACCCAAAGTTACTACAGCACTGAAAAAAAGTGACTTATGACCGTTTTTCACACTTACAATCATTGCAGCACCCCCCCCAATGGTCACATGATTAAAATTTGACCTCCTGGCATGTATTTATAACATGAATGTAGTGTCCTGGGTTTGTATGATCACCTTTTGCGACATTCTGACAAGCAAAGTTAGTGAGGAAGCCAGATTCACTAAAAAAACCTGTGTCGCTAACTTAATAACAGCAGTGATTTACTTAACAACTAGAGCAAGAAAGGTCGTAAAATGGGACAGAATTCACTTTAAAACTGTCTCACTTTAGGAATGGGAATTTTGGGCTCAATTGCAGATGTAAGTTGATGACTACCTGTTAGAAGAGAAAATTTGTAGCAGGGTCCTTGATGCTTTGTGAGCTTGCTTGTTTTCTTGCAGATGTTTCATTACCCGACTAGGTAACATTATCAGTGCTAATTAGAAAGCACTAAGGACCCCACAGTGGTTTTTATCTGTTTTTGTTGTAACTTCGTTCCCTTTGGGTTATGAGAGAGTGGATATGGAAAGGGCAGAGGAATTTTTTCAGAAAATATAGGCAGAGTTCTGGAGTCACCATTCCTGCTTCAATACTGTGATGGCTACATTTCCCATTCAATGTGACATCAATGTACCATATAGATCAAGAGTCCCAAAACTTGGCCACTTTAAGACTTGTGGACTTCAACTCCCAGAATTCCTCAGCCAGTTTTGCTGAGGAACTCTGAGAGGTGAAGTCCACAAGTCTTAAAGTGACCAAGTTTGGAGACCTCTGATATAGATCCACCACATTACCATTTGCAGTTAAATTAGCCACATTATTTTAACCTGATTGAACCCAAGATGTCCAACTTGGCTGGTTTTTGCACCTCTATTTTTTATACTGTCAGAATTAGCTTCAACACTCCACACAAATAACAGAACATGCTCTTATGCCATTTGGTGTTTTTTATCATCCATGTGTTATTTTTCATAGGGATATCTCCTATTTAAATGCTTGGCTAGTACTAAGAAAATCTGAAGAAGGTAGCATGTGACTCCAAATTTGTCCTGTCTCAATCCAGACTTTGCTATTATGACCTTTGGCTTCAGAGATTTAGCTAACATTTCAACATCTAATTTTATATATGACTACACACTTAGCCATTCCCCTAAGAAGGATTTTGTTCAATCTCCTTCTTCTTTTTCCAGAACATTTACACATTACTTTTTTTCTTTTTCCCAAAAGCCTTTTTCTATTAATTTGGCACATCATAGTTAGTCAGTTTTGCCTAGACTAAATAGAATACAAGGATCTCACTCCCACATGGACCGCAAAAGGACTCTTAAGATATTACAAAAGAAGAAAGTCATGTTTTCTAACCTGACTGCCTATCAATGGCAATTAAAGAATGGTGCAGTATAGATATTGTGCTAAATCATGATCTGTTTGTCAAAAGGTTTGTTCATTCACTTTTTACTAAATATATCTCAAATAGCTGAATTATTCAATACACATTGTCCCAAGTAAAGGCTGGATTCACACCACAGATTAAGCTAAAACAAGTCAGTGTTATTATGATTTAGGGGTGGGCAACTCAAAGTGTCACAGCAGCACGCAGCCCTGAAATCCTCCAACTTCAGTGATTGATCATTGACCACATATTTTGTGGTGATAAAATGTACACAAAATCCTGTTATAAGCACTAATATAGGTTCATCATGGTTTATAAAAACTGTTCTTCAAAGGGCAAGAGGAAATAAAACCAAAAATCTTGGCTATGGTTAGCAAAGTAACTTGTCTTCGTCCATTAGGTTTCCTTGGCCCACCATCAGACCTCTCTTTCCATCAGCCATTGAGCTAAGTTGCTCCAGTTTAGCACAATCTGTGAACCCAGCTGAAATGATAAGAATGGGAATTTAATAGTGTGCATTTGTATAGCCCCAGCCTGAATCCATAGAGATGGATGGATGGATGGATGGATGGATGGATGGATGGAATATTCTTCCCATTCCAGCTGCTGCATCTCATAAGATCTCCCAACAAGAAGCAACATAAGTACTGAAAACCCACAGATGAGAAATATGTGGTCCCCCTTGGTATTCCTTCCCTGCAATTTCCAGTGTCATAAACTTAGCTAGCTGAGGTTGCAGGGAATCATTTGGCAAGATCAGGAAGGCCCCAAATTTCCAACTGCCACTGATTGCGAAAAATAGCTTTTCCAAAATTCCACTTGTAAAAACTGATGGCTGTTCAAAGACCCTTCATTCTAACCATTAGCACTTCCATGCATAATCTCTGTAACAGTTTGAAGCCAACTTTGAACTTCTTTGGTCCCTACTTGTATCCCGTATCCAAAGATTGATGTAGTATATTTCTGGTTCAACGACAGTGTGTTCGGAAACTCAGTCATGCTAGCCTTTTGGCCCAAATCCTAGAACTCTATGAGGCTTGTGGGTGATCCCCACTTACTGGAGAGTTTGCCTTTTGCAGCCTCTCAGCTACCAAGCTTATGCTTCCTGAGCAGGGTTAAAAGGGGATGACACCTTTGCCGCTTTGCCCTCATAGATATCAGTCATTCAGAAATTTTGCAGACAGCCAGAGAAATGCCCGATGTGAAGTAAGGATATGAACATGAAGGGAAATTCTCATATTCTAAATAAGGAATCAGGCCAATTGTTGCCATCACAATTGCCATCAAATTCTGCCTTTGCTATATTCCGGGAAGATAGGAAATACCATAATATAGGGCATATTCTGCTGAAATAAGGCTCTGTAATTGTGGAATAATTGTAAAATAGTATTGTTTCCCAGTCAAAGCACAGGATAATTTCCAGCTGCATCCAATTCCAGCTCTTGGTTGCATGTCCCTGAGTCAGGGATAACCCACTGAATAGGTCAAGGAAGGGAGGAGCATACAACTTCCCATTCTTCAGGGACTGGTCATCTTTGTGCCTGGATTTCTTCACACACAACTTCCCAGAGAAGCTTAGGAAAGCACTGAACCGCAAGTGGATATTTACTGTAAATGGTCTCTGTTCTTTCATTCCCTGCTCTACCCACATTCTCTTCGTCTGGGCTGTGATGCTTCAATACAATCCAAGATGAAGAGAGAGGGGCTTACCTGCCCCTGCGTTGAAGTGACAAAGTGGATTGTATTCTTCCAAACAATTATTTCACCCCTGATTGCTTTGAAGTCACTTGTTTTCATTCAGTACATGCAGAACAACACGGACTTCCATCACACTTCTAGTAATTGCCTCACGTTGCAGTTTGATAGCAAAGTATTAGAACCTTAGTGCAAAGCGTTCCAGCTGAATTTTGCTGGCAGGCTCAAGTTTTATTGGAATGCAACACTTCACAGAGCTTGCAACAATCTCACTAGCACAAAGTTCACCGTAGAGGGCAGATTTGATGGCACACCGAACAGAAAGCTTTTGCAGCATCCCAGTACATTTGTTAATCGTTTTAAAAATCAATCTTTCTTTGCATCCAGCTCCGTAGTAGCCTATTGGAATGCTTTGAAACCACCAGATCAATGTATACATATATAACTGGACATATGCAAGGATTTTTTCTTGGCATGATTTCAGAAGTGATTTGCTTTTGCCTCCTTCCTAGAGCGGAGAGATAGAGAGAGTAACCGGCTCAAGGTCGCCTGTCAAGCTGGGACTAGAACTCAGGATCTCCCAGTTTCTAGCCTGATGCCTCAACCACTAAACTAACCTGATTCTCTTATAAATTATGGCATGTCTGTAAAAAGCAAGTTAAGACATTGCGTTATGACTGCCCTTTTTTTTAAAAAATGAAAAACTCTGAATAACTACAGTGATACAATTAGTGTGGATTTTCTTTTTTTGTTAAGTATATCAGTGAGTGTCTTCGGCACCGACACTTGCCATAATTTAACTGGTGTAAAAACCACACACTATGCACAAATCAGTTGTCATAATGACAGAAATGATGAATTAACCAATTAACTAAATTCACAATGCAATTACCTGAAATTTGTGGGTAGGAGGGAATATGACTGTGCCGTTGTTATACAGGTAGCCCTTGACTTACAACAGTTCATTTAGTGACCATTCAAAGTTACAATGGCACTGAAAAAAGTGACCATTTTTCACACTTATGACCATTGCAGCATCCCCATGGTCACGTGATTTAGATTTGGATACTTGACAACTGGTTCATAGTTATGACGGTTGCCACGTCCCTGGGTCATGTGATCATCTTTTGAGACATTTTGACAAGCAGACTTAATGGAGAAGCCAGATTTGCTCAACAACCATATTACTAATTTAACAATTGCAGTGATTCCGCTTAACAAGTGTGGCAAGAAAAGTCATAAAATGGGGCAAAATTCACTTAACGATTTTTTCACTTAACCACATAAATTCTGGGCTCAATTGTCATCATAAGTTGATGATCACCAGTATTTTGTTCAAGTGACTTTTCAGAGGATTGCCATTCCTCTGTTGGGAAGCTATGATGTTTAATCCTTGAGTGTGAAACTCAAACATTTGTGCCATGATGACAAGGAATGATTGACACACAAACCTAAATATAAAAAAAAGATCAATAAATAAAATTGAATTATTTGATTGAGTATCTGATGGATTCTATCAGAAATTTATGCCTTCAGTTTCAGGTGTCATGAAACCAACTTTTTCCTACTTCTTCCCTCTCCCCCACCAAACACACACACAAACATGCAAAGACTTCTACCATGCTATCATTCAGTGATAGACTCTTAGATAGTTTTAAATTTTCTCTTATTATTCTGTGACATTCTGTTTGGCCTAATAAAGATATTAGTCTAGTAAGAATTTTGACATATCTCTCCTGCTTCATGTGTGACTTCAAAGATCCCAGATTTGGATGTCCAAAGGAGGAATCCTAAATTGAAGAAAAGGAAGCCAGTTCAGTGTGGTGACCTAAAAGGCACCAGACTAGAAACTAGGGATCCATGATTTTTACTCCTACTATATGGACTGCCAAATGGGTGACTCTGGGGAAGAGAGAGAGGGAGAGGTGGAGAGAAAGAGAGAGAGAAAGAGAAAGAGAGAGAGAGAGATTCTCTCTCTCTCTCTCCCTCCTTCCCTCCCTCCCTCCTTCTCCCTCTCCCTCTCCCCCCCCCTCTCCCTCTCCTAGGAAACTGACATAATATGAATTACACCATGTATTTAACTTATCAGGTCTTTTCATGGAACTGGAAGCTCTTAATCGTAGTGGGAGAGGACATACTGCTGCAATGCAAGCAACGGGGAGGAGTGGGGGAAGTATTTTGGTAAGTTTGAAGGGAGGCAAAGTTGTTTTTTTTTAAAGTGCTGTTTACATATCCATAGCAACATACTTTCTGTTGCTCCATCTTCAGTGAAGCTATGGTAAACTCATAAAAGGCAAATGGGCAGCTGCACATTCCTCACTTGTTCCATGAGCAAAACTGCTCTCAGAGCCCAGACCTTTCCCTCCGGCCAAAGCAACCAAGCTCTATGAGCTCATCAAATTCTTCTCTCCCTCCCCTCCCCCTCCTCCAAGACCGCCCTGTTCCAGTCGCAAACTTTCCCAGAGAGGCTGTGATAGAAACCAAGGGAAACGGGAAGATGGTTGACCATCTTTGTCTTCCTCACAAACGGAACATTTTGTACACAAGTCTCGGTCAAGGTCTAGGGATATGATTCTAATAATCACAGGAAATGGTTCTGATCTGTAGGAATAGTAATCTGGCCAAATATGTAATGACTTTAGAAGCATAAACGCAAGGAGAACATGGGAAAGCTTGAGGCTTCAGTATTACTACCATGTTCCTCAACATTTTTTACTGGAGTAAAGTTGCATAAACTTGGCATCTTGGGGGCAGCCCATTGAAGAAGGCTGCACTGGACTTCAAGCCATGTCTCAGTCTGTTTCAAGAATAGAAAGTCCCATCTGCCTTGCAGTTGTGGAGAAGTCAAACTGCTGTGGGGGTTTTCTTTCAGTCCTGTTTCAGAGGTGGTGGTTTTGGAGAGAGAACTGGGCCTTTATGATTACTAGTATTCCTAGTAATCATAACCTTTTCTAGTAATCATAAAGTGCAGCTGAGTTACATTAGGGGATATCCATTGCCATTTTAACTGATCACACAGATGTTTTATGGGGATGCAGAACTCAGGATGCATCTCATACAGAGGCTTCCATGCACACTTCAGTCATCTCACAGCACGACCGTGTGTGTCTTGCCCTCGGTTTGGAAATCCCAGCTTCAATAAAGACTCCACTGCCGCTGAAATGGGCCTGAATCATTTGTCTCTGCTTCACAGAACTTGTTTTGTGATTGGACAAGCCATATTTTATATTCCTATATCATCCCGTTGTTTGTGAAATAAAAGTAATAAACTGGTGTACTTGGCTGAGCAATGAGGCTGAACAGCAGAAAGGCTCTATATATCTTTTTCACAAGTTCAAACTGCTATGAAGAACCTCTGAAGTAATTAATATAAACACGGTGGAAAGACAGCATGCTTATGCAGAACACCATTAGTCATTCAGTAAGTTTGGCATAGTTGGCATGCAACATTGTGAACTTGATAGTAGCATTGTAGAAAAATTATTCCCATAAGAATAGCGCTATAAAACCAATGAAATTAATTCCAGGAGTCAGACTGAGAAACAGAGGGCAAGACTACATTACAGTTTTAAATCAATTTAAAGCCTATTTAACTATCATGGCTCTCATCCAAGGAGACTGGGAACTGTAGTTCCGTCAAAGGACTAGGAGTTTCTAATGAAGCTGGAATTCATTGGCATCTAATGCACCACTTGTGGCAGCAACTTTTTGCAATAATTTAAATCACTCATGGGAGTACTTTAGGCTGATGTTAGATGTGTGAATACACTTTTCTCAGTAGATCCTTTAATACCGCTTGATCTCCTAAAATAGAATCATTTGGATGTATATTTTAGTGCAATAGGGAAGATCAACAATTGGGCTGAAATACATTTTCATTTGTTGGTTTATTTCTGATAATTTGCAATAAATTGGGAGGATTTCTATCTCATAATTATCAGTAAAAGCAATATGAAATGGAGAAAAACATCTCTTAGGGTAACCAAGATTGAATTTTTATGTGAAAAAAAATATTTTTAATGATGAGATTTTGTATAAAATGCATGATAATTTCTCTATTAAAATATTCTTAAGAAATACAAACTAATCTCTTAAATTGTACTCCAAAATGTACTTACTAAGAAATGAAAGATCAAGTCAAAAGTCCAGGGAATTTGGGCTGGATTCTGAGTTATTACACAAATATATTCACACTAGGGGTTTTTTTAAAAACTAACAAGGAAGTGCCTTATCACTGCCTTATTTCCAAATAAATATGCATGAGATGATTTCATTAATAAAGTTTCACGGAACTCCTGCCAAAGAATTCTATGAGTCTACTCTTACTGAAAAATCAATCCCAGTGATTCAATAAGTCCTGCTAAAAGGCCCCACAGATATTGTAAAGCAAGTGAAGAAACAATTTGGGCATGTAAGTGAGTGGCATTCATTCATCTGATGGTAGGAAATATATCCATTCTGACTTAGCAGCCTATCTCACCAAGTAAGATTCTATCATTAGGAACTTCCTTATCACACTAAGCCCTGAGTTTGTTTCTATAGTGATTGTTTACTTCAGTGACCAAAAATATTTTCCTACTGTTAAAATGTATTTACAATTATGTTATGGGAAGTTTTATCAATCAAGTGTAATGAAAACGGCTTCCTGAAATTCATCCAACATATTTCCTTCACCACTTCCCTATTTACATGATTGTTATGATTTTCTGGTAATATAACACCGGTACGTAGCAATAATGCTCAGTAACCCTGTTGATATAACATGCAAAGAAACCCTAAATGCAGAAGTCTACTAGGTTAACAGGTATCTTCACAATGGACTCAGGAGTCACTGGGGATGCAAAACGGGTACTGAAAAGATTCCTGTGACAGCCAGGTTGTCTAGAGGTATCTTTAAGTATAGAATATTTTCATATGTTTTATAAAATTAATATCCTTCATAGATTCCCATTGTTGGAACTCTCTTTTTGGAACTGTGAAAACATCCACTGGCCAATAGGATGCAGCTGAAAATGTATCAACAGGACATGAGTCCTCTGGAATTCCAAGAAACTATTATACTCATTCCAATTCTTAGAGCAACGAGAAGTTCTAAGTCCTTCATTTCTATGGCAAGCAGCCACTTGAAAAATATGCTGCTATGATGCTTAGATATATTAATTTATATACGTAGGAACACAAATTAGCACTCATAATGACTGCCAAAGGTCCTGCTCTCAGATCAGATTTTCAGAAAGAAACCTTTCCTTAGATCTGTTAATTTTCATCATTCTTCTACAGCCTAATGTTTTGCAGATACATTTGTACTCTAATTTCAAAAACTGTTGGTCTGCATGGGCCTTGGTCTAAAGATCCCAGACTCTCTTTTTCTGTTAATCTGATCTTGTATTCTGACCAGAGACAGGATAAAGGATGAGTTATCTCTTGACTTTATTGGGCTAATTTTCAGCATTCAAAGGTAATCTCTACAGGATTATTTTAAAAACTTGATTGTCCACACCACTGAGTTACAAGTTCCAGAATCTTCAGCCTACCTCGTAAAAAAATGCTGCCCTGTAACTCTCTATCTGTCTCTAATATTCAGCTCCATGGAAATCCCATTCTGTCAAGGCCACACAACAAAATACGTACCATTAAGGAAATCTTCATTAGTTCCTAAATTTCATTAATTTTTTTCCTCCAAAATCCAGTATGTTCTTTCTCTTATGTGTTGTATCTAATTGCCAGAAATAGCTCTACCTTTCATTTACATTTGCTTTCTATTTTTGCAATAATAGTTTGAAAGACTTTTACCAGTAGTTTTTCTGTTGTCCTGATGAAAGTATGCCAAGATTAGAAATGAGGAAAGAGATGGGAGAAGCACGCTATGTTTGTTTCAGATACATTTTTCTAAAAAAAAAAAAGAAAGTAGAGATGCAGAAGGGGGAAATTTGAAGGACCCTGAGAGCTATTCTGTACTTGCAACTGATCATGGTATAAACATACTGTAGCAACTTATTTTTTAAAATATGGTTTTATTGTGCTTTATTATTTTTATAAATAAACCGGGCAGCAAATATGTCTAATACTCCTTCCCCCTCCTCTTTTCCCCACAACAACAACCTTGTGAGGCAATTTCAGCTGAGAGAGAATGATTGGCCCAAAGTCACCTAACTTGTTTTCGTACTTAAGGCAGCACTCAAAGTCTTCTAAACCAGCACCTTAACCACTTGATCAAACAACTCTTTTCTCCCGTCTCTCTATAACAGGAGTATCAAACTCAGTTTCATTGTGGGCCACATCAAGGTTGTGTCTGACCTCCGGGTGGGGTGGACGTGGCTGGGAGGGCATGGCCAACTCAACATCACTCACGTCGGGGCACCTGTGGTGGGGAGATCCATTGTCTCCAGTGGAGGAAGGCCTTCCTTCCCTTCCCTTCCTTCCTTTTTCCCCCCTTCCCACTTCATTCTCCTTTCTTCTTCCTTCTACTCTTTCCTTCCTTGCTCTCTTCCCATCTTCCCTTCTTTTTCTTTCTCTTTCCTCTTTCCCTTTCTCGTCCCTTCTTGGATGTTCAAATACAGAAGGGGAAACATTTCTCCTTTTGTTTTGTTTTGCTTTTACTTTGTTTTGCTAGCCCTCTGTCAGCGAATACAGAGCTTGGGGGAGACGTGCTACCCCCCACCAGGCCCGGTTTTCGGCCTGGATGGCCTCCTGCAGCTCTTTGCCGGCGAAAATGGAGCCACACGGGCTGGTCCTTCGCTGTTTCCAGGGTGGTGAGCTAGGTCTAAGCACCCTGCAGACTGGATCCGGCCCATGGACCTTGAGTTTGACATCCCTGCTCTGTGATATTGCCTCCATCTCATCCTGAGCCCACAAATGAGACAGAGTTAAGTTTAAGGTCATCCTTAACTACACCAGTATTCACAAACTATTTCCTCACTTGTTCTGATAGCTTCAGAATAATCCATTATGCTTTGCCACTTGTCACCTTGGAGGGAAATCAGGGTATTGCAGGACTCACAGCAGAGACAATAGCCGAAGAGCTCCAATTTTTGCTGATTCAAGATGGACAAATAGTAGCTCAATTCAAGATGAGGAAAAGCCTTAGAGCTTTTCTCAAATACATGTTTCTGCTATCCCCAGCCTACTAAAAGGGGCTCCAGATCCAGGATTTACTTAGGCTCAGGCAAGTAGAATTGGAATGGATTTTAAGATGTTTTTCTTCTCAGCACCTGATGGCGGTACAAATCATTGTGCTGCTCTGTTGCCACTGGAGTGTGTAATCTCTTGATTTCATGGAATTAGTTTCATGATTACAGTATCTGGATGATAGTTTTTGTGTAGCAAAAGCAAGGGACTCTTCTCTCTGTAATTGGGTAAATCCCTACAGAAAGAAATTCTCATTAAACCTGGCACTTCTTCTCCCGACTATAGAAAGCAGGAAATGTCGCTGTATTTGCATATATATTTTTTACACAGAAAAGGGAACTAGCGGCTGGGAAATACAATGCTGTTTCCCTACTTCAGTAGACTTCAGTTTCAACAGGCCAACGTCATGTAGCCACAATAGTAAGGAAATTGCATCTTCGCTAGACTCTTCGTGATTGACAGAGGCCAGGGTGGCATTTCCAGGAAATTTCTTGATGTGGAGGAACTCCTACGCAATCATTCAGGGAACTAGGTTCAAAGAAAGGAAAGAGAAATATCATAATACAATTCAAAGAGGAAACCGAAGATACCTGACAAGTCTGAGTGTCAGAAAATATCCCAGTTTCTTCTAAAAGCAAACTCACTTTATTGAGAAAGTCAGGGACTTTACCAGAATCATTCCAGGAGCCATCCTTTCTGGGAGCAAGACAAACTGAATTCAGATACCTAAATATTACTGCTTCAAATTTACACTGTAGTTTTTTTAAAGTCTTTTACAAGCATTGTCTGTGTAATCTTCAGAATTTAGATTTCAGCAAGGCATTCAATAAAGTAGACCACAACCTACTTCTTAATAAGCTAGAAAAAAGTGGAATAGATAGAACCACCACTAGATGGACTCACAACTGGCTGGCAAACCATACTCAACGAGTAGTCCTTAATGGGTCTAAGTCTACATGGAAGGAAGGAAGCAGTGGGGTGCCACAAGGTTCCATCTTAGGCCCAGTACTCTTCAATATCTTCATTAACGACTTAGATGAGGGAATAGAAGGGGAACTTACCAAATTTGCAGATGATACTAAGCTGGCAGGAATAGCTATCACCCAAGAAGACAGACTCAAGATCCAGATGGATCTTGACAGACTAGAACACTGGGCCATATCTAATAAAATGAAATTCAATATGGAGAAAAGTAAAGTCCTACACCTAGGCAAAAAAAACCCAAAGTACACATATAGACTGGGTGAAACCAGGCTCAATAGCAGTAGCTGTGAGAGGGATCTTGGAGTCTTAGTGGACAACCAGCTAAATATGAGCCAGCAGTGTGCAGCAGCAGCCAAAAAAGCTAATGCAATCCTAAATTGTATTAACAGAGGGACACAATCAAGATCAAGGGAAGTACTAATACCACTCTATAAAGCCTTAGTAAGACCACACCTAAAGTACTGCATCCAGTTTGTTCACCACATTATAAAAAAGATGTTCAGACTCTAGAAAAAGTACAGAGAAGAGCAACCAGGATGATTAGGGGACTGGAGACTAAAACATATGAAGAATGATTACAGGAACTGGGCTTGGCTAGTCTAGTAAAGAGAAGGACCAGGGGAGACATGATAGCAGTCTTCCAATATTTGAGGGGCTGCCACAGAGAGGAAGGGGTCAAGCTATTTTCTAAAGCACCTGTAGGCCAGACAAGGAATAATGGGTGGAAACTGAGCAAGAAGAGATTCAACCTGGAAATAAGGAGAAACTTTCTGACAGTGAGAACAATCAACCAATGGAACAGCTTGCCCTCGGAAGTTGTGGGAGCGCCATCACTTGAGACTTTCAAGAAGAGATTGGACTCCCATCTGTCAGAAATTGTATAGGGTCTCCCGCTTGGGTGGGGGGGTTGGACTAGATGACCTACAAGGTGCCTTCCAACTCTGATTATCTGTTATCTGTTACTGCATAAGTTTGTGTTTTCTGCATTCCTCTGTGCATGTGTGAGTGTGCAATCAGAACTAATACCTAAGATAAAACTCTGGCTTAGGCTTATGGGAGTTGTGTCTGGGTATCTGAGGAACCACCTAATCCCAAGGGACTAACCCACCCCACACATTCCAGAGGAAAGAGCCCACTTTCGATCCCTTCAGCCAAAGACTCTGTTATTCTATTCTATTCTATTCTATTCTATTCTATTCTATTCTATTCTATTCTATTCTATTCTATTCCTATTCCAGATGGCAGGGTCCAGGAGAAGAGCCTTTTCAGCTGTGGCCCCTGCCCTCTGGTATAATATTCTCAAGTCAGAGGTGAGATCAGTCCCCATACTCCTGGTCTTCCGGGAGAGGCTCAAATTTGGCTCTGCCAGTTGGCCTGGGGCCCTGACAGGAGCTTGCTACATTGGGCTGAAGGGATAGACAAGATTCCTACCTCCAGGCAGCCCATCATCTTGGATTTTCATTTTTAAAGTTTAGCTTTTTATTCTGTTTTAATTGTCTTTTGCACTTTCTAACTTTTATTACATTGTAAGCTGCCCAGAGTTGTTGTATTAGTCAGTTGGGTGGCATAGATATCCAATAAACAAACAAACATTTCTAAATGGCCCCAGATTAGCGAAAAGGCCAGAGTATGTTCACATACACACACACACACACACACACACACACACACACACCTGGAAGAACAGCATATGCTTTGGTGGTCATGCAAAAGGATAGCTAATAAATGATAGAAGAAAAGTACTTGGCCTGAATTAAATGGTATAACGTCACTTTAAAAGGCTTAGGGGAACATACATTCAGTTGTATCTCCACTCTTGGGGATAAATAAAACACTCATCCATCCAAATTTCAGCCGTTTTCCTTCCTTTCATTTTAAGCAGTATTTACTTTTTTTTTTTAATCAGCTGGTTTGCCTGGAATTTATTTTGACATGATGAGAGCAGAGTTCTTTTGGTTTCTAAGATGGCTGAGTAAATTTCTATTTTAAGAAAATGCTTTTTGGAAAATACCACACATGCATGATGCATGTACATAATATGGAGGAATGTTTTAATCAAAGCAAGATTGCTACAACAGACATTGACCATAATTCCTGTCTACCTCCCCCCCTCCACACACACACACACCATTGCCATTTCCTTCCTAAATTGGGAAGACACTCATTGAAGATGACAAGAAACACAATGTCTCATCTCACTGGCATTAGAATGCAGTCACCCAGGCAAACTGCATCTCCTAACAGTCTCCATGAAGCTCCTCCAGAAATCTGAGTTTTGAAAATTTGAGGAGATGCCAGCTGACCATGAAGGGGAAACGGGAGGAGGGTTTTAGAAATCTTTGCCACCTTGAGTTACTTACAAAGTAATAAAGATGGGGTAACAATCTAACCAATCGATCAATAAAGATGGGGCAAGCTGCTTTGGGGCTGAAGAGAAAACCTTACTGCAAGATAGCATTCAGTAAGACGAACTCCTCCTTCCTTTGTGAAAATTCACTTGTGGCATATGAGTCATATTCGTTTTGGATCTAACCATGAGACAACGATATTCCAACAGCATGTTTTTTCTGCTTACAGTAGTTTGAATGGCATTGTCTTTCCTTCATCCCCAACCCATGAGTAAGGCAACCATATCATCCTCCACTGTGCTGAAAAGGCCTTCTCTCCTTTGCTTCTGACGCTCTCCGAGATGGAAGGAAGTCAGATGACTAGCAGCGATGGGGGACAAAGATAAATAGAAAAGAGATAGAAATTAGCAAAAAGGGACAGCAACTATCATATCGTTATGTTGTTTTCTGCTGACTCAAGGATGGTTGCAAAGCATTCTATTCTGGTCATGGAGAAAACCTATACGCTGGTGTTGGAAGAAATATCCTTCTGGGTTCAGTTCCAAGTGGGGGAAAAGACTCTGGAAACATGGAGGCTGTTTAGAAAGATGGTTTAATGGTGGACAGGACCACGTGCCTTGGAACTCCTGGGTGAAAAGGGAAGGGACGCTGAGAATCCCTTGGTTTCATACCCTCTGTTGGGCCCTACCTTAATGTTTCCTGTTCCTGAGTAAGAAATGTATCCCATTGACTGTCAGACTCCCAGGGACGGGGGTCTTAGCTAACTTTGTAGACTTTGTCTGGACCACATGGCTTCACCTGAGTGCTGGCTACTGCAATCTTCCCAGGTGCCATGTGATGAGATGGGTAATCCTATCATTTCCTGAGGGCCACGTCTTAATCCCATTACCCTGGAACTGAAGGGGAGGTAGGGACTGCAGGAAGCTGCTTTGTCTTTAAAACATGTTTCTCCTTTTCTTCATCCAAGGAAATATAATATTCTGCCTTTTTAATATTTCCTTGAATATTTCATTCTTCTAGGAGAGGGGTGGGTGCTAACTTTCTACACTGGTTATCTTTATTTGCCAAAAGAAGAGCATTGGATCCCTTTTAAATCTGTCATCCTGGGGGTTTGTCATAATTTTCTGGTGTATTTTTTGGTAACTCTGTCCTCTCAATAAGTGCAAACACTCAACAGTGTGAGCGTGAGTACATATTAAAATTGGGGCAAGTTATCTATGGTCACAAAAGGTAGTGAACTACAGGTAGTCCTCGACTTACGATCACAATTGAGTCAAAAATTTCTCTTGTTAAGCAAAACAGTTGTTAAGTGAATTTTGCCTCATTTTACAACTTTTCTTGCCTCAATTATTAAGTGAATCACTGCAGTTGTTAAGTTAGTAACATGGTTGTTAAGTGAATCAAGTTTTCCCATTGACTTTGGTTGTCAGAAGGTTGCAAAAGCTTATCTCCTGACACACACACCGCCCCCCCCAAGGACACTGCAACCATCATAAATATGAGTCAAACATCCAAATTTTGATCATGTGACATTGAGAATGCTGTAATGGTCGTAAGTAGCTACATAGCCAAAAAGGCATTAAGAGTTGTTAACCTAATCCTATGTAGCTTTTTCTCTGGTAATATTACACTAATAACTAGAGCATACAAAACATTTGCTAGACCAATATTTGAATACAGCTCATCAATCTGGAACCCGCATTACATATCTGATATTAACATAGTTGAGAAAGTCCAGAAATAAGAGTTCTCCACTCCTCTACTCATTGCAGAATACCTTATGCCACCAGACTCGAAATTCTAGACCTAGAAAACCTAGAACTACGGTGCCTTTGGTCCGATCTAAGTATAGTATATAAAATCATACATTGCAATGTCCTACCTGTCAATGAATACTTCAGCTTCAACCATAACAATACAAGAGCACACAATAGATACAAACTCAAGGTAAACTGCACCAAACTTGATTGCAGGAAATAATATTTCACCAACAGAGTGGTCAATGTCTGGAATACTCTACCTGACTCTGTGGTTTCTTCCCCAAACCCCAAAAACTTTAACCTTAGACTGTCTACTATTGACCTCACCCCTTTCCTAAGAGGTCTGTAGGGGGCGTGCATAAGTGCACCAACATACCTGCTGTCCCTGTCCTATTGTTTCTGGGTTTTTTTTCTTATATGTATCCATGTATTCATAACTATGTTTTTACTTATACCTATTATCTTGTAAGCGATTGACAAATCAAATAAATAAAACAAATAAGTGTGAAAAAGGGTCATAAGTAAGTTTTTTTCAGTGATGTTGTAACTTTGAACAG
The DNA here is from genome assembly GCF_049901715.1 of Pseudonaja textilis. Classification (NCBI taxonomy): domain Eukaryota; kingdom Metazoa; phylum Chordata; class Lepidosauria; order Squamata; family Elapidae; genus Pseudonaja; species Pseudonaja textilis. The sequence continues at coordinate 110,532,608 of NC_141991.1, read as the reverse complement.
TCACCAAATGAACTGTTGTAAATCAAGGACTACCTGTATTGTAATTCTCTTGCTCCCTACACCTTCCATCACTTGCCATCCATATTAAAAGTCACAGAGTCTGTTTGTCATAGCATTCTTCTGCACATGAAATGAGACAGTTATGGACTTAGCTATTCTATTACACCGTCTTCTGTTAAAAAAATTAAAATGTAATAAAATTTATAACAAGAATGTATAACTATTTGTTGGAAGTGGAATTAGAAGAGGAAATGGGATCAAAGGGATCAATGATTGCCTGGGCAAAAAATGTAGGGCATAATATAAATTTAGAGGATGGGGAAAATGTGGACTGATAACTGTAAATTGACATTGTCAAAAGCATTTAAAGAAAATCAATATAAAATGTTTTGTAGGGGGCACCTAGCCCCAGCAAGACTGGCCAAAATGTATCCAAACACAAAAGCAGAATGTTGGAAGTCTAAATATTAAAGAATTAACATTATTCCATATGCGGTGGCAGTGTCCAGAGGTTAAAAAATATTGGATGAGGGTACAAAGATGGTTATTAGAAATTACAGATCACAAATTAGAACTCAAACTGGAAATATTTTTATTAGGAATAATTAAGGGAAAACTGAGCATGGTCATCCGATACATCATTATAAATATCATAACTGCAGCGAGAATAATCTTCGCACAGGGACGGAAGAAGGAAAAGATACCATCTGAAGAAGACTTGACACAAAAAATAATGGATTGTGTGGAACTGAATAAATTCACAATAGAATTAAGAGGCAAAGATGATTCAGACTATTACGCAGTTTGGGATAGGTGGTACAAATGGGTGGTACAAATAGAAATAAGAATTGATGTTTATGTATAAAAGGAGATGCATGTATTAATAATGACATGAACACTGTTAATGTGAATAGAGATTTAATTTTTTGTTTTTTAAGAATAAAACATTTTTAAAAAATTAAATGTAATCCTACATGATGGAAAGGTTTGGGCAAATTTCAGATGCTAAATATCATCTTTTTAAAAAGTGAAATGAAAGTTCAGTTGCACTTTTGACCTCGCACATGACAGCATCCCAGTCGCTTAGTGTCTTTCTGTGGTTCCTCTTTTCTGCTCTACTCAAGCTTTCTGAGTTAAACTTACCAGGGCAGAGCAGCCTGGAAATGCTTTTGTTCCTGTTAAGTCAGTTGATCCGGTGTGTCCTTTTGTGGGCCCAGCAAAGTCTATGTGAATCCTGGACCATGGCCCTCTGGAGGTTTCCCATTCCAGGATTGGGGCAGAGGGAGGGCTCGGCCTGGATTCTTGGCATTGCTTGCACGATGCCCCCCAGGCTTCAATCTCCTTGTCCATCCCTGGCCACCAAGCGTAACTTCTGGCCAGGGCTTTTGTTCTGACGATGCCCGGGTGCCCTTCATGAAGCATGTCCAAAACCCTTTTCTGTAATTTTTCTGGGATAACGACCCTGTCTCCCCACAGCACACAACCTTTTTGTGTAAAGAGTTCTGTTTGTTGGCTCCGGAAAGTCCTGAATTGTTTGTCGTCATCTTTTTCCGGCCACCCTTTCTCCACCCAGTTTAAAACCCGCGCCAGACGTTTGTCTTTATTGGTTTCCTGGGCAATGTCTGACACGGTTAGGGGGAGATTGGGTAAGGACTCTATGCTGAGGATGGAAGTGGTGGGTGCTGGGTCGGCGTCCAGGTTGGGCAGCGGAGTGTGGCTCAAGGCATCTGCGTGTGAGATTGACTTACCGGGGCAATGGATTAGCCTGTAATTGTAGGCGGCAAGGAATTCGGGCCACCTTGTCATTCTTGGAGATAGAATGTTTGGGGTGGCCCTGTCCCCTGTCAAGATCCCGAGCAACGGTTTATGGTCGGTGATGATGGTGAAGGTTCTGCCGTAAAGGTACTCGTGGAACTTCTTTACGGCAGCGACGATTGCCAGGGCCTCCTTGTATAGCTGGCTGTAATTCCTTTCCGGTTTTGAGAGGGTTCTTGAAAAGAAAGCGATGGGTGCTTCTTTTCCATCAGAGAGAGTGTGGCTGAGGATGGCCCCGACGCCGAAGAGTGATGCGTCGCATGTTACTGCTAGCGGTAGTGTCTCACTGTACTGGATGAGGACAGCGTCCGATGTGAGTAGGTCTTTTGTTTGGTTGAATGCATTTTCCTCTCGCCTTCACCAGTTCCAGGTGGCTGTCTTGTCCAGCAGCCTATGCAAAGGTTCCGCCGCGGTCGCCTTTTGGGGCAGGAAAACATTATAGAAATTAATCAGTCCCAGAAATGCCTGCAGTTCGGTTTTACTCCTTGGTCTAGGGGCTTCCTTGATGGCCCTGATTTTTTTTTTGTTGTTGTTGTTGGGTGGATCCCATGCTGGTCTAGGAAGTACCCTAGAAATTCGACTCTCTCAGTGTGCAGCTGGCATTTTTCTTTCTTGACTTTTAACCCCGCGTCCTTGAACCTTTGAAGCACCTCCCTCAGACAGTTCTCCAATTGTTTTTGGTTGGCCACTGACACTAGCACGTCATCAAAGTAGGGCACTACCCCCTTGATGCCTTGGAGTAGCCTTTCCATTCAACTTTGGAAAACCCCCGGGGCTACGCTGACTCCGAACTGGAGCCTCTTGCATCGGAAAGCCCCGTGGTGGGTGACTAAGGTTTGCACCTCTGCGATTTCCGCGTCGACCGGCAATTGCTGGTAAGCCTGTGCCAGGTCGAGTTTGGCGAAAATCTTGCCTCCCCCCAGTGAGTGCAGAAGGTGCTGTACCACTGGGACGGGGTAAGCGCTCTGTTGCAGCGCGCGGTTGAGGGTGGCCTTATAGTCACCGCAAATTCTCACTGACCCATCTGGTTTTACCGGGGTGACTATAGGGGTCTCCCACCTGGCATGGTCCATTGGCTCGAGTATTCCTTGCTTGATTAGCTTGTTTAGCTGCTCATCAATCTTGGGCCTGAGTGCAAAAGGTACTCGCTGGGGTTTGAGGTGGATTGGGGCAATGTTAGGGTCTAGGTTGAAGGTAATCGGGGCCCCTCAGTACTTGCCTAGGCTGCCGACGAAGACCTCCTGGAAGTCCTTTGCGAGCTGCTCCTCCCAGTCCGTCTCGGCGACGTGGTTGGTGCCCGTCACCTCTATTCCCAATGGCGTGAACCATTGTAGTCCCAAAAGGCTAGGGCAGTCCGTCTCCACGATGGTTAAGGGAAGTATCTCGGCGCGCCCCTTGAATGTGATTTTAAAGTGTCCAATTCCTACCATGGGAATGCGGTTCCCCTGGTAGTCTTTGAGGATGAGTTTCTGGCTTTCTAGTTCGCGCATGTGGATGGTAGGCACCAGACGCTTGATTTCCCACCAAGCAACCATGGAGAGGTAGGATCCGGAATCCACCTCCATTTTGCATGGTCGGTCTTCAATGCCCACCTCCACGTGTACCTTCCGGCCATCCCAGTTTGAAGAATGGCCGATAACAACCGTTTGGTGGGTTTCTTCTCGATGCTGAGTCTCATTAAAACGCCTGTTTCTTCCCTCCTGGCTCCATCGGTTCTTGGCGTGTTGGTCTCTGTTCCTCAGGGGGGGTGCCGTCTCATCTCCGGGGGCTGCTGCCTCGACGCCGGGGGCTGTGGTTCCGTTTGAACTGGCACACTTTGGCAATGCGGCCTCGCTTGTCGCAGTGCCAGCAGATTGCATCAAAGAACCGGCATTCCGACCATGGATGGTCGCCCCCGCACCTGGCACACTGGAACCCCAACTTACAACCTCGCCACTCATGCCGGTCTCGTTCCGTCTGGAGCTGGTGGATGTCTTCCTCTTCGTCTTCGGTGTCGGTGAGGGAGTCGAGATCGCCATGATGTGTGGAGGTTGTTGCCCAGCGGGTGGTCTCGGCTTGCTTCTCAGGGGTCGGGGTCACCTCGGTTTTGCGGGCCAGTCCGCAGTGCTCGTCTGTCGCATGCGGGCCACTGACTTCCTGGTTGCCTCTGCTGCGGTTGCCTCGGCGAGAGCATTGGTAAGGGATATGTTGCCCCTCGCCATTAGCCGGCTTTGCAGGACAGGGTCTTTGAGTCCGAGATCGACACGGTCTCACAGGGCTTCGTCCATGTCGGTGAACCTGCACAGGCCCCCAAGGTCCCATAGATCAGCCACAAAGTCGCTGATGCTCTCACCCTCCTTCTGATCCTGCCGGTAGAAGTCGTGCCGGCGGATGAGGGTCGGTACTGCGGGTGCATAGTGGCTTCGCAACAAAGGCTTGAGGTCAGCCCAGTCCATCGCCTTTACATCGAGGGGTTTGGCGAGGGCCTTCGCCATCTTGAACACTGCGGGCCCGCAGTGGGTCAGGAACACGGCCCTTTTCTTCTGCCCATTTGCGTCCTTCAGGTTGCTGCTTTCTAAGAACATGAGGAATCTATCGATGTAAGATTCCCAGTCCTCGGCAGTTTGGTTGAAAGGTGCGGGTGGCACGGTGCTGCTGGCCATGTTGCCGGTTGCTTTTCCATGGTGCCACGTGCGAGATGGGTCTTGCTTCACGATCCCATCCTCATCGCCAGTGTTAAGTCGGTCGATCGGTCCCAAGAAGAGACACAAGGCAGTGACTGTTTAAAAGCTCTTTTTATTTCAAGCTAGATCTGGCCGCCGGCTTGGAGCGGCGGCGGCTTATATTGAACTTGCACAGGGTGCTGCAGCCAATGACAGCCGTTCGAATCACCTGCGATCGGCTCGGCCAATCGCGGTTGCTTCGTAACGGCCAATCAGTGCTGCACACTCAACCAATCCGAGTGCTGTGCGTTTTAGCCAATCGGAACACAGGGTTACAAGAATGCAAATACAAATACAGAACAGTTGCTATAGCACCACCATACAATGTGTCTTTTGACCACATACAAGGGTTGCTCTGGATCATATGGTTTTATAAAATAATCAGGTGCCAAGCAGCAGCTTCCGATAGTCTTCACAGCAGTTATAAATATGATTATATTATATAACCTCTTTCTTTAAAGATATATCATAACACTCTTTTTTTCTATATAAACCCTAAATCACATCTTCTTCTTTTTTTAAGTAAAAGGTCCACAAGAGGTTTCCAATCACCAATAAATTTCTCTAACCAAAGAAGATAGTTTAAACATCTCAGCAAGATTTGTCAATTTCATCAACCATCCCTCCATAGTGAGAACAGATAGTCCTCAACTTAATTTAGGACAGACCCCGCAAAAACTGCTTACTACCCAGTTTTGAAGTTCCAATGGCCACCCCTCAATACAATCACATGTTGGTTAGGTTTATCTAGAGCTCAGCCTACCTTCCCAATGGTCTTGGTGGAACAATAAAAATGTAGTGTGACTCACAACAGTTGTGCCTCTGTAACGGGAGTAGATGAGAGGGACCCGTTTTATATGTAGATAATTTTAAAAGATTTTTCATTCTGTTTTCATTATTTTTTATGAATAATTCAAGGCAGTGAACATATCCACAATACTTTCCTCTGCCTATTTTCCCCACAGCAACAATCATATGAGGCTGAGAAAGAGTGACTGGCCGAAAGTCACCAGCCAGCTTTCATGGCTAAGGCAGGACTAGAATTCACAGTCTTCCACTTTCTAAAGGTAAAGGTAAAAGTTCCCCTCACACTTATGTGCTAATCATTTCCAGCTCTAGGGGACGGTGCTCATCTCCGTTACAAAGCCGAAGCGTCAGCGCTGTCTAAAGACATCTCCATGGTCATGTGGCCGGCATGACTAAACTCTGAAGGTGCACAGAACTCTGTTACCTTCCCACCAAAGTGGTCCCTATTTTTCTACTTACGTTTTTGCATGCTTTCGAACTGCTAGGTTGACAGAAGCTGGGGCAAGTAACGGAAGCTCACTCTGTTACATGGCGCTAGGGATTCGAACTGCCGAACTGCTGACCTTTTTGATCGACAAGCTAAGCGTCTTAGCCACTGAGCCACCATGTCCCTTTCCATTTTCTAGCCTGGTCCAAACTGGCTCTCTAAGGAAAATGAAAGCTGAATCCTCAGGCCTCTCAGCATGAGTTCAATTGACTAGATGTTTTAGGGAGCACTTCTGTGCCATCCTTAAACTAGGAGGGTTATTACACCTCTCCAGTAAGGATTTTTGCAGATGGATTCATTTGAAAACTGGCCCGAGCAACATGCTGAAAAATGTAACATTTAGGCAAACTCACATGCCAATTTTATAAAGAAACACATGAGTTTATTTATTTATTCATTTATTTGATTTCACCTCACCACAATCTAATAGACTAAGCAGTTTTCAAGTGATATATATACATATATATATATATATATATATATATATATGGATCTTTGTTGTTCAGGTTTTCTCTCACAGTAAGATTGAAGTATCTAAACAGCGTTTGATGAAGTCTCATTCATCATCTTCAGGCTTCTGTCTCCGGCTCTGTGCTTTTCAGAGTAATGAAAAGCACAGAGCCGGAGACAGAAGCTGAAGATGATGAATGAGACTTCATCAACGCGTGCCTAGATACTTCGAATCTTACGCGGAGAAACCAACAACCAAAGATCCACATATAAATACCCGAGAACCTCAGAAAACATATATATATATATATATATATATATATATATATATATATATATATATATATATATGGATCTTTGGTTGTTCGGGTTTCTCCCGCGTAAGATTCGAAGTATCTAGGCAACGTTTCGATGAAGTCTCATTCATCATCTTCAGGCTTCTGGCTCTGGCTCTGTGCTTCTCAGAGTAATGGAGATTGCAGCTGCTTCCTCCTTTTAACTGCCAGTGGGGTGGGACTTGATTGGGTGGGGGCTTGGCTGTGTTCTGATTGGGTGGGGGTGTGTTCTCATTGGTAGGGGGTTTGGCTGTGTTCTGATTGGCTGGGGGTTAGCCGTGTTCTGATTGGTTGGAGGCGTGTTCTGTTCAGGTGGGGGCTTGGTTGTGCTCAGGTTAGTCTTAGTTGCTGGGGATTTGAGCTGGTGAGCTGTGATCTTGCTGTTTGGCTTGAGTTCGTGGTCGTGCTGCATCTTCATAGTGGGTGTCGGTTTGCTTCATGTATGGCTCGGAGGGTTTGAAGTGGGTAGTGATGCAGCTGCAGTGCAGCTTCTGGTCCATGGTCGTGTCTCATCTTCTGAGTGGGTGTGAGTCTGTTTTCTACATGGAAGTGTGGTGGTGGCATCTTGTGTGGCTCTCATGGGTGTGGGTCTGGTGTCCTTCTTCATGTTAGGTACTCGTCTGTTCATGAGGGCGGGTTTCCAAATGGCTGGAAGGCGGGAGGTGTCATCTCGTTTGTTCATGCTGTGTGGGCGTTTTTCTATCTCTATGGCTTCTCTGATTATTCTGCTGTTGAAGTGTTCGGTTTTGGCGATGGTTCTGGTATTTTTAAAATCAATTTCATGTCCTGTGGCTTTGAGGTGTTGGACCAGGGAAGAGGTCATTTCTTCTTTTTGATTGAGTTCTTATGTTCTTCAATGCGTGCACTTATTCTTCTGTTAGTTTGTCCAATGTATGTGGTAGGGCAGGCAGTGCAGGGATTTCGTATACTCCTTGGTTTTCTAATTCGATTTTGTCTTTGGGGTTTCTTAGGATGGTGGATATTTTTCTGTTTGTGCAGAATGCTGTTTTGATGTTGTGTTTTTGGAGGATCTTGCTAATTTTGTCTGTAGTGCCTTTTATATATGGGAGGAGGGCTTTGCCGTTTTCTTGTTCTCTGTCTTGGATTTTGGTTGGGGTTTCTTTTTTGGATTAGGTGGGTAATCTTCTTTCTTTGGAATCCATTGGCTGTAAGTACGTTGGTGAGAGTGTGTAGTTCGGTTTTTTGGTGTTGTTCATCGGCTAAGCATTTTGTTCTGGAGATGAGTGTCTTGGCTACGGAATTGATCTGTGCTGGGTGGTGGTGTGAGAGTGCATGTAGATAGCGGTTTGTATGTGTTTTCTTCTGGTAGATGGTGTGTCCTAGGGAGCCATTGGATCTTTTGTATACCAAGACATCTAGGAAAGGAAGTTGACTGTTGGCTTCTGTTTCCATGGTGAATTGTATTTTGGGGTGTAGGCTGTTGAGGTGTGTGAGGAAGTTGTTCAGTTTTTCTTTCCCGTGTGGCCAGATTATGAAGGTGTCATCTACGTATCTGAGCCAGAGTTTGGGTTTGTGGTCGTATTTTTCTAGAGCTTGTGTTTCAAAGTGTTCCATGTAGAGGTTTGCGATGACAGGTGAGAGGGGTGATCCCATGGGTGCTCCTTCTATTTGTTTGTATTTTTGTTCTTTGTAGGTGAAGTATGTATTGGATAGGCAGTGGTTGGTCAGATCTAGGATGTGCTTGGGGGGGTTGTATTTGTTTCGGATGGCTGTCAAGGCTTCTTTTATTGGCACTTGGGTGAAGAGGGATATGACATCGAAGCTTACTAGTAGGTCGTTAGGTTGTAAGTTTTGTTTCTTTATGATCTCGATGAACTGGAATGAGTTTCTTACGTGTGAGTTGATGGATTCTGCATAGGGTTGTAGTTGTTTGGCAAGAAATTTGGCCAGGTTTTGTAGAGGTGAGCCTATGGAGCTGACTATTGGTCTGAGTGGGGTTCCTTCTTTGTGTATCTTGGGGAGACCATAAAGCTTGGGACATCTGGATGATTTCTCTCTGGGTATGATTCGTTGCTGGATTTCTTCACTGATGGGGGAGGCTTTTATTTTGGATTTGGTAGTTTTTTCTAGGTAGGTGGTGGGGTCTGTCTTTAGGGGTTTGTATGCGGGGTCTTGGAGTAGGTTGGTTAACTTGGTTTGGTAGTCAGAAGTCACACTTCAACAGCAGAATAATCAGAGAAGCCATAGAGATAGAAAAACGCCCACACAGCATGAACAAACGAGATGACACCTCCCGCCTTCCAGCCATTTGGAAACCCGCCCTCATGAACAGACGAGTACCTAACATGAAGAAGGACACCAGACCCACACCCATGAGAGCCACACAAGATGCCACCACCACACTTCCATGTAGAAAACAGACTCACACCCACTCAGAAGATGAGACACGACCATGGACCAGAAGCTGCACTGCAGCTGCATCACTACCCACTTCAAACCCCTCCGAGCCATACATGAAGCAAACCGACACCCACTATGAAGATGCAGCACGACCACGAACTCGAGCCAAACAGCAAGATCACAGCTCACCAGCTCAAATCCCCCAGCAACTAAGACTAACCTGAGCACAACCAAGCCTCCACCTGAACAGAACACGCCTCCAACCAATCAGAACACGGCTAACCCCCAGCCAATCAGAACACAGCCAAACCCCTACCAATGAGAACACACCCCCACCCAATCAGAACACAGCCAAGCCCCCACCCAATCAAGTCCCACCCCACTGGCAGTTAAAGGAGGAAGCAGCTGCAATCTCCATTACTCTGAGAAGCACAGAGCCGGAGACAGAAGCCTGAAGATGATGAATGAGACTTCATCGAAACGTTGCCTAGATACTTGAATCTTACGCGGGAGAAACCCGAACAACCAAAGATCCACATACAAATACCTGAGATCCTCAGAACAAATATATATATATATATATATATATATATATATATATATATATATATATATATATATATATATATATATATTCATTCTTAAGTTTTCACGGGTACTTACATGTATGGTATTCAGCTTTGTTCGGGTATTTTCCCACGTCATTATAGTTGTGCTTTTATAGTTGCTACAACTTTAAAAGTACAACTATAATGACATGGGAAAATACCCGGACAAAGCTGAATATCATACACACACACACACACACACACACAAAGCCATCATAGCATCAGAGAGCAAACATCCAGTAGAAGAGCCATCTTCTGGAAGCTAGCCAAGGTTGGAACAAGTCTAACCTCAGATGGGAGGCTGTTCCAGAGGGCTGGGTGTCACCACCAAAAAGCAACGCTTTCAACCATCCTCCTCCTTGACGCTCCAAAGGTGTTCAGGAATCAATACCTTGTTCTCACATGATTGCAACATTTGGACCAACGTCATTAAGGAGATGCAGTCATGCACGTGGTTTGGTGCTAAGACATAATGCCTCCTGTATGTTAACTCTGGCACTTTAATTGTACTTGGAAGCCAACAGGTAACCAATTCAGGGCTTACAAAATAGGTGTCACGTATTCCCACTAATGGCTGCTAGGAAGCACTAGGAGTGTTGCAATCTGTATCAACTGAAGCTTCCAGATGGTTTTTCAAGGCAGACCCATGCAGAGTGCTTTGCAATAGTCATGGTAATGGTAATCTTGGTAATCACATGGTAATCTTGTGATGGTAAGCTGCCATCACAAGATTCCCTGAGCCCAGGAAAGGCCACAAATGGTGCACCAGTCAAAGTTAAGCAAAGCCTCCACCTGCTGTTCTAGAAGAAGCCACAATTCCTGCAGGGCTTCCAAATTGTGGATCTGCTCCTTTGGGGAGCAATGGCCTCCCGTCCACAATAATCACTGGGTCTCAAAGTGAATCCCAATGTATAAGAGCAGTTCTGTTGTGCTGGAGCTTAACGTCAATATCTACCTGTTTTCTTCCATCCAGGCACTGAGATAGTATTTCAGCGGGATGAATTATTGCTCCAGAGAAGTCTGATTTGCAAGATGCAGCTGGAAAACGAAGGCAACTTCCTTGCTGCTTAAGTTCAATTCCTGTGAAATATACACTAGATACAAGGTCAGGATTGAAAACCGGCCCCAAATTCCACATTCAGGATGCCAAGAGAATTGTGCCAAAGCTGAAGTTTATTTATTTATTTGTTTGCTTGTTTGTTTGTTTATTTGTATAAAAAGGAAGGATTGTATATACATTTGCTATTTCTCAGAATTTGGTGCACAGGATTCAAAACGCTCATCCAAACTAGCCCCTGCAAAAATAAATTCGAATAATTGCTTTGGTAGCGGTGCAAAGTTCCTGCTTGGATTAAATATAAGAAAACATGGGAAATGTGTTGCATAAACTGTCCTCATGATAATTTGAAAGGCCATCATTGTTTAGAGTGATTTATCCAGGCATCTTGTGATGCTTTATACCACTGTTCTCTATTCACAGGATCACATGAAATACATTGCAGGAAAGTGAGAGGGGAAAAGATAAAAGCCACAGCCTACTTGATCCTGTGTATTAGATAAGGAGGCGTAAAAGACAGAAATGAAAAGTAGCTGTATACAGAATACAAAGCTTTTAGATGCTTGAGATAGCTGCTGGATGTTTCCACGCAGCTTGTCCTACATTAACAAAAATGCTCCTTTACCAAAATAGTCACGTCCCAGAAGGCTTCGCAAAGCCTCTTTACTGCCCGTGGGAAGCTGGTGCCCTCCCCCCGCACCTTTGGGCGCCTGGATTCTCCCACTTGGCATATTTCCAGAACAAGTTTGCTTTGATTCCATACAGGTTGAGCAAGAAGTAGTTACTCCCTTCCTCCCTTCTGCCTATAGGGCAGCTGGCAACCAGTAAAAGTGGGTGGAATAGAGTTCAGCAACACTTACACAATTATACATGGGGCCTGCTTCCCGTCAGTCTGTACACAACCACCACATGCTCTGGTTTTATCATCTGCATGTTCTACACCTATCACACACGTACACATCTACAAATCTAGTTCAATCACCACCCTTGATTCCTCTCACCTAGTTCTCAGGTTACCACCTTGGAATCAAAACACTATATTCTATGTTTCTCTCTAGTGGGCTCCTTGGTTTCACAAAACAGCTTTAAATGAAAGAAGCTGAAAAAGGTAAGGAGCGGGGAGGAGAGCCCCTTCAATGTTTTCTTTACAGTTCTACCAATCAGGTATTTCCAGTAAGTGTGGTCTGTTAGCTGGCGATCATGGGAATTGGTATCTAATACATCTGTAAGACACCAGTTGGGGAAGAATTGCTTATACACTGCTTGATAAATATACGAAATGTTTTAGGACGGATTACTATTATCCCAATGGCATAACCAATATGCATTTTAGTCTATCCATTGGATGCCTGGTGAGTATTTTAAGGGAAACAGATCAGGAAAAATCCTAACAGAGCAAGGGAAATAAGACATAAGCATTACAGAAATGAGGTGAGGTGATACACCATTGGAACATAGCCCTGCAAGACTAAACTTACTCCAAAGAAACAGACTCAACAGAAGAAATGGAAACACTATACCACTGTATATGTTAATCTATTTTTCAGTCACATGTATAGGTCACTGTAATTCTAAAGGATTGTTGGTGATTCACAAAGATAAACAGAATAAATAGTTTGCAATTAAAATACACAGTTAAAAGAATCTGGAAATTAATTAATAAGCAAATTAATTGCATTAATTAATAATCAAAAAACACAAAATGTATCAATAACACCATTCGAATTGGTGTCTGGGACATGATATAATTATAAAGCCTTCTAGAAAAGCTGTTTTCAGGACAATAGTCAAAGTGGGTGCTAACTGGATGCTCATTGGGAGGCCATTCCAAAGTATTACCCATACTGTCAATGGTGGCCCCTCTCACCTCCCTAAAGAAGGGAACCACTACCTCTAATCTCTAACCTCTGCTAGATTGAACTGGCTTGGCTAGGCCAGTTCTAATGAGAGAAACACTCCTGCAGGTAACCTGGTACCAGTTACACAGAGAAAGCATACGCCAGCATGGAAAATGTGGGTAAGGATAAAAGGAAACAAAAAGAAAATAACATAATCCTAGGAATTATTGTAGCCTACCTAGATAGGCAAAATGTATGGATGAGTTGTTTCTGTGCCAAGTAACCACAGAAACAGACTCTTTTAAAAAGTCAAGCAATTGTGACAATTGGAGATTTCCATTATCTTGATATCCATTGGAATCTAACTCTGACAACCATAACAGAGTTCCAGCAAACCCTTGTCCTCTTGCTGACAATTTCATTTGTCAAAAGATAGAAGAAAGAAAAAGGAGATCCGAGGTCCTAGATCTAATCCTTCTAAAAAAGGGAAGGCATTGGAGAAGAAAGGTGACTCAAACCTCAAGGAGAAAGTCTATGACTATATTCTTCAGTTTGTGATATAAAGGAGAGAAGAAATAGAAAAGGATCAGACTTTTATGCCAAACTTCAGAAGTACAGATTTCAACCAACTAAGAGGATAAGTCAGATCTAGTGGCTTAAACTACAGTTCCATAAATGGAGAGCAAACCTTCTAGCAATGAAGATGTTACCTAGTTGGATAGTGAAACGTCTACAAGAAAGCAAACAAGCTCAGAGAGCACCAAGGACTCCACAGTTTTTGGATTTGTTGCAAATGTGTCATATCTGATCGGAAGAACACCATGGACAACATACTGTACTTTGACTGCAGCAGCACATTGATGGTAACTTCATTAATAAATCTGAAATATGGGCTACATTATTAGAAGCAATCAGGTAACAGGCTGAATGATCATAAGTCAGAATATATTACTCAATAAATGGCTCCGCGTGAAGTGGAAGAATAGGGTCGAGTAGAATACCACAGTGTTCCTGCACCATTCCACATTTTTTTTAAATTTATGACATGGCTGAAGGGGTTGAGGCGATGGTTATCGTTTGCAGAGAATATACTGTAAAATTGGGGGAAGGGACTAAAGTATTAGAACAGAAAAGCAAAATTCAGGAAGATCCAGACAAGCTTGAACAGTACTGTGAGCTGAAACAAGCAAGATGAAATTTAATAGCAAGGAATATAATGTCCTGTATGTGGCAAGGAAAAACGAAAAGCATAATATAAGACAGAGGAGATGTGGCCTGGCAGTAGTACATGTGAAAAGGTCCTGGGTGTTCTAGTATTACTGCTCACAAATTGAACATGATCCAAGAGTATGGTACAGCTGCTAGAAAGGCCAGTGGTATTTTGCAACATATTAATGGAAACTTACACATCAGATCATAGGATATAATTGTTCTACTCTATTTTGCCTTGGTGAGGCCCCACTTAGAATCCTGTGTCCGGTTCCAGTTAACGGAGTACAAAATGGGCATTAGCAAAGGACAGAGTTCAAGGGAAGGCAAGCAAGATGATGAGAAGACTGGAAATGATCCTATTGGGAATGTTTTTGGAACCTGAGTAAGTTTAGCCTATAGAAGAGAAGACTGAAGGGAGAGGAGTCACCAGGCTTCATATAATAAAGAGCTGTCATACAATGTAAGATATAATAAAGAGCTGTCATACAATGTAAGGACAAGACTTAGTTCTATGTCTTCCTGAAATAAAGTAGATTCAGATTAGATATTAAGAGGATTTTCTTGAGAATAACAAGGGGAATAAACTGCCTAATGAAATGGTACGGCCTCTTTCACTGGAAACAAGATCTGGATAAGCGGTTTCACAGATAATTCACCAAGCAGGAGATTAAATTAGATGACTTTTGAGATCTTTTTCAATTCGCTAATGATCTCATTTCACTATCCTTATGCTAAAATTTATCCTTGTCTCATTTAATTAAGGTATGTCAGTTGGGGGGATACCAGGAGTCAAAATAGAGTTAGAGCAGGTGTGTCAAACTCAAAGGGTGATTAGATCTGGCCTGCGGGGCTGCCCTGAAAACAGTGAAGAACCTGCCCATGGTGCCTCAGTGTCAGTGAAAACAGAGCTTGCGAGGGCTGCGCACAGCCCTCCTGAGCTCCATTTTTGCTGGCAGAGGCCATCGCAGTTGAAAACAGAGTTCAGGAGCCCATTTTTGCTGGCAAGAGCGTTTAGGCACCACAGGTGCTCTCTGACACGAGTGACATCATGCTGGCCACACACCCCAGCCCCTCCCCCCCGAGGTCAAACACAACCTTGATGCGTCCCTCAACGATATCGAGTTTGACACCCCTGAGATGATCCAGAGTCACTCAACTTTCAGTTTAAGGCAGAGCGGTGGGACTTTTGATGCTCCAGATCTTCATACATTACAATTTCATTTATCACGTTAGTCAAGATGGATGGAAATTGGCAGAATATTTAAGGGTCACAGATAAATGTGCCCATTTCAATCACATATAGCTGATTTTCCCAACTGAATGTCCTCTGGCATTCTAGCCCCAATGTATCAAGTTGGTGCTATATTGGGTATCTTATACTGTAGACATGCAGACATTACACGTCCCATTGGATCCAATTTCCTTTAGCTTTACTCATTAAAGGATCTGGGGGCAGGAGATTGTTTGCTGGATATATTGTGCTAGCTGTAATCTAGTCACTCACATTTTACCAGTCTGCTATGTTGGATAAATCTAGCCTTCAGGTTACTGACATTTCAATACGTCTTGCAACCCAGAATACTGCATTAATTGGTTTAGTTAAATATAGATATTCATGTGGTGTCATGTGAACACAGCAGTGAGTTATTTCCAATAGCTCTTAATCTGAGTTTTGCCTCAACAACTGTTAACTTTTCCTGCAAGGTCCATTGCAAACCACAATAATAACAAAATGACAAGTGTGCAATGACATCATCATGTAAGTGCTGTATTTTTGTATTTCTGTCCCCATCTCTGAGACAAGTATGTAAGCCACAAAATTATCATCATTATTCATATGATGCCCACTTGTTACCTCACAACATAGATGCCTTTCTTTTTATCAGTAACTAGAATAATTTATTGGGCACTTAAACATACATATATCATACATTTTACCTTTGTAGGGTAAGTAATATTATAAAAAGGCACCCAAAATAGTAAGGAGTAGCAAATAAAAGATACTGAAGGTAGAAGATAAAATAAAAGGAAATGTAACTACGTTTAGTTTATATGAATATCATTCTTTATATTTCTCCATATGTGTCTATGTTGCAAGTCATTATTGCTTTGACCATACCAATACTCTTGTGCATAGATTGTTATTTTTAAACTTCTCACCTCTTTCCTTCAAAGGATTTTATCAGCTCAATCTGATAACCATCTCAAAACCACAATTTTCTCAGACCTTCCCCATCCTCTCAATTACTTCTTTTTCATGACTTTTGCAATTTATTCCTAATTCATTCATTGAAAATGTTGAATTAAATACTGACTGAGATATTGATATCTTCAGCAATATTGAATATTCTGCAAATCGGTCAGGGTCTCGGCCAACAATAGTGCATTGTCTGCATAAAAAGTAACGTTTAATCCCAACCAACACACCTTTAATGGCATTACAATCATTCCTTACACTTACTTACTTGCTTATTTACTTACTCACAAATACTGTACATTAATCAAAAATAAATACTGTGGAAATCATGAAGAAACCTGGATCTGTTGCTTTTTTCCCCATCAGTATATTTAAGTCTGAATTATCTTCAGGGATTGAAAGTATTAGTCTTTGTGAATCAGACAGGGACCTTTCCTATCCGGAGTTGCAGATTTTGAAATGGAAATCTTTGGCAAAGTTTATTCTATGGTTGCAGCAAGACTCATCAAGACTCAAACAGCAATTTTCAATACAGAAACTCAGCCCTGAAATATATGAAGTAAGTTCAAGGAAACAGAAGAACCATTGAGAAGATACAGAATGGATACCCTCGCCACTACAGAGCCCTCACAACCAAAAGACAGAAGGCAGAAAAAAGGGAGGATGAATGGATAGAGATACCTAAAAATTAAGGACTATTGGCAATAATCACTGTTACGGATAATCCTATAATGGTAAGCATTAAATTAAGTAGCTCTTGAGAGGATTAGAAAAGTATTGATCGATGTATCCCTCAGCACATAAGTCCTTCTCTCTTCCAGCCAGTCCTTATACTATGCTTGTGTTGCTGAGTTGGTACGGGTGAAACCTAATTGAGAATCATGACTAATTTGTTCTTTGAATAACATCTCTGTACATCCCTCCAGAAGACACTGGTGGGAATAAGAAAGGCAAAACTGAATCATAGCTCCTGGACAGCCAGTTATATTGCACAGAAAAAGAAAAAGAAACAGATGTTTGCCAGGACTATGATTATAGCATGCTACACAAGAACAACATGGGACAAATGTGTTTTCCCAAACCCCCATCTCACTGGGACCACCCAGGGCCATGGAGGCTTCCCTCTCCTACTGCCAGTTGCCATGGATCCTGTAAATAATGACCTCAGTAATAAACCATGAGATAGACTGAGTTAAGGTTGAGAGGGGGACACACCGTTCTATGTGTATGAACCGGTACACATATGGCCTGTGTAAGGACTGGGGAGAAGAGAGGGCATGTCTTGCCATTCAAGAATCTATATGGAGAGACTGACTTATTTTTAGACTAACCGAACCGAGGCAGACATCCCAGATGGTAAAAGGGTATAAAGTGGGCAATGGCGAAAGCCTATCTTGCACCCCTAAGTTAGCATGCTAAGGATAGTGCCCTACAATGGTGGGATTCAAATTGTTTTACTACCGGTTCTGTGAGTGTGGCTTGGTGGGCGTGGCATGGCTTGGTGGGCATCGATGGCTTGGTGGGCGTGGCAGGGGAAGGATACTGTACAATCTCCATTTCCTCCCCACTCCTGGGGGAAGGATACTGTAAAATCCCTCCCCACCCCACTAACCTGCTTTCCAGTTCTGTTCTCCTGTGCAGGGTAACAAAAGAAGACCCAGCCAATCAGCTGGGACTTGGGTGGCAGAGAATAGATGGGGGCGGGGCCAGTGCCAGTCAGAGATGGTATTTGCCGGTTCTCCGAGCTACTCAAAATTTCCGCTACCAGTTCTCCAGAACTGGTCAGAACCTGCTGAATACCACCTCTGGTGCCCTCCCAAAAACAAACCAAGATTTAATAATCAGACAGACAGCTTTTGATAACAGAGATAATATGCATGGAGAGCTCTTGCCTTTCCAATCAAGGAGCAAAATAACTTAGCAGAGATCCTACCAACCTCTGGCAATTTTACACTAGCTAATTAAGCAAATGCAAGTCCTTCATAATAGAAGAGGCAAGTCATAGACATTCTGTCTATTCTGCCCCAAAGTCAGCAAGCAGAGAGCAGCGCTGGGAGAAGATCCACCCTTGGGTCACACACCCCCGCCCCCCCAAAAAAAGGAAGAAGAAGAACTGCAGGATGGGACAGGACTTTTCTAGCTATGCTTACATAGTGGAAAGGTTTAGAGTCTTTCCAAAATAGAAAGTATTGTCATTTTACAGAAAATGAAATACCCATAGGAATGGTATGCTCCACCTGAAAGAATACAGTACAGGCCGTCCTCGACTTATGACCACAGTTGAGCCCAAAATGTCTGTTGTTAAGCAAGACATTTGTGATGAGTTTTGACCCATTTTACAAACTTTCTTGCCATAGTTTTTAAGTGCAGTTGATCACTGCAGTTGCTAAGTTAGTGACCCGGTTGTTAAGTGAACCTGGCTTCCCCATTGGCTTTGCAAAAGGTGACCACATGATCTTGGGACACAGCAGCAGTCATAAGTATGAACCAGTTGCCAAGCATTCGAATTTTGATCACTTGATGATGGGGATGCTACCAAGGTTGTAATGTGAGAAATTGTCATTTTCAGTGCTATTGTAACTTTGAACGATCACTAAATGAACTGTTATAAGTCAAGGACTACCTGTACTTTAAATAAACCTAAGGGGAAAAAGAGGCATAAATTTAGTAGTAATTGCCAACTTTATATTTCTCACATGATTGTTACTGCACTTAAGTAATTTCTAATTAATTCTATGCAACCCTAAAGTTTCCATCTGTTACTTCTTGTCTTGTCCTCAGGTTCTTTGGAGAATAGATACCTGAGGGCAAGACAATAAACTAATCAATTAATTAATCAGTCAATCAGTGGAATGGTTTATTGACCTCTATTACAAAGCCATTCCATGGTAAAGGTAAAAAGAAAGAGGACATTGAAATTACCATTATAATAGCATTTGAGCAAGCATGCAGAACATCCAACCTTTCCACAAATATAGTGAGATGCATTATACTTATGTTTAAAGTATATCATTATTTCTGAAGTTGTTTCTGTACCAATCAATTAACATATGTAATTTTGATGCAAATATGCTTTGCCTTTTCTCCTCTTTGGGGGCAACATGTTTTCTCTTTTAGTAATGTAAAACTGGACATGCTACTCTTAGAGGTGTGGTTGTGAGGTGAAGAAAGAGACTTGCGATATTCATTACGAGCGATGATATCACAAGGTTACTCAGTAGGTCCCATGATCCTTACACATACATATTCCCGTAAAAGGGTTTTCACTAACTGGTAAAGGAATGAGTTTTTGTACTACAAAATACTGTATACTGGTTGCAGAAATAATTTTTAGAACATAGGAACAACAAAATATACTCAAATATTCATTCAGTAGATTATGTGATCTTAATGTGTTTCGTGCATTCAAGAGCTCTTCGCCCAAGGGGGAAAAATAACACGATCACTTACAAATTTCAGCACAGAATACTTTCTGACAACTAGTGTCAGTTGCAGTGATTTTTTTTTTAAATGCCCTATTCTTGTAATAAAAGAAGAAAAGAACCCAGGGAACCGCCTCAGTAAGAGAGGCACAATAATCTGCATAGTGCCAAAACATATTCACACACATTCATGTCTTGTTCGTTTGGAAAAATGTCTTCACAGCACCCCTCTCCATATCTACAATAATAAAACTATGAGTGAACCAATGGCTGGGAAGAGGGAGGTCTTGTCCTGACACTGACTAGGATCTGGCTCTCATTGATTTGCTGTTATTGAAGCAAGTAAGAGTGGATGCTGCGGTCGGGAACTCAGAAGCTCCCCTCAGGCATTTCCTGGAACAGGCATTGCTCATACGGCCTTCAGTTTCAGAAACTGCACACAAACACTTTTGCCTCAGATCTGGAATAACTCCCTTGCTTTTGCATAAATAGGTGGACGTGCATTTCTATAATCTTTGTGGTGTTTTTCTTTGGAAGAAGCTCTGAATGATTGTTTGTCACACCGTTAATTACACAGAAGACTCCTCTAGGGACATTTCCCCACTTTTCACTTCTACCGTCTTCATAGCATTATCCAGCCATCACTTAAGTGATAGCTTGTTGCTTTGATTATTTATTTAAGCACAACCAAGACTTTTAGTGTCTTCTGGGCACTATACATTGCTATCAAGGAAATATTCCAAAGGGGCATAACCATTTATCTCTAAATCCAGTTTCGTTCAAGATTTTCATAGGTTATCACAGTATGAATTATTTTTAAAAATATTTCTGATGTCATGGAGTCATTCTTGTTACCCCATCTGTTTTGTCCGCCTAACTCAGAATAAGCTGGTGCCCAATATCAGCGCAGAAGGTTGACTCTCAGAAACATTAACTGGGAAACATTCAAAGAGTTTAATAGGTGCTTAGCTTTTGCTTACATTCCTAAGAGTCTAAATTCCTAAGTGCAGCCTTAGTAATGTTTGTTTGGCATATTTATAGGCCACCCAACTCAAAATCACTCTGGGCAGCACACTTATTGCATAAGGTTTTCCCCACCATCACCATCACTTTGTGGTATACCCTCCAGAATCATAGCCAGATCCATCTTAAAGTCCTGATTTTATCTTTAAAGCCTTATAAGAATTAGGATCACATTCTTTAAATGTCTCCTTATGAGCCTAACCTTCAAATCAGTTAGTCAAGAAATCAGGCTTCCTTGGTGGTAGTCCAGAAACCCCTTCATGTTAATTTGGGTCTTAGGTTGTGCAACTCTTTAAGCAACTAAAACCTCTTTCTTCACCTCTATTAGATTGGGATTATTTAAAAAAAAAAACTGAGAGTTCCTGCCCTTTGTGAGGTTCATGGAATCTGCACAAGACAGCAGATCTTTTCTGGTGGTTCATGCACTATGGAACATACATCTCCTGGAGGCTTAAAGGGTTCCTTATTTTCAGGAAGAACATTACAACCTTCCTATTCCTATTTCTATTTGGCTCCATTTGACTGGGCACCTCTCTCTATTAATTTACAGTTTTTGTTAGGTTGCACTGGTTCTCTTTGTATGACTTTTGTTCTTTTTCTTTCTTTCTTGTACACTCTCCACAGTCAAATGATTGGGATGGTTTATAAATGTTGTAAAACCAACCAACCAACCAATAATATACTTCACAAAGTAGTCTGTATCCCAAAGGCTACCATATTGTTCCAGACAGGGGTGGGATACGACAGGGTTAACTATCGGTTTGGGATTTATGAGCTTCCCTGCATGCTGTAAGCCATGCGCCTATAAATCATCATCAGCATGCTGTGTGCAGAGATGCAGCCTTTGAAACAGCCCTCTTTTCCTGCTTTTTTAACTGCAGCTGTGCCTCATTCGGCAGCTGAAGTTGAAAAATCAGGAAATAAAGATCAGGTAAGAGCCCGGGTGGGCAGGTGGGCAAACACATCAGCAGACATAGAACCGGTTCTATGTCTGTTGGTCTTCAGAGCTACCGGTTCTACAAAGGTGGACAGAACCGGTAGAAACCCACCCCTGGTTGCAGCCTTCCTAGCTCTTGCTTCTACAAAGATGTGTGAATAGATAGGTTTAAAATACCAATTTGGTAAACACTGAATTAAGTAGATAGTTCAATCTGCTTAGGCCAGGTAAAATAAAACAAAAAATTTTTATCAATATATTTTACCAATAAAGGAGACAGGGGAAGTGGATTTTTTTTGTTCATAAATCAAAATGTTAAGACTACATATTTTAGAAGCCTTCATGTTCCAGAATTAAAGTTCCACATCTTGGAGCCTGGTGACTTGGTGCTAAGATAACTTTTCTTCTTCCCAGTCCATTGCCTCTCTCACTATCGTATTAACCATGGTCAATTGAACAGGGGTCCTAGCAAAGACGGCTAGGATCACATTGGTATTTGTAGGAGGTCAGGTATTCTTCTCCCTAGGGATAAATTTTGTTCCCTGTCCATGAACCAACCCCTGGCTGGGCCCCAGGACATAGTCATGACTCACCTTTTGCCATCTGGTTCCTGCATGCTTGGGAGCATAAATGTATGATCAATCAGCTCGGCCACAACCCCACCCTCCCATTTTGTACATATTTCCTGGAAGTGAGTTAAAGTCACCCTTTCCAGTTTTGGAGGAGGGTGGGAAATGAATCATTGTCTTGTTGCATGGATTCCATCCATAATATCTGCTTTAAGGAAGAGTTAAAGGATTTCAAAATAACTCAAAATTAACACCATTGCCAGCTTTTGACAAGGCACAAGACTATGGTCTAGAGAAAGGCTATAGTGAGGCATGGCCCAAAGAAAAAGCTCCGCTCCTTTGAGGTTGACAGCAAAACCCCTAAGCATTCAGAAATTCAAGCAAGACCATTCATGAGGGAGATTGTATCACTGTAGATTCCTCAGTTGAAGCACACATCTAAAACAAGAATTAAAAATACATGCAAAATAAGCAGAGGTGGTATTCAGCAGGTTCTGACCAGTTCTGGAGAACCTGTAGTGGAAATATTGAGTAGTTCGGAGAACCAGTAGGGAAAATTTGAGTAGTTCGGAATACTACCTCTGACTGTCATCGTCCCCACAATCTATTCTCTGACTCCCAAGTCCCAGCTGGGTCTTCTTTTGTTGCCCTGTACTGGAGAACGGAGCTGGAAAACAGGTTAGTGGGGTGGGGAGAGAATGGAGATTTTGCAGTATATCCTTCCCCTGCCATGTCCACCAAGCCACGCCACACCCACCAAGCCAATGCCCACAGAACTGGTAGTAAAAAAATTTGAATCCCACCACTGATAATAATAATTTAAGACTTAAGTCAGAAGGAGTGCCTAGAATAAATTACATTTATACACAAAATGTACATATGCCTTTGAGTTTCGTTTGGCAGAAAAGTAGAAGGTAAATATTTAAAATAAATATAGATTCAGCATATATGCTGAACAAAAAAGAAAGAAATATTTGACATTTTAGAAATTATTAACCCATGGGAATATGCGGGGAGACTAATGACAGTGAACCCAGGGTTAAGATCTCAAATGGTATACAAAGAATAAATATCCTTAACAGACAAGCACAAAATGTATGTTTGTGTGAAAAAGTGAAAAAGAAAATGTTGAAGGCTGAAAATTGTGATTACAGATACTTAGCACAAGAATAGGAATTAGGATTAACATCAGTTGTTATCTCTGAAAACATCTGTTTTATGTCAAAAAAATCAGAAGAATATATTCTGGTACCACCTTTTCCGACAAATATATTTTATCAAAAGCCATAAATTTTTCATAAGCTGCAGTTCATTTCCCCAGATACACCATTTCCAAAAGGAACACATCTGGAATATGCAAAATACAAATCTTCAAACACAATCAGGAGTGAATTTCAATAGTGAAATAACCTGTCCATTATTCTCAGCCCCGCATTGGAATTAGTGGGAAATATCTCACTTGTATAGGCTGGTGACCTGAAACCATGGATAAAACAAGTGCTACAGCCACAAACTTACATATATATTCTATGCTCATTTAGGGTGTCTGATCATACCACTTATTGAAAGCGCAGAACTGGGACTGAAATAAGCAAACTTGTTTCTGACTTTCCTCTACCTAAATCTGATTAAAAAGAATTCTGTATGTCTCTAGAAATAATATTTTCCTCACCACTTACATCCATGAGCAGAAAGAATATGCATTTGTTTCTATTTGCAACTGGTCAGAAAGGCCCTGCTCTTGAGCTTTTTTGCAAAAATGGGAGATATATAATGTATATGTAGGAAATAAAGAAACAGGAGTCCTTTGAGATGTTGTATGACCTGATTATGATATGCTGGAGACAGATTTCTTCAAATAAAACTCGTACAATAATCCTGAAAGGGCTTCTCTGTCTTTTGGTCTGGGTGACAATTGTTGGGAAGAAGAAATCAAGTTGAGGCTCAGAAACAGGCCTTAGCATGGGGTTGTCTAACTTCTAGGACTTCAACTCTCCAGATTCACTAGCCAGCATCACTGGCTTGGGAATTCTGGGAGTTGAAGTCCACAGGTCTTAAAGTGAGGTTGGACACCCCTCTGCTTTAGAGAAATTCTCAGCTCTAAGCAGGAGCAGGGAATGTTAATTAAAATCTTATCATAAGGTGCCAGTTCCACTACAGAACACTATGTCTGTGTCCTATTTAGTTTTGCAAACATACTTACTTTTTGGACTGTTTACTTGTGCATTTTTTCTGCTGTAAAAAGAAAAAGAAATTTGCTCTTTTATTTGCAATTTTGCTCTTCTCCCACTGTTTTCATCTTTTTACTGACAGATGTTTTGAGCTTAATACCAGCATAATAGGTTGAAATTCCCTTTCCTTCCAGGAAAAATTGCACTTAATACGTGACAAACTGAATTTGTAACAGCTATTGTAATCAATTTTTTTTTAAAAAAATGAAGCTGCAAACACTTAGCATCTTCTATATGTCTTTGGTACCATCTAGTAGTCATTTGGACTTTTACATCTGGTGGTCTTAGTGTTGTGCATTTCACCACCACAGAGACTCTGTCAAGAGAAGTACAAACAAAATCAGAAAAACTACTCAAGATTGATTGATATAGTTGTCCTGACTTAGCCTCCTGGAACCACCACAAAAGGCTGATTCCTAGGAAATACAGCGGATAAGATCAAAAGCCACACAGCCTTTACCTGGTCACATACCAAAAAGTTGAGATGGCCAAGAAAAAGAAGTAGCTCACAGTTGAAGAAAAAAATTAAACTTGCTGAAATTAAATCACACCATTATTAAACTAATTAAATATAGGTAATATGATTTTCTTCCCATGCAACTAATAAAAATAATTAAGATAATTCAATTTACTCCAAATATAGCAAATAATTTTTCTGTTCTGTCATATTAAAAATTATAGTTCATCAGCAAAGTTTAGATGGATTAAGGCCTTGAGGGTTTGTCCTGAGACTGGCAGGAGGTGGGGTGAAGGTGCAGGCCTGCAGCTGTGGTACCACAAAAGGTGTTACCTCAAATGGAAATAGTAAGATTAAGTTTGAACATCTCTAGATGTTTGGAGCCAACTTCCAGACTTCCTTTTCATTGTCTGTTCTGGCTGGGACTGTTGTGAGTTGAATAAAAGATAATCAGGTGGCTAATCCCTAATTTAGAAGTACTACGCTCAGAATCGACATACTTCCCCAAACTAGGTAGTCTTTTCTGTGGGACGCACACCTGGCTGTGTCAGTGCTCAGTTCCAACAAACAAACAAAAATCCATGGTTATCACTTTCTGTTCTCCTTTTGCAAGAAATTCCTCCTTTGTGAGAAATCCCCGGTTTCTTTCTGACAAAGGAAAAGAGAAGGATCAAAACTGTCTACAAAAAAAGTAGATAGTGACAACATAGTGAAAATGATTGCTTGGTTCAGGATTCCCACAAATTGCTATGTCTCTACTCCCAACATATTGTGCAGAAAACACTTGCCTAACAAGTTCTTTGAAACATCAAAACAACCCAAATACTTAATATTCTTCATTCCTTCATAATTGGGTAATAGAATGAGGCAAAACATACACATTTATGCTAATACACTTTGTGCTCCCAATATATTACCTTATCTTTAAATTCACTAAAATAAACAAATTAACCATTAAAACTCCATCCCCCTCTTTTTTGGAGAAAAGCCAACCCAACCATATCCAAGTCAATTTTACTCATGGTGCCACAGATGAACCAATTGGCTTACTCAAAAAGACACAGCCCCTTCCAATTGTTGATTTGAACTCTGAGTTCCACTATTTCAGCATGGTCATCTCATGTTTATTTGATTGCTCTGTTTATCACTTTCAGAATTATATTAAGCAGGGGTCTCCAACTGTGGCAACTTTAAGACTTGTGGACGTCAACTCCCAGAGTTCCTCAGCCAAAGCTCCAAAGCTGGCTGAGGAACTCTGGGAGTTGGTCCACAAGTCTTAAAAGTTGCCAAGGTTGGAGAGCCCTGATATAAAGAGACAGATTCCTCTGTATGGAAACGTATGTAGTCATTGCTTGTTCCACAGGCCCTTTCTAAGGCCAAGCCAAGACCTTGGTTTCTATTTTTCTATTGAACCTGTACACCATATAGCACTTTTATGGATTTCCATTAGGCAGAGTTTTCCATTTGTTCCTTGATTTTACTGTATTCAAAGGCAGAACACAGTTTTACCATCTTAACGATTTTGTACTTGTCGTTTCTCCCTGAATAAATTATACAAAGGCTACTACATGCCATAGCAAAGTAAGAATGACAATGAACGACAGTGTAACTTCTATACACATATGCACACATACCTTTGCTACATTTTGACTGCACCGGACTATTTGAAGCATGGAGTGGGGAATTGCTATGGTGTTTTTTTTTTCTCCTTAACATCAAATTCGAAGAGACCCGGCCCATTATTCAGGGCAGGGTCTGCTAAAACATTTTGGACAGATGGCGATCCAATCTCTGTTTGAAGTCAACCAGTTCTACAGGTTGGAATAGCTCTTACATCAAGAAGTTTCACTTAATACCTATTTTCAATTTAAATCCCTGCAGATCAACACTTTCTGGTCCCACCCTCTGGGACAAGAGAGGAAATATTATTCCCTCCTATTTAGATATCTAAAGATATCTCAGGGTTTTTTTTGTGTGTGAGCTAAACGTATTACAGAGTTCTTCAACTGTTCTTCATAGGACTTAATTTACAGTCCCCTCACCATCCTGGTAGCCCTTTTTTGAACTAAGCCAGATCTGTCAATGCATGGAGCTTCCCCTAAAGCAGAATAGAGGAAAACCATTATTTCCCATGAATTGGACTCCCTTGCTCCCATAAACACATTCCAAAACAGCAGCTGTCATTTTAAGCAGCTGCATCACGTTGGCTCATGTTCAACTGATGAGCCAGTAAAACAGAGAGGTCTTTTTGTATGTAGTAGTACCCATCCAGATCTCTCCCATACTATTTTTTGTCCCTTTTGTTTTCTTCTTGTTAAATTCTGCCTGGCTTGTTTCAGCCCTTTGTTTCAAACCTATTTATCTCCATTGGAGCTTTTCTTTCTCTTCCCTTCTTGTAAAGTTATAGTCACTCCTCCTATTTTGTATCCTCTTCAAATTTAATAATCAAACCCTTAATCCCTTCAGTCAGATCATTAATAAAAAATGGTGAACAGCACAGGCCCCAGGACAAAAACTAGTGATATTCCATTTAACACTATTCTTTTAGCTGATGTGGAGCTATCGATGAATTATCTCTGGGTGTGATCATTCACATCTAGCCCATATTTTACCTTTTTTTTTTAACTGAATGAAAAAACGTTGTCTAACATGTTACTGAATTCAAGATTACACCAAGTTCATGGCATTCCCCTGATAAATTATACTAATAACTCTTGTCAAAGAAAAGATGTTTCTAAGACATTCATTCTACAATTCTTAATTGTTACATTCTTATCTATGTACTAACTGATATAGTGTTTAATTATTTGCCCGATACTCTTTCTCAGTGTAGCTGACAGACAGACAGACTTGTCATTTCCCAAGTCTTCTTTCTTCCTAATTTTAAGGACAGGGAAATTTAGCCATTTCAAGTCTTCTGAGATTTTATTTTTGTTTTTTACAAATAACTCAAGGAAGTGAACATATCCAACACACCTTCCTCCTAGTTTCCCCAGAACAATAACCCTGTGAGGTGGGTTGGGCTGAGAGAGAATAACAGCTGGCTTTCATGGCTAAGAGGGGACTTGAACTCACAGTCTCCCATTTTCTAGCCTGGAGCGTTAACCATAGACCAAACCAGCTCTCTCTTGGAATTCTCCAAGACTGTTGCAGTTCGGTGATCTCTTCCTGCTGTTCCTTCACTACTGTAGGATGTAGGATTCATTTGGCCTTGGAGATTTGAACTTATTAAATTAGCTAGGTGTTTACACTTTGTCCTTGTTAAGCTATAATTCCTTCCTACTAATGTCAAAATGTTGGCCAGCTAGGGCTTTGTTTCCCATATTGGAGATGACAAGACATAAAATACAAGATATTATACTTACCATCATTCCTTTCTCCTCACAGTGTACCTAGAGCTTTTTTCCTTTGTTTCTGACATATTCCCCCACCACACACAATTCCCCTCCCCCCACCGACCTTGTGGTATGACTTGCAAGCCTCAGCACATTCCCACTTTAGCCTTCCCAACACATATCCTACAGCTTTTGACAATTGCTTGGAATGTTTTTACTATTGTTGTTGTTGTTGTTGTTGTTGTTATTATTATTATTATTATTATTATTATTATTATTATTATTATTATTATTGAATGCCCATCGTTCCATTTCTTATGCACATTTTTTTTCTTTTCAGCATTTTAGAAAGCTCTGGGTACATCCACACTGGTCCCTTTGGCTGTCTCTCATCTTTTCTATGGTAGGAATTGCATGTGATTGGGGCATCAGTATCTCTTCCATCCTTCCCAGATCTCTTTCATCTCCTTTATTTCCAGTCATTGGACCTGATTATCTGCTGCTTGAGTTCACAAAAACTCACTCTTCTGCAACCTAGCACATAAGTCTGTTTCTTTTCTATTCTTCTTTGATTAACCCTGTTACTAAAAAAGAAAGCAATGTAGAAACAAAAAAAGCAAATGCTTTCTTTCTCTCTACTGCTTCTTTTTAATCAGAGGATCACAGGAAGCTCACATATTGATGAAAGCATCCTCCATTATATGTACAAGACGCATCCGCGTCTCCAGTGCTTTCATTTCCAGTCCTTCCAAAGCAAGTGCAAACTGACCTGCAATCATTTCCAATGCTGCCAACCTTGAAATGCAGCAAACATGTTGAGATGTCCAAGCCAGTCAATGCTCCTTCGAGCTCATCAATTGGGGGTGGGGTGGGGGGAAACAGAATCATTTAATCAGTGACCTAACCTTGTACCCTGCCTCCCGTACTAGCTAAATAAATAGCTCCTAACAATACACTCATGTTACTAGGAAATATTACTATCATACAAGTAGTCTTCAATTTATGATAACCTGCTTAGCGACCACTCAGTTACTACGGACCCTCCAAAAGGTATTTGCAACTCGGTTCTAAAGTTCCAGTGGCTGCTCTCTGCCCCAGGGTCATGTTACATTTCGGGTGGTAGGGCACGGGTCCACATTTAAGCTGTTTGCAGTGTCCTGCAGTCATGTAACTGTGATTTATATTTTTGCTGAAAACTGATGTTTATTTCCACACAGCAAACAATGGGTTCATTTAACACTGTGGCAGTTGCTTAACAACTGTGGTGGTAGTTTAGCCCCATGGTATTCGCTTAATGCTCGCCACAAGAAATGGTCATAAAGTCAGGTTGATCACATGATGATCTGCTTTACAACTGTCACAACCATAATGGGCAAGTTCTATTAGGGATGTAAGTCAAGGATTATCTGTGCTAGGTTGTTTATGAAAGCAACTGAAGCTGTTAACATTAATAGCATTTTATACAGTTGCAGTAGAACCTTTTCCCACTGTCCTTATACATGGTTCTGTGCTATCTGTTATAGTGGCTGGAGTGAGAGAGAAGATCTTCTAAGTAATGAAGGAAAATGATAATATTTCCAATTTAAAATACTGGCAACATTGCTCTGGGCTGACAAGGGTTCTAATTGTCTGTGTACATGCTTTGGTTTCTTCCGGAGGATTTTGTGCCTTTCTTGAGCCATGCAGAAGAGGCCCACAGAGGCCAGATTTCCTGCCAAAGTGGGTCATTCCCAAATATCAACAATGGGAAAGAATATGCCAATTTTACTCCAGTTTCAAGGGGAGAAAATGCAGCTACTGCATTTTTTTAGGATCAGAAGGGGAAATGGTCGAAAAACTCCCACTTTTCATTTACCAAACAGTAATCTTGGATTAGTGACTTAGTAGAGGACAGATAGTGTGCACCTGTACAGACACATACTTTAGGGAAAATGAAAAAATCCCCTTCCTTGACAGGTGTGTGCCATTCTGCTTCTAAGAAAATAAAGTTCTCTCTTGTGTCAACAAAGTGAAAAAAAGAGACTGGAAAACGAAATTTTCTAGAATCACTTTGACTCTGAATTCCCCTCCGGTGCAGAAATTAAAGGTCTAGCTATGATCTGTGAAGTAGACAATCTGTGGCTGACAAATACAGTAAAGTGAAACAGCAAATGAAGAAATAGGATGTGAGGAACAGGGAAGAGGGACAATTTATAGAACAGGGTAACAAAAATCCAGATTCATCAGGTTTACAGATCATTCTGTGAGATTTTCAGTGCACAAATTATAATTACTTCTTAGGGATGATACACTTAACTTTCCACACATTCAGATCTTTCTTTCTTTCTTTCCTGCCTCAAGTTGAAATATCCACCCACCTTCTTTCTCCTATTTTCCTCACAATACTTGTAACAAAGTGAGCTGGGCAGAGTGCCCCAAAATGACCCAAATGAGTCATTTGGCAGGATTAGAATTCCCTGTCTCCCACTTTTTAGTCTGGTACCTTAACCACTCAACCAAACTGGCTTTCTTATATTTAGGCATTCATCCTTGTATGGTTAGGAGCTGGAATAAGGAACCTTACAATTCAGTTCTTCTTTGGATTCAATTCATGAATTATTTGTCCCTGCTGAATTTTGGCTAGTAACAGAATTGAGAAACCTCTGGATCAGTTTCAATACCTGCGCTTAATGCTACAAAATATATACAGGTAGTCTTCAACTAGAAACCATTCGTTTAGCAATGGTTCAGAGTTAAAACAGCACTGAACAAAGTGACTTATGACCAGTCCTACAACTTCTGTAGCATCCCCATGGTTGTATAATCCAAATTCGGGGCAGTTGGCAACCAGCATGTATTTATAATAGCTGAAGCACCCTGAAATCATGTGATCACCCTTTGCAACTTGCTCAGTCAGCTTCTGACAAGCAAAATCAATGGAAGAAGCCAAATACACTCATTGATCACAAGGGTTCCCTTGACAACTGTAGCAAGAAAGATCATAAGAATGGGTGGAATTTGCTCAAAGAATTAACACTAGGAAAATGCAATAATGAATTTTTGATATATTTTCTGTCAACTTTGTATTAGTATTTTTAAATCATGGGACAATGAAGAATTTTCAATATGAATAGACAATGGGACAATGAAGAATTTTCAATATGAATAGAAAGTCTTAGAATTGTTCAGTTCCTAAATTTTCAAGCCTTTTTCTCCACTTTGATGATAATGAAGTTTGAAATTAACATTGAGACATTAGTACTGTTGTATCTATTTACACATTCTTTTTGTTAATTCATTTAGCACAATAAAATTGTAAGAAAATGCCTGTCTTGTCTCTCAAGAGGCAAATTTCTCAGTGATGACAACCAAATCAGCAAATGCAAAGGCGACACATATTAAACAAAATATCCAGCAACCTACAATTTAATACACTCTAATTAGTTTTTAGAAGTAGCTATTAGAATTTCATTATTTTGTAAAGAACATGTAAGCTCTCTTTTGTTAAGGAGAATATGAGACACTCATTGCTTCCAGACACATGTCTAGACATCAGTAAGTAAAATATTACCAATCTGCACCTTGTGGGGAATGACATTGCAATCTTCAAGGAAACAAGAAGCCATCTTACTAATGTATGATCTTATTAATTGTATGAAAAGATATGCCTTAGTCAGCCCACCTTCACCAATGGAAAAAACTTTGCTTTTCTCATGTGTCAATTCCACAGAAATGATAATTTTGCATGATCATAAGGATCAAGTCAGTATAGATATGCTGTTGCACTCCATGTCTCTCTAGCAGCTAATATAGGGTAGTCTTCGACTTGTGACAATTGAGCCCAGTATTTCTGTTGCTAAAGCAAGACAGTTGTTAAATGAATTTTGACCCATTTTACAACTTTTTTGCCATAGTTGTTAAGTGAATCACTGCAGTTGTTAAGTTAGTAACACAATTGTTAAGGAAACCTGGTTTCCCCACTGACTTTGTTTGTCAGAAGGTTGCAGAAGGTGATAACATGAAGTCAGGTCACGGCAAACATCATATATATAAGTCAGTTGCCAAACATCTGAACTGTGATCACGTAATTGTGGGGATGCTGCATAGTCATAAATAAGTGTAAAAATCGGTCGTAAGTCAGTGTTTTCAGTGCCACTGTAATTTCAAACAGTCACTAAATGAACTGTTTTAAGCTGAGGACTACCTGTAGTAGGAAGGAAAAGTGTTCAGTTTTCAAGGCAATTGAACTCTAATGTACAGCAGCAAAGAACTGCCAAATATTCTGATTCCAAGAGAGCAAATTTCCAGTATGCATATGCTTAGCCCAAGAAATGCCCTTCCTTAACCAATATGACTTATGATAGAAAGTTACACTAGGGCAGGGGTAGGGAACCTGCACTAGGGGAATTGAAACCAGCTAAACTGAAAACTGAAGCTACTAAGTGGAAAAACCAGGGGGAGAATTTCCCCAAACAATGTAAGGCATCGCTGAAAATATGTTTCTCGAGGAATGTTAAAGGTACTATATCTTGTCTATGGCAAAATATTAATTTTTAAATCATCCATTTCGATCAAATTATTCCAAGAGTCACATATGCAATATATATCTTGTCAATGTTGGCTGATATTTCTAATAACAAAGGATTCAATTTTTCATTTAATCATCTGATTAAAAAATACTTTAGATAGAACTGCACCCAAGATAAGTTATTTCCCAGGACACCATCAACCAGAAAGTACCCAGAAATTCAAAGGGATCAGTTCAGATTCCGGTCAGTGTGTATGTTGTATATATGTGTGTGCACACAATATCTAAAAACAGCTCCAAAACAGTTTGTGATTGAATTAAAGAAGATCTAGCATATCTTTCAATATTTTAGGATTAGAAATAGGAGCGGGCTTGTGTCAATGGGTGCTTCAACATGCTTTTTCTTTCTCTGCAGTTGAGGGAAGACATCCAACCAACCAAACATCTTTAATTTAGCAGAGACTGGTACAATGGGGCTACTGTTTCTCTAAGCAAAAGTGCTATCTTTTCTTAAATTAAAAGTCAGGTGCTTGTTATGGCCTGTAACCTGTAACTGATTACAGGTTTTTTTATATTTTTTGATTCCTGGTGACTGCCTTAATTAATTTCTACAGTTTTCTTGGCAAGATTTCAGAAGTGGTTGGCCATTGCCCATTACCTAGAATTGAGACAGAGGTACTGCCCCAAAGTCACTTGGCTGGCTTTCTGCCAAGACCAGACTAGAACTCACAGTCTCCAGGTTTCTACCCTGATGCCTTAACCACTACACCAAACTCACTCTTACAGACTTTTAGATGTGTGTGTGTGTGTATGTGTATTACATGCAGTAATCTACGTGAAATTATGGTATTTGATTTTAAGAGCTATGGTGGTGCAGTAGTTAGAATGCAATATCGCAGACTAATTCTACTGACTGCCGACTGCCAGCAGTTCGAGTCCCACCGGTTGACTCAGCTTTCCATCCTTCCAAGATTGGTAAAATGAGGACCCAGATTGTTGGGGGGCAATAGGCTGACTCTATAAACTGCTTAAAGAGGGCTGTAAAGCACTGTGATGCAGTATATAAGTAAGTGCTATTGCTATTTATCCAGTTTTTTCAAATATAGATTAATGATTGCTAATTGCCTATTTATTAGATTTATATCCAACCTTTATTTTTGTACAATTCTACAGAATGACCCACATTCTGTTTCCCCCTCAACATCCTTGTGAGATGGATTTGGCTAAGAGAAAGTGACTGGCCCAAAGGCAATCAGCTGTGTTTTATATCGAAGGGAGGACTTGAACTCATGGTCTCCAGTTTCTAGTTCACCTCTTAACCTCTACTCCTAACTCTTGATTACACTGACATCTGAAATTCCCAAATCTGACTAGTATATATTTCCTATATCCTTTCAATTAGTCCTTCTTGCACTAAAGTTTTACTAAGTCAAGAAAGACTAAAGCATTATTACATTTTCAAATGGTATAAGAGATACTATGCATTCCAGCTCTCTGCATACCTCCTCAGAAGCATGATTCATTAAATCTCGGGTTTCAAACTCTTCTTTTAATATATATATATTTTACTGAACTCTGGTTAACAAAAATATCAAGTATGTCATTTACTGAAATAAAAATGATTGTTTAAAATACAAAAAAATCATAAAAGTAAAGAAACAGCTACTCTACACATATAAATTTACCATACAAATTTATTATAGATATAAAATGACACAATATTAATCTATTGTTACTGAGATAAACTAGAAACTCCATTCATGTTTGACAGAACCTTCCTTTCATTATTTTAACAGTGCTTTATCTAATGTAGAAATGGAAGAGTCTTTGTTGATTCACATCTCATGTAAATCTTGGACTACAAACTTACCCATCCTTATCTTAACTTGAATAAGTTGTAATGACCTCAATCATATTTTTGCATAGATTGCCATAGGACAGGGTGGTACATTTCTTTAACAATTCTGAACTACAGTACAGAAATTTGCTTATTTCCAATTCTCCGGATGTCTGCTATTTAACTCCATAAACGTAAGATTGCTTACGCTTAACCTTTTAAAAGCTTAGAAGTATTAGTTCCCTGATTACATTTAATTCTAATTTTTTTAGTACGGTGAGTTTTAATAGTGAAACAGTCAATTTTGGTGTATGCTATTTGTTAACTCCAGATCCTGCTGAGATGAAAGGTATTTTCCTCTATGCTATGTTCAATGGGAGTATGCTTTTCCAATATTTGTCAATTTATGCGTAACCCTTGAGTCACAAATGATTACACATCTACTATTGTGGAGGGCATGGCCTGAGAGTAACAGCTGGAACGGGAAATACCTCAAGTTGTACCAGTTATTGGCATGCAGAATCCATCACATGGATATGATTCAGTTAAGGTAGATTTGTCATGATGCACTTACGCTATTTATATGGATCATCGACACAGAAGGGCGTTGGTAAAGGGATCAAAGTAGCAGAAAGCCTCAGGCCACCAATGACGGCCACCTCTGAGATTTGCTCCAGGATGTAATATGCCTTTTGCTTTTTGAAAATGTGGCCATTTCCTGCAGCAAAAGGTTGCAGACATCTGCTCAACTTGAATAGGGGTTTTCCAGCAGGGGGATGTCCTCCTCACAAACCATTGATCTTATCTTGCCAATAAATCTGAAGATGTCATGGACAACAACCAATTATTTGCATGCATCAAAGCACACTTCTGCCTGACTATGAAGCTAAAGGCGCCAAACCTAAATCAAAGAAAAAGGAAGAAGCGAATCGTTATTTTTCTTTGCAAAAGAGGTGTGTGTCGGGGGGGGTGGAGGGAGAGAGTTGTTTTTAAATTCTGGATAAAAAGAACAATTTTGAAGGAATAAAAAAAGTATTAAAACATAGGTTCCAAATGGGTATATATTTTGCATTTCAGTTTTCTATTACAAGAAACAAGATTTATATTTGGTTTCTTTCTGCAACAAATAGCAGCACAAAGGAGAGGGCAATGTGGATTGTGAAAGTGACATTATGGGGAATATTAATCTCCTGACATAAAATGTTGCTGTCCCATTCCAGCTTAGTGTCAGTTGCTTTAGTCCTTGAAAAAGACTTGATTTGAACAAAGATTCTCATATTTAATTTAACTTCAGAATAAGTGTACAGTTGAAAGGGAAGCTTGGTAGAAATTATCAGATTGCAGAATTAGGAATACCCATAGAGTCATAGATGAGAAATATATATATATATATATATATATATATATATATATATATATATATATATATATATATATATATATATATATATATATATATATATATATTTTGTTTTCTGAGGTTCTCATGGGTATTTGTATGTGGATCTTTGGTTGTTCGGTTTTCTCCCGCGTAAGATTCAAGTATCTAGGCAACGTTTCGATGAAGTCTCATTCATCATCTTCAGGCTTTTGTCTCCGGCTCTGTGCTTCTCAGAGTAATGTGAGATTGCAGCTGCTTCCTCCTTTTAACTGCCAGTGGGGTGGGACTTGATTGGGTGGGGTTTGGCTGTGTTCTGATTGGTTGGGGGTTAGCCGTATTCTGATTGGTTGGAGGCGTGTTCTGTTCAGGTGGGGGCTTGGTTGTGCTCAGGTTAGTTTTAGTTGCTGGGGGATTTGAGCTGGTGAGTTGTGATCTTGCTGTTTGGCTTCTAGTACGTGGTCCTGCTGCATCTTCATAGTGGGTGTCGGTTTGCTTCATGTATGGCTCAGAGGGTTTGAAGTGGGTAGTGATGCAGCTGCAGTGCAGCTTCTGGTCCATGGTTGTGTCTCATTTTCTGAATGGGTGGGAGTCTGTTTTCTATATGGAAGTGTGGTGGTGGTATCTTGTGTGGCTCTCATGGGTGTGGGTCTGGTGTCCTTCTTCATGTTAGGTACTCGTCTGTTCATGAGGGTAGGTTTCCAAATGGCTGGAAGGCGGGAGGTGTCATCTCGTTTGTTCATGCTGTGTGGGCGTTTTTCTATCTCTATGGCTTCTCTGATTATTCTGCTGTTGAAGTGTTCGGTTTTGGCGATGGTTCTGGTATTTTTAAAATCAATTTCATGTCCTGTGGCTTTGAGGTGTTGGACCAGGGAAGAGGTCGTTTCTTCTTTTTGATTGAGTTCTTATGTTCTTCAATGCGTGCACTTATTCTTCTGTTAGTTTGTCCAATGTATGTGGTAGGGCAGGCAGTGCAGGGATTTCGTATACTCCTTGGTTTTCTAATTCGATTTTGTCTTTGGGGTTTCTTAGTATGGTGGATATTTTTCTGTTTGTGCAGAATGCTGTTTTGATGTTGTGTTTTTGGAGGATCTTGCTAATTTTGTCTGTAGTGCCTTTTATATATGGGAGGAGGGCTTTGCCGTTTTCTTGTTCTCTGTCTTGGATTTTGGTTGGGGTTTCTTTTTGGATTAGGTGGGTAATCTTCTTTCTTTGGAATCCATTGGCTGTAAGTACGTTGGTGAGAGTGTGTAGTTCGGTTTTTTGGTGTTGTTCATCGCTAAGCATTTTGTTCTGGAGATGAGTGTCTTGGCTACGGAATTGATCTGTGCTGGGTGGTGGTGTGAGAGTGCATGTAGATAGCGGTTAGTATGTGTTTTCTTCTGGTAGATGGTGTGTCCTAGGGAGCCATTGGATCTTTTGTATACCAAGACATCTAGGAAGGGAAGTTGATTGTTGGCTTCTGTTTCCATGGTGAATTGTATTTTGGGGTGTAGGCTGTTGAGGTATGTGAGGAAGTTGTTCAGTTTTTCTTTCCCGTGTGGCCAGATTATGAAGGTGTCATCTACGTATCTGAGCCAGAGTTTGGGTTTGTGGTCGTATTTTTCTAGAGCTTGTGTTTCAAAGTGTTCCATGTAGAGGTTTGCGATGACAGGTGAGAGGGGTGATCCCATGGGTGCTCCTTCTATTTGTTTGTATTTTTGTCCATTGTAGGTGAAGTATGTATTGGATAGGCAGTGGTTGGTTAGATCTAGGATGTGCTTGGGGGTTGTATTTGTTTTGGATGGCTGTCAAGGCTTCTTTTATTGGCACTTGGGTGAAGAGGGATATGACATCGAAGCTTACTAGTAGGTCGCTAGGTTGTAAGTTTTGTTTCTTTATGGTCTCGATGAACTGGAATGAGTTTCTTACGTGTGAGTTGATGGATTCTGCATAGGGTTGTAGTTGTTTGGCGAGGAATTTGGCCAGGTTTTGTAGAGGTGAGCCTATGGAGCTGACTATTGGTCTGAGTGGGGTTCCTTCTTTGTGTATTTTGGGGAGACCATAAAGCTTGGGGCATCTGGATGATTTTTCTCTGGGTATGATTCCTTGCTGGATTTCTTCACTGATGGGGAGGCTTTTATTTTGGATTTGGTAGTTTTTTCTAGGTAGGTGGTGGGGTCTGTCTTTAGGGGTTTGTATGTGGGGTCTTGGAGTAGGTTGGTTAGCTTGGTTTGGTAGTCAGATGTGTTCATAACCACTGTCGCGTTGCCCTTGTCTGCTGGTAGGATTATTATGCTGGTGTCTTCTTTCAGGTTAAGTAGTGCAGTTTGTTCTTCTTTGGATAAGTTGCTTTTGGGTGGTTTGCTAGTGCAGAGGATGTTGGTGATTTCGAGTCTGATTTTGTTAGCATCATCAGGGTTGGTTTTGGTCAGGCTGGTTTCAACTCCGCATATGATGGTTTCTGTGGGGATGTGTTTGGGAGCGACAGCAAAGTTGAATCCTTTTGAAAGGACCTTGGTTTCAGCTTCAGTGAGGATCTTGTCTGAGATGTTGTGCAATGTTTGTTTCATGTGTGTCTGTGGGGGAGGGGGAGTTGGTTTCTGGCATTGTTGTAGTTTCCTGAGTTTGTTGGTGTGTGTGTCTGTCTTTAGGGTGGTCTGTGTTTCGGCTCTCCAGACAGCGAGTTGTTTGGATTTGTCCCAAAGTAGAGGGTGAATCTTGTTGCTGAGTCTGAGGTGGAGTGTGAGGAGATCTTTGTTGATTTGGTCTAGGAGAAACCTTTTCGTGTGAAGTTCATTTCTAATTAGGGCCAGTTCTGTTCTTTTAAGGATGCGTTTGGTGGCTGCTGTGTTGGTGTGGAATTTCAATTGGAAGCTTGTGGGAATTAAATTTTGATCTCGGCAGTTGCATAGGAATGCAAGGTCACATAAAATGGAGGCTCTTTGGACTTCAAGTTTTTCATAAGTCCTGGTCAGATGGTGGGTTTCCTCCCCGTAGAGGTGCAATATTTGTTTTCTGAGGTTCTCGGGTATTTGTATGTGGATCTTTGGTTGTTCGGGTTTTCTCCCGCGTAAGATTCAAGTATCTAGGCAACGTTTCGATGAAGTCTCATTCATCATCTTCAGGCTTTTGTCTCCGGCTCTGTGCTTCTCAGAGTAATGTGAGATTGCAGCTGCTTCCTCCTTTTAACTGCCAGTGGGGTGGGACTTGATTGGGTGGGGGTTTGGCTGTGTTCTGATTGGTTGGGGGTTAGCCGTATTCTGATTGGTTGGAGGCGTGTTCTGTTCAGGTGGGGGCTTGGTTGTGCTCAGGTTAGTTTTAGTTGCTGGGGATTTGAGCTGGTGAGTTGTGATCTTGCTGTTTGGCTTCTAGTACGTGGTCCTGCTGCATCTTCATAGTGGGTGTCGGTTTGCTTCATGTATGGCTCAGAGGGGTTTGAAGTGGGTAGTGATGCAGCTGCAGTGCAGCTTCTGGTCCATGGTTGTGTCTCATTTTCTGAATGGGTGGGAGTCTGTTTTCTATATGGAAGTGTGGTGGTGGTATCTTGTGTGGCTCTCATGGGTGTGGGTCTGGTGTCCTTCTTCATGTTAGGTACTGTCTGTTCATGAGGGTAGGTTTCCAAATGGCTGGAAGGCGGGAGGTGTCATCTCGTTTGTTCATGCTGTGTGGGCGTTTTTCTATCTCTATGGCTTCTCTGATTATTCTGCTGTTGAAGTGTTCGGTTTTGGCGATGGTTCTGGTATTTTTAAAATCAATTTCATGTCCTGTGGCTTTGAGGTGTTGGACCAGGGAAGAGGTCGTTTCTTCTTTTTGATTGAGTTCTTATGTTCTTCAATGCGTGCACTTATTCTTCTGTTAGTTTGTCCAATGTATGTGGTAGGGCAGGCAGTGCAGGGGATTTCGTATACTCCTTGGTTTTCTAATTCGATTTTGTCTTTGGGGTTTCTTAGTATGGTGGATATTTTTCTGTTTGTGCAGAATGCTGTTTTGATGTTGTGTTTTTGGAGGATCTTGCTAATTTTGTCTGTAGTGCCTTTTATATATGGGAGGAGGGCTTTGCCGTTTTCTTGTTCTCTGTCTTGGATTTTGGTTGGGGTTTCTTTTTGGATTAGGTGGGTAATCTTCTTTCTTTGGAATCCATTGGCTGTAAGTACGTTGGTGAGAGTGTGTAGTTCGGTTTTTTGGTGTTGTTCATCGGCTAAGCATTTTGTTCTGGAGATGAGTGTCTTGGCTACGGAATTGATCTGTGCTGGGTGGTGGTGTGAGAGTGCATGTAGATAGCGGTTAGTATGTGTTTTCTTCTGGTAGATGGTGTGTCCTAGGGAGCCATTGGATCTTTTGTATACCAAGACATCTAGGAAGGAAGTTGATTGTTGGCTTCTGTTTCCATGGTGAATTGTATTTTGGGGTGTAGGCTGTTGAGGTATGTGAGGAAGTTGTTCAGTTTTTCTTTCCCGTGTGGCCAGATTATGAAGGTGTCATCTACGTATCTGAGCCAGAGTTTGGGTTTGTGGTCGTATTTTTCTAGAGCTTGTGTTTCAAAGTGTTCCATGTAGAGGTTTGCGATGACAGGTGAGAGGGGTGATCCCATGGGTGCTCCTTCTATTTGTTTGTATTTTTGTCCATTGTAGGTGAAGTATGTATTGGATAGGCAGTGGTTGGTTAGATCTAGGATGTGCTTGGGGGTTGTATTTGTTTTGGATGGCTGTCAAGGCTTCTTTTATTGGCACTTGGGTGAAGAGGATATGACATCGAAGCTTACTAGTAGGTCGCTAGGTTGTAAGTTTTGTTTCTTTATGATCTCGATGAACTGGAATGAGTTTCTTACGTGTGAGTTGATGGATTCTGCATAGGGTTGTAGTTGTTTGGCGAGGAATTTGGCCAGGTTTTGTAGAGGTGAGCCTATGGAGCTGACTATTGGTCTGAGTGGGGTTCCTTCTTTGTGTATTTTGGGGAGACCATAAAGCTTGGGGCATCTGGATGATTTTTCTCTGGGTATGATTCCTTGCTGGATTTCTTCACTGATGGGGAGGCTTTTATTTTGGATTTGGTAGTTTTTTCTAGGTAGGTGGTGGGGTCTGTCTTTAGGGGTTTGTATGTGGGGTCTTGGAGTAGGTTGGTTAGCTTGGTTTGGTAGTCAGATGTGTTCATAACCACTGTCGCGTTGCCCTTGTCTGCTGGTAGGATTATTATGCTGGTGTCTTCTTT
The DNA here is from genome assembly GCF_049901715.1 of Pseudonaja textilis. NCBI lineage: Eukaryota > Metazoa > Chordata > Lepidosauria > Squamata > Elapidae > Pseudonaja > Pseudonaja textilis. Next base: position 110,491,853 of record NC_141991.1, on the reverse strand, counting down.
CAGGTTAAGTAGTGCAGTTTGTTCTTCTTTGGATAAGTTGCTTTTGGGTGGTTTGCTAGTGCAGAGGATGTTGGTGATTTCGAGTCTGATTTTGTTAGCATCATCAGGGTTGGTTTTGGTCAGGCTGGTTTCAACTCCGCATATGATGGTTTCTGTGGGGATGTGTTTGGGAGCGACAGCAAAGTTGAATCCTTTTGAAAGGACCTTGGTTTCAGCTTCAGTGAGGATCTTGTCTGAGATGTTGTGCAATGTTTGTTTCATGTGTGTCTGTGGGGAGGGGAGTTGGTTTCTGGCATTGTTGTAGTTTCCTGAGTTTGTTGGTGTGTGTGTCTGTCTTTAGGGTGGTCTGTGTTTCGGCTCTCCAGACAGCGAGTTGTTTGGATTTGTCCCAAAGTAGAGGGTGAATCTTGTTGCTGAGTCTGAGGTGGAGTGTGAGGAGATCTTTGTTGATTTGGTCTAGGAGAAACCTTTTCGTGTGAAGTTCATTTCTAATTAGGGCCCGTTCTGTTCTTTTAAGGATGCGTTTGGTGGCTGCTGTGTTGGTGTGGAATTTCAATTGGAAGCTTGTGGGAATTAAATTTTGATCTCGGCAGTTGCATAGGAATGCAAGGTCACATAAAATGGAGGCTCTTTGGACTTCAAGTTTTTCATAAGTCCTGGTCAGATGGTGGGTTTCCTCCCCGTAGAGGTGCAATATTTGTTTTCTGAGGTTCTCATGGTATTTGTATGTGGATCTTTGGTTGTTCGGGTTTTCTCCGCGTAAGATTCGAAGTATCTAGGCAACGTTTCAATGAAGTCTCATTCATCATCTTCAGGCTTTTGTCTCCGGCTCTGTGCTTCTCAGAGTAATGTGAGATTGCAGCTGCTTCCTCCTTTTAACTGCCAGTGGGGTGGGACTTGATTGGGTGGGGGTTTGGCTGTGTTCTGATTGGTTGGGGGTTAGCCGTATTCTGATTGGTTGGAGGCGTGTTCTGTTCAGGTGGGGGCTTGGTTGTGCTCAGGTTAGTTTTAGTTGCTGGGGATTTGAGCTGGTGAGTTGTGATCTTGCTGTTTGGCTTCTAGTACGTGGTCCTGCTGCATCTTCATAGTGGGTGTCGGTTTGCTTCATGTATGGCTCAGAGGGGTTTGAAGTGGGTAGTGATGCAGCTGCAGTGCAGCTTCTGGTCCATGGTTGTGTCTCATTTTCTGAATGGGTGGGAGTCTGTTTTCTATATGGAAGTGTGGTGGTGGTATCTTGTGTGGCTCTCATGGGTGTGGGTCTGGTGTCCTTCTTCATGTTAGGTACTCGTCTGTTCATGAGGGTAGGTTTCCAAATGGCTGGAAGGCGGGAGGTGTCATCTCGTTTGTTCATGCTGTGTGGGCGTTTTTCTATCTCTATGGCTTCTCTGATTATTCTGCTGTTGAAGTGTTCGGTTTTGGCGATGGTTCTGGTATTTTTAAAATCAATTTCATGTCCTGTGGCTTTGAGGTGTTGGACCAGGGAAGAGGTCGCTTTCTTCTTTTTTGATTGAGTTCTTATGTTCTTCAATGCGTGCACTTATTCTTCTGTTAGTTTGTCCAATGTATGTGGTAGGGCAGGCAGTGCAGGGGATTTCGTATACTCCTTGGTTTTCTAATTCGATTTTGTCTTTGGGGTTTCTTAGTATGGTGGATATTTTTCTGTTTGTGCAGAATGCTGTTTTGATGTTGTGTTTTTTGGAGGATCTTGCTAATTTTGTCTGTAGTGCCTTTTATATATGGGAGGAGGGCTTTGCCGTTTTCTTGTTCTCTGTCTTGGATTTTGGTTGGGGTTTCTTTTTGGATTAGGTGGGTAATCTTCTTTCTTTGGAATCCATTGGCTGTAAGTACGTTGGTGAGAGTGTGTAGTTCGGTTTTTGGTGTTGTTCATCGGCTAAGCATTTTGTTCTGGAGATGAGTGTCTTGGCTACGGAATTGATCTGTGCTGGGTGGTGGTGTGAGAGTGCATGTAGATAGCGGTTAGTATGTGTTTTCTTCTGGTAGATGGTGTGTCCTAGGGAGCCATTGGATCTTTTGTATACCAAGACATCTAGGAAGGAAGTTGATTGTTGGCTTCTGTTTCCATGGTGAATTGTATTTTGGGGTGTAGGCTGTTGAGGTATGTGAGGAAGTTGTTCAGTTTTTCTTTCCCGTGTGGCCAGATTATGAAGGTGTCATCTACGTATCTGAGCCAGAGTTTGGGTTTGTGGTCGTATTTTTCTAGAGCTTGTGTTTCAAAGTGTTCCAAGTAGAGGTTTGCGATGACAGGTGAGAGGGGTGATCCCATGGGTGCTCCTTCTATTTGTTTGTATTTTTGTCCATTGTAGGTGAAGTATGTATTGGATAGGCAGTGGTTGGTTAGATCTAGGATGTGCTTGGGGGTTGTATTTGTTTTGGATGGCTGTCAAGGCTTCTTTTATTGGCACTTGGGTGAAGAGGGATATGACATCGAAGCTTACTAGTAGGTCGCTAGGTTGTAAGTTTTGTTTCTTTATGATCTCGATGAACTGGAATGAGTTTCTTACGTGTGAGTTGATGGATTCTGCATAGGGTTGTAGTTGTTTGGCGAGGAATTTGGCCAGGTTTTGTAGAGGTGAGCCTATGGAGCTGACTATTGGTCTGAGTGGGGTTCCTTCTTTGTGTATTTTGGGGAGACCATAAAGCTTGGGGCATCTGGATGATTTTTCTCTGGGTATGATTCCTTGCTGGATTTCTTCACTGATGGGGGAGGCTTTTATTTTGGATTTGGTAGTTTTTTCTAGGTAGGTGGTGGGGTCTGTCTTTAGGGGTTTGTATGTGGGGTCTTGGAGTAGGTTGGTTAGCTTGGTTTGGTAGTCAGATGTGTTCATAACCACTGTCGCGTTGCCCTTGTCTGCTGGTAGGATTATTATGCTGGTGTCTTCTTTCAGGTTAAGTAGTGCAGTTTGTTCTTCTTTGGATAAGTTGCTTTTGGGTGGTTTGCTAGTGCAGAGGATGTTGGTGATTTCGAGTCTGATTTTGTTAGCATCATCAGGGTTGGTTTTGGTCAGGCTGGTTTCAACTCCGCATATGATGGTTTCTGTGGGGATGTGTTTGGGAGCGACAGCAAAGTTGAATCCTTTTGAAAGGACCTTGGTTTCAGCTTCAGTGAGGATCTTGTCTGAGATGTTGTGCAATGGTTTGTTTCATGTGTGTCTGTGGGGGAGGGGAGTTGGTTTCTGGCATTGTTGTAGTTTCCTGAGTTTGTTGGTGTGTGTGTCTGTCTTTAGGGTGGTCTGTGTTTCGGCTCTCCAGACAGCGAGTTGTTTGGATTTGTCCCAAAGTAGAGGTGAATCTTGTTGCTGAGTCTGAGGTGGAGTGTGAGGAGATCTTTGTTGATTTGGTCTAGGAGAAACCTTTTCGTGTGAAGTTCATTTCTAATTAGGGCCAGTTCTGTTCTTTTAAGGATGCGTTTGGTGGCTGCTGTGTTGGTGTGGAATTTCAATTGGAAGCTTGTGGGAATTAAATTTTGATCTCGGCAGTTGCATAGGAATGCAAGGTCACATAAAATGGAGGCTCTTTGGACTTCAAGTTTTTCATAAGTCCTGGTCAGATGGTGGGTTTCCTCCCGTAGAGGTGCAATATTTGTTTTCTGAGGTTCTCGGGGTATTTGTATGTGGATCTTTGGTTGTTCGGTTTTCTCCCGCGTAAGATTCAAGTATCTAGGCAACGTTTCGATGAAGTCTCATTCATCATCTTCAGGCTTTTGTCTCCGGCTCTGTGCTTCTCAGAGTAATGTGAGATTGCAGCTGCTTCCTCCTTTTAACTGCCAGTGGGGTGGGACTTGATTGGGTGGGGTTTGGCTGTGTTCTGATTGGTTGGGGGTTAGCCGTATTCTGATTGGTTGGAGGCGTGTTCTGTTCAGGTGGGGGCTTGGTTGTGCTCAGGTTAGTTTTAGTTGCTGGGGATTTGAGCTGGTGAGTTGTGATCTTGCTGTTTGGCTTCTAGTACGTGGTCCTGCTGCATCTTCATAGTGGGTGTCGGTTTGCTTCATGTATGGCTCAGAGGGGTTTGAAGTGGGTAGTGATGCAGCTGCAGTGCAGCTTCTGGTCCATGGTTGTGTCTCATTTTCTGAATGGGTGGGAGTCTGTTTTCTATATGGAAGTGTGGTGGTGGTATCTTGTGTGGCTCTCATGGGTGTGGGTCTGGTGTCCTTCTTCATGTTAGGTACTCGTCTGTTCATGAGGGTAGGTTTCCAAATGGCTGGAAGGCGGAGGTGTCATCTCGTTTGTTCATGCTGTGTGGGCGTTTTTCTATCTCTATGGCTTCTCTGATTATTCTGCTGTTGAAGTGTTCGGTTTTGGCGATGGTTCTGGTATTTTTAAAATCAATTTCATGTCCTGTGGCTTTGAGGTGTTGGACCAGGGAAGAGGTCGTTTCTTCTTTTTGATTGAGTTCTTATGTTCTTCAATGCGTGCACTTATTCTTCTGTTAGTTTGTCCAATGTATGTGGTAGGGCAGGCAGTGCAGGGATTTCGTATACTCCTTGGTTTTCTAATTCGATTTTGTCTTTGGGGTTTCTTAGTATGGTGGATATTTTTCTGTTTGTGCAGAATGCTGTTTTGATGTTGTGTTTTTGGAGGATCTTGCTAATTTTGTCTGTAGTGCCTTTTATATATGGGAGGAGGGCTTTGCCGTTTTCTTGTTCTCTGTCTTGGATTTTGGTTGGGGTTTCTTTTTGGATTAGGTGGGTAATCTTCTTTCTTTGGAATCCATTGGCTGTAAGTACGTTGGTGAGAGTGTGTAGTTCGGTTTTTTGGTGTTGTTCATCGGCTAAGCATTTTGTTCTGGAGATGAGTGTCTTGGCTACGGAATTGATCTGTGCTGGGTGGTGGTGTGAGAGTGCATGTAGATAGCGGTTAGTATGTGTTTTCTTCTGGTAGATGGTGTGTCCTAGGGAGCCATTGGATCTTTTGTATACCAAGACATCTAGGAAGGGAAGTTGATTGTTGGCTTCTGTTTCCATGGTGAATTGTATTTTGGGGTGTAGGCTGTTGAGGTATGTGAGGAAGTTGTTCAGTTTTTCTTTCCCGTGTGGCCAGATTATGAAGGTGTCATCTACGTATCTGAGCCAGAGTTTGGGTTTGTGGTCGTATTTTTCTAGAGCTTGTGTTTCAAAGTGTTCCAAGTAGAGGTTTGCGATGACAGGTGAGAGGGGTGATCCCATGGGTGCTCCTTCTATTTGTTTGTATTTTTGTCCATTGTAGGTGAAGTATGTATTGGATAGGCAGTGGTTGGTTAGATCTAGGATGTGCTTGGGGGGGTTGTATTTGTTTTGGATGGCTGTCAAGGCTTCTTTTATTGGCACTTGGGTGAAGAGGGATATGACATCGAAGCTTACTAGTAGGTCGCTAGGTTGTAAGTTTTGTTTCTTTATGGTCTCGATGAACTGGAATGAGTTTCTTACGTGTGAGTTGATGGATTCTGCATAGGGTTGTAGTTGTTTGGCGAGGAATTTGGCCAGGTTTTGTAGAGGTGAGCCTATGGAGCTGACTATTGGTCTGAGTGGGGTTCCTTCTTTGTGTATTTTGGGGAGACCATAAAGCTTGGGGCATCTGGATGATTTTTCTCTGGGTATGATTCCTTGCTGGATTTCTTCACTGATGGGGAGGCTTTTATTTTGGATTTGGTAGTTTTTTCTAGGTAGGTGGTGGGGTCTGTCTTTAGGGGTTTGTATGTGGGGTCTTGGAGTAGGTTGGTTAGCTTGGTTTGGTAGTCAGATGTGTTCATAACCACTGTCGCGTTGCCCTTGTCTGCTGGTAGGATTATTATGCTGGTGTCTTCTTTCAGGTTAAGTAGTGCAGTTTGTTCTTCTTTGGATAAGTTGCTTTTGGGTGGTTTGCTAGTGCAGAGGATGTTGGTGATTTCGAGTCTGATTTTGTTAGCATCATCAGGGTTGGTTTTGGTCAGGCTGGTTTCAACTCCGCATATGATGGTTTCTGTGGGGATGTGTTTGGGAGCGACAGCAAAGTTGAATCCTTTTGAAAGGACCTTGGTTTCAGCTTCAGTGAGGATCTTGTCTGAGATGTTGTGCAATGTTTGTTTCATGTGTGTCTGTGGGGAGGGGGAGTTGGTTTCTGGCATTGTTGTAGTTTCCTGAGTTTGTTGGTGTGTGTGTCTGTCTTTAGGGTGGTCTGTGTTTCGGCTCTCCAGACAGCGAGTTGTTTGGATTTGTCCCAAAGTAGAGGGTGAATCTTGTTGCTGAGTCTGAGGTGGAGTGTGAGGAGATCTTTGTTGATTTGGTCTAGGAGAAACCTTTTCGTGTGAAGTTCATTTCTAATTAGGGCCAGTTCTGTTCTTTTAAGGATGCGTTTGGTGGCTGCTGTGTTGGTGTGGAATTTCAATTGGAAGCTTGTGGGAATTAAATTTTGATCTCGGCAGTTGCATAGGAATGCAAGGTCACATAAAATGGAGGCTCTTTGGACTTCAAGTTTTCATAAGTCCTGGTCAGATGGTGGGTTTCCTCCCGTAGAGGTGCAATATTTGTTTTCTGAGGTTCTCGGGTATTTGTATGTGGATCTTTGGTTGTTCGGGTTTTCTCCGCGTAAGATTCGAAGTATCTAGGCAACGTTTCGATGAAGTCTCATTCATCATCTTCAGGCTTTTGTCTCCAGCTCTGTGCTTCTCAGAGTAATGTGAGATTGCAGCTGCTTCCTCCTTTTAACTGCCAGTGGGGGTGGGACTTGATTGGGTGGGGGTTTGGCTGTGTTCTGATTGGTTGGGGGTTAGCCGTATTCTGATTGGTTGGAGGCGTGTTCTGTTCAGGTGGGGGCTTGGTTGTGCTCAGGTTAGTTTTAGTTGCTGGGGATTTGAGCTGGTGAGTTGTGATCTTGCTGTTTGGCTTCTAGTACGTGGTCCTGCTGCATCTTCATAGTGGGTGTCGGTTTGCTTCATGTATGGCTCAGAGGGGTTTGAAGTGGGTAGTGATGCAGCTGCAGTGCAGCTTCTGGTCCATGGTTGTGTCTCATTTTCTGAATGGGTGGGAGTCTGTTTTCTATATGGAAGTGTGGTGGTGGTACCTTGTGTGGCTCTCATGGGTGTGGGTCTGGTGTCCTTCTTCATGTTAGGTACTCGTCTGTTCATGAGGGTAGGTTTCCAAATGGCTGGAAGGCGGGAGGTGTCATCTCGTTTGTTCATGCTGTGTGGGCGTTTTTCTATCTCTATGGCTTCTCTGATTATTCTGCTGTTGAAGTGTTCGGTTTTGGCGATGGTTCTGGTATTTTTAAAATCAATTTCATGTCCTGTGGCTTTGAGGTGTTGGACCAGGAACACCTCAAAGCCACAGGACATGAAATTGATTTAAAAATACCAGAACTATCGCCAAAACCGAACACTTCAACAGCAGAATAATCAGAGAAGCCATAGAGATAGAAAAACCCACACAGCATGAACACACGAGATGACACCTCCCGCCTTCCAGCCATTTGGAAACCCGCCCTCATGAACAGACGAGTACCTAACATGAAGAAGGACACCAGACTCACACCCATGAGAGCCACACAAGAGGCCACCACCACACTGCCATGTAGAAAACAGACTCCCACCCATTCAGAAAATGAGACACGACCATGGACCAGAAGCTGCACTGCAGCTGCATCACTACCCACTTCAAACCCCTCTGAGCCATACATGAAGCAAACCGACACCCACTATGAAGATGCAGCAGGACCACGACTAGAAGCCAAACAGCTAGATCACAACTCACCAGCTCAAATCCCCAGCAACTAAGACTAACCTGAGCACAACCAAGCCCCCACCTGAACAGAACACGCCTCAACCAATCAGAACATGGCTAACCCCCAACCAATCAGAACACAGCCAAACCCCTACCAATGAGAACACACCCCACCCAATCAGAACACAGCCAAGCCCCCACCCAATCAAGTCCCACCCCCACTGGCAGTTAAAAGAGGAAGCAGCTGCAATCTCACATTACTCTGAGAAGCACAGAGCCGGAGACAGAAGCCTGAAGATGATGAATGAGACTTCATCGAAACGTTGCCTAGATACTTTGAATCTTACGCGGAGAAAACCCGAACATACAAAACGAGAACCTCAGAAAATAACATATATATATATATATATATATATATATATATATCCTAACTCTATATATATATTATATATATATATTCCTAATATTTATTTATATATCAGGAACAAACAAATGAAAAAGTATTACAAGAGTTCAGAAGAAGTCCCAGAAGTGGATGCCTTCAAATTCTAATGTTATTATCACACTGAAATTAGGCTGAGCTAAAATCTTGGTGAGTCAGTTTGGTGTAGTGGTTAAGGCATCATGCCAGAAACTGGGAGACCAGGAGTTCTAGTCCTTCCTTGGGCACAAAGCTAGTTCACTTTCTGTTGTAGGAAGGAAGCAGAAGGAGCCTGGCGAAGGTGAAGAATGATGCTGCACATTCATACCCTCAAGAGATGATCAGTGGCTCATTTTCGTGCCAGGGCAAGTTATTTCTACAGATAAGCCATAAGATAAAGGGTTCCACGCTGAACAAAGATTTAAGACAAAGATGTGTGAATCTTCTTAGTTGAACAAACATACAAGCAATATTTGTGCTTCTGTTAAAGGTGTATGTTTGGGGGATTTGAATGTGCATGTACTTTTGTATGCAGAGGATGCTCTGTGGTTGGCTGAGAACCCGGAGGACTGGTAGGGAATGTTAGACAGGTCATTTGAGGCAACAAGGAACATGGATCTGAGAACCTGTCTGTGCAACACAAACATAGTTGTGTTCGACAAAGAAGATGGAGTACACAATTAATGGCAAATTAAGTGAATTGCTATAAAAAGCAAAATTATAAATGGCCCAAGCGTAGAGCGAATAGAAGAATTTATGAACCTTGATGGAACATTTACTAACAATAAAAAGAGATTGGAGAAATTTTAAGTCATGCAATTTCTGGTGGGAAGGTAATAGGCACTTTGTGCTTTATTATAATCTTAAACCAGAATTCATGCATATGTGAAGTTTAACCAAAAAGAAAGAAAGAAAATTATATGACTGCATTAAGCATATACTGCATGTTATTTTAATGCCACCAAATGTATTGGCTGATACAACCTGGTGGTTGAGTTCACATTGTAGCTCTTTGATTCTAATCCACTGTTCAATCTTCTCCTTATTTTACACTTGATTTTAGCAGGTATTCAAGGAGACGTCCAGTGGGCACAAAGCAAGCTCACTTTCTGCCGTAGGAAGGAAGCAGTGGCAAACCACTTCTGAAAAACTTTGCCAAGAAAACTGCAGGGACTTGTCCAGGCATCTCCCTGAATCAAACACAAGTGAACAGAAGAAAAGAAAAACTCAGTAGAAAAAAGCCCAAAAGGAACAACCCCACCTTGTGACACCTGCATGGTTTTGATTGAGTGAAGATTTTACTCCAGCGCTTCCACAACAAGGATGTTTAGGGAAGATGGGGGAGGGAGAGGTCCCCCCCCCAAGGGACAGGTGCAAAATTTCCTATTAAATAGTCACAGAGAGAAACCACATTTGTCAGAATATGGAACAGGTAGACTTACCATTAAGGAATGGTAAGTCAGGCCACCCATGTAGTAACAGGCCACCCATGTAGTAACAGACACTAGACAGAAGGTGGTTTCTTACTTTTTCCCATTTCTGTGATGTGGTGAAGCTCAGGGCAAGCTTGGCATCAGCACTTGTTGTATTTGGGCTGAACCACTGCTGCATATCTTAAAATAAACATGAACATTTCTTGGAACATCCCCTGTATAATGTTGTTCCAGGACACAGTAGGAAATCACAACAAGGGAAATGGCTAAAACCTGTGGAACTTCGAGGAGCAATGTTGCTGTTTCCATTGGTGGCACTAAATACAAGAAAGCTCATTGGGAGGGAGGAGAAATTAAATCATCAGAGAATATGATGCCAAAGATACCTTCAAATCTGGGACAGGCCATGAGTCATAGCCTCTCCAGCAGAAAAGTGGATAAATCCGGAGTTGTTTTACAGTACATGGTCATCATGGGAGTTGATTGCTTTTACCTTACTGTAAATCAAACTAGAGAACAAATATCCCGTTATTTAGCCCAGTTTAATGCAAACCCTATCCCAATAAGAGCACGTTAACACTTTATTTATTTATCTGCACAACAAGCCTATGGAATAAACTATTAGGATGACAGTTTCTGATGAGTGCAGAATTTCTGATTTGCCCACATATGAAGACAGTTCCAGATACAATATCATATTCACCAGACCACTCTGTTTATAATCCTTTGAATGGAAGTAATTTGTTCCACCTTTTGAAATCCCTTTGATGTCTCGACTGCCAGGAATTCAGCAGAATTCATTTCTATTTCCCCTTAAACTCTCATCTCCTCCTAGTGGCCAGTTTTTGCAGAGATCTTCAGATGTAGACGTAACTTTCTCATTGCTTGTGAACCTCCTCAAATGCATTTTTAATAATGGTGATAGCAATCACTTTTACAGAAGGCCCAACACAATATACCAAGAAGGAAATAGTTATCTAGACCCAAGAAAATGATTACTTTGCCAATGAATTAAGTGATATTCAGAGAACAGCATAGACCACATACATGAGTCAGATAAACAAGAAATACCACATATGCACAAATACATTACAATACTAAATAGACAGCAACGATGCAATACTATGCAGGCAGTAGCAATTTTCGCTTATTTCAAAGATAATTAATTCAACACAGGTGAGGTTGTTTTTCACATTATCTAGCATAGATATAGTGCCTATAGAGAATAACAGAGAATACTGTCCTGCAAATGTTAAATTCCAAGTTTCACCAAAAGGTCCTAACTGGGGAGTATGAAAAATGTAGTCAACCATCTAAATAAACTAGGATTCCTCATTTCTTGCTATAAATACTTTACAATTCTCCCCCCCACCAAAAAAATGTTCTTTTGTGACTGTTCCCTTCCTTATTCTTTTCAAGCTTTTAGCCATCTTTTTCTGCTATTATGGAATAACCCCAAAGACACTGTCACAGCACATGGGAAGAGAAACACAGACAGTGGGAAGTTTACATAAATTTGTACAAAAACAGGACATCCAGTGTTCTGGCTTTCAACTCCTGTCAAACAGATATAGTGCCAATATGTGAAGTGTAGGTGCGCACATATCTATTAATTAATGTGGATTGAAGGGTTTCAGGGTTGCTAAATGTGGCCACTATGGTTAACTGAGCTCACACCCTGAGGATTTTCTCTGCTTGTGGAAGTGTCACTTCTGCTTCAGCAACTTGATCTTTTGGTGGTGGTGTGAGACAACAGCCTTTCACTTCCTGAAGATCACCAGATACCCACAGCACCTGATCACCACACCACAATTGAGTCAGACTATTTCCTGAGTGGAAAGTTTGTGAAAGTGATGTGAATTGTAGGTGCCTGGTTTTTGTGCGTCTGCATGCCTACACGGGCATGCCCTATTCTTCCCATTTGCACTCACAAGCAATAACTATACCACCCCAGCTTGTCACATGCATGGCGAGACATGCAAAGGCCACAGAAAGAAGCTCTTTGGCCTATTAGGGTGAGCCTCTTGGATATACCCACACTAAGTCTTGCGTGGATGTTTGCTATGAATATTCATACAGGTAGTCCTTGACTTACGACCACAAGGAAGGCTCAAAATTTATGTTGCTAAGCAAAACAGTTAAGTGAATTTTGCCCCAATTTATGACCTTTCTTGCCACAGTTGTTAAGCGAATGTGGCTTTCCCATCGACTTTGTTCATCAGAAGGTCACAAAAGGTGATCACATGGCCCCAGGACACTGTAACCAGTGTAACCACCCTAAATACAGTAGCCAAATGTCCCAATTTTGATCACATGACCATGGGGATGCTGCAACAGTCATATGATCATAAGCCACTTTTTTTTCAGTGCTGTTATAACTTTGAACAGTCACTAAATGAATACTTATAGTTTTTTTTATTCCACTTGTATGAATGAAAGGCAATTTTCCAAGATAACAATATCTCTGGGGTTGTTTTTTTTTAAATAAAAACATTCAGATAATAGTTAAATGTGCAAGTTTAATGATTGTAGAAAACAGTGTCTTTCTATCATCATTATAATTTAGCACAAATAATTGTAAATGGGGGATCTAGCGGGAAAACAGATTTTAACACTTCTAAATAAGTTCGTTCCCAGTAGTTTTTATCCAACCCATCACATCTGACAGGGGTGGGCAGGCTCTGGGTCGCCTTTGTATAGCAACGTCATCCAGTGTCATCTAAAAAGAGTTCTCTATCCTGATGCCTGCCATATAAAACTGTCTCCTCCTTGAGACTCCTCAGTCCTGCTTGCCTGAAAACACAGCTTTTCCTCCAGGCATTGTGATCGGGAAATTTAGTGGAGCCCAGAATGGCTGTGTTTATGTTAGAGCAATTTTTAAGGAGCCTCTACTAGACTTTTTTTTAAAGGAGTTTGCACATTTGTGCTTTTGTTTCCTGTTCAGAGTTCCTCTAGTTATGATGGGCAACCATGTAAATGTGCTTAATAAATACTGAAATAAATAGAAGCTTATATATAAAACTATTTTCCTCTACACCAGCGATGTCAAACTCATGTCGTCACGACAGCGTCACGTGATGTATTGGGACCTTTTTCCCCTTTTTCCAAATTCACTTACTATAGCAACAAAAGGTTTGGACTCAATTGGGGTCATAAGTCAAGGACTGCCTGTACCTGGGAGATTGACCTGATTGACCACAGTTATGATGAGTAGCAGAGGTATGTCTCTGTGGACCCATCTGGAGATAATCATGGCATAGGTGAGACTGAAATTTGGAGCATAAGAAGAACCAACATAAAATAGCAAATGACATGAAGAAAAGGGGGCGAATGTATAAAATTAAGGGCATTTCTACAGACTGCAGACAGTTTGCATAAACTGGCTGGAAACAAACCGAGTTTAAAGAATTCCTCTTCTCCTTTCAACTCTCTCTTCCGCTTTGGCTCAAGTCATGGCCTTATATTCCTAAACATCGTCCTTGACTGATGGATTCTCCTGTTTCTTCACCCTTACGAAACCAGTAAAGAAAAACAAAGAAAACACCATGGTTATACCAATTTTTCCCCCTTACTTAGTCTGGAAGAGAAAGATGGAAAAACTCTTCCTTTTCATTGATTAAAAACAAAACAATCAGAAGCTTCATTTCCATTAGTAAGCTTGTAAAGACAAGAGAAAGAAACCTCAACTTCGAAAACTGGCTATGAAGGGCATTAACCGGGGATTGAGACAGGATTGTCACAATACACACAGTGGTCAAATGGAGTGGGTGCATCTACCTACAATAAAACAAAACCCAGCAGGCAAACCAACCAGCACCACCTGATACAGCACAAGTCACTAAATGCAAAGCAAACAAGCAAGAAAAGAAAGAAAAAAGTTTCCTGCCCAGGAGCCTGGCGAAGGTGAAGAATGATGCTGCACATTCATACCCTCAAGAGATGATCAGTGGCTCATTTTCGTGCCAGGGCAAGTTATTTCTACAGATAAGCCATAAGATAAAGGGTTCCACACTGAACAAAGATTTAAGACAAAGATGTGTGAATCTTCTTAGTTGAACAAACATACAAGCAATATTTGTGCTTCTGTTAAAGGTGTATGTTTGGGGGATTTGAATGTGCATGTACTTTTGTATGCAGAGGATGCTCTGTGGTTGGCTGAGAACCCGGAGGACTGGTAGGGAATGTTAGACAGGTCATTTGAGGCAACAAGGAACATGGATCTGAGAACCTGTCTGTGCAACACAAACATAGTTGTGTTCGACAAAGAAGATGGAGTACACAATTAATGGCAAATTAAGTGAATTGCTATAAAAAGCAAAATTATAAATGGCCCAAGCGTAGAGCGAATAGAAGAATTTATGAACCTTGATGGAACATTTACTAACAATAAAAAGAGATTGAAGAAATTTTAAGTCATGCAGTTTCTGGTGGGAAGGTAATAGGCACTTTGTGCTTTATTATAATCTTAAACCAGAATTCATGCATATGTGAAGTTTAGCCAAAAAGAAAGAAAGAAAATTATATGACTGCATTAAGCATATACTGCATGTTACTTTAATGCCAGCAAATGTATTGGCTGATATAACCTGGTGGTTGAGTTCACATTGTAGCTCTATGATTCTAATCCACTGTTCAATCTTCTCCTTATTTTACACTTGATTTTAGCAGGTATTCAAGGAGACGTCCAGTGTGCAATTTATTTTATATTTCCCCACACTTCATTCTGCATCTCTCTGGTACTATTAGTAGGAGCAGATTGAGTTTAGCTAGACAAATAAGGTTATTTGACTCCCTGTTCTAGGGAGAGTAACTTCTAATCCCAGTGTCCCATTTGAAACCAATTTAGGTGTGTGCAAAGGGGTTCCTAAGTACATGTCTGTTTGTTTTGCCAGTAGCAAACTGGAAACAGAGATGAGATATGGTCTATCGCAAGAATAAATTGTGGAGGGCTTAAGAACATTCATCAAAAGAAGTAAAAATGTGTTTCTGCTCACATGATACAGAAGCGAGAGTTAGGTATGTCAGGACATGTATAAAAGTAAGCTGAATGCAGTGTGAATTGGGTACTTAAGAAAAGTCATTTTTAAAACAAAAAGAAATGGATTCAGGAAGGAATGGCTATTGAATGAACTTGGGTTGAATACAAAATGAGTGTCTCACATGAAGTAAGTATACTGATATGGTTTCGTCACATGAAGGTATGAATGAACTATAAGGATGGATGAATAGGTTGGGAGGAAGTGAAAGGCCAAGAAAGCTATGGTTAGCAGAGATAGTGATAGCACCCCAAAAGAAAAAACAGTAGAAACCAAAAGCACCAAAAGCAATCTATGACATGTTATTATGGAGCTGGATGAAGCAAGGATAATATTAAAAAGTATGGAGAGGGATGGTGAAATATGTCGGTAGATAATACAATAGATTTAATGTACCAATATATTTTTTTATCTTTTCATTACATCATGACTTTAATATCTTTGTTTTGCTATTTTTTACTCATTTTTATGCTTTCCATAATGTTGTTTACCATAAAAGGGAATAGCTGGTGTGTGTTTACACACATAATTAGGATAATTTCTTTTAAATTTCATTCAAAAACAGTTCTTTGCTCATAAAATATGGGCAGTTGATTGCATTCTACATGCATTTTATACATGAAGATAAATTATTACATGTATAATTATTTCTGTTTGGAAACAATTTGTATACTTATTGTTTGTGCAACTATGGAATGTCCCTGGAATCCAAAGCAGCATACCCTAAATATTGGGTGCCAGTGTGCAAAAGAGGAAGAAGCTGTTCTCATGGCCTCCTTGTGAGCTTCTTAGTATATGTTGTTGGCCTCTAATGCTAAGTAGGTCTTTGGCTTGATCCGAGCAGGGATAATCTTAAATTCTTTAAAAAGGAGGGATCTATGGGAGTGCTAGCACATCACTATGGTAAAATGGAAGGTGAAGTTGGAAATGAAATCCAGAAATGAGTAAGCAGCCAGATCAGGTTCTACATTCTGACAGATATACCAATAGACAACGAGACCCACAGTCAGGTGTATTTATAATTAAGGGTCAGATAATTTATCCAAGCACAAGTAATCAACCTTTTCAAGAAAAAAGCATGTTGAGTGATTTTTGCTATGTTGTGGGCATCAAAAACAAGCAATTATCTAAGAACACAGAGATCTTAAGAAGATCTAATTACTTACAAGACTGTGACCATTTTTTTTTTTCATTTTGAGAGTATCATTAGGCCTTGTTATGGGTGCCCTGGTTGACTACCAATTCAAAGTAATTCAGCTACTGAAACTACATAGGCTCATGGTTTAAACATAAGGTTCTGTATGTATATGTGGTTCATGAACAAAGTTAAAACCAGCTAGAAATAATTATTGCTAGGCCTAGTGACAAACAGCCAATCAAGCTATTTGACTAGGAAAGGAAAAACTGTCCAAGGATATCAGAGGGCAGCAAAACTTATTTTTTTTTGAACATGCAATCTGGAATGCTTTGTACCACTAAAGCCACGAGGTGGACTTCTGATTAAAATTCCTTAAGACTATGATATCCACATCTATCTGGGATGCTTCCAGTTTCCTTATTATGCAAAGTTTCTGCTTCATTTATGGAATTTTATAGGGAACAGGTTCAGACATAAAGTTCTTCTCGATCAACCTGTCTCCAAGTCATTCTGAAACCCAACTTAAAGCACCTTCAAGATGAACCTAATCTGTATTTGAGAGCAAACCATGCTACCTAAGCATACTACTGTAATATGTTGCCAGTGAAAATGGCTTGAGAATTGCATTTTCCCACCCATGGATGCAATGCTAGGGGATACGTTGAAATTGTTCACATTCTTCGACAAATTAAGAATAATTTAAGAACAGTGATAGACATTTCAGAATACTATGAAGCCCACCCGGAAAAACAATTTGCATTTATGTTCTTGGATGCTGAAAAAGCATTCGACAATTTAAATTGGCATTTCTTAATTCAAAAAATATATAATATGAATCTTGGCACCAGATTTGAAAATGTCATCACTACAATTTACCACACTCAACAGGCAAACATTCTAATAAATGGGGAACAAACTGGCCCGATAAAAATAGAAAAAGGGGTAAGACAGGGTTGCCCTCTCTCCCCTCTGCTTTTCATATTCGCCTAGAATCTCTTCTGACGTACATTAGGCAAAATTTGAGAATTAGAGGTTTGAGGATCAAATCAGAAGAATATAAAGTACAGGCTTTCGCTGATGATTTGGTTTTCTTTCTGGAGGAGCCCATAGAAAAAGGACACAACTTATTAGAAGAACTAGAACGATTTGGAGAAGTCGCGGGATTTAAAATAAACAGGGGAAAAACAAAATTAATGACTAAAAATTTAACAGGAGACCAGAATAAAGAGCTAGAGACAACAATGGGAATACAAGTGACAAAAAAAATTAAATACTTAGGAATTTGGCTAACTCCACAAAGCAAATCGTTAAAAGAAAACAATTATGACAAACTTCTCCAACAATCTAAGAAAGATTTAGATTTCTGGAGCAATCTACAACTTTCCTTATTGGGTAGGATTGCTTTGATTAAGATGAATATTCTGCCAAAATTTCTATATTTATTCCAGACAATTCCAATCAAACTAAATAAAAAAATTTTTATGGAACTAAACAAGATAACATTGAATTTCATTTGGCAGGGGAAAAAAGCTAGGATTAACATAAAAGCCCTACAAGATCTGAAAAGCAGAGGAGGGTTAGCCTTGCCAAACTGGGAAATATATCATACGGCAGCCACCCTACTATGGATAAAGGATTGGGTGAACCTAACCAACAAAAGAACACTAGTATTAGAAGGCCACGATATGCAGAAAGGATGGCATGCCTTTCTGTGGGAATCTGGGAAACCCAGGCAATCATATTTCCATAGGCATCTTATCAGGGACTCTTTATTAACTAATTGGAAAAAAGTACGTAAAAAACTTTATCTAAAAATACCGATTTGGCTATCTCCAATGGAAGCGATAGTACACCCTAATAATCTGGATATAACCAAAATGATTAAGTACGAAAATTTATTAGACCCACAAGGAAAGTTGAAAACACAACAAGAACTACAAGAGCGAGGATTTATAATTGATCAGTGGGTGTACCTTCAAATTCATAGTAAATACAAACAAGACATTAAGGAATTTGGAATCTACAATAAATTACAGACTCTAGACAAAATTCTACTAGGACCAAGTAAAAAAATATATATCTAAATTTTACAAATATTTATTAGAAACAGAACTAGAACAAGAAATTGTCAAGGGAAATATGATTGCGTGGAGCAGAAATGTGGGTCGGAGCATTACCCTAGCAGAATGGGAAAAGATCTGGAACAGGAACATTAAGATCACGAAATCAGCAGCTTATAAAGAAAACTTATATAAAATGTTTTATAGATGGCACCTGCCCCCTTCGAGATTGGCGAAGATGCACCCCAACACGAGCCCCAAGTGTTGGAAATGTCAATACATAGAAGGTACCTTCTTCCACATGTGGTGGTCATGCAAGGAAACCCAGAAGTACTGGCAAAAAATTAGGCACTGGCTAGAGGAAATAACCATGGAACAAATTGAGTACAAACCAGAGTCCTTTCTTCTAGGAATTTTTGATAAACAAATATCCAAAAAATCGAAATATATTACAATCCATATCTTAACCGCGGCCAGACTGGCATTTGCCCAGTGCTGGAAACTACCCTCTATCCCCACTGAACTTATGGTTATTCAGAAAATTTTACAATGTGCCGAAATGGACAAACTAACCCAAGCATTAAAAAATAAAGAATCTTCAACCTATTATAGCAATTGGAATCCTTTGTACATTTGGCTTAATCAAAGATAGATCACCTCTAAGAAAACTAAGGCCGAGGCCTCCGAGGCAGAGATAAAGAAAAGCACTGCCGACGATAGTTTGGAAGAAGAAAAGACCTTACAGACAGTCACAAAAATATGGTTTTATTATAATTGTTTTCTCTACTTTTGTTTTCCCCACTTCCCCCCCCCCCCTTCCCTTCCCTTTCCCTCTTTCCTCTCTCAAGCTTTCCTCTCTTTCCCTCTTGGCCTATGCCAAGACCTGTTCGTCTTTTTGTTGTATATAATTTGTAGCTGTGTTGTTGTTGTTTTTTAAAAAGTAAAACTAATAAAGTTTATTTAAAAAAAAAAGAAATTGTTCACATTCACATTTTATCAATGAGGATACCCTCACCTTAACACTGAAACTACATCTCTTTATGTAAAAGAGATGTTATAGAGGGCCCAGTGTCCTCTATAACAGGAGGAGAGATCCCCAGCCAGAATCTAAAAAGGGAAAGAGTAATAGCTGAAGGATGCCTTTTGATTAATAGTGATAAGAGCCATCTGTTTGGAAACAGCCTCATTGTGCAATTCATCTTAATCCTGGCAGAGAGGCAATTCAAAACAATAGAGCCAGAATGAAATGTGCATAATGGGGATTACATTTAAAATACGGCTAACATCTGGTTGAGCTGGATTAAACAAATCTCACATTTTTAAAATCCCTTAATTTACATCTTCTTCCTGGAATCTAGGAGTTCAGTGTGATTCCTAAAGAGCCATTTCCAAGAAACTCAACTTTCTTTTCTCCTTACCAGATGCTGATTGCTAGGATTAGCCTCACTGGATCAATTTGCAGTGACTTGCCTTGGGGGGTGATATAGGTTTAATGCAGCACAGCTGCCGGTTGTTCTCCTGCAGGTTTTGTTTGAATTTAGAGCCTACTTCAAGATCTGTCTGCCCAAAACAGACAAGTGGTAGGGTTAATCCATTTAAATATCCATGTTGCCACCCTCCCAAGGGGAAAAAAAAAAATCTCCACTATCTTTAAGCACACTGCTGGAACTGAGTAAAAACAAAAGCTCAGCCTAAAAAGGTCTTTGTAAGAAAGGCTGTGTTTGCTCTCCTGCAGTTCTAAATCCACACACCTCTCGCTCCCAGGATCCGCATTTGCAACAGATCCTCCAGACTTGAAAGCTCCCTTCCCTGGGTGCCTTCTCCCTCAGGAGTCAGCCTATGGACTCAACTGTTCCGTTTTCAAAGCAATTACCAGCAAGGGGCTTTGTAGGCTGTGCTCTCTACCCATTAACACTGGGTTGATTTATAGGAAACCGATGGTTGGGCTTGTCAGAGTATATTAATGGCTGGCAGAGGAACAAGTCAAACAGCCTGGCCAGTAAGAAAGGAAATCCTTGTCTGAGCCTCACTAAAGGGAAGAGGCAAATCTCCAGCCTCACTTGCATTCCAGCTGGAGACTTCAAGCTGCACCAGGCAGGGGATGCCAAGGAAATATTTAGAAGAGGCTTTCAAATCAGAAAACAACCATCTGAATTCAAGAGGTCTTTCAGAAAGATTAGCTTTTATGATGAAGAACCACATCAAGAGCTTCCTAAGAGGAGAATTTTATTTGGTTGTTCTGTTATATAAATGAGTTTGGTCTAGTGGTTAAGGTACCAGGATAGAAGCTGTAGAAAGATAGCACGCACCCCTCTCCTAGAAGAATGGAGTATTCTAGGAAATATTAAAAAGGCAGAATATTATACCTCCCTGGATGAGAAAAGGAGAAACGTGCTCTTGGAAAGCAGCCCCCACCTTTGTTAATAGCCCCAGAAAGACTGAGCTATCTTATCTACAAGACAAAAGACATCTTATCTACAACAGAAAAGACCTGCAGCTCCAGGATGATAGGAATTGCCCAAAGCCCCGTCATTACATCACCCAGCAAGATTCAACCAAGCCTGGGACTCAAGACAACCTACAGAGTTACTCCTGCATGGACCCCATGGGAATCTGACAACCAATCAGGATACATTTCTTGCTACAAGAAGCAAGTTGATACCCCAACAGAGGGTATAAATCTCTCTCCCTCTCTCACTCCTGTGTTCATTTTTTGCCCAGGGCCTCAAAACCATGTGGTCCTGCTGTCCACCATTAAACCATCCTTCCAAGCAGTCTCCATGTTTCTAGTGTCTTTCTTCCCACTTGGAACTGAACCCAGATAGATATTTCTTCCAACAAAACCAAGGAGGCTGTGAATTCGAGTCCTCCCTTAGACGTGAAAGCCAGTGGGATGATTCCCTCTTAGCCCAACTCACTTCACAGGGGTTCTTATGGGGAAATTAAGGGGAAGAAGGAATATTAGGTAGATTCCTCTCCTCGAGCTATTTATAAAAATAAAACGGGGTGGGGGAAAGTCCAAATCTAATATTATACAGTATAAGGAACTTATAAATGTAAGTTTTCCCTGAACTTCCTCACTTCCCTCATTCCCTGCCTCCTCTGAAGATCAGAGTTCTCAGCAGAGCTAAAGTTAGTTGGTTTAAAATTATTTTTAAATATCCTGATTTGACAATACTTTGGGGAAGAATATGA
This sequence comes from Pseudonaja textilis, assembly GCF_049901715.1. Taxonomy (NCBI): domain Eukaryota; kingdom Metazoa; phylum Chordata; class Lepidosauria; order Squamata; family Elapidae; genus Pseudonaja; species Pseudonaja textilis. The sequence goes on along the minus strand of NC_141991.1, from coordinate 110,470,880 downwards.
AGTACCGTGTGTATATGTTTCTTCAGGCAGTGCCCACTTAAATCAGCTGGAGTGTGCTGGCTTAACTGTAGCACAGAGCCTGCCTTCATTACAGAACTAAGTACAGAGCCTCCAATGGGAATATAGTCACTGATGTGCTGTAATGATGCCCCTTGAGAGGTGGCCATTTGTTTCCCAGAACAGCGCCTCTCATCCATCAAATAAAACCTCAGGATCGCTGGCAACAATCATCAAGAGCCAGGCACCCTCCCATGTTCTGATTGCTAGGCTGCACTGTGAAGCATGAGACTTTCCTGGCAAAGCTGCAGACCATGAGGAAATCCCATTTTCTGGGAATGCAATGGGGGAAAAATAATAGTGCCGTGAAGGTCGTTCAAGTATTGCTGGGATAGCTATAAAAGTGCTAATCTAATTCAGTGTTTGACTTTATTTACATGAGCGTGTTGGGTGAAACACTAAGGAAAAGCCACAGAGAAAATAATCAGAGATCCCTCATAAAATAATTTCTATCAAAAGAATCAGGGGTACTCTAATAAAAACTTGCATCCCTTGATGATTCCTTTCTGTGCGAAGCTCCCCCCCCCCCACCAAGAAGAATGAAATATTTTGGAAAATATTTTAAAAGGCAGAATATTATATTTCCCTAAAGAAGAAATGGAGAAACATGTTTTTAGAAGCAGGAAGAAGTCCCCAAGTTTTCCTTAATAGCCCACAGCAGATGCCAACACTTAAGAGATAAAGAGCTTATTGAAAGAGAAAGACAGGTGTCTAGATAGCTCTATTCATAAGCAAAGCAAATATGACAGGCAGAAATCCATTCAAGACAAGATATTTTGAAACTCCCTGCAGCAAAGTCTGAACAAAGGCAGAGTGATAAGATAAGAAGCAGCCCCTCACCCAAGATCCAACATAGGATGAAAGCCATTATGCCACAATAGGAATTGCCCAACACCCTTTCAGAACACAAGCCCCTTCATTGCACCATCCCAGAGCAGTCCAAACATCAAGTCTGGGAGCTCAGATAAACAATAAGCCAGATGTTGACCAGATTAGCTCAGACAAGCACCTACCAGTAGGATTTGCATTTCCTCTTTTGCCTATAGAGCCAGTTATGACCCCTACATAACTCCTACATGACCCCATAAGGAATCTGACAACAACCAATAGAATATTAAAGCACATGTTCTTGCACAGGAACAGAAAGCTCAGATACAAAGCCCAAAGAAGGTATAAAAAAAACCCCGCTCTCAGCTGCCCAGAACCACAATTCCTGGTGGTTCTGCTTCATCAATAAATGGACCCTCATTCAAATCAGCCTCCAGCCTCCAGTTTGTTTCCAGCATCTTTCTCCTAGCTTGGAACTGAACCAGATGGATTTTCCTTCGAACAACTCATTTAACACTTCTTAAATCCTGGTTTGCTTCTTTTATGGCTAAGGCAGAACTTGAACTCTGCCCTCGCCGTGAAAACCAGCTGAGTGACTTTGGACCAGCCACCTTCTGTCAGCTCAACCAATCTCACAGGGTTATTGTGAGAAAACAGAAGCAAGAAGTGTATGTTCACTGCCCTGCGCTATTTGTAAAAATAAAAGGCGGGATATAATTTTTTTAAAAAAATCTGACTGAGTTTTTTGTTCTGCTGGAATTGAAGCAAGAATTGGGTAAACATTCCCAAAGAGTATGATCGTTCTCAGAGGTTGCTTGCTATACATCAAGATTAGTTTATCTTATTCTTTTGCAATCACCTTAGTTAAGAATCAACCTTTCTTGCAGTCAAATAAGAACCCCCTCATCAGATACAGTATTGCATTCTGACAAACAGATGTGGCCAAATTCCCATATTCAGAAAAGGATGTTCACTATGGAGCTGTAGGAATTATTTATTCTCTTTCCAGTCAGTGATGAAATGGAGGCAAGGAGCGGCCCAGAGCCACAAGGCTTTGCTCTCAAGAGTCATGGCAGAATTCCCCCTGCCAGCAATTCTGAGTTATTTCACACTGCCTGGGTTGATTTAATGCAGACTGTTTTCTCATTTAAAAAAAAACAACCCAACCCCCCACCCCCCACACCAAAAAGTGGAGGCATTGTAGCCTGCCCACTTAATGTTGCAACAAGTAACTGTAACAGCGAATTAATAGTCTTCAATGGTTGTTCTGTTATCTTACCAGGCAATATGGGGCTTGTTCCATTATGGAGCTAAACAAAAGAAGCAGGAAGTTACAGCCCTAGTTCAGAGGCACTGCGTGCCTTCCCGCCCATTCCAGTTGTGTGGGCCTGAGTAGTTTACATGACAGAGATTCCCCACTCACGCACACACAGTTCAGACATTCCTTCTGTCGCCTCCAGAGTGTTAAGGAGAGCTCTCAAGGCCTCAGAGGAAACCTTTCAGGCACCCCCTCCTCACAAATGGGAGAGAGAGATAATGCCAAGCCTTCCCACTCAGCAGACTGCAACAATTCAAATACCATATTGGAGAAAGCATAAAGGACAGCTTTGCCCGCTGCCGCTGCAGGACCAGGAGGGCCTGATCCTTGTAAAGACCTTGCTCAATTCCCAAAGCATCCCTTTCCCACCCTCCATCAAAGGTCTTTCTTAGCCATACCCTTCGAGACCACTAGATGGCAGACATGCATTAGTGTTTCCATTATTGCATGACTGCCCTCTGTTGGTCGATGGGAATTTTGCAGATCCAGAGGTGGTATTTAGCAGGTTCTGGAGAACCAATAGTGGAAAGTTTAAGTAGTTCGGAGAACCGGCAAATACTACCTTTGACTGCCCCCCACCTTTCTATTCTCTGCCTCCTGAGACCCAGCTGATTGGCTGGGTCTTCTTTTGTTGCACCACACAGGAGAACGGAGCTGGAAAGCAGGTTAGTGGGGTGGGGAGGGAATGGGATTTTGCAGGAACCTTCCCCCAGGAGTTGGGAGGGAATGGAGATTTTGCAGTATCCTTTGCCTGCCATGCTCACCAAGCCATGCCATGCCACACCCACCAAGCCACGCCCACAGAACCGGTAGTAAAAAAAAAAATTGAATCCCACCACTATGCAGATCATGTATGGATTGTACTGTCACTTATGTTTTTATGCCTCCTTCATCTGCTGTAGGAGGAAGAGAACAAGAAAAGGAAGAGAGCAGTTGGTAGCCATGTTCAGGGAAGCTGCCAGAGTCTCCAAGGTCTTTGTTTCTGGCACACCCCATGGCTGATTCCGTGACATCTGCTGTAATCGTTCTGCTGCCTTGTCTCTTGCAGGTCTCAATACTTCCTGTGGGGACCCCACACTACGGCTCGCACAAATCTGGACTGCCAGAGACATGGCAGCAAAGAGATGAAGCTCTTTGTTGATATCTAGTGGTCATCTGGAATTGGCAATTGTGAGGGTTGTTAAAAGGGCAGGCAAAGAGTGTGAAATCTAAGATGGCCACATCTCCTGTGTTTAATCTCTTAGGCCGCTGATCATCTTATGAAAAGTTATTTGCTGTCAATAATAGCTTTAATTAATTCCCCCCAAAGACCTCTCAATTATTCATCCTGGTCTGGGCTGCAGAGAAAACAATTAAAGCACTTTATGTCTCTGTGCCATCCCTACTTCAGAAAGGAAATGAAAGAGGCAAATGGCATTGTATGGCATCTGCTCCAACCTGTGGCCCTTTAGAAAATTTCAGTATTAAGTACTATTAGCCTATAATATTAATACATTTTTTTATATTAATATATTAAAATTATTAGATAATACTATCCTATTAGCCAGCTGTTCTGCAGCTTCAGTTCTTATTTACAGGGTTATGGAGATTGATTGATTGATTGATTGATTGATTGATTGATTGATTGATTGATTTACCCATGGAATTAGATTTGTACAACAATATACAGTGTGCTCCTCCATAGAATAGAAATATGAAATATACTAATCTATCTAAAACTCACTGTTTTATCATGTCATAATTTTAATGGAAAGATGCATGACAAAGGTGGTGGAAAGATATCAGCCTGCTGGAATTTAATAAAAGGAAAATATAATATCATAAATGTTCTGCTTCTCAGGAAAAAGCACCCCCAGTTTTAGCACAAAGGGGGAAGCCAAAGAATCAACCAGAATCAAAAACCACCTCCTTCTATATAAGGAACAGCTTGTCCCTTTAAACCTGATAAGAGAATGATGATTTTCTTACTCTCACATTATAAAATTAGGACACTATGCCAGACTAAAGTTAAATGAGGGAGAAAGAAGGAAAGTCAAAACTATATACACACCATTCTTCTCTGTCTAACTTTACACTCTTTTTTGTTTCTAGACTAACAAAATTGTTTACTACATTAAAGGGTGTTCTGCCCCTGGGAATAAGAGTTTGGATAACTATAATAAATAAAAAAGAAGCTATACCTGACAGCAGAAGGCAGAACCATTTTGCTGCGACCTGATCATATTTATTTCCAATTTACCCAATCTACATTTAGATTTATGTTGATTTTGCCTGACTCCTCCCTTCTCGCAGACCAGAAAACCGCACTTAAGAGTTCAGAAACTGCAATAGATGAAAATGGATAGGGGAGGGCTGGGAGTTCTCCCACAATTATAACTGCAGTCAGAAGCTGAAGTGATTCTTTCATAAAACCTGAGTTCTTAGGCACATAGCGGGGCTACCTTCGTTTTACCACCAAAGTACTTCTGCAGCAGACCAGCCACCTTTGTTCTCCATTCTGGCCTGCCAAGGGTTAAAAGCACAAATAATTAAATAAACCTTCATTCCTCTTCCTCAGCCCGCCATCCACTATGCAGCCAGAGGGCGGGGCTGTCGGGAAGCCCAGAATTCTGCAGGGGGTTTACTGGAAAAGTTGTTGTGTGGCAGGTAGGAGGGAGTCACCATGGCAACACCAATGGCAGAGCGGGTGGCATTCTACTACTACCAGGACTACTCCTCCCAGAGATCCGATTCATTAGAAAACACCAGAACAGCAAAGACTGCCAGTGTTTAATTTCTAAGGAGGGAGGGAGGGAGGTGAGAGAGAAATGCAAAGGAGTGACTGGGACTACTCAGAAAGGAGGACTCAGCCTGCCTAGGAACAGTCTTTCATTGGCATAACTTCAAAGTTTCCAAGATGATGCCTCATTATCACACTCATTATCAAGGTTACTGTGAAACAGTTTAGAATCCCAGTAGGGGTGGAGTTAGGTGAAATGCAAATAATTTTTGTTCTCCCATTTGACTGAGGTCAACTTCCCCCATGCTTATTCCTGTACTCTTTGTTGTTGCCAGTTGAGTTTTGGCTGAGAACTCAGGTACCAAGATTGGTATCAGAGAAGTCCTTCATTAGACGGCAGGCTTTGCATCCAATTGGGGCTGGATACAACGTTTTCCATGAGGATAACATGGAAAATGAAATGCTAAGAGATTCATCTTAAGTAGAATTAAGCAGCTTGGCCCTCTCCACATTTGCTCACTACAGGTAGTCCTCGATTTACGACAACCATTGAGCCCAAAATTTCTGCTGTTAAGTGAGGCATTTGTTAAGTGAATTTTTCCCCATTTTTACGAACTTTCTTGCCTCAGTTGTTAAGTGAATCACTGCAGTTGATAAGTTAGTAATCTATTAAGTGAATCTGGCTTCTCCACATTGACTTTTGCTTGTCAGATCACAAAAGGTGATGAAATTATCTTGGGGGACACAACAACAGTCACAAATATGAATCGGTTGCTAAGCATCTGAATTTCGATCAGATGATCGTGGGGATGCTGGAAATGTCATAACTGTGAAAAACGGTTATAAGCCACTTTTTTCAGTGACTTTGAACAGTCACTAAGCAAACTGTTGTAAGTCAAGGACTACCTGTATTGCTTATATTAATTGGAGCTGATGAGGAGTCCAAAAGACAGAAAGGAGTAAGGTTCCCTAGTCTACTTCAAGGATTTTAAGGATTTTGGACCAGATCTGGACCAAATATAAAGAAATGTGATACTGCTGACTGAACAACTCTGGATTGCTTGTTTATTTGTGATGTTATAAATGCCCCAATCCCAGAGGTGGTATTCAGCAGGTTCTGACCAGTTCTGGAGAACCGTTAGCAGAAATTTTTAGTAGTTCAGAGAACCGGCAAATGCCACCTCTGACTGGAGATTTTACAGTATCCTTCCCCTGCCACGCCCACCAAGCCACGCCCACAGAACCGGTAGTGAAAAAAATTTGAATCCCACCTACTGTTCAACCCATATCATCATTTTCTCTGTCAAACCTGGGCAAGAGATTACAACTGTACTAATAGAAGCTATTATTGAGTCATTTTATAAAGCCGTGGCATCACTTCAGCATCTCCATTGCCAAAAGGATCTCTGGCCATATTAGTTCATACGCTGTGCTTTGGCCATTCTGCTCAACTTCCCATCAATGTGTTATTCTGTCTTGCAATTTGAAAACTGAAGTAAGCAGCCAAAGATGATGCAAATGATGGGTGCGCATTTTATTTAGCAGAAGTCAGCTTAACTCCAGAATACACCATTTTAAAATTATTTCTTTTATAATATTAAAGCCCACTCCAATCCAAACAGAATCAGGTGGAATAAACAAACATGAACAAAGAAATACAAGCAATTCACTGAAATCATGGATAAACATGAGTCGGGCTCCTGTTGTATTGTTTTTCCCCAGAAGATAGTGCTAAGACTGCTGTTATATCTGCCTGTCCCATCAGATTTGGCAGAGAAGGCATGCTGCAGACCCCGTCTGTTAGGGAATTGACATTGGCAGGTCTCAGGAGCTGGACTTTCTTTGCCATGGCAACTGCCTTATGGAATTGTCTCCCTCTGAAAGTGAATTTAACTCCATTCCTGTTAATGTTCTGGAAGTCCCTCAAGACCTAGCTATTTCATTAGGTCTGGGGATCCCAGAGGACCAATGAGATCTTTGGATGGGTCCCTTATTGCAAGTCACACATCCTGTTATCCCTTGTGCTTTTTCATATTTTTAATAATAATTTTATATAGTATTTTAATTAAATGTAAACTGCCCAGGGTCATTTTTTCTGGAATGAGCAGCCATACAGATTTGATAAATAAATGTATTTTGTATTAATCTAAATACTTTGTATTTAGATGAACAAGATGGGCCTTATTTTATTGTCTGTTATATTCTGAACAGATTGTGGAAAACTGAGCAGGAAAGAATGAACCAGTAGAAGAAAATATTCACTGGCTACACTCAGCAAATCAGGCAGGATGTAAATCTGGATAGAATATGAGTATGAAAAATAACAAGTTGTTGACTGATGCAGGGTGGAGCTACAGTATATCTTACTCCAACCAATGTTGCCTGGAATCAATTATAATGGTGGTATGGGGGGGATAGGAATGGATGTTTGCCTGAGAGAAATGCATATTATTGGCTATGAAAAGTCAAAGGGGAGGAGATAACAGATGTATGCAACCTTCAAAGATTTGATTGCTACGTGCCAGCAAATGAAGCAACCCTGAGATACAGCAGCCTTCTCCAGATTTGACTCACTTTCAGCTATCTGGGCTAAACCTTCCAGAATTCTCAAACCAGATGCGTGAGCTAAAGCTGTGCATGCTTCAAAAATGATTCAGAAGAAGTGTTTCAGGCTGTCCATGAATTCACATAAATCTCTGCTTTTTATTAAATCAGCCCTTTTTTTCAAAACCACTGTGCAATCTCTCCAAAGGTAGCTACGAAACTATCTTGCTGCTTTTCATCTTCTATCCTGGGCTGTCGCCATGAAGTTCTTTAGAAAGGTTGAAAAATAAATCTAAATAAAAATGGATTTCCCTACTCCATCCTCTCAAGAAACAGCAAATCTTTTTTTCCCCACCACCACACTCAGGCTGTGGAGAAATTTTAGCTCTTTTTTTTTAAAGCTTCACTTTATTTAATGGCAGCGTTTAAATTAATCTGAGATCAAATTAGATCTCCAAAAGGAAAGCAAGGTGAGCAGCATTTGCTTGCTCTTCATTAAAGCAGCCTGCCATTTTTCAAGGTTCCATGGAGCTTGAGAAAACTTGTGGCTACGTGTAAGAGATACATTAACTTAAATTAGCCCATAGTATATTTGTAGGCTAATGCATTTGATTTAAGGGCCTAAGCTTTCATGAGCTACAGTTCACTTCACCCAAGGCGTGATGATGTGCAGCTCAAGGAAGCTGATGCTTTTTTTAAAAAAATGTATTAATCAGAAAAGGTGTTCCCAAATGTCTCCTGATGGTTGGCTACCAACGACTAATGCAGTTGTACTCCTATGGTTTAATGTTAACTTATTCCTTCAAACGGTGATATTTTTTCCCAGGCTGGTCTGAAAAAAGACAGGTGTGATTTAATGAAGGGCAGAGAGGTTCTGGGCTTGTCAGAGGTCCAAAGAAAGTTCTGTTTCCAACACATTATTCAAACTCATGAAGATCAACAGCTCAGGTCTGTTGTGTGCCCCATGTGCTGACCACTATTTTTCAAAATATGCTTCCACCAAACATAGGAGCTGCATTTAGCTGTCACTGCTAATAGCTAGCATCCTCACTGAATATGCTTAACATCAGATTGTTTAATACAGAGTATGTCTTAGGAAATTGAGGAAGAGAATGTTTCTTGTTCTCTTAAAAAAAGAAAGAAAAGTACAGCATAGACTTGCTCTGTCTGAGAAATTATGTCACTAATTATGCCCAAGAGATGAACTATGGTATTTCTGCAATTGTGGCCCCATTATTTCTTCAGAAGATAGAAGTTTTCTAACTAAGAACCACAGTACAATTTTCCTGGCATGAAATATTGAACTTTGCTCAGAAAGTGTAATTTCTGCTAGACTACAATAGAGTCTGAGCAAAAGGTGACAATACTGTAGGAACCACATGAAAAGTGAAATTAATTGCCACCCACAGACATGCACAAAAAAGACTGTCATATAATCTTCAAGTACTATTCTACTCTAAGCTCAGCAGAAAAGCCTCAGAGTTAAGAGCTCATTCATTCATCCAAGTTGCACAGCCTTTTTCCAGGTCAGGAAGACAAAAGCAGGCAAGGCAACCCTGGTTTGAAAAGACAACAATTGGTGAATAGTAAAGAAGGGAGCAAACGATGAATACGCAACCCGGAAGACTTACAGTGGGAGCCTCTCCACTCCCAAGAACCTTCCATTCTGAACAGGGCATAACCTAGTTTCTCCAGGTGGCTTCTAGTCTGGCCAATGTCTTCCTGGCCCTCTATGGTTTAATGGGTTAAGAATATCCTTTGCAGGGGTGGGGTGGATCAGGCAGCTCTGCTCTCACAGCTTTAAGAAGGAAGGGTTGATAACTGCTGACTTCCTGGCAGTCCTTCCTTTGATTAATTGCCAGAGCCTTTGGAGATGTAAAAGGATGCAAAGTATGTTTGTAAAGGGTCTGGCTTCTTCCAATCTGTACAACATACCCTCCACAAGACTTTGCTCCGCCTACTGCTTTAGTTTCACACCCAAGCTATTGCTTTCCAGTTTCTACAGGACCCTAACAATCTTCTGGACAGATTTATGCAGTTTCTTCCCGATCTCTTCCTGCCCCCTTTTAAGTCTCCTTGCCTCTTTTCTTTGCCTTTTCTATGCCAATGCCACCCACCCAGCCACTGGTATGCTATTTGATCTCACTGCCCTGCTTAACCAACATTTAAGTGGCCGGTGAAATAGTCAGGAAAGGAGATACATGTGGTAGGATAACTCTGTGGTGTAGCACTAGGTTCCCAAGCCTGTGCCCGCTAATGGGAAGTAGTTATTTTCAATGACAGTAAATCAGACTGGCAAGCTTAGATGCTTCTTGCTGCCTAATCATGAGCTACTTGGGCAGGACAACTTACTGGAACTGAGAGGAAATAAAAGTAATAAACAAACAGAACTGTTAACATCTGGCCCTTGTCATATCGTGAACAGTTTCTGCAGGATGGGGGTGGGTGGGTTATCATTTATTCTCTGACTTTGTAGGGCTTCGTGGTGTAAAGAAAGAGGGTAAGAGCAGTAGAGCATAACACACTGTGCTAAAATCAGGACGTGCATGTGTGAGTGTATATACACCTACATATAACTCTTCTGTGCATTCACATTTATATTCAAACAAGACCAAGCAGGTCAGGTAAGTAAGAAGGCCATTTGGGCGGCTCAATTTCTAAAAACTCAATTAGCATTGTGCTCCAAATGCCCTGCAGATCCCAAGGATAAAGTATCGTGCATCAACTTCAGAGGGAAGGTTTATAGAAAGCTCATTATGCAACTGCCCTAGGAGCAGGGGTCAGCTTTGCAGTGAAGACTTGTCATTGCAACTGGGAATAGACCAATTTTCCGAGCAACAAAGTTCACATCTCTGACTTCCTTTCTGGTAATAGCTAAAAGAACATTTTAAATATGTCCTCCCTCTTCCCGCCCCTCAACACCTCCCACAGACACCCTGTCATTGTGTGTGAGAGACATTGCGACATGGGCCAAACTAGCCCATCTCACCAGAGAACAAGCAAATCTGTGGGTATTTTTTTCAAAAGCCTGGCACTTCTGCAAGCGAAATCTCAACTACAGGAGAAAACAAAGGCCGTAACTGGGTACATTAGAATAGAGTGAAAGAAATTGAAACAATCATTAATACTGGAAATAATACAAACAAAAGTAACTGACGCTCATGATCTTTCTCAACTTTAGGTGCCTTGCAAACAAGCTCAATGCATATTTCCCAACTAGCATCTAAAGGGAAGTAATTGGGGAAATTGGACCTAACCTATTTCTCATCTCCACCTCCAGCCAGTTTGGACTAATGGTTAAGGTGTTGACATAGAAAGGAGGCTGTGAGTTCTATCCTGCTTTAGGCATGAAAGCCAGCCGGGTGACTGTGGGCCAGTTACTCTTTCTCAGCCCAACCCACAGGGTTATTGTTGTGGGAAAAACAGGAGGAAAAAGGAGTATGTTTGCCCCATTGAGTTACTTATAAAAGTTAATAAAGATAGGATAAAAAATTAAATAAATAAAGCTTATGCACATGTAAAACAAGGCCTTCCAAAATCTCAGTATGAGCCTCAGAATTCTTCAAAAACTGCCACTGTGCTTTGGATGAACAACATCCCTATTAATTCACACACTCAAAATTACAATGACTTCTGACCTCTTCACTTTTTCTTACTTCTATCTCAGAGGCTGCTGAATTATCCTTCCTAGTTCAGCAGTGATTTGCATGATTCTACCCACTATTATTAGATAGCAAGGGATGAGGAAATGATGGGAAAAGTTCACTGATTTTCCATTATGGGAAAAATGCTTTCATCTGCAAACATATCACTGGGCAGAACAAGAGAAAGACGTTGCTGAGTAGTTAGTGGAGGTAAAGACAATTTCTTCCAATTCATAAGTACGAATTTTTAGTTTGAATTAATAGTTAGGTTGCCAACATGCTGTACAAAACATATTAAGGAGTTACTTGCTCCTTATGTCAGGTGTCCAATGTCTGAACATATTTTCTATTACTAGTCTAACATCCAATAATATTCTTATTAGTAATTGGTAGGATAAACTCACAGAATGGAAAACGCAACCCAGGCATCTTCTTCAAGAATGTTATCGCCACCCCTGCCCTGATGCAACTTTTTGGCAGGTGTGAATATTTGTTTAACAGATTGGTTTATATAGCAAGGATCATCTACAGGTAATTTCACTGGTTTTTAATTTGTCAGGATTTAGATGTAGTTTTCCATAGCAGTGCAAAGATGGATGTGAGAGTTAAGAGTTTCTGTATTGAAGACTCAACCCTCTGAGGAATCCCTGATGCCAGAAAAAGAGCAGATATAAAGTACCAGCATGACTGCTAAGCATTAAGGCAGTCAAGAACACACAGGAAAAAAGCATACTTGCGTAAGTGTGTGCCCTTGTGGTCCACAGGCTCAGAACCCTGTGTCCCCTAGCATTTTTGTTAGATTTAAGATGTTCCTCCAGCGCACAAGGGCCTTTCCTGGAAGAGATAGAAGACAAGGAAAATCCCTCAGTGCACTGGGGAAACAAATCTCAAATCCAAGGTTCCTTCTTCCTGCAACCTGCCCTGCCAGCCTCCCCATTGATTTTCTGAGGAAACCGGTAGAGAAGATTGCAAAACATGTGATTACAGGGAACTGGGCAACCAGTCATAATGCAAACAGGTTGTCACGCATCTCAAATCTGGTCATGTGATATTGGGTGGCTGGTGTGATTGCCAGAAGTATTTTATCAGCTGTAAAGCACCCTTCCAAGGTCAGCACGAGAGCAAATAGTCATTAAACAATCAGTTGGGAGAGGATACCTGTAGCATACATTAAAAAATGTTTTCACCTAATAACATAACATAACGAAGGTCACTTAAATCTTGGAAAAGGGAAGTCCATATATCAAATGCACTTATTTCCTCACAGGTTAAAAAAAAGGGAGCCAAGGGAGGCACTTGCCAGCATCACACCAAAGTATGGTAAATGGTGCACATGCCACATCCAAAAGGGCAGTGTAGGGAAAGGTGAACAAGGGAAGGAAGTGGGTGGCCTTTTGTCCGCCCTCTTTCTGGATAGCTCGCAATAATGGAGTTCCTGAAAGAAAACATGTGAGCCGGAAGAGACAGCCAGTGGGATATCCACGGGCTTTTCCCATTTCCTCTTTATCTGTAATCCTTTTGGAGGTTCTCTCCCTGCCAGCCCCTAACTGTGGATGGAACATGCTCTGATTGGGGAGGGGGAACACGGTTGGCTTTGTCAGCCATTATTCTAGAGACAAGTTCAATCACTGAGATCAGAGGCCATAGAGTCCAAATAGAGGTTGGAAATAGAGAAAGCAAGTTTCATACCAGTTGTCATGTGCTTGCTGATGACCTATAGCAGTGTTGGTGAACCTTTGCTCTTCTGATTTCTGGTGCAAGCATTCACACCAGCCACCTGGTCTTCCAGTTTCTGGCAAGCATGTGTGCACGAAGACCAGCTGGCCGATGCGCATGTGCACACCAGAAACTGGAAGATCATCTTCTTGGTGTGTGCATGCACACCAGGCAGCTGCTCTTCTGGTTTCTAGCAGTCCCACATGTATGAAGACCAGCTGGCCTGCGCACCGGAACCCAGAAGATATGGCTCTGCCTGCCACTTCTGGAAGGTGTGGCATAGGTTCGCCATCATGGATCTATAGCAAAACCTGGATGGAGATGTTGCATTCATCCCTGTGCTTCTTGATCTCTTAGGAACTTTCAATATTCTTGTCCCTGGTATACTTCTGGATAGGTTTTGGGGGTTGGGAACTGGTGGTACTGTTCTTCTATAGTTCTCTTCTTTTCTTCAGGACTATCAACTTTTGTTGATAACAATAGTACTTAGACTTATATACTGCTTCATGAGCTTAAATGGACTCCAGAAGATGGTAAAGGACAGGAAGGCCTGGAGGAACATTGTCTACCCATGGGATCATGATGGGTCGGACAAGACTTCGCAACTAACAACCACAACAATAACAACTGCTTCATAGTGTTTTACAGCATTCTATGAACAGTTATTATCAGTATATTGCCCCCAACAATCTGGGTCCCCATTTTACCAACCTTGGAAGGATGGAAGGCTGAGTCAACCTAAAGCGCAGCAGAATCAAACTCCAGACTGTGGACAGAGTTTGCTGCAATACTGCATTCTAACCACTGAGCCACTACTTGATGTTGGTTAGGGTGGGGGAGTCATTCCCTAGACCCTTCCTTTATGAACTGCTTCGGGGCTCCGTGCTTTCTCAACTCCTGTTTATCATCTCCATGAAACTATTACATGAGGCCATCTATTAGTTTGGGACTTGATATCATAAGTATGCTGATGATATCAAATTAATCTCAATTGTAGAGATGGGCCAAGTGAAGCTATCAAAATCCTGTCCCAGTTTCTGAATGCTATGCAGTCACATAGGGGGAGGGAAAAAAACATCTTCAGCTCAATCCTACACGACTTAATGGCTACAATTGTTAGGGCCACCTAAATCCAGGGAGATTGCAATTTTCACTATGTATAAGGTTGTACTTCTCCAATCATTAAACAATCTGGTGGTCTTCTTAGACTCAGACTCAGAACTCCTGCTTGATAGTATAGCAGATGGTACATGTGACTAAGAAGCTTCATCTGGTTCATCAGTTGTGGCTTTTCCAGGATCAGGAGGCCCTTCAATCATTCATGACCTAATCAGCCCATGCCTCAATTATTACAACATGCTCTACATGGCACTGATCTTGAAGACAGCTCAGAAATTTCAAATGATTCAAAATGTAGCACTGTAGCAATGATTGGCAGGTCTCAATATACTTACATGAGACCCTTCTCTACGAGTTGACCTGATTACCAGTCTGCTTTTGAATGCAATCCAAAGTGCTGGTTATGATGCATAAAGCTCTACATGCTAGGAACCATCTTACCTTCCATGGTCTTTGTACAGCCCATACAAGCTAAGCCTACCAGATCTATGTGTCTCCTGCATTGAGAACATTCCAGAGAGTCATGAAGATCTGGCTTTTTCCCCAGAACTTGAGATTACGTTGTTTGGAACTGCTTTGTGAGTTTGTCAGCCAGATTTTCCACCTTGTGGGCATGTGTTTTAATTTGCTTTATCCATTTGACAGTTTGTTTTTGAATTGCATTCTATTTTATTCTTTTGTACTGTGTGAGCCACCCAGAATCATTTGGGGTCAGGTGGCACTTGAATTGATGAAGATAAATTGCTTTCGGCCCATCTAAAGGATGGCTGACCACAGTAGCGCAATAGCTTAAAAGGCCCTGAGAAAGCAAGAGAGCAGAAGTGGCTGTTCCTGAGGGGAAAAGCTGCTTTATTGTTTCACTTGCGCCTTGAAATAATGAGGTGGTGAGGAGTATTGTACAATAGCGGGGAATTAATAGAGAGGCAGGGGAAAGAGCACTCTACTTTTTGCTCTCACTTGGAGACACACTCCTCACCCTGTGCAATTTTCCAGTTTTCTCCACCATACAATGCCAAGAAAGCACCGTTCTAGTCAGTGGCGGATTAAGGCACACTGGCATCCTAAGCAACGAGAAGTCATGATGCCCCCTTCCTTTGTACATACTGTACAAACGAAGCCAAGCTTAGGCTGCATAAAAGTTTTTGTGGTGCCCCCTTTGGACCTGGTGCCCTAAGCACGTGCTTAGCCTGCTTAATGGTTAATACACCACTGGTTCTAGTTGCTTTCCTGGTGTGATCCACAGTGGCAAGAGAAAGGCCTTTTCTTGCCCACTCATCCTTCTCTGCGAAGAGCACAAAGAATGTTCTGGACTGTGGCTGCTCCCGACAACTCACCTCCCTTCTCCCTGGAGCGATTCCACCCAGTCCTCCCCCGTTTCTCTTTGGGTGGCCCAGCAAGAACGTTAAGGCCGAGAGACTCCACAATGGGAAGAAACAAGGGAGAGGCAGCTCATGTGGCTCGACCTGCCCGCCCTTCACCTCCATCCAGCTCCCTCAGGGCACCGCGGTAAGGAAACCTACACGCATAGCTCCGGCTCCTGTTCGCGCCTCAAGCTGGGCTAAAGAGGGCGCGAAATATCGGGACGCCGCGAGCAGCAGCAGAAAGCGAAGCGTTTCTTTTTTGCTGGCGGCTCCGTCTCGGATCCTTCCCCGTGAAAAGCCTCTCTCTCCCGGCTCGCTGTCGCCGGCCTACTGAGTCCAAAAGGCCCCAGCCCAAAAAGAGGGGAATAAGATTTAACCAACGGCCGCCCCCCCCCCCACCGCTGGAAACCTGAAAACGAGGCGGGGGGGGTATATTTCTCCATGCCAAGAACCGGACCTGGCCCCACATCTGGCCTTCCATAGGCAAAGACCTAAAAGCCGAATGTATAAATACATCCCCCTCCGCAGATGCCCTGTCAGGTATTTTGAATACCGTAATGGAGTTGGGATGACTGGTGAAGCCGTGCAGTATGTTCTGCTAAGGAAAGAAACCAGCTGTTTGGGCTCTTTCCAAGTGAGACAAGGCGTTTGGGGGCGGTGGAGGCCAGATTGAGCAGGATGGTAGACCTGTAAAGAAATAGATGGAGTTCTGTACGAGGAGCCTCCCTGCTCTCACTCCTCTACTTTGGCACCCAGCACTCTTCCAACACTAAGTTGGAAAGCTGAGACTACAAGCAACTGACAGGTGGATTGTCTTGAATGCAGTCAGTCACTGGTGGAGGCAAGGAGGGGCTCAGGGTTGGACCCAGCCTGGGAACATAAAGCCAGTTTAGGCTTTACAAACCCAAACCCTACACAAACCTCGGGACTTGTGGCAGGGTGGTTACTACCTTTTGGAGCAGGAATTGGGGCAGAATTTCCAAAGTCTGTTCAGCCAAACCCAGACAAAGAGCCAACGTCTTAGTGTCTGCTAGGCAGCCTTGCTTCTTGAGCATCACATCAAAAATTACAGCCAGTGTGTTCCTGACCAAGAAAGTATCATTAATCCAGCAGACTGAATATATCTTCCCTTGTCTCATATATAAAGCTTAATACTCGTAGTTACTGCACCACGGAGACCAATTGCTGTGTGGCAGTTCTATAGAGAAACTGGATAAATCTGCCTGGCCCAGACAGGAGTTATTCTATGGCTCAGGCAGAGATGGGTGATGACCCTATGCAAGCAGAAGAGGCACCCCATGGCAGGTTTCACGTTGCAACCATATTCTGAACTTGCTTACAGTTTTATATGCGCTGCTTTTGCTCGTCTCTATGGCAAAGAGTACAGGTAAAACCACTGAGCACCAGAAAATTGGTATGTGCCCAGGGATCGCATGGCAGCTGGAAGAATATGGGAGAGAAGAGCCACCATGAACATTTTTAAAAAGGAAGCATATACATGTTGATGCTTGTGTTATTGATAGTAGGACACTTTCACTCCGTATAATTATAATATACTAGTTCTATCAGTGGATGCCTCCAGAGAACATCAAACAACAATAAACTACACACTTTATGACTGCATCTTATTTAAAGGGATAAAATGTAATCTGCCATCAACACTTAAAAAAAAAAAGTAGATGGAACTTTAATCCTTTGTTCAAGTATGAAACTAGTACACCAGGACAAATTCCTTGTGTCTCCAATCACACTTGGCCAATAAAGAATTCTATTCTATTCTATTCTATTCTATTCTATTCTATTCTATTCTATTCTATTCTATCCTATCCTATCCTATCCTATCCTATCCTATCCTATCCTAGTATTTATTAAAATACTTGTCTCTGACATCTTTGTATTTTCCTAT
The DNA here is from genome assembly GCF_049901715.1 of Pseudonaja textilis. Taxonomy (NCBI): domain Eukaryota; kingdom Metazoa; phylum Chordata; class Lepidosauria; order Squamata; family Elapidae; genus Pseudonaja; species Pseudonaja textilis. Next base: position 110,453,668 of record NC_141991.1, on the reverse strand, counting down.
ACAGATAGCCTTTGACTTATGACCACAATTGAACCCCAACTTTCTGTTGCTAAGTGAGACATTTGTTAAGTGAGTTTTCCCCATTTTACAACCTTTCAGTTAAGTGAATTGCTGCTTTTGTTTTAAGATAGTAACACAGTTGTTAAATGGATCAGGCTTCCCCCACTAACTTTGCTTGTCAGAAGGTCACAAAAGGTCACAAGATCCTGGAACACTATCATAAATATGAATGAGTTGCCAAGTCGCCGAATTTAGACCTTGTGACCATGGGGATGCTGCAGTGATGGTAAGTGTGAAAAAAAGCCATAAGTCGCTTTTTTTCAGGGCCACTGTAACTTCGAATGGTCACTAAACACATGATTGTAAGCAGGAGTGGGATTCAAATTTTTAACAACCAGTTATGTGGGCGTGGCTTAGGTGGTGGGCATGACTTGGTGTTCATGTGACTGGGTGGACATGGCTTGGTGGACATGTTATTGGCTGGATGTGGCCAACTCAATATCACTCACATCGAGGCACGCTTCTCCTTGCCTGGCCTCTCGTGACTGTGGGGATGCTGCAACAGTCGTAAGTGTGAAAAATGGTCATAAGTCACTTTTTTCAGTGCCATTGTAACTTTGAATGGTCACTCCACACAAGCAAAGTACCAGCAAAGGAGGGGGAAAAAACTCCAGAGAAGTTCCTGAGACAGGAAGTCTAGTCCTGCCAAGAATGTAATAACGGTTAATGGAGAGACAGTTTCTGTAAGCAACACCAGAATGTTTCCTTCCTTCTAACAACCGGTTCTCCAAACTGCTTAGAATGTTAACAACCGGTTCTAGCGAATACGTGCGAACTGGTAGAATCCCACCCCTGATTGTAAGTTGAGGGCTAACTATACAAGTCCCCTCTCGCCACAGAATCTGTCACTTCACAGTTGTTCTCTTAACCATTTTCAAGTGTCACTGTTATGGGCAACAAGCAGACATAAATGCTGTTAAACCCTGCTGTGCACAGATTTGGGCCAGATTGGATTGATGCAGTAAATCCTGATTAGTAGATGTTCAATACAGAATACTAAAAATGCACCTGAACTTTCCTCTTTCTTTCTTTCTGTTCATGCTAAAGTATACAACACTAGGAGACAATTTAGAACAATTGAATGTATATTTCAATCCACATGAGTTTGATATAAAAATTAGGAATCTATTTATAACTAACATAAGAAAGTTATCTCTGTCCTTATAGCAAATACGACCCCTGAAAGAAAATAATAACCATTTCTGTTTCAGCATAGTTCAGCAGAAGGCATTAATTGCGTGGCCCACTAGAACAGGAAAATCCGAACACCAGTTTGAGGGTCTTAGCACTGCAATTGTTAGCCTGTCAATGCCACTCTGAAACAAATTGCATCTGAAGTAAATGAATAAACTTCAGCTATATCAGAAGGTAACTTGGGCGACTTATAATAAATGTTGCTAACAGTTATCAAGTTTTTGTGATGTTACAGTTCTGCAAGATTTAGAGAGCTGATTTGCAAAGTTTGGACACACTTAAATGAGATGCCGACAAAAAGACAGAGAAACCTGGTCATTGGTTTCCCTCTAGTGGCCATTAATACAAGCCACATTCTTTTCTCCTGGGAAAGGTACATTATTGAGATGTCCTAGGATTTTAATAATTTGGAGGTGCACCAGACCGGGGTCTCCAACCTTGGCCACTTTAAGACTTGTGGACTTCAACTCCCAGAGTTCTTCAGCCAGCTTTGCTGGCTAGGGAATTCTGGGAGTTGAAGTCCTCCAGGCTTAAAATGGCCAAGGTTGGAGACCCCTGCACCAGAGCATCCCATGTAACTGTGCAAAGACCCTTGAGACCTGAAAGAATTGGCAACCTCTAAACTAGATAATTCTATTTGTTCTCCTCTCTCCTCTATGTCCCTTGTACTGAATCCAAAGTACTATTCTCAAAGGCAAGCCTTCTTGTGATGCAGGAGGAAGAGAAAATGAAGATTGTCACCATCCAGTAGCCCTACCATGGTTTTAGCAGAAGGGCTCTTGAATAGGCTGGAAGCAGGGGTGGGATTCAAATTTTTTAACAACCGGTTCTGTGGGCGTGGCTTATGTGGTGGGTGTGGCTCAGTGGTCATGTGACTGGGTGGACATGACTTGGTGGTCATGTTATTGGCTGGGTGTGGCCAACTCAATATCACTCACATCGAGGCACGCATCTCCTCGCCTGGCCTCTCATGACTGTGGGGATGCTGCAACAGTCGTAAGTGTGAAAAATGGTCATAAGTCACTTTTTTCAGTGCCACTGTAACTTTGAATGGTCATTCCACACAAGCAAAGTATCAGCAAAGGAGGGAAAAAAAACTCCAGAGAAAGGAAGTCTAGTTCCTGAGATAGGAAGTCTAGTACTGCCAAGAATGTAATAAGTGTTAATGGAGAGACAGTTTCTGTAAGCAACACCAGAATGTTTCCTTCCTGCCTTCCTTACAGGATTAGGCCAGTAATTTCTTCTAACAACCTGTTCTCTCAACTGCTTAGAATGTTAACAACCGGTTCTAGAGAATAGGTGCAAACTGGTAGAATCCCACCCCTGGCTGGAAGGGTATCTGCAAGAAGAAAAATGTAATCCCAGGAAGAAAGAGATGGGGAATATCTATTTCTTTGTTAATGTGCACATTTAATGTAACTATAAGAAAGGGATGGGATTTTTTTTTCCCCTGCCAAAGTGATTGTACTGTTCCTAATGTACCAGGAAACCATATGCAAAAGCAAAAGGGGTCTAAACAAAATGTAAATTGGAGTCAACTCCACCAGATACTTCTCAAAACACACACACACACACACACACACACACGTACCAGTATATATCCAACTCTCCATCCTGAAATTAGCCTTTTAACCAATTTTACTACAAAGATAGGTAGTTTGGGCTTCTGCTAACCTATCAGTTGGAACTCCAAGAAGCTGTCCTCTTTAGACTCCTAAGATCTTCTGATTTCTGGATATGAAATATTAAGATGGAACTTATCAAGAGCCTTCCTCAAGTCAAGCTTAACTCTCAGTGATGACATAGACATGTTCCATGCTGCTTTTTGACAATGTTATGAAAATCATTTATCAATGGCTTTTCTTTTAGTTATTTTGTTTTTCTTTTCAACTTTCCAATCTGGCCTGCAACAACTTCCTATCTCGATATTATTAAAGCAGGCTGTTCTGCACTTCAGATTTGTTCTGCACAAGGTGTTAGATTGTCTACTATTAGATTGTCTACTATTGACCTCATCCCCTTCCTAAGAGGCCTGTAGGGGGCGTGCATAAGCGCACCAATTGTGCCTACCATCCCTGTCCTATTGTTTTTTTATTTTTCTTATAAGTATCTATCTCATGTAGTCAAAACTATATTCATTCTTATACCTGTATCTTGTAAGCGATTGACAAATCAAATAAATACTAAAAAAAAATACTTGCCCACAACTCTGTAAGTATCTTTAATTAGAATAGCAGTTATATTAAAATTCTTGTGCTAAGAGATAATTAAACAGAACTGGCATAATGGATCTACCTTATTTCATCTACCCACTTCATCCTGGAATAGGAAGTTGGGGTCCTTTCAGGTTCCTCTGTTGGGATCATGAGTCATGATGAATTGGAATACAAAAACAGCAGATGCACAGGAATAAGTACCATCTTCATCTTGAGTCCCTCTGCCTTGAGAAGGCAGGTTGTTCAGATGGGGGGAGGGGAGAGACACAGAGATGTTGATTCATTCAGTAACTCCCAAGAGATAAATCTTGAGAGCAAGCCAACTAATTAACCCAACTAATTTTTCTGAAGAATCATCTTGGGTCACTTTACTAGCAACAATATGACCTACAACACTATCTTGCATTTCCACCTCACTGCTTCCAAAATAATAATCCTGTAGTGAAAAAGACTAGTAACTTCTTACCCAAATCTTCTCTCACTCCCATGATGTCTCCTGTACCTAACAAAAATGGAAACACTGTGATCATTACATGGATATACTGCTAAATTGGATGCTTGGATAGAGCGATCTTAGTGGAGCTTGCAAGAACCAATAGATGGTTGCAACAGAAATTTCTCAGGGTTCTAAACAAGGCCTCTAACTGGATTCAGTGGGGATTGGCTTCCTCATTCTCCAGGGCCTTTACATGTGGCCTTCATTTCTTTCCCCTTTTGTTTGACAAGAGGTAGGTATCCCCTGCCAGGAGTCCTCTGCTTAGAGGCAAGGAAACCCATCACTGAAGTGTAGCCCATGAAGAGGAGGAGAAAGGCAGGTTCGGACAGCAGCCCCGTTGTTAAACTGTGTGGATGAAACACTGAAAAGTGCCCGATAGACTTGCTCAAAGTACCATTCCTGTGAGGAGGAAAAAGAGCAAAAGAGTTGTGTAGTTAACTATCTGACCTAAACCAGGGAGTACATTTTCTCCTGATGGTGCAGGTGCTGGGATGTTTTTCAGTTATGCAAGTTAGAACCTTCTGCAGCAATTTCTCAGTCCCTTCCTCCTAGTAGGCACAGTTTTTACAGGATTGAAAATTAATGTGCTTTAGATGACGGTTCATCTCACCTTTCTGACTTCAGAATTCATCTAAAGTGGTCTGCACCTGTAATTCTCTGCCCTATTCCATCAGTCCAGTAATTGTAGCAACCAGTATTATCAGGGGTTATTAATTCCTGCAAGTTATGTGAGCTCATGAAGCTATGCATGAAGAAGGTGCTGCAGTTATGGGTTAAGTTATTAACATCCAACTCTCCCCATAGGGTGAACTCTACCTAAGTGCTCTCTGGCATTGTAAATCTTCAGGAAACATCAAAGAAGCAGAGCTTGGGTTACATATTTTGGAGAACAAGTCAATCTGCACACCAGAAGTGAAGTTGATGCTTGGAACACCAATCTATACTACATCAAAATATACTCAGTTTGGCTAGTGCCAATTACACTTACTTAATAAGATTCCAGCATGGGTATTTCATTCCATTCCATTAAAACTTTCCTTGACTACTCCACAGCTATAAAACTGAAACAGATTCTGTTTTTTTAAGACATGGTATGTTTAGGGAAACCTGCTTCTCATCCTCTGCTCCCAGAAGACTCCAAAGGCTAAGGCAGAAATTGATCTAGTATGTGTGCCATATATCTACCAGATGAGGTCTGGAGAATCCAATTTTCATAGCACCGATAACTACTTTATACTTGTGACACACGGAAGCTACATTTTCCTTTTTGCTTCAGGGAGAGAATAAGAAACTAGCAGCCAGATGTTAGATTTGCTTGCTTTATTTCAAGAGACCCTGGATTAATCAGAAGGTAGAAATTAACTTATACTTTGAAGAAAAGGAGAAATAAGGGATGCATTAAACAATCAGGGCAAACTAACCAGGTTTGTCACAAGTCTTGGAGAGGCAACAAATCCCGGCTTGCATGCCTTAATTCAATTTGCACACCAGGAGCTCAGTTCTGTTCTCTGCCGATGTTCATGAAAATAACAATCAGAATTGGAATCGTGATGTCTTTTTAAACAGAAGTTTCCATTTGAGCTGCCCCTTAGCGTTTCACATTCAGCAGGGATTCTTCTACCGTGGGCACAGTCCTGTCCCTGTAGCCTCACAGTCTATCTGTGCGTGCTGTGTTTACACCAGAGCAGGGCATGAGCATCAGCATTTCCTATAAGAAAGATTAAGGAAAGCAGTATTGCAGAACAAGAATTATTTCACAGGCCTGGCACTACCTCATTTTCTTTCCCACCTTCTCCCAGGATTAAATATCTGCTGAATGCGCCTCCAGCTTCAGACGGAATCCCTGAGCAGCCAGGAGTAACAGGATGCCAGCCAAACCCTCTGTGCCAAAAGAGAGCCATGCAAGTGCCAGGGACCAGCCAAAGGTAATATGGACCCGGTCAAAACGCTGCTGGTCGAACATACGCACTGTCTCAACGAATGCGGCTTTGGAGTAACAGATGTAGGTGCTTGTCCCTGACAGAGTCAGGAGTGCTGAATGGGAAGAAAAGTGAAGAAAAAGTCACCAGAGCAGCAATTTGAGTAGCAAATATAGCTATTCTATTGGTATCAATGGAGGTAAATGGAGCAATCCGGATCACAAACAGATGAGCAAGCAAAGAGGCAGGGATACCATCTCCTTGTTTGCCTGGAAATGTCTAGAAGCATTTGTAAACAAGATAGATATCTGCATTCTAATAAAGCAAATTCTTAGATGCCACACCTTCATAAAATAGTTTCCAGAGAGCTCTTGCTGTAAGCCTCCCCCCACCCAAAAAAGTCACAGAAAAGAGTGGTCCCTGCCAGAGAAATGCTTGGGGATTCTGTCCAGAAAAGACCTGGATAAATCTAGCTATCAACTGTATTTCAATCATGTGTCCTATTGGCTTCAGAATAAATTAGTTGTTTATGGCTTCTATCATAGTGAATATGATTGTCACAGCAATCTCGCCACTTCAATTGCTGGCAATTTGAGCTGCTTACTATGAGATGTCTCACAGATAACTTATGTCCAAGTCTATATTTGATATAATAAACCGAGCATGCACATTGTCATTTGAAATGTCAGATCCAACAGGGAGTAGCAGGCAGGCTCATCATGCAGAGATGCCGGGGGATTCTTCAGAATCTTCCCAGACATAATATCACTCACCACCCAACAGAAAATAGCAGCCTGTGAAGAGCAGAAGCCAGGAAATCTGGGCCAAGGAGCCAACGATCCCACAGATCCAGCCAAAAATAATCAAGATGAGGCTGAGTGGCAGCAAGATCATGAAAGCTCGATGCATGTCTGACAAGGGGGGGAAAAAACAGTGGCATAGCAAAAGAAGAAGGCAAAATCATGGAAGTTGAATAAAGGGATTATGTCCATTTATAAGAATCTTTCTGCCGGAAACATCACTCCTTCTTTAAAACATCTATCAATGTTTCCTCTTAAAGTACAAATATTCCCTTTATGCCCACCTCCAAAAATAAAAACAGTGCCTACTTCTAGAAATAATCAGTTTTACAAAAGGCTCCATCCTCCTTTCTGAACTTAATGTTTTTACAGAGGACAGTGTGAATTTCCAAATGGGAAGAGCTATATCAAATTTCCTACCACTGTCAAGGATGATTAAAAAATCAATAAAATTTGTTTTTTTTAAAAAGGGGGGATGCTGAAGTCACATAAAATCTCTCTACTCACTGATAAGATGCTGGAGTGATGCTGGCACCAGCCAACTCTCTGCGCCAAAGGGGTCGATCAGGGGCATACAGGCATTTTGTCCTGAGGAAGCAGTAAAATAAGAAAAGTGACAGGCATGTAGCAATGGGGTTTACGGTGCTGGATTGCTGACCAATGCAAACTCAGCAACAGGTATGCCCTAGTTCAGTAGAAACTTCAAAGAGACCACAAAGCCAGAACTAAACAGCAGCAGTCCAACGAACATTTGTACTGAGTGATAGTACTTAGAGGCGTTTATTTATTTATTTTTGTGTCAAGATCATTAACTTGGCTTCTTCCAGACAATGAAAGCCTTTTTTTAAAAAAGCCAGAAAGGGCATTCAATTTTTTCCTGTGATAATATCACAATAAAGCCACTCTTTCCTCATTTTATACCCAGTTGCACGATTCTGACATGACTTGGAGGAAGAACAAATGAGAACGGGGGATGTGATTTGCCTGTTGCAAATCTCTCTTGATGGTGGGGCACCCTTTTCTCCTAGCTATGCAAGTAGATAACTGTATATGTGACCCACCTCTGTGACCATAAAAGTTCTTCCCCCTCCCCAGATTACGTCCTATTGAGAAGTGAGGCAATCGCAACATCCCTACGCTTAGAAGAAGGGGTCTCAGTGCTACAGTCAGTTGTAACAAAAGGAAGCAAAGCTCAGCAGACAGAACGTGGCTCTGTTTCACAGCCCCAGGCAAATGCCTGCAGATGTTTAGGATCCAGCTTAGGCTTGGGATCCAGCATATAGGTGCCATTTCAACGGGAATCCAGTTGACAATGAGAGATGCTGAAAGTCATGCTAGGCATCCGAATGTGATAGCAAGTAGCTTCCCAACGAGTAAGGCTTGCATTTATTTATTTTTTTAAATTCTTTAGAGCTGATGGCTAAAGAAGCAGACAGCAGCCGTTGGTTGCACGTTTTCTTCATTGTCTTCTCCTTTGCCCAGATCAGCCTTCTCCTCCACTCTCGGCTCCTCTTCTCTTTAAGGCAGCATTTCTAGAGCTGGCAGACCCCAGCTCCTATGGGTACCGGAAAGGCATACAGAATCTAGGGATGGGGCGGGGTGGGGGGCATGAATGAGCTACAAGGAAAGCCACAAAAGAGTTAGGAGCACCCCCTCCAAAAAACACATTCGCCTTTTTCGTCGAACCATACATCATACCATGCAACTAGCAGGGGGGAAAACAGCTGAGGAAGCCCAAATGTGCTATGGTGGGGGTGGGGAGACGGCCGGGATGAAAGGCCAGCTGAGTTCAACGTCCTGAGACGCTACTCGCTCGCCTCAAGCGCTCAGCCTTCAGTGGAGGCTGTTGCTCCTAGGAGGATGCAGTTTTCCCTGCCGCATAGGCTGAACACCGCCGCCTGGATGGATGGATGGATGGATGGACGGATGGACGGACGCCACAGATCGCCCGGATCAAACAGCCACGGAGTCCCAGTCCCACGCCCAGGAGATGGCATGGGACGGCGGCACCGGCAGGCAAGGAGCAAGCGAGGCTGCCCCATCTCTTCTTACCTTCGCAGAGTCGCCAGAGCCCCGAGTGAGAACTCAATTCCTCGCCATCCCGAGCGCCGCTGCCGTTGCGCCCAGCCCCGTCCACGTGGATCAAGTACCAGTAGTCGGTGCCGATGGCCGCGGCCAAGAAGCCGAAGCTGAGTAGCCCATTGAGCGCAGCGGCCAGACAGAGCGTGCCGGGGGACAGAGACGCCCCGCACTTCGGTGCCATGACCCAGTCTCCAGCACGGCGAGAGCAGGAGCCGAGAAGCTGCAGACAGAGGGAGAGGGAGAGAAAGAGAGAAAGACGCCCCCTTTGGGGACGCGGCTCTGCCTTCTAAGTGACCTCTGAGGAGCCCACGAGAGAGGAAGGCTCCGGAGTCGCTCAGTCCATTGAAGACAAGCAGTTGCTGCCGGCTTTCATCCTTCAAACTGGGGAAGAGGACGAAGAGCGCGTCTATGGGCAAAAGAGCAGACCCCAGCTTCACCCAAAAGAGAGTCTGCGCCACTGGACGGCGAAATCAGATCTTGGAAACCCGACTAGGTGTTACTTGGTGGCAGAATCTCCCCGGTTCATTTTTCATCTACTTCCATTCCATCTAGAAATATAATTGAGAGCCATACAACACCCTAAAACTTGGGATGGAATGTCCAGGTCAGGTTTTTGGGTGGGGGGTGGGGGGGTTATGCCTTTCGAGATGAAAAGTGTGTTAAGACGGGTTGAGGCTGAGGGGTTCTCTCTCACCTTTAATCCAGAGACCCATAACACATTACTTTACTATCATCCTTGGAATAAAACTGCAAAATTTGAAAGAAGCATTTTCCCTGGTACTCTAATCTTTTCTGATTGGGACAATAATGCTACAGGTGATCAAGCAAAGGAAATTATTAGTTATGGGAACATTAGGAAATAGAGGAGGATAATAGCAAGAAAAAGAACTTACTGTCTGAAGTGAGCAAAACTTCAAAGCACTAAAACACCTCAGAAGTACCCAAAATATTTATAAAGTTTGGATTCTCAGGTCATACCAAGCTATGGTTTTATACTATATTGATTTTGTTTATTGAATTATCCATTTATCTGGGTTAGTAAACATGGTAACTCAAAAATAGTTGTCAGACTCAAAATATTTCAGCTGCACTTCTCAAGTTTCTCCCAAGATGTCCCCATCCTCTTGTGTTCATTCCCTATATTCAATTTGAAACATCTGCAGCAATCATGCTAACCAAATAGAAGGTGCTTTAAATTTCTCCCCAAAACTCATTGTTTCTGAGGAGCCATTAATCTCCCTAATTCCTATTATGTTCCAATTGCTCTAATATATCAATAATTGAAGTAAGCGCATTTCTCTTTTCCACTTTTTCTGAGTGCTTTAGAATTACACAGAAAGGATTCAAGAGGCTTGCAAAGTGCCATTCACAAAGGCAGTAATACGTCCGAACAAACACTCTGTGTTGCCACCTTACAATTAGTTGAAAAAACTAAAAGATGCTTTGCCTGAAATGGAAAATTCAATATCCTTTTCCATCAATCACTAAACCTTCAATACCAGAATCCAAAATAATTGTTGATTCACTGCCCTTCAGCGGCATCCAAAAACTTGCCACTGGTGGTGGAGAGGCTCCACCCTGTCTAGCTACAGGGCTCTTTCTGAACTGAAAGATGGTTGCATTAGAAATATCCTACTGTGGTATGAATTAGTGCAAATGTATCAAGAAACTGCAGTGCCTTTGTTTCAATTGTATTGCAGTTGCACTAGGGATCGATCTATTAAGGTTTCAGAGCATAGTTAACATTCTAGGAAACTCAGAATGCTGCCCGTTGCAAACCATTGTTGGAGGTCATTAGGAATGCTCTCAACCCTTTCCAAGCTGTTTACTTCGCTTGATAAGCTTTGCAAGAGTATGAGGGAACTTTACAATCCCGCAATGTGGGTAATTTCTGGTCATGCTGGAGATGTTGTACAAGAAGGCTGCCTGCTGTAGTAAAATATATATATATATATATCAGCTCCTACTAAACAAAGCCAAAGCAATATGTGGCCTGCCTGTTGCCTTTTTTGTCCATCTCTACCTGAAAAGTGAATTTTTAAAGGAACAATAGAAGTCAGACACTTATTACAAAATAGTTGTTCACCTGCCAGACCTGACAATACCAAATATTCTTGCAATAAAGCTTTTGGATTACTCAAAGAATGCTTTGTCTGAATATACTGTATATTGTGTGGCTGTTATTAGTACTGATAATACCACAAGCTTTCAACTACAACTGGACTGGTTTTTCTCTGTAATATTGTTAATTATTGAAGAACAGGATCCATTTTAAGTTACAGTGATAGAGCAGTTCTTGTTTTGAGGGGCACAATTAACTGGTCAATCACATCATTCAATTCCCAACAGAATCCGATATTTTAAGATCTACAAATGAAGTAAAATCAGTACTCTTTAGCTATTTGGCAAGCAACTAAATCCCACATCTATTTTAACCACCATCATTTATAGAAATTAACACCCTTTCCATTTTTCCTAAACCTTTGAAAAGGTAGTCTAGAGCAATATTGTTTACCAAGGAGTGAATGACATAATTGTGAATCAACATCACAATTAATGTATGATTTTATCAACATTGCACAACCAGAGGACCTTGAGGTTAGTATGGAACCAATGACAATTACTGAAGTCCAGGACATTATATGGTTGTTTAAAAATGACAAAGCAAATGGCTTGGATCAGATATCCATAGAGCTCTTAATGGTGGAGACAGATTAGTAGAAAAGCTACCTATTTGATTAAGCAGCTGTTGGCGCTAATAATGTGTACTGGAAAACTGGAGGTGCGGCAGTAATAATTAAAATACCAAAGAAAGGGAACCTCAGTGATTGTAATAACTGGAGGGGTATAATGTTGCTATCAGTCCCTGGAAAAGTTCTATACCTTGTGTTGCTCAGGAGACTGCAGCATCAAGTGGATGCATACCTGTATGAAGAACAAACAGGATTCAGAAAAGGACACTCTTGTAATGACCAGATCCTGACCTTAAGAAATATCATCAAGCACAGTTTAGAATACTAGAAGCCAAGGGTAGTCAATTTTATTGACTTTTGAGTCGATTCATCGAGAAACACTACGGAATATTGTAATGTCCTATGGCATTCCACATAATTTCATCAGTCTTTAAGAGCCTGTATTATAATTCTAACTACTGTGGAATGTGGCAACACAGCCTTCTTTAACATCAATACAGGAGTAAGACAGGGATGTATACTATCACCATTCTTCTTTCTCCTCTCCTTGGATTCTGTTACCCATAGAGCAATGGTTAAGCAATCTAACAGGTTTAGATTTTGTGGATGACATTGCACTGCTTGGGGAAACAAAGGCATGCTCTGCACAAAATGATCACCAGTTTAGATAACGAGGTCAACAAAATTGGCTTACATATAAATTTTGAGAAGACCAAGTTTATGCAAATCAGAAGTGCTCGGGATATGCCTATAACAGTCAATGACCAGGCTACAGAACAAGTCCAACATCTACTTAACTTGGCAGCATTATATTTATCAGTGGAGGCATAGCTAAGGACATTACTTATATTGACTTGGAATGGTTGCAGCCAATTTGATCTATGTTAGATATATGTATTACCACAAAGGTAAAACTCTTCAAGAGTTTCCAATATATGCTTGTGAAACATGGAAGTGTACAATCAAGATGGTTACATGGTTAAATGTTTTCCAGCAATGCTGTTTGAGAAGAAGACTTTGTGTCTCATATCATAACCGCATCACTAATGAAGAGGTATTACAAAGATCAGATTTAGATCACCTATTGAGATGTAGATGTGAAGCAGTTGAAATAGAGCATATAAAGCACTTTTCATATTTAGCACAGGTCTGCTTTAATTCCTCTCTAGAATTTCTTTTGCTTTTTTCTTTCCTATTACTGGCCAGCGTGTAGAATATTTGCGATTTTCCATATTATGCTTTTGTACCTAACTTTTCCTTGATGTGCCACTATTTTTGCTGTGCTTCTTTTCCTCTGGATTATTCACTACCTTGAAGGGAAAATGTCTTCTTTTGTTCAGCTGCTTTTCAATTTGCTTCCAAAAGGCACATCCCCTATCTCCACCTATATCTGTTCAAAGGTTGCAATTCTACAGTGCTGATGTAGGGGGAAGGCTACATAGGAGATGAAGAATGCAATACAAGTGTGCGCATTTTTTCAAAGCAGCCTGCACTTTTACACTACCCCCTTTGAGGATGACCATTGTAAAGAACCAAAGACATAAGCAAAATAAAGCAACTTCCTAAGAATGCAGTTAACCCACTTTTCTCAGTTGATCCTGTTTTCAAGAATGGGTTAGGAGGGAGGGAGGGGCTTGAGAAAGCCGCTGATACCCCTGAAACCGGATGGTCCCAGTGGACCTGAACCGTCCCGAAGAGACGGTAAGTAGAAAGAGCACGTCCTGTCGATCTCAGGGACACCGCAAAGTCCCTGATTGATCCAGGAGCTCCAGCGGCCCAGCAGCGATGGGAAGCAGCCATTGGTCTCAAGCCGCTAAACTGTGCCAGCCCTGGAACGAAAGAAGAACAGAAGATGGTGTGTCGGCTTGAGTGGGAACTTTCTTTTTTATGCAGAGATAAAAGGGTACCCTAAAGGGAAAAGAATTACTAAAGAAAGAAGACCTAAAAGTATAGCAGCGAATTATATGGGGAACTGTCAACTCTTATTTGGAATTCTTATTTTTTAAATATTTTTTTTTCTTTTTTACCTTTGACTAACTGGACTGGATTGGACTTTAAAATAATAATTTTGAGAAGAAATTGAACTCTTGCTTACAAGTTAAAAGCCTCTGGAGTACTTTGCTTCTTTTATTCCTAACTACTTTTACTTTTTAAACCACATGGATACAGTGTAACCAGGAGAAAGTGAAGGGGAAAGCTAAACAACACTGCCATCTAGAGGTCACAGAAAATAATAATAATAGACTTTAAAGATGAAGAACAAGTTATTTTGACTATAGGTTGTTTGGAAGTGGGAAAAGATAGGGAGTGAGCGCTGGATACAGGTGCTGCTCTCACACATCTTGTAAACAACCGAAAAGTTGATTAAGGCAAGGGAAAGAAAAACCACTGTGACCTTGGATAATACACGTTTTGAATTTTGGCTTTTTGGCTTGCTGGATGTTACACTGAGACTTTGGCTTATTTTGTGACATGGATTTATAAATTACAGCTGATACTATTTTTATTTATTTTTTCTCTTCTGCTGGTGTGTACGCTGGTCTTTTTTTCTTCTTTTTTTCTGTTCCAGTTCCTCAGCTTGGCTTTATTTTGGAGTATTGAACTCTTTTTTTTTTCCTTTTCCTGTTCCTTTTTCTATTTTTTTTTATCAACTATTTGACTAAGAAGTGGATTTGCTCTCCCTCTATTTTTGTTGTTTTTCTTTCTTTTTCCTCTTCTATGTAGAAGTGGATGGATCTGTAATTTTTTATTGGAATTTCTTTTCTTATACATTAGATTTTTTGGATTTTGTACAATATTACTCTATCTGTTTTTTGGATTTATAGTTTTTCTTTTTATTATTGGATTTTTTTTACATCCATCCCTATTGGATAGAACTGGATTAAGATAGAGAAGAACCTGAAGACTTTATTATTCACTTTCTTTTTTGGGGAGGGAATCCCCTGCGAGTGGATTATAACTAAATAAGATATGAGAAAGATAACTGCCACTGGATCATCGATTCCTACTTCTCATTCCCCAAGCCCAGCTGGTCAATGATCCATTACAACTATGCTTCAACAGGAAAAGGAAAAAGAAACTTCAATGCAAGAAATAAAGTTAATGTTCCAAGTAATACAAGTTCAAGGGAAATGTACAGATGACAGAATTGAGAGAATGGAAGAAAGAATGGGGAAAATGGATGAAAACACAACTAAATATACAACAAATGATAACGATACATGGAGAAAAAATACAGAAGATGGAGGAAAGAGGGGATAAAACAGATAAGAAAGTAGGAGAAATAGACAACAGACAAAGGTTGAAAACGAAAAAGGGAAAGATTCAATACTTTGGGAGTTGGAAAAAGCTGGTTTCTATTTAAGATTTCAAAGTATTGAGGAAGAAAAAGAGAAAATCTCACAGAAATTATGACAGAAATTTTGGCAGGACCTCTGGAAATAACTAAAGAAAAAATGGATGGAATGGATGAAATATATCAAGCATATACAAGAAATGCGATGAGAAATAAACTACCCAGAGAAGAACATGTGAGATGCACTAAGAAAACAATGAGAACAGAGATACTACAAAAAAGCAAGAGATGACATATTGAAGTTCAAGGGAAAGGAGATCATAGCACTGAAACAAATTCCAAGGAAAGTGAGAGATCCAAGAGAATACCAATTCCTGACAAAGATTTTAATGAAGAAAAAAGTGAATTACAGATGGTTGATCCTTGAAGGCTTGACGTTTATTTGGCGAGAAGAAAGACATAGAATAGACTCAGTTAAGAGAGCAGAACTATTCTACAATGAACATTTTAGAGGAGCAGAAGATGAGAGAGCAAGAGAAGAGGAACTTAAAATACGAGCAGAGATAACAAGAGAAATGGAGAAGGGAAGGGAAGAGGAAAGAGAACAGGAAGAGGGAGCAGTAGGTGGTAAAGTGGCAGTTAGAAAACCAAGAGAACAAAGAACAACGAGAGCAATAAATCCTACATATAAAGTATAAATCATGGAAGAGGGAAAGAAATTAGTTTCTATAAATATAAATGGACTAAATTCGGCTATTAAAAGGAAAAAAATATTTCGCAAACTAGAAAAATTAAAAATGGATATAATTTATTTACAAGAAGTACATATCAAAAAGCAGTATGCATACTTGATGAACTGTCCTAGAATTGGCAATTTATACATATCACTGGCATAAGAAAAGAAAAGAGTTGTTGTATTATATATTAAAAATACAATTAAAGCCAAGTTAACCTACAGATGAAGAAGGAAGAATACTAATGGTTGAAAAATAGATAACAACTCCAAGATACTCTTAATCACAATATATGCATCAAATAACAAGCAAGATGAATTTTATAAGAAACTACATAAAAAATAATTGAATTGGAATATGATATGTATTCTTGGACACTTTAATGTGATTGTAGATGCTGAACTGGACTACAAAACACAGAAAAGAAACAAAAAAAAAAGAACATTACCATAATCGTTTCTTAAGATGGTAGAGGAGTTGAGTATTAAAGATATATGGAGAGAGTTGAATGGCAAAAGTAGACAATTTAAATTTTATTCAAATAGGCACTTATCACGGTCAAGAATAGATATGATTTAGATGTCAACAGACTTAATTCCTAACATGCAGGAAGCAAATATTAATATAAGCACTTGGGCTGATCATAATCCAATAAGGGTCAAATGGAAGGACCAGAGGAAAAGATCAAGATGGACTTTGAACAATTCAATCTTGAAAGAAAAAGAATTTATTGATAATATAGAAAAAGAATTGGCCTCCTTTTCTTTCAAGAAAATAAACCAGAGACAACCTCATTAAAAAATGTATGGGGCACGATAAAAGAATATACTCGAGGTGCGTTTATAGCTTATGCAAGAAGAAGGAACATTAAAAAGAGAAAAATACAACAGACCTTAGAAGGAGACTACAAGAAACTGGAGAGGGAGTTACAATACCCACAATACAAAAACATTAAAAGTCAAATGGATATAATTAAACATAGAATAGGATTAATGGAAAAAGAAGAACTGGTGCAAAAGATTAGAGGAGTTAAACAGAACTATTTTGAAAATGCAAACAATCCAGGTAGATAACATATAAATTAAAGAGTGAAAAAGTACTAAAAAGAATACCATAACTAGCAGAAAATGGTATGTTATGTTATGGAAACGAAGAGAAGAAAAAAAATAGTGCAAAGGTTTTATGAGAAACTATATGACCAAGAGACAATACCAGAAAAGAAAGTTCAGCAATATTTACAAAAGGCAGAATTACCAAAAATATCTGATGAAGTAAAGACTATGTTAGATGAGAAAATAACAATGATGGAACTGACAGAAGCAATAAATAGACAAAACACTGGAAAAGCTCCTAGCCTGGATGGGCTACCAGCTGAATTTTATAAGACAACACAGGAATCAATATTTGTTACAATGCTTGAAGTACTGAATGAGGTTTTGACAAAAAATAAAGTATTTGACTCATGGACAGAGGCATATGTCACTTATACCAAAAGAAGATACTGAACCTCAACAAATAAAAAATTATAGACCAATATCTTTGCTAAATGCTGACTATAAAATATTCACTTTAATGATGGCAAAGACTTAAAAGATATTTAACTCATTTTATACACTCAGACCAAAATGGATTCCTGCCTAAGAGACAAATAAAAAACAGTGAGAATAATTTTGAATACATTGGAATACTACCACTCAGAGAAACAAATGGCATTAGTCTTTTTAGACGCACAGAAAGCGTTTGATAACATGAATTGGCAATTTATGTTGATGCAGCTGGAGGAGATGGGTTTCACAGATAATTTATTAAAGCAATGAAGGCGATATATAGTAAGCAAATAGCAAGAGTAATGATAAATGGAGAATTGACAGAAAATATTAATATTTAAAAAGGAACTAGACAGGGCTGTCCGCTATCCCCACTACTGTTTGTATTGACTTTGGAAGTATTGAATAGGAATATTAGGAAAAATGAATAAAGGGAATGAAAATTAAAAAAGAAGAATATAAACTACAAGTTTTTGCAGATGATTTGGTTTTTATACTGGAAGATCCATTGGAAACAGGGCCTAAGTTGATTGGAGAAATAGAGGAATTTGGCAAGGTAGCAGGACTGAAAATAAATAAAGAACAAAGAAAGATGTTGGGTGAAAAATGACAGAAAAACAAAAGATTAATGGACAAATTAAATATTCAAATTACAAAAAAGTGAAATACTTAGGGATACAAATGACAGCTAGATGCAGCACACTTAAAGAGGACAATTATGATAGATTGGAACAACGGATTGTGATAGACTTGGAAAAATTTACAGCTATCATTAACAGGTAGAATAGCCGACACACTGTTGAATGGAAAGATGGTTTTATTTATTTGTCTTTGTTACAAAATAAAAAACTTTTTTAAAAAAGAATGGGTTACAGCTTCGTTTAGCACCTGAGAGCAATGTCTGCAAGCAAACACTGGGAAAAGTGCCTTCAAACAATTTTGCCCAAGAAACTATTAAAACATGGTAAACATGGTATTTTATAAAAAGGAGCATTTATTCATAAATGCATCAGAAGAAATTCCATAATAAGTAACTACAAAGAAACTTAACATAAACTTGAACAGCAGACTTTGAGCAATTCAACTTTTGATTTTGCTCAATACCATTTAGACACTCAAAAAGCCCACATCATCTAATGGCATATAGAACGCAGATCATCTATTTTTTCACGGATCAGGTTAGCATATTTCTCCATCTCGATAATTGTGTGCTTAATTTCTGTTTCCTAGAAGAAAATTAAAAATACACATTCCTATTAATAAATAGGCAGCTATTGGGTTATAGGAAAAAAGCTATATAGGGAATCTTACCCTGATAAAGAGAAATGTACTTAAATAATTCACTTTGAGATAGAATTCAGCCAGTAACAAACTGGCCTACACACTGTAGCTAAATTAGGACATAAGATTATGTAGCCATATGACCCCTATAATACAATAGGGAAAGCAGAGTAATTCTAGAAGGAAAGCCACAATAATTTATGATAGCCAAAAAATTAAAAGGAGTCTTGTAAGCATCTTTATTACTTCTCCTTTACCAAATGCATGACTCAGAACAAGGGCAAAGTTTTAACTACACAAGATACTCCATTACAGGTCTTAAAGTAGCAGTTTTGGAGAAAAAAAACTTTGGCAGCACTATTGAATCAGAGATTGCTGAACGCACATACCATGTTTCTCATATAATAAGGCTGGGTCTTTTTTTTTTTTTGAGCCCCGAAAAAATGCCTAGGCCGTCTTTTTGGGGGTGACTTAAACAGGGTATGTCAAAAGGCTTCAAGCTAGCTCAGGATGTCTCAACAAATACAGTAGACTTTAATACAACACAATTTTATTCCTTATTACACAATTTCGTATTATGCAATAAGAAACGTATAAACTATATTGCATGTACCCTATATCCGAGTAACCTGTCCGTCTTCTCCTCCTCCTTCCATTCCCTGCTTTGTCCCAATTTAATTCTTGTATCAATTTGGCATTTCATGCATCTGATGAAATGAGTTGAAGTTCACACTTTAATAAAATGTGTTAATCTGAAAAGGTACTACCAAATTCCTGCACACTGATGAGACTACTCAAGCTAAGTTAACGGTTCCTTGCAAGTTATACTCACAATCAAATTGTTCATCCTCTCTTTACGAAGTTTCATAAATTCCTGTATTGTCAGGTCACAAATGTCTTTCTGTAGAGCAAGAAATGCACACTTGGGAGAGTGTTTACGGTGCTCTTCCCTAGAAATTTGAAATACAAGTCATAATGATGCAGTGGATTTTTAAAGGCAATTAATTAGCAAGCATACTGCATGTGAAGAATGCCTTCCTAATTTGGACCTCATGCCCCCCACCTCCCCAAATGCAACCTTTCTGTCCATCCATTTACTATTAAACAACTATTTTCCTCCAAACCTGTACATATGTCAGGTGGGGAAACTCTGCTCTTGGTCCCTTGGGAAATTGACTTGCATCTTGGAGCTAGAAATAGGACTTTTGGTAGCCAGATTATCTGGAATTCTTTCTGAGTATGTATGGCTGCCTTCCCTTCTATCTTATGTTCCATTTCTATATTTGTAGAGTAACAATTGCTCTAGGACCAGACTATCCTTTTAAATGAACTGTTTTAACTGTTCTTTGAATTCTTATGGAAAGAATAGAATAAATAACAATCTTCCCGTGGCACTGTTGCAACCATAAAACCTATGTTTATAACTGGATAAAATGTATAACACTTTTGGAAGAGGCTCAGGCAAGCTTACGCAGAAAGCTATTATATATGACAATGATGCGGTCAGAAGACTGGAACATTTCTTGTGTTCCCATCTATGAACTGGATTAAATCAGGGGCCGAGACCCCAGAGTTCCTCTCACTGTTCCCAAGGGGCCATCACCATGGTGCATTTTGAAGCAACAGCTCCCAAGGGCTGGTTGCCTTTCTGATTACTTTATTTCTGTGGCTGAAGCATAGAAAGTAGTGACATACACTTTGTCATGACTCATCACCCATTATCCCAGCCTAGCTAGCTCTAGAGCAGCGGTCACCAACCGGTGGGCTGCAAGAAAATTTTGGTGGGCCGCAGAGAAATCTCACCCCCAGAGCACCCCCACCCCCCAAGCAATTTATCTAGGCCGCGCAGAAACACAAGGCCCTCGGGAACCCTCCCGGCCCACTCACTCCTTACCCGGAAAACTTGCCTGCTAAATTGCTATTTTTCCTTTTTCCGACCATCATCTGTTCTGCTGTGCCGGGAGATTTAGATTAGCTAGGAAGCAGGAAATGGTTGGATTTCTTGCTTTTTAGCTTGTCTTTAGATCTTCGGCTCTGCTTTTAAGCACAGCCGAACCTCCCTTAGGACTGAAGATTCTATTATTCAGTGCAAACTCACGGCAAGCAAATTTGAGAGACTGAGCTAGCCAATGGTAGATAGATAGATCTCTGAATGATTCTGTGAGCAACTCAATCTGCCTGCTTGCTTTGCCTGATTTTGGGTAAAAGTTGCTCTTTTTTAATAAAAAATTCAATATTTATATATTTATAATATTTACATACAAGCCATGCCCAGCCAGTCACATGACCATCAAGCCACACCCACAAATTAGGCCATGCCCACAGAACTGGTTAGTGGTTCCTAGGATTTAAAATTATGAGTTTGGTGGTCCCTGAGGTCCAAAAGGTTGGTGACCCCTGCTCTAGAGAAAGCCTAATATCTGCATTCTCTTTTTTGGTCAAATTGATTTCGAAACAGGCTAGATGTTTTCAAAAAGCTCAGAAAATATACTTTTATGCCAGCCTTTTCTGGGCCTTGCCAATTTAGGCCTCATGAAAAAACAGATGTTGCACATGAATTTAGGGTCAGCTGACAGGATATATAGAAACCCTTACAAACATCCCTCTAGATATTCTAGAGTTTTCTGGACTGTGTAAATTCATAGTCAAGATTCCAGGTTACTTCAGTGAAAAAAGGGGAAAAAGCTTGAGTGCAAACCTTCCACTCAGAAAGGGAAGTCAGCTGTACTGACTGCAAAGTATTAGCTAATCATGTTAACAATTATTGTCAGCCATACAACTAATAATCAGATAGAGATGTTGAACCCGTCTTTGACAGGTGGCTTAATTTGCTTTGGTGTGGCTTTAACAGTACTATGGAAAAAGAGTGGACAACATAATAAATTATTAATATCTAGTACAATTCTATCATTGCCTCTATTATCCTTAATTATAGAAATGAAATACAATGTTTTGCAAGATCACCTAAGTATATTTGTTGAGCTTTCTTTGCTAAAACTCATTTGGCATCATTAAAAGTCTTAGGATAATAATTCCAAAGTACTTACATGGGATCATCATCAGGTTCCCATCCCTCTAATTCTTTAAAGCATATAAAACATTGTGCCACATCAGAAGCATTTTCAATAGGACAGTGAATGAATCCAGCTTCAGCCATCTGATTTGGGAAAGGGGGAAGAGACAGAGCAAGACAAATGAGAAAAAGTATTCAACAAAGTTATACATTTCAGGTTACACATCTTATTTCTGAAATTGGAGGGGCTGCAACTGAAAAACGATTTCACTACAAGTCTCCTTGATTCTAAATAACTTCTGAATCTACTCTGTTACAAATATATGAGAAGAACAGGAAAAGAATAGTAATATTTTATGTGTACAGTTTTATTTCAAATTTCTAAGATAATACACATACTAATGCACATACATAAAACTATTCAAATAGGAAGCAAGATAAGTAAAATAAATTAAAAAATATTAAGCACACTTTTAAAATGTTCTATAACAGGTTAGCATTGTGATTAGCCTGTATCAATCCACTGAAATATATAGACCTCTTCACTGAAGGTTATGGACTATAATCAAACACTCTAGTCCAATTCAATTGTGAACTGATGCCTTTTGACTTCCTGGTTTAGGAGAAAACTAATGCTTGGGTCTCACCATTCCTAATCATGCATCTTAGCCACTACTGGTTCTCATTATTTAATTATACATGGCTACATATTTTAGCCCAGTGGTCCCCAATCTTTTTTGACACCAGGGATCAGTTTTGTGGGAGACAATTTTTCCATGGATGGGTGGGGGGAGAGATGGTTTCAGTTTTGCTTGCTCTTCATGCCATTCATCCCCAGCTGTGCACCCCAGTCCCTAACAGGCAGTTTCCATTCATTGTTTGTTGTCCTGCCCTCTGGTGCTTTTGAAGAATAATTTGACCCCCTATTTTGTGGAAGCCCCTCCAATACTGGAATACTTCTATCATGTCAACCCTAATTCTTACTTTCTTTAGACTAGCCAAACCCAAATCCTGCAAACGTTCTTCGTGTATTTTAGTCTCCAGGCCTTTGGTCATCTTAGTTGCTCTTTGAACTTTCTCCAAAGTCTCAACATCTTTTTTTTTTTTTGTAGTTAGTGCAGCATTCCGGGTGTGGTCTTAGTAGGGTTTTTATAAAGCGGCACTGATACTTCGCGTGATCTTAATTCCTACAAGATGTGCTTGGGAATAAAAGCCCATTAAACAGAAGAAGAGTCACTTCCAAGGAAAACAAGTCTCCCACCCCCGAGAGAAGAGGGACCCCACGGGAGGGCTTGGGAGAAACGAGCCCCTCACCCTGTCCGCAGTGCAGGAACAGTCGGAGACGAAGGGCCACTCAGTAAACGTGGCGAGACGGTTCTCTTTCAAGTACAACTCGAGGCCCGGCGGGACCCGCCGTTTTGCTTCCCCGAGAAACATGATGGTTGCCGGCGCTTTCAAACTGCAGCGGGAAAGGAGAAAAACAAAAAAACAAAAAAAAAGGCTTCCCGGGGCATGACGGGAAATTGAGCGTTGGCGTCGTGTATGCCGCGCCCCCGTGAGCGCTGAACATGCTGGGAAGCGTAGTTCTTATTACGATCGCCATGAGCAAAGAACGACCTTTGTTTTACAATTTAAAAAGCGCTTCTATATCGGCAGCACCTTTTAGAAAAATGGCCCTTTAAACCCCTTGCTGATTTTGTTGTACCACAAGGGTAAAGCAAAACTAGATCTCCAAGTTGTCATTTCAAATTGAAAAACTCCACTTTTTTTTGTATTTGGTGCCTCAGTTAAGAGCGGAGGTTTTTGTGGCCCTTAACTATGAACAAGTCATTGTTTTAGTGTTAACAGCACAGTACAAATCTTGGTAATGCCCAGAAAAGTACAGTACATGGCAGCACCTTGCTGCCCTTGATAAAAAGTTAACTAGGGTTGGGTAGGGTTGGCTAGCCACTAGCCTAAGAATTTGAAAAAGGCTATCAAGCACTCAATCATAAACCATTTTTATACTGTATTATGGCCCAGAAAATTACTTGTGGATCCCCAGTCACAATAAATTGAGTTCACCTGGAACTTAAATTTACTTTCTTAACATTACTAAACACCATATAATTAATTTCTGAGTGAATACAATAAATGTACGTAAATTCAAAGACTTTCCCTTGGCAATGCTCTCTAAAAAATTTCAGATAAATCCTCAGGATTCCAAGATTCAAGTGGGATCCATTTGAAATTGCCATAAAAAACACAAATCACATATATTTGTACAAGAACAACATCCGTTTAAGGTTGAATTAGCAATCCAACCTTTTACTGTCAATAAGGCTGGGAAAGTAGATCTATGGGGGAGGGAGGGAAGGAATTTCTGGCAGAGATGCAATGCAAAAACACGAATTCAAGAAGCAGATCCTTTTGAATCTTCCCAGTTATGCATAGGATCCATTTGAAATTTAAATTAAATTAAAGGCTATAATGGAATGAAAAAGATTTGGAATGGTGATGTTGGAACAAATATCCTTCTGGGTTCAGTTCCAAGTGGGGAAAAAGAGACTGGAAACATGGAGGCTGTTTAGAAAGATGGTTTAATGGTGGACAGTGTTAGGTTGGGAAAGAGAGACTCGAGACCAGTGTGACTTTTTTCAGCTCTTTATTTCATGTATAGATCGGTACAAGATCTTGGAGCCGTGGCAGCCCTTCATATAGGGATTGCTCGTGGCTCGCCAGCCAATGACAGTTCTTTGAATCTCCCATGATCAGCCCAGCCAATCGCGGTTGATTCATATCGAACCAATCACTGCAGTCTAGTTAACCAATCGTCTTGCAGTATGTGTGGACCAATCAGAAAATGGTATTTGGAGTATGTTAATATAGGACAGGACCACGTTCCTTGGAATTCCTGGGTGAAAAGAGAAGGGATGCTGAAAATCCCTTGGTTTCATACCCTCTGTTGGGCCCTATCTTAATGTTTCCTGTTCCTGTGTAAGAAATGTATCCCACTGACTGTCAGACTCCCAGGGGCGGGGGTCTTAGCTAACTTTGTAGACTTTGTCTGGACCACATGGCTTCACCTGAGTGCTGGCTACTGCAATCTTCCCAGGTGCCATGTGGTGAGATGGGTAATCCTATCATTTCCTGAGGGCCATGTCTTAATCCCATCACCCTGGAGCCGAAGGGGAGGTAGGGACTGCAGGAAGCTGCTTTGTCTTTAAAATATGTTTCTCCTTTTCTTCATCCAAGGAAATATAATATTCTGCCTTTTTAATATTTCCTTGAATATTTCATTCTTCTAGGAGAGGGGTGAGTGCTAACTTTCTACAGTGACTATTGTTCATTCTTTGCAGATAGCTGTGATCTGTGCTTTGATAGTGATCTCAGATGACTCATATACAAATCATGAGTATTCATAAGAAATCACATGAATCTGATATCTTCCTTTTAAAAATAACGTTAAAGTAATGTAATGTTTTAGTTTTTTTCAGATTGTACGATATGCTAGCCAGAATGAGTACAATGTACAGCAAAAATATAAGTGATATTTAAAGAAAGGTACCCAAGTAGCTTCCCCCCCACCGCCCCGCTAACTCTTTAAAATTTATTATTTTTTCTTGCTCTTACATTGTTCTCTGGTAAACTTGCCCTGAATTGCAGTTTAGAGGTCCAATTACAAATGTAAATACTTGCTTGATATTCTTCTCTCTTCCTGTCTTTGTCTGCTTTTTCTCCAGTTTTTGCTGGTCAACTTTTTCTAGTGTTTGCTAATATTTAATACATCGATACTAACTATATTTTTGCTAACTAGACTGAGTGGCTATGTCCTTGCTCTGATCTAGATGCAAAGATTAGCTAAGATTGATCCAGTTGCAAACTAAACTGAAAATTAGCCCCAATAATTTCCTAACAAAGATTGCTTTGAGATAGGAGGAAAATGGGCTGGATGATTCTTTCCAGTGTTTATGAAGACATATAATAGTCCTCAAATGCATAGGGAGCCATAAGCAAAAAGAACAGCTACCACTGAGCTAACTCATAGTTTTATTATTCTGACCATCATGGCTTTAAATGCACCCAGAACATCATCTGCAGATGCTGTTCAAAGGGAAGAAAATAAACCTGCAGTTTGAGACTAAAGCAAAATAAAGAAAAGTAATTTATGCAGCAATTTGGTATTGCTGACAGATTCATTCCCAAATTACATCCAGTGGGCCAAGTAATGTACAACTATGATAAAGATGTAATTCAGGATCTGGTTTTATTTATTGCTTTTCATCTCGGAAGCCATAATAGATGTCACAGTGTGAGAGCTGAGGTGGGCTGTTTAAAAGTTCCACGTGATATCTCTGGTCTCAATACATCTGCAGCTGAGAAAAGAAAGGGGCAGGAAGCTCAGTCCTTGTTTGACCTAAAGGAGTTCAGTGGAAAGACAGTGGAGAAGAACACAGCAGGCAGACAGCTGTTGTTCCTTTCAGGATTGTTGTTCCTTTCAGCCACTTGAAATCATGTTCAGAATCACCTGGAACAGAAGGAATAAATACATGTATTTCTTTTCTTCTTGCAGGAATAATAAGTTCCCACTGGTCTTTGCAATGGGCCTGTGAGTATAGGATTCTTTGCTGTTTTATAAAATGGACTTGACAAACTGCAAACTGTAAAATGAAATTCATCATTTTCTGAAATGGTTCCAAAAGTTGATATTTAAAAACGCTGACAATAAGAACCAGTAATCTGTCTGGTCTTGGTGCCTACTCTGTTTTAATCTTTCTTATAGCTACCAATATGTCCATAGTTGGTATAGGAATCTTCACAATTTTCTCTGGGATTATGAAAGTTTTGATAAATTTTGTTCCACCAAATTTTCCTGGTGATTGTGTTTTATACAAATTAGAATAATACAGATAATCCTCAACAAAACCATGTTGTTAAGTGAAGCTTACAACTGCAGTGATTCACTTAACAACTGTGGCACAAAAGATCATAAAATGGGACAAAACTCATTTAACAATTATTCTTTCCAACTTACGCTAATAAAATGGAAAATTGTCTGTTTCAGAATGTCTGTCAGGAAGAAGTGCACAAGATCCTAATGGGAATCTCCTTTAAAACAATTACATCAATATTCTCAATTTCAATCTTGCCTCAAAATTACGTTGCAAAAATTGGTCCCCTATTCTTTTCCTCAAGAAATGTACCAAAATATATCTTGCTGTTTGTCTTAATGCAAACAGAATTCCTTCTGTCTGGGTTCTGGCATAGCCAAAATTTTCAATTTCTCTAGCTCCATTCTGTAGCTATTATTTCTGTAGCTCCAAATCCCTAGTTTTCTATTTTTAAAAAAAATCCATCCTCTTAGTGACTTATTTAATTTCC
Source organism: Pseudonaja textilis (assembly GCF_049901715.1). Lineage (NCBI taxonomy): Eukaryota > Metazoa > Chordata > Lepidosauria > Squamata > Elapidae > Pseudonaja > Pseudonaja textilis. Next base: position 110,426,977 of record NC_141991.1, on the reverse strand, counting down.
CCTGAATTCTTCTCCAGTCTTTTGTCCAAATTTTAAATTGCACTTCCAGAGATTGTGTCAATCTTTTACTCAAATCATCAAATGCTTCTTTCATCCCTGCCACTGGAACCTGCTTATCACAGGAACCTCATCTACCACAACCTCATCTAGCACCATGTAGTCATGGTCTATTTACACACTCTGCTGGTAGAAGATATAATATTTGTATCCCTTAATTCAAAAAAGAGAACTCTTTGTTCCTCGATATGACAAATGGGTGACAAGATAAATAAAAAAAGTTTAAAAAGTAATTCTGTCTAAATGTTTTTTGTTGTTGTTGGTTGCGAAGTCATGTCTGACCCATCGTGACCCCATGGATAACATTCCTCCAGGCCTTCCTGTCCTCTACCATCTTCTGGAGTCCATTTAAGCTTAAGCCAACTGCTTCAGTGACTCCATCCAGACACCTCATTCTTGGTCGTCCCCTTCTTCTATTGCCCTCAATCTTGCCGCCCAAAAAAGACTAAATGTTTTTAGTCTCTTTTATATCCAATTTTTTGTGAACCAAGCAAGTGCCAGTAAGAGTTTCCAATGTTTTAATTTAAACACAACTTAAGAAATAACAAAAGCATCCAGTATTTATGTGATCCAAATAAAGTCTCTCTTTCACTATAGAAAAAAATAAATCCAAAGCTGATTTAGAAATGAGGAAAGTTGTTTTTTGTGAGTTTAATTTTGGTTACTTTGCAACTGTGGACTCGATGAAGATCCTACCTCTTTGTCACTCAATTCACAAGCCAATTGAGAAACCTCTGTTTCTACAATTTATTCATGAGAAGCAATAGTCTAGGAATTGCATAGTGGATTCCTAGCTTCCTCCTTCAATCTGGAGGAAGAATGAAGTCCTCCTGTTGCAAAAGGGAGCAAAAAAAGAGCTGGGATGTCATCTCAACTGTCATTTTCCCCATGGGAAGTCCAGAAGCTACTGTTTTCATTTGTCTGTGAATGATGACCAATTATTTTCTAAATGTCATGACTATCTGAAGCATAGTTTATAGCACAAGTTCAATCCAATCTGTTCCCAAATGCTTTCATTTTTACTGCCAAATCTCTTAGCCACTGTACCTGTGTGAGGAGATAGTTCTCCTGGGAGAGTTTCTCAATGACATCAAAGTGATCTGTGCCTGCTAGGTCTAGCAAAGAGACCTTCCAACCTGCTGTACGAAGAGCCTGTGGGGAAGCAACAGGAATGTGAACAAAATGGCTCCCGTCATGGTAGTTACAAGTGCATTTGCTCTGAGTACCCAACAAGTAGAAAGGCAGAAAGGAAATTAAAGTAACAGCAACAATAATGATGTAGATCTCAGGATAGTAGAATAGATATTTTTTTAAAAAACGGCAAACAAAAGAACCTCTGTTATGTGAGAGAGGCCACTTTCACATCTATTTATCTGCTTGTGGAAGTTAAAGTGGCAGGATGGAAGCGGCTCATTTGACAACTATTTAGGCATCTCTCTCCAAACAGAAAAGAATGGTCCAAATACAGATAGCCCTCGACTTACAACAGTTCGTTTAGTGACCATTCAAAGTAACAATGGCACTGAAAAATGTGACATGATTGTTTTTCATGGTTACGACCTTTGTAGCATCCCCACAGTCATGTGATCAAAATTCAGATGCTTGGCAATTGCCTCATATTTATGACGGCTGCAATGTCCCAGGGTCATGAGATTCCCCTTTTGTGAGTTTCTTACAAGCAAAGTCAATAGGGAAGCCAGATTCAGTTAACAACTGAGTTACTAACTTAACAACTGCAGTTATTCACTTAACAACTGTGACAAGAAAGCTCGTAAAATGGGGCAAAATTCACTTCACATGTTTCACTTAGCAACAGAACACGTGGTTATACATCGAGGACTAGCTGTATGCATTTTTAGTCTTATATTTAGATATATACATGTAATACAATTTTAAATGCACACACATGATTACTACTTTGATTTACCCCTTACTATTTCACACTGATTATTCAAGGTAAACAATAGAATTAAAAGATGAAAGAAAGCAGTTAAAATTATTAGTTATGGCTGAAGAGGAGGCACTATCAGCCATACTTGCTTAAACCCTTGTGAAATACAGGTAGTCCTCAACTTAAAACCATTCATTTAGTGACTTCAAAGTTACAATGACACTGAAAAAAATGACTTATGACCATTTTTCACACTTACAACTGTTACAGCATGCCCATGGTCATGTGATCAAAATTTGGACACTTGACAATTGACTCATATTTATGATGGCTGCAGTGTCCTGAGGTCATGTCACATTTTGCAAACTTCTGACAAGTGAAGTCAATGGGGAAGCCAGATTAACTTAACAACCGTGTGATTCACTTAACTGTGGCAAGAAAGGTGGTTAAATGGGGCAAAACTGTCTCACTTAACAACAGAAATGTTGGTCTCTGTTGCAGTTGTAAGTGGAGGACCACCTGTATTTCCAAAGGATCAAAATGTTTGCATGTTGGTTCAGGCATTTTATTTCCATACAAAAAGAGCACATGCACATTTTTTTCCCCTTAACTGCTTTCTCTGGTCATTGAATCCCAACATTTCAAATGGATGCTTGTGTGTAGTCAATATACCTGACAATACTTCCGAGACTGTCTGTGGAACTCAGGTGGGTCATGCTGGGCTACTGCAATGAGCACCTGGCAAGCTACCTCGTCTTTCACCTTTGGCACATGCAACAAAGGGCTATTTTCTTGCGCCACTGTACTGAAGAAAGAAAACACACTATTGAAATGAGTAGTGAGGTAAAGGAGGTAGACTTTGACAGATGGGCAGACCTGTGAAAAATAGCCCTTTCTATGTATAACTGTATTTTTGAATGCGTTTATCACACTAAATGCAATTGAGAGAACAAAGTCCATGGGTTCAAAAAACCTTGCTGTGGGAATATATACAGTGTGTTTGGGATATAGTATTTGGACACATTGGCTGAAAAGACAACGTGATATGCAAATGAAGGAGACACAAAGGTACATATGCACACAAACCTAGAATGCACAGAAGGCAACAGAGAGAAAAGTTCTAAATCAAAGATAGTGAACTAATCAGAGATTTAAATTATTTAGTCATATACTTGTTTCTCCCTCTACAGATCACTCAGGAAATTAAAGGGCTATTGTGCTGGATGATATAAATACTGTAGCTTTAGCTGTTCATGTGTATATAATTAATTTAGTACTGCCTGCCAGACGTCAACCAGAAGAATTGGCAGCCATTGTTATGTTTTTGCTCTGCCCAAATTAAACAGTTCTAGGAATGTTTCTTACAGGCTCATGTGCAACGGATCATTAATATAGGTGTGCGTAATGGGCTCCAAATCATAAATGCCGCTCACCAAAAAGACACCTAGGGTGAAAAATAATTAAAAATAATTAAATTAATAACTAATTAAAAATAATCAAATTAATTAAAATAATTAAATTAACAACTAATTAAAAACAATTAAATTAATAACTCCATAATTAATTTATTAAATTAACTTAATAATTAAATTAATTAACTAACAATTAAAATAAAAATCTGGATTGTTTTAAAATGGATTCCAGCTTGACCTAATATTCCAGTATGTATGATGTTCAAGCAAGAGAAACTGAAGAAATAACAAGGCAAAAAAAAGTGAGAAAAACGGGATGAATTTCTCCTAGGCAATACCTTTGATGTTTGGCTGAACACCAAATTTTGCCCAGTCTGTGGATAGCACCATGGCTGCCAGGTGGGCGCCTGCTGAGTGCCCAAGCAGGTAGACACAACTGCCAGAAAAGGAGACATGGTTACAATGAACAAAGAGATGCTGACAGGGACAGAGAGGGGAAAACTGGCTGAGGAGTCAATCACTCAACATCTATTAAGCTGAGTTCTAAACCTGGGCAGGTTATCAGTGGAATCCAATCTTCTGTTTCTCAAGGTTGTATGTTTATTACTCATGCAACTTTAGCAACCATTCTTACCTGATCCCTGTATATTGCTGAACTGCAAAAGCCACACTATGCCGCACCTGCTCGACCATCATCTCCAGCTGCCCTGGGCAGAGAACACAACATCATGGTTAGTCAGAGGAGAGCAGGGTGGGCAATACACCTGAGCTACCATAACATACCTTTTGGAGCTACATCATAGCCAACTGCAGCCAAGGCAATGCCTTGATTCACTAGGGGGCATGCAGCAAACCCGGAAACATCTTTGCTAGAAAGAAACAAAAAATATCAGTTGTTATAATAGTAGGTGTCCTCCATCAAAAAAGAGGTTCCTCTAGCCAGAGTCCCACTTACTGAAGCAATTGGAAAATATGGAACATTGCAGCCTGCAATATAACTCACCTCAAACATTGCCAGTAGCCACCATGAATATAGAGCACCAGAGGAAAGGCTGAAATGGGATAACAAATCATTAAAAGCATCTTCTACTGTAACTCTCCCCAAATGTATCATCCCCCCCCGTCTTTGTTCATCTTATCTGAGCTGTGGTGGCGCAGTGGTTAGACTGCAATATTGCAGGCTAATTCTGCCGCCTGCCAGCAGTTCAATCCTAATCAGCTCAAGGTTGATTCAACCTTCCATCTTTCCGAGGTCGGTAAAATGAGGAGCCAAATTGTTGGGGGCAATAGGCTGACTCTTTAAACTGCTTAGGGCTGTAAAGCACTATGAAGCTGTATATAAGTCCAAGTGATATTGCTATATCTCAGGCATAGCATCACCCCTTACAGGTAGATCAGGTCAAGAAATCATCACGACGACTTATGAAGTTCTAGTGTTAATAATATAGTCTAGTATATAATAGTCTAGTATATAATAATAGGAGTTTATTGAAAGCATGACAGAGACTTTCTCTCCCACACCTTACATCAAAAGAATTAAGACGCAGCAATCTTTAGTTTCTTCCTTTCAGGGCTGAGGGTTTACCAGACAACTGCATTCTTGAAGGCCATTTCCATACTCATCTACCTAAGGCCAGTCTTCTAAACTCTGTTTTCCTATTTCCCTACCCTACCCCTTTAAGAATCCTCACCACACCCTTTGTGCTCTTACTTTCAATATGTTTTTTAGGAAGATACACATCCAGTTTCTCTCCCTCACCGGAGCCATAGGGGACATTCAGCAGAGTTTGGGTGAATGCCTGGGCCTTTTGAGTACCTGCAAAGTATTGGAAGAAAACACCAACAAATGCAGCAATCATCCTTTCTAAATATTATTTGGGCTGCCCTTCTAGATGTTCCAGATGTCACTGAATCTCTAAACAGGCAGTCCTCGACTTACAACTATTGGTTTAGTAACTGCTTATTACGGAGGTATTGAAAAAAGTCACTTATGACACTGTTTCATTTACGACCATTGCCACATCCCCATGCTCATGTGATCAATATCTGGTCTCTTGGCAACTGGTTCATATTTAGGAACGTTGCTGTGTTCCAGGGTCACGTGATCACCTTTTGCAATCTTCTGACAAGCAAACCAATGGGGAAGCCAGATTCATTTAGTAACCGTGTTACTATTTTAACAAGTGCAGTGATTTACTTAACTGTGGCAAGAAAGGTTGTAAAATGGGGCAAAAGTCCATTAACAACTGTCCTACGTAGCTAGTGAAATCTTGGGCTCGATTGTGGTCATAAGTCAAGGATTACCCATCGTCACAACTGCATCTGATTCTCTTTGCTTCTTGGGGAAACAGCGGCTTTTCACTTTGACATAACTTCAAAGGAAAGAGGTCTCCCTTTCATTTTTTTTTTCCACTTTTGCCCAGCTCCTCCCTGGTATGTTTATCAGGGGGTAGGTAGTCCATAAATCTCTATGCCTGCTCATTAGAAATGCCATACCCACCAATTTATTTCAATATTTTCCACCTTCTGGAAAAAGGCCGAAGGTCAAGCTTTTCAGGAGTGCTTTGGGGACCTGATTGTCATCTGTTGTGTTTTGGGCTTTATTTCCTTTATTATTCATTGTATTTCTTTGTCTTGTGAACAATCAGGACTCCTATGTTTGCAACTGTGTGCAGACTTGATAAAATTATTCCAGAGTTTACAAACAAGGGTACACCTGCCACGACGTAACTAATCCTGGCAATGTAACCACGTGTTCATAAAAGCATGCATGTTGCCTGTTTTGCTGGAGCGAACTCAGATGCTCTAGTATAGGAGTGTCAAACTCACAGCATCATGGCAGCGTCACATGACATATCAGGATTTCCCCTCCCCTTGGCTAAACCAGGCGTGGGCGTAGCCAGCATGTGATGCATCTGGCAAGCAGGTCACAAGTTTGACAGCCCTGCTCTAGTATATTTTGGCAATAAAGCCAGAATCCAGAGGAACTGGGAGGTCTATAGTTTGCTTACCCCATTTTTCTATCTCTTGGGTAGCCCATACCTTCAGTCACTGCTTTCGTGTGTGCCTCAATCACAACATCCTTATCCAGCCGTGGAGACCACCTGCTAGGGGAATATTGAGTTTCCAATTCCTGTGGGGAAAGAAAACAGGATAACTTGTACAAAGGCAATAGCATCCTCAATACATAATGTGGACAGTTTCAGAAATACTCGCAGATTGGGAATGATGCTAACCTCAATTAAGAAAAAGTAAGTTTTTCAATCTGCAAGAGAGAGGCAAGAGGATGAATGTATGAATTGCTGCCTGTTATGTCCTGAGGACTCAAGGAGTTCTCACTCAGGTCCACTCACTTGTGTGGGCGTTATTTCCCCCATTCCCATTGGTCAGTTCTCCCCAGCAGCCAGCTATAAAAGCAGGCTGCGGGGTCCAACTGGCTGCTGATTGCTGCGAGCCAGTTCCAGGCTTGGCAAGCACGGTCAGCCCTTTATTTGTAAATAAAGTACTGTTGCACTCATGCTCTGGTTCAGCCTCTCATTGCTCAAACTTAACACTGGCGACGAGGATGGGATGGCTACCAGAAGCACCTTGCAACCGCTGAGTCACTAGCCACCGATCTACAGCCCAGAGAGAGCGATTGGTTGGCAACAGGGGAAACGCTGATCCGCAGCCAGAGAGAGCGGTCAGCTAGCGAAACGAGCGATCAAAAAGAGCAAACGCAGATCCGCAGCCAGAGAAAGCGGTCTGAGTCAAATAGTTAGAAGCGTCTGTAGCCGCTTGTTAGCCTCGCTACGGGAAAGTGAAGCGCTGCGAGCCGCAGCCGCTCTGCATTTGGCGCGAAATTCAAACGGGTGTCATTTGAATTTCGGGCCAGTAGAAATCACAGCACAGCGCTGTAGAGAGTCACTAACGCCCACTTTTTTGGCGCGAATCAAGACACCTCCAACGGCTAGCAGCCAACGTGGTAACCCAGAGAGAGAGAAAGAGAGGGTAGCAAAAAACCTCTCCAGAGCTGATATCACTTGTAACTCACGAGCGTTCGTAGTCCCAGAGAGATTTCTCCCGCAGGTAGCCCAGCCGTTCCAGCACCATGAGTTCCAATCCAGTATTCCCGGCGTTTAAACCAGACGAAGAGAAGTGGGAATCGTATAAGAACCGTTTCAATCATTACATCGATGCGGTCGGCCTGTCGGATGCGGGAGAGCATCGGAAAAAATCCTATTTCCTAATCTACTGCGGAGCCACCGTTTACGATACCGCTGCAGCACTCGTGGCGCCGAGAGAATTAAAAAACGTTCCGTGGTCCGAGTTGCTTGAGATCCTCACAAACCACTACGCTCCCAGACCTTCACAAATCGCCAGGAGGTTCACGTTCCGAATGAGGAAGCAATCAAGTAAGGAGACCATCAACCAATATATGGCCGCCCTCAGAACAGCAGCCCTGCACTGTGGGTTTGGAACATACCTAGAGGACATGCTCCTCGATCAATTGGTTTGTGGGGTCAAGGATCTCAACCTACAGAGGCGTCTGCTGGCTAAGAAAGACCTCAACCTCGCGCAAGCGGTAGAGGAGGCCCTAGCAGCCGAGCTAGCTACGAACTCAGCCACCGAAATTCAGGGCCCAAGCGCCAAGCTAGCAGCGTTCCCAGTCCATTCCGAAGAGGTGGAAGCGGAGGAAGGCCACAACGATGAGAACGATGTCCATCGCCTCACCAATGACAGACGGTCGCAGGTAGGGGCCAAACAAGAATACACCGGTCCACCCAAGCACATCACCCTGTGCCTAGCCTGTGGGGATCACATCAAAGGGCCACCTGCAAGTTTAAAGGAGCCGTTTGCAACAACTGCCATAAGAGGGGCACATTGCGAGAGTCTGCCAAGCCCCCAAAGCGCTGCACAAAGACCCCCGTCCTCGCACTCGGGACCACAGAGGCAAGTATTAAACTGTCGCACGCACCGCCTTGCCAGGCGTACTTGCCACTCTGTTAGTAAAATTTCTCTCTCCGTTTCCCTAGAAGGTAAACCGTGCCACATGGAGGTTGACACAGGGTCAGCGCTCTCAATAATCTCGTGGAACACCCTCAAGAGACTCCACCCCAGCCTATCTACTACCCGGCTTCAGAGATGCCAGTTCGGTCTGAAGGACTACCAGGGAAGGCCATTCCCGTGATCGGCAGAGGCAAGTTCTTTGTCAGTTTTAGAGCTTTTAAAGGCCACCTACCTCTAGTGGTAGTTAATGGCAACCTACCCACCTTATTGGGGCTCGATTGGTTTCCCCACCTCGGCCTAGGGTTAACAGGAGTCCATGCTGTCTCAACCTCAGACACTGACTCCTTATTCGCTGACTACGCAGATGTGTTCAGCGAGGAGCTGGGGTGTTATAATGGAACCCCCATCTCGTTCACCGTTGACCCCCAGGCAGCCCCAATCAGATTAAAACCACGTAGAGTTCCATTTGCTATTCGACCAAAACTAGACGCTGAATTGGATAAACTACTAAAACAAGGGGTCATTGACCCAACAGATTTCACCAAGTGGGAGACGCCCATTGTCACACCCCTAAAAAAAGATGGTAGCCTGAGAATTTGCTCGGACTACAAGACAACAATCAATAAATATTTACAAGTTAGCGCCTATCCCGTGCCCGTCATTCAGCATTTATTGCATACATTCGAACCGGGCAGTATTTTTGCTAAATTGGACATGTCTCAAGCATATCAACAGTTCCCTGTTGATAACCAAACAGCGGAACTTCAGACCATCGTCACTCACAGGGGTGCCTTCCGATGCAAGCGTCTCCAATTTGGCGTAAGTGTTGCCCCGGGCATTTTTCAATCCCTCATGGAGCGGATTTTACAGGGCCTCCCTGGTGTAGTACCCTACTTCGACGACATCTTGGTCTCGGCCAGGGACAGACCCCAACTCTTCCAGAGAGTGCGAGCAGTGTTAGAGAGGTTCAGACAGCATGGCCTCAAGTTAAAAAAAAGAAAAATGCGCCATTGCCACTAGACAGGTGGACTTTCTGGGTTATAAAATTGACGCCTCTGGCATTCACCCCTGGAGTCCAAGGTCAGGGCGATCCACGAAGCTCCCACACCAACCTCCAAAATGGAGCTACAAGCTTTCTTGGGACTCCTAAACTTTTATGCATCCTTCTTGCCCCATAAAGCCTCAGTAGCCGAACCCCTACACAGATTACTAGACAAAAAGTCACCGTGGCACTGGGGGCACAAAGAAGACCAGGCGTTTAACGCCGTCAAATCACTACTTACGTCAGAGGCAGTGCTCATCCAATTCGACCCCAACCTTCCTTTAGTACTGGCAGCAGACGCATCCCCTTTTGGAATTGGGGCGGTCCTTAGTCACCGACTCGCCAATGGCGCCGAGGCCCCCATCGCCTTTTTCTCCAGGACGCTCTCGGCCACGGAGCGAAATTACAGCCAAATAGACAAGGAAGCCCTAGCAGCTGTTGCAGCCGTGAAAAAGTTTCACGAATTCCTTTTGGCCACTTCTTGAACTGGTCACCGACCATAAACCCCTCCTGGGCCTACTGGCCGGCGACAAACAGACACCTCAAGTCCTCTCCCCTCGGATGACACGGTGGATGCTTTTTCTAGCGGCCTACTCATACAAACTTATCCACCGCCCGGGCAAAACTCTATCCCACGCTGACGCACTCAGTCGCTGCCCCTTACCCGCTCCGGCTGAAGACCCAGCTCCTGTCAATGCCATTTTTGAAATCACCCAGTTGGACCTGCCCATCACCGCCTTGACATCGCCGCCAAAACCAAGGCAGACCAAACGCTCGCCCAGGTGCTCGACTGGGTGAGGAGGGGTGGCCGGGAGGCAATGTTGATAACAAATTCGCACCCTTTAAGACTCGCATGCAGGAGCTGTCCAGTTTGCAGGGTTGTCTACTGTGGGGCACTCGAGTGATCATTCCGACCTCGCTGCACCCGAGTCCTGGAGGCGTTGCACGAGGGACACCCGGCATTGTGAGAATGAAGGCGTTGGCACGCAGCTACGTATGGTGGCCGGGTCTAGACGAGGACATTGTCAATTGGGTAAGTTCCTGCAGCATTTGCCAGGAATCCCGTCCTGCTCCCCCATCGCCACCCCTACCAGATGGGAGAGCGCCAGCGCCCTTGGTCTAGAATCCATATCGATCTGGCCGGCCCGTGCATGGAAAGATGTTCCTAGTGGTCGTGGGCGCTTATTCCAAGTGGATAGACGTGGCGCAGCTATCCACGACAACCACACTAGCAATCACCAACGTGTTAACGCGCCTGTTCGTTACCCATGGACTACCCGACTCCTTGGTCTCCGATAATGGCCCACAGTTCGCATCAGTAGAATTCAGCCGTTTTGCAGCCAACCTAGGCATTCGCCACATTTTAACAGCCCCATTTCACCCTGCGAGTAATGGGTTGGCTGAAAGGGCCGTCAGGACCACCAAAGAGGCCCTCGCTAGGTTTGGCAGAGATGACTGGCACCACAAACTCTCACGGTTCCTGATGAGCCAGCACTCAACCCCCTGTGCAGTCACCAATAAGTCCCCAGCGGAACTTCTGATGGGCCGACGCCTGAGGACTGTATTGGATAGACTGCACCCACAATACTGCCCTGACTCTCCCCTCGCTTCCACTTCGGGGTTAGACATTTTATGTTACAGGAGCCGATATTCGCCAGGAATTTCGCTGGGGACCCACTTTGGATTCCGGCGAAGTCATCGCCGTCACCGGGCCGAGATCATATAGAGTCAGGCTGGAGGACGGTCGCGTCCTGGAGGAGACACATAGACCAACTCAGAAGGCGCCTCAGCAACCTCGCAAACAAGGATCCAGAGTCTCCAGTCGAAGGGGAACCGTCCCATCCGCCACCCAGCCACATCGCACCCAGTGACCAGTCTGCGCCAGCGGTCGTTCCGGTCAGCCCAAACCCGGACAACAGCGCCCAGAGAGTTGATCAACCGGATCCAACCCACGAGAGTTTGACTCCAGAAACCAACCCGGTGGTTTCCGAGGATGCCCAGTCCAGAGAGAGTGTTGGTGACACTATGCCGGCTCAACCGTCACAGACTGATGCCGAACAGTCAGACAATGTTCCCGAGTTGCGCCGCTCCGGGCGCCAACACAAACCCCCATCTACCTCAAGGACTATGCGTGTTCGCATCTGGGGGAAGGGGTGTTATGTCCTGAGGACTCAAGGAGTTCTCACTCAGGTCCACTCACTTGTGTGGGCGTTATTTCCCCATTCCCATTGGTCAGTTCTCCCCAGCAGCCAGCTATAAAAGCAGGCTGCGGGGTCCAACTGGCTGCTGATTGCTGCGAGCCAGTTCCAGGCTTGGCAAGCACGGTCAGCCCTTTATTTGTAAATAAAGTACTGTTGCACTCATGCTCTGGTTCAGCCTCTCATTGCTCAAACTTAACACTGCCCCTGTAATCCAGGGGTGGGATGCTACTAGTTCTGCCAAGCTCTATAGCACTGGTAGCTCTGAAGAGCAGCAGACACTGAACCAGTTCTGTGTTTCTGCTGTTTGGCCTACCCACCCGCCCGGGCTCTTGCCTGTCTTTTATTTCCTGCTTTTTCAAATTCAGCTTCTTTGCGCAGCACAGCTGAGGTTGAAAAAGCAGGAAAAAAGTAGCTTTTCAAATGCTGCGCACCCGTGCACAGCGCTTTTCAGCTGTTCGGGCAGCACAGCTGAAGGTTTTTTACACACGCGCGCAAAACATAGTCACCGAACCAGTAGTAACACTGGTTGAATCCCACCTCCGCCCTGTAATCCTTTCCATCTGCCTGCACAAAATGCCTTGTTGATTTATTTGTCTAAGTTTAATTTAATCTTAAATTTAACACTTTGTGACTGCTTCTGTGTGCATCAGAGTAGCATGCACCCTTCCAGTCACATACAATTTATTCCCCAGAATTCTCTTAGCCTTAAGATCAGTAACAATGATCTAAATAATCAGCTGAGCAAATCTTATTTCTGCCACCCTTGTCTCTGCTCTGAACCTGGATATGAAAGTAGCAGTATGTTGCAGGAAAAGTAAGAGGAGGAGGAGCAGAGGAGCAGGAGGGATAAACCCTGAGATGGTATTCAGAAGGTTCTGACCAGTTCTGGAGAACCGGTAGCGGAAATTCTGAGTTGTTCAGAGAACCGGCAAATATCACCTCTGACTGGAGATTTTACAGTATCCTTCCCCTGCCACGCCCACCAAGCCACACCCATAGAACCGGTAGTAAAAAAAATGGAATCCCACCACTGGATGGACCTGAGAAGCTCTGAAGAGCAGCCATGGAAGCGCTTTTGCGTTGCAGTCTATTCTTGTCACAAATGGAGCTAACTGGTTAAACCTTCTGGGCTTTTGTGCTGGGTATAATTTTTGTGGCAGGGCCCAAGATCAGTCTCAGAGAGTTCCTTAGGGATTTAGGGAACTAAACTTCCAAGCACATAAATAAATCTGTGAGTAAAACATTTCTTAGCCCTTGTTCTATCTTGAGCAAAATATGTACCTCTCCTCTTCCCATTCTGGAAATTCCCAAATCTTTTTTTTTTTAATGTCTCTAAAATACACCCACATTAAACAAACATTGAAAATCTCTCTTCCCTCCCTTCCACAATCACGCAAACACAAACATTACAGCTATACCTCCTTTGTCATTTCCTGCCACTTTCCCATAGCAATGGCTAAGTTGTGGCTATATTCCTTCTCCCGATGATCCTGGGCTCAAGACGAACAAAGTGGTGAGAACATGGGGTCCTATATAGCCTCTGACAAACGGCGCAGATCAGATTCAGTGTTCGTCCTTGGCCTATGCTCTTCCAGCTGCTCTGCAAGACGTCAGCAATTCCAGATTAAGGGGCTGTCCTCATTGGTCATATCAGCATTGGGGCTGCACAGAAAGCAGTTCGCTGTAGAACAGAGACATTGAGTAAACTCATCTCTCATTGTCTTCCTGCTACAATATCCAAGTGAACAAATTTGGGGAAAAAATAGTAATGTTAGGTGTGGCAATGCTATCCCTACCCCACCCCATTTTTTAAAGATTGTTTTAACTTGCTGATCTCTGTGTCTCTATAAATAACTTTTTCTGCCATGCCTTCACAAGTATGCTGAAAATGAATAATTGGAAAGTAACGTTAAATATTAACCTAGATACACTGAAAGAAGGCCAGTCAACGTCTGAAAATAAAAACGGTTTTAGAAATGTTTTTATTCAGCAAATATCCACTTAAGTTTTGACTGCACCCACACATTACTAATATATACCGAATGTTTTGATAATGTCTTTGTCTTCCGTTTGTTAATCTTAAAACCTGTTAATATACCAAATTATTTTATTTTTCCTATTAATGTTACAATTCTCTTTAAAGGATCCTCTAAAACCAGTAACAAATCAAATGCTCTTAACCTATAGCTTTCTTTTTCAATCTTTATTCCCACAATTTTCTCATTTTTGTCCTATATCTTTATGCAATATTTCAAGAAGTAAATTAAACAAAAATAAAAGGAGATAATGAGTAGACCTGTCTTGATCCTTTTTGTAACCTATAAGATTTGTTAGCTCTTCATTAACAATTATTTGTGCTTTCTGTATTGTGTAAACCAGTCTTACCCATTTGATAAAATTCTTTCCAAAGTTCATATCTTCCAAAGCATTGAATAGGCCTTCTCTGCCTATTAAGAAATCAATGTGAATTGTTTTTCATTAGGCTGCTTCAAATGTCCAGTACATTTCTAATATTATTTTTAACTGTCTTTAACTGTCTAGATAAAGCACACATAGATCTTCATATATACAAATTCTTACACTTATTTACAATCTATTTATTTTTATTTATTTATTTATTTTTGTCAATTGCTTACAAGATAATAGGTATAAATAAAAACATAGTTATGAATACAAGGATACATATTATATATGAAACAATAGGACAGGGACGGTAGGCACATTGGTGCGCTTATGGACACCCCCTACAGACCTCTTAGGAAAGGGGTGAGGTCAATAGTAGACAGGTTAAAACTTTTGGGGTTTAGGGAAGAAACCACAGAGTCAGGTAGAGTATTCCAGACATTGACCACTCTGTTGCTGAAATCGTATTTCCTGCAATCAAGTTTGGTGCTGTTAACCTTGAGTTTGTATCTATTACAACTTATAGTCATTAATCAATAAAGATATTGATAGTTTCTCGTTAAAGTCAAATCTTTACTATGTTTAGGTATTGATTCAATATTATCCTATTTTCTAGTTCTCTGGCAATTTTCCTCCCTGTAAAATAGAGTTCATCATATTTTGTAAAGTTTGTGAAACTTTGTCCTTAAAATATTTATAAGATCCTTGTAATCCATCTGGTCCAGGCAACTTTCCTGTTTTTCCTTTTTTATATTTTGCAAATTCCCCTTATTGTTATAATGAATCTGTTATAGGTTGATAAAATAAATACATTTGTGGGAATAAGAATATTCTATGAGATGTTCGGGTGCATTTTGTCAGGAAGTCAAGAGATCTAATAATTTAGCAATTTAATACAAGGATTGATAACATAGATGTAAGTCATATTATTTTTCAGAAAATCATAACAAGAAAACAAAAGTTAACCAAATTAATTAATTTGAGATTAATTTTAACCAAAACAATCTCATCGTATATCATATTTAGCATTATTTAAAAACCATTGTTTTTCCAATTCCATATTCCAAGCTTCATGCAAGTAACTAATTTTACTTGCTAATTCTTATATATCAAAATAACAATGCTCTTTAATTGATATACTACTGAAATTCTTACTGTCATAACCTTTACTGGGTAAAAGGAGGGAGGGAGGAAGATAATGACATAATGATAGCAAGGAAAGAAGGGTGAGGGAGGGAGAAAGGGAAAAAGACGAAGAGGAAGAAGGAAAGGAAGGAAGTAGGGAAAGAAGGGTGGGAAAGAGGGAAAAAAGAAGGAAGGGAGAAGGAGGTATCGGGAGAGAAGGAGGAGGAAGAAAGGAACAGTGAGGTAAGGAGAGAGGAAAGAAAGAGTGGAAGAATGGGAGGGAGGGAGAGAGAAGAGAGGGTGGGAGGGAAGATTATGACAGAATGACAGCAAGGGAGGGAAGCAAAGAAGAAGGTAAGGAAGGGAGAAAGGGAAGCAGGTAAAGAAGGAGGGAAGGTGGAGGAGAGAGCAAGGGACAGAGGGAAGGAGGGAGACTGGTTGGTTTCTGATGTTCTCTGCAAGCTTCCCATAATGGGGAAGCTGGCAAGAAGTTGGAAGTCACTCTGACTCTTATCCCTTACAAATAGTTAGCAAAACAATCTTGCATTATCTACAAGTAGAGCGTAAATGTAAGTTTGTGAATCGCAATCGGTAGGTTTACTTATTAGGGTGAGTCAAAAATAAACAAATTGCTAAGTGAAAAATCATGTAGCTAAAAACAAACATTTCCTCAGCTAAAGAGGAAGCACTGAAGTTAAACGGAAATTGAAGATGGTTCATTGACTCAACCACAGAATTATCAAAAACAGCAACTGCTGAGGAAAGAGTACATAGGAATACAAGAACCCAGCACAAAATGACTGTCCAAGATGGTGACCAGATGTGGGAAAGGAGGGGAGTAAATAGGCCCTGCAGTCTCTTGGAGCTGGGGATGCTACTGTGAAAACAGAGCACCTGAATCCCCCACCCATCCAGAAGGACTTATGATGGCTCAGGCTGAAAGAATAGCAGCTTTAACTCTAAGCTGGAAAACATGAGCAGAGGGTGCATTTGAAGTGGGTGCGGGAGAGGCTGGCATGCAGGGAGTGCTGAAGCAGCCTATAGTGGTGATGGGCCAAGCAGAAAGTGCAAATCTGGTTCTACTTTTCCATTCATTTCTCTCATGAGAAATTTAATGCACTCAGTATACATAACCTTATGTTTGGTAATTATGATTGAGATAATTCACATGAACTATTGCTTTTATTATTTCAGCTGCAGGCCCAAGCAATACGTTTCTGCCAGTTAATTCTTTCCAGTTCAGTTCTGTGACATTGAATTTCCTGAATGGAAACTTCTCTGAATGAGTTTGTACATCCTCAGTTCCTAAAGAAGCATCATGTCCCATACCGACAACCCTTCCTCAAATTAATGCTCTCCAAATTTTGTGACAAAAGCAGTTGAAAATCTCAGGTTATGGATTAGACAACAGGCTGGGGAGGTTGAATGAGTTTGCTTTGCCGACAGAAAAGATTCCTTTAAAAGGAGAGATTTTGCAACAAAAGAAGGCGGCGCTCAGCTAGAAAAGCAAGCAGAACATTAACAGCTGTAATCAAATCCCGAGATATCCTTCTTCCCTTCCCCCTCTGGCTTGCTTCTTTAGAGCAAGTTGGAAGTTCCTTATAAGTCCTCTAGCAGGAATGTCTATAAGCACTTTTAAAGAAAAAAGACATGGCCCGCCTTGTTCGCGATTGGCCGAAAAGTTCTTTCTTCTTCTTCTTCTTCCTCATGATTTGCTGACTGGTGGGAACCGTCCCGATTGGTCAGCTACTCTAAATCGCGCTCGCGCCTAGGGAAAAAAAAAAGGCGCCTTTCTTGGAGCAGAGCAGCCGGCGGGACCCGGTCGGAACCATGAGTTACATGATGATGCCGAGAGTGCAACCAGGATCCCCGCAGAAGGCCCGCGGCCAGATACAGGTACACGGCAGGACGATCCACTTTGGAAAGATGGCATTAGAGATTTTAGGATGGGAAGTTTTAAAATTAGGGGGGAGAGAAGAAGTTCCACGTGGAAAGTGGGAAAACTGCTAACTATTCATTTCCCCCCCCCTCCTCCTCTTCTGACAGGTCATCTTTGGACCCATGTTCTCTGGAAAAAGGTATGAGGGCATTAAAATAGTTAGCACTGGCTGAGATGACTAGAAAAGAAGGCGGGAGCTTGAAGTGAAATAAAGAGGAACCTGCAGAGGAGCAAGACAGTCTGCAGGCCTGGTTATATTCAGCTAGGCCCATGCTTCTCCTTAACTCAGTAGATCAGGAATTAAAAGTATGGCTGAGATCATTTTAGCCATGAAAGCCAACCGGGTGACTTTGAGCCAGTCAGTCTCTCTCTGTCCAATCCACCTCACAGGGTTCTTGTTGTGGGGAAAATTGAGTTATTTGTAAAAATAATAAAAGCCGGATATAAATAAATATAAATAAAGAATAGATTACACATGTATTACAACATATAGAAGAGTAGCACTGTTTTATTCTTTGAAACTTTGACTAAGAATTTTACAAGTTTTAAGCTTTAATATAATTTTAATACCATGCTGGAGAAGGCTGCAATAAGCAGGGGGCAAAAAGTAACTACCATTTTTTCCTGTTTCTGATAATCCAGTATCTAAATTGGAAATGGTATAGGTTTGGTATCTTGAGGGAGTATATTAACCACGGGCTTAGATGCTCAATTACTTTGAAGTTATGTGGCCAAATTATTAAAATTGAGATTTTGGGTAGTGCAAGAAGTTTTGATCCATGATAGAATAAAAAAGATTTTACTTTTTGAGTACTTCAGTTTTTTTCTGCATTTGCCACAACGGAATCTTAATTCTTTTTTAGCACTGAACTGATGCGCCGAGTCCGTCGATTTCAAATCGCACAGTATAAATGTCTACTAATCAAGTATGCGAAAGACACACGCTATTGCGTCAGTGGGGTCTCCACACATGACAGGTGAAAATATACTATGAGCAAAGTAAATCAATAGCTTATCACTTGGAGAAAACACTTAGCAGAGATACACTTTTTGGTTCAGGAAAACAGTTCATATGTGTCCTGTAATATTGCTTGTGGATTTGGTTTTATCACCTTCAAGAAACTGCAATTAGTGGTATTGCCTCAGCATACAATATATCTGACACACTTTTTTGGCCTTAAATATTGTACAGTGAAGCTTCATATAAGTCTCAACATGAGCTTTTAGAGAATTAGAAAAAGAATTTACAGATTATGACAGACAAGCACATAAAATTATTAATACATGAAAAGGCATTGTTTCACAAAAATAAGGCAAGTTCATCTCCTTATATAGTAACATTCCCAATATTTGTAACTATTTTACTATACCTATATATTACACTTATACACAGCTCAATGTTTCTTAAAAAATACAAATTAGAAATGGGTCCTGTCACTTTGGAGGGAGAAAACAAAATTGCAAGAGTATTATAAAAGGTTTTGTTAGTTAAATGTTAGCGCAATCTAGAGCCCTTAACTGTGTGCAGTTATGTTTTCATCACAAAATCATTCTTCTGAGGAAAATCACGCTAAACCCTTATGATTCAATCTTATTATTGTAACAGAATACACCTCTTTATATAACTTTAGTTCTTTTGAAAGTTAAATAAGCTAAAATTGTGATCCCCTAATTTATTATCTTGCTTGAGCCTTTCAAAACTTCAAATTTTATTTTTTCACAAAATGTCATCTATTTTCCATATAGACAATTGCAAAAGGGTAAAAACATTTTTCTATATCTTTTATTTGAATCTCTTCATTAACATTTTTGCTTTTAGAGGGTTGCTATCTGTCTTTAAGAGGATCTGCAGGCTTTGGTATTTGGGAATAGTTACCCCTAAATAAATTTTAACCTGCTGCAGATACTTACCTTATCAGCAGAAACTTATGAGGGAGAGATGAAACCTAGAACTAAAGAGAAATTTCCTGACAGTGAAAACAAGCAGTGGAATGGCTTGCCTCCAGAAATTTTGGATGCTCCATCCCTGGAGGTTTTTAAGAAGAGATTGGACAGCCATTTATCTGAAATAGTGTAAGGTCTCCAGCTTGAGCAGGGGTTGGACTAGAAGACCTCCAAGGTCCCTTCCAATTCTTGATATTCTTTCTACACAGAAACACCATGGAGGCCATGTCAGCTTGTTGCCTCAAAGATGTCCAGCAGGAGGCTCTGAATTCCACTGTGATTGGCATTGATGAAGGCCAGTTTGTAAGTTTATATTACCTGAATGTTTAAATGAACTGCCAAGTACTGATAATTGTTTCTGTGCTTAATACACTTTGGTACATAATTCTATATACACTTATGTAGGGTAAGACCCATTTTGTTCATTGATATTACCTCTGAGATGTGAGGCAACAGTGATGATATGATAGATCTTTATATTCACTTGACTTGATTGTAAACATGAATGGTAAACATGATTGTAAAATACAATCCTGTGCATGGTTAGCTTGGAAAGCAAACCTCAGTAAACGGAGTAGGACTTGGTTCTTGGCAAATGGATAAAATTGTGCTATGAATACCATGTAAATGCTTCTAATGGCGTAATCTGAAAGAAATCGAAAATGCAACCAGATTTGGGAATACAAGTAGAATTTTGATCAGTTCATCTGAAAAAGAGCATCATGGGGTTAAAGAAGGGGACACACACACACACACACACACACACACACACACAACATTCAGGAGAATATAATTTTGCTCTCTTTACGTAGGAAGTGTGCAAATTTATTCTCTTGAATTGTAAAACCTAGAAATTAAGCTGAATGATAGAATTGCAACAAATAAAAGGAAATGCTTATTTAAAAGACTGTATTCCATATACAATTTCTTTTATTATTAGAGAAAGCATATATTCAGAAGTTAATTAACAAAAAAGATCAGTGGGAGGCTATGTTGTACTCCTGCTTGTGAGCTTCCTAGAGGCATCTAATGCACCAGTGGGTACAGAATGGTGAATTAAATAGATCTTATGTTCTTTGGAGATCATCGTTAATTTTATTCACAACAAAACAGCATCTTAGACATTGATTTACAAAGTTTCTAAAGGTTGGAATGAGGGAATGATTAACTTTTTAATTTTTCCAATTAGTTTCCAGATATAGTTGAGTTTTGTGAGACAATGGCCAATGCAGGGAAGACTGTCATTGTGGCAGCCCTTGATGGAACATTTCAGAGGAAGGTAAATATCTTTACATTATTCATTAAAATTTCTGGATAGTTTATGTCCCAGTTCTACAAAATATTTCATGGTTTCATTTCAGGCTTTTGGGAACATCTTACAACTAGTCCCCTTCGCAGAGAGTGTCGTGAAACTTAATGCTGTTTGTATGGAGTGTTATCATGAGGCCTCTTACACAAAAAGGTTGGGAACAGAGAAAGAGGTAAGACTCTAATAAAAGCTCTCCCTTTCTTTAAAACTGTTGATTGTGAGAGATATTGCCTGCTGTAGGTTGATAACAACAAAACCTTTTATTTTTAAATTTCATCCTCTTAGGTGGAAGTAATAGGAGGGGCAGATAAATATCATTCAGTCTGCCGGGTCTGTTATTTCAAGAATCGACAACAGTTGGTATCTGAAAACAAAGAGAACCTACTATGTGGGAATAAGCCCCTGGATATTAGTACCTCCAGGAAAGTCTTGGTTACCCATCAGATCATGCCATGGAATCCATCTAATTGAACAATGGAAGCAAGTGATCTGATTCCCAGGTGGATTTAAAGAAACACTTTCTTGTCCTTCCTTCTAGCTTTGTATTGTTAAATTAATGTCCCTCCCACACAACAGAGTTGTTTTTATAAGCAGCAACAAGGCTTGAGAACATTATAACATGCTATGAATAAGGATGTTCTATATTGAGAACTGCACTGGTTTCTTATGTCTCTAGAGGGAAGATTTTGTAATATCATTAGTGGCATTTCCTCTTGCACAAAATTTCCCCAAACTGTTTAATTCAGAGTTTTAACTGCCATAATGGCTAAAGTAAATGTACTAACAGCAAGTTGCACTATGAAACTGGAACATTATTTTTCTAAATCCATCAAATTGGGGTTTGGGGGAAGGGGAATTCTTACTATATTCAATAGGCAATTAATTTACAGGCTGTTGGGCTTTAAAGACTGAACAGGTTAACTGAACAAAATGTATTTTTATTTGGTGGTGTGTGTATCTGCTTGTAAATAAAGACCTGGACTTACAAAGAAAAAGGCCCCTTTTCCAGCCTTTATAATTAACACAATAAAGGGCTTTTCTTTTAACCTTCCTAGATAGACACTTGACATCTTACACTGACTTAAATATATTCTACTTTTGCTTGTTTAATTTATTAAACTGGCTACTAATGTGTCAGTAGTTGTTTTAAGTATTATATTCCTGTTTTATATTTTCTAGCATACTGTGTAACATTCTGATTTTATTGCAGCTATGAGTATCTGCATTTCCTCTTTTTGAGTAAATGTAATCTTTTTACACTGAAAACACCCCGTGTCTTGCTTCTGTTGCTTCTGTTAGGAGCAGAAGAAGGAACCTCTAGTGGAAACTGAACGGTTGGTTTTAATCAATGATGCAGTGAATAAAATTAATCTTTAAAAGTTTAATGTGTAGGACTTAGTACTACCAGTTCATCTTAAGAATATTTAACTTCAGTGACAAGAATTTTATTACTGGTTTAAAATGTATTCTAGAGTTACCCTGCCCCTTTGTTAATGCCTGTTGATATTAGGACAATATAATGCCTGTTATAAGTAAAGCTCTTAAATCATTAATCAGGAAATGGCTATATGCATGACATTCTTTGAAGGGAAATTACAGCTGAAAATGCTAAGATAGTTTTCTCTGGGACACTTAAAAATAATTACTGCCAATAATTTTACCCTAGTTATTCCTAAACAGTATAGATGATCTTCACACAAAAGCTATATAACTTTTTTTTTCAGACAAAAAGCAGGCAATAAAGGCTAGCCTAAAAGGATTCATGTTTTTTAAAAATTCCACTGCTGTCCATATGCTAGCTAGACAATACACCCTTGCCTAGTCATTAATCTTTCTGTACAATAAAGTATTTGTCCACTCTCCTAAAATTATAGGACACATCAAAATCCACATGTTGTAAGGGATGCATATAATTTGACTTCTACTATGTATGGCAAAAGATTTACAACACTTCAAAGCCCCAAGATTGCAACATTTGCCTGGAGTTTCCCAAAACTTGCAATTAGAAAACAGCAGTGTTAACAGCCACAGGCTATGGATACAAAAAAGCCATTCTCTTGAAATACTTGTTAATGAAGATGTATAAAACATTGTGTGCAGAACAGTCTCTGCTGATCTCTTCCTGAACTGAAATACATCAATTTTGAATGTTTTGGTCTGCATACAGACTAAAATGGGGGTCTCTTTTGTTCCAGTAGTGGAGGTTTGAGATAGGGCAAGAGTGGTACCAAATGCAGAGGCTGGCAGTCACAGCAGGGAGGAAAGGAAGGTACTCTGAAGATTGGGGATAGGCTCTGCTGTGCTTTTGGAGCAGGGACTGCGTGGGAAGATGAGGGTCAGTGAGGTAATGGGGTATGCTATGCTTTGGCATTGGCTGTTGTTGAAGGCCTATTCACCCAAAAAACCTGATTTGAGTTTGATCAAAAGGCAGTATTGCAGCTATTGTTTTTGAGCTCTTCTAGATGCAAAGTGTGATGGCTTCAAAGCAGCGTATTTTCCCCTTCACACACATTCCTATTTGTTAGTGATTCAGGAAAGGTAAGGAGAATAAAATTTGTAAGAGTGAGTTTTGCCTTTGGTACATCATTGAAAACTGGTAGGTCTCTATAAAATACTTAAAACAGGTCTCACAATTCTTCATGGAACCAAGTCCTTCCCACTTTTAAACCAAAGAAAAGGCATGATATGATAAATTCAATTGAATCACTAATGCAATGCGTCTAAAGCTTTATCTAGAAATGCTTTTAATTGGTTTTGGTATCAGCAACTGAAATGATAGAAAGCACTGCACAGGCATTTCTCAGTCTGGAAGGGTAGCACCACAGCCATAGGAACTCCAGACCCATTGGAGGTCTGGAATGGTCAAGATGAACAAGCACACCAAGGCACAGATGTAACAGCATTAGGCATATAGCAGTAGTAAGGATCCCACTGGGTCATATCCAGTAGAAGTAGTTTTCCTCAGTTGCAAAATGCCTCTAGCTTAATTTCCAGCAAGCAGCTTAAGTTAGCTGCAGCAGTAGTAAGACCAAGTAGTCAATACCATTTCAGCAATTAATATGCCTTGCAAGTCACACTACAAGCTTCCTGTACCCACAAAAGAAAGAGGGTTGTTTTTTTTCAAGAAGCAAGTTTTGAAAATAGTTGAAAACAATAGACTATCCCAGAACCCATTACATATACAGGCACAACCTACAATCTTGGTTGTAACATCCTCACAATTTCACAGTAGACATAGTCCCCACCCCGAGAAATGAATACATAGCACTAATGTACTATTCCCTGCCAGATGCTTTGAACAGTGAGTAGCAATCAATACACAGGTGGAGGCTGGTAGCCCTCGGAGTTCTCTCCAGTGCGAGTGAAGGGTGGCTGCTGGTAGCTCTCATGACTGGCATTGGGGTAACTGGAGTATGGGGGTGTTGGACCTGGAGCTGGGTCGATGTAACTTTGGTCAAAATCTTGGACACCCATACGGTAACGCTGAAGGGCGAAGGCAATCAGGAGTCCCTATGGAGAGGAACAGTTAAATGCAACAGTAGGAATCTGCCCACAAAAGATTTGCTTGCCAGAGAACAAATATCCTCTGCAACACTCAGCACAGTGTTCTATGAATATGCCATCCCCTTAATTAATTTAATCACACTGCAGCTTAAGGAATCAAACTGAAAAAGTTACTTCTTGAGTCAGTTCTATTGTAAAAGGTGCCTGGATGCATTTCCCTGGGATTCCTTCCATCAGTGTTTTTACAGCCTTTCTATATAAAAGAGAATAAATTCCATGTTCCTCAGGCAATTAGAAGGCTGGGTTAATGACAATAAGATTTGAATCATCCTGATTTTGGATTGAGGTCCCTTTAATGAAATAGCAAAAGAATCACAATTTCATATCCTGTTTGCCAACCAGGCAAAATAAGGCTTAAATCTCCCTAGGCTGACAATGTTCATCACTGGTCTTTCTTGAGACAGGAAGAAACTCTTTACTCACCCATGAAAAAATGGAGAAGAAACTGAAGGCAATTGATGCACGGGCAGAATCAGCCCCAATTAATACATCTCCAGGCTTCACTGATGACCACTGGTTTGTCAGCACACAGAATCCAATAAACCACAAAAAGGTCCAAAGAGCTAGACAGAAGACAAGAGAACACATCCTTATAGATTACATGATAGTATGACAGTAACATTTTAGCTATAGTTATGAAAAGTAATGTACAGTATGGTACATTAATCCTGACATTCTGGAAGAGAAAGCGGTGGTGGCACAGTGGTTAGAATGCAGTACTGCAGGCTATTTCTGCTGATTGCCAGCAGTTCAGCAAGTTTGAATCTGACTGGTTCAAGGTTGACTCAGCCTTCCATCTTTCCGAGGTCAGTAAAATGAGGACCCAGATTGTTGGGGACAATATATTTGCACTGTAAACAGCTTAGAGGGCTATAAAACACTATGAAGCGGTATATAAGTCTAAGTGATATTGCTATTCTTTGGGGGGGGTGATTCAAATCAGCACTGGCCACTTTAGACAAATGGTCTAGAGCATGGGCAGGCTTCATTCTAACTTTGTAATAGGCATTAGGCAACACAATACCCTTCAAACACTTTGAACAATATCCCAGTGTTCCTGATCATTGGTAATGATGACAGAGACAGGAGAATTGTAGTCCAATACATTTTGAAGGACTGCTTGTTCAACGACTGAAGTTACTATGGGACTAAAGGAAATTTCTGGCCACTTGTTCATGTTACAGCCATTATAGCATCCACATGATCATGATCCAGGTGCTTGGTAACCCACATTTATGATGGTTGCAGTGCACATCAGTCAATCACATGACTGCCATTTGCAACCCTCATGGTCAACTTCTGACAATCAATGGGGAAGCCTGCAGGAAATTGAAAATTAGTCAAGTGACATTGCATTTAACTGGGTTATGTGCTTCAGGATTGCAATCACATGACTATGCTTAGTGATGGAATTGCAGGTCCCAGTTGCAGTCAGTAAGTGAAGACTACCAGTAGTGACTATTCAGAGCATAAGACCCAAGCTTAAACCAGAGAACAGACTCCAATTCTATGGTTTCTTATCAGCAATTATCCTCATGAAGAAGCACCAGAATGAGGTCCCCTCCCTTAAAGCCACTATGCCCCTTCACAAAGCAAACCTTAGAGGGCATCATTCCAAAAGATCTGAACAATTACATTCATGCACAGGGGAATAGGAGCCAAAAGGGAAAATGCTATCCCAACTCTGGAAGAGGAAAAAAAACATGGACAGAACTCAGCTGTTCTCCCCAGAGTCCTGTTTGAGTTCACATCTCCCAGAAACCTACCTGAGAAGGCTAAGTCGGCCATAACGAGGTACTTGCGATCAGTGGCACTGCTAATCTGGGGGAAGTAGATGTCGACCATAAAGAAAAATATACAAGCCAGGAAGGCAACCACACCAATGCCGATACCATAACGACAGGCGTCCTCGCTATGATTAAAGATGCAGTAAAGATTACTCCCTGACATCTGGTTGGTGTAACCTTCCCCAATGATGCAGGAGAAAACAATGAGTGCAAATATCTGCAAAAATAATAAAAAAAGAAGGGGAAAAGATCAATGCTAACACTTCCCAGGGAAATCCCATAATAACCATTTATCAAATTACAGATCCTGTCAAGTTTTGAACTCAAATACTCATTCCTGGCACTATTCTAGGGCAAGAAGCCAATATATGCACACTTTATTGGCATGCTGCCCAATCCCCAAAGACTAGGTTGGTTAACATCATAAAACAAAACTTTGATAAAAGTAACAAAACAAAGTATGATGGCCCAACAATAAACCTTCATAATCAGCTAGCTCTGGTGTTCAGGCAATAGCCCTGCCCAAGAGGAATTCCCCATTCACTGTTCACAAAAATGTCCTCACTTTTCCCTCCACAAACACAAGAAACTCTACCTTAAAAGGTTTGCAGGTTCCTGCTAATGGACCGGAAATAGGCTCTTACAGACCGAATGCCCTCACAGGTAATCAAGCACAGCCCTCAAGCAGGTGCTTCTCAAACCCAAATCAGCACAGCAGTCTGTTTGTGTGCCTGCCTGACTTGCTTTGGCAATTTTTACAATGTTTGGAGACAAGGACAAAAGCTTCTAGAAGTTTTTTTTTTTTTGAAAGCCACGGAATATATTACTTTAAAAAATACAAATTTCCCAGGATTTCAGGCTACCCTCTTAAAAGAAAGTTGAAAGTCAACAAGAGAGCTGGCAGCTACTTCCGTGTTTTGGCTAAGAAAACCAGAGGGACGGGTGGAGCTCGACTTTGTCTGTCTACTACGGTGGCTGGACTGTATTTCCCTAAGTCTCCAGGAGCAGTGGCATTTTGCCGCGTTCGTTGCAAGGCAGGGCTGGGTGCTTCAAAGCCGAGGGAGAGCAGAGCCATGACCGTGCTCGTTTGCTGCTCCTATTCTCGTTCCCTTGCAAGGAAGCCAGGCCAGCCCCCTCGCGCCGCCCGTGGCCCATCAGCTGACCTCCCTATGGCTAGGCTGCCGCACAAACAACCCTCGCTACTAACGGAGGGCTTTTCTCTGGCCGAACCGAAGCAAAGCACCGACCCTCCGTCCCCTCCTCAGGGACCTGCCCGGCGAGCGTCAAAACACCCGCCTCGAGTTTGCAACGCCAAGGGCGAGAGTTGATCCCAGCCCGACCTGAATCGGCCGTTACTTTTCCCAAGCGGCTCAGCGCCGCCGGGATTTTGGAGAAGCGAAACACCGGAGGGAGAGCACCCGCCCTGGGTTAAAGCAGTTAATTCTCTCCGCTGTGGGACCCTCCGCTCTAACAGCGTTGCATCGTAACTCTGCACTGCTCCGGCTATTTCTAGGAGGTAGTGGTCCCAGACCAGGTACGCAATAAGTAAGCAGGAACACTCCTCTAGTGGTTCCACTTCGGTGCTGCCGGAACACCTAAGCTACCGGCACTCCGGCCACGTCACACGCCCTCGTCCATACCCTAAGCGAGGGCAGGTGAGAGCCCGCGAGAGGGGCGGAAAAGAGAAGAAGCGAATCGGTCTCCGGTAACCTCGAGCCCGCTGGTGGTTTCAAGCTTCTCCCGGGACTCGGGACCAACTTCAGCCACTCACCGCACTGAAAATGCGTGCAATGACCTGTGGCTGCTGCAAGAAATGCCACAGGTCAAACGTGCCTCCCGCTTTCGCGGCTCCGTAGGCGCCTCCGCCGCTCTCCATAACTCTCTGACGCTGCTTTCCGCGACTGTCCCAGCCTAGAAACTCCCTATGGCCGCCTCGCCCCAAACTTGTGTTTGAGCGTTCACGAGCTCCGCCCCCTGGGGAGGAGACCCTGCCCGGGACCGCGGAAGCGCGAGGAGCCGCGTGCTGGTTAAGAGAAAGCGGAATCGAGGCTTCTGTTCCTGCTCGCCTCAAAAGCGACTCGCTTTCTCCTCCTCCCTTACTAAGGAGGGAAGCGCGCGTGTGTGTGATGAGGCTTTACCTATTGGACTGCTTTCTCGGTAGTGTGATTCAGGTTTGGGCCTTTTTGGAAACGTGATGAAGCCTGAGCTAGATGGAGTAAGAAAATGAACTTGAAATACATTATTGAAAGTTAATGATTGTAAAGCTAAGGATAATAGAATAAGCGACATATGTGATATAACATATTAATAAAAATGATTATAAATATATACAAGTTAAATATAATATTTTGTGCATGAAGAAATATGTATTCAACTGACACACTGGAAAAGAAAGGTTTTATGTTCGTTTTTTGTTATGATAAAAATAAAATTTATTTTAAAAAATTTAAAAAAAAATAAAGGAAAGGTGATGAAGCCACATAACTCTGGTGGGGGGGGGGAGACAATAGCTTAAAAATAAGGGGAAAAAATAGCTTCTCATTCAGTCTCCTGAATTCGGACAAATTTCTAAATGGCATCTAGGAAAGTATAATCGCTATAGGAGCGATGATTCGACTATCAGAGAAAGCAAAATATCCATTGTCGTAACATTAAGATTTTTTAAAAAATTAAGCGAATTTAATGTAATGCCCACATGGTATCCCAGCTCTGCAAGATACACAGTAAGCCAGCAGGTTTCTAGATACAATTTAAGATAGTAACTATTACCTATAAATCCCTATTTGGCATAGGGCTACCATTTGAAGGACCATTTGCCTCAGGATTTCTGTCCATCCTGTATGGTCTGGCAGGGTGGACATGCTCAAAAGCCTCTCAGTTAAACAGTGTCGTCTTCTGAAGCTGGAAAACGTGTTTTATCTGAGTGGAACGTTCCCTCTGGAATTAGGTCCACCCCAGATCCCTCCTGCTCCCACCCTGAAGACTTTTTGGAAGCCCTTGAAAAACCTATCGTTAAAGTAGGATTGTGACATTTTATGTTGGCTTTGTTGTTTAGATTGCCCTCACATAATTACTTTGTAGTTAACTTTTGCGCTGCTCTGGTCATTTTTTTTATATTGTTTTTGTATTATTCTGTTGTGAACTGCTTAGAGGCAGTTGGAGTTGAGCAGCACTCATATTGAATAAATTATGTTCTATAGTTGAACAGCGATCAGGATACAGGCTAAGAATAGTTCCTCTTTCTCTGAAGCATGTACTGTGTTCAGAGATGCAGAATTTTCAGCAAAACCTATCAGGGTCTGAATGACATAACTCAGATCAAGGGCTTAGGACATCGGCTCCCTTTATGAAAAAAGAAAATGAATCAATTCTTATTGAAGACATTTTCTTTAATATTAAATGCAACAAAGGGAAAATACTGAGCAGTAGCAAGTAGTTTAATCCTGAGCAATAATAACACATTTAATCTCACAAGATACATTTATCTCAATTTCTAATGTTATCTAATATGAAATAGACTGATTTTTCCAAGCTCCACCCAAATGGTTTTGATCCACTTGAACTAAATTGTATAGTTTATGGCCTTCCTATAGTTTATGACCTTCCTATAGTTTATGGCATCCAACCCTCACAAACATGCCCTGGCATATTTTTTCTGCCATGTTCCTATGATGTAGCTTTCATCATGGCTCCTTTTCATGAGTCACCCTTAGCTATTCTAGTATTGAAACAATGTTCTCTTTACCAATGATACTGTTGAAGGCCACCTTAAGGTATCTAAAAGTTGTTAGCCTTTGGTTCTCATCAAAGCTGTTAGCCTTTGGTTCTCTGTTAACCTTAGACGGAAATCAGGCCTGCAGTGACTTGAAACAAAAGTTTCAGAGGCAAAATAAAGATCAGCAATGAAGACCACAAATTTAGGTGTTGTTTTCTATTCCCACCAACTCAATAGCAGGGGAAGTCCTGAATCTTGTTGGAATCAGTTTAGAGTTCAAACTATTGCAACTCATTCAGTGTTTTAGATCCATTATGATTATGCAGGAGTTTAGAAATCTAATACATGTGATTCATTAAATAAAACACCTATCGGGAGTTTGTGTTATGTGTTTCATAAATATGATGCAGTGGATCAAAGAGTTAGTTTGTGCTCTGGTCAATAATCTTCCATCCTCATGTTTGTGGATCATTTTCTACCTTCCCTAGTCCAGATATTGTACTTTAATAGTAATAATAATAATAATAATAATAATAATAATAATAATAATAATACTTTATTTGCAGTCACAGACCAAAACACAAGTACAACAAAAGAACATGGGAAAATTAATCATGAACAATTGGTCACCAAGAACTTGACTAAGGGGAATTACAGCGTTCTCCTCAGCTCTTTAAAAAAATGTAGAAACCTGAGAAGTGATGTATGAAGACCCATCCCCTAGACAATATAAGAACAAATTACTAACATTGGGTCTACAAGGATCTGTTTCAAGGAGAGACGGTAACTTAGATCTGCCTGCGTTATACATAGGGCAATATAAAAGGACATGCTTCACAGTTTCAGCCTCAGCTCTGCCACAGGGGCATAGCCGCTCATTAATCAGGAGCCTATTAGACATATTCTATTTTGTGGGTTCTGCTCTCCTCAGAAGAAAATACATTTTCTTGCTTGATCATCCTGTAGCTCTCCTATCAGCTTCTCCTATGTTCCTTTTTCTCAGGGATCTTTTACACCAAGTTTAGGGGAATTCCATCAGAACTCTACTTTTCATCACTAAATATCTCTTTCTTAGGCACACAAAATTCACATTAACAAGGAAAAAAATGAATCATTAAACCATTATACAGTATTAAATACATGTCAAAACAAAACATCTTCCCATCATAGGTATCACCAATTCCATAGTGGATATTAATGCATCTCATCCAACATCCTTCTGCAAAATTACAGGATTGCTCACAGTACATGTTGCCTCTTGAGAGTCTGTATTCTCCTGTGTCTGAGAAATGTAAACCGCAAAGACAATGCTGGGAGAGGCAAAAGAGAAATTGTCACACTGATGCCAGTAGTTACTGTATTCTTTTTTTTTTTACTTCCTTCACTGAACGGATAGTGAAATGAAAGAGTTTAAGGATAAGGCATGAAAAAAATAAATTTTAGAGATGCTCAAGACTAAAGTGAAAAAAGCAGTTAGTATTAGAAAAATTACAGTTATAATTTAACAACAACAAAAAAACAACAACCAGACTCCCTCACCAGTTGCAGCTTACAAGGTAGAACTATGCCTTGACAACACCAGTCATCTTCCTTAGCTCATGACGTAGCCCTGTGCATGAATGATGGCAATACTATGTGTACTGGTAAAAAAGCCAATATATCCCAACATAACATTATGGTACAGGTAGTCCTCAATTTACAACCATTCATATATTGACTCTTAAGGCATTAAAAAAATGTGACTTATGACCATTGTTCACACTTATGACCCTTGCAGCATCCCCGTCAGAGGTGGTATTCAGCCAGTTCTGACAGGTTCTGGAGAACCGGTAGTGGAAATTAAATAGTTTGGAGAACTGGTAAATACCACCTCTGGTTGGCCTCGCCCCCACCTATTCTCTGCCTCCCAAGTCCCAGCTGATGGCTGGGTCTTCATTTGTTGCCCTGAACAGGAGAACAGAGCTGGAAAGCAGGTTAGTGGGGTGGGGTGGGGTGGGGTGGGAATGGAGATTTTGCAGTATCCTTCCCCGTCACACCCGCCAAGCCATACCCACCAAGCAACGCCCATAGAATCAGTAGTAAAAAAAAATGCATACCACTATTGATCCCCGTGGTCCTATGATCAACATTCAGAAGCTTGGTAGCTGGTATGCATTTATGATGGCTTCTTTTTGTGACTGCCATATAATCCCACACTCTTCAAAGCACTGCTTTGGAACTCCATCTAAAGTACTGTGTAGCTTGACATGTTCATTACTATAAAAGAGCATTTTCTTATCTGGTTGCAAAGTAGAATCGGTGGTGGTGGGAAATGTTGCTATTTTAAAGGCATGAAAATCTTTATCTGAACATAAGGATTCCTTTGGAAGTGAGAATGATCTCCCTGATTCGTTCGTGTGTGTGTGTGTGTGTGTGTGTGTGTGTGTGCCTGTATGAGGGGGGGGAGGGAGGGAGGAAGACAGAGAGAGAGTATGAATGAACGAATGCTTTGTATGATGAAAGCCAAGAGAATGGGGCTGGATCCATAATCCATATCAACTTTATGTTCCTTTTTTATTTAGTATTTATGGCAGGTGGACATACAACAAAGCAATGGCAGAAATTGATAGATATCTGCCATTTGAATACTATATTTAAACTACTACAGTACTTTAAACATTATATGGTCCTGGAACATCCTGTTTGCCAAGTTGCTGAGCCAGTGCAGAAGCTGGATATTTAGTGCAATATTTGTCAACCTTTCCCCTTTTAAGAAGTATTGATGACCACTCCCAGAAATCCCCAGCCAGAATTCCAGGTGTTGAAATCCACACATCTTAAAATGGCCAGGATTCAGAAATACTGGCCTAGCCTCTAGACAGGGGTGAGGAAAAAATGCATACAGGGGAAGTCTAACAACTGTGGCAAATTAGGCCTGCATCTTTGTAAATGACTCATAGGTTTCTGTCACTTTCTCACATAAAACATATACTCTAATAATCTTCTACAATATTCCTGATACTGAAAGTTAGAAAACTTAAGAAAGAGATAAAAAACGAGTCCCAAAACATAAACATTAAGCTAAGATTTGACATTGGGCTACTCCAATGCCCAAACCTGATAAATATTATTGCCTATATACTGAAGTTTTAGAAA
The DNA here is from genome assembly GCF_049901715.1 of Pseudonaja textilis. NCBI lineage: Eukaryota > Metazoa > Chordata > Lepidosauria > Squamata > Elapidae > Pseudonaja > Pseudonaja textilis. Next base: position 110,394,464 of record NC_141991.1, on the reverse strand, counting down.
GGGACATTATCAAGAAGCTGAAGCAACTTGCCTAACTGAAAATGATGCAACCTTTCAGGCCTTCAGTTTAGAAAAGTGGCAAACAATGAGAACATAAAATTGTATGGGATGTGAAGACAGCAGGTAGACACTGCTTTAATAGTTCTGGGATTGGATTCATATGATTAAAAAGAATTATGGGAGATTCTCTCCTCCCCGCAACAAAACCCCACAACCAAATATTTCTTCACACAAAGTGCATAGTTAGACAATGAAATCTACTAAAATAAAATGTGGCAAAAGCCATAATGAAACAGCTTTAAAAAGGGCTAGCCAACTTCACATAAGATAGGTTATGTCTTATCTATATTTGTTAGTAATGATCTTAAACATTCAACCATCCAGTCACTGGAAAGACAAAGTGGGGTGGCCTTCTCATAGATATCAAGTTCTCACTTTAGAAATAGAATGCAGGATGAGACGAGACTGTAATATTATTATGATTTATGATCTACTACGTTATTGCTTCTAATCTTGGCTGGATGGCCAGATAAGGATCTTTTGTCTAACAGATTGCATATCCGTAAATAAAGGGCACATTTGCCTAGTTTATATTCTGACAGGCCAACAATCAAGGAAACTAGAATTCTATATTTAGTTAGAATTGTTTATGATATTTTGCCTTAACTATGAGAAACACTGATAACGAAGACATAGACCAATAAGTCAGGAAGCTATATCATTACAAAATCCTTCAAGAACAGCTACCAACAAAATTTGTGAAAGCAGTCCTTTCATTTTAGATATCAGAAGCAATGAAAATGAGTAAGTGAGATGAGGGAATAATGCACAGGGGAGGAATGGTAACTGAGGAGGAATGCCTCCCGAGTCCCCTAAAATGACATGTCCCGGTTTTTGATAGACTTGATGCATGCCAATCCTCCCAGATCTTACAGGTTTGGCAGAAACAATTGGAGTATCGGCTACTTGGTAGACCAGACTGGAAAATCAACTCCACGGGAGGACTAAAACTATACCTTATTGAGATAGACTACAATAACAGAATCTTGAAAGACTGATTGTGCTATCACTCTTCCTTTATATCCCAATAAATCCAGGAAGCATATGCTTGAGCTATTTCTGAACATTATTTTGCTTCCAGGAACATAAAATAATGTCCCTTTTTACCTAGATAATTTCTTCCGAAATGAATTGTCTCTCTTTACCTAAACGATCATTTCTTGTGAAATGAATGCATCCTGTTACACACAATATAACAACATATGAAAGTGATGTATATTACATTTCTGATTTACTACAATTTGAGAGCATTAGCTTTTCTTACTAAAGTCAGACTCCAATCTTTCCCAAATCCTAATATTCCTGGTTTAGTAAGAATCACTAGCTCCAACAATTAGGGATTTTTGGTTCCCAGGGATGGGAGGGACCAAAAAATTGGGAGGAAACACAGTTTTGGTCCAAATTTGGACACAGCCACTTACACCCTCAGTCTGACCTTTTTCCTAATTAAATACCAACGGTTGGGCCTGCCATGGAACTCTTAGAGAATGAAATAGAAAGCAGCAGCCCTTAATAGCAAGAAGATATATAGTACAAGAAGAATGTTCAACTAACTGTTAAGTGGCTCTGCTAGGATGATCTGCCAAGAGAAAGACTATCATCTATTTTTGTGCAATGGAGCCTGAAGTGAAGCTGTTTATTCATCATCATCATCATCATCATCATCATCATAGAATAGTATAATTCATGCATGCTGTGAGTAATGGCTGCATTGATTACAACTGCCATAATTCTCAATACATGTCCAACAGCCATATTAGAATAATATATTTGAGAGATGCTAGACCCATAATATTAGATCTTTACTACAAGAAAAGTTTGCTGTTCATTGTTTTTAATAATCTTTGTCATAGCCAGCCTCTAGAGGTCTCCCTTGCCTTACACACCAGCTTGATTAATGGTTTAAATTTAAAAATTGTTAGCCCTGTAGATACTATCAGAGAACTTATTGTCCTACTGATGTTGCTCAAACCAGCAAAGTCAATCATGAAGGCTGTTGTAATTCAACAGCCATCTGCAAAGCAACAGCTTGCCTACTACCATAGAAGCTATAACAGGAATTCCCAACCTATTTGTTCAAAGAGCACTTTTTACATTTTAAGATCATGTCGTGTGGATTAAAAGAAACAAAAAAAAGAGGTTGCCATGAAAGCTGGTCCATTCACAAAATGATTTCCATTAATTGGTGTGACCAAAAGGCAAATTACCCTAACTTCCTTATTTTCTAGTCTTCCAAGATCCTATTATCAATCTATGGTTTAATTTAGTTTTTTTTATTATCATGTAGGCACATTTTAAAACATTTAAAAAACACAGAAAAATTTAGTTATAACATCTGCTATTTTTATTTTATGTGAATAGGAATCTAAGCCATTATTGGAAAAAGATGACTAGAGGCCAGTGTTTTGCTTTGCAGCATGCTGATTTCAGTTTGGTAGAAACTAGAATAGCACTTCACTCACCAGCTCTGACTATTTTATACTAGGGCAGGGATTGACATTTTTAAAGAAGGAGGGAGGGGAACATTTCTCACTTCCTTTGGTTGATGTCATAATGTCATGAGAGAGTGTTCTTTGGTCATCAGGAAGTAAAAGGCTGAGTTATAACTGCCTTCTCCTCAAACATTGCCCTGTCTTATCTATTTGTGCAGCTGACAAATTATTTCCAGTCGCTTTTTTTTAATTTCATCCAGAAAACCTTTCCTAAACTGGAAGATTATAGTTGATGCCCTCCTGAAGCTGCCTTTGCTCACTAGACTCAAAGTTTAGAAGGATCATGATAGACTTGAATATTGGACCCTACCTAACAACATGAAATTCAATGGGGAGAAAAGTAAGGTTCAGCATTTAGGCAAGGAGACCCAAATGCACAGGCCTAGAATAGGTGGTACCTGGTTCAACAGCAGTAACTGTGAGACAGATCTAGGAGTCCTGGTGGAGAATCATTTAAATACAAGCCAGCACTGTGCTATGACCATCAAAAAAGCCAATGTGTCCTAAGCTGCATTAACAGAGATAGAATCAAGATCACATGAAGTGTTAGTACTGCTTTATAAGACCATACTTGGAATACTGCATCCAATTTTGGTCACCACGATGTAAAAAAAAAAAAATGTTGAGACTCTAGAAAAAGTGCAAAGACCAACAAAGATGATTAGGGGACCGAAGGCTAAAACATATGAGGAATGGTTGCAGGAACTGTGTATGTTTAGTCTACTGAAGGAGATGGAGACTAGAGTGACATGATAGCAGTGTTCCAATATCTAAGGGGCTGCCACAAAGAAGAGGGAGTCAATGTATTCTCTTAAGGCAGGAAGAAGCAATGGATGGAAATTTATGAAGAGATCCAATGTAGAAATAAGAAGCAATTTCCTGACAGAACAATTAATCAGTGAAATGGCTTGCTTCCAGAAGTTGTGGATACTCCATTAGTGGAGGTTTTAAAGAAGGGATCAGACAGTTTGAAATGGTATAGGGCAATGGTGGCTAACGTTTTGGGGCTCCTGTACCAAAAATTGTGTGTGCACCAGCGCACATGTACTCGCATGCCAGCACCCAGAATGCAATGCGTGCGTCCCTTCTCATGCCCCTGCACATGCGCACGCAATCCCCACCCCCACCCCTTTACCTGCACTGTGTCTCACAGCTGATTTTTTGGCTGGTTGAGGCCTTTTTCGGCTTGGAAAAAACCTCTGCGAGGCTTCTCAGGATGAATTATAGGCCCATTTCACCACTTCCGGTATCACAGAAAGGGATGAAACAGTCCTATAATTCTGTCTGAAAGGCCTTGCAGAGGTTTTTTCCAAGCCTCTGGGAGGCCAAAAAAGGCCTCAAACCAACCGAAAAAAAATCAGCTGTGAAGCACATGCATGCGCAGTGAGGTAAGTTTGCCTGCAGCTCGCGTGCCAGCACAAATGGCTCTGCGTGCCACTTGTGGCATGCGTGCCATAGGTTCATCATCACAGGTATAGGGTCTCTTGCTTGAGCAGAGGGTTGGACCAGAAGACCACCAAGGTCCCTTCCAATTCTATTATTCTATAGCCACAAGTGACCAAGTTCAACCTTGAATTCCATTAATTTTTATCTAACTGTAAGCAAGTGCTAACCATTAGTTCAAAAGATTCCTGAGCATAGGCTGTTTAGCAATAAATCAGTTGAATAAGATCTTCTTGTGTGGTCTTTCCCGACTGATATTGAAGCCTTTAGTCAGTAAATTAAAAAAGAACATGCACCAAAAAAATGGCTTAATTGAGTAAAGCTAACTATGGGCAAGTATATTATGCAAACATAACCTATATGTGATTAAATGTTTAACACCATACATGTTGTTTTATAAGAAAGACGCTTCCTACTTTTTAAAAAGGTTTTCAAGAAACCTTAAAAATATGAATTAGAATACATCAGTCTAGCATACAAAACAATGTATTTTATCCTTACATTACAATCACGGTTATTTATTACCCCTCTACTTTTCGCTCACCTGACAATAAATACAAAAAATTCTAGCAGGGGCGGAGCTGGCATTGCGACGATACGGCATGTGATCTTGGAGGTCTGAGATCGCTGCCAATATCTTTGCTCCTGGACAATCCTATCAGTTCTAAACCGTCCCGAAGAGACGGTGAAAGTGAAGAGCGCATCCTGTCGATCCCAGGGACACCGCAAAGTCCCTGGTAGATCCAGGAGAAGCTCTTCTTGCCAGTGGCAAAGAGGCAGCGATTAAAGCTGCTGAAGTTGGGACAGCTCCGAAACGGAAGAGAACAGAAAGAGAGAGTGTGCCGGTTTGGTGAGAACTTTTTCTTTATTCTAAGATCTGAAAGGACACCCTAAGGAAAAGAAAGAATCTGTAAAAGTTTTGAAAGAAGTGATTAAGTGGCAATTTTAAACAGGAATGTCAAAGTAATGTTTTTTTTCCTCATTGCTGGATTTTCTATACATGATCTTATATTTTGAAACTGGACTGGTTTTTTCTTTTTCATCTATTTTTTTTTCTCCTTTTTGATTTTGTAACTATTTTAGGCTAGAGACTCCCATTTAGTTATTTCTTTTTTAAAAATATCTTTTTCTTTCTTTTTTATTAATTCTTATTGCATTTTGCTTGGAAAAGGAGGGGGAAAGTGAAAGCAAAGAAACTTTGTAACACTGCCAACTAGAGGCTTGGAAATATTCTATTTCTTTTGTGACCAGACAAAGCTGAGAAAGAAAAAAATGAGACTTTTTTTCAAGGACATTGCTATTCGATAAGATAGAGGGAAGAGCATGGGAGAGTATTATTGCAGGTGCTCTTCTGGGTTTCTATCAACAGCTGGAGTCTGGTGCTGAAGGTTATAGAAAAAGAAAAGGTGGTAAGTTTCTGGAGAAGAGTGTTATAACAAGAGCCTTGGATAACTAAACAAAGTGCAGTGTGTTTTCTTGATTTTTTCTAAGCTGTGCTACCCCTCCTCAACAGTTTACTTTTTGAAATAGCTATTTGGACTTTTAGTTCTTTGGAACTTGTCTTTGCTTTTTTTTTTCTTTATGCTTGTCCTTCGAAGTTAATTTTTTACATTTGTTTTTTATTTCAAAAGAAAAGTTTTAGTATTAATGATTCCCTTCCTTTTCTTTTTAAGAGAGCAGCCTTTTTTTTCTTTTTCTCTTTTTGATTTTCTGGTATTCTTGTTTTTCCATCTACCTCCAATACTGGTTTTTTCTTTCTTTTTATCTTCCTGGCTTTTTTTTTCTTTTTCTCTTATGCAGTCTTTTATATTTGAGACCTTTTAATTGGATTAAGGTGTTGAAGAACCTGAAGAATTTTTCCTTTTTTAAAAAGCTTTTTATTCTTCACTTTTCCGTCTTTTTTAGGATTTTACAACTTTTTCTCCTTTGTGTATGTTTATGGTTTTTTCCTTCATTTTTGAATTTTCATTGTTATCTAATTAATCGATTGGATTAAGGTATACAAGAACCTAAAGAAATTCTTTTTTTATTATTATTATTATTATTATTATTATTATTATTATTATTATTATTATTATTAGGTTTCTTTTTTCCTACTATTTTTATTTGGAATCGCAATTGGTTACTTTACAATTGGATTAAGGTCTAGAAGAACCTGAAGATTTTGAATTGTTTGAAATGAGTAGGAAATTAACAGCTACCATCTCTTCAACTTCTACTTCCTCCTCTCCACCATCTGGAGGACAATGTTTAATACAGACAATGTTACGGCAAGAGAAAGAACAAGAACAAGAAAAAGTGACCCTGCAGATGATTATGCAAGGAATTCAAAACATTCAAACAAGAACAGAGAACACTGAACAAAGAACAGGGAAAACTGATGAAAAAGTCGAGAACATCCAACAAATGATGATGAAGTATGATGAGAGACTACTAAAAATTGAAGAAGAAGATAAACAAAGAGATAAGAAGATTGGAGACATTGATACCAGATTAACTGTGCTTAAACAAGATAAAAGTGGTATGCTGAGATGGGAGATGGACAGATCAGAATTTTATCTCAGATTCCAAAACAGAGGAAGAAAAGGGACAAATTCTAGCTAAGATAATGATAGAAATATTGGCTGAAGCTTTGGAAATAACGGAAGAGAAGATGATGGATGGAATAGGTGAGGTTTATCGAGTCTTCACAAGATACGCAATGAGAAATAGCCTACCAAGAGAAGTTCACATCAGATTTACAAAGAAAGCCATTAAAACGCAAATATTGCAAGTGGCAAGAGAGAAAACATTGAAATATAAAGATAAGGAGATTGTGGTTTTGAAACAAGTACCTAGAAGAGTGAGAGAGATGAGAAGAGAATACTGATTCTTGACCAAATTGCTGCTTTAAAAAGAGGTGAATTATAGATGACTGATTCCAGAAGGTTTAATGTTCACATGGCAAGAACAGAGATACAGAATTGATTCAATTGAGAAAGCTGAATCGTTTTATACAGAATTTTTCAGAGGGAAAGAGGAAGAGGCAGAAAAAGAAATTTCACTAATTGAATTCCAAGAGGACTGCCAAATGATGACTGAAAAAGAGGAAGGTGCAGTAGGTGGAAAGGAGGAACCCAAAGGTCAACTTGAACCAAGATCCACGAGAGCTGCCAATCCTAATGATAAAATATAACCATGGAAGAGAAAAAACTGATTACAATTAATATAAATGGACTTAATTCAGCCATTAAAAGTAGGAAAACTTTCCATAAATTAGAGAAATTAAAATTTGATATAATCTGCTTACAAGAAGTACATATTAAAAAGCAATATGAACAATTGTTGATACAGCCAAAACTAAGGAAAATATTGACACAATGCAAGAAAAGAGGAGTGGTTTTATATATTAAAGAGACTATTCCAGCAAAATTGATTTATACTGATGACGACAGAAGAATACTAATGGTGGAAATAATGGATAATAATACAAAAAGACTCCTGATTGCAATCTATGCCCTGAATGATAAACAAGAAGAATTTTATAAAAAATTACATATCAAAATAATTGAACTGGACTATGCTAATATAGTTATGATGAAAGATTTTAATGGAATTGTAGACAACAAACTGGACTATACAGCACAGAAAACAATAAAGCAAAACAGAAAGATTCTCCCTAAGTCTTTTTTTTAATATGGTAGATGAAATAAACTTAAAAGATACATGGAGAGAAAGAAATGCTAAATTAAACAATACACCTTCTACTCAAATAGACACTTATCATGGTTCAGAATAGATATGATATGGATGTCAAAAAATTCTAGCATGAGTTTAGTTGTTGCATGCATAGAAGCCCTTCACCCAATCATTACATAGCTAAAGGTTAACTAAAGAGCTTGAGGAAATATTTCAGGTTATAGTTGCCAGACTTTAATTCATAAATCTATTCTGATTAGTATAAAACTAATATTGGCTATAGTTAGACATACTCATTTTAGACATTGACATTAGCCCTGTTACAGCTGCCACACACCAAGTAGAAATGTGGAAGTATTTAAATAGTAACTATGAAGCATATTATTGTTTGTCTACTTCACATCCCCCACCCTGCCATTCTATGTTTTCCACCCAATTAAAATATTCCTTTTAAGTTTCTTGGAGGAACAAAAACTTAAGATTTGCCAACCCTGATTTTAAATATGAAGGAAAACTATGAACATGCTTTCCTTCTGAAGAGCTTCCTATCATAAACATAAATCACCGGACCATTTTTAATTACAGACTAGAAGGGAATTTGCTATTTTAGTTTGATGCTCAGCTGCTTTGCTTTGGAATAAGTGCCATTTTGGGGGAACAATGGTTTTATACAATCACACTTTTTAGAAGTAAAAATAACAAAATTGGCATAACCATAAATCTTCCTGATCTCTAGCTGTCAGCTATAAGTTGTTTTTAACATAGTTTATATACACTATTGCAATATCTTACCTGCAGTGAGTGCTAAATCATCCAGGTAGTTGTCCTGGCCTGTTTCTCACCCCCATTCTGTTTTTTGCTTTTATCATCTTTGGGTTCAATATTTTCTTAGCTTCAGGTCCATCTGATTTTCTATACTAAAAATAAATTTATAGAAGTTTACAGACTGTACTACCCATTCCAAAGTTACTTTTATTTTTAAAGAGAGCTTATCTGGCCCTAAATGAGTCCTGCAAACTTTCTTAAAGATGATGAGCAGTGACAATCATAGTTCTTCTGTAGAATGTTAATTATCATAATGGCCTGGTTCACAGTGTCTAAACAGACTTGGGAGTTGACAAGGAAACCTCCAGGGAACACCATGTCTGTAGCCAAGCTTGGGAAATTGAAAAAAAAAATCCCAGAAGAAGGCCAGTGCAAGCCATCCTTTATTGTTGCCAAGAAACTACATATCTATTTCTGTGAAGATACCAGGAATCAAGCTCAGCTCAAAATTAATTTATATGGATCCATTTCCAGGAGAAATCAACTGCTGTATGCAAGGAGTTTCCCTGTACGAAAGAAAAAAAAAAGCAGGGGGGGGGAAATATCTGCTTACAGGGCTTTTTTTTAAAAGGAGGCAATACATCACTTCTCATAATTCAAACTCTTCTGAGAATGCCGTAGTGCTCCTTTTACTCTTCTGCTAAGAACCACTCCAGTCAAATATTTTAAATAATTATTTTTTCTCATTATAACGAATGAAAATATTACATGTAACATTTGTAATACTCAATCCATCTTGTCTTTTCTGATGTATGGGATCCACAGCTTCTGCTCTATATACAAAACCAATGTCCATTCTGACTGGTCCTTATGCACATACGAAGGAGCTGGAAAGAAGTCGCCAAGAGAAGACCACTTTGAGAAAAGATGACCTTGATGATGACTTTGATTTTTCAAACTTGGCAAGATGTGTGGACTTCCAAGTCCCAGAATTTCTGGGTTAGCAAGGGGGTTGAAGGCCACACATCTTAAACTTATAACCTTGAAAAACATTCACCTAGAAGTTGTAGAAGCCTCCTGATAAGAGTAGTTGGTCTCGCTGGATATGAATGAAAGTTACTCATTTGTACAGAGGAAACTTTTTTCTTCTCGCAAGCAGTTTTCCGTTTCAGTTATCTAGAACTTAAAAGCAACCCTAAAAGCACCTTTCCTGCTCCAGTAGGTTCTTCAGGGGAAAAAAAAAAAAAGAACTACAGCTCCCAAAGTCCTTTGTTGTTCAGGTGAAGCACGGGGTGTGTTCTAGCCGCCGGGACTGGGATTTCCTTTGGAGAAAAAAAAGTTTTCTTGGTGTGAAGAGGAGCCCTTTAACCTGATTAAATTTGGAGGAATAACTTACAAGGTGAGTGGAAAAGATAACCTGATGTAACTGTAGAGCTATGTCGTGATTCCGGGAGTTGTAAAAAGACTCTTTATTTGGTAAGGTTTTACTTTTTCTCGCACGTTTTACAGTTGTTTATTTGTAATAATCGCGGGGGTCTCTTGGTTGCAAATTGGGGCCTGAATGTGATCTCCGTTACTCCGATCGCTATCCTGGATCTCAGAAATTCCATTGTCCATCGTAGGATTTGCTGCAGGCGGGAAAATCACCCGAGGGACGCGGCTACAAAGATTCCTGCGTGGAGTAATTGACCTCTGTGATTCTTTCTCACACCCACGAAGCTGCTTGTAGAAGTGAGGCCCCTGGTCCTGGAGGGGTCGAGCCATGAAGCAGACTAAAAAGTCTAATGTAAATGAACGCACTAAAAATGATCTTTCTTTCTTTCTAATGCATTCCGAGCCCCAAACACAAATGCATAATAAGCACTTGCTATTTGGCCCAGAGAAAATCTTAAAATCAATTACGGTATTTAATTGTAGGCTCCTAAGGTATTGGATTCAAATCAGGCAGGGTTTTTCATTTTAAAATTTCAGCTTTAAAATAGTACGCCTTTCTACCTTTTGAAAATCTGAATGGGGCAATAGAAGCACTAGCTATAATGTAGAGGCAAATCAAAAGAGGCAAGATTTTAACGGGGAGATCTCTCTGGAAAAACTGGGTCTGCTTCTTTACGATAAAATATCACTTATTACAACCCACATACTGCATAATTTACTCCTAGTAAGAAGTTCAAGAAGAAGTGGTGCTTCTCGCTAAATATAGATCTCGTGGGTCGTAGGTCTATTATGATAAAAAAAAAAATGTAAAACTCTGCAGAATCCTCAGAAACAAGAAAGCACTGACATTTCTGGACTTTAAATTTTACTTATAATGAAAATGAGCCTGTTGCCTTTTCCGAATAAGTCTATGTTTTGTACTGTAGGATTAGGTTTGCCTCATTTTTTTTCATCATTCCCTCCAGAAGAGCCCTTTTAAGCAAATAAATAAATAAATAAAATTTAAAAATGCTAAGGTCCTGATCAAGTTTAAACACCAGTAATTGTAATAATCTTGCTCCCACATAAATAGGCTGGGATCTTCAGCATGAACAAGAGTAGAAGAGTTGCTGGAAAAATCATTTTTCTTTCTTAACCCTTTTGGGATCATGCCCCGATGTATCAGAGAGCTCATTTTAAGGAGGTGGCTGCCAAGAATATGCCCAGAGAAAAGGGAGGGTGGAAGATGAGACAGCAGGCTGGACTACTTGGCACAGTGGGAGCAAAAAGCTTGGGTTATGCAGCCTGTCCATTCTTCTGAAGCTGCCTGAATGAGAGAATGTAAAGGAGGGTTGCCATCAGCCGGTAGAATAGGATGCTTTTGATGGAGGCAGTGTTTTACTTTTGGACCATGACATATTTCAGGAGCTAAGGTGGCCTTTGGACAGCCTTGTGTTGGTAAGTAACCAGGCTGTAATTTTTATTTTGAGGAATGAGCTACCAAATGCATTAAAGATATACCCGACCAGCTTTCTTCCTATGTTTTTCTTTGATGGATATACTACTGAGCTGCCGGAGAAATTGGCAGAATTAGGAAGAGACAACCTCCTGTGAGGTCATTTCCCAGCTTTCTGATGGAAGCCAGTTTGTTGGGTGATAACTTTTGTACCTTCTTATCCAGTTTTCTTCTTTCCCCTGCAACTGTGCTTTATAATTATGAATTCCTCTGGGCCATACCAAAGATACTGGCAAAAATATAGAACTGCAGTGAGGTTATTCTATGAGCGTTGAAATATTTTTGTTTCACCACACAATATATGGTGGAATAAATTAATGAAAATATAAAACATATATTTTCTCTTTAGTCATTTTCTTGTTCCTGCACACTATTTTTGTAATGTGCGCATGCACCCATGAATGGGAGAATGATCTAGAGCAATGGGCTGGCTGGATGAATCCAAATTGGCTCCTTAGAGCTCAGCAGTGACCATGCCAATTATAAATTCTTCCCTGGTGTGGCTACCAATAAATGATCCAAAATTGGGTTACACCAACTAGTATAAATGCTGCCAATGATCTTCAGTTGTAGTTTGTTTCTGAACTGAGCAAAACAATCCGGTCTGGGTTTTTAAGAGAGAAAACAGTGTGACTCACTAGCAAATTGGAGAAGGGTGGGGGAGGACTATGAATCCTATAAACTCATGATATATATGCATGGCAAAACACTTGAAGACACCCCCTCAAAAAATAAATACTATTGAAATGGGGAAAGTACAGATAATTGTTATTGTGCAGATCAAGGGTCACCTGGGTAGATATCCTCCAAAGCAGACTGAAGAAAGAATACACACCATCTTGAATGGCTTAGACAGTGATAAAAGTTTTGCTATTCAGTTGAATTGGTGCCAAAGCAGGACAAAAGGCTTCTAATTCATTGGAAAGGCGGGCAGCCATGACGGGCAAGCAAATGATTTCATGCATATCATTTACTCAGCAGCTGGCTCCTTGCATTCTGTGGAAGTGAAAGAACAGGAAGCTTGACATTTATGTGTAATCCCTATATCATGCCAATCTGCATGATGGGCCTGCTGGGGTAACAGGTTATAAGCTGAACTTTCATAAAAAAAAGAAGAACCCAACACTGCTCATATCAAACATGAAGCATTTTAGAGCAGATGTGGGCAGCTCTCTTGGCATCCACCTTATCCATCTAACGATTTGTTTATATCCTACTTAACTTAAAACAATAAATGGAAATTGAGATGGTGCAAAGAAAAGTGCCAGTATCTAGCTGCAGCTGTAGTTGCCTAAAAGCTGTTTAAAACAAAATGGTGGGTGGCACCATTGAGGGAGGTGCACACGGTTAAAAAAAAGATTTTCTGTATTGCTGCTACTGTTGAGTTGCTCCTGGACATCCTTGAGTCAGGAGAAAACTATTCAGACTGCCCCTGGCAATGTCATAATAAGCCGAAAAGTACTAATTTAACCAAGTACAGCTAAAGGTGACTTAAGACTGTCTCATCCATGGGTTGGGAATAAGATAAAGGCAGCGTCATGGAACATTGCAGAAAAACCAGTACCAGAGTATTCTGGATCTTTGGTTAAGTGAAACCACCAATCAAGTGTAGGCTCAAACTCCAAAGAAATCCCTATCCAGTATGGTGGCTGGGGAATTCTGGGAGTGGAAATCCACTCATCTTAAAATAGCTAAGGTTGAGAAACATTGACGGAGAGGTTTGCTCAGAAAAAACCAAGGAGGTGATAATAGCAGAATAAACCAATGGATAGCTAGGAAAATAAAGAAGTGGAGATGATTCACTGAACAGGAATATACCTGTTTCACCTGGTCCGTTTGTCTTTCTGTTCCCCAAACATCTTGGCAGACCAAAATTTGTGCAGAGACAATTCATTCTCCCCAAGTCTTTCTTCCTGTGAGAACTAGTGAGGTGGGGGGGTGGGATTGTTTTCCTTCTCCATGAAGCATGTTCCAATATCTAACAGGTTGCACAAAGAATGGGGCGGGGTGTCAATCTATTCTCCAAAGCATTTGAAGGCAGGATAAGAAGCAATGGATGGAAACTGATCAAGGAGAGAAGCACCTAGAACTAAGGAGAAATTTCCTAACAGTTAGAACAATTGATCAGTGGAACAACTTGCCTCCAGAAGTTGTGAATGCTCCAACACTGGAAGTTTCTGAGAAGAGATTGGACAACCATTTGCCTGAAATGATATAGGGGTCCTACCTGAGCAGGGGGTTGGACTAATAGACCTCCAGGGTCTCTTCCAACTCTGTTATTCTGTTAAGAATGGGATGCTTTCCTTGCTTCCAGAGATGAGCACGATTGTTCTCCCAGCCATCTTCTGGATGTGAAAAGACATTCCATATAGAGAAGGGGTGTTCAGCCTTGGCAACTTTTAAGACTTGTAGACTTCAACTCCCAGCATTCCCCAGCAAGTACTGGGGAATTCCTGTTTGGCTCATTCTTTACTGGATGCTTTCCTTCATACAAGAGGACTGGGAGAGCCATCAACTCCAGGAAAGAAAGAAAGTTCCAGAGTTTTGCTGCTGCCTGATTTGTTCAGCAAGGATGACAAAGGTTGCCTAGCTGAGGCCCAATATGTTAAAAGTTTAGAATATCAAGAACTAGTAGCTCAGGCTTCAGGATTTTCTGAAAATCTTAAAACAGCAGCTGTTAGGTAAGCTAAATTTGCTTTTCTTCTGTTGCCACACCCTTAGTTCCCCAAAGCCGTGACTCTCTCTAGCTTTGTTTACCCTTGTGTACTTTGGGATCAGGAAAACATTAAGGCTCTACAAAGCACTGAAAGCTGCTACTTCACAACAATCTTTGTCCTGAAGCTGTTACTTAGCAGGAGCTGGCTTCCAATTTTTGCAACGGGGAGGTGAGAATACATAACAAAGCTTGAGGATTTGTGTTTCAGAAGTTTGAGTTCCTTCAGAAGTTTGGATTCTGTCTCTATCCGGTTGGAACAAAGACGTCTGATAGTCCATGTTCAACCTCTGGGGTGGACCATCCTTGTCCCTGTATCAGAAGATAAAAATATGTGACGTAAAATGGGTCAAGACTGGTTTGCTGCTGTCTTTTTCTTGCCATTTTAATGAAGTTTTATTTTGCCCCACCCTGCATGACAAGGTGGTCCTAAGAGGTCCTAAGATCTCCCAAAAGCCAGATATCTCAACAGCCAGAGTATGGGACCTTTCCTAAATGGAATGATAAATAATGTGGGCGAGTTCAGACTGAGAAGCAGAAGTGGGTTTTTTTTTCTCCCAGTCAAGAGTTGTCTTGGTCAAGATAATTACTTAATCCCCGAGAATAGTGTATGTACTGACCTTATGCTGAAACCACAAGTTTATAATTTCTAAAAGCAAAGATTGCCATAAATTTCTTTGCTATCAGTATAGCAAAGTACTAGCATCTTCTAAAGAAAAACAAAATATCTTCCTGAATACAGTAAAAGCATATCACAACTCTTGCGGAGCTAAGCGTCAGGGAACAAACCAGACAGTTTCCTGGTGTTGAACCCCGACAGGATGCTTTGTTTTGCAACAACCTCACTTCCTTTCTTCATTCTTCTCATGCTCTATTGAGAGTTTTAGCCCCTTGAACCTGCACAGCCAGTGGTAGAAACAAACTTCCTGTCAAGGCAGGAAGCTTGGTTGCTTCATTTGCTGGTGTTCACTCACATTCTTCTCTCAGGAATGCAGGAACTGGGCTTTACTAACCCTTGGAAGCCAAGCCCATCCTGGAGTATTGAAATGCAGAGTTACTTATCTCCCTTAGTGATATAGCTGGGCTGCTTGACAAGGATTGAGATAGTCAAGAGAAACTTTATGTTAAGTCTTCTGCTAGTGAAACTCAGAGATGCACCTGCAGGTAAGTGCAAGGGAGCTTCCGCTTTCTTTTGCAGAAATGATTTTCTTTTCTACTATAAGTCAGAGAAGTACGAAGTTTGAGGGCCAGCAGCTATGTTTGCATTGTCTGAAATGCAGGCATCCAGCCTGAATTGCAGCTTTTGTCTCGACCTTGTTTTCCTTCCTTTTTGTGTGATTTGCTCACAGTGGACCAGGCAGCTCTTGAGATACACACTTTCTAAATCTTGTAGGAGGAGGAGGCAGGAGAACCCAATACAGCTCTGTGTGTCTGAAGTTGTGTTCTTTATAGGCTTGAACATTGTGGCCTGCTGTTTTTTGATCTTGAGAGGGAATAAGAAGACATCAGATATTAGACCACAGTCTGAACAATTTGTTAGAAGATGTAGAGCCTGAAGCGTCTCAATGGAACCAGCTTCATGTGATATTGATTCTTTCCGTAACCTGCATTTGGAAATGTGGTGGAACTGAAAAGTGCAGAGACCAGAAAATTACTTGTGGAGTTAAAAAATGTCCCACACTGTGACTTTCACCTTTCAGGACCTTGAGAATGGAGACCCTGCCAGGTGAGTGTGGTTCTTTTTTAAATAAGCACATTTTTAAAAAGTATATAGGAACTGTATTCATTCCTGCCTTAGAAAAAGAAAGCCTGTCATCAGATGGTTAGAGTCCTTCCAAATTATGTACAAAGCTGAAAATTAGCACGTATTGATTTCAAAGCAAAACTCCCTTTTCAAAAGCCTGAAAATAAGACTTTTGTTTTTCTATATTGAATTATCAGAATACTACAATTAGAATTCTCGTTATCATAAAGCATGTGGAGGAATGTTGGTATGCAGGAGTTCTGTTGCCTGTTTATGAAAGCTGGGGAGAGGAGTTTCCAGGAACAAATACAAATCATTATCAACATTGAAAAAAAGGTTGAAGGGCTATTTATATGCACTGATGATGTTACCTAGTTTGGTAATAAAATGTTTGCAAGAAAATCACCAAGCTCAGAGAGCACCAGGGTCCCCAAAGTTCAACCCTGAGCTACAAAAATTCTCTACTATTGGGACTATTTATAATCTCCAATGTAGATCCTTGGGAATGAGTGGGTAGTGCATTAATTGCCCTACCATGATTTCAGTTATTCTCAGAATAGTCTACAGCGTTAGGAAAATATTAGTCACTGCTTCTAAATGTTTTGAATATCGCTGCCTTAAATCTGACTTTAAGACATATGAAACATGTTTTGTCCATTATTGAACCATATGGTAGTAAGATCCACAAATTATTATTAATAGAATTTTAGCCACAGAGATCAAAAGTACAGGATTTATATATTACAAATCCTGTAAGAGACAGGAATTGATACATTTTACCTCAATATTTGATTGTTGGATAATCATTATTTCCCTGGACTTAGGACAGAATATACCAGAACAGAATACAGGTATGTAATAAGAATTTACAGAATTCAGATGGAAATATGTTGACATTTTAATTAAATTAGAAATAAAAATGGAACAATAAAATGCAATTACTAGAGCGCTAAAAGATATGATGCTGAGATTAATCTCTACCTTACAAAACTACTTTCCAATGTGTAATAATCCAGACTTAGTTATTTGTTTGTAGTTTATTGTTTAAACATATAAGGCTTTGGTTTCACTCTCATTATGTAGATCTCCTGGGTGCCCATTAGCAGATGCTTACATAAGCTCTGAAGGCCCTGAGGGGAGGTTTTTGTAAATCGTATTTGATGACATGGTTAGTTATTCTCCATCCCTCTTATGCATTGTTTGTGTCTTAGACTCTGTCGTGATTTGCTATAAGAACTGTAATGTTCTAATATGTTTTGCCTTCTGCCGTTTAGTCACTACATATTCCCAACTACTAACTAAATCCCATGTGAAGTTGGTGAGATGTTAGAGGCTGTTGTTTTAGGGAACCTGTTAATGAAACAGTTGGGCAGACCGTTTATCTCTTCCCCACAGCCAAGACCTAAGTCCGTATGATGAAGGGGCCGTGCATGATTCCTTCCACCAGCTAATTAAGGAGCAGAGCAGTTTGGCTGAGCAGGAGTTGGTGGAGATGCAAGATCTGACTAAGAGGAGCAAAGGTGAGACAAACCATGTCTATATAGCACAGAGACTTCCTGATAATTATCAGGAATATTCAATTTGTAGGTAAATAGTTGGGGTAGAGGAGAAAGTTGTGTAACTTTTAAGTGGTATTTCCTGATTTTTCTTCAGAAAACAATGTGAAAAGGCTGTGCAGTCTGATGTTACAGCTTTTAACAAAATGTGGATGAAGAGAAAGCAATTTCTTTCTTTTCAATCATTGTATCTCTGTATAGCCAGCACTTACAGCTAAACAAAAATCCTTGGCTTCTTAACTACGTTTAACAACTCTGTTCACAGTAAAAAGTAGGATGGAAAACAAACGCATGATCTCACTTTATCCCCACAACCATCCTGTCTGAAAGATTGGCTTCAGAGACAGTGAGAGCTCCCCAATACGTTTATAGCCAACATGGATTTTAATTTGAAGTAATAATACTGACCTCTGTCACAAGATTAACATGATACTAAATAAGATAACTGAAACAGCATTGCAGACAGCCTAGAGAGCGATAGGTCAGATCAAAATAAGAGAATTAACCAAGGTATGGGATCCATGAGTGAGCAAGAACCAAGGCTATAGGGGGAACCCCTCCACCCAGGATGAACTCAGCCAATACAGAAAACACTGTTTCTCTTCTCTCAGTGAGCCACTGGGTCCTAAAGGACAGGGAACTGTCCTTTAGGACCCAGTGGCTCACTGAGAGAGCTGGGTCAAGCTAGGGCATGAATACATTTTACTGAGAATATTTTTGCAGGGTAGCATTAAAGGATTATTTGCCAGTGGAGGCGGTTGACATGCAATATTATGGCACAAAATCCTTGATGGAAGAGACAGAATTATAGAAAGTCCTTGTTTAGAAACGGCCTCATTTAGTGACAATTTGCAATTACAATGGTGATGAGAAATATAGAATAACAGAGTTGGAAGGGACCAATCCTTTACTCCAGCAGAAGACCCTATGCCATTCCAGATGGCTTCTTAAAAACTTCCATTGACCCACAACTTCTGGAGGCAATCTGTTCCACTTGCTGAAGACCCCATATTTTGTCCATATCTTCTTGAAATTACCGAGGCATCTTCCTGCCATGATCAGCAGACTATGCGGAAGAGGCAGGGGTGGGATTCTACTTGTTTGGCCTGGTTTGGGCAAACCAGTAGCTCTGAAGATCAGCTGGGAGCGTTCGCTCCGAAAATCAAGGTATTTCTTTCCCCCTCCCCACCAATTAGCAGTTTTCCAAAGATCATCTGTGTTGTGCGATTTAAATTAGCTAGAAAGCAGGAAATTGTTGGATTTCTTGCTTTCTAGCTAATCTAAATTGTGCGCCACAGCTGATTCCCGCCCCCATCTCACTGTTGTACTGCTTCTCCCAGGAGGCTTCCCTGAGGCCCAGGAGGCAAAAAAAACCAAAACCACCCACCCAGTCACATGACCACCTGGCCATGCCTACCTGGCCACGCCTATAGAACTGGAAGTTAAAATATTTGCATCCCACCCCTGGTTCACTTCATGAGGCAGCTGCATTCAAATACCTAAAGCAGAACTTAAATGATTCATACGTCCATTAGGAAAGTGAATGTTAGGATAGTATTTGCCTCCCAATCAAAAGTTAAGAATATTATTTTCCTCCCCTTCAAAACAACTCATTTGTGTGATTCATATAAAGTGAGCCGTGGTGGGGCAGTGGTTAAAGTGCAGTACTGCAGGTTAGCTCTGCCCACAAGCAGGAGTTTGATCCTGACGGGGCTCAAGGTTGACTTAGCCTTCCATCTTTCTGAGGTCGGTCAAATGAGACTCAGATTGTTGGGGACAATATGCTGACATTGTAAACTGCCCAGAGAGTGCTGTAAAGCATGATGAAGTGGTATATGAGTAAGTGCTTGCCAAGAATTTTACCTCATTGCTCTAGAGCTGATTTTGAGTATTTCATTGTTATATTATTTGTGAAGCTTGGATTTGGAGTTTTTTTGTTTTTTTCTGAAAACACAGAAATTGCCTGTACACAACTGTATTGGCACAGGATCTCTGCCCTGTATAAACAACAGGGAGTGATTCAGTCCACCTGGTAATCTATCATGTTATAAATATTTGCTGTAGGAAACAGTAAAATAAATTTAGAATGACTGTCTAAGTTGTTAGGGAAAAACATGCTCATTTGGGGAATGGCCACAACAGAAAGAAGAAGGGAAGATGTGGAGATTCCAGTTTTGATAGGACAATTCATAGCAACTTGGCAATGTAGAGAGGCTGTATCTGGGCCATTTCTTTTTCTCCAGAAAATCTGGTTCATTCCTCAAATCCGACTGGAACTTGGAACCCAAATACACAGCTGGTTGAGCACCCTGACTTCTCTTCCACCACACTGCGCATCCTTGCGAATATGCCCAGCCGGACTATTGGTGAGTTGTGATGCTCCCCTGTGGCCCCAGTCCACTTCTTTCTATGAAGAAGAATTTCCAGACAGGCCATGTGAAATGTGGGAATTAGCATAGAGGACGATTCCTTTTTCCCCTTCCGTGGTGATAGTCTTTCTTCCCTTTCATTTGCAGGACGCAGCAGAGGAGCCATCCTGTCCCAGTATTGCAACCGCACTGCCAGACGACGGCGTCGGAGCAGCCGTGCTCCCCTCCAGGAAGTATCCCGTTCTGCACGGCCTAGTTTTCGACAGATATCTCTAGAGTTGGATTCCAGTTACAGAGAAGAAGACCGTAAGTTGACTAAAAGGGTAGGAAGAGGCCTGCTAAGCAGAAAAGTAGTGCAAGAAAAATAGAAGTGTATATTTAAGTTATTGTGCAGTTATTATGAGTAGCAATAACAATAGCACTTAGATTTATATATTACTTCACAGTGCTTTAAAGCAATCTCTAAGCAGTTTTCAGAGTCAGCATACCTTACCTCATTTTACCAACCTCGGAGGGATGGAAAGCCGAGTTAACCTTGAGCCAGTCAGGATCGAGCTTCTGGCAGTTGGCAGAATTAGCCTGCAATACTGCATTCTAACCACTGCATCCTACAGCTCTTCTTTATCATAGAGAAATCATCTTGATTGTTCTCAGTATATAATCCAGCCATCCAGGCATTGTAATTGCTCAGTGTTTCTCACAAAATAGTGATGAATAGAATAGAATAGAATAGAATAGAATAGAATAGAATAGAATAGAATAGAATAGAATAGAATAGAATATAGAATTCCTTATTGGCCAAGTGTGATTGGACACACAAGGAATTTGTCTTGGTGCAAATGCTTTCAGTGTACGTAAAAGAAAAGAATATTTACAATATTTAATAAAATATAAAATAAAATATTTAATAGTTCCAACATGTCCAGCTCAATGGAGCAGCTGGTCATCTTTGACTGATTTTACCAAACCCAAGGAGGTACTTAGATGAGAAAACGCTAGAGAGCGAAGTTAGGAAGTATTCAGGGAGAGGAAAACTAGGAATGTATTCATGAAGTCCTGAAGAGTCAAGTTTGATTTGGGGGAGGCCATGATAATATTGCTCAGTTAGAGATGGAACAATAAAGACTTCCAAAAGACCTGAGACTGAGAGTACCCTTGCTCCTTTATTTAACCTGCAGAGACGACTGTGTCAGGGTTCTTTTCTTGGTCAGCTTTGCCATGAAAGGCCACAATATGTTTGCTTTTAATAGAGAAAGTCCGTTTCTTTTTTCACTTTCCAGTACCTTTAAAAGAAAAAAGGTGATCCTAATCAAAAGTGGGGGACGTGGTGGCTAAGACGCTGAGCAGTTTGGCGGTTCAAATCCCTAGCACTGCATAATGGAGTGAACTCCTGTTACTTGTCCCAGCTTCTGCCAACCTAGCAGTTCGAAAGCATGTAAAAATGCAAGTAGAAAAATAGGGACCACTTTGGTGAGAAGGCAACAGTGTTCCGTGTGCCTTTGGCATTTAGTCATGCCAGCCACATGATCACGGAGACGTCTTTGGACAGTGCTGGCTCTTCGGCTTTGTAATGGAGATGAGCATCGCCCCCTAGAGCCGGAAATCACTAGCATGTATGTGCAAGGGGAACCTTTACCTTTACCTTTAATCAAAAGTGGAGGAAGGAAAGCATCCTTTTTCTTTTCTGTAATCCAAATGTTTGCACTGGAGATGCAGCTGGGCTGCTTGACTTCTGACCTCACCTCTGCACTTCTTCCATAGCCAAGTATATTTTGCTGGTCAAAGAACTCCAGAACCTGCCAGTACATCAACGCAATCACATGCTGCAGATGATGCCGCTAAGCTTGGCTGAGAAGCGCAGACTCAGGTGAGTGTCTTTAATCCTTGTTAGTCTTCTGGCCCTAAGCTGCTTTTGGAGAATAGAATCTACCTCACTGCTCTCCCTCCCCAAAACAACTTTTGCTATGTTTTAAGTTCACTTCTCCTCCTCCCTCTCCTCCCCTCCTCCCCCCCCCACCTCTCTTACAGACAGGATTCAAGTGGGCATTCAGGCACCTTGAGGAAACCCAAGCCAACGGGTCGCTTGTCTTACTGCAGCTGGATTAAATACCACATCCTCATAGTAAGCCATGTACCCCACTTGACTTTTATTGTGGCAGGTGAGAAATAAGTAGACTCGGAGGAGACTACTATGAGAAAGGAAACTTACTGGAGTCTTTCTGTGAAATGTGTGACTCTTCAGAGAGTTGGGGAAAGTACCCTGGAAGGTCTTTTTGTCAACTCTTGATATACTTATCAAGAAGGCATTAGCAAGTTTGAGGAGGATCTTTCTAGGTCACCGCATTGAATATGAGGCAGGGGGGTTGCGTTTTGCCAAATTCTCGTGAACGGGATGGGAAAAGTGGCTTTTGGTTCAAACGGGCTCAGAAAAATAGACTAGAGCTTTTGGGAAAATAGGAAAAGGGGCTGCTGTGGTCTTCTTGCCAAGAAATATAACTTGCCAGGCAAATAAAAATAATTCCTACTTGGAGGCATGGGATGTTTCTTCACTCCAGTGGATGCAAATCCTTCTGTTCAGCAACAATTTTTATAGCACGAAAAGGAGGCGAAGAAGAAGTATGGCACTCCTTTTACAATCTGAATTCCTGGAAGACTTCTCTTTCCACATATTTTAATGTTTTTTGCTAATAGTGTTCTGGGCTTGAAAAAGAGTCAATTAGCACACTTTTCCATTGTGCTAAATGTTGTTTCAGACATTTAATTTTTTGCGATGCTCCCTCCAAGAAGGTAATTGCAATCCCTATTTCTGCACAATAAGACTTGAGAGAGTTTCTCATAATGACGTCTGGGGTGACATGTTTCTGATACATGTTGGACTATACCAGGGGTGTCCAACCTTGGCAACTTTAAGACTTGTGGACTTCAACTCCCAGAATTCCTCAGCCAGCTGGCTGAGGAATTCTGGGAGTTGAAGTCCACAAGTCTTAAAGTTGCCAAGGTTGGACACCCCTGGACTATACTATTATTTTCTGTCAAATAAAAGGGACTGGATAATTACTCCCAAGTCATCCTCCTGCCATGTTTTCATCTGAAGTTGACTCTACTGTATCCATTTTTCTTGCAGGGCTTCCGGAATTTTTGGTACAATCTGCTGTCCTTCATTCCTATTCTCCAGCCCTGGCATTATTCCCTCAAGGAGATCAGTGGCCGCTTTGGCTCTAGCATCCTCTCCTATTTCCTATTCCTCAGGACATTGCTCTTCTTCAATCTCTTTATGTTCCTGATCCTGCTGGTCTTTGTAGTTGTTGTGCAGGCTGCTTTCCCTTCTGCCATACCCAACAGTGTGGCTTTCACAGGATCTGAACTCTTAACCGGAGCAGTGAGTATTCCTGAAATCCGATAGCTTTCCTTTACTAATAGAACTACTCAACAGAGTGTATCACTAGCAGTTGTGAATACTTATAATGACATATTTTCCTCTAATCCATCCCATTGCGCAGCAGAAATGTTTGCTTTGCCCATGAAAAGATAGTTAAAAAATCCAGATAAAGCCTGATTCCTGCACTATGAGACAAAATGGGAAATATATAAGCTATTGGTGTCTATCAATTTTGCCTTTGACTTTCAGTCCATAACCTTCTACTAGAGTCAAACTTATGCTTGCCAATCTAACAGATTAAATTGCCATAGTGAACTACACACCTATTTACTTTTAGTCTGTCACAACATGTCTGGATGGTTGATAGATACCTGTTCACTACTAGTGCTTCTACTTGTAGTCTATATTCTGGAAATGTGAACTTGTCCAGAAACAAAAGAATACAGGAAATCCCCAGATTACAAACATATGCTTAGCGAATGTTTGAAATTACGCAATAAGTGCTCCCTAGTGTTTACAAACAAGTCCCGAAACTATGAATCTTATAGCATCACGGCAGTTGTTTGCCCTTATGAACAACTGCAGAGGCTCTGCAACATTTGTCCTGAATGTTGCAGGCAGAAATGGAGACCTCTGGAGGTCTCATCCAGCATGTTGCAGGCCAAAATAAAGGCTCGGAGGGGCCCCTCCGAAGCTCCATTTCAGCCTGGAAAGTGGCAGAGGAGACCTGCGGAGGCTCAAACGGAGCTGCAGAGGGGTGCACACAGCTGAGAGCCTGGAGAGGAGACTTGTTTACTAGATCTTCGCATTATAAGAGACCCAGTGTGGCAGTTTGGGTGGGGGGAAAACAATTGTGGGGAGCATGAGATATTTCAAGGGTTCGGGGAGGCCTTGGGTAGTCTTAGTCAGGCAGCCTGTTCCATCACTACCCCCCCTGCCTTCTGCACCCTCATGTGCACTTAACGAGGCTTGCATTTGATTAACAAATGTGCGTCCGAAAGGAGGGAGTGATCCCTTTCAAGGTATGTGATTCACTCCCATGAATCCTCGGGTTATGAATAGAATGGGCTCCATTACGTAGAGTAGAGTAGAGTAGAGTAGAGTAGAGTAGAGTAGAGTAGTGTAGAATAGAATAGAATAGAATACCTTATTGACCAAGTGTGATTGGAGACACAAGGAATTTGGTGTAAATACTCTTAGTATACATAAAGAAAAGGTACATTCATTAAGAATCAAGAATCATAACATACAACACTTAATGATAGTCATAGAGTACAATCAACAATCAAATCATACTAGGTAACAGTCAATATAAATCATAAGGATACAAGCGACAAAGTTACAGTCCTACAATCACAAGTGGGAGGGGATGGGTGATAAGGAGTGATGAGAAGATTAACAGTAATAGTTGTGGACACTTTGTAAATAGTTGAACAGTGTTGAGGGAATTATTTGTTTAGCAGAGTGATAGCTTTTGGGAAAAACTGTTCTTGTGTCTAGTTGTTCTGGTGTGCAGTGCTCTATAGCGTCGTTTTGAGGGAAGGAGTTGAAACAATTTATGTCTGGGATGTGAGGGGACTGTAAATATTTTCACAGCCCTCTTTTTGACTCGTGCAGTATACAGGTCCTCAGTTGAAGGCAGGTGGGTAGTAATTGTTTTTTCTGCAGTCCTAATTATCCTCGAAGTCTGTGTCTGTTCTGTTGGGTTGCAGAACCAAGTTATAGAGGTGCAGATGATAGACTCAGTAATTCCTCTGTAGAACTGTATCAGCAGCTTCTTGGGCAGTTTGAGCTTTCTGAGTTGGCGCAGAAAGAACATTCTTTGTTGTGCTTTTTTGATGATGTTTTTGATGTTAGGTGTCCATTGTAGGTCATGTAATATAGTAGAACCTAGAAATTTGAAGGTCTCTACTGTTGATACTGTGTTGTTTAGTATTGTAAGAGGTGGTAGTATGGGAGGGTTTCTTCTAAAGTCTACCACCATTTCTACGGTTTTGAGTGTGTTCAGTTCCAGATTGTTCCAGTTACACCACAAGGCAAGTTGTATAACCTCCTGTCTGTACATTTGTAACTCGAGGACTACCTGAAGTGTTTGGAATAGCCCAAGGGGTATAGTTACTTCTATGTGATGTTGGCATCTCTGTAAGACCATTTCCATGAATAATCTGTGGCTGTGATTTTAATAAAGAGTGAAATATTTCAGTATGGTTTCAGCCAGGGCCATCTTCAGGAAAGGATAACCCTCCAAAGGATCCAAAGGATTGACAATAATGTATTTTCTTCACAGGGCTACTTCAGTCACACTCTGATGTATTATGGTTACTACAGTAATTTCACACTGAATGCCCCTGATGCTTCTGAGGCTAATAGCACCCATTACAGGCAACACACGCATAGCCAGATGTCCTACAATATGCCTTTGGCTTACCTCTTTGTTACTGGAAGCGCCTTCTTTGGAATCTGCTTTCTCTTGATCTACAGGTGAGATGAGATGCCTACTATCTTCCCTTTGCATAAGAGCCCAGCTGATCCTTTCTTTTCTGCCTGGGATAAGACTCGCCTTCCTAAATGCATTTAATGTGTACTTGCATCCCTTTCAGGTAGGATTTAAATAAACATGACTTTCATCATTACCCCAGGTGGTTTCCTCCTACCTATCCATATTTATTTTTCTTGGCTGTGATTCTCAGCACCAGGGAGAGGAAGCTCTGCTGCTCTACCCAGACTTTTGCATTTCAAGAGCCCTGCCCATCTGGACCAAGAGCAAAGGATTGTGGGACAGCTTAGTGGAATCAGACTGATATCTAGGATTGCCACTAAGAAAATAAAAGAAATGGTTTCTCAGAAATTAGCCTCACTGAATTTGTGAGGGATCTTATTTCTACAACCTAGGATTATATTTGCAAATCTTATGTAATTTACACCTACATTATTTGAACATAAATATTGTCGATTGTTTCAAAACAATTTCAGACTTATTAATGTGATCATTTAAAACAGGGTTTAAATAATTAAATAACTTGATATTCATCATTTTCAAAATGCCATTTTTTCCCCCAAGAAATTGATATCAAATACTTTAACATTTCTGTTACAGGAATAGGTAACAATATTCCTATTATAGCTTTTCCAATGTTCTTAGCAATCTTGCCTCAGGCAATTACTCAAATTTATAATATTAAGCTTACTACAATCTTACATAGGCATACCTGCCTATTAAATACAGTGAAATTTGCCTATAGCCCTGCCAGTCTTTCCACCAGACAGTTAATTCCATGTTTGAGTGACCACAAAGGCTCTTCCTTGGAGAACAGTTTAAAATTGATGCTTGTCTAACCAGCAGATACTGATGGCTTTCCCCCCCCCCCTCCTCATAGTGTGTCTCACTCCTTTGGGGAAAGTTACCGTGTAGGCAGTGCATCAAGTAACCTGGCAGTCAAAGTCTTCTGTTCCTGGGATTACAAGGTGATTCAGAAACGCTCAGTCCAACTCCAGAGTGAGAACATTCGCACCCATCTGAAGGTAAGTGCTGAACAGAGCTGTGCAGTCTGTGAAAATGGAAGAACTAAATTAACTGGGAAATAAAATCTCCAGGGTTAGTGAAACAGAGAATAGAAATGAGACATCAGAGATTTATTTGAGAGTACATTTGAAAGATAGGGTGCAGTGTCTTTTAATGCTGAATACACCCAAATCTTCATTTTCACCAAAGTTTCTGCAAGTAGGTTAGCTATCAATTCAGCCTGCCATCCTGCCTGTTGCTACAGCCCTCGTGTGCAAAGGAAGAGGAGTAATCCCAAACTTCCCATTATACCCTTTGGCTGAACGCTTACAGTGTTTCAAGTTAAGTTCTAATCTAATTGGATGCTTGAGCTATTTTCTTCTTTCTTTTATGGCTAACTACCTCAACCATGCTAGCAATAGTACCATCCTGTGTGGTGCCAAAAATGTTTATTGCCCTTCATAATA
The DNA here is from genome assembly GCF_049901715.1 of Pseudonaja textilis. Lineage (NCBI taxonomy): Eukaryota > Metazoa > Chordata > Lepidosauria > Squamata > Elapidae > Pseudonaja > Pseudonaja textilis. The sequence continues at coordinate 110,367,367 of NC_141991.1, read as the reverse complement.
CAGGGCATTTTACTGAACAAGAATCAAACCTACTGCCCTGAACCTATGACAGGGGTGTCCAACCTTGGCAACTTTAAGACTTGTGGACTTCAACTCCCAGAATTCCTCAGCCAGCTTTGCTGGGAGTTGAAGTCCACAAGTCTTAAAGTTGCCAAGGTTGGACACTCCTGACCTATGACATTCCCTGTCTCAACTACAGTGAGGATAAAGGAATTCTATCTGCAAGAAATAAATATGCTTAGTGCCTTTTACAGGGGGGACAAGAGAAAAGCAGAGCGGCTTGTATGTGCCTCTTCATTCTGAAACTGTAGGCAGAGAGAGAAATTTGCAGCTTTTGGCCTCTGCAAGCAGTCAGATCAGTCCTTTGGCAAGAAGCTATCTGCCCCTTACTTGGCAGGTCAAGTAGGGGAGAAGGGTGCAACTGCTAGTGATATGTCACTGACTAGATTATACTGCGTGGAAATTTGATCTTCATACCAACAACAGCAACAACAAAAATTTCCCATCCTGTCTGTTTAGCAACAGAGAGGACATGGGCAGAATAGGAAACCTGGCTTATTCATACTCAGTGGGCAAAGCCTTCTCAGAGTCGTAGTACTGAGCATTAATAGAGAAATGTAGATTGCATCCAAGGTAAGACGTTACATTCCCTGGAGGTTTCAATATAATTCTCCTGAAGCTTGTCTTTTCCTGTAATTGCTCATTTTTGTTTGCAACACATTCCCACTTAAAGCCCACAGTTCACTTTTGAAGCTCTAGTCCCTCTCCAGAGATTTCCTTTACGAAAAATCAATGCTGACTTCTCATTCATTGAGAATCTTCTTATGTTTAAGACATAATTGTACTGTTATACTTTCATGATTGAGTCACGTGCTTAATCCCTTTTAATCATAAACTGAGCTCTCTTCCCCACTTCTCTCTCTCCCCCCGCCCACACTCTCTCTGTACATGCATCCTGTTTTTCTTCTCTCTTTTTTTCAGGAGTGTCTGGCTGAGCAGAGGCTGGAATCCTGTTTAAGCTTTTCTAAGAAACTGCAGGAACTCGTAATCTTGCTGGTGGCCTGGACTGTATCCCTGAGCACTGTTGCAGGCACTGCCGTTGGTATACATTACTTTTCTGAATACGTACACAAGGTATGTGGTATATGGTTCCCTGTTCAGATACCTGCTCCTGCTTCCTGGGAGAGATTCATGAGAATGAGGTCATTTTCTGCAGCCTCTGAGAAAGGGAAGTCAAAACAGGCAAGATGGCGGTTGCAGCAGGCACATACAAAGGGGCAGGAATTCAGTTGCATAGCTGCAAATGCTGACTTGCCTGTTTTTATCCTTCCTGGGAGATGCCACTGCTCAGGACACTTATACCAATAGCAGTAAGTGCTGAATTCATGCATTTACAGTACATATTGCCATAAGCACCTATCACAAAAACTCCACTCCCCAAAATAATAATAATAATAATAATAATAATAATAATAATAATAATAATAATAATAATAATCTGCACAGACTTGTCCAGGCAATCTCTGAAAATAAGACACAATTGAACTGAAGAAAAAAAATTAACAACAATGTTCATGGTCGGAAAGCTATTATTGGACAGATTAAAATGTAATTTATGCATTAATGAAGAAAATAAATGCATGTAATAGAGCATAGGTCAGGGTTGTAATAGAGTGATCTTTCCTGACGTTGCATTCTCCAGGCATATTGTTTTCTTGTTCCCATCGTCCTCAGCCAACATTTCATGCTTGCTTTGGCTGATGGGAGTTGTAACTATAGAGAACAAACACACTGTGGTTATACCTGGCTTCTATAAAATAACAATTCTTGCGGATGAAATTAAACTCTTAGTTTCAACAGAAACATAATTGGGGCCGAGAGCATTGAGCTACCATCAGCCATCTCAACTGCAGTGAAAGAAGCTCCTTTTCTAAGATGACTGTATCAAATAATCAGTAGTTCTTCAGTCAGCATGGAATTATTGCACATACTCTGCTAACTAATTACAGCCCAACTTGTCTACAGGGATTTGAGCAAAAGTTCCATTTGAGGGGAAATCTCCATGTTCCATATTGACAGTTCCATTTGTACTGAATGTGGACATTTTCCTGGTGGTTTCATGCATTCTTTGGGCATGTAAGGCATCGAGTAGCCAGGCAGCATAGTGCACTGATTAAGATGTTGGACATGGACCAGGGTAACCATATCTCAAAAGTCTGCTCAATCATGGAGCTCATTGCATGACATAGAGCCAATCACCTTAGCCTATCCCAATTGGCTTACAGTATGGTGTGGGAAAGCTAGCTTGGTCTAATGGTTAACGCACCAGGCTAGAAAGCAAGAGATTGTGAGTTCAAGTCCCACCTTAGCCATGAACGCTATCTAGGTGATCTTGGATCAATCAATCTCTCTCAGCCCAACTCACCTCACAGGGTGGTTGTTTGTAGGGAAAATAGGAGGAAGAAGGTGAGCTGCATATGTTTGCTGCCTCGAGTTATTTGTAAAAATAATAAAGATGGGGTGCAGATAAAGAATAATAGCAGCAGGGAGGGCTCTTTCTATGCTGTCTTGGTTTCCTAGTGAAAAAGTGGAATATAAATGCATGTGAATGATTTCCTCCTCAGGTTCTGCATGAAGAGTTTTTGAAAAACAGCCATGCTGGGAAAGAATTGTTGCTCCTGGCCCTGCCTCTGGTTGTGTCTCTCATTAACTTGCTTATGCCGTATTTGTACAACTACCTGGCTGCATGGGAGAAACAGGAATCTCCAGTCCTGAAGGTGTACGTTGCCATTAGCAGGTAATACAAAATCTCACAGCTGAAATGCAGGGTGGACGGGGCTCAACTGCATCCCATTGTTGCAATATTATTAATCTAATTGTTTATAAAAGGGAATTAAAAGCCCATTTTCACCAGCAGCATTACCCAGGAAAAGCTCAGCCCTCAGTGCCTTTCTTTTTCATTCCCCATAAAACAATCTGTGCAGTCCAGTCAGAAGCATGTGATACGACAAGAGGCAGAAGTGAGCTAAATCATGGTATACATAATTTTGTAATAGAAAGAGCCCTTTGTACCTTTGTTTTTACTGTGTAGCTAGAAAAGAGGAGGCACTTGGGGCTCAATCTGCTTCCTTCTTCTTGTTCTGTTCACATTTGGCCTCCTTGCACAAGTGCAGGATAAAAGAGGTCTTCCTTGCTCCAGGTGTCAGCTGGAAGGAGGCTAGAGAAGTAGGGTGAGAGAATACCCGATGATGATTCCTGTGATCTGAAAGTAAACTTTTTCTTAGGCAATGCTTCTGTTTCTTTCCCCCCAGGAATTTAATTCTCAAAATGGTCATCTTGGGCCTGCTGTCCTACCGTTGGCTAAGTTGGAAAGTGACGTCTTCAGAGATTCAGGTCAGTGCAGATCTGAAGTAATTCGAGACTGTTCCTGGAATGGTTCAAAAAGGGTTAGTGGCTCTGCCCCTCCGGTTCAACCACGAATCAATGGTTTTAGGGGTTAAAGAACAAAGGAGCTTTTCTCTTGGTCAATCCAGTGTGCGTTATGCCAGAATGACAACCCGTGACTGCCAGTTATGAAGAGAGAAAGGGCCCTTAGAACGTGAAGGAGTTCTGCAGTGAGTAGCTTTTCCCATTGAATAAGGCTGGTCATCCAGACTAAGTGTGGCTTTTCTCTTGGGTCATAGGCTGTGGTGAGTGGGTTGAGGATATGAAATGAGCAAGCACACACACCCCCAATATGGGAAGGAGCAGACGGTTCCTTTTTCTTTGTGGGCACTTTTTGTTAAAACTTGGCTAAGCTTATCTGGGAATCGAGAATACAATTTTCCGTGTTTCCGTGTTAGTTTTTGGTAATCAGGCTTCCCAAATTTGCAGTGCATCTGGAGAGAGTAACAAAGAGATTGGGAGATTGCCAAACACCCATCTTTAATACAGCCAATTCTGTAGTATTATTAAACTAAATTATGCTTCCTTTTTACGGAGGAAAAACTCTTTGAGCTTTAGACTACAACCCAGATTCACTAGTACAGTGTTCCAAAAGGAGTGCCTGCTCTTTCCAAGGCAAGACATTTCTTCCCAAGCCGATAAAATTCTTTCCGCATGGCAGGGAGGGATGGCTCTGATAGGCTTGGTGAGTGCAATGCTTCCGATAAGGGAGAAGCTGATGGGCTCAGAGCCCTGGAAAGATTCAGCATTGCATCATGGGGTTCAAGTCCTTTTTTACTAGGCTTGTGAAGATTTGCATGCCAGGGAGAGGTATCTGAGCATTCCTGTGATATCGCAGTTAAGAGGACAGTTAAATTGTAAGTGCTGTATTAATAGATATCCGCTGGTCTAGTGTTGCCACTGAGCCTTCCCATCTGAGGGATCCTTGGTGTTCCCTGAGTTCGCTTGTTTCTTGCAGACGTTTCATTACCCTAACTAGGTAACACTATCAATGCTAGTAAGGAGTGCTGTTTCTTGTCAGTCTATATTCTGGAGTCTTGTCTGTCTGTGTGGGTGGGGGCAGTCTTAGAGATTCTTTGATCGGGCTGTTTACTGATGGCTCTTTGGCAGTTTGTTGATTGTTGCTCTGAAGTTAACCTTGGAGTTAATCTGTGCTGACCCGAATGCTGATTACTGGTGGAGAGGGACTGGAGTCTTTTTGTTCTCTTTTGAGCTGGTTGATTATCTCTTTTACATAGTCTGTAGATGCTGTTAATGTCTATGTGCCTATTATGGTTGATTTGTCCAGAGGACCAGGCTTCTAGAAATTCCCTGGCATTTTTGGATTTAGCCTGATCTAGGATTGCCACATTTTCCCAATTGAAACTATGGTTATATCTGTCTATATGTTGTGAAATTAAAGAATGTCCATCATGTCTTCGGACTGCAGTTGGTGTTCGTGGATGCCTTCTGCTATTTTTGCAGATGTATGGTTGCAGTACATTCCAAGTTACAGTGGGCTTCCCTGCCTTTTCGTTTGTATTATAGGCTCCTCAGTCTCTTCCTTTTGAATCAAAACTCTGGCCCAGGCCTTTTTAATGTTCCCTTCTCTTATGAACTCAGCAGCTTGCTCCTAAATGCAAGCCAAGATGACACAGACAAAGAACATAAAGGGACAGCTCCTTAAGATCTATTATGATTCACTTCTTTTTGTGGGAACCCAGAAGCACCTTCAAGCTTTGTTCTGTTCAAAAGGTAGTTTCTGCTCCAAATAAGCTGTGAGTTTTATAGAATGGTGGGACTTTGGCCTGAAGGACTACAGTCACTAGATGTTGAAAGAGATCCTACATTAAGCATTGTTAGCTTCCTCCAGGAGTAACCAGGTATCAAAGAACTGAGCACTACATCTTTGAGAGTTTGGTTTAGCCTGCTATTTGGTGTTCATTTGACTTCCATAAAGGTGGTAGGGAAGGCTGAATGGAGAGAAGCTCACCTGCCTGCTCTGATGCAAATGGTGCTTACCTTTCCACAGTGCTGGGAAACCTTTGTGGGGCAGGAGCTGTACCGTTTGATGATTATGGATTTGATTTTCATTCTCCTGGATGTCATCTTTGGAGAGCTGATATGGAGGTAATAATTATAATGGAGATAATGTGGATGCAATCAGGTGTTCTCCACCTGATTCTATCAAGTGGTGGGGCACGTACTTATTTAATGTAGACAACATACATACTGTGATGACCTGGAATGTAACACAAATGTAATAAAATCCAAAACGTAAATAAATGTCCTTTAATGCCTTCAACTTGGCCCCACTGTTCAATAATTCTCAGTTGGAGATAAAACTTACTCAAAAATAGTCTTTAAAAGAAAACAATACAGTCCAAACTTAGTGAGCAGATAGAGGTGAAATAAAAAAAAACCAAAACAAACTACAATGAAGGAAATTCCACAGCAGACCAGGATAAGTAATTACCAACTTCAAGGAAATAACAAGGCACAGTCTGTTGGAAGGACGCCAATCAAGATAACTTCAGCCCAAAATAAAACACGCTTTGCTTCTGGCAATCCTGTGTTATAACCATCTCCCTTATATACCATTCTCCCTAGCTACAACCAATGAGGGGAATCATGGCCACTTCCTCTCTCATAAGCCAAGTTGTTTCCTTCTCTGTTCCTCCCTGTATGTCCTAGGATGAAGAGGGGATGGCCCTGGTTCTTCCTCTGACTGCCCAGCTGGCCTCTGCCCTTCCCCAGCCTTCTCCACAACCTCCGGAGCCACACCTCCCCTCCCTGTCGGTTGTTTCTCCTCTCCCTCGGACTCTGACTCTACTAAGGGCATGACAAATGCATAAATCTTAATACACAGATAATAAAAGAAATATGCAGTCCAGGTAGTCTCAACTTAACAACTGCAATTGAGCCAAAATTTCGCTTGCTAAGCAAGACATTTGTGAATCCTGCTGTTGTTAAGCGAATCTGGCTTCCACCTTAATTTTACTTATCGGAAACCAACTGGGAAGGTTGACAATGGGGATCACGTGACCCTGGGGGGACAGTGCAGCTACCATGCAGGCATGCCGATTACCAAGCAGGCAAATTTGGATCATGTGACTCTGGGGATGCTCCAACAGTCGTAAGTGTGAAAACTGGTCATAAGCCACTTTTTTCAGTGCCGTTGTAACTTCAAATGGTGCCTAAACAAATGATGATTAAGTCAAAGACTGCCTGTACCACTCTGGTTATGCATGTTTGTGAATAAGATTAAGGATATAGGATACGTAGCTGTGAAAGAGCATAGGATGCTATCTTCAGGCATTAAAAATAAGCAAGAGATTTATCCTTTATTGCAATGGGAAGAAAAAGTTGATACAGGTAGTTCTTGTTTAATTACCACAATCGGGACCAACAACTTGGTCATTAAGTAAAACGGTAAAAAAAAAATCACGTGACAGTGGTTACAATTTTACTTCTACTTTCCCTTGCTTTACAGCATCAGAAGGATAGGACCACAAATGCCAGGTGAACCCAAATGGGTAGGGAAAGTTTTCAGCATTTTGAGTTATGAGGAAGCCAGGTAAAAGGGCAAATCTTATAGCCTTTTTACTCCCCCCTCCCCGCCCTTTAGAGTGCTCACCCAGGCGCTGGGATAGTTAGCAGGAAGAGAATTGATGTTTGTACTTACATTCATTGGAGAGGAAGAAATTACAAGAGAGCAAGCAGGCACAAAAGGTGGAAGACGCACCAAAAGGAATATGCGCTACAGGGAGTCATTGCTTAGTGAACCTCATTGGGACTGGAATTTCCATCACTAAGCAATGAGGTCATTAGGTGAAACGTCATGTGACCGCACTGCTTAGTGACAGCGGTTTCAGTAATCCTGCTTGTGGTTCTTAGGTAAGGATCTTGTGCTTCTGCCCTTCCAAGCTGGCCTCTGCTTCAGCTCTCCCGCCCACCCGCTCCGTCTTCCCCATCTCTGCCCTTTTGATCCTATGAACAGTGAGGCCCTGCAATAGCCATACTTTTGAAGACGCATAAAAATCATTTGTTCAATCGTAATTTCGAACGATTGCTGAATGAATGGTTGTTAAAGGGGGATTACTGTAGCTGAAGTGCCAGCCATAGGAGGCAAAGGGGGCAAACAAAAAACTTCAGTGTGAAACTGATTAAATTCAGGCAAGCTGATTAATTAAGGTCACAGAGCTGACCTTGTTGGCATTCCATTAGCATTTTCTAAGGTGGGTTGCACTGCCTAGAAAAGCAGCTGTGGAAAAGAGAGCTTGTTTGGGCAATCTCTGCTGTGTGAAGGGAAGGGTAGAAAAAAAAAACAAGTCACACACAGGATAATCTTTACTGGCTGATCGTACTGATCAACAGGTGACAGAGAGAGGCATGTAGCAAACATTGCAAAGTTGCTTTTTCATCACCATGTATTCCCAGCCTGTTGCTATCCAAGGCAGTTGTTCAAAAAGAACTACCTGCCATCCTAAATATAATTCTAATTGTTGGACTTGTTTCAGAGTAAGCTCCAATAGAATTGTGTTGTTAACCCCTTATGAAGATGCTACTCCAGCTAAATAAATACCAACATAAAGGGTCAACTCCTAAAGTGGAAGCTTTGAGGGTCTAAAAAATGTATCTTTTTTACTTAATAGACAAGTATTCCAGAAATGAAATGACTTGTTTGATATTTTGAATAAAAATAGAGGATTATATATAAATTATAGCAACACCAAAATTGATTTTTGAATTTGTAAGCTAGGCCTCTTCCCTCTTCTTTCAGGATCATATTGGAAAAGAAGTTGCAAAGTAAACAGAGGCCTGAATTTGACATTGCTAGAAATGTGCTAGATTTGATTTATGGACAAACCCTAACCTGGTGAGACTCTTTCTTTTCCTTCTGTTGGTTGTTTCCTGTTTTGTTCCTTATACAAAAAAAACCGATTACAAGCTTCAAAGTATGTTGATCTTTAGAACCCTTGTGTGCATGTTATTTAAAATAATTGTACCCTGCCTTTGTCAAAGTTTTCGAAATACTTCCCAACACATTTATATATTTTAGTTTAAAAAATACATTGGATTAACCTCATGAAGACATGTATGTGAGACAGACCCTTGGTATTCACTATAATGCATTATCATTGGCTTCTGTGGTCCATCCATCTCCATCTCTAAATCAAAGCTTTTGACTGCTTAAGCAAGCGGGGTGAAGTGCAGAATTGTATCTTGTATTGCATCTTCATGAAATAACAGCTAAGTAATATAATAACATTTCTTCATCTTCTTAATTTTTTTCCTAGGCTTGGCGTCTTCTTTGCCCCACTTCTTCCTGTGGTCCAAATCCTCAAATTGCTCCTGTTGTTCTATGTTAAGAAGGTAATTTAGTTGCCATTTTTCTTAGTTCTGAGGCACATGGCAGCATACATAGACAAAGGACAGGAGTGTGGAAGTGGATGCAATATTAGAGCCCTTCCCCGGTCAGGATAGAAAAGTTAGCAAATCACATTTAATTGGAGGAACTATGTTGACCAGAAGACCATTTACAGAAATGGAAATCCATCAGGAGTTCTGGGCCAAGAGGGAGATGTTTATTTCACACCCAGACACATTCAACAACATTCAGAAGCAGCAGTGAATGAAGGCACTGTTACTTTGAGATGTAAATTAGAGTATTCTTTTGTAAAATAAGTTTTTAAAAATGCTTTGGGAGGTTACATTTACAGGAGAAAATATTTTGGCCATGGTTTATTTTTCCTTCCTTAAAATCACCCTACATTATTTATTCCTTTGTAGAGTTTAAGTTACCCTTCAAGCAGAGGAGAAGCATTTATTGTCTAGAGTTCACCTGTTTCAACATACGTATATACTGCATGTAAGCTTTACTCAAAAATTACAGTTCTTAGGAATAAGTAAAAATCCATGAATTTTCCTATGAATCTATCTTAGGTCAGCTTGATGAGAAATTGTCAATGTCCCAGTAAACCCTGGCGTGCTTCTCACATGAGCACCATCTTCATCTCTTTGCTATGTTTCCCTTCATTCCTGGGCGCCTCCATATTCCTCTCCTATACTATCTGGGCGTAAGTAAATTTTCCGTGCAATATAACCTTGCGTTTACATTCCAGATGTGAAATATTTCAGATCAAATAATCATAACTTCCTCCTTCACATTTCTGTAATCTCCCTACTGTCATCCTTTGTCTGACACAAAATAGATCCAGTTTTGGTGCTTTTAGGGAGAAAGGAGCTCTTACCGGCACTGCGTTGTAGAACTTGTATCTCCATCCCATATAAAAGTTACCTTGTCACCAAAAAAAGTGTTCCTTTCCTCCTAAGAGGCCAGTCTTTTACCAATGCTAGTTCATTGGTGCTCACACCAGAACCATTTTAACACGATCTGTTGTCAGGTCAGGAAACTATAGACTGCGCTTCTGATAAAGTGACCCTGGGATTATTCTGTCATTGCAATTTTTAGTATGATGTTATTTTAACAAAGCACTTATTTTTCTTTTGAAAAATGTATCTTAAGCTGCTACAAATCGCTCTTTCCGTTAGTGGAGATGTCACAATTAGATCTGTCTTATTTTCCATTCTCAGAACTCCAATTCACACATAGTTGCACATGCTGCATCTTTTATATATGTCTATGGAGATTCTCAGCCATCCAGGTCATGGTTATCCCAAAGGTACTTTTTCAAAAGGCAACTGGACTTTGTTTTTCATTGAAGAGGTTTCACTTCTCATCCAAGTAGCTTCTTCAGTTCTGACTGTCAGAACTGAAGAAGCTTCTTGGATGAGAAGTGAAAAGTTTAAGAAAAAAATGAAATCCTGTTACCTTTAGAAAAAGCACCTTTGGCACATCTTTTATACATTGTTAAATAAAGAAGGAACATATGTTAAAAGGGAAATTGCTTCTTATACGTTGATGCTATAAATTGTGTTTAATGAATACTGAAAACACTGGTTTTATAGTAAGCAATATAGATTACATATAAATCTGTAAAATGAAGAATTAAATGTGGTAGTTACATGAAATATTTTTGCTTGACATTTTGATACTCAGCCTCTCTTTCCCCATACAGAATAAAACCATCAGAAATGTGTGGACCTTTTCAAACTTTTGATACCATCTATGATTCTTGGAAGGTATGGGTACTAAAGCTGGAAGAATCCAATCCAAATATCACTTGGTTTACCTGGATCCATCAAAACCTCTTCCAAACTTCCTATTTCCTGTTGTTAATCATTGCAATGTTGATGTAAGTTGAAATGACAAATTTATTTATGTAAGCCTAGAAAATCATAAACACTGGTTAGCCATGGTGCATAGAATATTTTTGCGGATGTATGTATCATGCAATAGAGTGATTGAATACTATGTATAAGTTGATTGCATGTTTCTGCTGCTGGGTATGCAAATCAAACAGGTATAATTTGCCATAGATTTTAGTTTAATATAATGTTTAGTTTGGTTTTATATGAACTTCTAGGAAGTTCATGAAAAAGTGTTAATTTGTCTTCTTCCAAACAATGTAAAAACCCTTAAAAAGTTGACTGGAAATATTTAATAGAAAATTATTAATGATTTGGAAAAGTAAAATGGAGACTATATTATAGGAAGATATATAAAATACAATTGATATTTTAAAAAGTACAAATTATGTACAGTATTAGTAAAGAGTTATAGAATGAACTGTCAGTTTACTTATTAGTTTACTTATTAGTAAACTTTTAATAAAAAATAAATTAATAAATATAATATGTATAACTTTAAGAACCATGGTGGTACAGTGGTTAGAATGCAGTGCTGCAGGCTAGTTCTGCTGATTGCCAGCTGCCTGCAGTTCGGCAGTTCGAGTCTCACCGGCTGAAGGTTGACTCAGCCTTCCAGCCTTCCGAGGTCGGTAAAATGAGGACTCAGATTGTGGTGGCAATGTGCTGACTCTGTAAAACCACTTAGAGAAGGATGTAAAGCACTGTGAAGCGGCATATAAGTCTAAGTGCTATTGCTATTTTTATACATCTTTAAATTACATATTTGTAATTGTGGTAAATGTTAAATTAGTAATTCCTGATTCACAGTGTGATTCAGAATTAAACTAATTACTCAACATGAAATCCAGAGTTTTGAATTTATTACGGTAAAAAGAAGAAATATTCTAAGGCTAATAAAGCAGCACGGTTACATAGAAAATTATGAATATGAGGTGATCTCTGCAGTAAAAAATAGTACAAGTATAATTATATTTAGTATTAAGTAAGTTTTTTTAACATCAAGAAGCCCTCTCTGTTGAATAGTTTATGCAATGCTAAGTAAAATACTTGAAATTTAGTTGAGATCATTTTTAATGTTAAAATGTATGATGTAAGATACATTTTATCAGGGGTGTCAAACTTAAGGTGCTTAGATTTGGCTCACTGGAACACCCTGGAAATAGTGAGGGACCAGCCCGCAGTGCCTCTGACAGTAGAAACAGAGCTCAGGGAGGCCCTGCAAGGCACGCCCAGGCTCTGTTTTGGGCTGCAACGGCCTCCTGCAGCCCTCTGCCAGCAAAAACGGAGGCCCAAGGAGGCTGCATGCTCTGGTTTCGCTGACAGAGAGCTGCAGGAGGCCATTGCGGTCAAAAATGGAGCCTTGACAAGTGACATCAAGCTGGCCATAGCCTCTGGCCATGCACCCGCCCAACCCCCCAAGATCAAACACAACCCTGATGTGGCCCTAAATGAAATCGAGTTTGACACCCCTACATTATACTATTAAGATCTTAACATTTGCTGTTGCGTTTAACATTTACAATTTTGTTTTGTTTGTTGAGAGTTTATATTTTTAATGAAAATTCAGGAACTAGAAAAAAGTTTATTTTTGCTGAACCGTTGATGTTTTGTTCACAAAGTAACTACTATATAATTACACACATAGCGAGGTGGCATATTTTATATACCTGCGTCTCACAATGTCAGCCCTATAAGATAGACCATAGTAAGAAATCATGCCACGTAGGTCAGTACTATTTTGATTGTAATAGCTACAGTAACAGATTCTTGCAAGTCTAAATGTGCTTCCTCACTTTATCTTAGTCTGAAGGAGCCTGTCTGAGATATGTACTCAAACTCGTTCCTTGCAGTGGGCTCAAACTGGGCTTGTCTGATCATTGCCTTAGTATTGGCTCTTCCTCCTGTTCTTGAAGGCCACTCTAAATGCTCTCTACAAGCAGTGGGTAGAGGTCTCAAGATACCCACCAAAAGATATACGTATTTTAGATGTGCTGACTTATCTGGTCATAGATAACTGATTCCTCTTGTTCTTCTAAAGGACTATGTTTCCTGTTCTATGACTGAAAATACTGGGCAAAGCCATTTTCCCTTGCCAATTCTCTTAGCCTTTTTGGAGCACACATTGTTCTTTTCATTATGTGTTAATTAATTTGTCAGGATAAATATCACATTATCCAGCCTTGTGTTTTACAGTGCTGTGATCTACTTCACCATTGAGATGATAAAGGGTCTACGGAGTATCATTTCAATACTAAAGAGCCAGATTGCCAATGTGAGTACTAAAGGGGAGTGGTTCCCCTTTTTAAACAATCGTAATTTAAACATAGAGTAAAAAAGAAACATTAGTAATTAAAAGGATGACAACAAAAACCCTACCAGAAATATAGAAGGTACCGTAGCCTAAAGCAAATATTTAAAACCTGCATAAACTGAGATTATGTATGCACTCGTTTGAAACAAGCAAATATAATGATCTGGATTTATTTTTATTGATTTTATTTATTAAATTGTTATGCAGGCCATCTCCCCCAGAAGGTGGGGAAGCATGATGAGCAGAATTTATATCATCATTTACACAATTCCACATTTCCAGAGCCCTTATTTCCTCTAGTCCCAAAGCTACTACCAGTGTCCTTGGCTTTTCCCCTTTCTTATCTTCTCCCCTGAAACGTTTCTATCTAAAACAAGTCCAGTGTATTCCATTTCCAGAGGAAACATACTTGGACACAACCCTCTCAACCCCCTCCAAAAAAAAAAAAAACCTAGCATTTGTAGGCATTTTGTATATCCTTATCCATTTTTAGTATTTCTATCTAAACAGACAATTTTAGGCAGGAATAATCTATTATGAGTTACATGATGACCCTGGCTAAAAAATGGAGACTAAATCTGTTTTAAAATATTTTTAAACAAAAAAAATCTTAAAGAGATTTTACTGTGTTTATTCTCAGGCAATACTGTTTCCTACGTTTGTAACAATCTCTAATTTTAAAAAAAGTTTGTTTGGTTTTCTCTTGTACTTTGTTATATGGCAGCTAACAAAAATATTCATTTCTAATGTTGCAACATTTTATTTGTCCTGAAAAAAAAAGAACAGAATTATACAGTTAATTATTAACTTACTGATTTCCTCAAAAATGTTCAGCCAAAATCGGTAACTAAATAGCAATTGCCAAAGTTGGTAATATTCACCAATTTAATTACAGTCCCTCAATTCAGCTTTACCTGGTGACTTTTTTAAGAAAAAAGAGCTTGTCTTCCTGCATGGCACAACTTACACTAGTTGTAGCTAGGTAGTTGAAAGGAGAGGGCTGCAAACTGTCTGGTGCTCAAAGCTCTACAGATAAAATGGACCTCCTACTCTAGGTACCTGAACTGCAATATGACATTTCCGTTCATACCAATTTTGCCAATCCTAAACTTTTAGCAATCAACTCTAGCATAAAAAACAATTCGCATTCCTACATTGTATTTTTTTCAGCGTTCATGATTTTCACATTCTGTTAAGAAAGTCAGTTTCCTACTGCTCATCTTAAATGTGTTTCTTATTCCAGGAAAGAGAAGACAAGAAGTTTCTCATTCAAAGACTTCATATTATATATGAAAAATGAAAGTACAACAGGGTGAAAATGAGGTAAGGCTATTTGGAACTAATACGGACAAGATAGGACAGGACAGCGATATGCCAAACAAGGGGACCAAGCAGTTGGCTGAAAGCTTTGCTCAAACTAGCAGAAGCCTATGCTAAATTCACAGTTAGTAGCCTCATATGTTACAGTTTTGTTTTGGGATTCTGCAATAGTTGCTTTCTGTTTTCTCTCTTTCAGTAGACCAAAATACCAAGTGCAGTTATGGGTTTTTCTAAGCCCCCTCCTTCAGTGTACAATACTATAACAAATTACGAAATTTTGGGCAGAAAATTACAAGCTCTGAAGCAAATAGATTTCAGAGGAAGGTCTTGTTTTTGTCATTATCACACACTCATGAGACTATCCCCAATATCCACCTTAAGATATTGTGCTGCCATGATTGCAGGAACTTTCTCTGGAAGGAACATGACCTAAGCAACAACATGAACAAGTGGATGCTGAATTCTTGCTATGACTAACAACATTTTTCCTAATAACATTTTTCTTCCATTTAGGCTCAAGACTGAAAGTACTCCCTTCCATCAGAAGTATGGCAGGCATGGAAAAAAAGGATGGGAGTCTGGGAGAGGGGGAACACATTATAGCAGAAGTTTAGGCTAGGTTAAAGTTGAGGTTAAGTTGAGGTATTCCTCAACTTACGACCACCATTGAGCCCGAAGTTTATGTTGTTAAGTGAGTTTTGCCCCATTTTACTACTTTCCTTGCCACAATTCTTAAGTGAATCACTGCGGTTGATAACTTAGTAACCTGGTTGCTAAGTGAATCTGGCTTCTCTTTGCTTGTCAGAAGGTCACAAAAGGGGATCACCTGACCCTGATACACTGCAACATTCATAAGTATGAACTTTGGATCCTCTATTCAACACATAGGATGCTAGAGGACATTATACAGCAGAGGTGGGCAACTATGGCCCCTTTATGACTTGTAGACTTCAACTCCCAAAATTCCTGAGCTAGCATGGCTTGCTCAGGAATTCTGGGAGTTGAAGTCCATAATTCATAAAAGGGCCATAGTTGCCCACCCCTGTTATACAGTAATTCAAGTATTGTATATGTCTGGGATTTTATGAGGTTGGACTGTATTTTGCAACTTGGTATTTTGAGAACAAAATGTAAAAAGGCAAGGTTAAGGGTTGAAAAATGTGTTGTCAATAGGAAATGTATTGTTCATTACATTGACTCTAAAATCATCACTAATTTTCTTATTACATTACAGATCCATTTTCCCTTAGCATCTTTACCAGTGAATGTACCAATTGAACCTTTTGCTGAAGGATTTCTTAGGAAAAGGAAAACAGATATGGGACTATCCAGAAAAGGTTTGATGAACATGTTCATGCTGCTAAAGACATCTGACGTTGACTCCCTTCACTTCCTGTATGTGAATGTCATCTACCTTTAGCTGAAGAAGTTATATTCTGTTTGCTGGCCATTCCAGTTTGTCTTCAGCCAAATGGTAACCTTACCTGAACCAGACTAAGAGCTTCCAGACTTCCTGAAGATTTTTACAGACAATTTTTATAACAGAGCAGTCAGATTTATATTTTATAATGAGCAATGGTCTAAGTACTTTGTTTTGCCAGGATTATGAAATCTGTGACCTCACATGGAAAGTGTAGAGTTACTGGAAAGAAATCTTTCTTACACAGGACATCATGGCTTCATATTATTAAAAATGACTGCCTTTAAAAAGTTCTCTAGTTGTAAATTATATTCCCTTTTAATTCATTTGCTACTAATTACCTAAATGATGGTGACTAGTTGTCATTTGTTAAGTTCTCATAGTGTGCAGTTACTCCAACATGGCTGTGCATGCCTACGTTTTAACTCATATCCTTTGAATGGATTTTCACTTCAGGTTGAGCCCTAATCTGTAGAGGAAATCTTAACTCTTTGCTACCTCATCTTTTATTTTCTTTATGGAACTAAGGTATACAGTTACGGGCCGTTTTTCACAATTTCTATGTTCCAGGCAGTAAATAAAATCTGAAACTTTCTTTTTAGAATTGTCTGAGCCATAAGAGTCAGGTGAGTGAAAGGAGATATGAGAGTGTGTGTCATGGTGAAACCAAAGGATTTTTTTTTAAAATAAAAGTGTTGCAATCTAAGCCATGTGCTCAAAACTCATTGAAAAATTCTAGCTGCTCTAATGCCTTATGGAAATTAAGAAATTAAGAAAAGGAGTCTCACTAGATGGTACATGAATGTTATCCCACAATAAAATCTCATGCCCTTTATTCCAGCTGTGGAAAATATTTTCCCAAACATGTTAACTGGCAGTGGAGCATCAGAACTAATCTCATTTCTGGACATGTCATATCTCCAATCTATCCATGTTGAATATTAAGGACCGTCTGTGCTTGCTTGAATTGATACAATTGGAAATGCTACTTTAACAATCAATGATGAAAGGTGTTTCCGAATCAGAGGTTCAGAAAGCAATGTAACAGGACTACCATCAGCTCTACTTCTTGGAGGTCAGTGGCTGTCCCTTACCAGCCCTTTTTTGCTTATTCTCTGAGCCCAAGCTAATTCCTCAGGGAGACTATAATTTTGGCCTGCAAACTAAATATCTTCTAAAGAACAAATTACTAGAACAAAGCTACTAGTAAATTTCAATAAAATGAAAGTAATGATGAGCCTTGTACAGAATGATGCTGTAAGAGCTGCTTAATCATTGACACAGTAGTTTTTATTCTATGAAATATTTATTTCAGATAAATATTTAATTGTCTAATTTAGAGCACTGTCATAAAAAACCCAGTAAGAAAATATGGCAGCATAAAATAGGTTAGTTCATAGCATTCAGATACATTGAGTTCATAATTGACTGGCTTTTGGTATTGGGAATTCAGTGCAATTAAAGCTCCCATTAAACTGGGTGTTTATGGAGGGTGAACACAGAGGGATATAGCATGATGAGATAGGAGAGTCAGTTCTATGGGTTGAATCTGCCCATTTTGTGAGACAGGACGAGAATGTCATCTGTGTTTACCTCTAGTAAAACCACCTTTGTGATTGTCCAGCAGTAGGTGCAACCGAACTGAATGCCAGCATTCATTCTGTAAGTAATCTTTATTATACTTTTAACCCTAGTATATGTTTGGTTTCTTATAAACCATTCAAAGACTTGAGAGTTACTGAATTCGAATAAGTAAATAAATGCATTCAAATAACTGGTTAGTGGCTCTGATAGAGGCCACTGATATCACAAGACAATAACATGGAAAGCTGAGAAGATAAAAGTTTAAGTGAAAAGAGTGATAGAAGAGCTGAGGTTTAAACAGATAAACATCCAATATTGACAAGGCTCTCATCTCGTTACATCTTAAACTTAATTGGTTGAGAGAAGTAATTAGTTGTGCAGAACTGTAGAACTGCTACATTGCATATCCATTTTATAATTCAACTATAATCTACTGATGTTTTTGCTGGTGATTCATGACTCAGCTAATCTGGCTCACATGATGGTATGAGCTCACCAAAAACCTGAAATCCCAGAATGTGACATTCTTGTGAGAAGAAATCAAAGTCAAGGAAACACAACAGAATAAACACATTTCTAATGTATCTCACAGAAAACCAATAGTATACAATACAGCAAACATTGTATATGGCATTTAATACAGTAGGTCAATGTTGCCCCTGCACACTGGTCTAGATGGGATTTCTAGCTGAGGAACAGCAGAGATTGCATCATTGGCAAAAGCTATCTGCCAAACCCCATCAAGTTAATACTTCTTAGGTTTGAATTTTTGGTTAGATCATTGTAGAAAACTACTGACAACTAAAACACAAGAGACTATGCACACAAAAAGGTACTCAGACTTGAGCAATCTGGATTTCTAGTGTGTTATAGAACAGGATTTTGTTTGCTTTGTACTTCCATCAAATCTGACTTCATACAAAACACAGAAACATGAGTGAAATTAAATTTCATGCTGCCTACAAACCTGATTGGTACCTCTGTTACAGCATATTTTACCAGTCATTATTTCAACTCTACAAATGTTCATCTAGAGGAAATGATACAATACTTTGTATATCATTACTGGGCTTACCATTAGAAGCTGCATTCCCTTTCAATGCATCTGCATGCAGTAGCAACAATCCAATTTGCCAGTTAAGAGGCAATCCACTGAATAATTTAAATGACATTTTTCTACATCAAAGATTGTAATAGCAAAGTTGATCCGCTGCCTGCAGGAAACACTTCAGCTGACGTTTCCAAATTCCAGCTTCAATCATGCAGGGTGGATTGAAACCACTTCATTACATCAGATAAGCCCCTGCCATCTCGTGCACTGATCTCAACCACCGTGATAACCTGTTTGGCACAAGCAATGATATCTTGGATTCGGAATAATGACTTCATCTCCACCAGGGACATGTAGCATGGTAAGTCTCTAGGATTCAGAATAGTGAGAAAAAAAAATAGTTACACACCCACTTCTATTTGCCTGCTGAGCTGATAAAAGCCACTAATGTAAGTCTTCTGTGTGGAAATTCAGCTTAACTGTCTTACATTTTGTTGAAAATGAGGAGGACAGGAACTGATGTTAGCTGTTCAGCAGAAAGGACGGACAGAAGCTGGACACAGGATGCGGAAATCTGGGTAGGGTTGGCAGCATCAATCATATACTGCAGGAGACAGGGAGACAGATACTTAAACAATATCCTAAAGTACCTTATAAGCTTGTTTGTTTATTTCACTATTTGTGCCGTTTGCCATGGCAAAACTAGAAATACATAAAAATTTAGTACAATCTGAAATTCTCCCAAATAGACAATTTTATAGACAATAGGCTGTAAGACTACATTTTTACAACTCTTTAATCCTTTTATTCGGGGTGGAGTTGGGGCAATTGAATGGAGCTGACCGGATGCCCTTCCTGACACCTATGCAGAATTCTCATAGGTGTCAGGAAGGGTATCCGGCTATTAAACACATTAAACACTCAGCTCCATTCAGTCACCCAACTCCACCCCAAATAAATGGATTAAAGAGTGAATGCTAAATATAATATATGCATACCTAAGTATAAGAAATTTGTTTACCCTATATATTACATACAGGTTTAGAATTATATTTTCTTATAAAGGAATGCCAATAGTCCCACCAAATCTGGCAGAAGGGATATTCCCCATGTCCCATTGATTAAAGAGCATCGCCTGGCAGGACCTAAGAGATGTGTCATCTTGTAGCATTGCCTGTCCTTTTGGAGCACCATTCCTCCCAATATTAGATCAGCCCCAAACCTAGCTAGTTTCTGCTGAATCCTTAAGACCTGGCTTTTCTTTCACATATGTGGCTGGGAAGTAGTTGTGATCATGAGCTGGGCAAATTTGTTACTGATTGGTTTAGCCTTTGCCATTTTTCGTTTTTGCTTTCCTCGTGTGTTTTTATGTACTGCATTTTGTGTTGAACAAAAACAATCTGAAAGACCGTATTAGGGAATGATCACCCTGGAGACAATTTGAATCTATGTGGTTGCTGAGAGTCGAGAGTCAACACTGACTTGATGGCACATAATCATTTTTATTATGTTGACGTTTTCATTGGATTAGCTATCTAGAGTCTTTTTATGTGAGACGGGCACCATATAAATCTAATACATAAAACGCTCTAGCCTAAGAAATAAGAGTCGGGAATTTACTTAGCAACAATAGCCTGGAACATTTAGATACATACAATCTATTAAATATAAGTTGAGATTCTAAATCCAATTGACATGTCCCAAAACATCTAGAATAGTTTAAAAAAATATACACTGTAGTTGTAAAGTTAGTAACAAAGTTGTTAAAAGAATCTGGCTTCCCCACTGACTTTGTCAGAAGTTTGCAAAAGGTCATCACATGACCCCATAATATGAGCAACTGTCATAAATATGAGTCACTTGCCAGGCACCTGAATTTTGATCATATGACCATGGGGATGCTGTAACAGTCGTAAGTTTGAAAAATGATCAAGTCACTTTTTTATTGCTGTTATAACTTAGAATGGTCATCAAATGAAGAGTTGTAAATCAAGGACTACCTGTATTTATTTGACATTTTTTCCCACTTATAGCAAAAAAACTTTCAGCAGTTTAAAATCTTAATTGTAACAAAGTACCCATGGCGCCATTATAAATTTAAAATAAACAATACGCCAAAGTTAAAATAACGTGAAGAACAGAAGAACCAGCAAACAGAAACAATAAATAAATTGCAACAAATCAAAAACTTTCTTGAATAATGCTATATTCAGTAGTCACTCAAAGCTTAATAAAGTGGGAACTGAACAAATTTTAGGGGCAAGATATTCTAGAGCACTTTAATATGGTTGGGGCTTCCTTTGGGAGTACTGTGGGTTGCATCCAGCCCTTGGGTTTGGCACCTCCGCTCTAGAGCTGCACTCTGTAGCTGCACACCAACCACACTTTTAATAACCATGCCCCTCCCCACAAAAGGAAGAATAGAGACAAAGTGGTAGTGTCAAATGCAAATGGGTCCAGGGAGAGCCTCTTGAGGAGACACTCCACAGCCACTTTCAAGGCAGCTGACCTTAATTTCCTCTCTCACCCAATCTGTTCCCTCTCTTCCAGATACCCGAAGGAACCAAGAGGGATGAAGCACACAAGGGACAACCAAAAGAGCACCCTATCAATTTCATTAAAGTTCAAAGGATAGAACCCATTCCGGGTAACATGGCTAGATGGACCCACAAAGAACCAAGATTTTGATGAATCAGAGTAGCCTTCACAAAAAATTGTGTTAAATAGTCATAGGAGCAGCATACAGATAGTCCTTAACTTACAACTGGTCATTTAACACTGTTCAAAGTTATGACAGACTTCAAAAAAATCTACTCATGACCCATCTTCGAAATTACGACTGCCATTCCCCCTCACCTAGCGGTTGTGTGATTGGATTTCAGGTGCTTGGCAATCAGCTCATCTTTATGGTCAGCTTCAGCATTATCTGGTCATGTGATCTTGATTTACAATGTTTTTGCTATTTTCTGGGGGGAAAATGGCAAAAAACACCCATGGATATGCCGGATTTGCTTAATGACCATGTAGCTCACATAACAAGCATGTGTTTCACTTAACAACAGTGATGACTCACTTTGCAATAAAACAATCACAAAATCAAGTTAGGTCACGAGGTTTATGTTGTTTATATGACGGCAACAACTTGCAACCAATATTCTGGGTTCCACTGAGGTCCTAAGTTGAGGACTACCTGTATAGATCTTTCTACCTTCCGTTCCCTAAATGTCTGTGCCAGTGCAAGAGGTCAGACTGAAAGGGGTCAGAGGTTTTGTGGTAGCTATAAATCTTACAACAGTACAGGAATGTGAAAGCCCACAAAAAATAAACAAGGAGCCTTGTTTCCATGCAGACAAATCCAAGTTCCAGGAATCAGAGCTAAGTATACTCTTGTACAAATCCAAAGTTCAATCAGGGAATCAAAAACACTGACGAAAGTCAGGCCTAAGAATGAGAAGTTGCTCACCAACAGAAATCCGATCCCCAAGCCCTTCTTTTATAACATGATTCAGGCTTGTCTGTTTTCAAAGTCAAGTATCTTTTGAGGGCCCTTACGAAGCATTCGCCACCCTGAGAAGGCGAGAGTCCCTGATCACAAGGTGCCATTTAAGATTAATATTATACTACCATTGCCTGGATCTTTAACCCAGAGAGCAGATTTCTGAGAAAGCAATGTCACCACCCTTGCACAACCAGGTTTTGGAAATATACAGTTCACTAGAGAGGCACGTTCATCAAGTTGTGGACAAGAAGTGTTTTACAAGGACTGCATTACAGCCGACAAACCTTTGCACTGATACATGTACAGTACCAGTAGGCCAGCTAAAGACCTGGACACCCTCTAGCCCAGTAAGTAGCTGCTCTACTTCTTCCCTTTTTCTGTCAAGCATCTGCCATTTATCTGCTCACTTATCTTCACCATCCTTCCAATTTATAACACTGCACATTTTTTTTGTCCAACTCCAATATTACAGGATAAGCATGACCATAATCACCCAGAATCTTCAACTCTGCCAAAAATAATTCTAAGTAGTATTCTTCCAATCTGACCTAATTCTCCCTTTCAAAAAAACATTTCATTGTTTAGCACCATCTCTCAGCCCTTTGTGTCCATATAAGCAGAAAAAACTGGTGTATCATTGACGGAAGTTGAAAGGCCTCTGTTCTGCGCCCCACTCCCTTTAGCAGTCCTCTGAACTTTTAACTGCTGACCAGCCCCAGAATAACCATACAATCCTAACACTTAGACAAGCATTTCCCTGACTCCTTAAAAGAGCAGGAATCCCCCCAGGATAAAAGGAGACACCATATATAGATATGAAATCCACATATCTGAGGACGATCTTCCTTTATGGATTTCACACAGGATCAAAACCCAAATTAGGAGCATCTACACATCTGCACAGGAAGGACATGTGTTAAAACCAGCATGTTCACAAACCCCTTTGAACGCATCAAGGACTAGTCCCCCTATAAAACCAAGCCTCTGGACCCCATTTCTTATGGAATCTACCCCCAAAAGCAAATCTCTTTGTTTTTGGGAATAAAATTGGATCTCTTCTCACAGTATGTCTGGATTTCATTTTTTCATTTGTTCGTGTGCCACCATGGCTCGCAGGACCTCAAACTATTATTCTAACATCATAAAAACTGGTTATAATCTTGAACACTTATTAGAAAAATACCACTGAATTATACATAATGCATTAATGAACACTCACCAAGACAGCATGGCAGTCGCTATAGTAACTGGACCAGATAGGACCCATGCATCCTCCTAGCTCTCGAATTGTGATCTTCTTTCCTATTGGGAGATCCGTAAGATTCGTGCCTACCTGCAAAAACACAATCATACATATACACAGATGTGCAAATGAATTAATGTGTAACATACCATAAACTACAATAGGTTTTATTCCCAAGAATGGGTGCACAAAACTGTAGATACTGTCTATTCTGTTAATAAGGTTCTTATCAGGGTATAGTAATCTAACTCTCCCAACTCTAATGAGAAAGAGCAAAATCTGAATATTTTTACATTACAAGTTTTGGTATGCAATATCATAAAGTTGTTTTCAGGATCCTCAGATACCCGAGCCCTATCTTCAGTGCAAGTTCTGATATAATTCAGTAGTACCAGAAGGCCTTCTGTTTTCATTGTTGGTATGTTTTTCAGGATTTAAATATCCAAAAATATCCATGTCATATACATACTATTGAGCTATGACAAACCTGTCTAACATTTCCTCAGGCACTTGCCTTTTCCAAGACTGGAAAAAGCAGCAGCTGAAAAATCATGTTAGAGGGAACATGATAATAATTCAATTCATTTATTTATTTTTCACATTTTTAAACTGCCTATCTCCCTGAGAGATGGATATTATTGGTTAACTACATAATAACAAGCCATCAGTGGACGCATCCTATATCAACATACATTACAAAATATAATGGAAGGAAAATAATAACAATTGCAGAGGAGGTAGCAAAGTTTGTCCCAGAAGAATTAATCCTGAGGGCCACCTACCGGCTTTAATTACACGAGGCTTTAAAACCTGCTTGGAATGAAGACATGAAAACAAGCATGAACATGATGATTAGTAACATTGCAATAGTTACAATCAACTATAAAATTACAGTTAGAGCAGCAAAAAAATTATTTTTTAGAAGTAGCTGTAACCCTATAGTACAAGGATCTTCAAACTTGGCAATTTTAAGACTTGTGGACTTCAATTCCCAGAATTCTTGAGCTAACATGACTGGAGGAGAAATTCTGGGAGTTGAAGTCCACAGGTCTTAAACTTGCCAAGTGTGAAGATTCCTGCTATAGTATTGTGATGCACAAGTGAACTGAGCTTCATTTAAATCCTACTGGTAGATTAAGAGATTCTGGTAAAGAAACAACACATAAAATGGTATAGTGTGTACTGTCTAGTGAACAGACTAAGCCAGGATTCACTATCTTTATTACAAAATTTGTAAAGATTTAAAGTACTAACAAAGTAATTGGTGTTACTTCTTTTAGCAATGACAACTTCCAACAAATGTTTTCTCTTTTCTCTTTACAGAATTACAACTAATATATGATTGTGCTGTCTTACACAAACTTAAGGTGATGCCACACCGTATTTCAACTGAGTTCATGTCACAGCTTTAACTTGGATATTCCAAAATGCAGTTTCCCCTGCTTCAGTCATTTTGATGTAGATTTATAAATATTTTACTATTATTTTGTTGCATGATCCACATTCATTTAAGCATCAGCTCGTGGACAGACACCCTGTCATTTTCCTGATGAATTTGCTGATACAGCTCAAAATTTGTTTTTTTCAATTATTGCAAGGTGAAAGCAGTCCTATTCTTTACGCACTCTTCTGTTAGAATGCAGTATGAAATCCACAAAAATCTGTCGAGCTCATAATTCACTTCTACAAACCTGTGTCATAGAGGGAAAGTTCCAAATGAGCCAATCAACATTTTACTTAATTGAGAAGAGTCCCTCAAACTCATACCTGGATTGTCATCAAATTAACTGAAATATCTAATTCAACTAGAATTTGATTATCTTAGGCTTCACATATTTTCCCCAGCAGAAATATTAAATACTGACTCAATGTCAGTAGACATGACACAGTGTGCAGTTTTCAGTATTGTTGTATGTATAAAGGTATTAGGCTAGAAATCATGAAATCTAGTCTTGCCTTAGCTATGAAGCCAACTCGGTGCCTTTAGGCAATTATTTGCTTAGACCTGGGAAGAAGCCAAGGAAAAACCACTTCTGAAAATCTTGTCCTCAAAAACCCAGGGATTAGTTTAGGCAATTGCCAGGAGAGAAGGCTGACCTGAAGGCATAGAAAGAGAGCTTTCTCTATTATTTACTGAAAAATACAAACAAATCTAAGCATACAGCATGTGGTATCCTACACTGCATCTACTATTAATCCACTAGCCTAGCAAAATATATTCAATACCTAAACAGCACACCATATCCATTTCCCTCAGCAGTTTGTACAGTTTGACTAACAATACTCAGCCACCAGATACACTGTGAGGAAAAGAGCCTAATGCAGAAGGCATATACCTCCCTCTTGCCCTATAATACTGAGAAAAGGGAAGGGAGAACAGAAAAGGCTGTTTAAGGGTATGTATATAAGAATGTTTGAATGAACCTGAGTCTCCTAATCCTATTTTCCACTGCCTCATATATTGTACTTGCCAGCTCCAACTATTTAGGTGGGCTCAATTCTAGAAACCAATCAACCCTGATCTATTCAAGCAACAGTAGTCAAATAATTCCTTTCACTGGATTTCTTTTCACCAAAACTAGTGAACCGAACATAATAAAAGCCATACCGTTGGCAAAGTAGCTGGTGGGTCTCCAAGGTCCTTGGCACCATCTTTGGAGCTCAGCTGTATTTTTGAGCCATTAAGGAAGATGATAGGAAAGAATAACATTCAATACAGTAAGATACAGGTCGGATTCAAATTTTCCAGAATAGCCTTTCTCAAACCAATGCTCTCAGATGTCTTCCACTGCCTATGTTTATCTGGGAATTACGGAAATATTTATCAAAGATCATTATCTGGAAGATAGCAGGATATGAGTAGGAAAGGCTGCTCAAGAAGGAGATCCCATCTACACCCTTACCCAATACAGCAAGGACTAAATATTCTGGGTCAAAAAACCTACGTTCCAAACGTCAAGCAGGCTTTTTAAAAAATTCCATCCCTCTCTCTGACACTTAACTCCACATGTTAGTCCCAAGATGGCACAAGAGGCCAACCCTTATAATTTTTTTCCAGAGTGTGCATTTAACGATTTAATATTGTATTGCACTTGAAAAAGTAATGGCACCGGACAGAAAGCCATATTCCAAGTCTTCCTTTTGCATTTAAACTTCATTAAAATTAAATATAATCCATTACGGGTTGATGTTTTTTTCACACTCATACATTTAATGGATGCCCTCTTCAGTCCCAGTTAAAATCACAATTTAGTATTCACAATTTAGTAATCACTTTCTGAAATCTCTAGAGGCCACCCACAGTCTATGCATCTCTGCCCTGGCAGACACCACCTCCTTGGGCAAAAGCGTCTCCTCGCTCCTTTTCCCTTCCTCGCTAGGCACTCCTCTACTTCGTCCGCCTTTGACCCACGAGCCCCGCTTCCCCCTTCCCCGTCGGGACTCGAGGATATTCTGCAGCCGCTTCACCAGCAACGTCTTTCCTACCCCGGTCGCCCCAAGAAGCAGGCAGCAGAGAGAAGCATCACAGCTTCCCGCCATTCCCATAGCAACCAAGGCCCGACCGTCCGGTCGCCAACGTTCTTCGCAGCGTTCATTGCTTCAGAGCGACAGTTTGCTTCGTTCACGCTTCACCCAATCGCTAAGGCCTGCAGCCGGAAAGCCCGCCTCTCCGCTGACTGGAAGGCGGAAGCGGGGCCTAAATTGCGGAGACGTCGGAAGGGGAAGAGCGGCGGCGGGTCGGTCTAGCCTGATCTTCAGCGGGGAGCACAATGGGGCGAGGAGGTGGCACCTTTGAGCGCCTTTTAGGTACCGAGGAGGGAAAAGGGGACCTTTGGCCTAACCCTGCCTCAGAGCTTCGGCCTTCATTTTAACGCTCGTTCGGAGCAATGGGGCTGGGTTTCCTTGCTTCGACCTCCCTTTCTTCAGCTCTTGTGTGCAAAACACCTTTCTGTAAATCGCGCCTTCCTTTTCTGGGGTCTTTCGTGGCTCCCGAAAACCAATCAGGACTGTGAAGCATTTTCCCTTTCGGGTCCTTTATCTCTCTTTTCCCCCACCCCCCTCATGTACACCCATATTGATTGTCCTGTATTTATTGGTAGGATCATTGTCCTCGCTCCACCAATTGCCAGGTTGTACTTCAGCGACAAAGAGGTCTACTGGAGTGATTAATAATAAGATATTGCCTAGTGTCATGTGATGGGATTGCAGAATGACAGTATTACTCACTCTCTTTTCCTTTGCGCTTGATCCATTTTATATGTATGGAATGATATAAATGTGTAATGAGAAGAAAAAAAAACCAGTCTCCGTCCTGTATTTGTAATTGTACAATGCTGCTGACCTCATCACTAACCTAGAATCAGGTTCTACAAGGTGACTCTGATTGTACCAGGAAGTAACAGGCTAAGTACTGATGTGTTGCATTAGGACAAATATCAATGGAAAGAAAATCTACATCACCCCCTATCAATAGTTGACAAATTAACTGGTGTTTTTGTGTTAATGGGAAAAAGGCAATGATCAGTTATTCGTTTCCCTTTAAATATAACACTCTATTTGAATTTGGAGTGTTAGAATATGCCACAGTATACCATTCCAAAATATACTTAAATTCCTTCAAGAAATTGATAACATGACAGGGAAGGAGAAATTAAAGGCGAGCGGGTGATATGCAGAAAGTTTAAATATGTACAAAAGCAGTTACATGTAACTAGGACTTATTCTACATAAATGTGAAAAAGTATCAAAGTTTATGACAAAAGGAAGTTTGGAGAAAGAATTGGAAAGAAAAGGAAGTGAAGAGGTTATGATCTAAACATGTTGATGGAGATGCTAGAGTGGCCTAATTAAAGAAGTCTATTGGGGGACAATAAAAATGAAGTAATTACAGGAAATATAAGATAACCGAGCAAATGATAAATGGTATGGTTGGAGGAGCAAACGTTTATAGCTAGAGTTAGATTCGACAGCCAAGTTTTGCTGAGAAAAACTCTGTATAAATGCTTGCTAATAGCATACAGTAAATATCTGTAATACTTGTAATTGTTTGTGATCTGAAGTTCTCATTCATCTCTAATAATTCTCATCAGAAGAAAAATCCTTTTGTCCATCAATTCTCTAATAGTGACTATAAATTTTAATTTGTGCTTGAATGACTTATCTTATTATCTTGCAGATAAGGCTACAAGTCAGCTTCTGCTGGAAACAGACTGGGAATCTATTCTACAGATCTGTGATATGATCCGTCAGGGAGATACCCAGTACGTGCTGAACTCTACCATCTTATGATTTCCCCTATTTTTATGCACTTTATTGACAAAAGAAGCATTCTTTCATTACAATTAAACTTTAATCAAAGTATGAGTGGCAAGAAACATGCTGCTAACACAGGTATTTGAATCTATGTTGATCCATTTTTCTAAAGCCAGAATTTCTCGTATTGGCTACAGACTTTGTTGTTCTAAAGACTTTGTTGTTCTATAGACACTCTTAGGCCATTCAAACAAACCATCAGCTAGCACAGCGCTACATAGTGTGAGATTTCTGTATAACTCACCAAATCCTTGGCAGTCTCTAGATTGTTGATAAATTGTAAATTTTAATATCAAAAAGAAAATAATACATAAGAAAGAATCATGTCAATGATAGTGCAGTGTTAATCTTAATATTAGTTTTAATATTATAATTTCATTTTTTTCTTGGGCCTTGCTCATTTCTAAAGTATGGATTTCAGGATGCTATTCAAAGCTGAAGGCAGCCATCACTCAAAAAAAAAAAAAGATTGGTTGCTACCCTCCAGATATCATGGACTTCAGCTCCCATCAATGCTCCCATTTCTCAGCCTGTTTTTGGCCTGTTTTTTGGACCATTTATTGGCCCAGATTTTGGCCTGGTTTGGGCCCAGTTTCAGCTGGCAGAGTGCTGCAAAAGGCCATGGAGGATGAAAATGAGGCACAGGGGGCCCGCATGCAGCCCATTTTAGCCACCAGGCACAGCAGGCTGGTCCCTTGATATTTCCAGGCTGGCCCCGTGGACCGGATTTAAGCACCCCGCAAGCCAAATCCGGCCCGTTCTAGGAGATAGCCATTTTTTTTTGTCTAGTCATAATATGACTTTTTTGGAGTCTTGACATACACACAGTCTCCTTCATCAAGTGTTAGCATTTTGTAGGTGATTATATTATGTTTCATAAGAGAAAAAATGTTCTCTGGCTTCAGTGTTTCTTGCACCTTTCATTAGACTGAACTACTTCTCCTTCTTCCCCTATGATTTCCCAGGGCTAAGTATGCTGTGGGTGCAATTAAGAAAAAAGTCAATGACAAGAATCCTCATGTGGCGCTCTATGCACTAGAGGTAAGCAGAAGTATAATCAGTCTCCCAGGTGACTAGAGAGGTGTTCCTCGTTTGGACCTGGGTGGTATGCATTGTACAGGAGATCCAAACTATTTTTGGGGAAGTCTCCTAACTTTATTTGGGAACCAACTTTTGTATATTTTTGATGCAGGTTTTGGAATCTGTAGTAAAGAATTGTGGTCAAACAGTCCATGATGAGGTGGCTAACAAGCAGACCATGGAGGAATTGAAGGAATTGTTCAAGGTAATAGCACTTAGGCCGTTTTTCTTTACAGTAAGCTAAACTACAGAAAAGCCTTATATTAGAGTCAGGTAGAATAGATTGACTTTGCTGTTCTTTTTCCCCCTGAAGCTTTGTATTAATATTACATGACAAAAAACTATCTTATATGACCTTTTTAAAAAAGTAAACAACACAGAAAAAATGCCAAAGTCCTAAAGTTTTATTTAAAAAAAAATCTGTTTAGACATTAAAAACTGTAATGACCTTATTCAAGTGTAGCATGTTTATGCATTTATATATACATATACCACCTCTAACATATTTCAATTACCTTGAAATAGTTTTAGAGCACAATCATTTCCACGTCTGCACATGTATTTGTATAGCAAAGATTTCACCCTGAGTAGTTGTGCATACTTCTATCAATGTATGATGCTTTCATTGCTTGAATACACTATTGGATTGTTTTCTTCCTTATTATCATCACATTTTCTAATGCGTGGATTTTATCTACTAGTATGCCAAATGAAACTTAAACTTTCTGTGCTTTCACTGTATCTCTGGAAAAAAAAACTCAATGACAAGAAAAATAAATGTTGGATAACAGTGCAGGTCTTGTACTCTGATTTGCTAGTTCTTAAAAATATATAGATTTAATAAGTATATAGTATACACAAGTGGAGTAATGTTCCTGTAGCTAAGTGGTGGAACAAATCTTTTTCCTAGAAGAACATTCCAAATTCAAATCCCGGTTTCTTTTGCACTATAGAGTAACATGACTTCTCCCACAAGGTCCATTGTTATTGTTGCTCTCTTAACCCTAACCCTATCCATTTTAGATCTAGTCCTCATGATCTTCCTGCCTTACAGTATTTCAGCCTCATTCCATCAATGATTCTTGATGGAGCAATATACTATTGTGCAAAGTGAGAATGTGCTTGACTGCATCTTCAGTAATCCTAGTGTTCAGGGAAGAGTATTTTTCTACAGGAGCCTTTCTGTACCTTTGGTTTTTTTTTAGCTTGTTGCAGCAGGAAGAGCCTTACACGATTTTATGTTTGTGAGGTAAGAACAGTCGTTTGTGTACCAAAACACCTCTTAAAATTAGATATAAATGTCTTCAGCGAGAATACATTTTTAGGAAGAAATTGTTTTGGGTCCCTAGTCATATTGTACACATTTATAAGCAATGACTAAAGAAGGGGAACAGTTGGCTTTAGCTTTTGCTGCTCTGAGGGATGATGCATTGTGTATCAGTATCATAACTCAAACAATGGAAGATTGCGAGCTCAGTTCTGCTGGCTACACAAGTGCCTGATCTTGACCCTTCCTATTATCTGCAGAGACAAGTTGAAGCAAATGTTCGCAACAAGATCCTGTACCTGGTCCAAGCATGGGCCCATGCCTTCCGCAATGAGCCCAAATACAAGGTGGTCCAAGATACCTACCAGATCATGAAGGTAGAAGGTAAGGAAAGCCAAGTAGCCTTCCACTGTGGTATTAAGGCCATTTGTGTGGGTAATATGTCTGCAGCTGGGAATTTGGAGAAAAATCAGAACTTTCCATTTATTTATCAAATTTATATGGCCTGAAAACCACCTCATAAATTTACTGACACTACTGAAGTGCTGGTGGCAATTGCTCAGTGAGTTTCAAATACTGTTCATAGTTATTTCACTTCTTGGGCTTATCTCAGTCTTCTAATTCTGGAGCCATCAGATAAATCGGCTTTCAAATTCTGTAATTCTAATCCCTTCTGACTCCACAATTCTGGACATAGTGAGAATCAAAAATCCCTTTGCCCTTGTTCATTGTCACACTGACATTCATGGGATTTACTGGTCAAGTGATTATCTGGAAAGATTCTGAAGAGTTCTTGCAAATAAATCATGCCCCGTAGCTCCCGATCTTTGAAGGGTAAAAAAAGAGACTTTGGGACTTTGCTCACGTGAGGCAGAGCATAGGGAAACATGGAGACAGTTGCTCGTATCCATCGTGTAGTCCTCAGTCCAAGATCCAGGGCCCAAGGTTTGGCATGCAAATGGCATGACAGTGTTAATTTACCTACAGGTCATGTTTTTCCAGAATTCAAAGAAAGTGATGCGATGTTCGCCGCAGAAAGGGTAAGTATCCCAGCTGGGAAAGTGGCTCACCATATTGGGGGAAATAGTTTTGACTTTTCTGTAGTAATTACATCTTGAATGTGTAGCATATATTTGTTTTGTCTCTGGTTCGATACTGTTTCTAATGCTGAGAATTTGGGATGAATCAATCACTAGCATAAGAGCTGGTTGAGGCAGGTGGTAAAACACAGCCTCTCCTTTTTCTTTCTTTTTTTTTGCTGTCCATATATTAGGGATTTTCCTAATTCCTTTCTTCATTCATTACTTTACATCTGAGAGTGATTTGTGATTGCAGTTATATTCAGACAGATGGCTAACCTTTTTTCAGCTTGCAAGTCAACAAAAAGCTTAGTTCACACTGAGCTTTTACTGACCATTAACGACACGTTATATCACTGGATGCATTTCCTTTATCTGTAATGCATTCTAGCATAGCAGTACTTTTGGAAAACTGCACATTGAGGATCAAGGCAAGGTGTTATAATGGCCTTTTTTTTGGTACTCATAACTGCTGTGCTTCTGTGCGATTAGGCTCCTGATTGGGTGGATGCAGAAGAATGCCACCGGTGCCGTGTTCAGTTTGGGGTGGTGACTCGCAAGGTGAGTACTACTGCATCCTCTGATCCTGGGATCCTATGCTAAATGTGACGCAGGGGGTTTGTTAGAGATACTGGGAGAGAAGGGGGCATTGGCGTTTATGTTTTCCTGCTATATGTTTATCTTGGATAATCCTGATTGTACTGGTATGTTCACAGCATCATTGTCGGGCCTGTGGGCAGATCTTTTGTGGAAAATGCTCATCCAAATATTCCACCATCCCCAAGTTTGGCATAGAGAAGGAAGTACGAGTATGTGAGCCTTGCTATGAACATCTCAACAAGTAAGAGCTTAGCTGTGGAAGAGGCTACTATATTGAGATTCTGAAAACAATAGCTGTCTGGGCACCTCTGCTTTCTGTTTGTGTGGATTCTGCAGTGTGGGATTTATAAAAATGGCCTATCTTCTATCCTACAGAAAGCTGTTTCTGGGGAAATTGCTAGTTGGTTCTTTGCAGATTATAGTTTAGTTGTCGCTGGGCCCCTCTGTTTCCTTTTCCCCATTCAGTTTAGCAAGAGGGTAGTTCAGCAGCAGTCATGACTTTGTCCTTTCTATCCATATAGGAAGGGAGAAGGAAAAGGATCTACTAACACAGAACTTCCTCCGGAATACCTGACCAGCCCTCTTTCACAACAGTCCCAGGTTAGTCCATGCCTGTTTTAGCTCTCTACTCATCTTTAATTTAATTCGTCAGTTCCACATAGTAGGTACAGTGATTGCTGTTTATTCTGCCCATAGCTGCCCCCAAAGCGTGATGAAACTGCCCTGCAGGAGGAGGAAGAGCTACAGCTGGCAATTGCACTTTCCCAGTCTGAAGCAGAGGAAAAGGAAAGGATGGTTTGTGTATTGATCATGATTCTTACAAGTTGTCATAACTTTCATTAGTCATAACTAATCTTCCTATGAAATTCCTCATGCTTGGTTGCTTTGTGCTATTTGCAGAATTTATTTAGCAACTCAGGCTTCTTCCTGTGACAGCCTGTTGTCCAGTTATGAGAAATTTGTGCTAATGTCACTCTTGTCTCTAAGCCAATGGAAGCCCCTTAATTTCCAGATAGAAGTCTTTCCGATATTCTCTCTCACCTAATCTTCTGTTCACAAATTATCCAAAAATTGAATTCCTCAAGCCTTTTCAAACTGTGTGGTATTCAGAACATTATAATGTCATATTTCGTTTTCTGACATCTAGTTATCACAGGTGTACTGTATTTTAATGAAATACCCTCATATATAAGATACTGTAGTTCTGGCCGTCAAAAGGATGCTCAACACTTCCTCATAAAATTGTAATAATCCAGATTTCAAAGGAGAAACATGATTTGGAGTGTGCAGGGACACTTTTTACATGTTGATAACTCCTTAAAAATGTGGTGTCTTCCTAGACTTTTGTGCAATCCCAGGTTTGATCTAAGAGAGTACCAAACTGTGGTCTGAATTATCTTTTCCCTCCTCTCACTCCTTACACAGTGCTACTCTTTTCTGTACCACATCTCTCATGCTGATAGACAGCAAAACTTAATTAAAGGTGGTAGTCTTATATCCTTTTACTTTTCCTCTGCAGAGACAGAAAAGCACATACTCTACCTACCCCAAGGCTGAACCCACACCAATCACCTCTTCAGCACCCCCAGGCGGTACCCTCTATTCCTCTCCTGTGGTAAGAACGCAGCCTTTGGCAGAGAAGAGCCAGCAGAGAAAGCTTTTGGAGCCCTACAGGCTAAATACTTTTTAATTGTTTTAATTGGTTTATTGTATGGGAGTCAGTCAGGTTTGTGAGATGGGCAGCTATATAAATCTGATCAGTCAATCCCAGGAATCAGTTTCAGAGCTTTCAGTGACTCTTACGCCACTTCATTTCTCATTTACCATGACAATTCAGTAGTATCTTGATCAGGCTAATGAAGGATATTTGGAGGATGTTTTTGTTCTCATCTGCCTTGCCTGAGCAGCTGATTTGCAATCTATTCTCAAGCATTTGATATATATTTCTAAAGGATAATTAGATTGTGGGATATTTTCATGATGTTAACCTTACTAAGAGTAAACCAAAAAATATGTCTTTTTCAGAATTCCTCTGCACCTCTAGCTGAGGACATTGATCCTGAGGTGAGACTCCAACCTTTCTAAGCTAATGAGCTGATCTAAATGATATCTGACGATAATTTGCTGGTTTGAATAATGTACTGACAATAAGTTGCTTTCCTTTCTCGATATTTCTTGGCAGTTGGCTCGATACCTGAATCGCAACTTTTGGGAAAAGAAGCAGGAGGAAGTGCGCAAGAGCCCCACCCCTTCAGCCCCACTGTCTATGGGGGAGCCAGCAACCCAAGCTACTGAAGTCCCACCTGCCCCACTTACTGTTGTGGAGGTAGGAACAAAACCCTTCTGCGTTAGTATGGGGTCACTCTCTAAGCATCACTCAGATTCATCCACATCACTGTACGGTTTGGGGGATATTTATTTATGCACTGGGAGTAGCAGTGCTTTAAGAACGAGTGCTAAGCTTTCTTTTGGGGAGTTGCGAGTTTGTTTCCTTGTGGGTGCATCTATTGCGGTGTGGGGATTATGTGGACCAACAGGTATCGGTAGCCACCTTGTAGAACAAAATTCACTTTTAAAGAAGCCGTGCCAGGATTCTAAGGTGGGGGAAGGCAGAACCTGGGACTTCTGGTCAGCGGTTTCCCATCTCTTCCCCAGCAGCAATATCAGAACGGCGAGACGGATGAGAGCCATGAGCAGTTTCTGAAAGCTCTGCAGAATGCGGTCACCACCTTTGTCAACCGTATGAAGAGCAACCACCTGCGAGGGCGGAGCATTACCAATGATTCGGCAGTTCTTTCTGTCTTCCAGTCCATCAACAGCATGCACCCCCAGCTCTTGGAGCTACTGAACCAATTGGATGAGCGTCGCTGTATGTTATCAGAAGCTGTGTCCCTGGTTTGATTGAAAATAGATTTAGGGTTCCCTCACCCCCCGTTGAATCTTAGCAACCTAAGTGACTGCTGCTACTTTTGGATTGGTGCGGGGTTAAAACAACCCGGTGCTTCCCAATCCTTCTGACGGTTTTGCTTCTGCTTTTCTCTTTAAGAGACTTGGGGAGGTGTGACTAGAGAGTTGGGGCAGTGATGAGACTCCAGCCTTGTCCTTCTTTTCCACAGTATATTATGAGGGACTTCAAGATAAACTTGCCCAGATCCGGGATGCACGTGGAGCCTTAAATGCCCTGAGAGAAGAGCACAGAGAAAAGCTGCGCCGAGCTGCAGAGGAGGCAGAGCGTCAACGTCAGATCCAGCTAGCTCAAAAACTGGAGATCATGCGGCAGAAGAAGCAGGTGAGGCTTGGGCCGCGATGTCCCATGCTTGTTTGGAGCAAGCATTCATCTGCTATCTGAAAACATAATGACCACAGAGCCTAACATATCCTTTGCTGTTCCAATCTTTAGGAATATTTGGAGATGCAACGGCAGTTAGCCATCCAGCGCCTTCAAGAGCAGGAAAAGGAACGCCAGTTACGGTTGGAGCAACAGAAGCAAACAATCCAGATGAGGGCACAAATGCCTGCTTTCTCCTTGCCATATGCGCAGGTATTTGAGTGGAAGAAGACTGGAGAGGCCAAGAATTCCTTTTTGCGCTTCCCTTCCCTGCCTGTAAAGCTTACAGGAACTAATCTTGCTTTCTGTGTGTAGCTGCAGGCCATGCCTCCTGCCAGCGGAGTGATCTACCAACCATCAGGACCCACAAGCTTCCCGGGCACCTTCAGCCCAGCCAGCTCTGTGGAGGGCTCACCCATGCACACTGTCTACATGAGCCAGTCCACCCAGGGCAGTACAGGACCCTACACTGCGATGCCTGTGGCAGGAGCAGGTAACGGAAATAGAAGAAAGAAAAGGAGCGGGTGTGGATTTAGCCCAGCCCTTCACTGATAAGACTACAAAGCTCAGCTCAGGATGATCGTCACCTCTTGTATGTGTGTTTCAGACCCCAGCATGGTGAGCACCTACATGTACACCACAGGCAATAATAATGCACAACCAGCTCCACAGGGACAGGCAGCGCCCACAACAAATCCTGCTTATTCTTCCTATCAGCCCACACCTACGCAGGGCTACCAGGTATGCTTAATTTTGAATTACGCCCCCACCCCTTCACCCGAAGTCAGAAGACCAGTTCCTAGTGTTCTATTGGTTGGGTGAAGACTATAAGCCAGTGTAGTGCATTAACTCTGGGAGTTAACTGGGAAAATTCAGATTCAGATCCCTGTTTAGACATGAAGATCATGGTGTGCTCCAAGGCTGGTCAA
Source organism: Pseudonaja textilis (assembly GCF_049901715.1). Lineage (NCBI taxonomy): Eukaryota > Metazoa > Chordata > Lepidosauria > Squamata > Elapidae > Pseudonaja > Pseudonaja textilis. The sequence continues at coordinate 110,330,645 of NC_141991.1, read as the reverse complement.
GTTCTCAGTTTAATTAAGGGGGATTTCTTGGCAGGATTAAATAAGGTTGAGATCCACATATTTTCTCTTCACTTACATGTGGAAAAAGCAGGTATTCCCAGCTTTCTAGAAGCAAAAGGCATCATATTTTGATTGTATGTTGAAGCTCATCTAGATTTTCTTTGTAAGTTTCTGGGTATCAAAATTTTCTGCTCAAAAGTTGCTATGTAGGGGGCATCTTGTTCCAGCTATCTTCTTTACCTTGCAGAATGCAGCTGCCCCTTCCCAAACGCAGACAATGCCTGCCATGACACAAGCGGCTCCCCAGTCTGGGGGTACTATGGGTTACATGGGCAGTCAGTCAGTGTCAATGGGATACCAGCCCTACAATATGCAGGTGAGGAAGTTGTTTCAATCACTGTGCTGTTTCCTTTGCTGAATACCATAAACAAGAAGGTTATCAACAGGAAGATTTATAGGGATTGTGTAATTATGTTAAGAAAATTCATTTCTAAAGCCCAAGTGGCTGCATTTCAAGAAGGGCCACTTGTTCTGGTGCAAAATTTGACACCCTCTCTCTCTCTCTCTCTCTCTCTTTTTTTTTTTTTTTTTGCTAGAACCTTATGCCAACTCTCCCTGGCCAGGAATCTGGCCTGAGTAGTCTGCCACCCCAGCAGCCTTACCTGTCAGGACAACAGCCTATGTATCAACAGGTAAGTCTTTGACCAAATTTTCAGTGTATTTTCTCCTCCCCTTTCCAACATACTAATGAATTCCTTGACTTTATTAGCATTAAGATGGTGACTCTACCAACCCTTGGGCTAAGGGAGCAAGTGCTGTTAATTCTTTTCCATAGGAATTTAACTGGAAGAAATGCTGTCTTTTTTTCTATGCTCGCTTTCATTTATCTTTTGCAGATGGCACCCTCCGGAGGGCCTCCACAACAACAGCCTCCTCCCCAGCAGACACCTCCCCATGTGCAGCAAGTACAAGGGGGAAGTGGAGAGGCTCAGCTTATTTCTTTTGACTAATCTTTTGGGTTACAAGGCAAGGGAGGGATGGGTTTCTAAAACATTGTAAAGCTATCATTTCTTGGTCACTGCTGTACTTGCTACACCATTGCTGTTCCTTTGTGCTGTTCCTACAATGGGGAGAGAGGAGAGGAGAGTTGAGCCCTTGGTGTTGGGTAATTTCCCACTGTCTGCATTTTTCCATCTCACCTGTCTAAAATGCTGCTAGGATCAAGAATCTGTAACACCCTATATGCTGCTACTCAGCTGTGGAGAGATAGTGGCCCACAGCCCAACTCACCTAGCTTTTCATTAGTTGGATAGCAGAGCTTAGTTCTCAAGCAGTCACTGGTATGTAGATCATTCAAGAAACTGTTCTCTTGTGGGGAAAATAGCATTTAAGCATGCTCGAGTCAGAATTTATGAGATCCAGTGTATGGCATCGCCCTGAGCCCGTATTCTCTCTCTGTCTCAGTGGTCACATCTAGCCAAACAAGTGACCTTCACTTTCCCCAGCACATTCTACTTCTTTCCTCACTAATTTTTGATATTTCTCCACCACTTCCTTCCATGTCTTCTGAGAAAACCCCTATCTTGAACACAGCCTATCCCAATCAGTATGTTTTTTAAGTCTTCACCCCATCCAACATATCCATTACAACTTAGAAGATTTGTGTCTCATACTTAGTGGCTGGTGTAGACAGAATGGAATCAGTGACAATAAAAATAAGTATTTAAAACTTTCCAGTCTCTGCTTCTGTGACAGCCCTGTGCTGGTGTTTTAGTCTTTGCATAAATGTGCATTCTACCAAATATGTCACTGGGTTGTGATTATTGAGGTGCTCCCTCAAGATATGCTGTGTTCCAGGACTCAGGGAATTTTCACATATTTACCAACTGAAGAATTTGTAGAACTATCTAGCTTTATATTCAAAAGTTTTGTATCCAAACACAAGGGCCAGGAAGGTGCAGAGTCCTGCACAAAACCTTCCACTGGCCCACCAGGCCAATTGGAACCTGCAGTTTTCTGACCTTCAGAGGCTTCTTTTCATTTCCAGTTGGAGAAACATGACTTTCATGCTCTTAACATCTTGGACGATCTTCAGCCTGCATCAGCAATAATTCACCTAGGAAAGGGAGCGTTGTTTTGAGAACATGTCTTCAACAATACTAAGCAGACTTGAGTCCTTGATGAGTTCATAAAATTGGATTCCCTATGTTTGGTTTTCTATTCCATGATATTCCAGGACGTTCAGCATCTTATCCATTGTCTTTGGTATATTTCTGTTGAAAAGCTGCATTGATCTCTAAAGTAATAGCAATAAAAGCCTTGGCAGTTAGGCCTTAACCTAACTGCACACACTTTTGTGACCGCAATATGGTCTGCCTATCTGTTTCATGCATCTTATGATCTAAACATAGGTTGTCCTGAAAAGAATAATTCCTCAATCAATTTTTGATGGGAGTTATATAATTCCTAAAACACACTTAGAAAGGTTTTTTTTTTCCAATTCAGTGATATTTAGTACTTCTGTGACAGGTCTTGTATTTTGAATGCTACCATTACTATGAGAAAGTCAAAAAAATTCCTTCAGCCAATTTCATGTGATCTTGACAGTAATACAGAAGTGGTTTGCCATTGCCTTTCTCAACTTTCCAGTGTAGCCTACAGCTTTAATCAATCCAAGTGCTAACTAGGTCCAACCTTCCGTTTTTTTCAAAGTCAGGGTTAGCTCCATACTGTCGCAACAAAGAATCATTAGGTGAAACTAAGAAAATGTTCTGTTCTGGAAAATAATTCGGTTTTTTTATTTTTTTTTAATGCTGCAATGAATGGACAGTGTCCATTAGTGCAATATTCTTACAAATCCCAACATATCAGTATATTAAAGAAGAGGATATAAGGCAAAACTAATATTTATTTTTGTACCAGGTTGGTGATTAGATAATAAAATTCCCCTGTTTTTTTTTCCTTTGGTCTTCACCCAAAAAGTGTTTTGTGTACGAAACAGAAACCTTTCTACACAACTTTTTTATCAATATGTGCCAACAAGTACAGTACAGTAACTCAAATGCAATGTTTCCTGAAATAACCCTTTGTTCCAAGAAGACTGAAATTGACGTGTGGAAAAAAACTGCAAAAAAAAACCTGCTATAAGATGAACCGCAGGTAAAGTGCTTGTCCACTTTCTCAAGGTCCTGTAATGGGTTTACTGCTGAAGAAATAAAATATAATAAAAATAACATTTCCATCGACTTCACTATCTGATCTATTGACAGCACTCCCTCGGGCAAAATTTTAAATTAGTCCTCCCTTGCGGAGCTGTTAAGAAGCTCACACAGTAAATCGTAAATTATAGTCTTCCAACCAGGGGTCTCCAACCTTGGCCACTTTAAGACTGGGAGTTGAAGTCCACAAGTCTTAAAATTGGCCAAGGTTGGGGACCCCTGCTTGTAAACCCTACACGGAGCCTCATTCATCCCCCCGCGCACTGAAACCCCAGCTTGGAGGTTTTTTCCGCTTAAGCCTCCGAATTGCGAAATATTCTTTAGTTGCAAATATTCGTTTCACTTTGTTCCCCGAGCGTCGCAATGGCAGCCGGGTAACAGAGTTTGGCACTGTGAAAAACGGACTTCCTGTTCCCATAGTTTTCATTTCTAACATGGTACGCTAGACGGGCCATTTGAATCGTCACATCCGCTTTACCATCGAGATGCAAGGCTGTATAATGCTCTGTACATCACAGAGAGTCGAACTCGGCGGAGATTGGACGTTTCGTTTAACCATAGAGAGATGCTCGGAGGGAGCGTCCCCGGCGCCCTTTGCGGTGTGCACGCTGCAGAAAGAGGGGGACCGTCGGTGTTTCCTTCCTGCCGCCTTTTGGAGCCGCCGGTATGGCCATGTTTCCCGCGGCCGGACTCGGTACCGCTCTCCGCCTGTTGCTGCGGTACGTAGGCCTGGGCGACCGATGTCCCAAACGAAGGGAAAGCGGGTGGGGACGAACTAGAGGCCTGAACGGCCAAATAAAGGTCATACGCCTGCCCCGCTTCTGCAGACTGAGCCCTTGCTTGGTGGCGCGCGTATAATTGCAAGTGGGGCAGCGGAGATTTCTTTAGCTCCCTTTTAAACAAGCCCTTTCAATGTGTGGAGAGAAAATTTACTTTTTGATAAGTCCCGAAGCATCCCTGAAAGATCGGCTCTGGTTATCCCCAACTTGCTATGGGGGAAGAACCTGATGATGGGTGGACTCCTGTAAGCTGGGGTGAGGTCTGAACCAGCAACTTCGTAACTTAGGGCTCTGGCCGTTAGAGAATGGAAGCATCCAGGTAACATCCATAAATAAGTTCTAATAGATCATATAGTACTTGTTGCTATTACTGCAAAAAAAATGCTGATTTAAAGCAGGCCTATTTTATCTGAGGAATCTCTTATCCTGAATAAAAATGCACGTTAAAAATAAATTTATCCACATTAATCTCCAATTATTAAAAACAAACTGTCCTTTGTCATGTTGAAGCATGCTAGCAAAGCAGATTAAGTTTTGTTAAAAAAAATTTTTTTAAATTATGCAAAATTGAAACATTAGACCCAGCTTAACTTTTGATAGGCTGTTTTAAATTACTTGAACTGCTTCTTTTGCCATATGAAAACTAGTCATTATAAAGCTCCTACCATGACATATTTCAGGCTATTGAACATATTTCTGAAACGACTATTCAGAATATTCCACTATTTCTGAAACGACTATTTCTAAAATGGAATTTGTCAAATTTTGCTAATAAAATGGCCGGGGAAGATTGGTGCATATGCACCAATCCATTCTGTTGTTCTCCCCCAGCCATCTTGGTTGGTCTTGCCTTGTTATCCCTCCTTTCTTCATCTGTTCAACAGATATTTTTCATTTGCATGTACCTGTGTGTTGGGAAACGTGAATGATAACTATTGTTATCTGATTTTCTACAGGCAGCATCGATCACAAGCTTGTGCTATCCGGATGCTGAAGACTACATGTTCAAAGTGTAGTGAAGTCTTAGCAAGTCCACATATGGATGATGCCCCAAAAGAATATTCACCCAAAATTCAGCAGCTGGTTCAGGACATTGCTAACCTGACTCTTCTGGAGATCTCTGACCTCAATGAGTTGCTAAAGGTACCATTTTTACATTGGAAACTGGGTGATCAAAGATTAAAAAGTTGTAGTAGATGCTTCCTGTTGTTTGTAACTTCTTTTTCCTTATAGAGATGGATTGGGTTATAATCTCTGCTTCAGTATTACAGGTGATGTAAAAGATGGATAAAAAGATGTTTTCTATATTTACAGAAAACTCTCAAGATCCAAGATATTGGACTTATGCCAATGGCCGGGATGATGCCAGCAACACAGTTGGCAGCACCGGTAAGCAATCAGCCTTATATCTTGTCATTTACCTGAATCAAATGGTAATTGCTTTTGGACAAGGGTCTGAATGTATCTGGTCAACAAATATACATTGTTCTTGAAGAGATAGGTATGAAACTTGCAAGCATGAAGGTAAAAGCTGCAGACAGGCTGCTTTTTTTATTTGGTATTTAAAAGAACTGCTACATGATATAATGAAAATAATAGCACAGTTAGTATTTGTAATGATATGCAAACTGTAATAAACTCCTAAACAATTGGCAGTATAGAATAGGGCAAGAAGATTTATAAAGGATGTTCACTTCTCTATGCAGCTTTGTTTTAGTTAGCTGGATACTTTTCAGTCCTGAGGGTGATCCTAAGTTAAGCGGGATAACACATATTTATTATAATGGACTTAGCAGCCATTTTTTTCAGCTGTCCCTTTTAAATATTACCATATCTCTATTGCTCACTTAATAGTTTCCTACATATTCTTGTATATCATGCTTTTCTATTAAAGCTAAGCTTTGCATAATTAAATATGGAATGGATATCTTTGTGGTGCCCCAATTATTCTGAGATTTACTTCCTGACTAAAAGATTGTCTGGATTTGAGTGAATCAAGTGAAAATATTTCTAAAACTTTAAGAAATCCATCTCAAACTTAACTATTCCAAGTGGTTGCTTAATTTTACTCTAAAGGAGTTCTCAAAACAATCTCCTTTTAGCAGTTCTGGAAATCTGCCAGATTCAGTGGGATATCTATAGTAATTGTGGAGAGATGCCTTTTAGAGACTACTCCATTCTCCCTGCTTCTGCATATTATCCTCATCAAGGTTGTTGTCTGATCTTCTCTCCATTTACTAAACAAAAAGGCACCAGCAGCACTTCTTTTCCTTTTATTTTTTCTTTTACATTTTGAAAATATTTGGACTTTTACTGGGGTGGAATGGTGATAAAAATTTCAAAATGTGAAGATGCAATAAAAATTTGCCAAATATTAGTTTACCCAGGAATATTAAACCTGGATAAAACTATGGACTACAAAGTCTGCAGCATACTTAGCATACATAAGAAGGAGCCCACACTAAGCTCCTGAATGAAATAATTCAGTAGCAATTTTTGGAAATATTTTAACCAGCTCCATAGAGAAGAAAGAAAGAAACGGTCCTTAAAGTAAGGGGATTTTTTCCAGATAAAATAGCGCATAGGACATCAACTTCTCAAAAAGGAAAATATATGTTTGGAATGTCTAGGTTAAGAAATTAAGAAAACAAGCTTTTTCAAGGATGGGGTTTTCTAATTCTATCCTCTCTTTTCTGTGACCTGATTCACGAAGACAAATCAATGAGTTTACTCTGTTTGGGGAAAAAACTTACTTCTTGCTAGTCAAAATTAATTTTTTAGCTCTTGTTGTGATTGGATTTAGGCAGCTTGGTTGCAGAGTGTAAAGTCACTGATCAGGCAAACAAAAAACCAGGATGAGATTTATTTCTTAATGTGGATGGGCAAATATGTTTTATTAGGTTTATCAGTGAAACGTGTATATCAAAGTTCTGGAGGAATGACAAAAGAAACAGAAATAATAAAGACTTGCATTACTTGTTTAAAATATCCATTCCCACTTAGAAATTCAGAGGAATGTACTTGATATACTGTGAGAGAACATTTGATTAAAACAAGTCACAGAAGAATAAATAATAATATTGTTGTCAATACATTCAAATTTTTAAAAAAGAATCCATATACGTTGCTAAGTGAAAAAGGCAAAACACGAACAAGTCATGACCAGGAGGGCCTTTGCACAACTGCAGGTTGTGCACCAGTTATGCCCTTTCCTGGATCAGCAGTCCCTACTCACAGTCACTCACTCCCTGGTCACTTCCCGTCTTGATTATTGCAACGTGCTCTACATAGGGATGCCCTTGAAGAGCATCCAAAGCGCCAGTTGGTGAAAATGCAGCGATCCGCATGGTTTTATGCAGACCCCGGTGTGCACATGTGTCACCTCTCCTGCAGGAGCTGCATTGGTTGCCAATTTGCTTCCAGGTGCAATTCAGGGTGCTGGTTATCACCTTTAAAGCCCTTCATGGCTTGGGACCAGGTTATCTAAGGAAACATCTCTTGTCAATCACATCCACCCAAACCATTAGAGCGAGGAGGCAGGGAATGTTGCAAGTCCCACCTCTGAGGGAGATACACCTGGTGGGACCCAGAAGAAGGGCCTTCTCCATGGTGGCTCCCTGTCTCTGGAATATCATTCCCCCAGAGATTAGGTTGGCCTCCACTCTAACACTCTTCTGAAAGGCACTGAAGACCTGGTTTTGCCAGCGGGCCTGGGGAACCCAGAGAGGGATGGAGCCCATCAAATGGCTAGTGTGATCTGCTGTCATCAGGGAGGGGGATGGGAGTTGGTTTTTGATCTTATGGGTTTTTTTGTTTTGTTTTTGCTTTTCCCAAATTTTGTTCTATTGTACTTTACTAATTTATTTGATTCTTTTTGTTGGTTTTTATTGTTTTTATTTTCATTTTTTTGTTTTAAATATGGTCTTACATTGTGTAAACCGCCTCAAGTCACCATGGGCAAATAGGCGGCAATATAAATTAAATAAATATATATATAAAGTAACTAAGAAAAGATGATGATTAGTCAGCACTTATTTTGGCTCTTATCAGTGAAATGAAGGATGGACAGGATTGCATTATAGGAAATTGGCTATTAACTTTGAATGAGTTTAAATCTATACAATCAGAGAAATTCCATCTTAGGGTATTGGTAGCTAATGGTCTGGGCTGAACATTATACTAGCTTTAAAAATCTTGGAGAATAAGCCATATAACTAGAACAAAGCAAATATTTTCTCTATGTTGAAAAAAATGAACCAGCAAATTATGGACCAGTTAGTCTGAATACAATTCCGATATTTGGGAAGATACATTTTATTGGATAATAGTGTAATGGCACATAGGGATGACCTTTGGGGACATGTACTTTCAAACTTGCAAGATTGATGTCAGCTCTGCAAGATTGTCCAGACAGAAAGTATACCAGCTGAATTAATTTCATGATAAGTGTAAGAAGATGTTAGAAGAAGAGAGCCAATTTGACAGAGTGGGTAAGATAACAGGCTAAAACCTAGACATGAACCCAACTGGGTGACCTTAAAACAGTCACTTTTCTCAGCCCTGGGAAGAAAGCAAGAAGGAAGGTAAGAAGAAGGCAAACTATTTCTAAAAATCTTGCTTAAAAAAATGCAGAGTAATCTAGGCAGTCGACAGAAGTCAAAAGGCACCCAATACACACACAGATGAATCTTACAAATCTGAAGGTAGATTTCCCCCACCCACCCCCACAAATCAACCTTAGAGGCCCAAAAACTAGACAGAATTCCTTCTGAGATATTTGCCATGTCCACATTTGTTCTGCAGGTGAACCTCTCTTATCCAACTGTGCCCTTGGTTGTGGCTCTTTCCTGTTTCTCAAGATCATTCCCACATACCATACATATAATTGACATAATGCTATACTTTGGTTATTTTTATTAAATAAGTTGGATGAAGAACTGAAAATAATGCTTAATACACTTTCAAAAAATACAAAAATAGGGCAGATAGCTAACACCCTAGAAGACAGAAATAAAAATGTCCCCTTTTGATTCTATGATCATTAAGAAGAGATTATTGCACTATTCTGGTACTCTTTTCTATAATGGAAAGCTAAAAAATTCTAAGAAGTCCCCGTGTAGAATTTGAAAATAGTAACCATCAATTTCCTATTTGTGCCTTTAGTAGTGTCAGTTTATAATAACAAACAACAATGTTATAGTTCAGTGCTAGCTTTGGGCCCTCCTCCATCTAAATAAGCCAAATGAAGTGCCAAAATAGTTGGATCCTTCTTTTACTGCTACCTTCTTAGAGACAAAGGGGCAGGCCCTACCTACTGATCGTCAATTTGTTTCTCTTTCCTCTTCATTTACTAGGCAGAAGAAGAAGAGGTTGAAAAAGTAGAAAAGGTCAATTTTACAGTGCGATTGACTGGGTTTAAAGCTGAAGACAAGGTGAAAGTTATCAAAGAAGTAAAGAACCACGTGGAGAACATAAACCTTGTCCAGGTAAAATGATTCTTTCCTATACTTGTTCAGATTTATACTATTGAGATTATACTACAATATGCATTTAATAGAAATATATGTGCTGCTTTTTGGAACCTAAGAGGCCTTAAAGTGGTTTGTGCTAATAATACAAATTTATTAAAACAAGAAAATAAACAAACGGTGAGCAAAGTTAACATTGGATGGACATATGCTTTATGCCTGCTTAAAAAACATCAGTGAAGGGAGCGAGTTATACATCTTGTTCCACAGTTAAGTTTTGACACTAAAAATGCCATACCTTATGCTATTGATTTCCTTGGTGACATAAACTAGTAGAAGCTTTAGTGATTACAGTTGATTTCTTAGCAAGGTCTTGCAGGAAGGCACTTTCCTTCAGATACTGTGGTCCCAAAAGATATCAAGTTTATAGATAGAAATCAACATCTTACATTGTGCCTGAGAATAAATAAAGCTAATCTCAAGAAACGGAGTTAGTATAATATGGTCCATAAGAGGGATAATCTAAAATATGTTCCTTCCTTGAACTGCCTTAGTTCATTTCTAAACTTGATTTCCATAGAACTCTTATTGTAATTTTTTGATGTTGCCAGTTGGGGGCAGAAATTGTAAGATTTGATGGAGAGTTAAAAAGAAAAAAGAAAAAGATTATGTGGAATGAGTAAAAGTAAAATTAGAATCCTCTGATATAGTGGCAACATGTCTGTCGTGAATCATTAACTCAGTGGCATTTATTGAGAAAGCAGGGCTAAAAAAATGGCAGGATGGCAGAAAGGTCACAGCAATGCGAACCTGCACCCCTTGGATGTGAATGTATACAAAGGCACTTGCATTTCAACATCACTTTCCCCTTCCTGCTCTTTTGACCTTGCATGCATCTGCACCCTTCCTCCATACAAATGAAGCTGGTAAAGCTCCAAAGACAATTTCCTCAAATCTTTGAATTCTGTTTACTAAACCCATAATTTAGGAAATATTTCTTTGGGAAAGATTTTGGGGCTGCGCTGTCTCCTCAACTTCAAGAGGTAAGTAGAAAGTATATAGAGACCAAGACTAGTATTAGCTGAGGTTTTCTTTCGAATATTGTGCTATCTTTTTCATTTTCTAATTAGAGCCTCTCTGTCTCGCAGGCAAAGAAGTTGGTGGAATCTCTTCCTCAAGATATCAAAGTAAATGTTCGTAAAGAAGAAGCAGAAAAGATTAAATCGGCTCTAGAGGCAGTTGGAGGCACAGTAGTTGTGGATTAAAGAATCTGCCTACCTGCCAAAGGACTTGAAGCAGAGCGGGGGGGGGAAGGACCCTCTGACTTGTATCAGCCACTCCTGCTGACTGGTGGTGGGGTACTATGCGGTTCCAGGAAAGTTGCACTGCCCCATTTTTTTTTCTGCTGTGCAGTTTCCCATGGGGATGGCTCAGTGTGTAACAATTCTTTAGCACACCTTGCAGTCTGCTATGTGGTTAAAAACCTGTATTCATAACGAATATACATGATGGATAACATCTGTAAAACATGTGTGGCGATCCTTTCTTGCATGTTATTGGATTTTTCCCCATCCAGCAGGTTTCTCAAGTTTGTGTGGGTATTTGGACCGGTGTCCCTTACTGGCAAATTTAATCACTTTGTGGGAGGAGATGGGTGGGATCTTTGGAGATTTTGGGTCATAACTCTAAAATTGTCTTTCCAATAGGAGGTGTAAGTGAAATTGATTCTCTTTTAATAAAGAAGGATAGCAGCTTGGAAATGTTAGCTTTCCCTGTTGTGACTTACTAAATTTAGTAGGGAAAAAAAATTCCCCTCCCTGAAACGTTTCCAAATTTGAGCAAGTTAAACTTAGGTAGGGATAGTATATTCTGCAAGTTCCTTTGTATATCCAATACCAGGGAAGAGGGCTAGACCCACACCTTAGCCCCTGATTGATGTCTGTTCTCTTCTATGGGTGGCCCCTTTCCTCTCCCCTGCCCTTAGTCCCTTTTGGTATGATTTATATCATCACAGCCTACAACTATCTTTTCCTTGGCACTTGCTGGGTCTTGTGACATGGTGGTTTGCTCAACATTGGCTCCCATTTGTAGTTTTAATATAAGTCATTGTTCCGGTCTAAATGAATATTCTTAGTTTGTTTTAGATTGTTCACTCAATGGAACAAGATGTGGTTTTAGTCCAATGTCCATGTAGTATTTTCATTTAAAGCCAAGCTAATGGGAACCCTTGGCAGGCAAGAGATTGCCTAAAGGCAGCTTTTAAGGCACATTGCTAAGACTGATAGTTACAATGCTGCTTTTGCAGCTTTTACTACATTTTCTCCAGCACCTGAGAATTCATAGAGGATTTAAAATATGCAAATTTACATGAGGGTTTAAAGGCAGGAAGAATTTGAGACTTTTTTTTCACTGTCATCTTTTCATGCTTTTCTTGAAGATAGCGTGGTAGTGGCTAATTTTTAGAGTTGGGAAACATGTTTTACTGACCAATAAATTTATTGGGCATTTTCCACTATAGTAATACAATAAACGATGCCAAATATTATACCTCCTCCAAAATGTACCTACACAAATGTATCTTCTGTGCTTACATATCTCAAATATTTTCAAGATTGCTGAAGCCCTGTAAATAATGCAACTATGGAGACCTAGAACGAATTTCAGCAAATGAGCACACTTTTAGTACTTATTCTGTCACAGATATTGCTAGCTAAGGTCTGGGACAATTATTGGAAAGCAGCTAATACATCCTTCAAGACTAGAATGATGATGATGATAAAAGAGTACGGATGGAATGTTTCATCCTAAATATTGTTTTTTTTTCCTGTTGTCTATGATCAAGGCAGTAAGATTACTCAGAACATGTAAAACTATCCATTTTTCTTAATGCATTTGTGGATGCTCTTAAAGCAATTTGGAATGGTGTGCCTTCAGAAGTTATGGGTGGTCCATCACTAAAGGTTTTTAAGAAGAGATTGGACAACCTGTTGTCTGAAATAGTATAGGATCTCCTGCTTGAGAAGGGGGTTGGACTAGACTTCCAAGTTCCTTCCAACTCTTATTCCATTAATTGAGAGAGTGAGCAAGTTTTTTTTTTCTTACATAGAAGATAAAATTATAAATGGCATCCCTGGTTAAATTGAAGAATTAACACCTTGCTACTGGAAAAAAAAATAGAGCAATTGTGTGCAAAATGTTTCCAATGTGTATTCCTTCAAGTTTGAAACAGGCCGTTAACATTTTGGGAGCATTTTGCACTTGAAACAGTTCTGAAATGATTGAGCCCATTTCAAAATTGTTTCAGATGCAAAATGGTACAATTCTGGAAGTTTTGCACAGCTTTATTCAGTACCAACAGGAAATTATGCAAAATGAATGCCCTCTTAGGAGCCTTAAAGATGACTTTGCCGCAGGATATATGATGTTTAGATTGCTATGCCAAAGGCAATGCAGTAGGCGTTAAAAGAGCTATAGCCAGATGATCTGCAGAACATCTGCCAAAGGAAGACTGATGTATACAGTATAACTATAACTATCTAAAGATAACCAGCTTTGCAAGATGGAATTGCAGGAAGATGCTTTAAATTCAATAGTTTGGTGAAACAGCAATGCAATCTAATGCTGAATTTTTAATTTCCTACATTGCCAGTAAAGGGAGGGGGGAAGAAGACAGCAAGACTTGCTCCAAAACATACAGATTTTATGGTACCATAAATACACTCACTGGGGCATAAACATTTTAAGATTACAAGTCCTCTAACAAATGAAGAATGATCTTCAACAGGAATGAAAAAAATGAAATGGGGAAGCAATAATGCCTATACATTACCAGAAGATTAACCCCAAGTCAGCAATAACACTGATTTTTTTTCTGATCAATTGGATCAAGCAAAATGAACCCTGAAATGCCAGTTATTTGTTGATCACTGTCTTGTCCCAAAGGCCTAGCCTGCTACCTTGTACTGTAAAGCCTAATACCAACAAAGCGAAATAAAAACTGCACAATCAACCTAAATGTTAATTTCAAAAAGCAGTAATTCCATGGGCCTATTCCATGATCTCAAGTGTGCCTCCCTGTATGAAATTGAGCGTATGACAGCACGCAGAATTGTGTAAAAGGCCATGCCAACTCCAAGAAAAGTGTTTATTTAATTTCCACACTGCCTATTCTCACCTAAGTGGGAGGTTTACAACCACAGATGAACTGGTGTGGAGAGTCTTTTTTTTGCCTTTTAGGTCTATTTGAAAAAACAAAAATCAATGCGGTCGCTCAGACTCGACACTTTCTTAATCTATCCCATAATGTCACAAAATAGTCTTTAGGCGGCCTTCTTACAAACGTGCATAGGAAAATGAGCTTGGCGATTTGGTCAAAACGTCTTGGGAGCCGCCTTAGACTTTAATGCCAAGTCATCCTGGAAGCTCGAGTCCCTCTCGCGAAAGAAAAGCCCTGGCGGGAACCTGCCCAGCCCAGGAAACACCTTGACCGCCTCCTGGAAGCTGCGCGGCTTTGGCCTCCCGGTTGTTCTTTTAAGCTCTCCCTCCTCCGTCGCTCTCGGCGTTGCCCGTTTAAGGCCGCCTCGGTAGGGCGTGCGGGGCGGAGGCTGGGCTTGCCGGATCCGTAAGACAGAGAGGAGGGGAGGGATCGACGAAGGCAACGTCTCGCCGGCAGGATGGCGGAGAAACGCGTGTCCCGCTGGTACTTCGGGGGCCTGGCCTCTTGCGGGGCGGCGTGCTGCACGCACCCGCTGGATTTACTCAAGGTGCGTCCGGGCAAAGGAGGGAAGCAAGGAAAGGAGGACTCTGACTTATTTGGTCGCTTGTTTGTCCCGCAGCCGATGTACAGCGGGCTGCGGTAGGGCTAACGAAAGTCTTCCCGGCAGTTGCGGTACTTCCTTGATCAGTTCAGGAGGCGGATGGCCGGAGGCGGATCCCCAACTGTTACCATGGCTGTAATGGTTGCCCAGCTGACATTTTGGCGCCCTTTAGTCGAATATTTGTAGCTGGGGTTGACATGAGAGGTCCTTGGGGCTCTTGCTTGTTTTCTTGCAGATGTTTTACTACCCTAACTAGGTAACTAGGTCATCAGTGTTAGTAAGGGGGTGCTGTTTTCTGTCATATATTCTGCTGACTAGCTTGTCAGCATTGCCTGCTTCCATTCATCTCTCTGCTGTTGAGAAACGTACAGAAATCCCCAATTTGCCTATGTGAGAGGCCAACAACAAGGAGAGCTGAACTCTTACCCATGGCTGTGGTACGATGCTGGGGCTCCCTCTTATTTGGCGATACGAGCTTTTCTTCCAGAAAGTCTTGGCCGAGGAGCTTTAGCGAGGAATTTGAAAGTGCCTTCAAGTTGTGGCAAAGCCAAAATCGAGAGCATTAAGGCAAAGAAATATGTTCCTCTCCTTTTTAATATTTGTGTAGCTTTTCTACTTCCCACAATGCTTTAATAGTGATAAAATTGGGCAATACTTTCTTGCTTCAACTGCCAGAGAGTTGTTGGACTAGGTCATTGACTAAGGACTTCTGAAAGAACTTTTCAACTTTTTTGATCTAATTAATGTACTAAATTACTTCTTCACAAAGCAACAGATCCTGGTACTATCTGTAGTTTTAATGACTGCAACTTAATGACCACAATTGAACCCAAAATTTATGTTGCTAAGTGAGACATTTGTAAAGTGAGTTTTACCTCATTTTACAACCTTTCTTGCCACAATTGTTAAGTGAATCACTGCAGTTAAGTTAGTAACATGGTTGTTAAGTGAATCTGGCTTCCCTATAGACTTTGCTTGTCAGAAAATCACAAAAGTGGATCAGGTAACATTGTCATAAATATGAGCCAATTTCCAAGCGTTTGAATTTTTATCATGTAACCATGGGAATGCTGCAACAGTTGTAAGTGTGAAAAATGCTCAAGTCCTTTTTTCAGTGCCATTGTAATTTTGAACAGTCACTAAACGAACTGTCATAAATTGTGGATGACTGGGAATTTTAGTAGTCCTTGGTCATTTTGGGGGGCTTGGAAACTTTATTGCCTGATTGTGAGAGTCATCTTCCTGTCTTTGCATACAAGCCTCAGTTTAGTCGATATACCAGAATTGCACCTGTATCATTTCCCCTTGAAATACAGGTAGACCTTGACTTACACAGTTCATTTAGTGACTGTTCAAAGTTACAACGGTACTGAGAAATATGTCGTATGAACATTTTTCACAGTCACGACCTTTGCAGCATCCCCATGGTCATATGATCAAAATTCAGATGCTTGGCAACTGACTCATAGTTATGACCATTACTGTGTTCCAAGGCCCCCGTAATCCACCTTTTGCAACCTTCTGACAAGCAAAGTCAATGGGGAAGCCAGATTCACTTAACAACCAGGTTATTAACTTATCAACTGTGGTGATTTGCTTAACAACTGTGGTCATAAAATGGAGCAAAACTCACTTAACAAATGTCTCAAGAACAGAAAATTTGGGCTCAGTTGTGGTTGTAAGTCGAGGACTGCCTGTAAAAGCAAATTAAGAGGATACAGTTAGGAAATATGTAACTTGTATGGGAGGAAGTTCTTTGAATTGTAGATTTATTAATCATGTTTTTTAGGAGTTGGTGTTTAAACCATCTGAAGAGTAACAAATTGCTGCTCTTCAGGTTGCTTATATGATAAAATTTTATCTTTAGAAGATGAGGTGAATTTCAGAGCATGATAGTTTCTAGCCCTGTCTACGAGGCATTCTAAGAATGGTTGTCCTTAAGGCTGCCTGTTGTTGGGTTTTTTGGCCATTCTTGCCAGAAATTCAGGTACTTGTAACCCCAAAGCCTATGGAGGGCAACAGGCTGCAGAAGACTGAGTGAACAACAGTGGTATCCATAGCAGAACATTAACCATGCAGGTAATAGCTCTAGTATATTCTTGGGACACTGATCAAGGTCAACCCATAGAAAAGAATAGAGATGGCATAAATTGGTCAGGCTGTTCAATCTGTACAAGGCAGTTTGCTTTGGAACAGGTGCTTTGAGGGCTTTGCACTTTCCATCTCTAGCCTCCAGAGCGTTTCCAGATCAAACCTGTTCTATAATCTCACTCATGCTTTCCTCTTCTCAGACATTTGGCACACTCAAATGTGGTCTATGTGGAGGAAAGTTCCATTTGCTTGTCATTGCCAGGCTGTTGGCACCTTCAAGTCAGCACAAAGGTGCTAACTCCTGCAAAATTCCTCTTCTTCCTACATGTGTTCTCTCTGGCTAGCTGCTTGAAGAGCAAATTCCAATTTCATGCTTTACAATAGATACTTGAACTATCATTAAAAAAATTAGTACAATGTCCATCTTAGTCAGAGCTAACTTTTCATTGCCCTCTCCTGACAGCTGATACTTCTGTAGCTTCATCTAATACAGGGGTCTTCAAACTTGACAGCTTTAAGACTTGTGGACTTCAACTCCCAGAATTCCTTCTCCAGTCATGCTGGCTCAGGAATTTTGGGAGTTGAAGTCCACAAGTCTTAAACTTGCCAAGTTTGAAGACCCTTGATCTGATATATATTCTCAGTACAGGCTGCTTCAAGACATTGATTAGTTAAAAGTGGTTGTACTAGATTTTACTCTTAATTGATGAACCGAAACTGATAAATGTCTCAGGGTTGCATCCAAGTGCCATTTCCCAGCTACTCACTGGGCTTTCTGTCCTTAGGACTCCTCTTATACTGGGTGGAATGGAAGAACGTTTGTGCTGCTAGATTGAGAGTGCGTTTTCTCCTGGCATCTCACAGTACATACCATATATTCACCTCCATGTCTTGTCCAACTCTCCTCCTTCTTCAGCAGGGGTTTCCAACCCCTGGGCCAAGGCCCACTACCAGGCCGCTGTTCAAAACTAGGGCATGGGGAAGATTGGGCAAGTGCGTGTGCATGAAGCTTCAGTCACGTGAGGGGTGGGCAAGCGCATGCATGGGCGAAGCTCTGCTCACACACATGGAGTTGTGTGTGTATGTGCCACACACACACACACACACACACACACACACAGAGTCGTGCCACTCCGCCAAGCTGGATAGGTTGGGAACTGCTATTCTACAGGAGGAAGAGTAATCAGCAAGCCAAACAGCCCTGTTGTTTTTGATTAACTTTTGGGGCCTTTCACCTAGAACTTCTGTATGGTTGTATTATTAACTTGAGTTGTTCCATAGCAGCACAGGATATAATAATTATCTGGGAGCAACTTTTAAGCTCCCTGCTGCAGAACTGGATAGCTTAACAAGCTCTCCTGTGCAAACCTTGGGGTCCTTTGCACTGGCACTGAAAGATGTGCTGTTGGCTTTTCACTATTAAAACATCCAAAGTGAACTGCTAATTAGATATGCAGTGAGGAATGCAGGACAGAGCTCTGTTAAAAGAAGAAGAAAGGTGAAATTGGAATGGTTGTGGCTGAGAGTTAAACCTTGGTGCTTCTGGCTAGATCGGGCATGTCCAACCCACAGGCTGCATGCAGCCCTGGACAGCTAGGAATATGGCCCCACAAGTTAGTAAACCTTTAATGCTATTATGTAAGTTATAACTATAATATATATTTTAAATGTGGTCCAAGACAATCCCTCACTCAATGCTGTCTAGACAACCCAAAAGGTTGGAAACCCATGGGATAGATATTTCCATTTGAACAAACCCTGTTAGAGAGGAAGGAAAGGAATCCAAATGTTTTTATCATAAATTTCTAGATCAAAGGTATTAGTTGTTATGTGAAACTGGAAAGACCAGTCATAGCTTCTGTGAATCTTTTGTCTTTAGGGCCAGGGCAAAATGTCCTCTTTAAGCACGAGCGAGTGGAATGTAGCCCTGTTAATCCTTTGAGTACAAAGTTCAAAGTGAATGTTAATATGAGCTTGTGGGAACTTGTGATAGAGGCAATCTTATGGGCTTCTTGCATCCAGAGTGTTTCAGTGCCTTATTTGGCCTGGGATGCCCCTCAGCAAATGAGACCCAGAAAACATCAACTTGACCTATCTGCCACTTCTCCTTAGGTTCATCTGCAAACTCAGCAGGAAGTGAAGATGCGCATGACGGGGATGGCGTTACGTGTGATTCGCAATGATGGCTTTCTAGCTCTCTACAACGGGCTCAGTGCCTCGCTTTGCCGACAAGTGAGTGTTTGGCTGCTGCTAAAATGGCTTACCTCATCACCTGCCATCCTACTCGTTGTGTCCTGTGCCAGTTTCTTGCTTTCATCATCGGCAATGACAATTCCACTTCCGTCCTGCATTCTCTCCCAAAAATCCACGTTGAGCATTCCGATGACATTCAAACTCCCAACCAGGCACTTATGAATTTTATGCACTCCCTGAAATTGTAACAAAATGTCAGTAAAATACTAATGGTGGAAAATAGAATAGTGTTGACTACTCAAAACCATATTGGTAAATCAGGCAAACTAGGTATGGAAATTCCTGAAACAAACCTGCGTGTTTCCACAGTTTAGTAGAGTATGTGCAGATGGGAAATCTGTGTGATTTCAGAGTTTAGTAGGTAATACGTGTAGATGGGAATGAACTAGGAGCTGCTGCAATTAATTGTTTCCACTTCATAATATTTTGAGAGTGACAGCTTTTTCCTTCTGCATCTTAAGATCTTGGTTGTTGTTTTTTTGTTTTTGTTTTTTGCACATACTACATAAACATCCTGCAGAGGGTGATTCTGCAGCCTAAATCAGTCGTTCTGTATGATGCCAGTTGTAATGCTGGCGTTTGTGATTTTTGTCATTAAGCAAGATCTGAGGGGGAAAGGTAGGTTCACTTGCAGTCACACTTGCCCTATATTTTTACACACATGACAAACGTAGCCGGGGTGACTTTTTTTAAAACAACATTAATGAAAAAAACTGCAGGCAACTCTATTTTTTTTTTCATCTTTTGGTGGGAAGGTTGTTAGGGTACAGAAGTAGAATAGGCATGTCACACTTGCTTAATAAACTTAATTTGCTTGTCCTTCTATTTACAAATGGCTAAGTGTTATTGCTGCCCAATTTGAGCACTGCAGTTAGGGGGACAGGCAAAGGAGGAGAGGGAAGAGATTGCATGTGGCCTGTGAACAATGCGTATTTGTGATTCTGATGAGCAGTTATCCCAAAGGTGCTTTTTCAGGAGTCCACTGGACTTTCTTGTTTTTTCTTTGAAGATGTTTCACTTCTCATCCAACATCTTAAAAGGAAAAAAAACAAGAAAGTGCGGTTGACTCCTGAAAAAGCACCTTTGGGACAACCATGACCTGGATTACTAAGAATCTCCATAGACTAATAAAGCAGTTGCCGCTTCCTCTTGTGACTATTTCTGCTTCCTCAGATGACGTACTCTCTCACCCGCTTTGCCATCTATGAGACGGTGCGAGACAGGTTGAGCCAAGGGGCCCAGGGGCCAATGCCTTTCTACCAGAAGGTGCTGCTAGGTGCAGTAGGAGGTGAGCTGGGCCTTGGCAGGTGCAGAAACACGGGTGAGGTCCTGTCAGTCTGGGCAGCCCTTATTCATCTGCTGTCTCCTTTGGTTGCAGGATTTACCGGTGGATTCGTGGGGACCCCGGCTGATATGGTGAATGTCAGGTCGGTTTTTCCTTCTTCTCCCCCAGAACTCGGTGGATTAATCTTCAAGAGTATCCCAAATTGGAGGGTAGAAAGGGATTTTATTTTGCCAAGAGCAAGGTTACAATTTGGGTGAAATATGAACTCTTAGCATTCTGTATACTAGTGTCTCTACTACTTAACATCGTTTGGAGCAAACAAAGCTATACTTGGTGGGGTGTTTGAAGAGGGAGAGGTTCCCCCTCCCCCCACGCCTCAATACTGTTGTCATGTTCTTTTCCAGGATGCAGAATGACATTAAGCAGCTGGCACATCTGCGACGCAAGTGAGTATCGGGGCTGTAGTCAGATGCAAAAAGTGAACAAATATGGGAAGGCAAAGAAGAGCACTGGGGGGAGAAAGGGCTATGAGGCCTGTCTCCATTTAAAAAAAAACTCTCTTGAATATGCAGGAGCACAGAGGGACAAAATTTGATAGTAGTGAGTGCTTGTCAGAATTACATGAATATTGATGAAAGCTGTTGATTATCTCGTCATGTTTTCCAGCTACTCCCATGCCTTGGATGGCCTGTATCAGGTGTTTCATAAAGGTAAGAATGTAGTCAGTACAGCCGAAATATATTGTGACTCTCAGAGACCCTTTGTTGAGTTAAGTTTACCTGAGGGGGAAAAGAATCCATTGAGCAGAACACTATAGTAGAACTTGTGGGCAAGTCCCCCCCCCCCACCGCCCAATGGAGGGCTACATTATGACTTGTGTGGGTCTTAGGCATTTTTCTCTTTGCCCCTTCCTCTAGAATAGGGATGGGGAACTATGGCCCTTTTACGATTTGTGGACCCCCAGAATTCCTGAGTCAGACATACTGTTCAATTCAATTCAATGTGTGGAGGGTGAAGGATGTGTGTTTGTGTTTATTTTCATGGTCATGATGTGCACTGAAGATGGGGTTTGATTTCGTTGTACGAAGTGCAATGGCAATAAAGTAAACTAACTAACTGTCTCAGGAATTCTGGGAGTCAAAGTCCACAACTCATAGAGGGGCCATAGTTCCCCACCTCTGCTGTAGAAAAATAATGCAGATAGTCCTCACTCTGCTAATTGGGACCAGCAACTCTGTCGCTGAGTGATGTGAGTGTAAAGCACGATGTCATGTGACTACGTCAAGTTACAGCAGCAGTTGCGGCAGTTCTTTTTGCAATTGTTAAGCGAATCCTGCATGGTTGTGAAGCATGACACCATGTGATCGTCATCTGAGACCTCCTGCCGCTTTTCCTACTGACTTTGCTTTTGGGAAGACAGCAGTGAAGGTCACAAATGGTGATCACCTGACCACAGGGCACTGCGACAGTTATCATTGCAAACTGGTTGCCAAGAGTCTGAATCATGATCATGTGACTATGGGGATGCTGTGATGGCCACAGCAATGAGGAATGGTGGTAAGGGTTCCTTGTTCAACTCCATCAAATGATTGCTGAACAAGCGATTGTTTGTTAAACAAGGACTACATATTTCATGTGATTTTTAATATTTTATGGTATACTTTCCTCTTATAACTTCTGATGATTTAATGTAACAAACATGTGAGAATTAAATTTTCTTGGTAGCATTTAATGTATGATTAAGCTTTTAATTTGCATTCTATGATATATTTATACTATGTATATCTTCAAGAGTGAAAGGCGAGATATGAAATTTCTACTTCACTTTTATTCTTTCTGTGTTAAAAAGAATTATTATTTTTTTGTGAACCTTAGGCACTGTGCCTCTTGTGCCTAATGGGTGAGCAGTTCCACTGACTACAATTTTCAGTAATCCAGCCAGTGGAGGTGGGTTCAGGAGCCCAGTATGTGGTTGTCGGGGTTGCCCCGTCTTGGTGGTCTTATATCTTCTCTCTTTTCAATTGGAGGTTGATCCTTAAGGATCAGTGATACTTCTAGTTATAGGTAGTCCTCAAATTACAACCACAATGGAGTCCCAAATTTATGTTGCTAAGCAAGGCAATTGCTAATTGAGTTTTGCCCCCATTTTACGACCTATTTTGCCACAGTCATTGAGTGAATCATACAGTTGTTGAGTGAATCATGTGGTCCTCGGGTTTCTCCTTGCCAGGTACAGAAGGTAAAGATCAAAGCTCTTCTTAAGGTCCAGATTGTGGTTCTTCAGAACGGAACAATCTTTCTCCAAACACCTTCCAGGTGTTTGATTTGAATTGTCTGATTTATAGCCTGCGTAGTCCTAGATGACAGTTGGTGTTCCATTCAAATATCACTTTGAAGCCAGAAGTGAGAATAGCTTGTTTTCCTCAGGGATATTAGCTCTCAGTTGGAGCGCGATGAACGTGAAATTTGTCAGGGTTATTTTTGAAACTGAACTCATGGCAGAGCATCTAAAATGCTCTTGTATTAGCCTTTGCTAATCTTTGCTATGGTTAGATTTCACCCGCAGGCATCTTATAGGATCTTCTCTTGATCTTCATCAGCAGATGTACTTCACTGTGGCTACGTTCATTGAGGCATCTTTCTTTTCAAACACAGCTGTCTAACCCTTTTTATAGCCATTATATCTGGCCTGGGATGAGTATTGCTGATCGGTTTATTCTGCTCTCCAAGTGTTTTCATAAACATAAAACATAATCTGCCATTCTTTTTCCTTGGGAGTAATAGAAGGTACCTGTTCTTGAGGGATGCCTTGTGGGGTGGGGGAGTTGCACAGGATAAGCAGAAAACACAGTTAAAATGGAATCCCTATTCTGTAAATTCCAGGCTTTTGTCTTTGCAGAGGGTGTGAAGAAGCTGTTCTCGGGAGGAACAATGGCATCCAGCAGAGGAGCCTTGGTTACCGTTGGACAGGTAGGAATCCAGAGTCAATGTTGCCTGTGATCCCCTGCTGAATATAATAAATAAGTGTGTCCATGTACACCAGGGATGTCAAACTAGTGGCCTGCGGGCTGAATGCGTCATGCACAGGCCAGGCCCACCCCAGCTCCACGAAGGGGGAAAACGTCACGTGACGGCAATGTCACACTGCGGGTTTAGCACCCGTAATCTAGGCCAAAAATATACAGGTAGTCCTCAACTTACAACAGTTCATTTAGTGACCATTCAAAGTTACAATGGCACCGGAAAAAGGGACTTATGACCCTTTTTCATAGTTACAACTTTTGCAGCATCCCTATGATCAAAATTTGGATGCTCGGTAACTGCCTCATATTTATGACGGGTGTAGTGTTCCAGGGATCATGTGATAACCTTTTGCGATCGTCTGACAAGAAAGTCAGTGGAGATTCACTTAACAACCATCTTACTAAGTTAAAAACTGCCGTGATTCACTTAACAACAGTGGCAAGAAAGGTCATAAAATGGGCCAAAACTCATTTAACAACTGTCTTGCTTAAGAACAGTAATTTGGGGCTCAGTTGTGTCTGTAAGTTAAAGACTAATTGTAGATACACGTGCACACATTCATAAACACAAAGAGTGTGCAAAGTTCAGGGACCTGGAACAGAATATTTGAGGGAACCCCAGAATACTCTGGTCCCCAGAATACTCATGCCAATCCAGGGGCAAGATCCACTTTGGTCTAATCATAGTTAAGGCACCAGGCTAGATACCAGGAAACTGTGAGTTCTAGTCCCGCCTTACGCATCAAAGCGGTTGGGTGATCCTGGGCCAATCCTGCTCTCAACCCAATCAAGGGTGGTAGTTGTGGGGAAAATAGGAGGTGGCAGGAGTATTAGGTATGCTCATCAGCTTAAGTTACTTATAAAAAATAATAAAGGTGGGATAAATATTGATGGTTTCCGGAAATAAATTTCCTGGGAGTGGTTCAAGATACTCTGAATATGGCATTAGGGCTGGGACACTTTGAACATGGGATTGAGTCAGGAAACTATGAAGTTGCTTTCAGAATAGCTCAGTTGACAAGTGCTGAGCATTCCACGGTTTCCATGCTGCCTGTTTCCAAACCGTTTAATTGTACATATCTTAGCAAATGTACCTCTAGATTCATTTGTGTGTGTCTTATGAATTTTTGCCACTTTCCTTTAACAATCTTGGCTACATTAAGATCACGGGTGGGGTGGGGTGGAAGTTTTATTAATTTTCTTGATGTAATTGCTGCAGTTGGGGTTAAAAGTTAAAGCCCTCCACACTCTGCCTGCCCCCTCTGGCCTCAGCATGGTTACAGCAGGAGCTAGAGCAGTGGTTCCCAAACTTTTTCGGTCCACTGCCCCCTTGGTGCTACAAACTCATACTCAGTGCCCCCCACCCAGGGGTGGGATTCAAATTTCTGTGGGTGTGGCCTAATTTGAGGGTATGGTTTGCGGGTCACATGACTGGGGGTGTGTGGCTTGCTGGTGGCCGTGGCCAGGTGACTGGCAAACCAAATACAAGTGGTGCTCACTTAATGACCGGTTGTTTATCAAGTGTTCTAATTTATGACTGGCCTCCCCAGAGCTACTTGACCAGTTTTTGGAGTTTTGACAGCTTTAGATCAGGGGTCTAAATCCCACCGCTGCCTGTGTGTGTGAGAGAGAGGGAGAGAGAGAGGTTGGATCAGATCTCTCTCTCTCTTTCTCCCACCAACGCCAGAAAGCCACCGTCAGTCAAAATTCATATTAGTGGTCTCTGGGATTTAAAATTAAGAGTTTGGTGGTCCCTGAGGTCCAAAAGTTTGGCGACCCCTGATCCAAAGGGATGAGCCTGAGAGAGGGAAAGAGAGAGAGAAAACAAAGAGAAAAGGGAAAGAAAGAAAAGGGGACAAAGAAAGGGTGGTGGTGGAAGGAAGGGACAGAAAGAAACAAATAAAGAAGGAGGGAGGGAGGGAGGGAGGAGAAAGATAATGAGATATCTATTCTAGCCCAATCACCTGCTCCAGCAGGGTTAGAAGGGAGTGTGTGTGTGTGTGTGTGTGTGTGTTCTCCTGGTAATTTACCAGTACATTTTGGGTTTGCCTTCTTCAGAATTGGCACTGTAATACATTGGGGAAAAATAATTTTTAGGGTGGAGATCTGGTCCAATGGATCCTGTTTAAAGCCTCAACAAAATGTGAGAGCTTTCTGATAGTCTTGGCCATGTTTCATCCACAAAACCTTTAATAGAAGCCAAAGAAGTTTCAATGTGCTGGCAAAGATGTTTCAGTGTGGAAAAGGGCCTCAGTCTAAACTAGGCCTCATTCAACCTGATGCATCAGGTCTCTCTCTTTCTCTCCCTCCCTCCTTCCCTCCCTTCCTCTCAGACTGGCTTTGCTCTACTTTCCCAATGTGCCTGCGGGGCTGGTGCTTCGAACATGGACAGATGGATGGATGGATGGTTGGGTGGATGGATGGATAGAGAGAGAGAGACAGACAGGCAGGCAGGCAGGCAGGCAGGAAGGCAGGCAGGAAGGCAGGCAAACAGACAGACCTTTTGGATGGATGGATGGATGGATGGATGGATTGACAGACAGACAGAATCCGACAGTGGCGGCACTTTTAGGAAAACGGTGGCAGCAGCTTTTCCCAATGTGCGGCCGCATTCGAGGCACCGGTTCTGGAGCATTACTACAGTCAATGGGTGAACCTGCAGGGCCGGCACCTTGAATCCCCCCCGCCACCTCTTAGCGTCCCCAAGGGGACCAGCAGAGGAGCGTTAAGAGGCGGCGGGGGGGCAGCACATCGAAAGCGGCCATGGTGGCACATTACGTGCTGCCGCGTCCGCATTGGAAGCACTGGCTCCGGAGCGGTGCTACAGTCAATGGGTGAACCTGCAGGGCCGGCGCCTCAAACACCCCCCTGCCGCCTCTTAGCGCCCCCCTGTCAGCCTCTTGCCTCTTAGCGCCCCTCTAAGGCATCCCACTGCCCCCCAGGGGCAGTACTGCCCACTTTGGGAACCACTGAGCTAGAGTGTGACTAGAATACACATGAGGAGAGATATTACTCATGTTTTAAAAATTGTATTTCTGTAAAGCCCACTGTCCATAGAAGCTTTTGGTTGTGTGTATGTGCCAGTTGTGCCCATTCTAGATCAGGGCACTATTCATGGTCACCTCATGCCTTGGTCACTTCTTGGTTAGACTACTGCAATACACTCTACCTGGGGCTGCCCTTGAAGAGTATCTGGAAAATTCACTGCAAAATGCAGTGACAAGAACTGTTATGTGCGTCTCTGGTAGAACAGATACCAATCCTCAGCTACATGAGCTGCATTGGTTGCCAGTATGTTGCCAGGTGCTGGTGTGGAATTTTAAAGCCCTTCATGAGACTTTCATGGGACCAAGTTGAGAATCACCTCTTCCCAATTTCATCTGCTCATCTAATCAGATCCAGCAGAGGGGCCATTTTATAATTCCGTTGCCCAGGGCAATGGAATTATTCTGATGCCCCAACCTTTTGGGCATCAGGGACGGTTTTGTGCAGAGAGATATTTTCACAGACTGGAGGGGGTTTGCTTGCTTTTTCAGTGCTTTCTCAGTTTCTGGCACGCTGTGGACCGGGGTTTGGGGATCCCTGACTTAGGGAGCTACGTTTGGTGGGCTGTATAGGTGATGGCCCTTTTCTGCTATGGTGTCTGCCTATGCAGTCTTCTTGACCCTGAGGTAAGGTTGAGCTTCTTGAGGTCCCTCAAAACTTGGTTATGCCAGCAGCTTTGGGGATCCTAGGGGACTACTGAGGTGGCTCCACCTTTCTAAACAACTCATCTACTATTTTTTATATTAGCTTTTATACTTTTTAATGTATTTAACATATGAACCATCATTGCGCAGTGGTTAAAATGCAGTTGTTGAGGTAATTCCCCGTTAGGAGAATTAGCGCATACAGGGAGACGTATTTGAGAGGAGTATTTGAATAATACACATACAGCACACAGATACACCGTACAGTAAATGTACGGTTTTACTTTCAATAAAGGTTTAAGCAAAGTTCAAAATAGGCAGTCCAAAGTCATTCACAGGTTAAATCAGTCAGTTTTCAATCCAGGGATAATCCAACTATCAAAGTCCAGTGTCAAAAACAGTTCAGTATCAGACTTACATTAAATCCAGTAATATCAGTCAATTAAAAGAAATGGAGCAACAGCAATACTTTCCAACAGAAGGAAACAGAGATTGAGACACACTCTCTTCTGAGATTAAGACTAAGACTAAAACAACCCAGGTTTCTGGCTCCATCTTATGGCCGTTTGAGTAACCACACCCAATTGCAGTTTTTAGCATGCTCTTAAAGAGACAGTATTAAAATGTCTATCCTGGTTTATATATTTCTAACCCAAATACCTGTTAGATGACTTATATTCCTAACAGCAGTACTGCAGGGCTAACTCAGTGTTCACTCCAGGAGTTCAGTTCTGACCGTCTCAAGGTTGACTCAGTCTTCCATCTTTCCATGGTTGGTAAAATGAGAACCCAGATTGTTGGGGGCAATAGGCTGACTCTGTAAACCACTTAGAGAGGGCTATGCAGCACTGTGAAGTTGCATATAATAGGTATATAAATCTCAGTGCCATTGCTGTTTATTAACTGTTTTTAGTTCTGTTGTACACTGCCCAGAGTCGCTTGTTTGTGAGATGGGTAGCTATAAATAATTTGGTTTAATTAATAAATAAAATAAATACTCAATATTTCTGTTCTCCTTCCAGATTTTAAATTGGCAACTGGTCAGCCATTACGGAAATTTTGGAGCCACTTTTGATCAAGCAAAGCTCTTTCTTAGATTCTTATATTGTACAGCAATAGCACTCAGACTTATATACTGCTTATATTTATATTTATATACTGCTTCACAGTGCTTTACATCCCACTCTAAGCGGTTTTATAGAGTCAGCATATTGCCTCCAACAATCTGGGTCCTCATTTTACCGACCTTGGAAGGATGGAAGCTGAGTCAACTTTGAGCCTGGTGACATTTGAGCTGCCAAATTGCGGGCAGTCGGCAGTCAACAGAAGTAGCCTGCAGTACTGTTCTCTAACCACTGCACCACCAGGGCTCCGTGTTCTTATTAAATTCTGAGAGGATGGTATCCCATAGTGGCCAGAAATGAGTAGGCATATGACTTTGGCTTTCCTACTTAGGATATTTAAAGTATCTTAAGCGTCTTTCTTCTTTTCTCTGTTTCTCTTCCAAGAAGACAACATTTCACCAACTAGCCATAATCCTTTGTATTCTGTCTGCGTTTCTGGGACTGCAAAAAAAAAAAAAGTGGAAACTGGAGAAGGTTACAGGAGGAGAAAGGTTATCCTTTGAGGAGGATATATAGTACTCCTTTTCTGTGGGGACTTATCTCTGTATGATGACATCACCCTGGGGAAATTGTGAGGCCACACAAGAAGTTAGGGAATGTAATTTCAACAGCTCAGTCACCTCTTGGTGTGATGTTTAGATTTTTAACAACTGCAGACCTCTGGCACCTTTGTTTTTATGGTAGTTCCACTGCAAAAGGAGAGGCTCTTCACAGATCCATTAAGGGCTCCAAACCAAAAACCCATAAATTCATAATGGGGGTGCTTGGTGTCCTCGTTCTACCTGATCCCTTGGGGTTTAGCAGAAGTTTGAGCCCAACTTCTTAGTTTCCAAATCTGCTCATGATGCTCACAAACAGCCTTATTATTTTCCATTTCTTTGCAGCTCGCTTGCTATGACCAGGCAAAGCAGTTGGTTCTTGGGACCGGTTTACTCGCTGACAATATTTTTACTCATTTCCTGGCCAGTTTTATTGCCGTATGTATATATTTGTGTTGGTGCAAAGTAAGCTAGGGTGTGTATTTGTGTGCCTTTGTAAGAGTTTTTGCTAATTAGGCTAACGTTCAAGGGTTGCTCTGTTCCAGTTCCTTGGAAAGGTGGAGTACAGCTTATGTCCTGGAACTGGCAAGGCTGGGAGTAGGCTGGATTGCTGCATACATGATACACCCAGGTCTTTTTTGCATGTTCTGTGCACTTTGTTCCCGCATTTCAATTTTAAGAGGAAAATGTCTGCTGATTAAGTAAAATCACATTGTAAGGTTAAGGTGGTAGATGAATATCTGCACACAGGTGGTGGCTCACCAAAGCAAATAAAACACAGAAGCATTGCTATTTTCCCCTTATCTGATGCTTTAAAAGTATGCAAGGTCTAAATGTCATACTTGATAGGATGCTTTGACATAGCTATGGATCAAAAGCATAGACCCAAATCTTCCTTATTTTAAAAAGCTGCTAAAGTTCATCTGTGATATCCACATAGTTTGCAAAGCTATGTTTTGTTTAATCAAGCTTTATTAAATGAACTATTGTCTGGAGTAACAATATGCTCTAAGGCTAGACAAGAAATTGGCAATTAACGTACTATTTTTTTCAGGCTTTGGAGCCCCCCCCCCCCCAAAATCTGGATTTCTGAAAACAAGGGATGTTTTTGCCATTTTAACTAGAAAACAGGTGAAAATTAAGAGTGTTTTAACTATGGTCCTTCTCCACCCAAAAGTGCTCATCTATATCAGAATTCATGGTTTATTTGCAAATTGATAAAGGCAAAAGAAAGGTCATTGAAAGGGAAGAGTAACTTCTAGAGACAGTGCCATATACTTAACATAAGAAATGGGGTTTCCAGATGACTTCAAAGACAAAAAGATTAGCTGTCACGGTGGCTGTCCCAGGCAATGAGGTCAGACTACCAGGAGGCTCTAGAGCAGAGTTTATTCACACTTGGCAATTTGAAAACGTGTAGACTTCAACTCCCAGAATTCCCTAGTCAGCATGGTTGTCTGGGGAAATCTGGGAGTTGTCAAGTTGCCAAGAGAGCAACAGCATTTCTGATTCTTCTAATAAAAGATCATGCAATAACTCCAGAAGCTCTAACTTGCTTGGGATGATGTGAGTTGTAATTGAACACATCTGAAGGGGGTGAAGTCAGAGAAGACTTCCTTTCCATGTTAAGCCTGTCTAACTGATTGTCTTTTTGTTTCATGCAACTGGGTGGCTGTAATGGCCTACCTAAGTGAAAAGACTTTTCCCATTTCTAATGGGGCAGGAGAGATGTGGTGCATTGGGCATACCCATTTGGTGTAAACTTGGCACAAGCCATTTCTCCCCCATGCAAAGACTCCGATCAATCTGAATCTGTTTTGTCATCCTTCTTTTTATGAACTGCAGGGAGGATGTGCTACATTCCTATGTCAGCCCTTGGATGTGCTAAAAACGCGACTTATGAATTCCCAAGGCGAATATCGGGTGAGTGATTGGTTTGCCATGACTGCCAGCTTTCTGATTCGTTAGAGAGAGCGGGTGCCCACACTAAACACCAGTGGCTGGCTGTTGCTGTCTCTGCCACTCAGCATCACAGCCCTGTGATTTCAGCATTGGTCTGTTCTTGAATTTCATTAAACAGCTAGAGATGAAACCTTGTGAGGCTCTGGGTGGGTTCTGGAGATGGAGTCAAATCAGCATGCACTGAGTTCTTCCCATTTTGTTTCAGGGTGTCATGCACTGTGCAGTGGAGACGGCCAAGCTTGGGCCATTGGCTTTTTATAAGGTAATACAGGAAAGATGGGAGCCACAGTCAGTAGTCATGGCCTATAGATCATACAGGAGCAAAGGAATTTGCTCAGAATATCCCTGTGCGTTCCCGTCCTAGCAAGTGTGGCCTCCATATTGTTTCTGTCTGATTGTTTACCTTTATCAAAACATGCAAGGTGGCCTCCATCTTTTCTCTCCAGCGCTTAGCCATTGGTGGCAACTAGCCTGAGGCTAAGACCTCCGATTATTGGTTTAGGGCTGCTACCCAGTTATAGACAAGACACGGGGGAGCAAAATAGGCAATATGTAGAATAACAAGCGTTGGAAGGGACTTTGGAGGTCACCTAGTCCAACCCCCCCCTGCTCGAGCAGGAGAGTCTACTCCAAATATCAGCCTCTATCTAGGATCGAACTCACAGCCTCCTGATTGTGAGGCAAGAGCTCCACCTCTGGGCCACCATAGTTTGTCTTAGCAAGGAGTTCTCGTGTATCCTATGCCATTTGATTCCTAGTCCTACCTTGCCTTCTTATGTCAGTGTGAATTGGAGAAGGCCTGACCTACTGTATGCAGCTGAAACTCCACAGTGAGACAAAAGTTGATTCCCCCTCCCCCTCCTTTTTTTTTCCCCCTCTTCCAGGGCCTTGTTCCTGCTGGCATTCGCTTGGTCCCTCATACTGTGCTCACCTTTGTCTTCCTGGAGCAACTTCGCAAATACTTTGGGATTAAAGTATTAACCTAAGGGAGAAGAGACCTGTTAGAGTAAAAAAAAAGATGGGGAACAGGGACTACAGACTCCCAGGATGGCTGGGTGTCATATTCTTTCCCTCCTTGAGGAGCAGGTATCCCCTTCGATGCCAGGGCACTGTCTGACATCTCATAGGAAGTCCTTGATTGGCATCTGCTCTTGGCCAGCTCTTCCATAGGGTTGGGTGCCTACTAGTGGAGTAGCCCACTAGGATTTTCAGTGACCAATCTCCCAAACGCCTCTCTTCTCTGCCCATCAGCACCCAGGACCTTTTCAGTGTTGAAGGCTTGCTGATACCACAGCATTCCTCATCAACCTCCAACCTCTCCTTGCCATAATAGCCAGCATTCCAATAGCCATGTCTGATTTTTTTTTTCTTACTAACATGCTTTCCTTTTGTGCTGTCAACAGGCCTGTGCCTCATTCAGAAGCCTCCCACCACCACCGCACACTTTTCATTGCTCTCCTAGTCTCCCGCCATACCCTTCCCATCTGTGTGGGGATTCCTTTCTCCCCAAGCGGAAGGGTGTTGGCCCTTATGTGGGAGGGAAATATTTCATCCCAAGTTTGTCTCAGTTCTAAATGTTACAATAAGGGGCTGGAAAAGGGTTCCGGTGGCTGCTGAGGACAGTTGATAGCAATATCAGGCAGGCAGGGGCCTTGACATCGCAGAGTCTCCAATTATTATTCAACAATGTGGACAGGACAATGCTTTTCTCACTCTGTCTTGCCTGCTCCCATTCTCCTACCTCAGTCTTCTTTTACTCTTAGAGCTGCAGTCCAAGGAACAAGCAGTCCTCTGTCTTTATTTCCTGGGATTGTGGTATTGGGCAAGTGATGTCCTTCCACACACCCCAGTCCGTAGCCAGTCTAATATCACTCTTCTCCTTCAACTGCCTCCTTAAGCTTCTTCAACCAAAGCCTTCTTCAACCAAAGGGCCTTATACTGATGAGAGGCTGCCTGGAAACTCCTATCTAAGAGGGAACAGGTTTCCTGAATGCATATATATCTTCTCCCATCCTGTGAATGGGCAGTGCAGCTGCCCACTTAAATTCAGACATGGGAGGTAAAACTGGAGAGGCCTTCCAATTAAAAAAGAAAAATAGCCTAGCAAATGGGCTCCTTTTTGTCCCTGTGGGATAGGGGCTTTGGTGTTAAATCAGAAGGCCACCAATTTTTTAGAGTAACCACAATATATTTGTTTGTCAAGCTTTTATCCTGAGCCTTTTTGGTACCACTGGAAGAAGCATCAAAGGCTGTGAAATCTTCCCAGATTGCCTTGCTCTTACTGTGACATCATCCGGATCCTACTGTAACATTGATGTATTCTTTGTTTAATGAAATAATTTGGGGGCATCTATTGATTTTATCCTCCACCAGTCTGTGGAAGGGCTCCTGGCCACATTCAGCGTGTCATTTGGGGGTGGGGGTTACCTTGCCAATTGCAAGAATCAGAGCCAGTGATCAGCACTTTAGGAATCATGAAAATAAAGTGATCATGCAAAACAGGTGTTATTTATTTCTGGATCAGCGAACAATCTTATATACTGCCATGTCACATTCCAGAATTGAAGCTGTAAATACTTGGAGCAATAATTGTACGGTTGTAGAGAGAAGTGGGTGGTGCAACTGGATTGGCAACATGGATTAATTTTCCACAGGAATGAGTTTTCAAAACTGCAGGCATGTTTTGTGAATTTATCTTTCTATGTGATTTTTAATATTTGGATCATAATTTCACTGAAATTTCACTGTAGTTGTAAGAGATGGCCTGACAGTAGTGTTACTAATTAAGAACTGGGATATGTGGAATCATATGATTCATGAAATGTCCCTTTTGACAAATGACCAGTTAGCCAATAATTGAGAACGGCAGTACAAAAATTTACCCAAGCAGTTAAAGCAATTGTTTTACATGGAAAATAAAAAGAAATAGAAGGGAAGAGCTTATTATAAAGGGTATGGCAAAACCTTACAAGATCCTGATAGCGTTAGCCATTTGTCTTACTGGAACAATTGAACGGATCTGGTTTATCTCTTTATCTCTAAGCTTTCCTTCTCAGAATTTTTCTGTAATTAAAGGAGAAGTTGCTGAAATCTCTACATTGGGTAAGACAAAGTTTAATTCTTCAGGCTGAGAGAATCACCAATCTTGGCTTTGAATTTGAGCTGCTAGCTCTGCTCTGTGACAGACAGACAGGTCAGGATTACTGAGCAGTTCCTTAAATGAGTCCCGAAAAGATAGGGTCGTGGGTACTTCTAATACCCAAGCTGTGCTCCTCAGTCATGGCATCCATGCCCGAACACTGTACAGTCCACAGCTACCACATTGCTGGAAACTTTTGCCATGCCATGGCCACCTCCTGTGTGGCCTGCCTCACAGATGAGTCCAGCAGGCGCTGCCAATTAAACCTGGAGTGAAAGCTCATGTTGGTAAAGTTTAATGATCCTTGGCATAACATTGTGTTCGAAGCGTGACTCCTTTGAGCAATGATCCAGTGTCAAGAGGTAGAAATATCCTGTAGGACAATGTTTTCAAATCCTGGCAACTTTCAATTCTGGAGTTGAAGTCCAGACATTTAAAGTTGCCACTGTAGGATCTGTTACTGACTGAGGCATCCTAAGGAATAGAAAGGGATCTAAGGAATCATATTTCCTTTGCAACCATCACTGAATAAGCCCCTGAGTTTTTTGGGAGAATCAGAAAGTACTTTGGTTGCATTGGTTCAGTCACTTTGAACGTTTGGCTTCTCTCTGAGTACAAAGGAGGATAAAAAGAAAAACATGAATATTGTATTCACAAAAGAAGGAAGAAGGACTTCCTCACCCTGCCCAGCTTTGCACTCCAATACTGAATTGATGAATGATGCCTCTTAACACTGGAGTCTTTGAGATGGTGCAGGCACTCTTGCCACTCAGCAGATGGAGCTCAAACATTGATGGCTCCCTCCAGGGTTAGCACTGGAGAGGAAATATGCAGCTCCTGGTTTTGTTTTCAATTTTCAAGCATTTCTTTGCACATACGTATTGTGGTCTGGATCAGGACAACTCTGGTTGCAACATGATGACAGAGGGAAACTTTCACAGTTCAATGTTCCCTACAGAAGTTTAGCTCTACAGGGAAGCATGAAGGGATTGTAGCCACCGCCAAGTGTACATGGTACGGCTGTTTTTCCCGAGAATTTGGATCATTGCTGTATAGTGTAAATGAATCCTGCTTTAATCTAGCACTTAGTGAGAACTTCTTGTTAGTTTCTGGTCAGTGTGTTTTGAATTCAGAACATTTGAGCTGAGGAAACCGGTTTTAATATGGGTAAAACCCTAGGTTATTCTGTAGATAAATTATGGTTAAATCATGGGTAAGTGCATCATGCAAACACAGCCTACATGAAGCTGTGGTGTGGTGGGTAAATGTATACAGCTGGCCCCTACATACAATTCTGCACTGAACACTCTCCATTGTTGCTAAAAGCTGAGCCCTGTTTGGCTCAGGAGTCCACTCTACCTAAAGCATATGATATGACAATAGAGGGTTTCTGCCTCAGCAGCTCTCAATTCTTAAGATGGGCTAAGCAATGTGCTGTCTTCAAGGGACAGAACCAGAGAAAGTTGATCCTGCTCACCCCACCCACCCACATTAGTGGCCATACCCACAGCTCTTGAATATTCTAAACCTGGAATGAAACATCAGTTTTTGAAGTCTTTCAGCTTGGCACCGAAATGTCTTTTGAGATATTCCTTAAGGGGCTTTCTATTAATTATTAATATTATGGGATTAATATGGATCTGATCCTTTGTGGGTGTTTAAGTTGGATTTTAGATTCTGCTCACTGCTGAAATCCCATTTTAAATTAAGCTGAAAGAAAAAAACACTCACTGCCTAGTTCACATACAGCACCTATTATAGCTAAACTACAAGTACTTGTTTAACAACCATTCAAAGTTAAGGTTTGAATGGCACTGAAAAAAAAGTGACTTCTAACTGGTCCTCACACAACTCTTGCAGCATTCCCATAGTCACTTGATTGAAATTCAGGCACTTCGCAACCACCATGTAACTACGATGGCCCCAGTTTCCAGAGTCATATTTGTGATAGTTATTTTGCAACCTTCCCAGTTGGCTTCTGACAAAGTAAATGGGGGGGAGCTGGATTTGTTTAGCAATTGCAAGATTCCCTTAACCACTTGACAACAGTGGTGGATTTCAATTTTTTTACCACCGGTTCTGTGGGTGTGGCTTGGTGGGCATGCATTTTGCGTGCGTGCATGCCAAACACATGCTTCACGCATGCACAAAGGGTTTGCTACTAACCTGCAATCCTGCACTCTCCCTGTGTCTTCAACAGCTGACACGTAGCAATCCGCTGTGCTTGTGCGAAGCAGCCGAGCTTCAAAACCAGGAAATAAAAATCAGTATTGAGCAGGAGTGGGCGGAAGGGCCCAGCAGCTGATTGTTGGAGCGAACCGGTTTGCTCAGATGATCCTCAGAGCTACCAGTTTGGCTGAACCGGGCCAAACCGGTAAAATATCACCACTGCTTGACAACCATGTCAAAAAAGATCATAAAACTGGGTGCGACCCAGTTAACAACCTCCTTGCTTAGCAATAGAAATTCTGGTCCCAATTGTGGTTGTAAGTTGAGTACTACCTTTATGGTGCAAATATGCTGACTAAAGAATTTGAATCCAGCTCTAAGGGATCAAGTGGCCAAAAAAAAGTCAAATTCCAACTCCTCTCAAAATACCTCTGCTTTCATGGCCATTTCAGTGTGGATTTAATTCAGAAACCGCCATGTAAATACCTTGGCAGAGAAAGGGATTTTCTGTCACATTCAGATGGCCATTATGGACATTTCTTCCAGGTCACTGTAACTATAAGAAATAGCCTTACGGAGGAGATACACCTCATACAACTAATTTAATTTCTGAATTTATTGTGGACAGGGGGTGATAGTGGAATGCATGTTGAAACAGATGGGGGAGACTTAATGTGTGTTACTATGAGAGGTTGAAGGATGAGACATTTTTTTGAGTCCTGATTTTCAAACTCTCCTACGGTGGAGAAACGGATATGCAAGTTCCCTTGGCTAAAAGATATTTCAGATCCGGATCTTGCTTCATGTTGACACTCCATAAGAATTGCAGAAGATACACACACTATGCGTGACTGTTAATACAATGACATCTCTGGGAAGTATTCAACATTTTTGGGTGGGATAAAAAGAGACAAAGTGGCTGCATTAAGCTTTGGTGCTGGTCACAATTGGCAATTTTGTCTGCTCTTCAGTGAGCACTGCCTGGATATGATCTTGAGACTGAAAAACGAGATCTGCTGGGAGGGGGGCTCCCCGGTGCGGCTCTTGTTCTGTCATCCCAACATTCAACTTGATTTTGTTTCAGGTTAGTAGAGGTGTGCCTAAATAACATAAATGAAGGCATCCGACTTTGTTGCAAACTGCCCCAGATTTTTCCAACATGGGCACTTATTCCTATTTCAAGCCAGCTTATGTACTTAGTTAAATCTGACTGTAAAACTTTCAACTTGATATAAAGAACAGTGTTTCTTCCTAATCCATTATAACAAATGTTCCTTCATGTACAAACATATAAGGGAATTGTTAAAATGTACAATATTTATGATCGGCTTTTCAATATAAATAGTAAAGTTTGTGTGCCTGCCTGCCTGCCTGCCTCTCTCTCTCTCTCTCTCTCTCTCTCTTTTTTTTCTTTCATATAAAACCAGCTGCCATCCACATTGCAGGGTACATGGTAATGTCATACTGCCAAGCACTAATGGACAGGACCCAAATCATCTCTCTTCCTAACTTGGCCCACAGTGGTGTAGCAAGACTAATCACCTGAAGTTTTCTGAGAAAAATATTAATAAATATAAACTTATATTAATTGGATTGGCATGAAACATGCCCCAGAGTTCATGCATCTCTTTTAAATTTGAATAAGTGTACAGTATCAAGTTTTGTTTCCTTTTTTCAAACAGTGGGATCTGTTTTCCAAGTGAGGAATGAAGACACAGATGTTACTGTTTTGTTGTTATATTCCTTAGATTTATTGCTCAGTTCTTCACCAAAGTGGCTCCCAAAGCAGATATCAGCTTGCTGGAAAGTTTTGTGAGTACACCAAACCAGACAGTGTGATGCCCTTTTAGAGTTTCTTTTGCTTCAAGCCAGCACCCCAACACAGTAGAAGAGAGAAACTGGACAAGATGTCACTGGCCAGCAACTGCTAATTGGGTGATAGCAGCCAGCCATGTTCTTCAAAGCAGAACACAACTCATTTCTGTGAGCTATTGTCACTGGGCCCTTAAGCTCTCCTCCCCTTGGTTTCAGGAGATTTTAAGCACAAACTGTTGCTTATTTGTTTCTAGAAAAAGAAAAAAACAAGGAGAAGGTGGAGAAGAAACACAACAAGGCTTTTTAAAACTGAGTAAATGGTCTGTCTCTTGTGACCCTTATGGTGGGCTTTGGAAAATTTTCTTTCTGATGTCTTGGGAGGTGAGTTGGTTAACTACCAACGGTACAGCACCTTTTCTGTGCCTGCACTTAAAGATATCTTTCTCTCCTTAAGATATTTAAGCAGAACCAGCTTTTGAGCATGAGGGCAATTATTCTTGCTTCTGTGGTTTATAAACTGCAATACTTCTTCTTCTTCTTCTTTTTCTTCAGCGTTTGTCTCGCGCTCGGGCGAGGTCCGCTAATGTCCTTGAGTACTGCTTCCACACCTCTCTGTCTGCCACGTGTGTCGGGTCTGCCTTCACGATCTCTAGATCGGCCTTGATCGTGTCCATCCAGCGTTGTTTAGGTCTAAACTGCAATACTATACTTACCTAACCAATTGAGTTCAGTGGAAGGTAAAAGTTTAAAGGATTTGATGAGTTTGGATCTTTCTAATTTATTGAAATCTTGATCTTTGGTTCACTAAAGGAAACCTGCTAAAATATTTTATACTTTTATAATGTTTCCCCTTGTACAGAATGTTATTATTGTATTGTAAGCACAATACATATTTTTAAAAATTCCTAAATTACTGGAATTTTGATTTGTCGGGTGAAATGGCACATTGAACAGTAACACAAATACCTCAGAATAATGATTCAGTGTGTGCTTAACTCTGTACATTGAACTCGGTAGGGTTTTTGTTTTTGTTTTAGAAGACTTACATAACATTCACTGATTGAGAAATTTGGGTGATAGTCAATAGGTCCAATAACTTTTAGAAGTCCATATTATATCTTCTGAGATTTAATATTGAGGGAAGAGATTGATAGACAATTGCTGCCTATAATATTTAAAATGGATCCTAAAAATAATATCCAATTGACTATGGACAAAAAGAAAAAAAATACTCTTATGGTACATTAAAAACACATAATTTAGTTGGGGTAGAATATGAGTGAGGATTGATACATGGCCACAGAAAAAGGCAGATACATTTGGCTGTATATTGTTTTCAAATGACAAGAAATAATAGTACTGTGTACTATGTTTTCCTTTAATCAAGTCCTACCTTGAATACTGGGACCATGTCAGCCCTACAAAGGAGAGCAAATCAGGAAATCAAGTACAGAAGACTAGAATTATATTCCATTGCAATAGGCTATAATACCAGAATCTCCCAGAATCTGCCTGGGATTCTCCTCCCCTCCATCTTATACTCTAGGGCAGGGGTAGGGAAACTTGGCTCTTTTATCACTTATGGACTTCAACTCCCAGAATTCCTTAGTGAGCCATAAAAGTTTCCCCATCCCTGGCCCACATTTGTATATTAAACAGTCCCATTCAAGTCAAAAATTGATTTCCCCCACAGCTGAAAAAACAGTAGGCCAGGGATGGGGAACCTTTTATGGCTCACTCAGGAATTCTGGGAGTTGAAGTCCATAAGTGATAAAACAGCCAAGTTTCCCTACCCCTGCTCTAGGGAGTCAGGGGGCAAATCTGAGTCTCTCTATAATACTCTCCAGCTTCTCAGGGCTGAACTCTACTTCTTCATCTGATGGCTTCCAGATTCTTCTCCAACCAGGGAGCCTCCCTAATTCCCTATTCTCCAGTTCCAGGTACTGCCATTCAAGAGGGATTGAGACAAATTAGATCAGGTTGAAAGAAGAACCGAATGATCAGGAAATGGAAACTGCCTTCTGAAGAGCCATGAGGAAACAGGAGATAGAGTAGAAAAGATGAGAGGGGATATTATTCAGGTACTTTTAAATACCTGAAGACTCACAGGGAAGAAAATGTGGTATATTGTTCCAGAGTGCAGGATACAAAATAATAGATCTAAGCTCCAGGAGGACAGATCCTGATCAAATACCAAGGAGAAAAATAACTAATGCTAAATTAAAGAGTAGAACCACCACCCAAAAAGATCCTGGGCTCCCCTTGAGTGGATGTGTTATATAAATTAATAGCCACCAGTGAATTATGTTGTAATTTGGATTCCTACACTGAGCAAAGGGTTGGACTTGTTGGCTAAACGGCCTCTTCCAAATCTATAATTCTGTGATTTGAAATTTGTCATGACAGAAACTTTCATGAAATAACGCTCACTTCATCAGATGAAACCAAAGAAGAGAAGCCTCATCCATAAAATACGATGCCATAATGGTCTTCAAGGAACCATAAGGCTTTTGTGTGGTAATGTCATCCCTGCCTCAAATTAACGTATGCTTTAAAATGTTGTGTTTCCAGCCTGTCTCATTTTGGAGCCTCTCGGGGCTTCTGGGTGACCACGTCTGGAAATGGACAGCTGAACTGATGAACCTTTGATCCAGCAAAGCAGTTGACTTAAATGTAACTTAAATGTAAATAAAAGAGAGCAAAGCTTGCCAGCTACCTCATTGAAAGGAGATCCCAGTGAATGGCTTTCCCTAACATTTTACATCTCTAAGAGGAAGCATTCAACTAGCTTTGTTAGATGATCGCAGAACTTATTAGGCTTCCATATAAAATGTTCAGCTGCAGAACCAGGAGAATGTCTGCCCAACATCTCCATTTACTCAAGGTTCAAGAATGCAACAGCAGAAATTAGGGTTGCTTAGACTGCCACTGCCATTAAGTGGAAAGGCTATTCTTTAATATAACTGAATGTCATGAGACCCCTTCTAGTTCAGCATCATGGAAAAAGTAAGCATCTTCTCTGTATCATCACCCTGTCTGCCTTAATGCTTTTTGGATAAATAAAAGGTAGTGCCACTACCTACTAAATGAAAGAAGTGGAGGGGGAGGAAGAACAGGACTAGAGGGAGAACTCAAAATGGTATTGGAGCCTCTTGAATCTGGTAGTACTGTTGGATTAGCCCCAAACATAATAACAAACCAGATACTCTTGCAATAACAGGAATTGTTGCCATCCATGGTCACAGCCTAGCAATAGCTAGTCCTCAAAGATAAGAAGAGAGCCCAGCAGGAATAGGGCAAGGACTTCAAATCTATCAAATCCAATTGATATGAAATAGATATGCAAAAGCAAACTGACAGTTCATTTATTGCAGAAGCCTGTCAAAGAAAATTAAAAAAAATGCACCCCACATTTGATCCTGCATTCCCCAGTAGTGCAGGCAGAGTACTGAGGTGATACCCCTCTGATGAAAGCAAATCATCTATACATCTTTAATGCAGAAATTTCCTACAGTTGTATTCAATTGTCAAATTCAGATCCCTATGAAAGTTTACTAGATTAGAGTTACTTAACATAACATCTAACTATATCATAAGGTTATTGTAAGGATATACAAAGGATCCACATGAAAGAAGACTAGTTCCCTGAGCTTTGTAATGAAGCGTTGGAAAGATAGGTAGGTAGGTTGCTAGGTAGGTATGTAATCAGATGGATATATAGATGGAGAGAGGGCTTCTGTGCAGTGCTCATTCCAGATCCAAGATAAAAATGTACTGCATGCAACCCAGCCACTTCTTCCTTCTTATCTATTACATCCAGCATGACATTCCCCAAATTTAGTAGTAATTATTATTCGCTGTAGATACACATTGATACAATCTTGGGTTGCAATATACTCATTTACCTTATTTGTAGATTCCTTCAGTCAGGTTTTCCCAGTCTGATGCTCTCCAGATGCATTGGGATTCAGTTTTTAGCATTCTCCTTCTACCATCTAGGCTGGCTAGGAATTTTCGGAGTTGCAATTCCCAAATTATTAGTATAGTGCCAACTGGGGAAGATGGGTTTGGAATAATCTTCCTCAACTGGCACACTCCAGATAAGAATAATTCTTTCCCTCTCCTTTTTTATACTGATTTTATGCCTTTCAAAATCACAATTCTTACCACCAAAATACCAAAATAAATAGGTAACATTAAATATCCTTTATAAGGTAAAATACTATCAGAAAACAGCATTTGAAGCATGATATTTGATGGCATCTATGGTGTACTTCGCTTCCATCTGATTCAGAGGGAGATCACAAATAGTGGCACATATTATTTTTCTAAAGTATTCCTGCAAAGCTTTCAGAGAATTCAGAATTTGATGTTTACACACAAGCACAGAGCCCAGCCTTCAACATGTTACATTTGACGTATATTTTCTTCTCCATGCCTTAATCTGTGTGAAGGCTCAGCAGAAACACTTAAAACATGACCACAATGACAACATTATGATTCTTGGTCATGGTGTGACACCTCTGACCTCTTGGCCAGGAAGCCAGACTTTGTCCCTGCGGCCTTCCCCTCTTGGCCGTGCAGGGCAGCCTGGCAGGTGCTTTAAATCCCAGTTCAGGGCTCCTTTGCCACTGAAATCTAAGATCTAATCAGCTGATGTAGCACCACAGTTAATGTATCTTCTCTTCCTCAAAGGCTAGTAGAAAAAAGAGCAGCTCTTGAAAACATGCATTTTAAAAAGGTCTTAATTAGCTTCCTTTTGCAAGGGAGGGGAAAGGAAAGAGCTGGAACCTAGCCTTGAATAGTGCGAGTTGTCAGCATAGAACACAGAATTATAGGGCTGGAAGAGATCTCAGTTCAAGGCAGGAGACCTTCCATCATCCTGGTGAAATGGTTGTCCAGTCTGTTTTTGAAAACCACCAGTGATGGAACCCCTACAACTCCTAGAAGCAAGCTATTCCATTTATTGTTCTTACTGTCAGAAAATTTCTCCTTACTTCTAGCTTGGATCTCTCTTTAACCAGCTTCCACTCACTAACTTCTTGTCCTCAGACTTATTTGGAAAATAAGTCAATCTCCTCCTCTCTCTGACAGCCCCTCAAGTACTGGAAGACAGTTATCATGTCCTTCCCAATCCATCTCTTTATTTTTTTTAAACAAATTTTATTAATTTTTAAAGACATACAAAAACACAAATCATAGAAACATAAAAAACCTCTTTTCTGAAGGTTGCTTAGTCCCGGGTTAAAACTCTTCATACAGACACAAATTCAAATTCATATTCATATTCATTTTATATACCATTCCATATCTTATTAGCATTTTCAATTTCTATATAGCTTCTCTTCTCTTTTAAATTTTCTTAATTTTATTTTATTTATCTCATCTCAATTCAAATCATAATATTATTCTTTGTCTGTTCTACTTCCAGCTATCCATTTATCTTTCTTCTTTAAGGAAAACTTCTCCTGTACACTAATTGGAGCATGACGCCTTTATCTCTTTCCCCTACATTTATGATACTTAATATAGAATACATAGCTTACATTGGGATTCTCTTTGGTACATTCTAAAATTATACAATATTATCAATACCAATACAAATCTATTCATTAATATTAATGTTCATTTATATCTTAAACACTTAGCACATTACTTTTCAATTAAATCACATACTTTTATGGGAGCACCTACTTTCCAAGATTATTCCCCCCCACATCACATATTTTGAATCATTATTTCATTAGGGCGTTCCCCCTTCTCCTACTCCAAATCTCTCATTTCAAAAAAAAAAATTCCACTAGAACAACATAGTCTAATCATTAATATTAACAATCATTTATGTCTTAAACATTTTACCCATTTCAGTTAAATATCATGCCTTTATGGGAACACTTATGCTTTCCATCCCAAACCATCTCTTCAAGAGGCTAGCTGGACATATCCAGCTCCCTCAAATGTCCCTCATAGGATTTAGTTTCCAGACGTTTTATC
This sequence comes from Pseudonaja textilis, assembly GCF_049901715.1. Taxonomy (NCBI): domain Eukaryota; kingdom Metazoa; phylum Chordata; class Lepidosauria; order Squamata; family Elapidae; genus Pseudonaja; species Pseudonaja textilis. The sequence continues at coordinate 110,287,280 of NC_141991.1, read as the reverse complement.
TTGTTTGTCACTCTTCTCTCCACACTTTCTCCCTTAACAATTGCAATGATTCACTTAAGAACTGTTGGCAAAAAATGGTCATACAGCAAAGTGAAACTCACTTAACAACTGCGTTGCTTAGCAATAGAAATTTTGAGCTCATATGTGGTTGTAAGTCAAGAATTACCTGAATTACTGCTGGCAACATAATTTCTCATCACTGTGCAGCAGTTATTAAAAACATACTGGAAATGCTACTACAGGCCTTAACAGCAGAACTGCCAATATTTCCTCCCAAAACTAAGGGAAAAAACCCCATTTTTTTACCATGATGCCTCCTTCCCTGCCCACAATGGACTTCAGGCTCCCAAAATGTTAAGTGCAGCATCTGGCCATCAAAAAGTCCTTTCAGCTAACTTTCATTATTTTTCCCTTGGGCTAAAATAGTAAAAGCCACAATTTGGCCAGAGAAGCAGCCTAGCTGCTTTGCACAATTCTGATAAGTCATTGGCACAATGCTTCTACATCTAGCACTTTGGGATAAAAACAACATAAGGATGGGATATGAGACGAACTAGAGAATAACGTCCGTATTAGCCCAAACTGGCAAAAAAAGTGCCCCTGTGGTTATTATCCAACATAATGAATGTTACTGCAACATTATGAAACATAACAGGTTTTACCATTTGCATCTACTGCTGGGTGCTGTTTGTTTTAGAGGGGAAACACCACTTATAAATCTGGTACAGTTTAGGATGATTAAAGCTGGCTCACTCATGGGCTGGAGTTGCAGTGAAGGTAATATCATGGGTCAGGGTAAAAAAAAAAAGAGAGAGAGAGAGAGAGAGAGAGAAAAGGTGCTGCCAGGTATGTTTATTTCATGGTTTGGTAGAAGTGGGATAGGCCCTAAGCCTGATTAGATTAGCCTCTAATTTAGCTACTGTAGCAACTAAGAAGCCTGTTCGGTGTAAGATGTCAAATTAGAACCAGGAGACTGTGAGTTCTAGTCCCATCTTAGGCATGAAGTCATCTTGGTGTCCTTGGGCTAGTTATTCTCTCTCGGTCCTAGGAAAGAGGCAAGGGCAAATGACTTCTGAAATCTTGCCAAGAAAATTGCAGGGGCTGGTCCAGGAAGTTTCCAGGAGTGAAAATTGACTTAAATACACACAGAAAGAGAGAGAGAGAAAGAGAAAGACAGACAGACAGACAGACACACAGAGAGAGAGAGAGGCAGAGAGAGAGAGAGAGAGAGACTAACTGGACTATAAAAATGAAGAAGGAAAAGATGCAGTAGGAAGAGTTCTTACATTTGAGTCTGGTCTCTCCATTTCTGGTGTATGGCCCTCAGCACAAGCTGTATCCTTTGAAAGAAGACAGGTGTCATCTGATAAGAAGACAAGAAACTCAAGATAAGATAAGAAACCCAAGATAAGAAACTCAAGTACACCCTCCCTCATTTTATCTATATACCATTGGCCATTAATAATTTCTATTCTGGGTTCTTTCAATTTCCATTCACTCTTAGAAGCATTTTTAAGCTTTTTTTTTCTTTTAAGGCTCATTGGTTTGCCATAAAGAAGACTATGAAGGAAGACAAGTCACTGCAACCATATTCAAACAGCTCTTGACATGTCAAGAATATTTTAAAACTTCTGCTCCGTATGGAAATATCTCTAAATATCTCCACAGCATTGGGCTATGAATGATCCCAGAGGCCTGACCTCAATAACAGTGAGAGATGACTACCCTGTTTTAGTTGCTTGTAGCATACCTGGAGGTTGATTTTTGGGACTGATTCAATGAGGAGCTGGCTTCCTTTTGGTGTAGTGGTTAAGGCACCAGGCGATGGTGTGTTGAAATCCTGCCTTAGCCATAAAAGCCATCTGGGTGACCTTGGGCCAGTCACTCTCTTTTGACCCAACTCACTTCATGGTGATGCTGTTGTGGGAAAAATAAGAGGAAGAAAGAGTATTAAGTATATTTGTTGCCTTGAATTATTTGTAAAAATAATAAAGACGGGATACGAATAAATAAAAAATTGGCAGTTTTGTTGGTCCGTTCCCATCAGTAGTTGCTAGTGGTTTCTTAGAGCCATTTGCAGACAATGTAGCAGTTTTGAATAGGAATAGAAAGAAAAGCCACCTCAAAGAGCATATTCTTCAATCAAGTACAAAGTAAAGATAAGACAAGAAAGCAAAAAACAGACAACTGAATGCATCCTTGGAATTTAAGTGTGATTGCAATAGGTTGCTGTTTAGCAATTAGTGTAATTGCAGAATTACTGGTCTGGAACCAAGGCAGAATATATTATGACCTTGCTCAAAATCTATCACATAGATTTAACTTCTAGCCTAAATATTCTAATAACAACACAGTCCCTCATGCCATATCAACGGTCAACATTGGCATCAGTGCACCAAATATATTAGAACACAAGTCTTATTAGATCAAACTTAAGGGTGGCCTACCAGATGTTTTCCATAACAGCCAACCAGATGGTTTGAGAAGCCTAAAAAACAAAACATGAAGATAATAGTTCTTCTTTTGCATTTACCTCCTTTCCCTCTAACTCCAGCATTTATATGGGTGATTTCAGGAAGCTGTTGTTTTTAAAAGGTTCTTATTCATTAAGAGGCATTGATGATAATACCATATTAAAACCTTGTGAACATTTCCGTAATTGTTCTGTGTGTTTTTGAGTGAAACAGTTTTCATTATTCTGAATACTGATAATTTAACTGGATTGCACTGAGCTAAACACTTTAGAGAATTTTATATAAACACTCTCAAAGTCAATCTCCTTTATATACATTCCAATTTCTTAATAATGTTGGATACCTTTTTCTGTGCCTTTTCCAGAAACACACAGAATTCAAAAATATTCATATCACACATTTATTATTTAATATTGTTTATTTATAGCAAGTCCTTTTAAGTTGTGAGCATACATAACAAATTATTTATACAATGCACAACTTTAACTCAAAACAAACGAATCTGTGCTTCTCCGGAATATGATACAATAATAGATTTTTGCCTACCTCAGCAATATCTGAAACTTTAAGAAATTAATCCTTACTTGGAAGAACTGGAATAGAAGAGTAATCACAGTCAAAACTGCTTTCCTTAAAAGATTACCAGTATTTCCTTAAAAGATTACTTACTAAGCTTGCAACTTTCAACTCTTCTGTCTCAAAACTTTTAAAAGTATAGTAAGACTCAAATTTTAATATTTAACCTCTTACTCTTGGGTTAATCCTACTAACTTGAATATAAAGCTGAAAGACCAACAATGCCATCAAATATGACGGTATCTTACCTTTTTTTGTTAATATTTCATTGGCATTTATTTTGATAGTGTACTGTAGTATGTGAGAAATCACATAACCTGAGAGGACCATTACATTACATTCTGAGACTGTTTACAGCAGCTAAAGGATCTCAAAAAGCTAAACAGAATCTACGTAGATAGAACCTGAATGACAACCCCTACAAAATCCCAGGGTTACTGAAGTTAAGAAAACATCCTGGAAGAATATAATGACAAATGACATCCACATTGTTGCCATGTAAGTTATGCAAGTATAAAGTAACTAAACATTGAGCTTGACTTGAGGGCTTCTACCTTATCATTCCTTTTTTTACTTTTTGAGTTGGACTTTCTTACCAGTACTGTACATTATTTGGTATTCCTTGCTTATTCATGGGCAAATTATCTGGGAGACTTTTTATAATTTTTTTCAGATGTGCATGAAACTTATCCTTTTCATTACTGTTGCTCAGAACTGATTTGTTCAATAACACTCCAATATATCATTCCTGTTAATCACTATCAGTTCAATTCTTGTTAGTAACCTCATTTTCTGCATAACCTAATATGCATTACTTGGATATTAACAGTACTTATCTGACCACATTTTTCACTTCATTGTATATATAACTTTCCTGGAGCACAATCTGTTGATTTCTGTTTTAGTAGTCTAGAAATGCAAAATGATTGGCTCTTGCCCCAAAGAATTTATAATCCTTAATTCAACACAATGGAGACGTCAAACAAAAAAAGAACCAGAATTTAATAGACAGGAGCCACAAGAGAAGAATATATGCAGTACCATTACTCAGTTTTTTAAATGTAACAACCAAGGTTGTTTTAAATTGAAGAGACTGACAGTCATTTCAAAAATTAAATAGTCCCAAAAGATTATTAACAGGAAAGTTCCCTAGATATTATAGAAAAATAAATGAGTAACTTCCATGTTGCCAGGAAGAGCAATATGCTACAGCTGTAAACCAGATTATAGACATTTGGGTTTTTAAAAATATTTTGATCAGTTGATATAGATTTGGTAACATATTCCTTTACATGCTTATTCCTTTTTTCTCGTTTATTTTAATTCTTCTGATTCCTTCTTCCATAAAGCAAAGGAAACAATTTCTGGATTTAATATCAAAGCATATAGTATTGTTGGTTCAATTTTGAAAAATTATGCATTTTTCCTTTCCTTTATTACAGTTTATACAGAGAAACACTATAAATGTCTTGCTTGGAAATATTGGCACTTGGAGAGCTAACGCCTCTTACAGGTCTAGATAACTTTCCTGTATTTAAACAGATTGGCAATTTAAAACATTTCTTCAAGAGAACCTCTTCCAGTTTGTGAACCTGGTCTTTCATAGATAGAATAATCCTATCCAGAACAGACCAATTTATAACATCACCTCAAACTTTGTTTTGACAAACACCTTCAAGTTCTCTGAATATAAACTTAATTAATCTACATACACCATGATTGAACTAAGGCAATATTCATAAAGAGTACTGTATAAGCAGTTTCCTTGGTGTCCGAGGACCAAGAATGAGAGATCTCGTCATTTTCTACCTCAGTGCTCTATATATTCTTTGACACACAGCTACCGGCATGTTTAGAACTGTCATTGACTCCTCTGTTTCGGATTGTACTGGCCTGTAAAAGTCCTATTCTCAAATTTCTTGATTGTTAATCAAGAATATTGTATGCTAGCTTTCACGTGTCATACTTTCCCCCTCCTTTCATTCAATGTGTCCAATTTTAGAGACTGCCTGGACATATATCTGCATTATTATTATTGGTGATAGATATAACATACAATGGTTTATGTAACCTTCCATAAAAAAGACTTTGAGAATTCAAAGTATAACCTGATTAAAAAATTAAATATTTTTAAAGAAAAGATTTTGAAGGGGTAGTAAATTGCAGAACTAAAATATTACCAAAGGGTTGATGAGGCAGATTTCCCTTTTAAAAAGCCATGCTGATTCCTCCTTGTCTGAATTTTTCTTTCTTCTATATATATTTACTTATTCTAGCTTTAGTTATATTTCCCAAAAGTTTAACCAGGGCAAACCTTAATTTAACTAGCCTGTAAAGTGTTGGCTCACCCACTCCTATTACTTTATAAACAGCTGGATTATGCAAATTTATCTTCCTTTAATTGACTGGATTTCAAGGGAGATATGTCTTTGCATTATAGTCATAAACGAATAGTATATACCAGGACTCTCTAAGGTTGGCAACTTTAAGCTTGGAGGACTACAACTCCCAGAATTCCCCAGCTAGCAACACGAGGGGTCTCCAAACTTGCCAACTTTCAGACTCCCAGAATTCTTCAGCCAGCCATTAAAGTTGCCAAGTTTGGAGATCCCTGTACAAGACTGGAGATCATGAAAAAAAATTTTCTGAAGTCAACAAGAGGAGGCACTAACAGATACAGGTAGTCCTCATATAGCAATTGCCTCATACAGGGTCCATTTGCAGTTATGCTGATGAAAAAGTAGCTTTGTAACCAATTTGTGCATTTACAATCTTCACAGGTCTTTAAAGCAAAGGAAAGCTGAAATACTGTAAGCAGTCAAAGTGTTACCTAGCAACCGATTTGCTTAATGACCAAAGTGTTGGTCCCAATTGTGATCGCTAAGTGAGGCTGCCTGTATGGGGATTATTTGCATGCACAATAAAACATTGCAAAACAATGCATCCTCAAATAGGAGGCCTTTTTTTTAAAAAAAAAAGAGAATTCTGAAATTCACATAATGAATCACACACAAATGATATCCAGTTATTGGAAATTCAAATATTGATCATGCATGTAAACAAAGTTGGATATGATGCTGAACAGAGCTGGGGGCAGAGTTAATGGTTTTTCTCCAAGTATGCAAACCACATTCTTGGTCTTCTAAGCTTGGATTTATGACAGGGCTTCCTATAGGTAGTGTATCTGACAGGGGAACGGATTCTTCCATTACTTCCCATTACTTCAATTCATCCATTGAAAGGGGAGTTATTGCTTTAACTGACTTGTCCCCCGAAACCAGGGACACCTATCTTTCTCCAAGGCCTTTTTTTATTATTATTATTCCCGTGTTCACTCACACGGGTTAGAAAGTTGAAGCACGCCACGACTTGTGGTTCTTGATCAGACAGACCCGAGCGAGGCGGGGATCCTCGGCTTGCCCCCGTTACTCATCGGGAGTTTTTACCCCCACCTCAGTCGGACGAGGCGGATCAGGTGAGAGGCCCCCTCCATAGTCTCGGCGCCTCCAACCTCGCTTCTCCCTTAACGGCCGAGGGGGGCTCCGGCGCCGCAGAGCAGCAGGAGGGGAGGAGTTGAAAGACCTCGAGGGGTGAGCTTTAACTTGTGGGGCGGGAGGCGGAGAGGCGAGGGCGCCGCTGAACCAGCCGCGGGGGGTGTTTGCCCGGCGTCCGGAGGAGGGCTTGGAGTCTCTCCGGCTCCCTTCCCACACCTGCCCGTCCAAGAAGCGGCGCGATCTTTGCTGCCTGCCCCGCCCCTCTGCGGTTCCCCCGAGGAGTCCCCTCCCCCGACCCGCTCAGGGGCTGCTGCTGCTGCGGCGAGTCGCGGCTCTGATAAAAGTTTTTGAGAGAAATCGAGCTTCACAATCGACGGCGAGTGCGCGGGGGGGAGCAGAGCGAAGCTTGCCGGCTCTTTGCCTCACGATGCGCCTCAGAGGCGCCGAGAACCGACGCCAGCCCGGTAGGTCCGCGCCGGGAGACGGAGGAAACGGGGGCGTCCTCCTTGGGTCAAGAACTGGAGGTCGCCCGTTGGAGCGCGGCCGGCTCGAAGGTCCCTGAGCCTCCCGGGGTGAGGGTGGGGTGGGGACAAAAGTCCCGAGGTGAGTTTTCCGGGGGGCCTCGTCGTGGCGGTTCGTGGAAGGGAGCCCTCGCGGCTGCATTTGGGAGTCCGCTCGGCTCTCGTCCCCGGGCTAAGAAGGAGCGAGCTATGCACACGCGCGCGGCCGGCAGCCTCTTCTCGCCTCCATCCCTAACTCGGATAGTTTATGCGCTCTCCGGTTGGAGGGTCGCTGTGAGGAGCAAAGGGAGTCCGGCCTCATCCGGATCACCCACGCGGAGCAAAACATAACGGGACAATCCCGCCGCGTGCAGAGGGTAAGTATGATTGAGGGATAAACCTTCGGTAAACTTTCCACGAGGCAGCAGCGAGGGAGCAACCAGGGAGCTCCCAAATATTCCACGCTTCAAAGGCGCTCTCATTTCGGGGACCGACGCAGATAGAAAATTCCCCACCCAACGCCGAATATGTCTATTCGGGTGCGTCGTAAGAGTCGGGGGGCTCAGTAGTCAGTATCTTTAGTCAACCCCCTGCCAGGAATCGTAGCTCCTCTCTTAGTAAGAGGGAGCGGGCTTCTCCTCAACCTCCCGCCGAATAAGACAGTTCTCCCAGCAGCATGAATCTCTCACTATTTTGCTGTTGACAATTTGGAGGGGGGGGGGCAGGTATCCATCTATGAGATTGGTTTTATTTATGCCTTAAATTTATATGGCTCTATCAACAGGTATTGTTGAACAGAATACCAAATAGAAACAATTTGGATTCTTTTTTAAATTAGGATGGACATATCTAGTGGATATATAGACGTAATTACATTTGATGTACAGAGAGAGAAGGAATGAGCCTCCACTGTAAATTCAGCTCAGAACTTTATGGCTTTTAAAATCTAACAGATGGATACAGTCTGACTTTTGATGAGCTGCAACTCACTGCACCCAGTGCTTTCGCTGCTGCAATTTCTGCACCTGTTTTCTATCCTCACCTCATATTGTTTCTGCAGGCTCTGCTGGGTCTTGTTACTTTAGTAGTGCTCCAACGCTGGCTGCCTTCAGCCTTTGGTCCCCAATCCGTGGCCTGGCCTGGCTTAGTTCATTAATTACCTAACACTTGGCAGAACTTCCACTTAATTAATACTAATGACAATCTGCTACATGTGCAAAAGAAAAGGTGGCTGCGGGAAGAGCGTGCCCAGTGCTTGAGCAAACAATATTTAGCAAAGAGTGTGTCCCATGTGAACTCTTATACAGAGATGGGAGTAGGGAAAGTGGGGGAGGGGCATTAACCATCTCCCTTCTAATCAAAGAGCAACATCCAGTTTACGTTGCAGCAAAGGGGGAGCGCAGTGGACACTGTTATTGTCCATTCAGGCGATTCGGTCTAAAATTTCTAGATGTATAATATAATCTCACAACATCCTCTGGTAAAATTAAGAAGGATCCTAGGAGAGTATCCTTGAGGTGTTTGAGTTCACATTGAAATTAGAGATGTTAGAAATGATTTTGCAGTGGGAATGAATTCCTGGCCCATCTAAAGATTAATGTTTGAGAGTGGACCCTGTCACGGCTGGGTTTACTGTCAATCTTATTCTTATCAATATACCATTTCATAAAAAACTTTCTAATGTGTCAGGAGTATCAGATAATAACCTTTGGTGCTCTTTGTAGCAGGATAATGGAGTGACAGCAAAATCCTAACCAAGTTGGTAGCTGATGTTTTTTTTGGCACTGTTGAGTGAGCTGTTCCGTTGACATCCTTAGTGAGAGCAAGGCAAGGATCTGATCATAGGGATATTTCAATGTATCCTTTCTTCATTGTCAGGTAAAGTCCAGACTTACAGCAATTTTATCAATTTTTTTAGCCCTACATGAAGAACAGGTTTTTTTTGTTTGGTTTGGTTTTTAGAAGTAGTTCTGAACTTTAGTCCTGACAAGAGTGAGAAGGTTTAGGTCAAAAGCCCATATTTTTGCTAAACTTGTTTTCTTCTTTTCAGCTGTGACAACATTTTGGTTCTTTTTAGCAAATTCTTAGAAAAGCTGCCTTTGAGCCAATAGTTCCCTTTTAATCTATTATTTGGTTTTCTAATATGAAATGGAGCACTGACATGACCTTAAAATGCCTTGAAAGACTTTTTCCTGTTTCTCAAAAATCGAGTCCCTGCCCCTCTGTAGCATGGACTGGAAATTTTGTATATGTATTTATGTTATACACCAATGTCTTTCAAAAGGGAAAAAGTAGAACAAAATTATGGAAAGGTCTAGACTGGTTTTAATACTAAAGCTGTACAGTAATACATAGTAAATAAATTATACAGAAATATAAGTATTCATATTTGTGAAAAATAGTATATTAGTTATTATCTGATAGGTACGCCACTTTTTAAAGGACTTTTAATTATTTGAACAGTTAGCATCAGGGGTTCAATGTCTGGGACGTAACGTTAGAACTCTCTCTCTCCTTCTCCCTCGCTTCCCCCCTCTATATCTGTCTGTCTGTCTGTCTGTCTGTCTGTCTATCTATCTATCTATCTATCTATCTATCTAATCTAATCTATCTATATCTATATATCTATATCTATATCTATCTATATCTATATCTACACACACACACACAAACGCACACATGTGCCTAGTAGCATCTGGATTTTACAGCCCATATCAGTAGCCCTAATATCCCAAAGAATATATCTGTACTGTATTAACATTATTTCCCAGTCTGGTGCCTTGCTGGTACACGAGACTACAACTCCCATTCTCCGTAGCCAGTTTTGCATTCTAGCTCTCCGTGCCTCAAAGCTTTAAATGGGTAAGAGGAGACGCATGTATCAAATCTGAAGAAAAACAGTTTGCAGAAGACGGTTACAGATTCCAAGCTGCATGTTGCCACTGAAATTATAAACATTTTCAGAGACCTCTCTCTTCTCTATCTTGAACTGTTCTATCTCTGCTTTATATGCTCCTTTTTAAACTGAAAGATGTCTAATATGGTTTGTAGATTTCCCATAATCCTTGCTTTCTTTATCTTGAGTGTAATTCATTAAAGCCTCCATGACTTGGAAAAGATCACCACTGTTATGGTTGCAAACATAGCAAAGAATCTGTTCTGTGCACGTACCAAATGATCCCGGTTGTAATAGAGAAAGGTCATGAGGCCATCCATGTTCTCATCTAATGTAACTGAATTCATATTGGAACATTGTTGATATGATACTTCCTCATGTCACAATTAGCATGAACCTGAGAGTAAACCCTGGGAATTAGGGATGAAGCAGAATTAGCTTTTCTGTTCTCTGACTCTTTCCCAGTATTTAATTTATAATTAATTACATTTATATTTTTTATAATTAAATACTGAATTTAATCAGATCTGGAAGCTTTCACTGATTCTTTCTGTATGTACGTAGTGATAAAGTTTTCTTTAGATAACTAGAATTTTTAAAAAGCACGAACCCTATCTATTGAAGTATATATGAGATATGATACACTATGCTTATTAGAGGGAGTTTATTGCATCTGTGCTGAGTTTTAGAGCTAGTTAAATGGTTGTGCAGCTGCTCCACTGTGTGGCCAAATCAAAGATTATTAATCCCCCAATATTTTTCACAGTAATCTTGATATTTTACCATGCCATTGAAAATGCTTGATCACTAGTCTTATACCATCGTGGTAAAATCTTAGCTTGGGCTGGAAAACTTTGACTTAGCTTGCATTAAAAGCATAGTTACCTGACTTCATCACTGTTCCATTACACAAGAAGGAACAGATTCATTCAATTCAGAAACTTCCCAGCTTTGCATTAGAATCTGTGGCCTGATCAGAACAAGTGGCAATTCAAACGAAGCATTGAACAATCTTTTATATGTTTACTTAGAATAAGTAACCCTTTGTGCAGCGGGGCTTCCAGTAAAGCATGCCTGTGATTCCAGGTGAGCAGAGCAATTCTATATTCAGAGCATTTTGTGATTCCACAGAGTGGCTGCTTTGCTTGCACACCTGCAGAACTTAATAAGTGTGATAGGAACACCAGGGGATGTCCTTCTTGTATCCTTCCTGTTGTTGTTTTCCCTCAAGAGAAAAAAAAAGTTTCATTTGGTTTGGCACATGGTGAAAGGTTAGAGGTCTTTGGCTGCAATCCCTAACCAAAGCCTATTTTGTGCATTCTGGGCTTTTACTAAGGTCGGGATTTCCTAACCTCAGGAGTGCCAGCTATGAAGTATAGCGGGGAGTAGGGGAACTATGAAATTGAGGATAGAAACAAAATACCCTATGCCACTGAGAACAGCACTTAAAGTCCTAACTCCGTTCTTCAGTTGGGTAGGCTGTGATTATAGCAACTCTAGTTAAGCAGATAACGAGTGTTCAGTACTTCAGGCACAAGAGACAGAGAGCAATTCCACTTTTGTATTTGTATATGGAGATCCAAACATAATGATGAAAGAGAGGAAGGAGGGGAGGGAATCCATCGCCTGTTCATGTTCATTTTTTATTCTTACCCTCTTTATACTATCATTGCAAGTAAAGAGCAATTTATACACCAATTCCAAAACTGGCATTAATTACCCTTAATTAGGAAGCATTTCATGAGAATGCAGATGTTACCATACTTACAAATCCAAGCTTGAATCTTCCTTGAATGCTGATGCCTCTAAGACATCACAGAATCAAAGGGGTTCTGTAGTGATTGGGAAGAGAATTGTGACTTCAACTTCTCCCCCCTTTAGAGAAAGATCTGGTGGTCCTATAGGATATCATTTGAGAAGGCTTTTCATGGCTAATTGTTTCTTGAAAATGTTCCAGTATTTCGGGGAGCAACATTTTTACTGCTGAGGTTCACTTTCCTTTGTGGCTCATCTGCAGAAAATTGCATGAAAGGCAATTTCATGGGGAGGGGCATATTTCTCTGGACCCTACAAAAGAGGAGCCCCATCCAAGTTATAGTCTACTACTTGCAATGATCCTCCGGATCAACACTTTTCATTCAGGGCAGTAACACTAACCAATAAAACTAATCCTAAGTGTTATTTGGAGTCCCTCACAAAATCTGATTAGGAGTTGTTGCTTTCAATGTCCCACAAGAAAAAAAAAATCACCCTCTTCCCAAATTACATTGACCCAGGATGCAGCAAGAAGAAAGTTGCAAGGGGGAGGAGAGAAAATCCAGTGAACATTCTGTCCCACTGCAGCTTCTGAAAAGTTTGGCTTTGTGCCACAATTGACTGGGCTTAAAAAATAGATGGGGTTGTGGCTGCCCAGTTCTTGCTTCCTGTCTGCCTGTCTGTCTGTCTACCTGTCTCATTCAATCTGTTTTATGTAGCAAACTAGGAGAGACTAATTTTATCAGAGGTTTCATCTGTTTGCTTAGACCAAGGGTCACACAAGATTTGAAGTTACCAAATGTCCCACTCTCTAGCAGTTTTTTTCCCTTTGACAGAAGGTATGAATGAATAAATTTTGACAAGTATTTATTTTTTATATTTCTACTTCTTCAAGTAGAACTAAGAAGTACAGTACAAATGATTCATTTCTCTCTTTTATATACCTAACATCTGTGATGCAAACTACAAGTAATTCTTCTTTAAGGATTGCCTTACTTAGCAGTCATTCACAACAGTGATAAAAATATAACTTTATACCAATCCTCACATTTATGATCTTCAGAGGTTTGTAAATCAAAGGAAAGCTGAAGTAAGTTCATAAACACAGTTGTGGTTACATGTTTATGTAAATTCTGAAGCATCCAGGTCATGGTTTCCCAAAGGTGCTTTTTCCAAAAACGCTGGACTTTGTTTTTCCTTGAAGACGCTTTGCTTCTCATCCAAGAAGCTTCTTCAGTTCTGACTTTTGGAAAAAGCGCCTTTGGGACAATTGCAGTTACATTTAGCAACCCTCTTCGCTTAACAACCAAGTTGCTGTTCCCAATCTTGGTCACTAAACAAGAATTAACTGTAGGTTGAAATAGAATTAACTGCACAAGTAAGCTTCCTGACTGGGTATTTTTGTACCAGAATATTCCAGGCTGCATCCTTACTTTTGGCTGTGCTTCTTATAGATGTGGCAGATGAAGTTTAGCCCCAAATTGTCTACTTTTGTGCAGTGAATAACAACCCAACATACTTTAGGATTTGAGCCCTAATATTGACAAATTTACTCTAGAGCTAACTTGCAACAAACAAACCCACCCGCTTTGGATGTGCACTTCTCCTCCATTGGTGTGGATAGCCAACTGGTTACTTTCGATTGCTATCCCTTTCTTTGTCAAAGGCCGAAGGAGTGATTGCTGAGCTACTGCCACAGGGCTACATGGTTCCCTGAAAAGCCTTGGAGCGATGGGAGGCCCCAAGCCAGGGTCCTTTGGATCCCATCTCCTCCTCTCCCTGTTGCCCTTTGTGCCTAGGTTCCAGGCTGGGTTGTGTCAACAGAGTGATTGCAAAGAGTTCTGTTTGAACAGGCCTTACTCACCATGAGACTTTGCAGCTTGGGAAGCAGCCTCAGAATAACAACTCCTGTTGTGTCACCAATCCCTGACCTACCCGGTTGGATGAGAGCCATCATCAGCACTTCCTCCAATGAAGTCAAACAGACGGGACTAGTTTTACATTGGAATGACAGAGCTGTGACTTCCCCTTCCCATCTCTGATGGTTTCTTCCCATCTTACAAGATTACAATGAAGGCTGTAAGATTACTGCTTTGGTTTAGAAAAAGATTAGGTAGCGGTCTTTGTCTGAACACGAGCATGTGCAAATGTGTCACCTCCCTACCCCACTCCCATGAGTGCTAGTGACTATAGCTCTTCTTCCCAATAGTACTGTCTTACCTAGGCAAAATAGGAGTGGACCTTGTTTTCATGCCGTTGTTGATTTTGAGGGGGGGGCGGGAAAGAGTAAAGCAAAGGGAACTGGACTGCAATAGAATATTCAGACAAAAGCTATGTGACCCATGAGCTCAGGGAACTGCCAAAATGTACGCCATCCAGGCCTCCTTCTGTAACTCATGACGTTGGAGCCAGTGCTCACTACAGGATACCTGGCTGGGATAACTGGCCAGGCCTTGGCACGCGAACTCTCGTTAACCAGCTCTTCACCAGCTGTGCTGGCCAGTCAACCCGCGTTCTTCCGTCTCAGCAAGCTGTCTTGTTGGAAAGTGCAGCTGGTTCTTCAGCAGCTGAATCAATCATTGATCCTGAACTCATGGAATTGGAAGGGCCCAAAAAACTCAAATCAGAATTGGCAGGCCTTCGGCGATGTTCCAAATCTTGATCTTAAATGTGGACGTTTTCCTTCCTGAATTGATTTAGAGACAAGATTCCTACAGTATATAAGATCAGAAGAAAAGTTATTTGTGCTATAAGGCAGGCAAACAAAACTGGAATTGGAGACCAAAACTGTGGTAGTACCAAGCCCTATTCAGATGAGAAGTTACTGTAGAAACCTTCCCCCACTTTAACATTTTCCATATGCATGGATTTCAATTCATAGGATGCTTTCCAGCAAAATGACCATTACTGTGAATTCAGGGAGTTAAAGCCTACGTATCTGGAGGAGCCTGGATCGGGGGAAAATACTCCCAGATTGTAAACCGCGTACATAGAGTCTCCCCTCTGGCTGTTCATTACAGTGACCAAGATGGGCAAATTCCAAACTCAATTACTTCTTATTCTTGGATTCCCATCATATATCCAGAGAAGGTACTCTTGGTTTGCATAGGAGGGATAAAATAGCAGAGCAGAAGAGCCAGAATCTTGGAAGAGCATCTTTTCTGTACAATGTCCTAGTATCGCTGTTTCAATGCCTTCCTTTTCTCGGTAATTGCTAAAGCAACATTTGTGCTACCGTTTAAAGATGCAGGCCTATGAGAAGTTTGTTTCTCCATCCCAAAATAGATACTATTATCTATCTGCATTTGCTCTCTATCCAGACTGTCTTTTTTTTTATCCTATTCTGCTTCCAGCTGAGCGCCAGCTTTTCCTATCTTCCACAGTCAGGCAGTTTTCCATCATTGTATTACAATATAAGGTAGGGACTGATAAGTTATTATGAAGAAGCTCCCCCACCCACCCACCCATTACCTTCCAAATAACATCGCCCATTGGAATGAGCTATTAAAAATCAGAACATTTCAGCCAACCCTAAAGAGCTCCTATGAAAGCTATGAAATACCATTAGCATTATGGTAAAAATTATTGCAAAAAAAGATTGCCGAGTGTCTGTCTTCTTTGGGCTAATCATTCCTGCATCCTGACAACCGGGTAATACCGAAAAATGAAACCATCAGATTTTCTGTTGCTATTTTACACACAGATATAGAAAAGGACTGGGTCAAAGAGATTACCCATCTGGCCATGGGGTTGTAGAGCTGTGTCAATTGATCCACTGTGATTTTTTCAGCCTGTTGTTTATATGCAGCAACCTGCCCGCAAGGCTAGTGAAGGAGAATGAAAATCAGAATTAAGGAGCAAGAGCTGAGGTGGAAAAGCAAGTGAGAAGAGCAGAGAGGCCAGCTGTTGAACACCTGCCAATGATGGATCTAGTGAGCTTCCCCTTAAGGAGGTTAGCTAAAGCTATTGGATCTCTATGGTTGGGAAAAAGCCAACCCCACACACCCCATCGCATCAATTCTTCCTCAGAGCTTCCCTTTACTCGCAGCCAAGCAAGGAAGCCCCTGCTGGGTTGGATTGCAGCTTCCATGCCAACCCAGCCATGGAGTATGTGCCATTAACGCACTAGGGGCTAATCCCATAGCATCTTAACAAGAGAGGACACCCCCCTTTCTTCCTATTCCTACAACCTTTATCTTGAGCACTGAAGATCAAGCATTAGTGAAATGTTGGCGCCTGAGTGTTGTTGCAGGTGTGATGGCGTATATGTGAGAAAGTAAGAGAAGAATCAAAAGTGGGAAGCAGCTCTGATCTTGCTTGTCTGCGAATGCCAGTGTCCTTCCATAGCATGGGCAAGGGTGGATGGTGAAGTACAGGTAGTCCTCGACTTACAATAGTTCTTTTAGTGACTGCTCAAAGATACAGCATCACTGAAAAAGGTGACATGACAATTTTCCATACTTACAACTAGTGGCAGGATTCAGCTGGTTCACACCGCTTCGGTAGAACCAATACCTAATTTTTTGCTGAGTTTGGTGAACCAGTTAGACATGTTCCGGAAAATCTGTGTTTTCCGGAACACATCTGGTTTTTGTTCAACTTCCTTCCAGATGGTGGTGCAGGAAACCTTTCCCAAAAGCTCAAGAGAGGACAACAGAAACCTTCGATCACTTCGCTCAGGCGAAAACTGTCTCAGGTGGTGTGGCCTGCGCATAAGGCAGCAGCCCAGAGCCAAAGCACTGGTGAAGCACCAGAGGGTTGGGGAGGATGCTGAAACGAGCAGGCATCCTGCCTGCAACGCCCATGTTGGCTGCCCCTTCCTAGCCAGAGCTGGAATGCCACTGTGTTTAAGTGCCGGTAGATGCCAGCCTTCTCCCTGGTGGACCTGGGCAATTCCTGGAGACAGATGAGCCCGTTTCACCTAGATGCCCTTGCTTCCTCCAAGCATTTCTTTGCCTACTTGATTTCCAGCTGTGTTGCATTTCTCTGTCATGTTTCTCACCGTTGTGTGCAGGGAAACAGAAGTTTGTGGGACTAAAAAGAAAGTTCCATTCAATTCCAAATTCACAAGATCTTGTTTTTGTTTGTTTGTGAGAAATTGGAATTGATTGACTGAACTTTTTTTTTTAGTCCCACAAACTTCTGTTTCCCTGCACACAATGACGAGAAACATGACGGAGAAATGCGATGGAGCTGGAAATGAGGTAGGCAAAGAAATGCTTGGGGGAAGTGAGGGCATCTGGGCAGTGGTGGGTGAGAGAAGCTCTGTAGCACAGCGCTGCAATGGAGAAACGGGCAATGGAGTGGCTGGCGCAAGGGAACAAGGAGGCCACTTTCTTTTTTTTCTTCTTCCTGCTCCTCCTTCCGCACCCCGTTTCTGATCTGGATGGCCTCCTGCAGCACTAATGCAGGAGGCGTCTGTCCTGTCACCCTTCCCCCACTTTCCGGCTGGCCTGCAGAGGAGAACTAGAGTGCTGATCTGGCCTTCGAAGAAATCCAGTTTGGCACCCCTGCTGTAGGCTTTTTATAAAAACATGGAAGACTGTATGCCCAGGTTTGAGGCCCCAAGTGTATTAAGAGGCCCATTTTCTGACTAACATCCATAGTAACCGTTTTACTTGGTGCCGTGGATATTTATTCTGTACTGTTTTAATAGTTTTTACGTCATAGGATGCATGCTGCCCAGAACCCCATGATTAGAGGGGAATCTATAGAAATCAAGTAAATAAATATGTACTCAGAGTAGGGCTATATGATGAAAATCTGTATTTTCCCGTTATCTCTTTGCAAAGGTCTGTTCCAAAAGAATTGACTAGAATTGTTCTTCTGTATACACCTATGTTTAAGTAAGCAACATTGATATTCAGAGTCAACATGCATGGGACCAAGCTGTACTTGTGTCACTGAAAGAGGAGAGAGGGATATCCTCTGAAATCAGGGCCACACTTTTTTAAAAAAAATCTTTATTGGTCATATTTTCATAATTAAAAACATATTTCCACTCATTGCAGAGTGTTTGTAACCATGTTCACTCACATTGACATATTCCTAAGTATGTAAATTGTTGCTATGTATTACTACAATTATGTTTACATTCAATTTGTGACATATATTCATATATTTACATAATTATTTACATAGTTATGCACAATATTATTTCATCTTACTATAACCTTTCTTTCATTTATCTACTTTACGTCTACCTTCTAGCCAGTTGTACCATAGGTTCCAAATTTCATGGTACTCTGTTTCTTCCCTCTCTTTTATTTCCATAGAAAGCCTGTCCATTTCTGCGCATTCTAGAATCTTTTTTTATTATCATAGTCTCGGAATATTATCACATTTCTAATTCTGGGTGTAGGTACCACACTTCTTAATAAAATAAATAGGAACCCTACAAACATCAAAGAGAGCAGATCCTGAAATTGAAGCATCCAGCAAAGAAGATCTGTATATTCTGTCTGTCTGTCTCACTGACTGTATCTCTCTCCCTCTCCCTCCTCAGTTTCTGTCTCATCGGTCTATCTGTCTATCTATCCTATCTACCTTTTATCTATCTATCTATCTATCTATCTATCTATCTATCTATCTATCTATCTATCTATCTATCTATCTATCTATCTATCCATCCATCCATCTATCTATCTATCTATCTATCTATATCTTTTATATATCTATCCTATCTACCTTCTGCCTGTCTGTCTATATCTACCTATCCATCCTATCTATCTTTTATCTCTATCCTATTCTTTATGTCATGCAAAGGTGACAAAACATGAAAAGTTTAATTCAACTGACAGTCACAAGAACCAATGGCATTTACTGGAGAGTTCTTCAAAAACCCAAATGAGAAGCCGATAATATTTTAAGATAAATGTAATTAAAACTAGTCTGTAATCATAAGATTAATAATTAATTTGATAACTTTGCAGAAAGATCCTATAGGATGTGAAACCCCGCATCCAAAATAATAACAACGGCATAACATTTTGCCACAAACAGAAAAACTTAAAACAGAAATTATGAAATTATAGAATAAATTACAGGAACAGCATTAAATCAGTGATAAACCCTTTTAAGCTTGGTAAAAAGTTACTTCTGTGAAGTCATATACTATTTCTGATTGCCTTTCTACATTCTCTTGCTATTGAGCATGGACTTAATTTGGAGTTTTACTCCATTTCTTCTGTTATTGTTTTTTTTAATAATTATTTTTCCTAGATCTTAAGGTCTCCCTCCCACTCTCTGTCCAAAGAAGTGCAGAGGTTACATTTTTATCACTGTAGTGGACATCACTCTCTTCTTCTCCATAGAAAAATCTAGTAATACAAAGTATATTAAATAATGATACTAACTCACATTCCAGGTTGTATCACTCTAGCAGGCAGCAGCCAATAGACTGAGAAGAGAAAAAGTTTAGTGTGATAACATACCATTACACCATTTTTGTTTTATTAAAAGGTTGTGGGGTAATGAAAGAAGATATATAAAATAGCCACAGATTTCTTGCTCTAGCCTTATTTCTTCATTACTCTTGGATAGTTCTGAAAAATACTATAAGTTGCTTAATGGAGGAAAAATCTCTCCTTGACTATTAAACCAGCTAACTAAAATGGAACTTCCATGTAACACAATAATAGCACCATGTATTTGTCCACAAAATGTTTTAAGTCAGGACTGGACTGCCATTTTCAGGGTCAGAGCTGCACTTTAGTGTCTTCGAAATCTTTGGAGTCCTGAAAATTGCAGGAGGGGTCATACAGATGCTGTGATCAGGTCATTTTTTTTCAAGAAGAAATTAAGGCAGAAAAAATAGTCTTAACGTGCTTATATTTCCCCATAATAAACATGTTTATTATGCTCTTCCCTCCAATTAAAAATATGATAGCGCTACCAAAAATCAATGGCTTTGATGTCAAAGTTTGGCCAGGGTAATTTGGTGATACTCTGAGGAGTGCAAATTGGGATTCACACACCATGCTCCATTTGTGTGGCTTTGAAATGCTGTGCTAAGCCAAGAATGAGAAACCCAGCAGCTTGAAGTAAGAGATTTCAGCTACCCCAAAATATGTTCTTGGTATGCAGAATCTCTTCCAGGAGAGAGGAATACTGCCTAACTTTCCTTTGTTTCTTTCCTGTAACAAAATCTATGTAAATGCCATGGGTGCTAAATTGTACAGGGATTCCTGCTTGGTGCTCCTGTTAAGTTTGATTCTGGGGACTTATTTCTGGAACTGTAAATGGATCCGGGCAAAGATGGGAATTGAGAGACATTTTGGAGGGACATGGCTTGGCTTGGTGGGAGTGGCTTGGTGGGCGTGGCAGGGGAAGGATACTGCAAAATCTCCATTTCCACTATATATATATTTTCTTAAGTTTTTGCAGGTACTTACATGTATGGTATTCAGCCTTGTTTGGGTATTTTCCCATGTCATTATAGTTGTGCTTTTAAAGTTGTAGCAACGTTTCGGCAGAATCTCATCTGCCATCATCAGGCTTCTGTATTGACACAATACAGAACACAATACAGAAGCCTGATGATGGCAGATGAGATTCTGCCGAAACGTTGCTACAACTTTAAAAGCACAACTACAATGACGTGGGAAAATACCTGAACAAAGCTGAATAATATATATATATTTGGTGACATTTCGGCGAGGTCCCACTCGCCATCCTCAGGCTGGTGCTTTCAGCTTCGTACCTGCTTGCACTGGCATGAAGCCAAAAGCACCAGCCTGAGGATGGCGAGTGGGACCTCACTGAAACGTCACCAAGATACTCTTAATCTTACACGGGAAAAGACACACCTAGACCTACATATATGCCATGACCATCATTTTCTTTTGATGGTCTTCTTTTGATCATTTTCTTTTGAGTACAGGGTTCCCCCTGTCTCCATCCTCTGAGACAATGGCAGAAATCAGTAGAAATTTTATCCTGGCTAGGATTAACAGAGAGGTTCTATTTTTCACAGTTAGGTTCTAACTTTATTATTAGCATTGAAAAACAAATTTCTTCAAGATCATCTCGGATGATGAGGTTTCACCCAGTGATATACCCAGAGCTCACTTAATCTTGTTTTTGATTTCTAATCCTTGTCCTATGCACACTCCTGTCTTGCGATACATTGCTAAAATGTACAATGGGGCTAATTCCTTATATAATCGTCACCAAACGCCATCTCTTTGGGATGCTCTAATAATGAATTCCTGCCGTGGGCGGTGGGGTCAGAGCAAGGTCTCTTCCAGCACTTCCATTCCCATGGCGTTATAATTTATTCAGAAAGGAATCCCAGAGTAATGAAGGGTGTTCTCAAATGGAGGGTTGTTAGTATTGCCAACCATAGTTGTTCTATTTTAAAGTAAAACTCATCCCATACATTTCAGAAGGGTAAAAAAGGGAGTCCCTGCAGATCTTCTTCTGCTAGTCACTGCTGACTGTAGCAGGCAGTGCTCATCCATTAAGCCAGTGCTGTCCAAAGCCGTTTCCACAGTCATGTGGCCAGCATGATGTCAATATTTCAGAAATATAGTGATTTATTTGTTTGCATATTGACTATGAGATGGGAAAATTGTATAATACAGGCCCTGGATAGCATCCATTTTTAATGCCACCAAATGGTTCATCCATACCGCACCAAAATTGGTAGATAAAACTTTCAACATTTTTTTTAAAAAAGGAACAAAATAGAGGTGTAGTGCACTATCAAAATTTAGTGCATTGATTTGGCCCATTAATCACCTAGCCAAGTCTGAAAGTCTCAGTTCTGGCTCTAGGAATCACTCACTAGGAGCTTGTAAGCCATGGATTCCACTCCATCTCCAAATTTTGAAAAGTAAAATTGGAGCTTCTCTGGCCATGAGGGTTGCCTGCTTTTTGTTATACATCATCCAGATGTTTAGTATAGTGAGCAGTGCTATTCTTGTCCTTTCCTTCATTCTTTAGTCATGGCCTCATGTATTCTCCTGGAACTATGAATCAAAAACCTTCTCAAGATCATTTAGCCTTGTGTTATGATGATCTGTGCAAAGGCAGCTGTACAGTGATACGTTTTAGTCTGTGCGTAAAAATAACATTTCAACCAGTGCATCTCCAGTCTCTTGAATGGATAGAATCCAGAGCTCTCTGTCTGATAGGAACCACCAGACATGTAGGTCAAGCCTCCCTCCAGATGGTTCATCAAATTAAATGAGGCTAAAAGTGAAGATAAGACATCAAAAGCAAAGGTAACTGAAACTGTGTTGCAGGATAAGTCACACATTTAAATTTGGACCATGAAGTAATCCCAGAGATACGCATGCAGTTCTCTTTCTTGAACTCGGCAATTCTCTGGATCTAATATGGGCACTTGTAGTTTAGAATCTTGCACAGAGGTCTGACAAATAGGCAGAAAAGAGTTGCTCCTAAAATAAATTTCATTTCCATAACCTCTTTATTTTTCTCCCCTAAAAGTTACTGTTCTACTCTCCTTCCCTTTCAGTAAAGTTGTAGAATGGCACTGACCCATTTCAAACCACATAAACATTTATTTAAGGGGCTTTCTTTCATTTCAACTTCCCCATCCCCAATTTGTGGCTTTAAGCTCTTCCACATGTTCAAAGATGCCCCACTTGCTATGTTTGGAAGAGGTCTCAGGATGCAGCATTGGCTTATTCCCAGACCACCTTGGAGATAGTTTTTTTGTCTGTAGCTGATCCAATTTTAATGTTTTCTGTCTTTCTGCAGCACAAGTCTTGGCATACAAATGATTTATGACCTCTCATTCATGATCTCTGGGAGCAACGTAATAACATTTGTAAACTGCTCAGAGAGTTCTGGAAAGCACTATGGAGCAGTATATAAATCTAAGTGCTATTGCTATCTCAACTAGTGAGAAGATAGGGATTAGCATCTGCTACATTCCTCTTGGCTATTTGAGGCTGCTAAGATGCATCTCTCCTTCTCCATCATTAATTACAACCCTCGATGGCCCTTTTGGCTTGGCTGTAAAAACAAAACAAAACAAAACCCAAGAGAAATATACAAGTGCATTTGCCACAATGATTTCTGCATTTTTGCAGCCCAAATAGGGATAACCCAAGTGATAGAACTCTTCATATACTTTAAAGGATGTCATAATGAAGAAAAAAAAGATTGAGACCTATTTAAGGCACACAATAATGCAATTGCCTTTCAGGTGGATCCTGTTTGAGTGTTAAGGGGGTAAAATTCATAATAAGGAATATTTTAACAGTGGAACCAGTTACCAAGAGAGGTGGTGGGCACTCATTCACTGGATGTATTCGAGCAGAAAATAAATAGCCATCTGTTGAGAAATTGTAATTAGGACTCTTGTGCTCAGCAGAGGATCGGATTTGATGGCCTAAATGGTCTCTTCCAACTCTGTAATTCTGTGATTCTGAGCTTGTCATGGCAGAAACTTTCATGGACTGGCTTTCACTTCATCAAATGAAACTGAGGAAGTGGACTCTTATCTATTATGCCCTAAATGTGTCAGTCTACAAGGGCCCATAAGACTTCTTTTTGTTGTTGTTTGTTGCAACAGGGCAGCAGAGCTATCTATAACTCTCTGGATAGGTTCAGACAGAGAGAAGAGAACCACCTCTCAAGGATGCACTCATCTGAATGTTTGCATAGAGCAGGGGATTGTGTTTGATGGCCAAAATAATTCTGTGAGGAGCAATAACCCAACATGTCAGTTACTAGCAATCTTTGCTGGAAAGTTACACTGGATAACTTGAGATTTTACATGAAGTTTCCTGTCTCCAAATATCTCGTTTAGGCAGGAATGTAGTTGTGATTGTCAAATATTATCAGTTTTGTCACGAGCTTATATAAAACCTGGTTTGGAAGGAGAAAGCCTATTAGGAATTATTGCCTATTATTGTGCTTTCATTTAAATTATACTCTTTATACTTTAATTACTGCCATTAAAGGTTTTTTCTGGAATATCAAGATTTTGCTGCATTCTTGCAGTTTATAGAATATTAGTTGATGGAAGGAAAAGGCCTAATTTAAAACGTTAAAGAGTTTAAGATTCAAGGATCCAATAATTGGCTAATTTTCTGAAGCAAATACATAGAAAAGATGGAAACAAGTGGAAAGAAAGCCTTTGTGCTTCATGTTATGTATTGTTTCATAGGTAGATGCATTATGATAATGAAGCCTTATGATGCACTAAATAATTTAAATGGCTTTAATCTGTTAAACGTTTTGCTTATTAAGGATGAAATTGGAATGCTCAACTAGTGTAGTTCAATTTATGGATAATCTGTTTTCAGTGGAAGTTTCCAGCGTTTATGGAGTAATGCAGGGGTTTTTTTTTTCCTTCCTTGAGCGTCCTTTCCCATTTTAATTGATAAGCAAAAAAGTAATTGTAGTTTTACAATTGCATTTTATAATCTTGCAAGATAGATTGAACTTTGACAACATGAGTTTTCCTTTCCTAACCCGCTATGCTTATGTCATGAATCAGTAAATTTGGGTGCTGCGGAGAATCAGTTTTAGGAAGTCCTTGATACTTTCTTCCCGGGGGCCAGGGTCATTAGCCTGCACAACAGGGTCATTAGTCATTAGAGCACGTTCACCAAGCATGGAGAAGAGAGGCCACTCCAGCAGGGAGAACACGTTTCCAATTACTGTGGTTGAGCTGAGCACAATCAACGGGTGTGTCTTCCTTTCCCTCTTCCCAAGGCAGACTCCAAAAACCATTAGGAGGGCCTGAGTAGTAATACAGCTTGGGTTAGACTACTTGGATGTGTCTGGTACAAAGAAACTGGCTTCTGTCCAGAAAATCCCTGCCCAACAGGACTGGGCTGGAGCAGGAAGAGGCCCTTTCAGTTCAGGGACTGGGCCAGGAAAGTAGCATGTCCAGCTGGGCTAAGGGACATCAAGAAGCACAAACTGAATTATTTCTAGGAAGGGCAGATTTAGAGCAAGGGTTCTCTTTTGCTGGAAGAATCTGCAGCTCCCAGGATAGCGTGTGACTGGGCTTCCTTAGAGGGTACTTCTCTGCCAGCAAATACAGTAAAAAAAAAAAACTCTTCCAGTGGAAAGCTAATGCAGAATAAAATTAGGCTGTCCTCCCAATGCATGCATATATCAATATCTCTGCAAATTCCAGCAACCCCAAAGGCTCTTAAATTCTCCTGGGTGTGGAATTTGAGACCATCTCCAGATGTTGCAAGTTGAAAAAGGGTTTCTTCTTCTTCTTCTTCCTTCACAACAAGGAAATCTGCATTGAAGTTTGATAGGAGCACCAAAGGGGCAGTTCCCAGTAGTGAAGGGGGTGGCTCTTTCTTATCATTTTGGCTTTGGACTGGAGATATAATTGCCAGAGGGGGAATTTGCCTGGGCCAAGGAACCTGAGCCAAGGTGAGCAGGGGCTGTACAGGCTCTATCCAATTAAGGGACACGTGTATTTGTCTATCTTATTTTAATATGGAGAAAGCTCCCAACATCCCAACAGAACGGACAGCTCTTGATGCTGCTAGCTTCCTCCAGCCTCTCTGATTAATGAGCTTTCTAGCTCTCAGGCAGCAGCAGTTAGACGCTATTCAGAGGAAACATGATTTTTCCCAAGGATAAGAATAACTTAATTTGACGAATAAATAAATAAAAAATAAAGTACTGGGAGCAGGATAGAACAGGGGGTAGGGGTGGTATTTTTGCTGTGGATTTAATGGAGAATTTTAAAATACACTGTGAAGACAGAGAGCTGGACGCAAACTACCCAGTCCTGATCAGTAAGACTCTGGTTCTGCCTTCAGTGTGTAGTATTTAGATGTAGAGCATCAAATCAGGGAGTTCAAGGCTTTATTTCCAGGGCTGAGCCCAGCAGGGCAGACTTCACCTAGAGAAGATATTGACAGTATATCCAGAAATTCAGTAATAAATATATCAAAATATTAGGGCTTATTTTAGGCCAATAAATGCTATTTTTTTCTGTTTACAGTGCATCATTCTTTTCTGGCAAAATCATAGTCATCCCTTTTTCTGTTGCCTCCCAGCTAAAAAAAAACCTCAATCATTTTGTGACCTTTGTTGGCCTAATTAAAATGGGACCCTAATAAACATGTTGTATGTAGACACCCAGAGCTGCCTTGGCCGAAACGGGTAACTGTAGAAATTTGTTAAATAAGTAAATAATATGGACTTTTCAACTCCTTCACTTGCTATCTCGGTCTTAGAAGCACCACGCAGAGATCTCCTGCACATTATGTAGCCCATGGAGGAGGGCTAGTTACTTATAAAACACCTCAGGGGCATGCATGTTTCCCTGCAGCTCATCAGAGAAAGCTTCTTTCATGAAGACATGAAAATTAGAAACAGCTTGATCAAAGTCACTTGTGGACACGGGAGAAGAAGGAAACAGTGTGGCATTACATGGTAGAAAGGCAGGTATCCCATGCCACGTCCAAACTAGAGAAGACAATAAATTTATGTCAGTGCATCCCTAAACATTTTGCTCTACTATTGTAATGGAAGTTCTGAAACAAGGAAGCATAACTCAAGGCTTTACATCTATTTGGCTCCATGAAGCTTTTAGCTAATAATACCAAACATTAAAATCTGACTATCCTCCACTTGTGAATCTATTTATCTCTTTTTTTAAAAAAAGTATTCCACAGTAACTTTATCTTAATCCTCAAGAATCACTTTTCACAGCTCTTTAAATAATCGTTTCACTCACCTGCCACAAATGTTTACATGCGTTACTATATTCTTTATATAACATGTGCTTATACGCATTTGTATGATGCAGGCCTGTGTTACATTCCTAAAAAAATATTCTTCCACAACACTGTGTAGTTGTTAAAAGCGTTACCTAGTTGAAGTGGAATTTCCTTATTCCTGTGAAAATGGAGTAGGGGACACATGTTAGTTATGAAACACTCCAAAGTAGAGAGACAGCCAAAAAGAAAATAACCAAGTGCCATGTTCTACCCTCTAATTGTTTTTCCCTGGGAAAAACAACCAATTCTGATATGCATATTTCTACATAATGTGGAAAGCCCTTGATTTAAACCTCATCTTGGATAATACTGATCTAATATCCTGGACTCTGCAAAAAATTTGGAGGATGTTATATATGCAGTGCTCTGATTTTCAACAAACAGTTCTCAGTAATCATTAAATAGAAGAACTATTTTTAGTTACTAAAACCGACAACTAATTCACACATTATCTCCCTCCTAATCCACGGGTCTAAAATCTCCACAGCTCTTTTTGTTTTACACAATTATGTCTTACTTTCACCCTGGTTGCAAAAGTGGATTGTAATGAACAATAACGTTCTCAAAATCAAATTGAATCAAACTTTATTATGGTCATAAACCAGCATAAGGAATGGGAAGGTAATATAATTAATACAAGAAGGTGTACGAGCAAAAAGGTTGTGAAAAGTGTAGGAGGCATAAGAGATGACATCAAAAAGAAAATGAACTAAACGTTCAAAAGCGGCTATTCCATTAAACGTTCTGTGGTGCCAGACCTTATAGCTGAGTGCTAATTGGGAGCCAGAAGTCATTGCTCTGCTGCCCGGAGCCTAACAAGATTGCATGCTGTGCTTGGATTGATGCCTGAAAGCAGCAGGCAGTTTATCCATAGAATATTGTATATCACACCAAAGCACACAAGAATAGAAAGCCCTTGTCTTCAAAGAGGAAAAGCTGAGCCTGCGCTGCAACTACTGAGAAGGCTCTGGCATCTTCCAATCAAATGCAGACCAGCCATAGAGCGTGGCCTTCAGTTTTAAAATCACTTTGGGTTCAAGCTGAAGAGGGCAAAAGGAAAAATACAAAGCATATGTAGAAAAAAAAATTTGTAAAACACGAGCAAATCAGTAGCTTTCATGCGTGGAAGAGAAAAATGCATCAAGGTATAGACAGTATTGCATTACAGACTCAAAGGATTTGTGCTTTGGAAATTGGTTTGTGAAACGGCCACGCAGGTATTCACACACAGAATGCTCAGGTCAAACCGTTGAGTTAGACTTTCTATGGCTGAAAAAAATCGTATTTATGCATTGCCATTTAATCATATCAGAGAAGGCCCAGTTATTTCTATAGTGACTGAAGGATCACCAAGTGCTCTGGATTTATGCTATTCTTGCCTGTATCAGTGGATGCTGGTTTCACTATAGGTTCAAATTATTGTGACCCACTTAGTGGATTCATTGTGATCAATAGTGATCTACAAATGCCTTAAATTAATTTACTAGATGAGTACGTTGTTTCCATGAGCTGTGAAGGGGAAGGAGCAAGAATTATTAGTCACAGGTACTCCTTTTCTTACTAAAACAGAACTGGATTAATCACATCCTGACAATTTTGGAAAGGTGCTGTTGCCTTCTAGGACAAGGGGATGTTTTGCATGCTCCCAGCTTTCTGGTTGTCCTTTTCCATCTCTCAGAGAATACTGGAGAATGGGAAATTCTAGTGTCTGGCAGGAAGTTGCTTCCTCCAAGGTGCCAACTCTAAGCCAAGGGCTTTTTGCTTCACGGGGTAAGTGGAGCAGCCCCCTCTTAATCCAAGCAGAGCTCTGGCAGTATCTGGTGCCAAAAGTTTGGCCTGTTGTTGCAAGGTACCCAGCAAAGAATAGCTTGTTTGTCTGGAGCACTGCAGTCCCATTCAGAAGCCCTTTAACCAGATTAGAGAAGGATTGAAGGCATTAGTTCATGAGTGTCTTGGAGTTTATTCTATATGAACACAGGGCATTGCCCAACAGCCCATGGGAACCCAGCATAGCTTTCCAGCCAGGAAGTCTGATTCTGGGCACATGGGGGATTTTGTCAGCCACGGGAAGGGGGCTCTTGGGTTAGGAGACAACAAGGCCTGAAAAGCCAGGCATCCCTGGAGGGTGTTAATGATTAACTGCCTTTTGAGTCCTGACTGGACCGTGCCAGGAGCTGTAAACAAGCCAGAGCAGTGCTGGCACATTCTCCCTCATCCCTCCCTATTTTCTTGGACAGGGACTGGGGGGAAGGTGGGGGTGGGGGAGAGATACCAGCTGAATCAGGAGGAGAGAGAGTCGCTGCTTCTGGCTTGAATGCAAGGCCTGTCAGTGGGATGGAATGCAGAGAACAGTGTCCACGAGATCAGGACTGAGAGGCCATCCAATCCCCTGTGCTCAGCAGACCTCAGCCCCTCCGTCTTGGTAGCCCAAGGAACATAACCTTGCTTTCCCATGCACGCTGTTACATTTGACCTTACTAACATGCAAGCACTCAGGCACATGGGCTTTGGGTGTCATCCTCTTATTGCTAGCGTACCCAGAGATTGCATAGCTATACTACCCTCTGCTGGTTCCCCCAAACAGCACAGTTCCTGTATATCCCTCACATAACTTCCTCTTTAATCCCCAGACCTGTCTCTAATGCATTTTATTTTCTATGCCCTCTGTCCATAGACAGAGAATTTACCATGCACACATCACACAACTAACTTACCGTCCAGAGCACTGCAATTCTTCCGCTCCCTGGCAAGGGGAACGTGTCAGTCAATACTGCAGGCCAAGGTGCCTTTCCAGGAAAATTGAGGTGGCCGTCCTGGTTCCAGATGTGCTTTTAGTCATGGGGTCCATTGCTGGATCCTCTGTAAAGAAAACTTCCAGCTTTATTTGTTTATATGTACTCTTTTACTTGGCTGCACATTATTCTTTGGCAAACGTGCGCTCGTCTGTGAGTGAGGTATGTAAGTCTCTGCAAGGCGAGACCACACTAGGGTTCTGAGGCAACATAGTCCTTGTGCTTGCAACTCTAAGCACTCCGCGGTGGAACCAAATCCAGCTCAGAAATAACTCCCCTTCCCCCAACGGGCTCCAATTGCAATGGCTGGCATCCGAAGCAGCCCCCTAAGTTGGGCGTCCTCCACTCCCTCTGGCTCCAGTGTGGGAGGCCCCAGCACCAACCAGAGAGAGTCAAAACACTAGTAAGTCCTTAATATCTAACCTGGGAGGAGGCTCAGCAGCCATGTTTATTCCTGACAGGTTCCTTTCAATCCATGATTTGCTGGCACTAGATTGACTATCTGGATGTAGCCCAGCAAACCCTGTCTCCGCCTGCGTCATCAACCTTGGAGACACGCTCCTGAAGCTTGGAACTAACACTTGAGCAGCGAGGAGCACGCAAGCATAAGTAACTTTGCTTTCCCCCTTCCTATTTCTTTGCAGGACACTTGATAAAACAGCAGTAGGACATCTTGTAGGATACCAACAGCTCCAGGAGCATCCCTATGCAGTTCTGCAGCCCTCCAGAGGGATGTCCCAGTCACACCTTCTCGGAATCCTACTTGCACTGGTGCTCTGCCTTCAGGTAAGGATTCCTCCTTCTTTTCTGGCTGTTTCAGATCAAACACACAAACATCAAGCAGGCCGGTCCACCTTTTTTTTTTCTTTTCCTCAGGGAGCTTCTGCCCAGGTTATGGAATATGTATATGAATATGTATATGAAAGTTGGAAGGCCTACAGTGAAGAATGTCATCGCAATATGAGCCTTTGGCCACCATCTACTGGTGAGACAAGGTCCCCCTGGAGATTGACTATCAGTGACAATTTATCTGAACAAGGACAATGAAATAGGGGCAAGCATTGACAGTTTGTCAGAGTGTTTACTGATTTTCTTCCAGCTTATTCTGTTAGAATCATATGCTTTTGAAAGCTGGGATCCTATGCTTTTTTATAACATCCTGAAAACTATTATGCAAGAAGTTTGAAAACTGGAGGAATGGGGAAAGACATCCTAGAAATAGTATAATGCAACTTAGCAGACTACTTTTTTACTTGAGAGTGATGCATTCATGAATGTACAGACACACACAAATGGTTTCAAGGCTGAGTTTTATGAATGAAGTACAAGGCAGGAACTACTAGGCAAGCATATAGGTTTCACACATGAATAAAGCAGGGGGAATGATCTCACAGATATATCTTCAGTACAGCTTATTTGAGTCAAGTCTAGTGAAATCCCCCAAAGAGTTTATTGGATAAAATATTTTAGGTCCACAAGATAGATGCAAGACAAAAGATATAGTCATGGAAATAGAATAAAATATAAAAATAAGGGGGAAAAAACCCATACATATAATTGCTGTACCCATCTTTGTATTTTCTTCTCTTCTCTAGACTTGGTTTGTAACCGAACCTTTGATAAGTATTCATGCTGGCCTGATGCACAACTCAACAGCACTGTCAACGTTTCCTGCCCCTGGTACCTGCCCTGGTATGATCAAGGTACAGTATTTGTACTAGGGAGATGATGGCATTGCACCATATCTTTAGCAGGGAAAATGGACAGTGTGTATCTAGACAATGTGTGTGGTGATTATAATGTCTCAGGACTGGGGAAACCCTTTCACTTCCACTGCAGCCAAGAAAGCTCATTGGGTAATTGAAATAAACCAACCTACTATCCTACCTTGACTAACACAGAGAGATACAATAAGAAGATATGATGTACTGTATTCTTCTATTATATAAGCCTGTAAGGTAGTAAAAAATTCAATGATATATGTCAACTTTCAGCCTTAGAGATGGCCATATATTAGTCAATATGCTTACATATTGTCTATAATTCACAGTGGGGAAAATGAATGATAGATTATGCCATTATTATTTCAAAGCTCTAGAAAGTCTTTTAATGTTTTATTTATTTAGGTTTTGTTACCTATTATTTGAGATACTTCCATAAAATTTAGTAGATTTAATGTAGTTTATCAATTTTAAAATATAATTTAAAAGCTTACACACACAGTGTTTTGATTCTGAATGAAAAGAGGATCATAAAACTAATAGAAAATAAGGGAAATGGTAAGTGAATGTGTAAAAGATTAGCCTAATTTTCTGGGGAAAGGTGAAAGGAAAGTCAAAGGGTGCCAGAATTTAAATTTAGAACAGACATTAGAACCAACAATGGATGATTAAAGCTCAGAACAGGTAGACATTCTCTATGAAGTCAGATATATTTATAATAATGTTCCTCTTTATTCCTGTAGTGAAGCATGGCTATGTATTCAAGAAATGTGGTCCAGATGGACAGTGGGTGACTGGTCCTGGAGGGAAGTCACTGCGCAATGCTGATCAATGTATGATAGACAACAAGAAAGACCAGGTTAGCAGAGATCTAATTAAGTTCTATTAATTTCTACAAGATCATCTTTTTTTGGCTTCCAATAGACAAAGGATCTGAATTGGTTTTGTGCATTCAGACGAACTCTTTTCCTCTTCTCTCCCCCCCTCCCCCTCCCAGGAGTGGTTTGATAGAATCTACGGAAGCTTCAGAGTGATGTACACGGTGGGCTACTCAGTGTCCCTCTGCGCTCTGCTTCTGGCCTTGGCTGTGTTGCTAGGCTTCAGGTGATTTGGAAACTGGATCGGGCCTGGAGATGGTGGGGTGGTTGACCCTTGCAGAGTTGGAATGAGGTGGATTCCTTCAAAGTGGGAGGAGAAAAGAAAGGGGAGGGGGTTAGTAGAGGTCACAGGCCTACTATTAGTGCTGCCAGGACCCCACTCAGCATGAGCAGAAGGGGCCCTCAAGCAAAACAAGCGTGGATTGTCTTATTCTGAAATATATATTATCCTCTACTGAGGGAAGCCCTCGTCTTTAAGTCCAACCTCTAAAATTTCTAGTTTAATCGCTCCTGATTAAAACACTGATGGGGAGTTGAGATCAAAACATCTTCAAGTTACCAAAATTGAGAAAGTCATGACTAAAAGGACATTTAACCCTAGTCCATCTCATCCCACTTTGGGCACAACTTGGGAGAAGATGCACTGGAGTAGACACACCTAGCTAGTCTGGAGAGACTGGGTTTTCTTTAGAGCTGTTAATGTGAGAGGTTGCCGCAAGGGGTTGAAGAGAATGATAAAATTTCAAAACTGATGAATGGAGTGAAGGGGCAAAAAAAGGGAATGGGAGGAGCAGTGGCCCAGTGGGGGTGAAGGTTTGGGCAGAGAAGTGCAGCGTGACCTGAGCCAGATAGACAGGCATTTTTGACACGCTCCCTGCTCTCCAGCAAGCTGCACTGCATGCGCAACTACATCCACATGAACCTCTTCGCCTCCTTCATCCTGAAGGGTGTCTCAGTGCTCACCATCGACACGCTGCTCCACACTCGCTACAGTGAGAAGGTTGATGACTACAACGTGAGCCTTTGGCAGAGTGACAAGGTAACAGCACCCTCTTTTATAGTCCCTTGTTCATGTTATTTTCTCCCGTTTCCTGTTTCCAGCTACACTGTAAGGCTTCCAACCAACCAACACCCACCTGTATATGTACAGATCCAATAAACAGGGGTTTCTGAACATTGTGATAGTGCAACCCCCTCAAGTGATAAATGAACTTCTGTGACACCCCTGCCATCATGAATTAGGATGGACAAGTAATTAATATGTCTAAATAATTTATGTACATGGAATTACATGTTTTTATAAGTAGACTTGGTGGTTCCTCCGTATCACTAGAAGTTCTCAGGTTTCAAGAACCATAGGGGCCCACTGCAGGCTCACAATGGGGGATAAAAGCCTGACTGAGTTTTGACAGTGCTGCTACCCCTTCAGTTTTTAAATAAATTGTGACACTCTACCTCCCCTCCACACTTCCTGAAGATCCTTGTGTGTCTCTGAGAGGTCCCAACCTCCAGTCTAAGAATCTCCATTTTATGCCCATCATTCTGCTATTTTACGGTCTCAGCTTTTCTGTCCCCATGCCCAAACAACCAAGGACCGTTGAAAAGTTTGGGGATGGTTTAGAATAACTTAGTGGGAAAGAACATTTTTAGGCCAGCTGAAACTTACATTCAGTTTCTCTACCGCATAGTGCTACATATCATAACCTTCACATCAGGATGCTGTATTGTGTTTTACTTATGTAACTGCTGAAGATAAGATCCTTGTGGAAGCTCATCCTGGAGCTAGACTTTGATTCAAAGTGAGCCATGCTATAGAATCTCCATTCAATGATTTAGTGTTTGTACTTCCTACATTTACTTGGTGAGGAACACCTGATCCTCTGGAAGATTCTGAACTGCATTTCCCAGCAGCTCCTGTCAGCGATTCTCCTTTGGCAACATCTGGAAAGTCACACATTACCCATTTTGTAATCCTGGATATAGGGAATAGCATTGTTAGCTCTCTTCAAACGATTTCTATCAACTAACAACTGCAACCCACAATTCAAGGAAGGGCTGCTGATACATTGCCCAGAAAGCTCTGAACCTTGTAAAAGTGACAAAAGAGTGTTTCATCCTTTTCTTTGTTCCTCCAAGACTCCACAGGCTGCCCCACTGCTAGTTTTTTAACCATAAGCCAATGTTCCTCAGTCTTAGTGACTTTAAGATGTGTGGACTTCAACCCCAAGATCTAAGACCACCCCCATCCACATAGACAGGCAAGCCACCACCAGAATATATAAACTGACAGCCCTCCTTACTAGCCCTGTTACGTAGTTAGGATAATGAAATGCCTGCAAGGAAACAAGCAAGCTCAGGCGGCTATGGAGATTCTCAAGCACTGATGAAGCTTCTTGGACGAGAAGCCAAACATCTTCAAAGAAAAATCAGAAAGTCCAGTTACCTCTTGAAAAAGCACCTTTGGAACAACTATGTCCTGGATGACTGAGAATCTCCATAGACGTTTAGTGATTCGCTTTGGCAGAGCTGAAGAAACTTCTTAGATGAGAAGCAAAACGTCTTCAAAGAAAGATGTGAAAGTTCAGTTGCCTCTTGAAAAAGCATCTGGGACAAGCAAGCTCAGAGTGCACCAAGGACCCCTAACTTCAAGATTTCCCAGCCCACAGGTATGAAGTCCATACATTATAAAATTTCCAAGGTTGAGAAACTCTGCCTTCAGGCATCAACACAAGAGCTACTTGGCTTGGACAAAAATACTTCCCAACCCAGAAACCTGTCATTTACAGCAACATTTTATTTTTATTTTATTTATTTTGATTTGTCAATCGCTTACAAGATAATAGGTATAAATATAAACATAGTTATGAGTACATGGATGCATATAAGAAAAATAAAAGAAACAATAGGACAGGGACGGTAGGCACGTTGGTGTGCTTATGCACGCCCCCTACAGACCTCTTAGGAAAGGGGTGAGGTCAATAGTAGAGAGTTTAAGGTTAAAGTTTTAGGGATTATCCTTCTTCCTGACTCCTTCCTTTCTCCAGGTAGCAGCAGGGTGCCAGGCAGCCACAGTGTTTATGCAGTATGGTATTGTGGCCAACTATTGCTGGCTGCTCGTCGAGGGGATTTATCTGTACAACTTGCTGGTGTTGACTGTCTTCTCTGAACGCAGCTATTTCACCCTCTATCTCTGCATTGGCTGGGGTGAGTACAGGATGGGGAGTTGAGTGTTTGGCATAGAGCGAGTGAAACAGTTAGGATTATGAGAATAGCCAAGCTGTATGGATTTATGGACCCAGACTGCTCCTTTGGTTCCACTAGCAGTTAGGTTTAGATCCAGCGGTATCTTCCTCTGGACAAACGAAGAGGGGCGGTGGTTTCTATTGATAATAACAACTGCAGTCAGCAACCTCCAGAAGTTCACACATTGCCTTCTCATTGCAGTCTCCCACTTACCATTTCCCACACTGTTCAGGAGGGTCCAGTTACTCTCCAGAACACCTCTTCCGAGGAAAGGAAGCATTGTGGAAAATCTCTTCCTGTGTCTTCTTTTTGTGGGAATGTCCTGTGGTCTGTCCATGGGGAGTCTCTGGATCCAAGGCTGAATGTGTTTTTGTAGGTTCAGTTCAGCTCAGCCCTTTTACCTGCAAGTGGGAAAGATGCTGTCATTCTGCTCTGTAAATGAAAAACTGATGCTCTTTGCAAGCTTTCCAAAAGATCAAGATGTTTAGTTGTGTAGCAGAGGTGTTTTAAAAACAATTGAATAAGTATTGCTTGATTTAAAAAAAATGCATATATTGAAGCATCGACATCCTACCTGAAATTCTAACTTTTGTTCCTGTCCTTCTAAGTCTCATCTAAATAGCTTGTGCTTTTACAATGCTATTTCTCTTTATTGACCATGTCAACTGTGACTAAGGAGAATTGGAGTTCTTGGAGAACCTTACATTGCCCACGTCTGATTTGAAGCATATATAATGAGCAAGTCAGGAAAAGTTAGATGGTCTCAATAAAAACAGAATCTGAGAAACATGAAAATAAATTAGTTGTGGTCCCAATTGTACAAGCAGAAATTCTGCATTGGCTTTTAACATGTTAATTGCCTGCATGAAGGCCTAACTCAGATCAGGATTAGGACTTGAAGATTAGGGAGTTTGATCACTATGTACCTATAGAGGTCCCAATCCAGATGTTATTTGTACTGGGGCAATTGCCATTGAAACAGATAAGTATCTGTGTGACTTCAACAAACTGAATGAGAAAACCTAAAAGTTTGACAACTTGCCTCCCTCATATCTATATTTTAGGAATTACAGGAGATATATATTGGGTGGAATCTAGAATATTAACTTCTGCACTGACTTTTTGGCTGTGTTGAAAAGATGATCATTTCTTGCATAATTCTGTTCCCTTTTTTCCTTCCAGGAGCCCCAATCCTCTTCATTGTGCCATGGGTGGTGGTCAAATATCTTTACGAAAATATTCAGTAAGTTTCAAAAAAAAAAAAAAAGCCACAAAAATGCAGTACCACACATGTAGATGGTGCACAAGCTGGCTACGGTTTTTCTGTAGCCCCAGTATTACCAGGTGCTTTAGGAAGTGCCACTCACATGAGATTTGGAAATGTATGGTCAAGGAAATCGTACCATACAATATATGAGCAGCAGGAAAGATTGCTGAAGAATAAGAATCTGTTCCCATTTTCTTTCTTTTTCTTTCTTTCTTCATCCCTCCCCCAGTTGTTGGAGTACCAATAATAATATGGGCTTCTGGTGGATCCTGCGTTTCCCTGTATTCTTAGCCATTTTGGTAAGTCCCCCTTTTTTCTTTTCTTTGTTGAAACCTTGGGAGCTAAATGCTCTGTTCAAAACTGCATTATTTTCTTGTTTTCAGCTGTGTTCTTTATATGTTCTTTTAACCAATTAAGGGCAGCAGTGGGGGGGACTGTGTACAGTATTTACCTGTGAGCTGTGAAGAAGTTTCATTTTTCCCTCCTGTCTTTAGTTACATTTTAAAAAATTATGCATCTCAGGATGGCTTCCAATAATCAATCAACCAACAAATAAAGTTAGATTAATTTTATTGTCACTTTGAATGTATACTAATCGGCATATATTAAAATGAAATTTTGTTGTATACAGCTCTCAAAGGGTCACCACCTCCAATATACACTACATAAACATGACAAAATAAATACTGATAGATACAAAATTATGCATATACCCACATGTATTATATGACACGGAGAAACAACACAGTCTAGTTTGGATGTAATACAGTATTGTGAAGCTCAAATCACTGCTTATTACAAATAAACAGCTGAAATTTCAAATATTCCCCCCCAAAAAACAAAAAACAAAACCCAGTTTAGGCCTTCAAAAAAATTATGTTATATTCTAAAACTCTTCTTTCGGGATAGAAAAAAAACCTGTTTAAAAGATGTCCCCTATCTTGCGCTGGAATTGCGCTAAGGGAGGACCCACAGATGAGCCACAGCCTGCCAAATACATGTGGCCCATATTGACCTCAATGGATAGGCACATAAAGAAGGAAACATAAGGGGTATGCTGATGGAATGAACCTCCTGGCCCATCTGTAGGTAGTCCTCCACTTACAGCCGTTCATTTAGCAACCGTTCAAAGTTACAACAGTACTGAAAAAAAGTGACTGGCAACTGGACCTCCTGCTTGCAATTGTCAGGGGCAGTAGGCTGCCATTTGTACACCACTCAGAGTGCCATAAATTAAAGCACTTATGTAAGTCTAAATGCTATCGTTACTGCTACAATGACCTTTACAAGATCTCCACAATCATGTAATCACGATTCCAGCACTTGGCAACCATCATCTATTTACTCTGGTTGCAGCATCATGGGATCACCACTTGTGATCTTTCCAGCCAGCTTCCAACCAGTGAAGTCAATGAGGCCAGATTTGCTTACTGACTGCATAGTTCACTTTTGCAACTGGAGTGATTTGCTTAACAACCGTCATAAAATTAGGCGCAACTCACTTAACAATTGCCTTGCTTAGCAATGGAAATTCAGATCCTACTGGTAGTTGTGGTCATAAATTGAGGACTATCTTTAGTCCTGCAGTTAGTTTTCACAGACTTTTCTGCAAAAAGAAAGCTCCGTGGTTGTGCAGCAGATGGCCTTCCAAGGGAACCACACGGTCATCAAGGCTAATAGCCTTGATCCCACGACTTCCATAAATTGGTCCAATCCTTATTTGAAACCAACCCAGCTGATAGCCAGCTGCCCATCTCAGAACTGAATTGGAGTGATATGCATAAAGTGACCTCTGGGGGTTCCCTTCCATTTATACATCGTATACTGGATTCGTGGGTTTTATTCTATCCATTTTGATCATATGGTCTTCAAATGTTCAGATTGCAATCAAGTTGATTTTTGTACCGAGCAGACTTTTTCTCATTTCATTTCCTGTGTATAATAATAATGCCCAGTGTACATATAAGCATGTATATTTGGAAATGGGGTGGGGGAATAACTTGATCCCAATTGTTTAGTTGTAAAAGGAATATAACTAGGGCTGTATAACACTTTGGATTAGAATGAAACAGTGCATTGCAGGGGAATAGATGAACCTTTTGGGGGAATCACACAACTGCCCTCCAGAAGTGATATTCAGCCAGTTCAGACCGGTTCTGGTGTACCAGTATCGGAAATTTTGACTAGTTTTAGAGAACTGGCAAATACCACCTCCGACTGGCCCCGCTCACCTGCACCTGCTGTTACCTCTCCTATATTCCCTTGTTTTTTAGCTCAGCTGATTCGCACGGCAGAGTGGATTGCCGCACTTCAGCTGAGCTAAGAAACAGCTCAGCTCACCAGCATTTGGACAGAAGTTGGTCTTTGAGCCCGGCACGCATGTGTGTGTATAGAACCACTTATAGAACTGGTCGGAAAACATTTGGAAACCCACCTTGTTGCCCTCCATAACTGCAACGTGATCCTGCAAAAAGATACAATAGTTTAAGATACTTTGATTTAAGAGGCTAGCAGCTGGTATTACATGAGCAGCTCTGCATACTCCAAAAGGCTACACAGCCTTAACTGAAACCAATTAGGAAACATAGTCCTGCGATCCTGGAACTATACTGTGGTCTGAGCACCAGGTCCTCATCCACATTTGAGTGACCGCTTATGTGAAGCAGCTGAAGATTTTGACTTGTCTGATGTGATAACTTAACAAGAGTTATTATTTTATGAGTGCCACACTAGCACACCACTTATTTTTGAAAAAATACCAGAGGTTCTCCAGGAATGAACATACATTTTCTTGTGAGTTGCAGAATCAAGTGTGTCTATAGCACTTTTCTTAAATCCTTATGTCCCAACATATGATTAATAAAAGACTTCTCTGCCTGACAGCCTGACAGTCTGTCTACCTATGAACGGTCAGTGAAATATTTTCTCTAGGAAATCTTATAGCACTAATTAAGGATAGAAATGATCAGGACAGAAGCTACAAAACAGTCATTGTAAATTTGGGAAGAGTGAGAAAATAAATCAAAACTATAATATTATTTAAGAATCCTCTAGATCTTTACTACGCATGGTTCTCTGGTCAACTCATGCAATGCTATCCCTCCCTGCCACTCAGTCACTCTGCTTTTTCTTTCTTTCAGATTAATTTCTTCATTTTCATCCGTATAATTCAGATCTTGGTCTCTAAGCTCCGTGCCCACCAGATGCGATACACAGACTACAAGTTTCGGTACTGGCTCTTCTTGGTATTTCCCTCTTGAAAAAAAGAACATTTTTTTTCACCCTCCCTATTATATCTTTGGCTTTCTAGGTCAGGGCAATTCCTTCTAACTGGGTAGGGTTTGGAGTCCGCACCATGAACTATATGTTTCTAAAATAGCTATCATATACATTAAGACTATAGCCCTTGCCAACTTTTGGTTGACTGCCTATAAAAGTTTACTCTGAGTATAAATTTGCATGTAAAAATGTTTAATGTGACAAAAAGAAGAAACTATTAAATGAAGGGGAAGCGATCTCAGTAACGATACTAAATTCACATCATGTCAAATTCAAATTCCGTTTTGAATCTGCGTAGTTTCTGGGAGTGTGCAGTTCCTGAAGCACTTCAATAAGACTGAATGTAGTGCTTGTCTCCACCACAAACAATGGTGCGCCTCTTTCCTACACATCTGTTTTTCCTTACGATGAACCCTAATCACCTGCTGTTCATTTAGGCTGGCGAAATCAACCCTGACTCTGATTCCTTTGCTGGGCATCCATGAGATGGTTTTTGCCTTTGTTATTGATGAGCAAGCCCAGGGCACTCTGCGCTTTGTCAAGCTGTTCTTTGACCTCTTTCTTGGCTCTTTTCAGGTGAGACACAAGAACTGTACTAATATATGGGCTCTTCCATATCTTCCATATAATTTTATTATTGGAAATTATTATTACAATGTTGGTAACTACCCTTCTGTATCCCTAGGGAATGCTTGTGGCCATTCTCTACTGCTTTGTGAACAAAGAGGTGAGTCTTAAACAAAGAAATATGGGAGCCAGGCTTTGCCCCTTGTGGCTAAATTATGAGAGGTCCAGAATTTCAAGCTGCAATCATTTGAATGATGGTGGAGCTAAGTACAATGTCCTTTTGAGTTTCAGTGGTCTACTCATCGAGAAGCAATTAAGGGCAGCTATAACTATAGTTTTCAGTTCACACATCCATATGTGGTTGTATCACAGAACTGGTATTTTAGTTGCCAAATCTAACATACTGTTTGGATTTAAAATGTTACTTGTAGTTGTAGATGCCTTATACTGTACATCAAATTATTTGAAGTCATTTTTTTCATTGGCAAGAGCCAGCATCCTTTCCCCCTTTTACACTTCCATACTCTGTCCTATGCTGGAAATAGAGGTGTAGGGTTGTATAAGGAAATCAGGATGCTACAAATAATGGTACCAAAAGGGCAACAAAGCCAACTTTTTGTGGTATGTCCTCCCTATAGGTACAGTCAGAACTCACCAAAAAATGGTCACGCTGGAAACTTGGTCGGGACATAGAAGAAGAGTATAAACACACATACAGCAACACCCCCAATGCCCGTAACGGGAGGAGCAGCAGCACCTGCGAGAAGCACAGACTGGTTGGCAAATACGTCAATGGTCTCAGCTGCAGCCAAGGAACTATACATACTAGCACGCAGTATTTGGAGAGGACCCGCTGCAGCATCAGTGAAAATCCAGTTGTGCATGAACTACCTCCTTGCTATGAATTTCCTGACATGAGGGGAGAGAGCAACATCTAAAGTAGTTGCCTCCAGCAAATTGGGCCCATTGATTCTTTTCTCATCAGACAGCCATATTGCAACGCAAGGATGACACAGCTGAGAGTCCAGGAGACACTGTGTGGGACGTGTGATTGGAAACTGACCAATGGACTGAAATCTCAGTGTCTGGTTGTGTCCTCTCTGAGATAGGGAGGCATATCCTGATGAGACTCCTGTCCTCCTTGTCTGCATTCATAGTATTCCATGGATTAACTCCATTGTAGGTGAGCGGAAAGGAACAAGTCAGGGATAGCCCAGGTATGGGTCTGGGAGAGTTATAGGCTAAAGGTTGGAGATGACATTAAGTGGATTTTGGATGGAAAGAGAATCTGTACAGTAGCTAGGACATCTGAAATTCTACAGTTTAGACATTGCACCTTGATTGGTGCTGATCAAACTGAGAATCTCAGAAACCTTTCTAGCTCTGTTTTTATAAAGAACAAGCTGAAAATGCATCAGCAGTATTTGCTAAAAGATAAACAAATGGAGCAGAAGGGGCTGTGCAATTTTTTAAAAATTAGTCATAAGGGAGTGTATTCAGAATTACTGCCTATTCCCTAACATGCTATATCCTGATGGAAAATTCTGCCAAAAAGGTCTTGGAAACCAAGTCATCAGCAAAGCATGCAAAGTTATATAATTGTTCAGTATAGCTAAATATTTTATTTCCAAGTTTAGTTATTGCAGAATTTGGGTTTGAGCACAAGAGCTCCAAAGTCCTTCTTGAAAATCTTTTTGCCTCTGGAGTGGTAGCGCCTTAGGAATAAGGACCATGCTTCTTGAAAAAGATATGGTATTCAACAGAGGTGGTCTCCATCTGTAGAATTAGGGGCATAATTTGTCCTCCTGAGCATCTGGGTGATTTCAGGAAGTCACTTAGTAACGCTGTAATGGCCCTCTTAACTGGAGGTTAGAAATGAGAATTAGAGGATTCTGGGCAGCAAAATGCTGTTATCCTACACTTAACCACAACCACAATCCAAAACAGCCTGAACATAAATTTGGCCATTTTGCTGTCAGCTGCTCACTTGGGTTATCAGATAATTTGCACATTGTTTTGTGGTAGGTGACAGTGTGGTACCCAAAGTGTTGCCTGTGATCTTAAGTAGGCAGCATCTGAAGATATTATTGACCATCTTTATGGCTGTGCCATTACATCTGTGCTGTGGAAACACTTATTCCATTTGTTCCCAGGATGACTCTGCCCTGAATGATTCTGTAAATTGATTTTTTGCTGAGGGCTGCCTCCGTGTCTGTGATGTCAGTGCCAATGTTCCGGAGATCAAACCCTCAATAAACGGTGTTATGTGTCTTGGCAACTTGGACAGTTTCTCCTGATGCACATCACAGCTCATCTTACTTAAGGACTGGGCTACACAACAGTTACTAACATGGACAGGAACAGCTGTCCTGCACTGGTCACATTAACCTTCATAGGAAAGTTATGTGACAGGTTTAAATTAGAACCATTGCAACAGACAGGTAATTATTGCCCTCTATGATTATGCAATGGCTCCTTCAAAGCCTAAGATTCTGTCTCCCCAGAATAGGCATGGAAGAATTCCTCTGGCATTTCCAGGGGCATTGAAACATTTTGATCCAGACAACCCTAAGAAAAAGCACACAGATTCTTGAAGTTAGTCATGGAGCAATGCATCATAGTCTGCCTGTTTATTTTTAAAATTGGTATGTGCACAAAAAAAAATGTTGCTTCTGATCATGAACAGCCACAGAATAACTTCATGCATGCCCATCCTTATGATCCCTTAAAAATCCTTCGATTGTAACACAATATGAATAAAACAGAAATTTCTGTAGTTGAGCTGCCACAACTCACCAGACTATTTAATGACTTTGTGTTTGGGGGCAAACCAGCTCAGGTTGTTAGTTTAAGGTTCAGTGTGTTGTGTTAATCTTCAGAATTGGGATAATTTCATAAATTGTAACTAACTTGACCACGGCTGCATGTGTTGTATGAATTCAAGACTTCAAATGTGACCTCAAATTTTCCATCACCTACTTCCAATGATTCTCACCTGCGTTTTTTCCTGTATTCCCCTGACCCAAATTTTCCTGCCATGGATGTACCAAAGAGTTTCCTGTCATAGACTTGCTGCTCATTCTTAGAAAAATCTCTGTTGCTAGTAACTAGTTTCAGCAATCTCCATTACAGACATTATTAAATCCACGTTAGCAGAAATATCGTTTTCATACAGGGGAAGGCTTCCAGTCATTAGTATGTGAGACTTCCAGTAATAGAAGCAGTAGGACTTGTGATGCTCATTGCTGGAGGACATGAATGGGAAATGCCAGTGTGCTAATGTTCCATTTGCAGAATCCCAATTGCATCTGATAGGAACATTGAACTAAATAGGACTTTTGGTCTGGTGTGTCGTATCTCTTCTTACCTACAAGTCTTCTCACAGCAGTGGAAGAAAATAGGAAAAATGAGGGAAGTATTGGAGCAAAAAGGAAAAGGTGAATCACATCTACATACATGGAGTTATCCTGGAAAGGAACAGCTGCGTTTCATTCCAAGCCATACATGTACTGTCTGACTTCGGCAAAATAATTCTCATCCAATGACTGCTTTAGGAATCCAACAGTTTTAATACTTGAACCAGGAGGAAAAGCTTATCTAGTAAATGCACCAGTTTTGTAGAGGCCATTGTGCTGTTATGTAAGTATAACCCAATCATGCCAAAAATGCTCAGAGTAGGATCTTCAATCTAAAGTATTAGACAATCATATAGGTTGGTTGGTCCAGACTGCACTTGTCCATGTGTGAAACGGTCAAGCCTGGCTGAGTTCCCAATAGTTTCGTTG
Source organism: Pseudonaja textilis (assembly GCF_049901715.1). NCBI lineage: Eukaryota > Metazoa > Chordata > Lepidosauria > Squamata > Elapidae > Pseudonaja > Pseudonaja textilis. The sequence continues at coordinate 110,243,318 of NC_141991.1, read as the reverse complement.
TGAATCCTTTACCTGCTTGGTCCCCACTCCATAAGTAAACTTCCCCCAACTTCCCAGATGTGCTACCTACAATTCCCATTATCTCTAGCAAGCACAATCAATCCCCATGACAGCTGGAACTTTATGAGAGTTGCAAATCCAGTCTAGTTTGAAGTTACCAGATTGGAGGAAATTGCCTCAAAGAAAATATTAGCAGGCTGAGGGAAGAGAAGTGAAATAGAAGTAGCTGAAGGTCATCTCCGATTTTCTCTGTAAGTTCGTGACAGGTCATTAGTTTGATTTCATTTGATTTCAGCTTCTACCTCAATACGTAGCCAGAGGCTATTGTTTTGAGTTCAGCATTGCTTCTTGAATAAACTACTGTTAAGGTGAAGGGCTAAAATAAATTCTGAGGCTACATTTTCAGCTGTGACCTTTCTGCCTAGTAATGCCTCTTCTAACAATGTGGTTTTTTTTCAACTATGCAAGAGATGGAGACTACAAGTCTAGAGACTCAAAGGGAAAGTTGAATGCAAAATGAGGAGGAAGGAAAAAACAACAACACAGGGCTGTTTACCAGGAAGTTATTGTTTCTCTACCTGCTAACACCCTACAAGGTCAAGGGCAATGGAACGTAAGCTCAGAGGCCACAGCAGCCTTTGATAAGTACAGTCAGAGCCCCTATCTATTCCTCTCCCCAAGGGAGCTGCTGCCTTTACCAGACACCTGGGGGCAGCCCAAGATAATGAGCCTAATTGAAGCAAATTGCTGGAACACAAAGGCACTTTATGAGAAGGTAAATATGGCTGACAATCCATGCATATGACGTGTGTGTCTTTCTAACACTTACAGATATCTCACTTATTTTTACAACCCGATAGCAAAACACACAAGTGCACCTGTCCTCTGAAAGAGATTTTGCTCTTCTCACGACCCTAGTATTCTATTCCATTTACTCTGTTCCCCCCTCAAATCCTCCCATCAAACTAAAATAACCCTTAATTTCAGCCTTCATTCTTTACTAGTTATGGGTCTATATGTCTTTGGAAAATTAACATTCCTCATGTCAGTGGCCTTAAGGAACATGATGATGCTTAGAATCAGTATGTGTCAAAAATAATAGCTGTTCTTGCCTAATGTTCTGGCTCTATTCAACTTACATTGATGAATCATTAAGTTTAATGAAGAAGGTAGATTTTAAAAAACACAGATGCTTGGAATCATTTGATTTTCCATATGATTATTTTTAAAAAAAACATGTTTTGTGATCATATAAACATAAGACATGAAATTTACCTGCCTTGTCTAATCCATCTGCCCTCCTTCCATGAGTTATGCCATTGTCACAAATCCAGTCATTTTTGTAATTCAAACCACTAAAGATTGCTACTGCTAGTGCAGAGAAAAGGGGATAGTACAGGGGACTTGTGATTGTAAACATTCACTCCTGCATAAGCAGAAAACTTCGGCTTAGTAATTGCCTATTTGGCAAATAAATGATCACATCACCTCATAGTATCACTGTTACTTACAAGCCCATTTTCATAGGGAGCACTCTATTAGCTCCAGAGTGGATTGCTCATGAGCTGGGAAATGTATGTGTGCAACTACCTAATGCTGCATCTGTAAAATGCTTCCTCTCCAAGATCACAGACTGCTCACCTATGCTTATTCACAATTAATTTGTGCAGATTTTGAATGTTGGTGATAATAGCAATAGCACTCAGACATATACTGCCCATAGTATTTAACAGCGCACTCTGGGTGGTGTACAACGTCACCATATTGCCCCCAACAATCTAGTTCCTCATTTTACTGACCTTGGAAGGATGGAAGGATGAGTCAACCTTGAGTGTCAGTCAGGATTGAACCTATATTCTAACCACTGCGTCACCACGGCTTAATGGAGCCAGAGTCAGAGTCAGCCAGAACAGAGTCTTATCTGCTTCCCACCAGGTAACTTGTGCCTGCCAAGGAACTGAGATCCCTCTGTGATCAGCACCATTCCAGTCATCCTGTACATCCTGTGACTATAGAAGTCCCCCCTTTGGCAAATGACACAAGGTACTGCCCTTTATTGTGAAAAATAATTGTTGCTTATGGACCTCCAACCTTGAGCTAGGGTATAAAGGGCCAAACATCCTGGTGGAGTAAATAGCACAATTGTACCCATGGACCCCCTATGTGCAGATATTTTCCCCTTTGCACAGTGTAGAACCAATTAAATGGGTCTACAGAGATTCTCCGTCATTCAGGTCATGGTTGTCCCAAAGGTGCTATTTCAAGAGGCAACTGGACTTTTTGGTTTTTCTTTCACTTCTCATCCAAGACATTTCTTGAAAAAGCACCCTTGGGACAATGAAATGGGTCTCTTGTGGCTGGAAAGGCTTGAGTTGTTTGTTTCGGAAGTAACAGGGAGACTCCTTCTTGCTTAAAAATCTGTGCTGACCAATTGGCCCCCATCTTCACCGGAATCTTCAACAGATCACTAGAGATGTGCTATGTTCCTTCCTGCTTCAAAAACTTTACTATCACCCCAGTGCCAAAGAAGCCCTCCCTCAGGGAACTAAATGACTACAGACCAGTTGCTCTAACATATATAGTTATGAAAACCTTTGAAAGGCTAGTGCTGTCCCTCCTGGAAACCATCACGGATCCGCTGTTAGATCCCATACAGTTTGCATACCGAGCAAATAGATTGACAGATGATGCTGTTAATATGGCTCTGCACTACATCCTACAATACCTTGATCTCCAAATACCTACGTAATGGTCCTCTTTGTAGACTTCAGTTCAGCATTCAATACCATCATTCCAGACACTCTTCTAAGTAAATTAAACCAACTAGCGGTACCTGAACACACTTGTAAGTGGATCATAAGCTTCCTAACAGACAGGAAGCAGCAGGTGAAACTAGGCAGAATCACATCTGATACCTGTACAATTAACACACACACACACACACACCAAGGCTGTGTGCTTTCTCCACTTCTCTTCTCCCTATATACCAATGACTGAATCTCAAATGATACATCTGTTAAAATACTGAAGTTTGCAAATGATACAACAGTGATTGGTCTCATTCGAGTAAACAACGAATCCGCATACAGACGGGAGGTTGTACAACTTGCCTCGTGCTATAACTGGAAGAATCTGGAACTGAATGCAATCAAAACTGTAGAAAAGGTGGTAGACTTTAGAAGAAACCCTCCCATGCTACCATCTCTTACAATACTAGACTACACAGTATCAACAGTAGAGACCTTCAAATTTCTAGGTTCTATCATATCACAAGACCTAAAATGGACACCTAACATCAAAAACGTCATCAAAAAAGCACAACAAAGAATGTTCTTTCTGCACCAACTCAGAAAGCTCAAACTGCTCAAGGAGCTGCTGATACAGTTCTACAGAGGAATTATTGAGCCTGTCATCTGTACCTCTATAACTGTCTGGTTTGGTTCTGCAACCCAACAAGACAGACACCTACTTCAGAGGATAATTAGAATTGCAGAAAAAACAATTACTACCAACCTGCCTTCCATCGAGGACCTGTATACTGCACGAGTCAAAAAGAGGGCTGTGAAAATATTTACGGACATAAATGGTTTCAGCTCCTACCCTTAAAATGACACTATAGAGCACTGCACACCAGAACAACTAGACACAAGGACAGTTTTTCTCCAAATGCCATCACTCTGCTAAACAAATAATTCCCTCAACACTGTCAACTATTTACAAAGCCTGCACTACTATTACTATTAATCTTCTCACCACTCCTTATCACCCATCCCCTCCCACTTGTGACTGTATGACTGTAACTTTGACACTTGTATCCTTATGATTTATATTGACTGTTTCCTAGTATGATTTGATTGCTTATTGTACCCTATGACTATCATTAAGTGTTGTACCTCATGATTCTTGACTCTTGACAAATGTATCTTTTCTCTTATGTACACTGTATATGTATACACAGTATAAAGAGAGGAATAAGCCTGGACTCATTACATTCCCACAAGTGGTTTAAGTCTAACCCTTCTTGAATCCTGTTAACTCTTATCTAGCACCAATATAGTGTTCACTATCTAATTGACTAGATTCTTATGTATAGGCATGAGCAATAAATTAGTTTAACTGGAGCTTATCATGTCCTGATTGCTTGCATCTGGCAGTTTATGGGATATAGAAAGTGTTAAATGAGAGGAGGGAAAGGACCTCAACTTCCATCCTTTCTTTGAGAACCTTTGAGCCACAATCACGATACTTTGACTAAAACTACATATCATGTCTTTTTCCTTAAAACAGTTCAAGCAACCTAGCAAAGGGGTGGGACAATATAATCCCTGGCTGCAGGATTGCTGCCAAACTGGCATAGCTACCATAGGATTAAGGCTCTAGGGATCAGCCTTAGACAACAGCACTCTGTTTATGTTTTTTACATTAGCTCCCCTGAATCTTACCCACCTGACTAATCCAAAACTGTATGGATAGTACATGTGTGACTTCTCTTGCTCATTTTGAATGGATTTTTTTTTTGGTAAAGCTGTATAAACCATTAACCCCAACATATTTACAAATATATAAAGACCGTATACTTATACCCACCCAAACCCTGAACATTTCAGCACAACCACTCTCATCCATAACATCTCTACTCATTGCCTCCTTCTGACACAAAAATGCGCAACCAAAAGAATAGTTCCCACCTTGGTTTAGAGACCTATAATGTTTACTGGAACACCTAACACACTTCTAGAGGATGAAACGGCAGACTGAAGATGGGTCCTCAAAAAAATGGAGCTGGCAACAGCAGTGAAGAATGAAGAGCCAGTAAGTGGACCAGCTCTTTGAATCTCTCCAAACAAAAAGAGGACGTGAGATTGCCCAGAAGTGCTCCAGACAGTTTCTCTTCATGAGATGACCACAAAATACTAGTCTTCAATCGGTTTTGATCACTGGGAAAAGAGGAAATAGCTCAAACTGCAGGTGGAGCCTTTAAAAGGACACTGAGCATATATTCCCTTTTCTAATCACATTCTGAAACATGGAGTCAAATGTTGATTTCAACAACGTCAATAGCTTCTATGGATGGAAGTTTGTATTTTCAGACCTCCACTTTTTTTTAATGTAGCCTTACGGTAAAGTAGAATTAGTTCATCTAATTATTTCCTGTCTGGTAATAAAGGGAGGGCTGACATAAACCAAGAGCATAGCCAGTATATATTATCAAATACTCTGTGTTTCTTTGATGGCAATAGTTCTTTAGGACCATGGGGGAAGGGTTCCTTCTTTTTTGGTCAGCAGTCTACTATCCTCAGTGCTAATATATATATATATTAAGATGGTTTAAACATTTTTCTGCAGAAATCGTGGGACTTTTTCTTTTTTAATGCAAAATCTGAGTTATGAAAGACTTCCTCTGATGCTAGCTAATATATCACTGTTTGATTTTCACAGTCTTAAATATGTGAATCTTGAAATTGGTGGAAGTATAAATATTATGGAAAATATTACACATAATAAATCCTGTACTTAGAAGTTTGCTGTTTCTGACTTTCAGCTTTTTTCTCTAGGACTTTCTACCATTGTGATACTACCAGTAGCCACTAATGGTAGCAAATATTTTTCTGCCCTTTGCAGAAGGAAATGAGTCAGTAAAACAGAATCAAAAGTGCCAAACTCAAATGAATCATTTAAGAAGTAATAAAATCTTTAAAAAAATAAAAGTCATCTAAACTTATTTTAAAATCCTTTATTCTGTAATACAAACTGCAACTGTCATAATATCTATATCTGTACTTCCTTGTCAAAAGATGTTAGAAACTAGTTCAAACATAATTCAGTTTAAAAGACAAGAAACGAAGGAATAAACATAATGTAAAGTAATGAGGGGAAAACTAACAATGAAGTTGGATATTACAGTATGTGATGTACTCAAAATGATGGCTCAGAGTTTGACATACAGGAAAGCAATTTATATATTTTTGGTATTTTCTGGGAAAAGGGAAGAAGTTATCAGTTGCAGCAGAAGTCATCTGACCACTTCAAACCAAAAATCTGCATGTTTGATAATGTGCAAAACTATATCTATCTATCTATCTATCTATCTATCTATCTATCTATCTATCTATCTATCTATCTATCTATCTATCTATCTATCATCTATCTATCTATCTATCTATCTATCATCATCTATCTATCTATCTCTCTGTGTGTCTCTCTCTGTGTATACACAGACACACAGACACACACACACACATCCATCCATCTTTCCCTCCCTATCCACTTCCCTCCCTATCTATCTATATATACACACACACACACCAGTATATAGGTCTGTCTGTCTATCTATCTATCTATCTATCTATCTATCTATCTATCTATCTATCTATCTATCTATCATCTATCTATCTATCTCTGTGTGTCTCTCTCTCTGTGTATACACACACACACACACACACATCCATCCATCCATCTTTCCCTCCCTATCTACTTCCCTCCCTATCTATCTATATATACACACACATACACCAGTATATAGGTCTGTCTGTCTATCTATCTATCTATCTATCTATCTATCTATCTATCTATCTATCTATCTATCTAAGCTATCTTCTCCACATTGCAGATGAGGCTTTGTGATCAGAGCTGGAGTTCTGGCAGATGCCTGCCACAGATGAACTGGGTTTTTCTTTTTTCTAGAAAACTGGATGATGTGTCCACTTGTGGAAATCTTGAAAGGAGACACAGGAGAATTAGAGACCTTAACATTAGGCCTATACCTCATTTGCTAAGATTTGTTAGGACATCTTGAAGAAAAGTTTGCATACCATTACTCACCACAAATGACAAGTTTAGAACTTCTAGGAATGAAAATGAAGGCAACTGGCAATATGTCATCTTACTTGCACATTGTACAGAGTTGATCTATTCTAGATGAAACTTGTGGTGTCTCCCAACTTCATACTCCTGGTTTTATGTTTCTAAACAAGATGTCTAAAGTCTTACCCATTCATGATGTAGAAGAGTTGGTGGGGAATAAAGCATAGTTTATAAAACTGACAATTTACAAACTAATCTAACATACTGCAACTTCAAAAAGGATTATGTGATTCTTTAGGCAAATCTCTCAGATTAAATCACTTGATTTAAAAAAAAATGCAGTAAAATGCGAGGTTGAAAATAGGGAATGCTGAATTTCCCCATTCCAGATGGAAAAATACCATATAAGAAAGACTTCCAATAACTCTTGCAGCTCCTACAGCTCATTGAAACATCACCTCAAATGGCACAGCCATTAAAAGAAGCAAACTATTAAAAAAAGAAAAAGTTAAAAAAATAAAATACAAGATAATGTATTTTTATCATGTATGTGTCATGTAACTAATTTGAATAATGTGTTGCTTTCATTTTACCTGAAGAAGTTACTGATCTATTGCAGAAAGAATTTGGTAGTATCTTTTCTGATCAACAGATTTTATTAAAAGGCTCTCGATGAGCTATAGCTCACTTCACCAGATGCATGGAGTGCCAAAATCAACATAGGATTTAAATTGGGATGAGATGGGGAGAGCGAGAAAAGAGAGAAAGTCCATTCACAATCTGGTTATGCAGATGCAGTTTACACATGAGACTGATTACAAGGGCCTTATTAATTAACAATGATAATGTGTTAAAAATCCATTGTGTTTGTGGAGACCCTTTGAGATCTCTAAAATCCTTTTGATGTATTTGAGTTCAGCAATCTCTTACTGAATAACAGCATTAGTTATGTCTCATTTTTCCAAAATAGTCCATCTGAGATCTGTAATGGATGTCCTTAAGAAATTGAAATGCTCTTACTTTGTCCTTGAATGTTGTGTGTTTTATATTTTTTGTGTGCAAATTGCATTGTTTGTCCTTTGTAGAATCCATAGGGACATTGCTGACAGATGATGTCATACCTCACTTTAGTAAAGTGAGGTATGTAAAGTAGCCGCTAATCTTTTTTGTGTGATTGTTTGTGTCTACAGTTGGCCTGCTGATGTAAAACTGGGGGCGAGTTGGGTTTGTTGCAGGGTCTGGTTCTCCTGTTAGCATATTTGTTCTATTGTTTTGGGGTCATTGGTTGTCTGTTTGCAGAGATTTCATTATCTGATTAAATGACACAGTCAGTGCTGGTGAATGGGGTTTACTCCCAGTTTACATGCAGTAGCTTGCCCTGCCAGTTTTGTTAGAGGTGCAGTTTCCTTGATGGGTATTAACTACTGCTTGGTTGGTATTAATCCTTACTTATCCGGCTGTACTGGAAGGGATGTGTTCTAGTTTTTTTATCCCCTTCTTAGCATTTTTATTGAATGTTGTATAAATGTGGTTTATCTCTATGTGTCTGTTGATGGCTGATTTGTCTGAATGCCAACCTTCCTTGAATTCCCTAGGATGTCAGCCTTCCAGGAATTTGGTTTGATCTGGGATGCTTACAATTTCCCAGTTGAAACAACGTTAGGTGTTCATGTGTTGTGAGATTAAGGAGTCTTCATCATGTCTTCAGCATGCTAGTTGCCATGAATACTCCGTGCTGGCCTTCTGTCTGTCCTACCTAGCAGCTGTTTATAGTCCTTATGTTGTATGTCATAGATATTTTTCTTCTTCAGTAACCGTTTTTTTGTTGTTGTTGTTTTGCTTTATTTTGATTTTGTTAAATAAAGCAAAAGATCCAGAAGCCCAAGTAGAAAAAAATAGGAGTTATCCACAACATACCACATAAGGATTGTAACAGCCACTATGTAGGGCAGACAGGCAAAAGATTAGCAAAATTCATCTATGAATACTAACTGGCTCTAGCAGACAGAAGACATAATGAATATTCCTTAATTTCACAACATGTGGACCAAGCACAAAGAGCACCAAGGACTCTAAAGTTCAGTCCTTAGCTACATATATTCTACATGTAGATTATATATTGCATAGATTATATGTAGGTTATATGCTGTATACATTATACAATATGTTCGATTGTTTTGTTGTTTGTAGTTCATTATGAGAAACTGCTTGGGCTCTTGTCTGTATGCAAGTATGAAAAATGATGCTGTAGTGATGTGTTACAAACGTGGTTTTGTGCAATTCAGCAAATTGATTACAGATTCCCTTCAACACATCTGATACAGGCTTCCTATAAAATAAGACAATCTCAGTACTTCGTTGGCTGATATAAATGTACTCTCTGTGATTCATGTCCTCAAGTATTTTTGATAGATTTTTGCATTTATTGAATGAGTACAGATAGTCCTCAACTTACAACCACAATTTAGCCCAACATTTTTGTTGCTGGGTGAAACAGTTGTTAAGTGAGTTTTGCCCCATTTTATGACATCTCTTGCCACATTTGTTAAGTGAATCACTGCAGTTGTTAAGTTAGTGACAGGGGTGTAAAGTGACCCTGGCTTCCCCATTGGCTTTGCTTCACAAAAGGCCAGGATACTTCAATCGTCATAAATATGAGTCAGTTGCCAAGCATCTGAATTTTGATCACATGACTTTTTCATAAGTGTGAAAAACAATCAAGTCACTTTTTTCAGCGCTGTTGTAACTTCGGACTGTTGTAAGTCAAGGACTACCTGTACAAAAGAAATCTCAAATAAAAATACACAACCAAAAGAAAAATTAAAAAATCAAGAGAAAGGTAAAACTAAAGCAACAATACCACAGAGGATATTCATTCACTGATACATATATAACATTTTACATAAGAAATTCAAGGAATAATATCTACATTTCTAATGAAACCTTCAAAGTTCCAAAGATAATATTTGAAAAGGCTGTAACTGTAACTTTTCCAAATCTTGAACTACATTTTACCTTTCCCCTTAGAAGAAATTCTTCTTGGGCCCTACATATATTACATCTTTAAGCGTTGGATTGTGTGGGGATTAAAATATGTATATCAAAATGGGCCCTCTTATTATTAAATAAGTTCAAAAGATTGGAGTGTGCTTCTTCTATGCAATGGCATTCTTTCCCTTTTACAGGGACTCCTCGACTTATGACTACAATAGAGCCCAACATTTCCACTGTAGGCAAAACAGTTGTTAAGTGAGGTTGGCCCCATTTTTTACCTTTCTTACCACACTCGCTAAGTGAATCACTGTAGTTGTTAACAGGCTGTTAAGTGAATCTGACTTCCTCATTGTCTTTGCTTGTCGGAAGGTCGCAAAAGGTGATCACATGACCCTGGGACACTGCAACTGTCATAAATATGAGACAGTTGCCAAGCACTTGAATTTTGATCAAATGACCCTGAGGATGCTGCAATGGTCGTATGGGTGAGAAATGGTCATAGGTCACTTTTCCCAGTGCCATTGCAACTTTGAATGGTCATGAAATGAACTGCAAGGATTATCTGTGCGAGATTTCAGAATTAATTTTAAAAACTATTACCGTGTTTCTCACAAAATAAGGCCGGGCCTTATTTTTTTTTGACTCCCAAAAAACGGTTAGGCCATCTTTTCATGGGTGACTTAATTCCCACCCTCCCGCCCCTTGCCGAGTCTGAGTCCTGGAGGAGAAAGCTTACATAAAAATATTCTGCCCTCCCTGGCAATCTCTCTAGTAAGGGGAGAATATACAATGACCTATAAACTTTGTATAACCCACAGTACATTAAAACATGTGAGATATCTTCAACTTCTCCTTTATCACATATACATACCCGTTCTGCTGTTGGTGTTTTCTTATACCTGCCCTGAAGGAGTGCTGAAGAGAGAATATTAAATCTGGCTCTATTATATAAAACATTTGGATGGAAGTTAGGATTTATTCTTTGGATCAGTTGGTAGATAAAATTAAACATTCTCTTTATAACTTTCCATCTTAAAGAACAAATATTTGCCTACCACAGCTCAGTGACAGTATTTATGATTAAAGGATCTGTTGATATTCCAGTTTGGACCTGCCGTTTGGATTTTTAGCTTTGGAAACACCTAATTTACAAAATGTTATGACACAGAAATCTACAAGTATTCCTTCTAACATTCTGCCAGCCATTAATCAGTTTGATATGTAATTTCAAATAATATTTCCACCTTATTTGTACTGGACTTGTGTTTATATAGAAAAGGCTTGAGTAAATCATGTTTTTGGAAGTCAATGTCTAGGCAAAGAAAGCAAATTCTCAGTGCTGTGTTAGAGTAAAAAGATTTATTCTTCGGCACTGGAAAGATAAACATATGGCCACAACTATAGATAGTCCTCAACTTACAACCATTCGTTTAGTGACCATTCGAAGTTACAACAGCACTGAAAAAAATGACTTATGACTGTTTTTCACACTTACAACTTTTGCAGCCATGTGATCAAAATTCAGGCTCATATTTATGACGGTTGCAGTGTCCGTGGTCATGTAATCATCTTTCACAATATTTTGACAAGCAAAGTCAATGGGAAAGCCAGATTCACTTTACAATCACGTTACAAACTTAACAACTGCAATGATTCATTTATCAACTATGGCAAGAAAGGTCATAAAATAGGGCAAAATTCATTTACCAACTGCCTTGCTCAGCAACAGAAATTTTGGACTCAATTGTGGTCATAGGTTGTACTCAAAGATCTACAGAGCTGATATTATGAGTAATTTATATACAAATCTCCTACCAACATGAATCCACTGTGGTGATTACAATAAAACGTGATCCTGTCCTTAAGTTGCTGTGGTTTGCTTTGTTTCGGCATAGAGTGTTTCCCAAGTCACAAATATTTGAACCTAGTCATCTGAATTGTTCAATAAATCACCATTAATTTAAACATGGCCTATTGTGAGGTGTGAAATTAAAACAGATAGCCCACTGAGCTCTTAATCAAACTGATTTCCATGAATGTCATTTTTATGTGCCTTACAAAAACACATTGTATTCTTCATGGTGAAATACTACTGTATATTATCACTGATATTCCAAACAATTCTATGTGGTAAATGAAGTGACAAAGAGGTTAATGCCAAAGATGACCTTAGATTTTGTGTCTCAACAAGAATTTGAACCTGTGCCATTTTTTATTATGTTCTGCCTTTCCTGCTTTTTCTCTGAGCCTACCTGCACTAACTTGGACACCGACGTACCCCAGTCACATCTTTGTTCGGTGTCATTCCCCTGATGTGGCCCTTTTCCAGGGGTGGGATTTCAATCTTTTAACAACCTGTTCTGTGGGCGTGGCTAGATGGGCATGGTCATGTGACTGGGTGGGCATGCCTTTTTTTTTGCAGTGCACACACACACACACACACACACACACACGCCCCGTTTGTTTCATTTTTTTGCCTTCTGGGCCTCAGGCAAGCCTCCTGGGGGAGTGTTTTTGCTCCCAGGAACTTCCCTGGGGCCCAGGAAGGAAAAAAACGGAGGCTTTTTGCCTCCTGGGCCTCCTGGATGAAGCAGGATGAAGCAGTAAGACAGCGAGAGGGATCCCACCACAGCTGATCATCAGAACAGCTGATCATCGGGAGGTAAAAAAGAAACACCTTAGGGAGTGACTGGGCAGGGGAGAACGCAGTCAGAGATGTTGGGCATGCATGCGATGTCGCGCATGCGCAATGAGGACTGACTGGGCAGAAAGGGGCAGGGCCAGCCAAGGGCACGATTTGCTGGTTCTCCAAACTGCACAGATTCATAACAACTGGTTCTATAGAACTAGTCCGAACTGGTAGAATCCCACCCCTGCCCTTTTCTCTTCTCTGGCACATGGATTAAGTTGTTCTCAGTTATACCACAATTAGGGTAATATTTTGCCACTTTTTTGGAGCGCACATCTCCTGACTAATATTAGGGAAAGTAGAGAGTATTTGCTGATTGTATCAGGATAATAGAGGCACAGGGTTCCCATTATGAAAGGGTTTTTTTCAGCCCAGGTGCCACTTTGCTCATGGTTTATTGGATTTGGACCAAGAGTGGTGGATCACTAGCAATAGTCACTTTAGCAATTTTGTAATATGAAATGATGTTTAGACTCTATAAAATGTGCAGAGAAAAGCAACCAGGATGATTAGGGGAGTGGAGACTAAAACATACGAAGAATGGTTACAGGAACTGGGCATGGCTAGTCTAGTGAAGAGAAGGACCAGGGAAGACATGATAGCAGCATTCCAATATTTGAGGGGCTGCCACAGAGAAGAAGGGGTCAATCTATTTTCCAAAACATGTCCAAAAAAGGTCAAACGAGGAATAATGGATGGAAACTGATCAAGGAGAAATTCAACCTGAAAATAAGGAGAAATTTTCTGACAGTGAGAGCAAACAACCAATGGAACAGCTTACCTTCAGAAGTTGTGGAAGCTTTATCACTGGAGGCTTTCAAGAAGAGACTGGACTGCCATCTGTCAAAAATGGTGTAGGATTTGCTTGGGTGGGGGTTGGACTAGATGACCTACAAGGTCCTTTCCAGCTCTGTTAAAATCGTAAAGGAAAATAGTGTAATCATGAAATGCTAGGACTTCCCCTTTTATATTCTGAAGGTAACACAGAAAATTTAGAACAGTGTTTCCCAACCACAGCTACTTATAGGTGTGTGAACTTTAACTCACAGAATTCCCCAGCCAGCATGGAGATAAAAACTATCCACAAAAGACACCTAAAACAAAATAGAGTGGTGACATCAATAACACTAGAACTTAGACTTATATGCCACTTCACAGTGCTTTACAGCGGTTTAGAGAGTCAACCTATTGCCCCCAACAATCTGGGTCCTCATTTTACTGACCTCGGAAGGATGAAAGGCTGAGTGAGACTGGTGAAACTCAAACCACTGAAATGCTGGCAGTCTGCAATTAGCAGAATTAGCCTGCAATACTGCATTGAGGACCCAGAATATGCTGACTCTATAAACTGCTTAAAGAGGGCTGTAAAAAGCACTGTGAAGAGTAGATAACTCTAAGTCCTATTGATATTCTAACCACTGCACTATCCACAAGTATTGTGGCCCCAATTGGTAGAAGAAAGAAGGGGGAGGGAGAACCAATGCTCTTCCACAAGAACCCATGCCTGGTGGTTTAGCTCCCTTGTGATTCTTATTCTTTTCCCATACTTTATTCAACTTATGCAGTGACAGAAGGGGCAAGGGGGATGTTTATACAAAGCTGTCAACAGAAGACTGGAAGGGTCCTAAAGTCAGATTTATCCCGTTCCTGCTGTAGTGTCATGATTGGTGGATGCTTTCCTCACCAGCTGATGATAAAGGGCAGCAAAGACATGGACACAAAAAAGAGCTTTTCCTATCACATATTACACACCCATAATGAGATCAATGTGTTCAACAGGAAGTTGGAACAGACAAGATAGAGGCAAAAGAAGACGGGCAAGGAAAGCAGCCAATTTCATGCTGGCACAATGTTCTGTTGACTCAAAATCAGTTGGCTATCATGTTCATTTGGAAGTGGTGAAAGTCCCTTGTCTGTTCTTAGGAACTTGTCGAGCTTGGCTATTTCTTCAGTGACATTTCTTGGGATACTAGAGTTATAGGCTAGAATGGAAAACTGAAAAACAAAACAGAAAAAGGTAATCGCAGCCCAGTAATGCTGTCAAATAAAAGCTGCTGCAGAGGTTACTTCATAGGTATTTCCATATAAAGGAAATGCCTATGAAGTCTCCAGAAACTGATCTTTACTCAAAGGTGACCTTTTCCCCCTAAGGTGACAAGTAAAGGAATCTCTCAAATTGTACCTCTGCAGCAATAATTCTGCAAGATAGGCCATGCAAAGACAATGGGACGAGCTCAAAGTTACCCACTGATCCTGTGGTCAAATGGGGACCTGGATTGCCAGATTCCACATCTATTGTAACTCTATTACACTACAATGGTTCTCCACACACACAAAAACCCCACCAGATCTTTTTCAAAGCAGGTTATCAGTTAGACCGACAGTTAACAGTTATTCCTTTTATGTGCATCTTCTGATCTCTGAGTAATTGATGGTGGAGTCAGGATAAATTCTGCTTGATAAGTTAGAGAAGACCCTGATCTTCTATTCTGATCTTAGGTGACTCTTTTTAAAGAACATTAAAGATTATTAAAGCAGACTAAGAAGTGAAGGAGATACATACTTAGCTCATTTCCTATTATTTCACCATTGGTTAAAAAGTACCGATAAAAAGTACAGTGAATACAAATCTGAAAATTTGCCTTTTCTCCCCTCCCTCTGGTTCAGTCTGCATTCCTTAGATCATGAAGGTCAACGTTTGTTGGCCCTAGAGATGCGCAGGCAAAAACCGCTTCTATGATGATCTCATCATTACCAATTGTTTCCTAACAGTATGCGTAGGAACACACAAAACGGAACAAAGATTGAGATGAAAGAAGGAATACCATGACATTTGCTCACACAACAATGAAGATTCAATCCCAAGATTGATCCGAGTAACTAAACCAAATAATTCTGCCTCTGTTACAAGCAACACCATCATAGACCCCATTTGTCCCTACTCTTATTACCAGATCCTTTAGGGCATACATCCAAGGATATGACATCTTTTACAGTTTTTTTTTAAACTGAATCACAACCACTTAATGTGAAGCTGAGTTTAAGAGATTTTTTTTTAATCAGTGGACTTTGGCCAAGTGTGTCACCAGAGCTGAGTCAGACCAATGATCCATATTGCCAAGAATAATCAATTCCAGGTGCTAACTTGAAATATTCCCCCTGATCATAACTGCCAGCTTAGTCTTTTATTTTTAAATATAGCACATAAGGCTTAGACATCTTAGCAAACAGGCCCCCGATAATACTGATCCTCCTTCAAATTTTAATTGCTAACAGTCTTGTTAATAGCGTTTTCCACTACACCTCACAAAAAGCAGGATCTATTTATCAGCCAAGAAAAACTTTGAGAGAGGAGAGGGGATTCTCAGTCAATGTTATAGTGGCTCTTATGAACAGCTATTAGGGAAGATGTACCAAGAGAAAACAGAAATGTCCAGAATCAGCAGGTTCTCGTAACTCTAATGGTGTTAGTGGTTATTCTAATGGTTACTTGGGTGCTGATATTTGTCCAGGAAGCGTGAGTGTTAAAGGCGGAGATTGCCATGCTCGAAGGTGATGAAGGATCTTGTACCGTTGGTGGGGGCTGCGGGGAGAGGAAGACAGCACAGAAGGGACAGATTTCGTTCCCTGCTCCTCATTTATCCCACAGCAGGAACAGAAACTGCTGTCCCCTCTCTTGTCACATGAGAGCAGCAAATTTGCTGGCCTTGCCTTAAAAGCACAGAAGACGGTCCACCTTAGGAACAGCATTTTCCCACTTTCTTCCTGTTATGAGGATAGGAAGGAAGCACATTGAGACCTGAGGAAAACCCGAGGAAGAACCCTGAATTTTGCAGACTTGTGAAATAGCTTACTTTTTGTAAGGATCATCATGCTGCAGGTAATTTTCAAGCATTGTAGACTCCCAGGAAGAAAGGGTCAACTTGTAAAGGGCAGTTTGATGCCTTGATGTGACTGCCACCACCATTGCTATCTTCATGGTAAAAAGATGCATGGTAAAAAGACCAGTTCACAGGTTGTAATCAAAAACTGAGGCAATACTACTCCTTTATACTGCCCTGCAGAATATGCAACAATAATACAAACTTTCAAATTACTGTATGTAATAAAACTGAAGATCCAACAATAGGACTGAGAATTGTAGAAATAGCACCCAGAAAACCTTTGGGAGACAAGTGCTTATTCATTTGATATAGAGGAGATTATAGAACCTGATTGATAGAACAAGAGAAAATATCTGAAGATTAAAAACTTTACATTTGGTCTTGTTCTTGTAGGAATAAATGTTGAAGACCTTAGGAAGCTTCTAACAATTGCACCAAAAAGAGAGTAATTATCCAGAAACTGGATTACTTGGAATGAAGCATTTGTCTTCCATTTTGAAATGGAAGGTTTCCACAGAAAAGTAGCCAACGACAGTAACTGTCCACTGAAGATAACTCATAACTATTGGAAGACCTGTATGAATATAATAGAATCAATCTTGGCAACAAAACCAGATATTGGAGGGAATAATGGGACAATGAACAAAAATTCCCTGTAATTGGTAAAAGAAGGTGACATTAAAAGCCAACAGATCTGACATATCTTAGGTGCAATACTGATGAAATGGTGTGCATTTTCTGGACTTGTAAATAGCTCTATCAGTAGAGTTCTCCACAGGTAGAAAATGTGTACTGAACATGACTGCTGAGCATCAGGTTATAGTAAGTTATGGAGGAAGAATTGAGGTAGTCCTGGACCAATGTTCTCTTCCGATGATAAACCATGATCAGGAATGCTCAGTGTTGGAGATACTAATACACAAAATTACTGAAGTGGGGAATGTCAAAATGAGACATCATCAACACCCATCCATCCGCCCCAGATCCAGAGAGATTTGGCCTATTTGGTGCTGGTTTTGAATGCAAAGCCACTGCATTATCCACAATTTAATTATGGGAAAACAACTAGTCTAGATGCAGATCTATAATAAACTGTGCTCCTGAGATAGTAAGTTATGTGTTTCCTCACTACAAGCAATCCACTTTAGTTTCCAAAAACAGAACCTTCATTCTTACATAACGTCCAACTTTTATAAGAGTTGGGAATAACTCCCTGGTCTCTCATCTGCCTATTTCATTCATACATATGGGAGTGTCTGGGATAGCTTGGCACAGACTGGCATAATTTCTGTTTGTTCGAATGCTTATTTAGTTATTCAATCATTTCTAAATAAAATTTAACTTTAGCCAGCTATTATTGTTTAATTTGTATCAACATCACCATCTTCTGGCTGAAAGGGGAATGTCTCACTTACATCCAAAATACTGAGGCATAGAACAAGGGACAGAGTTGGGGTGGGGGGGGAACACTGAATCCCATTTTGAATCCAACAAACTACGTCTTCTATCATCCTTGTCAAGTCATAGGAGCCAACTTTACAGCACTTTAATTTCAGCAAACTGAACTCTACCAAAGATGAAAAAGGAATAGAGGATAGCTTTACATTTTTGAAAGGAGAACATTTGTGCAAGGCCAGCTCAATGCAATCTTTTGGAAGGGCCTCCCAAACCCACAATTTTAAGCTGCAAACACATTGGTTGGTACTTTTCAATCAGACCTTAAAGTGGAATATACATTTTTGCCTTTGTCTCCTCCTAGCTATCTTGAATGCATCCTGCTGCTACACAACCTTGATGGCTGATCCATAGATAGAAGAAAATTTTTCCTTGCATATTCTTCCCTTTTCTGTTTTTCAACTTTGGTTCACTCACATCTCATAATATGATACAGAACTCTTTCTGGATCCATTTTATATATCTAGCAACCTTCACTCAGAATGCTACCAGAAAATACTTCCAGAGGACATTTTAATTGAGAGTCCTATCAAGCTTATAGCCAGACTGTGAGAGCAGCTATACCCCAAGCAAATAAACAAAGCTGGAGAAAATGTCCAGAGTAAAAGCAGAGACCAGTCACCCAAGTCAATAGACCATGATCCAGAATTTAAAAAAACATGAACCTTTTAAGTAAACCTAACCTCTGTAGGAAAATCGATTAGAGAATACACGTTTAACTGAATATAGAATACCTACATACAACCACTAACAGAAAGCCCCAAATATATAGACAGTTTAATACTCACAGTGTAATGTATTGGTTGCTAACTCTCATCATCTTCAGCTAGCAGGTCAACAGCCATACTGACTGGGAATTGTAGTATAAATATCAGGAAGTTAGGGAAGGATAGTATAATTCCCCATTTATATGCATATACAAAGTATATCCTTTCAAAGTTAACTTTCTACAGGAATTAAGTGAAAGCATGAGAGGATTGAATAGGGTGTTTATCACAGAATATATTTTGGAGATCAAAGTAGCATTTAAGAGATACAAGAAGTGGGGGATAAAAGGCAGCTAGCATGGAGAATTTTTCCCACTGTGTATTCTAGAATGGGTGTGGGATACTGTACATAACTTTTCCTAATTAAAGTAACATGATTTTTTGACAATTAATTACAGCTGAGTATTCCACCAACCATCCAAGCATGTATTTTATGCTTCTCTATAAATTTTCCACATAATTAAATAGAAACTACAATCCACTTGTTTTATTTTTATTATGGATTTCTTCACAATGCTTAAATCATTTAAAATACTGAACAACTTTGTATTATTTTGAGGACACAAATGACTCCATTGTTCTCAAAGATCTGATTGTACCTCTGTTCCCAAGCCACTTACAAGCACACTGTGTTTTAATATTATTTGGGCCACAAAATGTTTCTGTTGAAAAAATTAGATTTCTCCTGTGTATGATAGTTGCTTAAGGGCTATTGTGAGATTACCCTTCTTGCCAATAGACAGGCCCAATACCTCAATGCACACAGAATCCACAACTTTTGGATCATCACGGAGAGATACTCACTGCCATACATAGTCCAGACACATATACAAACATACACACGCACAATTTAATAATTGATATCAAAACTGTTGGAGGCTTTTAAAACAAAGGGAAAATTGGAAAAGAAGCAGACAATGCTGGGCAGAGGCTGGAGAACCACTGAGGGGGACCTTTTTCTCAGTCTCTGATAAACAGCTAAAATTGCCAGAAAACTGAGAAGTGCAGATGTATTACAGCAGAGAGAGAGCCTGTTTTAAGAGTTCTTTATTTCTGCAGCAATCAGTAAAATGTTGAGCTAGAATTTTGCAATAAATTCTTTTCTGTGGGATGCTACTTGTCTTTATTTCTCTGTAAAAAGTATAGAAATGGGTGTTTAAACCTCAGTTTGAATCCATCCTTTCAGGCTGTGTGTGTGAAGTTACAGCATTTCTGTTCATCTCTTATGACGTTCTGGTGGAAATGATCCTTTTGTAGCAAATCAGCTCCATCTTGTCATATGTTGGTGCCAATTTTGCTTTTCTAGTTTTCTTGTAAGTTGCTAAACAGCTACGTCATTTATATTTGCCAACACTGACACTTTTTAAATTTTTAATGGTAAAAGGTGACTATATCACTTTTTTAAAAAAATTGCTTTGTTCTGAACTGTTGCTCAAGAGGGAGAGGATATAAGAGCTGAACCTATAGTTCCATGCCTTCATGCTATGTGGCCAAAAACGATGGCCTTTAATTTATTTTTATGTATTTATTTCCATTTTTTAACTTTTTCACCACAACCCACCATCATACAGGACTTGTAAAAATCCTCTCTCAAAGGACACATGGGTACATTGGCACACTTTGGAACGTAGTGGTGGCATCAGGAGCTACTAAAGCTCTTGCCCAAAGCAGAGGGTAGAGTCAGGAAGTGATGTCTAAAATGAGGCAGCACCCCTCCAGCATTCCACTCTTTGGTGGCTTCGGAAAAAGGCAGCCTCCAGACAGGGCCTATTCTATCAACAGGGGCGTGTATTTTCTTCAGCCCATCTTATTTTGGAACTTTGATTTAAAATAAGCTTGCTAGATCAAAACAGATTTACATAGTCCAGACTCCAGACTGCTGTTCCTGCAGAGTTCAACCAGATGCCTTCTGAAAGCCCACAATAAAAGTTCTTTGTTATTTCCGTTTTAACCCCTTAAATAGTTTGGTGCCATATTAAGAATCGTAGCCACTTCAGCGTTCATTCCAAACTTCAGAACATTGATGAAGATGCTGGAAAACGCAAATCCTTAAGGGAATCCACCGTATGTATCCTACCCTTTGCTGTTGAAAGTTCTAATCATGTGTATTAGATCACCCTACAAGTATGTTTGCTGACATACTTGTATCACTAAACAGCTAGCATGTTAAGCTTTCCCCTTACAAAGTTATGTTAATTTTCCAGCCAGAGTTGTCCTTAAGGTTCAAAGCTTGGAAGTTTAATACAGTGTTGCTGCACCTCCAGTTTATCTAGAAGAAAACCATTAAGCCATTTCGCTTATAATTTCCTGGATCCATTTAAAGATAGTGTTCACTTTCAAGTTCTCTGGTAGCAAGGACAATTCTAAGAAACATCTTACAGTATATGTTTTTGTTAGGAGAGAACAAATGTTACGTTTGAATTAGTAATATATTCTGTTCATCATCGAGAGACAATATAATACAGTATAGTGGTTAAATTGGGGCATGGTAGCTCAGCAGTTAAAGACACCGACCCTTGAAATAGGGTGAGCTCCCATTACTCACGCCCATCTAGCAGTTTGAAAGCATGCAAATACGAGTAGATTAATACGTGTCACTTCGGTGGAATAGTAACATTGTTCTGTGCACTTTTGGCATATAGCCATGCTGGCAACACGATCATGACAATTGTCTTCAGACAACGCTGCTCCCTCGGCCAGGAAATAGAGATGAGCATTGTGCCCTATGAACGTGACTGACAAGGAAAACTTTACCTTTACCTAGTGGTTAATTACGCTGAATTAAAAGCAGGGAGATCTGTATCCAGTTTGCTCCCAGTCATGGAAGCCCACTGGATGACTATGGGAATTAGCATAGCCTATCTCACTCAGCAGCACTTTTAGAGAAATATTGGAAAAGGAAATGCTGCCAATTCTATCCTAGACTCATGTGGTGGAAAAGCAGGTTATAAAACTAAAGAGCAGCTTCATCCATGGTGACAACTATAGAGACAGCAAAAAACAAACAAAAACCTTTTAAATTTCTAAACACACGTCAAACAAGTCTACTCCTTGTTTGAATAACTTACTTCCTTTTTCAGCAGCATTTGTTTATTTTCTTAATTTCATTCTTTTAAATATTTTTTCCATTTCCATTTCCCACATCCTTTAAAAGAAAAAAGGACACACTTTTTAAAAAGGAGCATTTCCTGTAACAAGACAGGATGTCAGGTCAACTACTTAATATTATCAACAATACAGTATGCAAAATAAAAATGCAGAAATATTTGTCATCCGGGTAAAAATCTCTTGTGTACAAGAATTAAAAAAAAATTCACTTAGGAATAATTGTTTTGTCAAGATTGAAAATCAGTGCACTATAAAAATTTAGATTACTAAAATGAATGAGAGAAAAGAGTCAAACTATGCAGTTCATATTGGGAAACTGGGGGGGGGGGGCTTTTAAAGATTCTGAGGTAACTGAGTTTAGTTTTGGCAAAGTAAAAAGAGGAATAACATCTCTAGCAAGTTTAACTTTAGATGGCATTAAGCCCTCAGGGTCAGAGGAGGAAAACAGATCTGAGTATATTAATAGAGGTAGCCTTTAAATCCTATACTCCCTCCACTGGCCTATATACCAAGAAGGCATTTTATGCTCCCTCACAGGATTGTGCTATCACATCATGTAGAAACACTCCTTGCAAAGACTGCTAGAGCTATTAGGGTGACCTCCATAGTCCTATACATGCATGCTATGAGACAGTAGGGAGGGTGTGTGTGTGTGTGTGCTAAATCTCTTTTCAATAGATGGGGTGACTAATCTATTGTCTTTGAGCACCTCTCTAGGCATCCATCAAGCTAACTGAGCTATCTGGCTATTTAAAAAAATAACTGGGAAGTGGCCAATTAATTGGCCAACCTTCAACACAATTTTATGTATACTTCCTGTGCCCTTCAGCAAGATGATGGTAGGATGTAAGTATGTGCAAAATGTACCTTTTGGGGCTCAGAATAACCGTAGCGTAGCCCTTGTGTGTTTTTATGTTTTTTTCTCTGGGAAGTCTCAGTAGACTCTGTGAAAATATACATTTTGCTATTAACATGCCAGCTGAGATCAGACACTTGAGATCTTCTGTCCTTTTTTGTTCCATTTCTCCTACGTACTTTATTAATTTGACCTTGACGTGCTGCTGCTAAACCTCTGGAAGTCCAAAATTAGATCTCACTCATCCATGATCTAAATTTGGATGAGGGGACCGTTGAGACAGAGATGTCAAGGGAGCTGCATTTTCGTTACTACCCTGCCTAGTATGTTCTATATTACATTAACAAAGGGTGGAAGATAAGGAAGGTTGCAATGATCAGTAGGAAGTTCATCTTTCTCAGATTTCCAGTGCACCAGTGCTCATTTTGAATCTTTGCACTTGGGACATGTTTTGGATTCTGCAGGTATATCGCTCCCTCTGATGCAAAATATTCTTCTTACCTGAGTTAGCATACGTGATTTTGGACTTGATGTTGAAGAGTCTCAGATTGGTGATCTTAAGGGACAACCATGTGCATGGGTCAGCGTGTCCACTGGTATGTCTCTGATTTTTTTGGATACCATGCTGATCATGTAAGCATCCCAAAATGTCACATCCTCATTAAGGTAGCAGCTTATACTCTGGATGTTGTTTCTTAGTTGTTAAAGATGATGGTGGTAATGAACATTTCCCTGTCTTCAGGATTAATGTTATCTGCTAAGATTAATGTTCTTTTTATTTCTACAGGAGTGGGAGACTTATTAAATAGCCCACTCACCAGAAGCCAATGAAATGTGTATGACTGGTTTTCCTGTCAAAGATCTTGCAACACTGTGGGTCATGCAATTGAGACTGGCTGCCTAGCAAAGCCAGATTAGCTGTTTGATACATTGGAGATAAAAGTAATGTAGCTTAGCTTATTATGGCTAGAATGCAACCAGAGAAAAACAGACAAAATCCAATTCTAATAGAAAATAATACTTATCATAATGCTCTGTGGAAATTCAGATAGCAAACTGTTAAGTCTTTGAATGAAAAAGATTTATCTTCTCTCTCAAAGGGAATTATAATTCAACTCTCAAAAGCTTGCTATAGGAGTGCAAAATATGGTTTGCTGATGTCTATTTATTTAAATCCACCTTCCCAGAATGGCCGGGGGTGAATGTACCAAATCCATTTGAAGCATTTTTGGGCAGCCTTTGATTCTATTCCGTGAAAACGACTCTGGAGAAAATTAGCCATTACAATATAGACAGCTGTCTTCTTAGGCTAATAATACTATTCCACCAAGGTACAACTAACTACTCAAGTAAAGAAAGGGTAACATTTCTTTTTTTAAAAAAAAATTTATTTGAGTTTTTACAAAAAAATACAAATAATACATCTTTTTTGAAAGTAGCGTAATCCCGGGTTACATTTCTTCATACAAACACAAATTCAATTTCATGCTCATTTTTATGTTCTATTCCGTATCTTATTACTGTTTTACATTTTCTACATAGCTTCTCCCCTTTTAATTTTCTCAATTTTATTTTAATTATCTCATCTCAATTCAAATCATTATATTTATACTTTTTGTCTGTCCTGTTTCAATTTCATATTATCTTTTCTCATTAAACGAAGTTTCTCCTGTAGTTGCTGATTGGAGTATGACACCTTTATATCTTTTAAGTTTATCCATTGAACTCTTATTTAGGCTTCAATATATACCTTACAGTTATAACATTCAATATAATACATAACTTCCATTCGGATTCTGCTTGGTACATTCTTAAAATACACACTATATTCTTTTTAAAAAAAGATTATAAATATATGTAATTAAAACAACACATTCCATTCCAATTCAATTCTATCATTAATATTAATATTCATTAAAATCTTAATTTCTTTAACATTACTTTTCAATTAAATATCATACTTCTATGGGAACACTTATAAGCTTTCCATAATTAATCCCCCCCTTCACTTATATTTTATAAAACATTAACTAATTAAAATGTTCCCGTTCCTTCCTAATTCAATTTTCTCATTTATTTTATTTCATTTATTTTATTAACAAACATTTCACTAGATTACAGTAACTATTTTATCCCTCATTTTAATCATAGTTTCCAATTTTCTAAAATTATTTCTATTACTAATATAACAATACAATCTTATGTACCTTTACAGAATCCCTTTTTCAGCTAAATTTTCACCCATTATCTCTAAATAGGCCATTTCTCTATACCTTGTTTCTGTCCTTTGTAACTTCTTTTCCTTTCCTTCTTCCCTCTCTTCTTCTCTCTCCCCTTTTTACCCCCTTATCTCTCTACCTCTATTTCTCTCTTCTGTATTCCCCTCTTCTGTTGCTTTCCAATATTATACTTACTTTTTGAACTATTTTTCTTTTCTTTGGTTGTTTTTTTAAGTCTTAAATTCTCCATTCTTTCCCCCCTTTCCTTTTTCTTCCCCACATAGAATTACTTGTTCATTAAAGATGGCTTCTTCTTTGACCCAGTCTTCTTGTTCTGCAGACATTTCTTCTTGTTTCTCATAGTTCCAAATCTCCATTTCTAAGAATTGAAAAACGAAGCCAAAACAACCCCTCCCTTCTTGTGCATCTTCTTTGTACTTTTTAAGTTCCATTTTCAATTCATCCAGAAGTACTGCCATTGTATAAATTTTTAAACAACCACCCGATTAATTTTAGTCATTCAAATGCAATAACCAAGAATCCAAAGATCACCAAGTAATCCAAATACATGCAAGCTGTTTCGTTTTGCTTTTTTTTCACTTTCTCTTCCTGGGGTTCTACTATTTGGTTGCCAAGTTTCAGTTAAAATGAAAGGGTAATATTTCTTGATGACTTAACTGAAGCCATTTTTAGTAGCAACAGTGTAAAGCAAAACTGTATCCTCCCCACAATATTATTCAACATTTATATGAACAATATTATTGAAATGTCTGCTGTCAGGATTCCATCCTTCCTCATCCCACCATCCCATCTTTTTTCTCCTTGATGCTGATGATGCAGCCAGCCAATTTGTAACTCAAGTAAGCCTTTGAAGATGGCTTGAAACTCTTATCATTTTACTGCTGTAGGCAATACCTCAAAACAAATTACTTCAAAATACTGCTACTATATTCTCCAGGAAATGTTTTAAGACTCCAGTTAGAAGGACAATTAACAGCAAACTCATGGAAGAGGTAAACTCCTTTAAATATCTGACTTTATGTTTTATCTTTTACCCACAGGTACTCAAACAAGACAGCGTCTAGCAGAATATCAAAATTATCCCTTGCAACTTGCAGATCAATTTGGTAACAATTATGTCTCACTGGTTTTAAATAAATTGGTTTTAAATAGCTTACTATTTAATGCCAAAGTTCTGGGATTGATGCCATGCGGTGCTCATTTGTGTATTAATAAGAGGCCTTCAGGTTTGGAACCAACCCAAGCCAAATTCTTGAAAATCATAGGGGCCCAATTAAAACTTCATCATTGGCTGAAGCAAGTCTAGTTGGGAACTAACTTATCTTACTGGGTAAGGTTCTCTTCCAACCAAAGACGAATGAGTTGGGATATTACAGTCTTTCCTTCTCAGCACTATCTGCTTTGGGACTTGATAAAATCTTGGCTGAACTAAAGCAGAGGATTTGGGATCTAAATATGCAAAATCATAGAACCAACATTTGTATATATCCTTTTATATCACAATCATTCTTTCTCCGTACTCTCCCTATTATTACATTTCTATAACATTTTATACCTCCATAAGGGAGATCTTACTTTGGCTTAAATTGGAAGACTACCTATTAGGGAAGACATGGTAGGTATTAAGTGCCCCATATGAACGTTGTTTTTGTTCAGGCTCAGAAGTAGAATCAGTCTCGTGTGTGCTGTTAAAGTGCCCGTGGCATACCCAACAGCAATCAAGTTAATACTTCCAATTGTTACTAATCTAATGGAAGCAGCCCACTTGGGGCTTTCTGGGATAAATACTTTGAAATGAAAATTACTTGTGACCAGCTTGAGTTGGATGATTTCCCATTGCTGAAACTTAAAGATGCAAATAAAGTTCGATCAACCACTGCCAGATTTAATTCTTGCTCACTTTGACTTGTTATATTTAAAATATAGGAAACATGCATAGCATAGCTTCTGGAATTTTGCTCAATCCCCTTTCCCATAATAGCCATAGGAGGCATTATCTTTCTTGGTGTGCGTTACAAAATAAGATGGGCTAGCTCTGTGTATCTGCTCTACCCTAATTTTATTTTTATATTTATGTGGGCCATGAATGTACAGAGTGGACTGCAGACTGATTTTTTTCCCTTACAGTTTTTTCATATTTTTTTTTCATTCCCTACAATTTTTTCCTACAGTCCCTACAATTTTCTTTGTTAAGTTTTGGAAGTGGTTTGCCATTTCCTGCTTCCTAGAGCAGGGTTTCCCAACCCCCAGTCTGTGGACCACCACTAGTCTCTGGGCTGGACAAATAAGCGAAGCCCCATCCGCAGGATGCAGGCAGCATGCGAAACCACACCCCCTCCAGTCCACGGAAAAATATCTCTCCACGGAACTGGTCCCTGGTGCCCAAAGGGTCAGAGGGCCCTATCCTAAACAGTGACTGGCTTTAGGTCGCTCAGTTGGCCTGTAGCCTAAGGCAGACTGGAACTTGGTCTCCCAGTTTCTCTTCTGATGCCTTAACCACCACACCAAACTGGTTCCCTCTATTTTAATCATCTACACTTAAAGACAACCCATTCATTTGAATATCAACATGCTAATTAAAATATTATTTAAAAACTCAGCAGACTTTAATCGCTGACTAGTAACATTTTCCTCATCTACAAACTTGCAATAGAGTAACTTTCTTATATTTTACATTCCCAAGTGTATGTAATTTTAGCCTTAGTAGAAATTTAATTAAATACAGGGTTGTACATACCTGTACTAGCCGCAGTTAATAGTGGAAAGAATATGACACAAAAGTTCTACAACAGTGAGATGTGGAAATTTAGTGGCAATTTCACTTGTAGTCTGTGGGAGAACAACCAGTAAGAGATTGCGAAAGATGCTGGTCTG
The DNA here is from genome assembly GCF_049901715.1 of Pseudonaja textilis. Taxonomy (NCBI): domain Eukaryota; kingdom Metazoa; phylum Chordata; class Lepidosauria; order Squamata; family Elapidae; genus Pseudonaja; species Pseudonaja textilis. The sequence continues at coordinate 110,215,647 of NC_141991.1, read as the reverse complement.
GAAATACACTAAGTGTTCATTCCTCTAACACAGTATAAACAGAAAAAGAGAGAAAGGGTTGGAGCTTTATTATGCCCCTCAGTGGCTCATTCACATCCAGGAATTAAGGTTCTGAGAAAAGTTAGTGAACGTTCAATATGCTTAAAGAGAAAGCCTAAATATTCTGAAGGAGAAAGCATTTAAGAGTTCATTGCCGATATGTGGGCTTATGTGCAAATAATCAATGGGCAGGGCCAACATTGTTCAGAGTCACTGAAAATATGACTCTTCTTAAACATGGTTGTCCTAGAAAGCCACATTGCATTGTCTGCAGCAGCATTTCTAGTCAGATTGTAATCTACAATCCAGAATCAAGTCATTCCATGTGAGAATCTGAGCACTTTTTTTAGGGAGAAAAGAGAATAGATTTTTTTTAAAAAAAATCATAAATGCAAAGATAAATCAAGCAGTTAAAAATTACAGAACTCTATGTCCAGAGAGCAAACATTAGAACTTCCTTAAGTAACCATAATATTTGAAAATCTTTAGTTCAAATTCCTCCCGTGGACCAATGATTTTAAATATCGATTGTTTGTAGTAGTTTTGAGACAGAGTCTTCCTTCTCTGTTGTACAACTACTTCCAAACACTAAGGTTTTTTAAAAATGCAAATAGTATGTATATATTCATAGAATTCAACAGTCCTTGGTTAAATTCCACCTCATTCATCAGACTGAGAGATTCAGAACCCATTCATGTAACTAATACTTACAATGAAAAATCAATAGCTTTTTTTCTGTGATTTTAGATTTTTCAGCATTGTGATTTAACCTAAACTTTGAAGAACTTCCCAAACATTGCACCATTCTAGTCAACTCCGCACATAAAATTATTCAAATGAGAGGCTGCAGTATGATATAGCATAATACAAACAGGTCTAATCTTGGAACATTCACTGTTTGAATTCAATGTAAGATGTACATTTCACTTCAAATTAATAATTACATGATGTCCTGGGAAAAGACTCCCCTGAAGAGAGAAGAGAGCATATGAAGATCATTCTGGAAGTCTGCTGAGCAGCTCTCTTTTTTCCACCAAGGCTCTTCTTGCCAACTATAGAGGTGGAAGAAGGCATATGGCAATCACTACATAATGCTGTCCCCAGTAGTGGAAAGCCATTGCCACCAATTGATTTTCAAGGGCCTATTGTGATTACGTTTACTATTGAGATCAGATGAAAAATGTTCATCTAATGATCCAAAATTCATGTTTTCAAATGTCTGCAATTCTTCATGCTACTTTTATATGTAAGATTTATTGCTTGCTGAAATATATTCAGGTTTATTACGTTATTTGACTAAAGCAATTATTGCCCAACTAAAGCAAACATAAAAGGCTTAGTAAACCAAATAAAATGTCAAACTTCCTAGGAAGACACTGACAGGAAAATGAAGTGAGCAGAAAAAAAAAATCTACACTGTAGGATATGAGAGTTCCAGCTTATTCTAGTAATCTGCTTCAATTTGGGGATGAAGGAAAAAAATATCAGTAAAACAAAAACGTCCCCTGAATTGAGGTTATACACTCTTCCATTTAGGACAATAATATATTGACTTGTAACTGTCAAGGCTTTAAAAAAATGTCTTCTCAAACACTTACGCATGCATTTACATCATTTTGCTGCAAAGCATGTATAATTTTAATCCACAATATTTGTACACAATTCACTCCCTTAAGATGCCAGCTAGGATCCCTCAATTTGAACACTCAGCTAGTACGATACAGGTAGTCCTTGCTTAATGATCCCTTGTTCAGTGACCTTACAAAGTTATCACAGCATTGAATGAGATGATTGATCCTCATTGCAGCCGCTGCAGCATCCCTGCAATCACATCATAGTGGTTTGGGCATCACAATTATGATGGTCGCAGTGTCCCATAGTCCTTTGATCGCCATTTGTAACCTTCACTGCCAGATTCTGACAAGTAGAGTCAATGGGGAAGCTGCCAGGCAGTCACAAATGGTAATCCTGTGCAATTAATGGCCATATGGAATTTTTTAATGACAGCAACCTGAACTGTCACAACTGCTGTCATGTGATGTCACACTTTATGACATTGACAAAATTGCCAGCCCCAATCGCTACTATTAAACAAAGACTACCTGTACTAAACGCTTCATATTCAAAGGGCGCAAAATATCCCATTGCTGAAATAGTATATTGTCTGTGTAAGAGCTTCTGCCTCACATTAGCACCTATAAGATTTGATTCTCAATAATCTCACTTTTTTCACTTCAGGATGCAAGCACTATTCTCTTGTATACAGAATAATATGTAATGAACAGAAGAGAATAAAGTTGCCTCCACTTTAGAAGCATCAGGAAACACTTCCGAAGACTCTTCCTGCAAAACAGATATTTGCTAGGTTCCTTTATCCAACGCTGTAGAAGTTTGAACAAAGATACTTAATATTCTTTCAGGGGTATGCCACATCTGATCCAAAGATGTAACAAACAAGGCTAGGGTGAGCTGGTTAGCTGAAGAACAAGCTACAGTAATAGTCATTTCGTTTGCCACCAGCCAGGGCCACTCCAAAATAATGATTAGGAAGACTAATCGAAATATTATCACTACAGCAACTAGGAAAAAAAAATAAAGATATTCACCTGCTTCCAAGAAAGGCAATACTAGGTCAGGGGAGGCTGATTATTGGTCACAGAAAAGACTATAGAAGTAGATAACTAAGTGAATTCCACTATAAGAATGCAACTAGAATGCAAGATAAGCTCACACAACAGAATGTCAAAATGACTAACCAGTTTTATTTACAACACCCCTTAAAGACAGACACAATTCAAAGGGGGACATAACAAAGGGAAAGAAACAGCCACCATGCCCTTCCCTACCTGTTTTAGGTAGGGTCCTCAACACCAATGCCTGAGCTAGACACAAGCATGGGTACTTCTGCCACTTGCTGGTGAACAGCACACACTAAGGCTGTCCCCAGCCCTGCTGGGGCACGGGGGCTGGGCTCTGGGGCTAGCTCAGAAATGCCACCTCCCCCCTGGCTGGGGCTGCTAGTCATCAAGGTGTAAAAACCATGGAATCTGGTGCATCTTTTCAGCACGCGGTAAGGGAGACCAGTCAGATTTATCCAGATACAGTTGAATCTCAAAAAGTTTGCACTTGGGAAACTGTCCTGGGCTTGACGTTTCTATTTTTCAGTTCTTCTTCATCATCACTGTACCAACAGGCTGAGCAATACTGTTCCATTCTTCAGACCAAAAGCTCACGTATTAGCAGTCTAAAATCTCCTGGTTTGTATTGGCAGAATAGACTGCATAACCACTGCTGCTTCTTTCCCATCAGCCTCTCAGCTTTTCCCTAAGAAGAGCTGGGTTTTGGGAGGGCTTTAGGGAGAGTCTGGGTCTGGTGGTTCCCAAGGTTTCTGTCTTATTTCACATGTAGACAGACAGGACACATGCCAGCCACTCGGCTATCGTCAGGTTAAAATGTCATTTACTAAGGAAAAGGAACTCCTGGGCTCAGTGCTAGAATGAAGACAGGCAGCCCAGGCCAGGGAATGCTAAGAAGAAGAGGCAGAAAGCCAATCCTTCCTAGGAAATTCAGAGCCAGCCCCAGGCACAATCCAGACCTAAGGAGGAAACCAACACAAAGTTATCAAATTCATGTACCAGTGGCCACATGCCAGCACTGGGGCTGGGCCAGCCCAAGCCACTTTAGGATTTCTTCGAGTCCTGTGTGTTCCGTCGCTTTAGGTCGCTCAAGTCAACAGGTTTGAATGCTGTCAAAAAAATAAAAAATAAAGGAAGAAAATTTAGGATAAAATTCCAGATTTCCCATGTTGTTTTCTTCCTACTGACTTTAGCAAGAAGAAAATTACTAGATTCCCCACCATCACCTAATTAATAATACTTTAAATTCTTTAAATAACACTTTAAATTCTAAAGTATTCTACAGATAACTGAGGCATCTATTTAAAGATTTGTATGTTCCACTGTAAGTTCTATTCAGTATAAGAATCTATAGCTATTTTCACAACAGTGCAACCAACTATATATCTAAAGAGTTGAAAATTCTACCTAGGAATCATAATCTAAACTGTGAAACTAGAAAATCTTAACATAAAACTGAGCAAGGTTAAATGCAGTGTCTTTCAAATGCATATCTGAATTTATGCAATCATCATATTCATAGAGGTTAGAATGCATGGCTATTAATCATAAGTAAGAACAAAGAATGTTCAGAGCCAATAAAAGTTTATATATAGAAAAATGCCATTCTTTGTTCTTTTCCTCTGAATTTCCTATGTGCATTCATTTGATCATTATTATAAATAAAATGTTGGACTAGAATCATAATATTGGGATATTAGATAATACTACTTTGGCCATCAAATCTAACTTTCTATTTTGTATAGGAGTTTAAACTAAAACCTCCAAGACAGGTACAGTTATTTGTTCTTGCTTATAATTAATAGTTATGAATCTAGGGGCTCACACATTAGCATATAGCAAACTATTTACTGCTAGAAAAAGAAATACCGATATATTTTATTCAGTAAATTGATTTTAAGATCTTAAAGAATCTCCAATTTTTGCATAAGCATATTTACACAGAACTATTCCCTCCGACATAATTTATTTTTTAAAAAACACTTCTATTCCCCCATTCTATTACTAAGACATCCAAACCAGCTAATAGTAAGAGCAGATACTAGATTATGTAATATGAAACTATGACCAATGACCAGCCACAAATTAATTTCATTGTGAACAATGGTTTTCACCATGTGCCAAAGCCCAAAGTTAAGACAGAAGAAAATGTCAAAGTCTAGGACCAATTATATGAAAGATGTTATTTTATGTAGCCATTTGCCTCATTACTGATGTTAATGCTAGTAATGTTAATTACTAGAAGAACTTTGAGCTAGATATAGTTGAAGGAATACACAACATACAATTCACGGAAGGGGCTAGCTGACACTGAAAAAAATAGATGCCAAAGTATCATCACTCTGGACTATCTGGACATTTGAAAGACAACTAGAATATACATAATTAAACCCAGTAAATAGAAGCCAATTAATATGACAAAGTACTAAAAATATATATTATAAACAACGAACCTGGAGAACTCATTGAATCCTTCTGAATTATCTTCAAATGCATGCTCACATAAAACAATATGAGATTTCTACTGGATGTCAGTAAGTTTGTCATTGAAAAAGAAAGTGTCTGACAGCATGAAACTCACCCTTCAAACTGGGATTTGGTACCTTCTCCACATATTCCTCTACAAGAACCCGTTCACCACCTGCCATCTGACTGCGGAGATCCCGCTCCACAGATTGCCATGCTGCAGAAAAGGAGAATAAGATAAGAAAATATTTTGTATGTAGACTAAGGAAGCGCTTTCTGACCGAATCAGCCAACTAAACACTAACAATGCTTCTACCGTGTTTCTCATATAATAAGGCCGGGTCTTATTTTTTTTTGAGCCCCGAAAAAATGGCTAGGCCGTCTTTTTGGGGGTGACTTAATTCCCGCCCCCCTTGCAACTTCGAGCAGGCGGGCGGCAACAGCTTGGATGTTGACCTCGGCGTTGGTGGGGCACTTTGTATCGGGGTCAACGCAGGCAGCACCATATCCGGGTGTGCAACAAAAGTACTTCCTAACGGCAAGCCTCCCCACCATTCCCCCCCATTTCGCTTGTTTTAATATAGGCCTTAATTTGGGGGGAGGGGCTTAATTTCATTTCATGCCTAGAAAACATGCTGAGACTTCCTATTGGGGGAGGCCGTATTGTTGGAGAAACAGGGTATGTTATAAGAAATGTTTAAAAAACAAAGAAAGCATACTGTTTGCAATTAGAAGACCCACTATACAGAACTTACAATGTTGGTCTGTCAATCCCAAACTTTAGATCCATGTATAAATGTTTTGACTTTTAAAGACTCTCACTTTCAGTAATTTTACTCCACTTACTCATGCCTATGTTTTTTAAAAAACATTTGATATGGGGAAAAATGACACCAATACTTGATAAAATGGTATGTGGTACATAAGTAATATACAAGATAGAAGGCGGCACAATATGCCATGATCTAGCGGAAATGCAGCAAATGCTTCCCACTCTGCACCTTCATAGATGAAGCGCACATTCTCCTCATGTGCAGGAGTGAAGATCTCACTGCTGTTGCTTGGGGAGCGAGGACTGCTGTTTCTCTTGCCATTGTAAACTACTCTGGAAACAGGGGAGCTAGAAAAAAAAGGAAATAGGCAACAAAATTCTGATCTTTGGCAAAATTTAAAAAGCAGGACATTGTAACTTCAGCCACTTTTCCCCAAATCTGATTACAATGCCCCTCAATCCCTATGGCCAGTGGTCTGGATTGATAGGAATTGTAATTCAAGTGTTAGGTTCCAAAAGTTAAGACCATTCAGTATGTTCAGGTCTTTTCAAAGAAAAAAAATAGCAGTGTAAGCAATATATTATTTTCTTGACTGTCGGTTACATGCCACTTTCTCAATTTCAATGTGCTGTGGGAATACAGGATTTCTAAATTCAAGTTAATAATCAACCCAAGATTCAAACAATTATCCATCATCATCAAACTTACACAGACCACCTCTAGCTCAACCATTTGCCCACCTTCACCAAGAAAGAACAGCTGGCTGAAAGTCCTAAAGAAGTAATAATATATTCTACCAACGTATTCAGTACCCACCAGTACAAATTCGATTTTCATCTTTCTCACCTTGTCATGGCTGCCTCTTGCCCAGCCCTGGCCCAGGTATTGGAAGGATAGATCGGTGACACTAAAAAAAGAAAACGGAAAAAAAGACAAAGGCTAGAACAAAGGCTGAGCTGACTAAGGATGGTGTCCCATTAGCTAGCTACACATGGGGGAGCAAATTACTTTGGTAACTGAGCAGGGATAAAATCCGTGCTCAGCTCTGTCATTCTAAGGCAGGCCAGATTTCAGGAATTGTTTCGCTTTCCAGGACCACTTCAGCCATTGTTTAATCACATTTAATAGTATGACACGATCACCCAAACCCCTAATCGTGCGAAGCCCCCAAGACTCCCAGCCCTCCCCCAATAATAATAGCCCCAATACGAGAACTGTCCCAGGCAAAAGAGTTCTGCTGCTCTCTTATCTCTACGAAGCTCCTTGGCTTCGCCCACAGGACCCCAGAGAAAAGATCTAGCCTTGGAAATGGGATGCCAGCCACTACCCAGAAGGGAAGAGAAAGGGAGCTCTGGAGTCCGACTTTCTTCCTCTGCCCGCCGCCTACTACGAACTGCCAGCCCGATCTGGAGCTGGCCCCGCGCTAGGCCCGCTGGCCGACAAGCGAGTACCTGTGCCGGGGTCAGTTCAGCACCGGAGCCGGGTCGGCACCGAGGACAAGGCGGCCAAAGCGCCTCCCTTGCCCCTTTTTGTTTTGTTTTGTTTTTTTGCCCCCACCCTCCCAACTCCTTCACCTGGGCCCGGGGAGATCCCGGCCCCGACTCCGCTCGCTGCTGCCAGGCCCGGGCGGAAGAGAGCGCCTAGGCCGGGGCTGCGCCTGCGCACTGAGGGCGAGTGGGTCCGGAGAGCCCCTGCCCCGCGTAGCCGCGGGAGAGAATTTCCATGGAAACGGAGCGGCAGGGCAGGGCGCGGGGAAGGGTAGCCATGGAAACGGGAGTCCGAGGCAAGCTCCGGGGAAGGCGAACGGATCTTGAAATGGGGAGTCGGTGGGGGGGAAGGGGAGAGCTCGCGCGGAGGGGCGCTTTGGCTTAAGGAGCACCCAGAGGGTGCCCAGAGGCAAACCGAGGCGGGCGGGGGAGGTTGTGGGGTGCGGGTGTGAAAATTACCAGGCGGAGAGTCAGAGAGGAGCAATTCAGGGCAGGGGAGTGGGGGGACGACGACTGCGTGTAGGTTTGGAGACCAAAACGAGGTTCTTTGGGTCATCTTGGTTTCTTATTTGCATAGACATAGGCCCACAAGGCGGATCAATTCCTTGGGGCCATTTGGTCAAGGAAGCCTTCCATGTGCTAAGGCAGGGGTCCCCAACCTTGGCTACTTGAAGACTTGTGGACTTCAACTCCCAAGGCGTCTCATCTTTTCAGCTTGTCCCAAGAGGAATTTGTGGGTGCAGGTAAGGTGCAATATAAACACAGTTCGCTGCTGGCTTTGGTCGGATTTCTGCATAGGTGATCAACCTCAGTGCTTGATCAAGGTATCAGGGGGATGATAGGTAAAGTTTCAGCCCATCTTAAGGTTATGTTGGGGAAAATAGGAGTCTGGAGTTTTAGGTATGTTTGCTGCCTTGAGTTTTTATTTATATATATGTGTGTGTGTGTGTGTGTGTGTGTTAAGTTTTCGCGGGTACTTACATGTATGGTATTCAGCTTTGTTCGGGTATTTTCCCACGTCATTATAGTTGTGCTTTTAAAGTTGTAGCAATGTTTTGGCATCACAGACGAACACTATACAGAAGCCTGATGATGGCAGATGAGATTCTGCCGAAACGTTGCTACAACTTTAAAAGCACAACTATAATGACGTGAGAAAATACCCCAACAAAGCTGAATACCATACATGTAAGTACCCGTGAAAACTTAAGAATATATATATATATCAACTAATTGTGTGTGTGTGTATGGTAGTAGTAGTAGTAGTAATAGTAGTAGTGAGAAAATTGCTAAAAACAAAACTGAACAGTGGAAACACCATCAAAGCCATCAGGCCATACCTGCAATACAATAAACGGCAGAAATCATTTAACTGAATACAAGCCAAATTGAACAATTTGAACCAAAAAAACAAGAAAACTTATGGCTATTCACAATACCTTGCATTCCTGTAGTGGTATTAATAGATTATACCTATCCTGCAGAAATGGAGGCAAAGATTTACTTCAGGTCAAGGTTGAAGAAAAAAATAATTGCATTGGCTGATTATGTAAAAGGCAACCAAAAAGATGTAAGATAAAAATCACATTTTGTAAATATACAGGAAACATAACATGAATATTGAAAAAAATGTAATAAAAACCCAAATAGAATGCTGGCAAAGAAAAGCATTACATGGTCAATTTCTACAAAAGGTCAAAAGAAAAGTGGATTAAAATCAAATCTGACAATGGCTTACAATTGGAACATTCAAAAAGGGACTGAATGATTGATTTTGACTGCTCAAAAGCAAGCTATTTGAACTAATGGAATCAAGGCCAGAATTTTAAAAAAATTAATCAAATGATTCAAAGTGCAGATGATGCCAAGAAGCAGAAGAAACAGATCAGATACTCAACTCATGCAAAAAGATTGCACAACTGATTAAAAACAGTGGCACAATACAGTTGCCAAAATGATTCACTGGAACATGTGTAAAAATTATCTGCCAATAATGAAAAACTGGTGGGAACATATAATTGAAAATATAGTTGAACATGAGCAGATTAAAATATTTTTGGATTTTTAAATACAAACGAATAAAATCTTTTTTTAAAAAACAAGTTTTATTGGTTTTTAAAGACAAACAAAAACAAACAAAACATAAAAACATCCAGCTTTCTTTCTTTCTTTCTTTCTTTCATAAGTATACAGGCAGTGTGTCGGTTGGTTTACAATTTTTTTGTTACAAATTTCATAGTCTCAATTACAGTTACATTGCATAATAACTCATATTATCAATCAAAAATTGAATACCCTAGTGTCACTATTAAGCAATCATTTGACTATAATTTTATTCATTCATACTTTGCGAGATAACTATAATTTACTTAGTTTATTTTATAACAATTCATATAATCCTCCCAAATCTACCCTAAAATCATTTTATAGATATGATAACAAAAAAAAGAAATACATCTTTATATATTCATTATTTTCTAAAATTCTAGATATTCTATTATTATATTTTATTATCTAACCATTGATAGAAAAGGTCCCAAATTTTATAAAATTGTTTATCCTCTTGTTCTCTAATTTCAAATGTCAATCTACTCATTTCAGCACATTCCAATATTTTCTTAATAATTTCCTCCTGTAATGGTATTTTCTCATTTTTCCAATTTTTAGCAAATACAATCCTAGCCGCTGTTAATACATTTACAATCAAATATTTTAAATCTTTACTGTATGTATCAGGTAAAATTCCCAATAAAAAAATCTCTGGTTTCAAGTCTATATGTTTCTTTGTCATTTTTTTCCAACCACATTTGGATTTTAGTCCAATATTTTCTAGCATCCTCACAAGTCCACCACATATGGAGGGCGGAGCTGACGTCGCAATGATACGGCATGCAATTTCTGAGGTCTGAGATTGCAGCTGATATCTTTGCCTCCGGTTGGTCCAAACGGACCTAAACCGTCCCATAGACACGGTGATAGTGAAGGGCGCATCCTGTGGATATCGCAAAGTCCCTGGTTGATCCAGGAGAAGCCCTTGCCAGCGGCAGAGAGGCAGCCATTAAAGCTGCCGAAGTTGGGACAGCTCTGGAACGGAAGAGACTGGAAGAGAAAGTGTGTCGGTTTGGTGAGAACTTTTTTATCATTATTCTAAGACTTAAAAGGACACCCTAAGGAAAAGAAAAAATCTGTAAAAGTTTTGACAGAACTGAATAAGCGGCGGTTTTTAAACGGAAATGTCAAAGTGAGGCTTGGCTTTTTACTTCTTTTTTTTTTATTACTGGACTTCTATCGCGATTTAGCATTTGTTGACTGGCTTTTTTCTTATATACTTTCTCTTCTTTTTTTTTTTAACTTCTATTACGTTTTGTCTGGGAAAGGAGGGGGAAAGTGAGACCAAAGAAAGTTTGTAACACTGCCAACTAGAGGCTTGAAAATATCTTAGATGAAGCTGAGAAAGCTGTGAAAGACTCCCTTTCAAGGACATTGCAACCTGATAAGATAGAGGGAATAGCTATGCAGGGAGAAAGCGTGGTCGCCTGGCAAAGGACACAGGAAGACCTGGGTTGACCAGTTTCATGGGTCAGCGCGGGGGAGTGCAGGGTGCGGAGGGGGGGTCCACCGAGGTTCCCCCCGCGACCCGCGAGGGCCAGTGAGGGCTCAGGCGCCGCGGTGCCGGCGCCTCAAGGCCAACAGGACCAGGCGCTCCTGCGTGGAAAGGCACACCGGGCCGTGGGTGTAGCGTCACAACTGCCCGCGGGAAAGGCCCCGACGGACCGCGACCCTGTCCGTCTGGAGGAGGGCGGCGCCCAACCCGACCGGCGGTCGTCCCGGATCTTTGACGCGCCTGTAAGGTTCGGGACACCGGCATCAGCAACCAGGCTGGTCTCAAGAACTGCGGCGGACGCCATCTCGGTGCGGGGATGAGGCCCAGAGGGAACCGCCACGCCTTAGCTGAAAAGGCCGGGCGGGTCCCACGATCCATCGGAGCTGCGGACCAAAGAAGAAGTGTTATTGCAGGTGTTCTTCTGGATTTCTATCAACAATTGTACCTTGGTTTTGAAGTTTGTGGAGAAGAGAGTTATAATAAGAGCCTTGGATAATTAAATAAAGTGCAGTGTGTTCTTTTTATTTTTTTTAAGTTGTGCTATCCCTCCTCACCAGCTCTACTATACTCTTTTCTCTAAAAAAAAAAAAAAACTTTTATTTTTGTAATATTTCCACTTTTGGTTTTTTATTTTAAAGGGAAAGCCTCAAAATTTTTCTTTTTCTTTCTTCATTGGGATTTTTGCTTTTTCCATCCATACTTTTGGTTCATTTTTGTGTTTTTATTTTTTTTTATTTTTGAGACCTCTTAATTGGATTAAGGTATGAAGAACCTGAAGAAATTTTTCTCTCATTTTCTTATTATTATTGCGCTTTTTTCTTTTTACTATTTTTATCTTTTATCTTGGATTACAATTGACTATTTCATAATTGGATTAAGGTTCAGAAGAACCTGAAGAAACTTTTCCTCCTTTTCTATTTATTATTATTGGGCTTTTTTCTCTCTACCATTTTTACTTTCCATTTTGGATTATAATTGGCCACTCCATAATTGGATTAAGGTTCAGAAGAACCTGAAGTTTTGGAATTATTTAAAATGAGCAGGAAATTGATAGCTTCTGGCCCTTCAACTTCTACTTCGGCCTCCCCACCATCTGGAGGACAATGTTCAATCCAGACAATGTTAAAGCAAGACAAAGAACAAGAAAAAGTGACCTTACAGATGATTATGCAAGGAATTCAAAATATTCAAGTAAGATCAGAGAATATTGAAAAGAGAATAGAGAACATTGAACAAAGAACAGAGAACATTTAACAAAGAACAGGGAAAACTGATGAAAAAGTGGAGAACATCCAACAAGTGATGTTGAAGTATGATGAGAAATTCCAAAAAATTGAAGAAGATAAACAAAGAGACAAGAAGATTGGAGATATTGATAATAGATTAACAGTGGTTGAACAAGATAAAAGTTGGATGCTGAAATGGGAGATGGAGAGATCAGAATTTTATCTCCGATTTCAAAACATAGAGGAAGAAAAAGGACAAAATCTAACTGAGATAATGATAGAAATTCTAGCCGAAGCTTTGGAAATAACAAACTAATAAAATCTTGACATATCAGATTTAACTGATTGAAAAGAAATTGTTGATAATTGATGTGACATTACCAGGAGATATTGAAATAGAAGACAAAAGAATTGGAGAAAGTCACAAAATGTCAAAATCTGAAAATCAAAATTGAAAGATTATGGCATAAACCAGCCATGGTAGTCCCATTGATTATTGGTTGGTGCCCATAGCAAAAGGGCATATTGACAAATTTTCCATCTGTCAGTTATAAAAAGCCACACTGCTTGGATCTGCACATATAATTATGACATCCTAGGTTCTTGGGAAGAACTCAATGGAAATGAAAGTCAATACCAATTTAAGACTTGGCAGTTGTGATTTTCACAAATTGGAGACCACAAAGTATCAAGATCTGAAAATTAAAGTTGAAAAAATATGACATAAACTAGCCATAGTGATCCTAGTCACTGCCATGTCAAAAAGGCTTGGACAACACTTAGAAAATCTGCATGTTGACAGAATTTCCATCTATCGATTACAAAAGGCCACATTACTTGGATCTGCTCATATAACGTGCCAATTTGTTACAACGTCCTAGATTCTTGGAAATAACTCAGTGTGAATGAAAGTTAACACCAGCTAAAGAACATCAGCTAAAGAACCAGTGGTGGTTTCACAAATTGAAGATCGCAAAGTATCAAGATCTGAAAATCAAAATTGAAGGATTATGGCATAAATGTAGTGATCCCAGTGGATATCGGCACATGGGGTACCATAACAAAAAAAATTGGATGAGCACTGCACATTCACAAAATTTCCATCTGTCAATTGCAGAAGGCCACGCTGTTTGGATCCTCACATATACTAATCAATACATTACACCGTTCTATGTTTGGGGAAGACTTGATGTGCATGAAGACCAGTATCAACTAAAAAACTGCCAGCTGTGACTTCACTTTGTGAATTGGTTGTAATTATAATACTTGAATACCATTGGCATTAACAAAATCATTATCAATCAACTACAAAAGGCAGCTTTACTTGAACAATTTGCATCCTGCAACAATACTTTTAACACCATCAACAACACTGGCTACATATCCCAGAACCTTGGCAAGGATTTGCTAGGTAGGGAAACTGCCAAATCCAATCTGAATACTTGGCTGACTGTGGGATCAGTCATAATATAATAGGAAGGAACATCTTTCAGGAGTTTATGCTGTATGTCCCACTGAATGCCGTGCATAAGTTTAATTCCCACTCATGATTCTGCATAGTATTTTGGGACTGACTAGAAGGGATTCACAGAAAAAAATGAAAAACTTGTAATTGAGGATTCAGTTAATTATTTTGAAGCTCTTCAGTCTTCATCACAAAAACGTTGTGATCACTTCAAGCAACATGCCACACTATAACCTAATGTTTATATTCATAAGTAGGGCTATGAAGTACTTGTGATAATGTTCAACATTTATATCAATTAAAACTTACCTAAGGTGAGGGAAGGTGGGTGCTTGTTTTTGCTTAATTTTCTATTTTTTTTAGGAACAGCAAATAAAAGCACAGGTAGTCCTTGATTTACAACCACAACTGAGCTCAAAATTTTTGTTGTTAAGTGAATTTTGCTCCATTTTATGATCTTTCTTGCCTCAGTTGTTAAGTAAATCACTGTAGTTGATAGGTTAGTAACCCGGTTAATTGAATCTGGCTTCCCCATTGACTTTGATTGTCAAAAGTTGCAAAAGGTGATCACATGACCTTGGGACCAGTGGGGGTATTCAACCAGTTCGGGCCGGTTCTTACGAGCTGGTAGGAGTGATGAGCAGTGGAGACTGAACCAGTTATCTCCATTGCTCTGCGGTTGCCCCCCTCCCCCCGCCTGCCCGGGCTCCTATACTCACTTTTATCTGCTGAATTTGAAGTGCAGCTGCTTTGTGCGGCACAGAATAGTGTCACGCGGCAGCTGCTAAAGCAACCAGGATTGTGCAGGCTTGCAGGAGGTGAGTTAGAACGCCTCTGCGCCTAGGCAAAGTGCGCGTTTCGCATGCGCGTGCACACAAAGTGTGTGCATCCATGCAAAACGCGCCCACCAACCCACGCCCACTGAACCAGTGGCAAAAAAATTTGAATCCCACCACTGCTTGGGACACAGCAACGCGCATAAATATGAACCAGTTGCTCAGCATTTGAATTTTGATCACATGACCATGGGGATGCTGCAAAAGTTTGTAACTGCAAAACGGTCGTAAGTCACTGTTTTCAGTGCCGTAGTAACTTTGAATAGTCAGTATATGAACTGTTGTAAATTGAGGATTACTTGTATAGGTCATACAAGTTTCACTTTGGAGAATTCTACTCAGGACTTTCAGAAGCTTACTAAGCATTTTCATTTATCAATATCATTATTAAAATTGCTTCTAAATAAACAAACATTCTGAAGATAGAAAAACTGCATTCTTTATTTTTAGATAGTGTGATGAGACTGTGCTTAGCCTAACTGCTCTAAGTTTTGTCAAAACATGCTAACTTATGTGACACAAATGATTTTCACACTAAGCAGCGAATGGATATCAAAGGGAAAACTTTTTTTTCTTTTCACTCTCCTTCCAAACGGAACAGCTTTGAGAGAAATCGGAAACCCGCATTGAAGGTATGCTAAATGCTAAAGACTATGCTAATGTTAAAGGGATATGGATTTCTAAATATCTAAAGAAATTTTTTTCTTCTGCTGTGAGTGGGAAGGGAGAGGAAAAAAATTGAAGTTGAAAATAAGGAGCAGACTGCCTAGAATTTTAAAGAGCCATTTGAACATTAATAAGACTTCAAAAGACATACTATAATTGGAATTTTGTGATTTAATAGCAACCCCAGAAAAAGAAATGGAAGAAGAGAAAAAGTGCTAAATGAAATAGTCTATCTGGATTGTTTGGTGACTTTGCATCTTTTGCGAAACTTTTTTTTCTTTGTTTAAAAACACTCGGGTGGTTGTTTTGGGAAAAATTTCTCCTCTTTATAATGGCACCACTTTTGGATGAATTTAAAACTGAATATCTAAAATATAAAAAGGAAGAACAAGACTGGAAAGATACCTTGGACATTCTTTTTCAATCTCTAGAAATGGCGGTGCATTCCTATGGAGAATTGATTACGCAGCAGGATAATTGGGACAAAGAAGGAACCATTTTTGATGAACATGTGACCCTATTGGGGGAGAAGAAGGAGGAAGAGGAAAAGGAAAAAGGGATTTTAAAACCTAAAAAAACAACCAAAAAAGATAAAAATGAGTTGAAGGGTAGATATAAGGTTAGCAAAAAACAGGAAGGGGGAAAGCACAAGAAGAAAAGGGAGGTGCAAAGACAAAGGGGGAAAAAGGGTAAGGAAAAGAATAAGCAAGGGGGAAAGGAAGGGGTGAGAAGTCTCAATGATGGGAAGCAAGATCTGAGGAAACAAAATTTATTTAGAGACAATGGGTAAACAATTGAAAAAGGGATTCTGTAAAGTACATAAGATTGTGTTATTATAGGCATTTATAGAATAAAATGTTTAAGATATAAATATATAAATAAGTATCAATAGGTACGATTAAAATGGTTTTGACAGGGGTACTACCTATATTATATATCTATAAATTTCTTTGTTATTGTCGTTTTTTCTTTTTTCTTTTTCTTTTTATATAATATATTGTGTGACTTTAGGATGTGCTAAACAGAATCCCAATACAAGTTATGTGTGATATTAAGTATTATTAGGTTAGGGGAAAGAGTTAAAGGGGTCATACTCTAATTAGTGTACAGGAGAGGTTTTGTTTAAAGAGAAAAAATGAATGGATAACTGAGAACAGACAAAGAATGTTAAATATTATGACTTGAACTGAGACAAGTAGAATAAAACTAAGTTAAAAAAAGGAAGAAGCTATATAGAAAATGGAAAACGGTAATAAGATATGGAATGATATATAAAAGGAACATGATTTTTGAAGAGGTGTCTGTACGATGAGTTTTAACCTGGGATCAAGCAACTTTCAGAAAATATGTTTATGTTTTTATGTTTTATGTCTTGTTTGTTTTTTTATTGGAAGAGAATAATGAAAATGTATAAGACAGATGGGTATAAAAAATGTACACAATCTAAAGTTAAAGAGATATAATTTGAATAAATAGAAGGAAAGGAAGTAATAAAGAGAAGTTTGGGATAAGATATGAAGATGAACAGATAAGGTAAATATATATACTAAATTGTGCTTGTTTGGAAATGTGATAACTTGGAATAATTCTGTCTTTAAATAAGATGTTGTATTGGCTTTTTAAGAAAAAAAAACTCTTATGTCATTATATTTTATGTTTTGTTTGTCTGTGTATTGTTTTGGAAAATCAATAAAATTTGTTCAAAAAAAAAATGATTTTCACACTGAGAAAAACTGCCCAATTATAAGCTAGTAACTTTTATCACTCAATTTGTGCGTTTTGAGGGAGGCCCAGCCACAAAACATCATTTTCAAAGATAGGTCATATCTAATTTTATCTCTTTATCTAATTTGCTCTGGGCCTAATTCTGGACTGAGTCATTACCAAGCTAAAACAAGTTATTTGGAAAAAAAATAATATATAACATGTCCTAAGTCTATTTGCAGAACCAACATTTTAGCATCCGAAATCTTTCACAACTAAGAAGCCCAATAGCAGCATATTTTTGGGCACTGTGTATCATAGGAAAAACCTAGGAATAATTTGAATAACCACACCAGAGCCCTATATTTTTCTTTCATCACTAATTTTTATATTAGAATGGTATATATACTCTACTTTCCTTACACTTTCAGAGCAGACAAATATAGTTTTATGTTATGCATCTATGTATGGGATTTTACATCTCTCTCTCTCTCTCTCTCTCTCTCTCTCTCTCTCACACACACACACACACACACACACAAGGGTCATAAGAATTTCTCTATTTGACATTGTGTGGCACTCTCAGTTACACTGATCATCAGTATGCAGGCACTGTATGACCGGTTTTATCCTATTTGGGACTCTTCAGAGGTGGGCAGCTATATATATTTCTATGGGCTTCAAACCCTCTATTGAGAATTGAACTTACAGACCTTTATACTACATGATATTGCATGTACAATGCATTAGCTTTAAGAGTTATCCAAGTCCTGGTGCTCAGTAGTTGCATGAATAAATATATAAAATCTATTAGAATGGTACTATAAACCATCCACCTTCTCTTAAGCTGTTACATTACATCATGACTCTGCATACAGGGTTTTACTTGACTTCTTGCATTATTTACCCTCCTCCCATTGAAAAGGCAGCCTCTTACAGCATATTTCATATTGTTGATGCTATAAAAATATCCAAATAGTTAATAATTTCAATGAATTTTAGTAAATTAGATGCAATTAAAAAATGCTTTTTTCAGATATTACAGCCAGCTCCGGAGGTTTAACTATAATAGAATGCATACAATTCAAGCTTGGATAAAGTATCATTTTCATTTTTTGTTTTGCTTTTTAGACAATACATGTTGCTTTGGACACTGGAATTGCTTATTCCAAATCCAAATGCTCTTTTCCCCATATGGATTTTGATTCCATGAGAAGAGTTTTATTGCATCATAACCAAAACCAAATGAGTCAACCAAAGCTTGGCTACCATTATTGAGAAGAGAAGGAAGAAAAATACCCCAAGATTTGGGAATTCCTTTATTGAAAAAATAAAAAGCTGTTTTGGAATCAAATAAAAAATACAGTATAAAAGCAAATCTAGAATCTGCAACACATTAAAAATAGAACATTATACACTATGTTTTAGATTAGAATAATCCATATGTACATACATATGTCATTTTGAAGGTAGATATTTTCATAGTTATTTTGTGGGGATTCTTCAGAAAAATGAGGTCATAGTTCAAAATTAGTAATAGCAAAATGAGAACTGGAAGATACATGCTTACAAAATTTAGTGTCCGGTCCAATCCCAAACATATATGTAAACTGCCCACACAGTCACACCACCAGAACCAGTATATGTCATCTATTGAATTGGACAATGAACCACGATTAAGAATGTTTCATTTCTTTTTGGATGGACTATCCCAAGCATGTCTCTCAGAAATCCCCAAGTAGTCAGTCTCATATATACCTATTGCAGTTAGAGTATGACCTCCTTTAGGAGATTTTACACTCCCTTACCAACTTAATAGGAGCAACTTTGCTAGTTTCCCCCTTCCTACAACAAATTATGTTGTCTGCCATGGAAACTGGATTTCACATGGAAAAAAGTTAAAGAGATAACAGTCTTAGTTTACATGGGCTGCTTGGAAAAGCTCCACAAGATCCTTGTATTCTGGGTCAATAAGGTCAGATGGTTTATCTCCCTCATTGTTGGTGGCATCACTCTGGGCCCCAAGAGAGATGAGGTACCTGGAAGATCAGAAAAGAAAGTCATGAAATGCAGCAGAGGTTGAAAGGGTCTGGATTAACCTACTTCTGTGTAAAAATATTCAGTCCATTTAAGTAGTTCACTGTATAATATGGTTTGGATATCATTTACTCCCTTTTAATAATTGCAATAAGAATTTGCAATTTCAATCATCTCTATTCTCAAATTTCCTTAAGGCAGGTTCACCCCTTTATACTATTCACACCTGGAGAATACAGTGGCACACAAAAGCCTAGAGCTATTTCTGCTTTGGAAGGAGAACCAAGAGTTGCAGTCGGAATCAAATAAATTGGTTTCCCCACGTGCATAGTCTTACTGACATGTACCAACTTCTCTTATACATTATATTTAAAGCAATATGGAGGACTTTATAATGTTATAATGTGACTCAAAAGAGGTTTTGGGTTTCCATAAAAATAACAATCTTATAAATAAAATATAAGAGTTCCAGTAAAAAATTGCTTGGCATTTTGGCAATTCCACCGTTAGTTAATCTGCCAACAAATATTATCAGCACTGCTGGTGTCAGGATGAGAGCGCTGTGAGATAAGAGAGGATTCATCCATGTCTTGAAATGAGCCAGCAGGCACTATTTCTTGCCATTTCAAAGTTCGCTACCCAGAAATTCAGTAGTGCGATCATTTTCCCCTTCTTGTTTTCCTTGGCCATATAATTCCTGTTTACTGGGAGAGTGGCACAGCTGCCTAAGGGGGAATGAGGTAAACCGTCTCTGACCTTGCAATGTCAGCATAGCCATCGCTACAGGCCATATGCAGAGGTGTCCAGCCCTCATCATCTTTCTGATTTATGTCAGCGCCATATTTTATCAAGAGCTTGACGCAGTCGAGGTTCCCAGCAAGCACAGCTTCATGGATGGCAGCCATTCCTAATTGGAAAAGATATATCAAACTCTGGTCTGTGACAGACAAGGTCATTATAAACTGAGGGGATACTAGCACATTTTTCATCTTAGCACAAGAAAAATCTTTCAAGTAAACAAAGAGAATTAAAACTGTTCAGTTAACATGCATCCACATAGATCTGTTGATGTTCTTAAGACTGTTCACTTGAGGCAAAAAAGAAATAGAAGTTCAATCAAGATTCCTGAGTATGTTTTCTAAAAATTTTTGAGAACTATTTGATTAACCAAGGGAATTAATAAAGGCCAGTCTCCCTAACAGCAAAATGATCCACAAAAAGCCTCCTATAGTCTTACAATGTTGAGCTAAAATAACCTAAACCAGTTTTCTCCAACTTGGCACTTTCCACATGAATTAGGGCTGTAACCCATGGCATTCCTAGCATGGCCAAAACCTATTGGGAAATTCTGGGAGTTACAGTCCCAACAAAATCTGAAATGCATCAAATCAGGAAGATAAGACTAAACAATGTCTTTCAGAAAGATTAAGCTCATCCTGCCATCATTTTAGTTGGGATTTTGCAACCTGTAATTATCATTTCTACACCTTTCCTCTTGCAATTTTTTCTTGCAAAGGTGTCCATGCACTGAGATAATAACCAGAGTTAATGCCTCAAAAACATCAAGCTATTTCAAACTTAGAGTTTCGCTTAAGCCTTCAAAGTATTTATGAGAAGATGTACTCTATTTTATTGCTCATCCTGGTTTGTTCTTTTGTCTCTTGCTATACTGAAGCAAATTACTATGTATATAAAGGAAATAGGTTGGTGAGGGTACTATAAGAAGTAATAGCATTTTAGGCTTATAACCCTCTTGAATGATTCTATTAAAATAATGTGGGCTATATGGTAACTGAGAGACAGGAAGAAAGCTCCCCATTGTTTCCTTAAATCACACACTGAAAATACAACCTAACATTCAACCCATAATGTGGGATCAAACAACTTCCTACTCAGCCACCCTCCAATCGGACTTCCACGTACCAGAGGGATAGATGGTATCCAAGGAGACTTTCCTGGCCCGAATGAAACGTCCTACTTGCTCCAAGTCACCCTGTCGAATATGGTCCTGAAAGAGAACATCATTGGGGAAACGCACAGTCTTGAGGTGCCTTGCATATCGCCTGTACCTAGGAAGTGAACCTGGGCAGTAGTATTTCATGGTCACAGAGGGCAAAAAAGCCCAACAGATAGGCAAGATGAGGAAAATGAACAAACTTAGAAAGTAGAAGAGCTACCTCACAAAGGTGAGGTGCAAAACTATAATAATGTCGTGAGATCCAAAGGAGTATTTCCTCCCAAAATCTTGCAAAGAAAAGGTGAAGAGGAACCCAGAGATGATTTTCTGTTCCTTTCAGAGTTTGCGTGTGTGTGTGCGTTTTGTGTGTGAGACCACACAACACGTGGTGAAGATCTGTGGAGGACTGATGGTTTCCCCCGCAGAGTTTCTTGTTATATAGCCTCCCTGTGGCTATTTTGAGGACACTCAGCTCATACTTGTTGCCATGAGATCTTGTAATTGAGATGCCTTGCCTGCAGCTTCCCCCTTTTGAACATAAATTAGAATCTCAGCTTACAGCACACCTGTTGATGAGTGGTAGTCAGCAGGTCCAGTTTGGACTGCAATCTACAACCAACAGCCTCAGATTTTGCAAGCCACCGTTTGCAATACTCTACATTACTTTCTGGAATATGTTGGCAGCCATTTGTAGTTTTCCCAAAACTAGTTCACGGCTATTTGGAAAAATTTAAAAACAACAATTATAGAAGTGAAAAGCTTCTACAGTGAAGAATTTTATTACAGGAATAACAATCAATATTTTGCAATCTTTAAGGCAGCTAGGCATGCTTTTAATTTGCTGCTTGTAACTTGGAAATCCAATAATATTTGCAAAAGATACAGGTAGAAAGTGGCCAAGGAGAACAACCCAAGGAATCATGCTCATGTCAGTTATCAGTTCTTTCATTGTTAAATGCTGCAACAACATATAAATTCTGTACAGCTGTGTGAATTCAGAACTCATATCTGTATATGTAAATGAATTTTATCTGATTTAAGCATTTATACACTTCTTATATGAAACAAGAAGGAAAATGACACCAATTTTTAGGAATTTGAGGTCTGCAATAGGAACTGAGAGTATAAAAGATACTGTGATTTTTTTATTCCATTCATCTGCTTTGCCACTTAAATGCACTAGAACTGGAAGAGTAACTGAATCTAAGTTACACTATATGAATGTGACTTTTGAGAGTTGCAAGGTATTCATTTTGAGGAAGAATTGAAACTGGAAATAATGGTCAGCTGGAGCTTTTCTGCCTGTTCCACATATCCAAAGGGTGCCTGTGTACATACATCTAACTTGGGAAAGTTGTGTTGCCAAAACAGAGCATCAGGAATAAAAGAAAAGGAAAGCCCTATTGTTTTGGTGAACAATAGGAGAATCCATGTGAAGAAGACTCCACTAAGTGGGTTGTTTGACCAGTTACCAAAAAAATGTGAAGAGAAATTTTAATAGGAGTTGCTTCCTCTCTAGTGATGAATTCTTCTAGTCTACAGTTATATCTAAAATCTCATGGATTGCCTCAACTATAACGTACATTTTATGTTACAATCCGCACCAAAGACTCTGTTGATCTTGGTACACATCCAGGAGTTCTAAGCAAAGGCCTTGTATTTGTAGCTCTGGAGATATTTCAGACATTAACAGCCATCAAGAATGCAGTACATTTGTTTTTTTGCATTATTTTTAGTACATCTAAGGATTTTCTAATAATTTTGAATTATTAATTTTACTACTTTGATTCAGAAGAAAACTATTTTTAAAAAGAAATTCAGAATGGGTCAAGATCAAATTTAGCAAGCCAAAGCAACAGAGGTTTTCAGAACACTGAAATAATACTACAATTTATTGACTTTGTTAGATTTTAAAACAGACTATTTTTAGTTATATTTTCCACTGAAAGTTCCAATCTGCCTATCTAATTTTAAAATTGAATAACAGTGCTATTCATTTAACTTCTTTTTACAGGACACAACTGAACCTCTGTAGGCATCAAATCATATTTAACTCCCGGAGTCTTTGTTAACGTTTTCATAGCAGACTGTTAAATCTAGAAATAACCAATGTGGAATAATTTTACAATTCCTACGACCTCCTTACTTTTAACTGTTGAATACCACCTGCAACTCATCATCCCTCAGGTGGTATTCAGCAGGTTCTGACCAGTTCTGGAGAACCAGTAGCGGAAATTTTGAGTAGTTCAGAGAACTGGCAAATACCACCTCTGACTGGATATTTTACAGTATCCTTCCCCTGCCACGCCCACCAAGCCACGCCCACAGAACTGGTAGTAAAAAAAATGAATCCTACCACCTCCAGCAGAGATACTTGATGAGATGCACATTAGCTCTCATTCTTCTCTTGAAAAAAACAGGAAGCCAAGCTACCTTTGTAAAAGGAAAACTTGTCATCAGCTTTTCATGGGGGTATCTCAGCAGGCCCCATAGTGTAGTACAGCAAGTGGAGCAACAAGAGGTTCTGATGCTTTCAGCTGTGAATTAATCGGAGTTGTGCAGGATGAAGGCATTCTCTGTTTGAAACAAGAAATATGGCATCTGTTCTAAGTTTTGATAGCACTACCACTAAAATTAAACCATTAAAATTAGAAAGTGTTGCTGGGCCGCAGACTATTGCCTTCCCATCCTGACACAAGAAAGATGCTTGCACTGATATTGACTATTCAAATGAGTTCTCAAACAACTGGAGGCTAGGGACATTACAGGTAAAAATCTGGGAACCAACAATATGCAAGGCAGGAAGTGGAGTGGTTTTTAGCAAAAGGTAAACCTCACCTGTGGGTGAATCAACCCTCACCTGTGGGTGAATCAAGCAATGGAAAGGAAGACCAAAACTTACTCCTGCTGCAATTACTACTGAAGTATAGCTCTCCTCAGCCCCAACCATCACATCCAATTAAACAAGTTGCTTAGTTACAGTTCAGCAATATAAGGATGGCAGTATGTTCCCCACCCTACTCTAAGTTCTTTCTCAAAGACTTCCTCTCAGGGCCCACCACACTACCAAAAAACCAAGAGTCACAGATTGTCCAGCTGTTGGTATGAAAAGATAACCCTGAACATTAAGTATTATCTGGGTCTGGCCCTTACATCCAAACACCAGGAAAAATTACTCTTGTAAATCTTAGTAGAAAGAAAATGAACTTAAACAGCTATGCAACCACCAGGAATCTTTCCACCTGACATATTTATATAAGCAAGAAAGTCACAGTGTAGATCAGAGGTCTTCAAACTTCGCAACTTTAAATTCTCCAGCCAGCATAGCATAGCTGGCTGGAGAATTCTGGGAGTTGAAATCCACAAGTCTTAAAATTGCCAAGTTTGGGGTCCCCTGGTGTAGATCCACATAAAAAGTTACAAAGGTTCCATGATTGCAGGGAATTCCATGATTCCAGATTACGTGACATGGCATGTAAACACCAAAACAGCATAGAATAGTTTTGATGGTGAAATGCTATTTAAAATAAGCTAAGCAACAAAAAACGCTTCAGAAATTGCCTGACATCCTCTTTGTCTGCCACAACTGAAAAAAAAAAAAAAAAAAAATCGTCAGCAAGCTCTCCTACTCTTCAAAAACAAGCAGCAGCTTGTTTTCCTCGGCTACAAGTAATGAGGCATGTTCACTCTCATCATATGATAGAATGACATAGTTGCTTACAAAAATACTGTTCAATTGAGGTGGCCAACAGTCCAGGACCTCATCCATAAAGCAGGTAATAGTTGCACATTGCATACTTCTCTGGACGTTTCTTTGAATTAGAAGGAATTCAAAGCTTGATGACCTTTAGAAACAATTTGTACTTTGATGATCCTGAACATAATAGCTCTGCACTTTGGGATGGCAAGGATTTATCTCTCTGACATACACAGAGTTGTCCTTTGAGTGATACTTAGAATAAAGCTAAAATTGTGTCTAAATTTTGAAATAAATATACTGAGATAATGTACAGGACTAAACAATCTACTCCTGATTCAGAAAACACAGACAAAAATACAGGTAGCAGCCAACTGAAAAAGTTACCAAATACACTGAAGTTCAAAATTCTATTCAAGAAAAATCTATATATGCTAGATTCAAGCCAAGCATTCTAGAAGCTCCTATTTCAAATATGAACAGAGGGGATTATTTTTTTCCCCTACCATTAAGAACGATCAATTTCAAATCTAAGGAATAAAAGCAAATCATTTTAGAAGTATTTTTTCAAGTGAATACTATGAATACATGAAAGTCAGAGGATACAGAATGATCCTTAAGGCTATTTGCTCTTGGTGTAATTTGATGGACTCCTTCAAACCACTACCGGTACATGCCACTAAATACAGCAAAGTCCTGGAGCTGAGGAATACCAACTGAGTAGATCTACATATTTTAAAAGATATTGCATGCTTTTATAAATCTAAAATCTAATACTGGATACATTTTCTTCCAGCTCATAATTTTGCAGTTGCTCAGTTCGGCTTGTATTGACTTCCAAGTACTTTACTAAAAATACTTTCCCAACTTTACTGAATAAAAAGCTGTTCTATTGCTGTTTTTTTAATCCAGCCATCCCATTCAGAGGCACTGATTTAAAGGAAAAAAACATTTTCTGAACAATAAAGTCAACCAGCCTTCTCACTGGTTGACTTTATTGTCCCTTTTAGACCTAGGAATTGGCACATGCAACAGGGGTGGAGTAAATGCATGTCTTCCTTATACTTTTTCCCCCAGTAGCTTCTAAGTGTGAAGATGATAAATCCCTCCCACACCGCAATTTCCTTTCCTTTCAGCTTTTGAAGTAGTGTGAGTTATCTACAATTACAATGACCTAAAGAAAAGAAAAATAGGAACTCAGGTCTTGCTAGTCCTGGTTTATCATAATCATTACACCAACAGGTAAGCTATATGAAATAACCCACCAATGCAATTAAATTTCCCGATTCTCAATGCTGTATGCAACAAGCAAAATGACTGAAGTGCAATATCTGATGTAATATCAGAAGTGAGAATATTTCCCCCAGCTGAAGATATTTATGCTCCTTCACAAAGCATTAAAACAGAAATGTTCAGCTCTCAAGAGAGCTAATACACCAGAACATTCCTGTCCTGTATGCAATTCAAAATACTGGTCATGACGAGAATTTGTAGTACATACCATATACTAGGTTCATTCCTCAGACCCTATACTCCTTATAAATCAATCTTCCATAAAAACCATGCTCTCTTTTGTCTGTTGGTATTTTTAGTGCTTTTTTTTACTTGAGCGTCCTAAGATGTGATATAGTTAAAATAAGATTCAGTTTGATTCAGCCCAATTATCCTTTCTTTCACCTTAAAAAGACTGAGGGCACTGATGCAACAATGCAGCAGCAAGAATAGCATAGTAAAGGCCAGCATACTACTTTCATTAATATGACAGACTAAGCATAATTACAGAATTATAGTATATACAGTAAATTGGATGGAAAATCAGAATTGGTCTCTTTGATTCTATATTTTTATGTATTAGTTGAAACGCTGCATCTAGCTTAATTTTAACCTGGGCAATTACAGTCCTAAGACGCTATCAGAAAACAGAATTTGGTGGAGTGATGGCCTAGAGCAGCAGGAGTGTCAAACTTGATCACATTGTGGGCCGGATCATGATGTATCAATGGCTTTTGCCTTTGCAGAACCCAAGTGGGCATGGCCTCCAGGGCCGTATCCAACCCATGGGCTGTCAGTTTGACAGGCCTGGCCTAGAGCAATTAGCATGGGTTCCAGCTGTCAAAGACACAGTTGTGTAATGTATTGCTCTTTTTGTATTTTTTCCAAGCAGACTCTTTACTAGAGTTTGATTCAGATACCACATCCATCCTCTTTGAATAACAAGCGTTTTAAAAAAAAATCTTTTGAATATATTTTGTAGAATTTGAATATTTGCACATAGATTTCCTTTATAGAAATGCTTTTTATATACTCCATATAATCTAGGACTGGTTAACATTTTTGTCTGGATGAATATGCAAACAAATATTAGCAAAAATTCCTTAATTCACCTTTCCAGTCTGCCTCATTTATAATCCTTCTTAAACTAACCTCCAAATTTAAAGAAAACAGCAAGAGTCAGAAGAGTATTAAAATTAACTTTTATTTGGCCAATGAGTTCCATTCCTCTGAGCATCATGGATGCTTAAAATGAATTCCACTGAAACACATCATCCTCTTTGTAATACAGACTTTCCATGGCTCTCAAGTATCCCCACAAAACTCCTTAGTTATCAAGTGTCCTTTTTGTTAGATTCAGAGAAGTTATTTCCCAACAGTTCCCAGAAAACCCATTTGCAAAATAACGTGTAGATAGCAAGGCTTTTGTTTCATTGCAGGTGAGATAGCAACTCAAGTTTGATTTCGCTTTAGGTAAGGAGGCAATTGGACTCTCATTCCTCAGCAATGGTTTCCTACCCTTCCAGATCTTTGGATGACAGAAATTGTACAGTATATAAAGAGGACATGAGACTATGCAAATAGTTAAGAGGACCTACTATACCCCACTTATTCCCTTGGTCAGCCTAGTGATTTCCTCCACACTGGAATGGTCCGGGGTAAGAAAAAAACAACAACAATAAAAGCATAAGGAAAAAAAGCTGGGACAATATCCAAGAGCCTGCTGGGTCAACAGCAGCATATGTCATTTAGACAAAGTGTTATTAATGTTTAAGGATGCCTTACTCATGAAATTCCCAAGTTAGTTAGGCAATAGGACATATTATCATTTCAATGTGCTTCTACCCAGGCCGCAATACTCTAAGGAAATGTACATCACAGTTTGCAAATGAAAGAAGAGAAAAAAGACAAGAAAAAAGACCCAGCAGTTTGCCAACTAGTCAGATCCTTCTTCATCATAGAATAAAACTAGATTTGTTTGACAGGTTAGAGGAATGGGTTAATTTCCCTGGACTCCCAACCAGTTTCAGTCTTCTGTTTAGAGTTGGTTTGCTGACTTGCTTGAGTTGGCAGCCACAGCACAGTGTCTGGGGATATGCAGATTGGACTTCTGTTTACAGTTCATCTTTTTTAGGTGCAGGTTCTTCTTCCTCTTCAACATCTGGCTCCTCTTCTGCATCCTCTAGATCTTCCAGATCCTGTTTCAATTAAGAAAGGAGTGGTCAATTGGAGATGCTTGTGTCTCTAGTTTGATTCTCTAGACAATACAGAGCTAGAATATTGTGAGAGCAGTTGCTATAGTCCTTACCAGTATGGTAATTCAGGATCTGCCATTATGCTCGAAATGTAACTAACTCAATAGATCTTCTGCTAAAACATGCAAGACCAGGAAAATCCCATGCATTCCAAGAAGCCACATAAAACCAAACAATGGGTAACAAAATGCCAAAAGCACATTGTCCACAAGCATTTCAATACCACAGATAGAAAGGATTTCAAGGCAATGGGGTACAGTTAGGTTCCCCACATCTTCTGTAAAGTTACAATCGTTTTAATGAATAAAAATAACAAAGGGGTAATAATTTTTATCATAATTTCCCAATTTCAAAATACCTGACATCACAGTTCAGATATCAAACATAACTAAATGGTCATCCTCCAGAAGTTATGTAAGGTTTTATCAATAAACAGAGGATCTCCAAACAGGTATTATAGGCAGGAAAAATAAGGTTGGTTATTGCATCTAAACTCAAGAATGTGATGTCAGCATTCCAGAAAAACAAACTCCAGTAGAAAAACTCTGATACAGGCATTTTCTCAAAGTTCCATTTTATTTGAGCTGTCATACTGGCACATCTGGGAAAACCTGAATCTGAAAGTTCCAGGTTTTCCTCCAATAATTAAAAATTACAAATCTATCCCCCGCACCCATCATTCCATCACATGCCCTAATCACCATCCGTACCAACTTGAGATATCCCTTCTACCACTCTCATCCAGGTGCAGAAATAACATGACCTTGACTCTAAAGAAGAATGCTATTATATCTAACTACATGCGCTCCATAAAATGCCCCCTCCCAAATTCCTAAGCTCAAGAATGTGGCAGCCTGGAAGCTTCTGGTGCTAATATAGCTTCCAAAGCTGACATATGACCCACCAGTTATAGTAAGGAAAGTAAAAACTAGATCAAAACATCTGACCCAGTCAATAAAGCCACACTATTCAAAAATAATAAACATCTTTTATATAATAATCAATAATTAAAATTTCTGGATAATAGAAAAAGAGCCGGTCTAGTATGATGCTTAAGGCACTAGGCTAGAAGCAGGAAGTGTGTGAGTTACATTCCCACCTCAGGCATGAAGCCAGCTGGGCAACCTTAGGCCAGACGCTTTCTCTCAGCCCTAGGAAGCAGGCAATGGCAAGTCACTTCTGAAATCTTACCAAGAAAACTACAAGGACTTGTCCAGGCAGTCACCAGAAGTCAACACTGACTTGAAGATGCGCGCGTGCGCGCGCACACACACACACACACACATATACACACACGAACAAAACCTTGTTCACAGGATGGGTTCAAAGGATCATATTGATTATAACACTCTATTTCTTATGGGTTTTCTCAAAGAGAACCATGACTCCTTATCTTACTTCAGCTTTCATTTGGTTTACAGACCCTGAAGGTCTGAAATGCAAAGATTGGTCATAAAGTTATTTCTTCATCTCAATTCTAACTGCTAAGTCAATAAATGGGGCAGAACGAAATGAGGAGTACCTGTCACCAAGTAGAATCTGGTACAAAATGTTAACTCAGAAAAAAGGAACAAACGTTCACATGTTTAAAGAAGAGTTCCATTGCATATACCTGAATCACAAGATTGATTCTCTACCAGAATGGAGCAGATATCATGGTCTTTTTACATGCAAAATTGTTTCTAATTTTGATCCTATCCAATCCTTTGTTTAATCAAACCATTCAGGAAAAAACTGGTAGTCAATACTATTTGATCTTTTCTAAACCACTGGTCATCACCATCTTGGACCTAATAACCCAATAACACTTCCAATTACTAACTTTTCTTTTTTGGTTAATCCTGTTTTGAAGTAGGTCTTGTAAAACAAAGGTCAGGAATTTTATGCCTTCAGAAATAGCATCTATCAAATTAAATAAAACTTATTTTATAAAATTATAATTTATATTTTTTAAAAAATTCATTGGATCAGTTAAGAGTAAGTTAAACTTACTCTTAAGGTATATTGCTTCAGTGATGCAACCCAAAGCTCTTTGCCACTGTTACCACCTCCTAAAGCCACCAGGTATGATCACCTGAGTTTCTTGTAGGACTGAGGTGATGCAAAGAACCTGAATTAGGCATCAGTCTTGGGAAGGAAGGAAATGTTTGCATATCTTAGATCAGCCAAGGCTAGCATGGAAACTGGGTTAGTTGAAAGGAACACTACAGGCGGGATGATGATCTAAAATAAAAAGTCTGATTTTTAACTAGTTTAGTGGTTCTCCTTCAACTATGCCAGCTGATCTTCAGAAAAGACTTTCCTCTGTTTCCTGGAGAATAAGCTAAAATGGAAAAGTTGAATGACACTTTCTACACTCTATGGTCCACCCTCATCCCTTTCTCTAAATCCTCTGTAATCAAACACCAAATACATGAAATGGTGCTATCTATTTACCATTCCTTAGATCGCTAAGCCATTTAACTGTTGCTCACTGGAAATTAGGGTAACTATTTTGAGAAAAGCCAAGAAATAGGAATGATAAATAATTCTGTGTAACTTATAACTGATTTTGTATGTAGGACAGTCACTATCCATTATTATTATTACTATTTTTTTTTAATAAAGCACTTATAACCAAGAAAAAAAAGCAAGCTAAACTGAAATGAAACATGGAGGCAGTATTTTGTTTCAACTTAGCTACGTACTATACGGGAACAGTGCCTCCAAATCATACAGCAATCAAAAAAGAGTTGAACTGAGTATTTCCCCTCCCCAACCCATCTGTGGACTGGCACTGGGCTGCAGCATGCCAGAAATCGGGCCATGCAAACAAGCGAAGCTCTATCCACAGGATGCAGGCAGCACGTGAAACTCCGATCCACGGAAAAGCTTCTCTCCACAGAACTGGTCCCTGGTTCCCAAAAGGTTGGGGGCTACTGGTGTAAAGAATTCAAAACAGCGGATAACACACCAAATCAGGAGTTTCCATACACACATAAGAATGGTAAAGAGGCTCTAATGCCTGCCATCAACAATACCTACAGATACCTACATCCCCAGCCCTAATAAGCAACTTGAAGTCACCACTATAGAACCTACTATGTACAGGAATTCTATAGGACTGTCAGATATAATATGCCATGGGCGAGTTGCTAGATTCTCACTAGCCAAAATAACTGGAAAATCCACAGAATTTCCAATTTTGTCCTTTCATGTTAAAACCCTTTAAATAAAGCTCAAGAGTATAGTAGCAGAACTAGCAGCATCTCTGTCAATGAAGCAGAGAGTGGTTATGCATGCTAAAAGCAATAACTCTGTGATTGAAAGAGGATGTCCACACCTGCTGATGGGCTTTTGTCTGCCCTCTGAAGATTCAATCTCATGACAACTATGGGCTGTTGGGCCAAGGCTGAGGGGAATGCAAACAATGTTTTTTCAGCATTTTTTTGAACATGGAAATGTTTTTATAGGCTCCTGCATTTTACATTGCCTCCGTCTACATGGAAGTGCAGGTATTCTGGACACCCTTATTGCCGTCCCAGCTCATTCTGGATATTACCAGCTATGTTTTGTTTCCAGGTTGCTATGGCACAAACATTCTCTGCTGCCACAGTAAGCCCTAACTAGATTTACAGGATAGCACTGCCATTTCCTCAGAGATCTGACTTGTGTCCAGGAGCTGAATATATATCAGAGCAGAATACCGTAATCCTAAAATACTTACGTTCTCATCTACACCACCATCTTTTCCACCACTTTCTAAGAATTTCTTAAAACCTTCCAATGTCCTCTCTCCATTGTAATCTACAACCTAGAAAACAAAGTTATAAGAATTATTACCCAGAGACAAATCTAGGGCCTTGGTGGATGAAGGATTCACTTCTGAACAGCCCAAAAATAAAAAAATAAGAAGGGAGGTTAGAAAATTCACCTTCACCCATATGAATCAAAGAAGAGCCAGCCACTAGATTCCCAGGAATGCTGCAAGGAAAAAATAGAGCACTGTCCTCTATTATAAACTATTTTTTCCTAAACATTAAGGTACACATGCACCCAAGCATACCCCAAAGCAGGCTGGGGAACCATTTTCCCCCCCGTCAAGTTTCAATGTACAATTGCACTCACCGTTCTATCAGGGCCAGCAGGAAAATACTTGAGGGTAGGGAAACTGTGGACCTTCACAATGTCAACTTCATTCGCTGTGGAGTCCATCTTAGCAATAATGATGTTTTCATGGTCCTTGTAAGTTTCTCCAAGTTTATCCCAAATAGGAGCTAACTGTTTGCAGTGGCCACACCAGGGAGCATCTGCGAACCAAAAGATAAATTATTTTAACAGCTGTTCAGTATCCACAACTCTCTTCCCCTCTCTTTTTTAATTTGGCTGCTGAGAAACTTTCCTCTCATTAATCATATATAATTTCAAACAATGTAAACATGTATGTGTTCACATTACTATCAGTAAAATACTTACAGAATTCCACAAAGACATTCTTATTTTCATCAAAAGCCACCTCTTCAAAGTTCTTTCCAACCAGAACTTTGACAGGCTGCTTGTCCCACTCATCAGAAATCTCTTGGCTCATCAAGTGGGGCTGAAATACACACACAAAAGCAACAACATGAGAGCTACTGCATGGAATGTGTCAATAGGAAATCCCCACACCCACCGCTCCAAAGTGCAAAGCAACTGACAATCCAGACTATAAAAAGGCAGGTTAATATAGATTTGCTCCTTCAAGGTCACACCCCCATCCCATGACCCAAACATATCTGAGTTCTTGCATGAAGGTTGCATAGAGTAGGTCTATGTACATTAAACCGTTACTGCCCAATCAATACGCTGAAGTTATAAAACATAAAAAGTGCATAGCACAGATGTAAAAATGGTTTTTAAAGTGACTATTCCATGAGTTGCTTGATCTTAAACTTCAATTATAACTGCCTAACTCTAGGTATATCTTTATCTCCAGTACCTACACAAATTTAATATATATAGAAAATATTTTTATTTTTGCCTTATATTCCAAAGATACATTTTAACCAAATAACTATCCCTGTATCTTGTCTTGTCTATGCTGAAGCTGACTGCCAGAAGTCTCAATAGCACATAAAGCAAAAGATGTTTTATTTAGATGTCTTTCCCTATCATAAATTGGGCTTTATTGATTAAAAGAAAGTCTTAAACCTTTAGCTCCATTAGCAATTCCTATCATTTTGTTTCAAGCAATTAGATCTATAACATCATCATGAATCCTGTTTGATTGATGAAGAAAAGGAGAAAAAATGGAAGTAAAAAGGCATGACAATGAGACCGAGCAAAGGAGGTGATTCAAGGGAAGCCCTGAATAACATGCGCTGTGTAAGAAACATTGAACAGTAGCTAGATCTTGGTAAGAGGCTTCCCTTTCCAGATTAAAATAGACATCTTCTAAAGATTCAGGCAACGTGAGGCCAAGGCCACATTCCTTCTGTCATGCTGAGAAAGGTAGTTCTTGGATCTGCACCACTCACTCTAAAGCAGTTCTCAAATTCGTGCAGCTCGCTTTACTAGCTCTGTGGGACCCATGTACACCCCGGGGACCATGCTCCACTGACTCTGCCCTTTGGATTTCCTTGCAAAAGCTTCACATAGTGCAATGTCAAATTATTCTGCAATGTGAACTTAAGAGTTTGTGCCATATGACAGGTCTCGCTTTCCATGTGCTACTAGGATCAACTCAAATGGTTACCTGCTCCAAAAACCCCATTAAAGAAAACCAATTACCTTAACTTTGCCATCCAAGAACTTGTGGCAGAAGTCCCTGATATTCTCTGGACTCAGATCATTGGATTCTGGTTTGTACTTGGTCATTTCTTCCTCCAGAGTAATAAGGCGTATGGCAGGGCATTCCTCCTTTTTGAGACCAAAGAACTCCAAGATCCTCTGGTTGTCACTATGGTCGCTGTCGATGTAAATGAACAAGATCTTGGGGAAGGAGAGAAAACAGGACAATATATGTGTTAGACAAAAGCATTTGGGACAGAAGAACACCCTGAATTAAGATTTCCCCAAGATCTATCCCATCTCTCTTGACTCCTCTTACACTTCATATACAATTCTAAATATTATTAGTAACCTTAAACCTGGAATAAGCAACCCTGTGCCTCTAGCTGTTTTGGAGAAGAGACCCTGCGAATAGCTTGCCAATGGCTTTGCACGCTGAAAGCAGCAAAGTAGTGATACCAGGCTACACGTGCAAGCCAAAATGCCCGGATGATCATTAAGATATTACAACACTGTATAACAAAGCAGAATGGACTTTCTATAGAGGCAAAATTCCTGTGGAATGATTTCCTTACACAATGTCAGGCCTAGCAAGTCTATTTAAAATAGCAGTTAGCACTTAGATTAAGGTCTCCAAAGTTGGCAACTTTAAGACTTATGGACTTCAACTCCCAGAATGCTGGATGGAAAATTCTGGGAGTTGAAGTCCACAAGTCTTAAAGTTGCCAACTTTGGGGACCCCTGATTTAAGACTTATATACCACTTTACAGTGCTTTACAACCCTCTCTAAGCAGTTTACAGAGTCAGCCTATTGCCCCCAACAATTTGGTCTTATGATTTAAATTCTTGGTGATGTATAACCACATGGAATCTATAATAAACTGTACGAAAGTTTGCTTAGGAGCAAGTAATTATTTAGTTACTTTCTTTTATTTACCTTTCCTCTGAAATCTTCAGCTGCTGTTTTGAAGTCATCCAGTTTACTCTGGTATTCCTCAACACTCTTAGGCAAGAATAACAGGATGTGTGTCTTAATCTCTCCGCCAAAAATTTTAGGTGCAGTCTGGAAGAGGAACAGTTGCATTATTGAAGGCAATTACATTATACGGAATCCCAAGATTAATTTTCCTGACTGTTCCACCTCCTCCCTCTAGCCTATGGGATTTACTACTATTTGTCCTGCCATAGATCCAAGCTACAGGCCAAACAAACAACATTACATATCACTCAGAACATGTAAAACTTGTGATCTATTTCTTTACCTGTTCGGTAAATTCAATCACCAAGGGTAACTGGTTTGATTTGATGAAATTCAGCAGGTTTTCTTTTGTTATTTCCCCATCAAAATTGTTACGACCTTCATCAAACTGGAAAAATATGCAAGAATTCAGTTTCCATCCAATAAATGGACAAAATACATAGTCATGCAAGAACTTAGTAAAATAATAAAGCAAGAGAGGTCTACCTATCTGTCATAGTAATACAGGAGTATACTCTTCACGCAATATCCGGTTTCCAAAGAGCCTCAGTATTCATTGGGATTTCTAAGCTACATAACACTTCAAACACATGTGTAATGGAAGGTGGTAGAATATAACTGCCAAAAGCTTGAGGAAAGGACAAGGGCAATATATAATAGCGTGTGCTTCCTTGATCTTTGCTCAGCCAAATTATGCAGAAAACATGAAGTGCCCAATAATTCCCTTTTCACTGGCATATTATTTTAAAATTGTAAAGACCATGTAGATATTGAAATGCTCTAGTCCCTTTAACTCATTTACAAATCCAAGGTAGCACATTTCACATTGCAAGCATGACACAAAATGCTTAATGCCCAGGGTAGAAACTCTGAGTTCTTATCTTACCACCCAAATGGATTCAAGCAGTAAGCAAAGAGAAACTTGAGCACATTAAGAAGCCAGATTCTCAATGTAATATTTCTGAAAAAGATTCGCCCACCTCATCATTATTCCTAAAAAAAGTTTATAAGGTAATAACTGAATGCTTTAGATCTCAGCACCTTAGAGGTTACATACTCCTGTTTCAGAGAGGATGAAATTATAGGGCTTGCTTGAATTGGACAAATGTATCCAATGAACAGAACCATTAAGAGGCAGAATTGCATACTATTAAGTCTCTAAACAGAGAGCAGCTTATTCAGAGACAATGAACCCCTGCGGGGCTATTGTTAGCTACAAAGGAACAGATGTACAGCTCTTAACACCAGGAAGTCTCTTATTGCAGAATAACATCCACTGTTGACCTTTTTTCACATAACCTTTCCGAGCACTTGAGAGGGGAAGGGAAGCAAACAGGATTACAGCCTTATTGGAGGATGGATGTTCTTCCCTTCAAAGGCTGGAGGCTTCTGCTTTTATTCCCCTGACAGTCCAGGTTTCCATACCCCCATTTGATTATATGAACTCTCTTAAAAACCAGGAATGAGGAATCAAGAGATTTGATGGGCATGAATAAGCAAGTAAGGAGGCTTTCCTCAACCTGAAGTTGTCCGGATGTGTTACACTTAAATTCCCAGGGTTTAAAACCACTGGCCACCACTGTGAGCTTCAGTCCAACACACTGGAAGAGGACTAGGCTGAAGAGTGAAGCATTTTACAGAGAGTTGAACAATGTGTTACGTTGACTATAAAAATATGAATTGGGAAATATTTTGGTTCCTGGTCTCTACTGGTCCTACTGATTCTGAGAGGGAAATATTATTTTGCAACTGATCCAGGACAGAAATAAAATGCTATGTAACTGAAGAACCTATAATTATTACACCGGGACATGGCAAAAAGATTTTTAGAGCCATTATAATCAAGCATCTTCAGGAAACTCTTGCTGGAGCCTTATTAATTTCAAACCAGTTTGGCTCAAAATGGAAGAATTTGGCGGCATATAGTGAATGAATTTTTTT
Organism: Pseudonaja textilis; assembly: GCF_049901715.1. Classification (NCBI taxonomy): domain Eukaryota; kingdom Metazoa; phylum Chordata; class Lepidosauria; order Squamata; family Elapidae; genus Pseudonaja; species Pseudonaja textilis. The sequence continues at coordinate 110,178,858 of NC_141991.1, read as the reverse complement.
AAAAATGTCAAAACAGATTATGCAAATTTTTGCCCAATATGTGCTGTGACTGGCAGGATTTTTTGCTTGTTTCTAAAGCAATGGAAAGCTGGCAGATTAATATATACTGAGCAATCAGGATTTATTTTCCTCATAGGCCACACTTACCTTCTTAAAAAGAACAACTCCATCTTTTTTGAGCTGGTATTTGGCAAATACATCACTTTTGGAAGTGATCCCGAAAGGAATGTCATCAGTGGCCTCTGCTGCCAACAGAAACTCTTTGGCCACATCAGATTCTGCATCCTACATTTAAAACAAACAAAATTAAAAAAAACCTGCATCATTATTTTGATTAGTATATATCATGATTTAGTGTATACTGTAAATGCTATCTCAAAATTACAAGTAGCCAAAAAAGTAGTAGTTAGGCACCATATTTTTCCCTATTAAGGCAAACAGGTTTACAAGAAAACAGGCAAACAGTCAAGCAGAAGTAACCACATATCTGCATATACAGATTTGACAACAAGGCCAAATTCAAAACTATTTACTGCTTAATAGCTCTGCAACTGATTAGTTTGTGTTTCTGTTATACTGTCATTCTCCTCCTCCATCCCAGAAATTCTGCCACTGTCTTTTAAAAAATTCTTCACCCTAATTTATGAATGAAAAAAATACCTTAAAGAATCCAATCACAGCAACTTCATTGGATTCCACTAGCTCTTCCACAGCAGCTACATCTGCCAGGGTAGTGGCTGCAGGTCCTGTGCGTTTCTTTAACCAATTTAGAATGTCATTTGCTTCTCTGCCAGCTAGATTAGAAGAAAAACTTACTGATCAGGCATCGTATTTTCTTCTGTCTTTTAAGACTATATAGAGAATAAAGCTTCACTCCCCCAAGGCTAACAAAGCTGAATTCTACTTGTGTGCTCCTATATCCTCACTGTAATCTTCACTTATCTTAAACCAAACCCTAAACGCTCTAAAGCACAAACAATTAAAGTTTCTATACTAGGATACTGTAATGTAACCGATTACTGTAGTTGTGACAGAATCCTTATTATTGAAAAAGTCTAGGCATTTAAAGTGGTGTAATGCTACTTTTTAAAAAGAAAGTTAAGAATTAGGAGGCATTATTAAGAAAATACTTCATCTACTTTCCCTACTCAATAAGAACAGCACAGTAGTATCTTTATCATTTAAAAAAAGCTGGAAAACTGCACACCAGCTGTTGAGGCACAGAGTTGTCTGTCCACTAGATATTACCATTTGACGCTACGTTGTCTTGTTTGTTATGGGCATTCTACTTGAGATTGGGAATACTCTTCCTCATTAATAAGACCAAATATTTGAAAACTAGCAAGGAACATCCTTTAAAATTTAGGCCAAAATAGGAGGGAAAAGGTGTGTTAAATACATTAACCACCTTGACTTACTTGTATAAATAATAAAGATGGGATATAAAAAATAAATATCATTTTTAAAGTGCTGGAATACAGTGAAAGCCATGTGCCAAGCCTGGGCCGGAATTTCTGCCCATTTTTGCAGAAAACAAAGCAAAACAAAACCCTTCCATCCCTGGTCTTTGGGGTCCTTAGTGCTCTTGGAGCTTGAGAGCACCCAGGACCTCACAGTTCAACCCTGAGCTAGAAATACTCCCTTCAAACACTGGTCTGTGATAGACTTGTCAGCTCAACCTTCACTCCTCCCCCACCCAATGTGGCTTCTGGCCACCAAAGTGCTTCATTCTTGGTCAAGGGCCACATTTTATGTACAGTCAAATTTTAACTTTACATTTTATGTAAAGCCAAAATTGGGTGGAACTACTATGTCCTTATTCTTCTACACCATTTTCTGTCTATTCTCCCTTAACAATCTATTCTTACACGTCAGGAAACAAGAATCTATATGGAGAATGCAACACAAAAGAAAACTAAAACATGTTCTCCATCATTCCAGAGCTGAGATTTAACCATAGGGAGGAAGATTCCATTGCAGTGCTAAAAAAAACATACAATCATTAAGGGTTAACAGGCAAACAAGCCACTTGGAAAAAGTGGATGTGTTTAAGCAAAGACTGGACAGCCCCCTACTGGGAATACTTTGATTTGTATTCCTGCACTGAGGACATGGTAACTAAAGTGGACCTTTCCAAATGTCATGGTTCTGAGATTTTAGGGATTTTCCCACCAACGTATGGCTATAAAATGCGTAAGACCAACACTCTTAGTGCAACCCTGCAGTCAAAATCAGGTGCATTTACACATAAATCTACAGCTAAGTTCATAAATTAGAAGCCAAATAATATTATTGGCTTTGTCTTACTAACTTGTGGAACTGTGGTTTGTAAACAACTCACAGTGATATGCTATTTACTACAGTAACAGGAAAGATAAAGTTTTCTCAGAGAATTTGCTCATACTATACTTTCAAGTCAGACCTTACAGCCAACAATATGTTAGCTTTCATAACTAGGAGCATCTCCAAATAGTAAGAAAGTGTACAATGGTGTAGAAGATAAGAAATAGTGCCTTGTTCTTCATTTCACAGAAAGAACAGCAATTATATCCAGTCTTTCTGCATTTCAGAAGCTCTCAATTCATTCACACCATTCCAATTCTAAGCTGAAAAAGCAATCACAAAGCCCAAGGGCAAAACAAATTCATATTATTGTTCATAGTTAAAATTATGACATTACTTTTGTCTTGTACTCCCTAGTGTTCTTACAACAGCTTTGAAAAATGGTGACCAAATTCCCTACAGCCTTTTCATCCCTCTACAGTTGCAATGTGTGCTGTGTATCACACCCACAGTAATGATTCACAACCATGTTAGACAAGATTTAATAAAGGGACAAGTTATTAATTTATTTACCAGGCTTGAAATACCTGTGAAAATATCAACCTAGAAATACTTTACAGGTAGTCCTCAATTTACAACAGTTTGCTTGTGACCAAAGTTACAATGACACTGAAAAAAGTGACTTATCATTTTCCATATTTACAACTGTTGTAGCATCCTCATGGTCACATCATCAAAATTCAAATGTTTGGCAACTGATTCATAGTTATAATGGTTGGAGTGTTCTGGGGTCATGTGACTACCTTTTGAGACCTTCTGACAAGCAAAGTCAATGTGGAAGCCAGATTCACTAAACAACCATCTTCAATGGTTCACTTGAAGTGACAAGAAAAGTCATAAAATGGGGCAAAACTCAGTTAACAAATGTATCTTAGCAACAGAAAATTTGGGCTCAATTGTGGTCATAAGTCACATCCAGGTGACCTGTATTTTAAACATTTCTGTGCTGACATTTTAAATATGGTTTGCAGTTTCTAATGATTAAATCTTGTTCAAGTCAGGGTTGGTTGAATATTGGAGCAACATGTAAGTCTTGTTAAATAATACCATATTTGCTGCCTATAAGCACCAAAATTCAAAATCTGTACTTGTTTCAGCGGCCAAATATTTTGATAGCTATTTCTTAGAGAACCTGTGACTGAAATTCTGTTTCTAGAGAACACCTATTACAAATTCAATAGCAGACCACACTGCACTATATACTAAGTGTAATACATAACATTTTAAAGCTATGCCACTATCACATTCAACAGAGTGACTTATTAATTTTCCTAAGTGTAAAGGACTATGCTTTCTTTAATTACACAAAGCCAAACATAAAACATTTTAGAACTAAAAGTTTTGACAATAGTAAGTTAGGTTGTTACATAGCAAAAGTATAACAAGAGGCCCAAAACAGCTGCATAAGTATCCTGTAGCAATCTACAACAGATAGTAATTATAGATGTACTAATTATAGTGAAGAAGATGACTAATGGACAAAATACTTGACAGCTCAACATGCAAGGACAAAGGGCATAAAAGTTACCAATAGCTTGCTTTTGATGGGGCTTTCTGACCAAAGTCTGATATGAAAAAATTAAAACTGAAAGCCAATATTTTAACAGTTTCAAACTATAAGCACTGTAATCCTTCAGATTCAGTAATAAAAATGGACTTTGGAATAAACAGAATATCTACAACTTTTTCCCCAGGGGTAAGCTCATGATCCTGGAAAAAGATGCATCCTTTTCCTTCAAATCTAAAGTACCATACAGTTTTTCTGATGCAACAAATATTTATTAGTTGTTCTCCTGTACAATAACCCAGTTAATCTTTGGTTCTATTATCCACTGTTAGTCCTCTAAGGAAAATTACAATTCTTTAACAGCTTCGTGGTGCTCTCACCTGTGTATTCTTTAGGAGCAGACTTATCTCCATTCTTGAAGAATTTGATAGTAGGATAACCTCGAACACCAAATTGTTGGGCGAGTTCAGATTCTTCTGTAGCATCTACCTTAGCCAATCTGATTTCAGAATTTTCAGTTTTCAACGTTGCTGCTGCTTTCACATATTCAGGTGCCAGAGCTTTACAGTGACCACACCATGGTGCATCTATGGAAAAGAAAATTGAAATACTAGAAAACACAGCATCAAATGACTTTGGTGTATTTTCTACACTTTCTAATGATACCTTCTATTCCTAAGAATGCGCTATCTTTGCAAAACATTTCTTAAGAACTATTCTCAAATAGACAGAATTGTATCAGAATTGTATTCAAAAAGCTTCACCTTTAATTTATATACTGCCCATAAACTTGTCCAGGACCATGAATTTGCACAGTAAAAGCTCCTACAGGAAAATTACCCTTAAAAACAAGTGCCAAAAAGAGGTACATCATGCAACTTTAGAATGCCACAACAGACCCTTAATATAAAATGCTTGGTACCATAGCTCTCACATTTTAAGCAATTCCTGCTAAAGTTGTGTGCCAAAATTAAAGTATTCCGGAAATCATTGACTGACAAATATTTGATAAACTAAAACTAAGCTTGTTAAACACTATGAACTTTAGTTAATACGGAGGGGGTTAAAAAAGTAGGCTGCTTTATTCCCCTTTCAAAGGCAAGCAGCAGAAAGTGCAACTACTTTATGAAGGAAATTAGCAGGAGTGAGGAATTACATCATCCACATGTGAAGAGTCACGTCTCACAAAATTAAGACGTGTGCTTCGAGCAGCAAGAAAGAGCAGTTTTCTTGCAACTAAGGCAGGCATTTAAAAAAAAATTGCTACCTGCCTAGATTAAACCAGAATTTGTAAGTATCTTTATAAATGGCATTCTGCTGCTGTTGTATATTTCGTTGTACTCGGGGGTGAAATTCAGAATTTTTCCCTACCACCTCTCCGAGGTGGTTGAATTTCACCTCCGGTTTTATTTTGTTTTTTTGTTTTAATTCTATCAGTCAACAACAGCACATAGAGGTTCTGCGGGGAACACACAGCTGCCACGGGCACGCCTTCCCTTAAGCGGCACACCCCTCTCTCTTTCGCTGCACTTTCCTCATCTACGGTACTTCGCCCAGGCCTCGCAACCTCTCTCCGGTTTGCCCACTGAACTTTTCCTCTTGCGCTTGCAAAGCGCGTTAGTCACCCAGAGCCACCGGGGTATTCGCAGGCTAAAGCACTCCGCCGGCGGCTTTAGGGCAGTGAAGAGGCCCCAAATCAGCGCAAAGCCCCGTTTGCAGACGAGACATTCCACCGTCGGAAGCGAAGCTCTCCCCCTCCCTCCCTCCCGCCCCCCAGAAAGCCGCCGGGTCCGCTTTCAGGATGGAGAGGCTGGGTGGCCTAAGGCCGGAGAGGGCGGGCGGATGGGGGGGGGGGCTTCGCCTCAAAGCCGCGGAAGGCTTGCCGGGGGGACCCCACTCGTGTCCCTTCTCCACTCACAGAACTCCACCAGGATATTCGGGTATTGCTCCAGCGCTTGGTCGAAGTTGGTGGACTTCAGCACCAGCACGCCTTCCTCTTCCTCGATGTCGACGGCGAGGCAGGCTTGACCCAGCCACAGCAAACACAGCGCCGGAGCGAAGAAACGGGGGAGCTTCATGGCGGCAGCAGCGAAGACGACGACGACGGGATCTTCAGGCAAAGAGACCAAGCAACAAGAAAGCACCGCGAAAGGGAACGGTCGAACCCCGCCTCCCACTTATAAACCCGCCCTGGCCCCGCCAAGGCTACCGCCTATTGGTCACTTCCGGCCTCCTCCGAGTTACTTCTCATTGAATTGGCGTCCAGCCCCGGATCCGCCGTCATTTCTTGATTGGTCGCTGAGAAACCCAACGTCATCTTTCCTTCCACCTCCGAACAACTCGGAGAGTTTCCTTCGTTCCGTCTACTAGGATTGGCTTGTCAGACTTCTTGGTTGGCTGCGATTGGATAATAGCGCCGCTCTCGTTCCGTTGTTCATCCGCCTTTGATTGGTTGCTTGGTGAAGCTTAAACAGAGTCTACCTCTTCCTCCATTGCATTTCACCTCTCGCCTTTGGAACGTGGCATTTAGGAAGCCTGCCCGTTTTGTATTGCGCATGCGTACTGGAGGGGTCTGGTTCGTGTTTGATTCTGACTGGGCCGCGTTTTATAAGACGCCCGGAATAATAACCAACAAGTTATTCTTCCGGGTCAGAAGAATAACTGTAGGCGTTTTCTGCTTGAGTTATCGTTTAAATTTTAAAAGGTGGGGGAGAAAAGAGGAAGGGAAATTGGCTGAGTGTGGGAAATACGAACTGCGTGGATGAATCTTGTGTAGTATGTCAAAAGACCTATAAAGATAAATGTACGAGTGGGAACTGGGCTGGTTGCAAAATGACGGGTGGTCGAGGTACAGGGCTCTCCAACCTTGGCAACTTTTAAGACTTGTGGACTTCAACTTCCAGAATTGAGGAATTCTTGAAGTCCACAAGTCTTAAAAGTTGCCAAGGTTGGAGACCCCCGCTGGTCGAGGATACTTGGTAACGCAGTTGCCTGGGATGAGGAATGTAGGCTGAAGTTAGAGGCGTCTTTTCTCTGCTTCTTGGGAAAGTCTTCAAAAGGCTCGCCTTCCAGGAAAAGGAAAATATTAGAGAATTAACCACTACTGGGGTGCCCTAAACAGAATTAGCATTCTCCAAACCAGCCCCTCATACATTTATGTCTTTTTAAAATATATACAGAACAAAGCTGTACAGACCAAAACGATTAACAAAACCAATAAAAGCAGAAACTATTTGGCTATTTTTATGACAATCAGCATTTTTTCATATCAGTACAATCTTTTCTATCTTGCATAAAAATAATGATGAATATGTGAGATTGGGGTGTTGTCTTACATTTATGGCATATGTTAAAAAAATAATAAGAAATAGGTAATCATTTTATTCCGCTAGTCATTGCCAACTGGTTTTTTTTTTTTTTTGCTCATCTCCATTTCAGGGTCATTGAGCCAGCGCTGTTAGAAGACATTTCCATGGTCATTACCTTCCCACCAAAATGGCATCTATTTATTTGCATTTACAGGCTTTCAAAATACTAGATTGGCAGTTTGTTGCATGGTGCTCTGCTCTCAAACGTGAGCTGCCAGCTTTTCCAGCTAACAAGTCTGGCATCAACCCTTGAGTCCCCCAGCCATCCCAAATATAACAAATAGGCCTACATATTAATGCAAAAATTACCTTGAATGCTGTTTCATTCCTGCCTTAGTAAAATGAGGTGACCCTTTAAATTGCAGATACAAGTGATTTGGCATTGCCTTCTTCAAGAATGTTCTCCCAAATCTAAAGCCCTGAGATCTTTTTTATTACATATACAAAGGTGCCCCAATGATGTGGTATGCGTTCTTAAAACTTGATGGCTCATTTTGTCACATTGTGCACATGTTGGCTAGGATTACATATTGTATTCTAAACAGAATTATTCGTTGGTACTTAAATTTAAAAAAAAGTTTTGTGAATAGACCATAATTGTTTTATATCTACTTGTATCTTTGTATGTTAACTCATCTGAGTTAGTTCATGCATTGATTGCACTAATTCAAAAAACCAAAATAGTTTTATAGTTTATTCCAGTGTGAATTCAGGCACTAAGTTACCAAATCCAGATGTATTTTAGCTTTTTGTCTCAAGAGAATATTCTGTTCAGGATAACTATAAATGATTTATGAACATTTTGGCTTTTCAAATTCTGTTTAATTCTATAATTCTGTAAAATTATATGTATCAGACACAACTATATAAGATAGTTCAATACTTACGTGGCTCATGAGATGTTGAAATTAACAGCGGTGCATGTGGTATTGCAATAACTGTTAATAAAACATGTTTTTTTCTTAAAGCAAACAGCTTAACTACAACGGTTAACTGACAACTCTGAAGATTGCAATAACCACAGATGTGAAACATTTGTGCAATATTTTAGAACACATGCTCTTAAACTTGGCCATCTAAGTTAATTTTTATCATTTGTAAAGTATTACAGATGAAAAACAGCCTTTTTTAGCATTAAAAACTTCTATTAAATTATAAATTATGCTACAGTAATCTGATATGTACAGAAATGTGTACAGTAATAACTACAGTAGGAAGCTTGGCTATAGTCAGTTACTCGAATCATGATTTCCTCTGGCTTGTTTAAATCTATAATTTGTGGCTGGAATAATTTGACAATTAAAAAAATCCTTTGCAGGCAAAACTGCTTTTGAGCAATCAAAACAATCTAATGTGTAGAATAACAATGATGAGATAAAGCTGATATTAACCATGTTAATCTACATTCAGAGTGACTGACTTCAGTACTGTACAGTTTAATCATAAGTGAATGGACCTATAACTTTTCAATATAAGAAAATAGTCCAGTTAATTTTGAGATTTTAGTCAATTAGATCATATAATGAAAAAAGAGTCTTACTATGTTTTATTAAAATACAGGTATAAATGAACCTATTCATGATATGTCAACAACCAACTTTGTAACAGGAAAAAGCTATTATTAGCCATTATTTGCATACAACTATCTTTTCTAGCAATGTGAAAAGGTCACATTCTATTATAAAAAAAAAATTAGTTTTAACAATTGAGAAACTGTAGAGCTGTATTTTTAAGTAGGAGTTCAATTGTGAATGTCTTTAAGTATTGCTTTTTAATGTCTAACATTCAGGTGTAAACTCACCTCACAGCCAAGCTGCTGTAAGCAAACAATATTCCACAAGCTATGGTAGCTCTGTATCAGAGGTGGTATTCAGCAGGTTCTGACCAGTTCTCAGAACCGGTAGCGGAAATTTTGAGTAGTTCAGAGAACCAGCAAATACCACCTCTGACTGGAGGTGGTTTTTACAGTATCCTTTCCCTGCCATGCCCACCAAGCCACGAACCGGTAGTAAAAAAATTTAAATCCCACCACTGCTCTGTATAATTTATTTCACCACCAGCCCAGCAATCAATTAAATTACATTAACAAAAAAAATTAAAGTGTAAGAAATTGCCTTTTCCCATTGGAACAATATTGCTAGTCTTTTATTAAAGAAGTAATTAAAACCATTCTAAATCAAAATTGCTTGAGTCTTTAACACTGAACTAGTAAGTGAAGCATACAAAACTATAGAGAGTGAAAGTGGAAATTGTAATGGCCTTATGAACTCAGGAAGTGAGTTCTGCTCTATTGAAGAATCTATTTTAGTGTGCTAAAAGTTTCGAGAGATATTTTTAAAAAATTTTGCTTAACCATAAAAGAAATATGTGCTGTAGGACATCACTGCATAAATGCCCAACTAGTCTGGTTGTACCTATGGGAAGTTAAGTAACCATTTAGTTTGGTGCTTCTCAATTATTATTGGGTTTAATAATTTGAACAGAAATAAATAAAGACACTGTAATTGTTGTCACCAAAAATGAGGATTTATTGGGGTTGGCATTTTGGTTTTACTTCTGTGATATGTACAGTATGTACCTCTCAATATTATTGGGTTAAAATTATGATGAGGATGCTTTTTCCCCAAAATACTAAGTTATATTAAGTTTTCAAGGGTTTGAAAAACTATCAAGGACAGGCACATCATTGATTTTGTAGATATTTTGTAAATAATGTTAGCTGGGTAATTAATTCCTAGTGATTAACATATTTTTATTTTTGTTGCTAAAACAGCAGCCCTAACACCATAAAATATGTAATAATTCCAAATAGTTGCATTTTGTACTGTGGATTACATATCTATGCTTTTTAAAAGTAAAAATATTTATAAAATATATACAAATATTTTATAGTAATTAGAAAAATATATTACTTAAGATTATTGAAGTAGAATTGTGTAGTTGAAACATCATTTTGTCAGGTTTGAGAATTGCTGTTCAATTAAAAAAATGATATGTTAAGATGGGAGAAGCTATAACATATATATGGATGGCAACATAAAAGAAACAATTTAATATAAAGTTTTACAAGATCAAAGGTAGGAGAATGATAGGGGTTACCCTAATGTAGAATAGAATTAAAATTAGAATTTTTTATTGGCCAAGTGTGATTAAACAAACAAGGAATCTGTTTCCAGTGCAGAAGCTCTCAGTGTATATGAAAAGCTACAGAATCACCATCATCCAAATAAGAGGTGTGAGTAAAGAAGATAGTAAGGATAAACGATAATACTGCAGCCATACTACCTAGGTAATTACTGTATACATAATCAGCACTGTGAGAATAGGTGTTTAGCCAATTGATGGTATGCGGTGGGGGGGAAAAAGTGGGTGTTATGGAGAAGTAGAAGGCTTTTGGAATTGGAAAGACATGATTTGAGATTTGGGTGGCATGGTTACTTTGGCATGATAAAATCAAAGTTAATAGAGGATTGATGACAAGCAAACATAGTTACCAATGGTTTTCTTATTTACTTTTATCAAAAGATTTAAAATAGACAAAAGAGTTTATGGTATTGAACATTGTATGACTGATTTGGATAAACACAATTGCTAAAATGTATGAACTGTTACTGTATTGACATTTTAAACAAGAAGAACAAGTGAATTTATAATAAAGTGAGTTACATATTTTGGTTATAATTATATAGATCAATATGTGATTGAAAGGACTGAAATGTACACTTTTATTTTTAAATATTTTTATAAAATCATGTACTGTTGGTATATGACATTTGAAAAATTATCTAAAATGTATAAAGGCACTTCAAATTTATGTTGGCTATGTGAACCACAAGAAAGACCATTTTATCATGTTTGGGAGAATGTATACAAAGCTGCAAAATTTTTGGTTCAAACATGCACTGATACAGAGGATTTTAAAGATTAAGATACAATTGAGACCAGAATTTTTCTTCTTTGGGATATTTAGAAAAAAAACAACATTCCGTATATGATGATTACAGCAAGATTACTGTATGCCCAAAGATAGAAAGATCTGGCAATAAGTACAATGATTAGTGAAGATGATACCAGTAGAACTGGTTGAGATAGCCAAATTGACTTTTCTGATTTAGAAAAAAGACAATATGTTTATACAACATAGAATGCATAACTTAGGGTTTTGATGATTAAACAGGATAAATTACAGAGAATTATGATGTAACTTTACAAAAAGAAGTAAATTTATACTTACAACTACCTTTAAGAATTATCGGAAGCCAGATAAAATCATTTTCTTATTTTTATATTTTACTTTCTTGCACTTTTAGCTCTTTGATTTTTAGCTCTTTTCTTCCTTACTCTACATTAGTTTGTATTCATTTTTGCCTTTTTTAACTTTCACTACAGGTAGTCTTTGACTTATAATAGCTCATTTAGTGACTATTCAAAGTTACAACAGCATTGAAAAAGTGACATGACCATTTATGACACTTATGAATCCCATGGTGACATGATCAAAATCAGAAGCTTGGTAACTGACTCATATTTTTGACTGTTGCAGTGTCATAGGGTTATGTGATCATCTTTTGCAACTTTCTGACAAGGAAAGTCAATGCAGAAGCCAGATTCACTTAACAACTATGTTACTAACTGCCATAATTCATTTAACAACTGACAAGAAGGTTTGTAAATTGAGCAAAACTCAACAACTGCCTTGCTTTGCCACAGACATTTGGGCTCAATTGTGACTAAGTCAAGGACTACTTGTATTATATATAGAGAGAATTGCTGCTTGATGTTCATTGACAAAATCAATGGAATAAGAGAAAAATATTACAAGACTTTTGTAAACAGAAGCATTGCAATAAGATATATTTGCATAATATAGCACAACACTGCATTACAAGGTATGAATAATAAGTTTTTAAGCAGCTACTACATAATATCTTTGCTATTCCCATTAAAATAGTATTTTGTTAAATTTGGCAGTTCATGTACCATATTAAAAAGGCTGGAAGGATCTGGAATATTTTCACTATGATGTTTATAACTGGAGTATCAGTAACTAACCACAGGAGTATGAAAGATTTGCTGGAAGACCCTCTACTTACTAAATATTCTGGATCTTCTCGTGTGCCTTCATAATAGCAATAGCACCCTTGGACTTATATATCACTTCACAGGGCTTTGCAGGCCTCTCTAAGTGGTTTATAGTGTCAACATTTTGCTGCAGAGTAGTAGCTAGCAATAGAATACCTTTCCTCTCGTGTTTATTGGACTCAACATTGGCTAGTTTTAGGCATTAAGTGAAAACAATGCTTTTTCTCAGAACTTAAAGACAGAATGCATACTTAACAGAGTGGAGATGGATTTTTGCATTGACTGATTGCAAAATCCATTAAAAGTTCTAGTAACTTGTGATTATAATAACTCTGAGCATATTTTATGAGAATTTATGAACTGCTGTTCCAAGTATACCGATCAAACACAAATCTTTTGCCTAGCCATGTGGCCCCGTAAGCATTGAGATAAATTAATCCTGTTCACATCAGCTAAACTAAGTGAAAGTTAAATAAAGGCTCTGATGAATTGTAGAGCAAGTTTTGCTGTCAAGTGAATTAGAATTAAATGTGCTGGCTTTGACTTGCATAATGTTAAATTCTTCCAATGCTCTTAATGTTTTTCTAATATGATCCACAGATATAAGTGCAGTTTCTGGAACTGAACTGTTCCATTTTATTCTAGTCCATTTCTTATGTATACAGCAATGGTAAAAGGGGAAAACCTGTTATGCTTGGTAGTATAGTATAGAATACATCATCACAAATAGTAAAGTCACCAGGTTCCCTTTCTGTAGATAACAGGCAAAAGGAATTCAGCTCAAAGTCCTTCTCAGGCTAGGCCACAACAGATCAGCTAACAGAACTTCAGCAACTGTCCTTCTGGTTTTGCTTTATATTGAAGTTAGGGCAAACCCTGGCTTAAAAGTTACTAATTAACAAGAAAAGTAGTGTCTGAGCCTCAAAATGTCAGTGTAACAATATGAATGAGGTTAGAGTGTAATTAAGAGTATCATCACAGCTGACATTTAGAAGAGAGAGGGGGGAACAAGGTGTGACCCACTAAGCAGCTGCTGGTGCTCTAGCCCTATTGACCTGGGCTTCAAGATTTCATGTTTGATTAGGAACTTGCTTCGTTTGGAGCTTGTTTAGACTGCTGCTCATGATAAATGTGCAAGTTGTTTTACTGTGCTGTACTTCAATACGTTCCCCCAGTATTAGCAATCTTATTCAGCTTCAAGAAGTTAATCAGAATTTTTCTTTGGAGCAGACAAATATCTATTGATCAGCAAGCATTTGCAATGCAAACATGTTCTCCTTCCAAGAGTGCCACCATTTCCAGCACTGTTTTTCCTGGTTGTGAAAATCTAAACCAGTTGTTCCTAAAACTATTACTTCCTTCTTTCTGGGTAGACGTGCTCAAACTTGTTAGGTTAGAACTTGGAGCTGGAGAGAGAAAAACATGTCAGAAAAATCTGACTTGGCTCCCTGCAATTGGTTAAAATATCCTTCCCTTTTCTTAGGTCTGGGTTGCAACACAAAAGGAGGAAGAAAATTGGATTTCCTGGCTTAATTGCTCCTGGAATCAAGCAGATCCCATAAAAGGAAGCCCAGAATAGATCAGGTTGGCTGGTCAGCCTAGCCCTAGCTGAAGGGACATTGCTTCCTTAAACAGACAAAATAGTAAACTTTCTTTGGGTAGCTCCTTCCTCACTTTTTTTGCTATTTGCAAAAAAATAATAATTTTGTACTTATCCCTTTAAAGGTTAATTTCCAACAGCGTAGGGTTTTTTTTTATTCACACGTTTCCATTTCAGATTATGTTCTGTTGTTTCAGCTTCATTTTAAGACAGGAATCATACACAAAGAGGAAGTGGAAACCAGCTGGTCATCACAAAGCTGCTTAATTACTGTCAAATAAGCTTGTCCCCTAGCAAACTGAGGTTTTCCTCAATTTTCTCATTTAGTACAGCTGGTTAGGTAAATAGAGGATCCATGGTTCATGCCAGATGTGAATGAATATATTGTTAGGCCTCCTCTATTTGGGCTGCAAATGTGGGGTGTTTGCATTTGTGTGACCATGAGTTAACAGAAAAGAGGGAAGTGTTTTATGTATCTCTTTGCTGACATTTAGCTGTCATCCAGATTTTTCTAGTCAAAAAATAATAGTGTAGATATTCACAATGTGAATCCTGAAATGGAGAACAGAGAGACTATGCTCGCACGGTAATATATAATCTATGGTTAACTGAATCATTGCTTAACTATTTTTAAATTGCCTCCGTTCATAAAACACAAATGTATTTTTATTTGCACCCCAATTTTATTATTTTTATTCTCCAACAATAACCCTATGAGGTAAGTTGGTCTGAGAAAATGACTGGCAAAAGGTATCCTACTGGCTTTCATGACTAAGGGGGGGATGACATGAACTCAAGATCCCTCTGTCTATATATTGAATTTCCGTAGCAAAGTAATGTGGTCATAAATTGCAATGTAACATGACTGATAGCAATCCTGGAGTCCCCATTGCCTTCATTAAGTGAGGACCTCACATGATTGGAGCTTGCAAGTTCCTGCTGACTCACAAGCAAAATCAGTGGAGAATTGGACAGGAAATTGCAAGTCCTGATCACACCAAGCCATTCTTTAGATGTCTTGCACAAGCAGGCCAATGTGGGTATGAACGCTATGGAATATATTCAGACAAGGAAAGGAGATGCTGTGGCACAGCACAAGTGGGAGTTGCTTGCCTACCTGGGGCCCACATTCATTATGCTGCTCGGGGGCTCCTCAGGAGAAAAAGTGGCAGAAGCCGGAGCAACTTATTCAGAGTGATCTTTCCTGCTGGCTTCCCCACTGACTGAAAGCTGGTAGGGAAGGTTACAAATAATAATCACTTGACTGTGAGACACAGCAGCCATTGTTAGTGCAAGCTGGTTGCTAAGCACACAAATTGCAATCACGGGCACTACAATGGCTACAACTGCAAGGGTTGTTCATAAAACCTCTTCACTGAGTGCCATTGTAATATTGAACAGTTGGGTGCACAGTATGTGCAGCTAAGTCACAAATTAACCAAACACATTAAAGCAATGTGTGAAACCAGCCATTTCCTGACCTAGAAATTTATCTACATTTCTTAGGCTTGATATGTCAAAACTAACAGGTGAAGTTTTTCCCATCCATTCTTGTTTTCCTCCTGCCAAGAAAAATACACGTATAGAATAGAAAATAATATTTGTAGCTCAGGGTTGAACTGTGGAGTCCTTGGTGCTGTCTGAGGGTGGTGGCTTTTTGTAGACATTTCGTTACCCAAACTAGGTAAACAACTTCAGTGATAGTAGGGAGTGA
The DNA here is from genome assembly GCF_049901715.1 of Pseudonaja textilis. NCBI lineage: Eukaryota > Metazoa > Chordata > Lepidosauria > Squamata > Elapidae > Pseudonaja > Pseudonaja textilis. Next base: position 110,163,244 of record NC_141991.1, on the reverse strand, counting down.
GTTTGCTCTCATTTTTATATCTATTGGCTTGCCCTGTCAGTGCTGATGGTAGTGCTCTTGGAAGTTCTTTGGTTGGGGTGTTTACTTTTAGCTTGTCTAACTTGTTAGCTCCTTGTTTGAAGTTTTCTTTACTTCTTAGTAATTGATCTAGTGTTAATCTTCATATTAATCTCTGCTCATCTGACTGTTGATTGCTAGTGAGGAGGTATTGTGGTCTTTTTGTTTCCTTTTTGGCTTTTCGATTGTCTCTTTTGAATGATACATAGATGTTATTTATCTCTATGTGCCGGTTGACAGCTGATTTGTTTTGAGCTTCCCAAAAAAAATCTAGCATTTTTGGACTTGCCTAATATAGTTTCCCAGTTGAAACTCTGGTTAAGTCTGTTCATGTATTGTGAAATTAGGGAATTTTTATCATGTCCTCTGATGGTTAGCTAGTGTTCATTCATAGGTGAGCTCTGCTAATCTTCTACTTTCATCCTACAAAGTGGCTGTTAGTCCTTATGATGTAGATAAGTCCTGTTTTTTCTTCTTCTGGGGTATTTTGATTTACCTAGGATACTTTGAAGGGCTTTAGTTGGTTTGTGTGCTATGGTGATGCTGTGTGGTTGTAATAGTCTGTTAGTGATTTCTGAGACATTTTGGATATATAGCAGTGTTACCCTTTTCACCACTTATGTATATTGGTTCTGCTATAGGGGTCAGGCACTTTTTGGTAAAGTTGCATGAGACATTTTGAATGTCTTATATACCCATCGCTTTCCTTTTTCTGATGTTAACAACAACGTGATTCACTTAACAACTGCGATGATTTTCTTAATAACTGTGGCAAAAAGGGTAATAAAATCAGGTATGACTTAACAACTGTCTTACTTAGCAACAGAAATTCTGGTCCCAAATGTGGTCATAAATCAAAGATTACCTGTAAAGTGATTGAATAACAGAATAACAGAGTTGGAAGGGATCTTGGAGGTCTTCTAGTCCAACCCCCTGCTCATGCAGGAGATCCTATACCATTTCTGACAAATGGTTGTCCAGTCTGTTCTTAAAAGCCTCCAGTGATGGAGCACCCATAATTTCTGAAGGCAAGTTACTCCATTGGTCGATTGCTCTCACTGTTGGGAAATTTCTCCTTAATTCTAGGTTGCTTCTCTCCTTGGTTAGTTTCCATCCATCCATGTCTTGCCTTCAGGTGCTTTGGAAAATAGGTTGACCCCCTCTTCTTTGTGGCACCCCCTCAAATTTTGGAACACTGTTATGATATCAGCCCAGTCCTTCTTTTCACTAGACTAGCCATGCCCAGTTCCTGCAACTGTTATTCATGTGTTTAATCCTTAATCATATCTGTTGCTCTTCTCTGTACTCTTTCCAAAGTCTCAACATCTTTTAATAATGGGGTGACCAAAACTGGATGCAGTACTCCAAGTGTGGTCTTACTTGTTTGTACATACTCCAAAGTATGTACACGTACACAGCTCAGTTTAACGGGACTTACTCTCAATTAACTGTGCATGACTACTTGATGCAGATTGATGCAACTTTGTGCTTTAACCAAAAAAAAAAAAAAAAAGCACAACCAGCATTACTGCTTTGGTAAATCTCCTCTGCCATCTCTTGGTTAGATTAGGATAGTGTACCAACTTGGTAATTGCAGAGAAGCATAAAGAAATTGTAGGTACAGCAGCTGAATCAAATCTAAGGTGTCTGCACAGAGCAGTTAGCTTAATATTTTCTCTACTACCAACCCTATTTATTTTGAACTTTTGGGTCTACACTTGGGTCTACATCAGGACACCTTTCAAAAATAAATATTTTTTTTTTAATGAAATATAATAAAAATTATATTTCCTCATCTGGTTTTAGAGCAGGGGTGTCAAACTCATTTCACTGAGGGCTGCATCAGGATTGTGTTTGATCTCGGGAGGACCGGGATGTGTGTGGCCAGATCAACATCACTCGTGGATACTTGTGGTGACCCAAGCGCTCTGCTAGCGAAAACGGGCTCCCAGTCTTTTGCCAGAGAAAACAGACTTGGGAAGGCTACCTGTGGTGGTCTCAAGCTCCATTTTTGTTGGCAGAGGCACCATGGGCCGGTCCTTCATTGTTTCCAGGGTAGCACTAAGGGCCAGATCTAAGCACCCTGCAGCCAGATCTAGCCCACGGGCCTTGAGTTTGACACCCCTGTTTTAGAGGATAAAGCCAAAACAACCCAATACAGGCCTTAGGCCAAAACAAGTTCACACTACGAAGTGCTCTTTGACCTGCAGAACCTGTTCATCATTGTACCAGGAAGAATCGTGGAGTTGGAGAGGACCTTTCTACATGTTAAATACAATACTGTAACAGATAGTTAATAAGGATTTGAAGATTAGTGTATTATTTGGGCTAACCTGTTGACTTTTTTCTTTTTTTATGTATATATTATAATGAGATGATGGATCAATTTCATTATCAAATAGAGATCCCCTGAGCTTGGAATATTTGTTTATTTAATATAGTATTTTTATTAAATCTGGATGGAAAAATTTATAATTTGTAAACCAGTTATGTAAAGAGGAAAAAATATGTTGGTGTTCTTAGGGTTTTTTTTCTTTCTCAGCATCCAGCCATAGTAGATTCTATTTGTTTAATGTTAAATTTATTTGATATTTAGGGTTTTTTCCCTACATATTTCACCAGTTGTGGGATTCAATTTTTTTTACTACCGGTTCTGTGGACATGGCTTGGTGGGAGTGGCAGGGGAAGGATACTGTAAAATCTCCAGTCTGATAGATAGATGATAGATAGATAGATAGATAGATAGATAGATAGATAGATAGATAGATAGATAGATAGATAGATAGATAGATAGATAGATAGATAGATAGATAGATAGATAGATAGATAGATATGAGAGAGAGACTAATCCGATTTCCTTCAGTTCTCTCAACCTGCAATATGTGATTTCTTGAATGGTCACTTCAAATTCCTCAACTGTTTATTGTCAGTTACTCCAGTTCAACTGTTTCCTAGTTTCCTCCTTCATGTTTGGGGTGATTTAAGTTTTCTGCAAGGCTTGCCAAGAGTTGGATCTCTCCCAATTGCCCCAGGGTTTGATTCCCAATTGATGTCAGGACAGTTGAAATCCCTCATTATCATGGGGGCATTTTATTTCTTGCTCTGTTTCTGATTTGTGAAGGTTGCATCGATTTCTATAACCATTGCAAGGTTTGGCAACATATAGAAGACTCACAATAGTGTCAATGTTATTTCTTTTTCATGTAATATTCAGCCAGATGCTTTCAGCAGGGTTTTTACCCATGAGGTCATGAATTTCTCTTGAAGTGCAGTCATTTTCAATGTACTGTATAATGTGATTCCCCTTTTCCCTTACGTTCAAGTCTGTTTCTTTTAAACAAATTATATCTTTCAAGTACTATATTCCATTGATGAGCTCCATCCCACCAAGTTTCTGAAATAGCAATAAAATCAAATTTGCCCTCTTCCCATACTATGACTGTTCATTCCCTATACTCTGTGCTTTGGAGTACAAACATCACAGCCCTTTAATAGTGCTCTTAGGTTTCCCTGCTAAATCTCCTAGAACACTCCTGATCATCTCTTCCCTTTTACTATTCCCTTTCTTCTTTATTTTCTTCAGGCTTACATTTCAATGTGGTTCTGACTCCAGATAATCTGACAATTAAAAAATTTTAAAAGACATTTTTCAGAGTCTGGTTAAATGCAACCTGCCTATCCATTGCCAGAAGCCCTTCTTATAGATGGTGCAGACCAACATTCAGGAATCCAAAATTTCTTGATGACACACTCCCTCTATAGTTGGCTACCTCCATCATCCCTTATTCCTTTGGGCTGTGAGTCAGTTTGAAGTATGGACCAAAATACCACCTTTACCCCTAAATCTTTTGCATTGCTGCTTAGGTCCTCGTGATCTCACGATATTATTTCTGATCACTCTCTGGCCGTGTCATCTGTTCTAACAGCAGGAGAAAGAATCAGTGGGTTTTATTGCCTAGGTTAGTGTCTCTGTCACATCCTGGATTCTAGCATCTGGAAAACAGCATACTTTTTAAAAACATAGCAGGAAGAAGGTAATTTGTTGTTAACATTCTGCAGAAAGCCAGCTTGACTAACATTATTAGCATTCCTGGAAAGTCCATTTGGTCTAGTGGTTAAGGCACTAGGTTAGAAACCAGGAGGTTGTGACTTTTAGTCCCATTTTATGTATGAAACTGTGCAGGGTGACTTTGGGCTAGTCACTCTCTTTCAGCCCACGATGCCAGGCTTGAGTGACAAACTGGTTAGTCAGTTCTTGGCACAACCAATGGATCAACACTTCAATTGATCCAAAACAAAAAGCGGATCCTGCATTTGTGGAAAATTGCTAGGAAGAAAATAAAAACAATTACATAGTGCATAATCTAGCACCGATTAGCTCTTATTAAACTCTTTATCTTTTAGGTAACTTTAACAACTTGCTAAAAGAATGCAAATGACCAGCTGTCTGCAAGGCGTATAAATCCTTCAATTCCCCACCATCCAGTCAGAGCTTCTTGGATAAGAAGCAAAATGTCTTCAAAGAAAAGCCAGAAAGTCCAGTTGCCTCTTGAAAAAGCATCTTTGGGACAACCATGACCTGGATGACTGAGAATTTCTATAGATACCTTTGTTGTTTACAGTGAGATGCCAGGCCCCAAAACAAGAATGACGTGATAATTTTTCCAAGGTGAGTTTTTGATTATTTCATCCCTTCAGACCAAAACTTGCCAGACTGAGCACTCACTATTATCTGCATCTACAATATCTATACTATATTCTGTGAACTATTAGGTAGGAGCTGTCTTCTTCCTCTATCTCTCACACATAATATCTGGGCTAAGTTGCTTCTTATTCCTCTGGAGTGCACCCCCTCCCTCCCGGGGATCTATCCTCACTTCATTCCATCATAGGAGAACAGAAATTGTACTAATGCGGGAAAATGTGTTAGAATAAAGTTCATAAGTTACAGCAGGAATCAGTAGTGGGATTCAAATGTTTTTACTACCAGTTCTGTGGGCGTGGCTTGGTGGGTGTAGCAGGGGAAGGATACTGTAAAATCTTCAGTCAGAGGTGGTATTTGCCGGTTCTGTGAACTACTCAAAATTTCTACTACCGGTTCTCCAGAACTGGTCAGAACCAGCTGAATACCACCTCTGGCAGGAATGCAACCTAGGAGGAGCAGGAGGTGGGCTCCTGCAGCAGTGAGAGAAGCAACCTACTTCTTGTTCAACAGGTCAAAGACTAAAAAGGTTATCTTGTATATCTTTCTACCAAGTGTTTCCTTGGAGATCATGCTTACAGTTTGGAAATGCGAGAAACTGTCCACCATAGGTGATTCTATGTCCAATAGGAGACATAATTATTATGTCTCCTATTGGGCATAGAATTACTATATTGCAGAACTTTACTTGCAGTGCTGGTGTTTGCTCTTAATTGGGGTGGAGCATTAAGGTTAGGCAAAGTCCTGAGGGTATCTTGTATACACAATTTCTCTACAGATTAGCAACAAGGAGGAGCAGTTGGCACTCTTGTGGCTTTTCTTAACCCTTTTAAGACTATGGCTGTGAGCCAAGGAATGAAGGAAATTTCAATTAGACTTTGTGTTTTACCTAATGTAATACTCCTAACGATTTTCCAAATTTCTTGAGTAAATTCAGAAGATGGGAATCTGGAAAAAAAAAAACCCTCCCACTTGCACAATACCAAATTCTTATCCTTTAGCACCAGAATTAAACATTCGGAGAGAAATGGACAAATGTTATCAATGTATCCAAGTTGTAGCATTACAAAATTGGAAAAATTATGCTTTTGACCAGGCTATTGATAATTTGATGTAAATCTTTTTTAGATATAAACTAAACATTTTTTATATATAAACATGATTAGAACTCATGGTTTCCCAGTTTTTACCACCACATGAAAATGTGGTGGTAAAAACTGGGAAACCATGAGTTCTAGTCCTGCCTAAGATACAAAGCCCACTGGGTGACCATTGGCAAGTCATTCTTTCATAGCCCTAGGAAGCAGGCAATGACAAATCACTTCTGAAAATCTCACTAAGAAAACTGCAGGACCTTGTCCAGGCAGTTGCCAGGAGTTAATGCTGACTCAAAGGCCACACACACACACACACGCACAATCGTAATTTTGGGTTTCAGTCAAAAAAGTAATAATTTCTCATAGACTTTGAGCTCTCATCTGCAAAAGAAGTTGCTCTAACTCAATGCACTTTTTTTCTACTTTCTGAACATGATCTATTCTCAACCCCAGTCAATTCCATCAAAATTCCGCACAGGCTACAGTGCATAGTTCTCAAGAAATTATCTGTGAGAAATGAGGGGCTGGATGGGGGAATAATAGAAGGAATATTCAACTTAAACAATCAAGAAGTGAGTCCATCGGTGGCTTGTTTCATAAACTGCAAGTCGGTCTAGGTGACAAGAAACCTGGGAAGAAAATAATTCAAACCTGATAAGTCTATATCATAATGAATTTGTTAATAAATGAGGACTGGAAATTCCTTTTTTCCAAGATGCTGTATTTGCCCAAATGCATTAAAATCATCTTACTGAAATCTATATACAGATAGTCCTCGATTTATAAGCATTCATTTAGTGGTGGCCTGAAGTTGCAACAGCACCTAGAAAAGTGACTCTTGCGACCGTTGTTCACATTTACAACCAATGCACCATAATCAAAATTTGGCCACTTGGCAGCCAACCTGGATTTAAGATGGTTGCATTGTCCCAAGGTCACGTGATCAGCAGAAGAACAAGCACAGGAGGAGGTAGGAGAACAGGCACAGGAGGAAGTAGAACAGGAGCAGGTCGCATAGGTGAGTCCACCAGTAAGCCTTGTATTACCAAGACATTCAACCCGAGTAACACAACCAACTGATAGATATCAGGCTAGTGTTGTATGCCAAGTAAATACAGTTCCTGGTAACTATAATGAACTGAAACTGTATCCTGCTAAGGATCAGGCTGCTTGGCAGGAAGCAATGGATAAAGAACTGAAATCCTTACAAAGACTGGAGGTATATGAAAATGTTAGTTTACCACCAGGTGAACATGCCATAGGGTATAAATGGATTTATAAACTTAAGACAGGTGTGGATGGGACTGTTACCCATAAAGCCAGGTTAATAGCAGAAGGGTTCAATCAGAGAGCAAATGACTACGATGAGGTGTTTGTGCCTAGTCTGAAGGCTACTACATTACAAGCAGCATTAGTGTGGGCAGCTAAGGAGAAATACATTATAAATCATTTAGATGTAGAGACGGTATATCTGCATGCACCGTTGCAACACACTATATATTTAAAGAAACCTTTAGGTATCAAAAATGATAGTACAACTGATTGCTGGAGATTGAAAAAGAGTCTTTATGGCTTGAAGTAATCAGAATATGAGTGGAACCAGTGTACAGTTAAGAAATTAACTAAGATAGGTTTTGTAGCTGGCATGGCTGATCCATGTTTGTTTAAAAAAGAAAGTAATGGTATAATTTCATTGTTGCTATTGTTCACTGATGACATATTATTAATCACCAAAACTGAACCAGAAGCTACTAAAATGTCACTGTGAGAAGAAATTTAAGATAAAACAGTTAGAAGAAATTAAACAATATCTTGGTTTAAAGATAGATAGAACTAGGGGAGGATACAAAATCTCACAGGCAGATAAAATTAATGAATTACTAAAAAGCTTTAAAATGGAACTTTGTAAACCAACTAAAACACCAATGAGCCAGGAGTTTAGCCACAGTGATGTTCAAAGTCCTGTTTTTGATAAGAACATTTATCAGTCTTTGATTGGTAGTTTATCTTATCTCAGTAATTGGTCACGGCCAGATATAACATACTGTGTTAACCAAATAGTGAGGTTTAATGCTGAGCCAACTAAAAGGCACTGGCAAGCTGCTAGGCGTGTGTTAAGATATCTGAAACAAACAATGCATCATGCATTGTATTTGGAGCCCAAGGATGAACTAAGTTTAACTGCATATGCCAATGCAGGTTTTGCTACAGATGTAAAGACACATAAATCTACATCAGGTACTGTAGTATTATTAGGAAAGGTGTTGATTGGATGGGGATCTATTTGACAGAAACACTTAAGTTTATCAACAATGGAGGCTGAATCCTCATGTTTGTCTTTATTATGTACAGATTTAGCTTGTTATAAGCAACTATTGATTGATATGGGAATTGATGTAACAGATTCTATTGTTGTTTATGAAGACAACCAATCAGCAATACAGATGGCTTCAAATCTTGCTGTTAAGACAAGATCAAAACACACAGATTTAAGATATTTAAATGTGAGACAATGTATGCAGAGTAAGAAGATTAAGCTGGAATACTGTATGTCAGAAAATAACATCACAAATCATTTTACAAAAGCCCAAGGCTCTGTAAAGCATAAGGCTTGCTATGAGGATTATGGACTTAGAATGTAAGGTTGTATATATTATCCTACCCAAAGGGGAGAATGTTAGGAATGTAAGTCACCTAACAGTTGGGTTGGAAATATATAAACCAGGATAGACATTTAATAGTCTCTTTAGGGAATGCTAAAATTGTAATTGGGTGTGGTTCCTCAAACGGCCATAAGATGGAGCCAGAAACCTGGTTTGGATGTCCTGTTGTTGATAGCTGCTAGTTGATCAATGTTCTGATGTTCGCTGTTTTTGGTTCCTGAATTTTTTCCCTATTGGCTGTTGCTGATCGTCGTTATTCTTGGATTTGATGTAAGTCTGTTACTGAACTGTTTATGATACTGGACTTTGTTATTTGGATTATCCCTGGAATGAATACTGACTGCCTTAACCATGTATGACTTGGACTGCTTGTTGGACTTTGCTTAACCGTTTACTGGAAGTAAAACCTACATTTTACTATACAGTGTATCTGTATGTTGGTTGTATGTTATTCCTCACCACTCTCACTATGTCTCCCTGTGTGCACTCATTCTCCTAACGGGGAATTTCCTCAACAGTGTTGCTGCAAGTTAATGACTTCCGTGTCACTGACAGCAGCATGTTTGTAAATGAACAAAGGGAGGCAACTGTGTGATATATGAAAAATATATATATAGAAGAGAATATTTGTAGCTGAGGGTTGAACTGAGGGTCCTTAGTGTTCTCTGAGCTTGGTTGTTTTCTTGCAGATATTTCATTTCCAAAGTAGGTAACATCATCAATGCTAAAATGGAGTTGGATTTCGTCTCATTTTATATACCACGGAAAGTCTATAAGCCTGTCCATGTGTTGTGAAATGAGGGAGTTTTCATCATGTCTTCTGACTGCTAGTTGATGTTTCTGGACTAGCAGAACACATCAGACTTAACCATAGTTTCAACTGGAAATCTATGAGTATCTTAGATCAAGCTAAGTCCCAAAATATTAGAGAAATCCTGGAAGCCTGGCACTCAGGCAAATCAGCTATCAATAGATATATAGAGATAAACGTCATCTCTACATCAACCATACCATACCATATCATTCAGGAGACAATAACAAAGCCTAAAAACCAAATAAAAAGACCACCACTTCACTAGTAATCAGCACTTAAATGAGGATTAATGCCAAGATAAATACTAGACCAACAATCGGGAAGCAAACAATACCTCAATCAAAAAGCTACCAACTCAGACAGACAGGCTAACAATAAACAACAGCCCCATCAAGGAACCACCAAGAACACTCATGCCCACATTGACAGGTCAGACCACTGGTATATAAAAATAAGAACAAATCACACTCTCTTTTAGCACTGTTGATGTTACCTAGCTTGGTAGTGAAGTCTGCAAGCAAACAAGCAAGCTCAGGGACCACCAAGGACCCCACATGTGGAAAAACATTTGTCAGGGAAAGAAAAATAATAAATGATAAAATAATAGAGTGAAACTCTACATATTATTCCTCCAGCCTGCCTTTCTAAATATTTGCTAAGAACAAACATAATTGTTCCTATGCTGACGTATTCTTTGGCAAAAGGCAATATGTTCTGGCACCACTTCCGGCATGGCTCTTCAGCAGCCTCTGCTGGTTATCTTGAATACAAGAGATTCATCTTGTCCCAGAGAAGACTTTATAGAAGTTAAAAAGATATTCACAAGTTCTCAGGAAATTGCATGTTGTAAACCCAAATGGCACAGGGAAGTCAATAGTTAAAAATGCCTGCCGCTGCAGCAGTGACTGAGTCCAAAAGGCTAGAGGCCTTTTTTTGGTCGCAGTTTTGAATTTCTAATGTAAGGAAGGACCTTTTTGTAATGAATTCATTCCTGTGGAAATTCGCTAAATGAACTTTCCTACCAGGGGAATTACCTGTATTGTTCTACTCTTCACCTTTTCCTACAAATCCTTTCTTCAAAATTTTCTTGCTTGACCTTAACACTGCCTGAGAAGGCTGGGAGATTTTAAAAAAACCCACTACTTTTGAGTTCTAGAATCTTATAAAATTCTAGAACCAAAACTTATGGTTGGGCAACTTCCTATATACTTACTCCTGTCACCTGGATGCTTCACTGAGAGCTTCTTAATTCTTTTTTGCCAGTAAAATAATGCATGTGGTTTTTCCTATGCTATGTTAGAACAGGAATAAACTTTGCACTGTGGGCTTGGAAATTGAAGACTGCTTTGCATAACTGCCTCCAGAAAATAAACCATTAACAAGTTAGGCTTTATTACAAAATTCTATGGACCAATTCAGCATCTAGCCAAGGACTCTGTTCTCAAAATGGTGGCCCATGAAAAGAATCATCCTCTCCCAAGCTATTTTCTTAATATGCTAGTATTCATAGAAGACACCACTGTCAATGGGCATTAATGCTAAAGATGACAATCAGATGCTATTTTACACATCCAAAGTGGCACTGGCAACTAGCTGGGCAGGCCAAATGCCTCTTAAGGTCATAGGCTAAGAATCAAGATAGATAAACACTGCAAAACAAGAATAGTGCTATTATTTAGCAGCTTGGTTGTTTGCTTCTCCACGGCTACAGGCATTCTCTTCTATTGGGCAATGTGGCGTGTTGGCACACAATAAAATTGCTGCACCTCCCACCCTCTCATCAAAAACTTTACATATTGTTTCCAAGCAATAACGATACATAGGATGATTTCTTCTGAATGGAAAAATTCTACACCCTAGGAACAGCATTCCTGGGAACAAAAGGTAATGCTTTGGAAGTTTGCTCTTATCAGTCTCTCCATGCTAATTATAAACACAACCCACAAGTGTCTCCATGGGTACTGTACTAAACTACAGCTTTCAATCCCAACCACCCCAATCGCATATGGCTCATTATGGAGTTGGGAGTCCAAAAAGCTGGAGGCATCTTTCCCACTCCCACAGGTAGCTCAAAAGCCTTTCTTCCTCCGTGAAACCTACCGTTCCCTTCGCCGGCAATATCGGATTGGAAAACCAAACCTGGCAAATTCACAGTAATATACATACAGAGTTGAAGTTTGACTAAATATAAGCAAGAGTATGTTCCCTGTATATTTTGTTCACACAAGGCACACTCAACTACTAAAGATTAGTTTTTATCTCAATGTACAGCTAGTAACCAGAAGCCATTTTATAATGTTTATAAACCAGTGTAATCACCAGTTTGGTGCAATGAGAGGGAAACTACAACTTAACATATCTTTTACTGATTGCTTTTAGTATTAATTTTTATTTATTTTGTAAATAAAATGTGTATTTTATATAACTGATTTCTATACAAATATTAATTTTTATAGTGATTTGCAATTGTTTCTCAAAATGATGTAAATTTAGTTTAATATATTCAATTAATCAATGAAATAATAAATTGTAAATCAGTTGTATTGTTTAATTCAGCAATTTTTTTATTTCCCATCCACTCTTTTCTCATTTTCTTCGATGTAATCCTTTATTCTTTAAATGTTTTAAAATAAATCTGTAAGGCCATAATTTCATAGCAGGACTGCAAGGAATTGAAAAAGGACACAGGAAAACAATTAGTTTCATGATTTTATTTTACAGTCAGAAAAGGGGAAGCCAATGATTTCAAATCTGTTCATCCAGATATAAGATATATAGACAAATAAACTTAACAAAAAATCTTCTCTAAGGAAGGCTTAGGGGAGAGGAGTTGGGGCAGAGAAGGAGCAGTGAAGTAATCACGCCCACACTCACTTGGTCCCAGTTCTAGTACAAGTTTGGGACTCACAATAGCCAGCTGAGCGAGGTGGTTGAGCTGGCACACACCCACCTGACAAGCAGAGAAGCAGCTCTGCAGACTTTCTACTTCTGCCAGATTAATGGGATTTTGCTGGGGACAGTTGAGACTGTTTGGGCACCATGAAGAAAAATAATCTAATCAAGGCAATAATAAATACTGACAGGCCAGGCACCTGATTTCAAAGGCAGACCAGACATATAAGGCATTTTCTGCTCTTGAATATTTGTCCACAATAACAAGCTCTTTGTTCAGGTCAGTTGAGGTACAGCTCAGCTAGGAAAATGCCCTAAAAATCGGATGCTACCCTGGGACTTTAGTGCTCTGCACCCAGTTGGAGTGACAGAACAGAGAAATGGCAATGGTACTAGTAAACTTCTGCACCTACCAACAGGTCACCTCTCCTTAAATCAGATGCAAGGGCTTCTCTGGACACAGGCAGCCCAGAAGGAAATTATTCTGAGCCGCCCTTAAGCTCTTGAGAGATGTGAATTCAGGAGGAGGCTTATCTGCCTAGAAGATGCAAACTGGAATACATGAATGGGGCCAGGAAACATATAAAAAAGGATAAGAAGGTTGGGCCCCTCCCTGGAGGATGCATGTTAAGTTACAAACATTAAGGCATCATGGTTACAGGAAAAGTATCACAAATGGAAAGGCAACCCACATCCCCCAAAGAGAAAATGTAGGTCATGAACATGACTAAGCCTGGCAAGTGCCTGCCGCCCCAACTGTTTCCAGCCTGCGTGGAATGATGACTTCTTGGCACCTTGCCCTTTGCTCAGAGATGGCAAGGGGGGGATGCGTTCTCCCAATCCTTTCCCCTACAGACAGAAATTTTGCTTGCTTCCCCTTTACCACCTGCCTGAAATGTATTGAAATGGGACAGCAGCAGACCTCTTGAACTCAAGGCCAGAGAGGGATAAGAAGCACTTCTGCCTCTACACTTGGGAGGCACAAGGCAGGTTTGGTCATTGTTATTGATTCTTGGGAGGAAATACATTACAGGGCATTGAACCAAAAAGGTCTTCCTGGTGAGCTAAAAATGGGAAGGGGAGGTTGTCCAATGCCAGCACTTTGGTACAGGGAGGGGTTTCTACTGTAGCCACTGTCTGAACAACTCTTGGGACTTGGCATTGAGAGGGCTAATCTTTCCACTCCTTCTTGATAGTCAGGTTCCACTCCCAGGAAAGGTGGTCCGTCTTATCATCATCTGTAAATTTAGATTTGATGGTGTAAGTGCCCCGGGCCAGTATGCCCTTAGGGGCTTCCTCCAGGGGGGTTAGGAACTCATATTCCTCAGCCCGTGGCCCGTAGCTTCCAACCATATAGTCAGTCTTGTCAACTGGAAAGAGAAAAACAGCTGTAAGGCACGAATGGCAAGCATTAAAAGAGTCACTGGAAGCTGGGCAGTGTGAGCTGTAGATACGAGATCACAATGCACTGACAGCTGTCATATAAACAAATGCGTGCAACCTAAAACAAGAGGGGCACCAGAATTGAGCTTTATTTTTGTATGTGCTCAAGTGTCCAGATTTCTTTCAAATCCAACTTTATTCTGAAGTCTTAACATCCATTTATGGATATGGCCCATCCATCATTCACACTTCGTCTGAATCTAATTCTTATTTGTAAGTCTACATCCACTGACATTTTGCTCTGCTATTGTGGATTCTTAAAAAACTTTAAACAAGTATTTCTGGTCCCAAACTGTGTCTTCGGGAGTTCCAATGTAGAAACATGCCTCATAAAGCATAGCCATATCCAGACTGACTACTGATGTATTTAAGGTGCCCTTATTTTTGTCAATCAACAGAAAGTGAAAACGAAAGTGTTTTCCTTCTTTTTATAGTAACTATTCCATCATCTTGTTCTAACTGAGTGAAACAAATTTAGCTCAGAGAGAACAGCAGTATCAATGGATCCTCACGCTGAAGAAAAGGTGTTAATGCATCTTTAATTGAAGGATCAATTGAAGAAAAACCAAAAGCCACCCAAAGTTAGTTGAGGGTTATATGTTCTTTTGCTATTCCACCTGTTTTTGGCTGCCATTCAAAAACAAATTAATTTCTCCTCCAATAGGCAAGTACCAAGTTTCAACTCTACTTTGCAGCTCCCTTCCACCTAGGCTAGACAATACTCTTGGGAAGATACAAAGCCAGGGGTGGGATTCTACTAGTTCGGACCAGTTCAGCTGAACCCCTTGCTCCGAAAATCAGCTTCAGTGAACTGGTTTGCTGCGACTATCATGTGGGCCCACCCGTCCACCCCTGCGCTTTACCTACCTATATCGTCTCATCTGATTAGCGCAGCACAGTGGATTGCTACTTCTCAGTTGTGTTACTCGAGTGCTGTGCATGCGCACAAATCGTGCGATCACCAAACCGGTTGTTAAACCTGGAGAATCCCACCCCTGTAGAAAGCTACTTCTCCTCCAGTACAGCATAACGAATAGAGCAGACACTTACTTTTTACTCCTTTCCTGAATGTGTGTTGAATGTACTTGAGCCCTGAAACAATCTCCCTCTTTACCTACAACGAGCAGGAATATATAAAATCAATACACACTTTTGACCAAATGCTTTCCCTCAAAATTATATGCTGAATTATTCACAGACTGACCATTCTGACAGGCTTCACAATAATTCAAAAAGAGATCTTACCTGAAAAGAGATTTTTATCCGGTACTCTACACCTTCCTTCAGCACAAATGCCTGCTTCTTGAAACTCTCCAAATCACCTGAAAGGATAAAATAGGAATTATTTCTCCCAAAAGATGCAAATCTGACAAACAACCTGCGCAGTCACTTCTAGGTGCGATATTAGCTTTAAAGCCTGGCTGTAATCACCTTGGAAGTGAACCTTTTAAGTTCACAGGCACCAATATGAAAGACAGGAAACTAAATAGAAAGCATTGAATAGAATAGAAATCGAAACATGCAACAAAGCAAGACATTTGTCTCGATTATACTTATTTGCAGCAACACTTTTTGTCCTCACAAAAGTGGCACTGGAAAGTTAGATGGCATCCTGATAATCCCCTTTGTTCTTGTGGGAACTGCATTGGCTGCTGATTTGCTTCCGGGTGCAATTCAAGGTGCTGGTTCAATGCCCTACATGGCTTGGGACCAGGTTCTCTGAAGGACCATTTTTTCCCAATGAAAGTGGGGAGGCAGGGAATGCTACAGGTCCCCCCTGCAAAGGTGGTCTTACTGGCAGGACCAAAAAGAAGAGCCTTAGCTTGGGCTTTACAGACTAGATAAAATGTGATTTCAAGAAGAATAGCCAGTCTTATTGGCTTTTTGTACTGCAACAGACTAAGCAACTTGAGGCATTCTCATGATTTATCAATTTATTGAAACACCAGACTAAAGTTTGTTTTATACATGTTATGAAGTTATCCAGAAAACTGTACTTCATAAATATATCTGCCTTTTAAGATCTCCCAAATATTCTTTTTTTTATCCAACCCATTTACCTCTCAGATTCAACTCCAAGGGACCAGGAGCACTTGCACAAACCAAAGTCAGTTTTGTTACCACCACATTTGGACTAGAAGGGTCTGCAATGGAAGAGAAAATATATCTCAGATAAAACATCAAACTTTCTCGGCCTTCATTGCAACAGAAGCGTATGCCTAGAAACTCTGGTCCTCTTTTAAGAGCTTTCTAGCCCACCACACTGCCACTACAAATGCTTATGCAAATCTCCCCCAGTCTGATACTCTCCAGATGTTTGAAGGCTTATTAATCATGTTTTCTTAGCCTGACAACACTGGTCTTAGGATTTCGCAATGCAACTGGTGAATGCCAGCCTTTCAGAACTTTTCCAGTCATCTGGCAAAGCATATGGAAGAGATGGAGATAAGAATGACGGAAAAACAAGGGTGCCAACTTGCAGAAAGAGCAGAGCAACAGAAAATGTCTCACTCATTTCATACTGCAGCAGAGTGACAGCCCACAGTAGAAAAGCAGATTGCTGATCTTAACCAGGCACTCTGAAACCTTCCTGGAGTCATAAATGATCTCGTCCATTTGCTACGCTCTCTGAAGTGGGCAGGGCTCTCTCAGCCAGCAGAACGGACACGACCCACAGGGCTAACTCTTTCTTCTAAGAATTGTTGCAAGATCATATAAAATGAGGGCTTCATGCAGCCCACAAGTTTGAAACCACTAGCCAGCCAGTTTCCTTGATTGTGGCTTATTATACAACCTCAATTTGCTGAGTTCACCACAGCATATAAATTATGGTTTGCTAGGTTCACATAATTTGATGTGCTACATCCCATATTGGAGTTAAGAGTAATATATGAACCCAAGGATATGAAGGAGCATAAAAGTATCCAATGCTTGGCAGAGGCCAGCTGGATTCCATATCCCCAGATGATGAGGGTAAAGAAATAGCCTTTATGGAACATTCCGGTTTCTGAGGCTGTCAAGCGTCCAAAGCTGTCCCTTTTAGTGCTCACACACATTCCCCTCAATGAAAGAACGTGTCTTCCAGGAACTCACCAGCAGTGATGGTAACATTTCCCAGTAGGGCTTCCTTATATTTGCGTAGACTTTCATCATCCTTGTCCAGCTCCTGGATTTCCTGGATGCTCTTTTGGGCTGGGGGCTTGTAGTTGACAGAGTGCTCATCTTCCTCATTTTCAATTGCAATCTGGGCCAGCTGCTCATGGGTAGGCTCTTGCTCGGCCATCTCTGCAACTATGTCTGAGGGACGTACACAAGGACATTAGTAAATACCTTGGAGGCAGCAAAAGTTTCGTTTCTCACCTGGACCAATATTGGCTTAAAAACGTTTTTAAAAACTGGCCTCGCTCTTTGGCTTAAATAGTCAAGATTCAGATTCCTCTTTGGGAAGCAGAAAACAGTAGATTCCTACCTGAAGCACAGCCTTCAAGAGAAAGAGCATAGCATTTGCACTTTGCCCTCCAGGAATAAGACTTCCATGTAGGATACAGATTCTGCCCTTCAAAGGAAGCTCAATTAAGCAGTGTCTACTGCTGTCTTCTAGCCTCCAATGTAATACAGGTAGTCCTCAACTTACAACAGTTCCTTTAGTGACTGTTTGAAATTACAACGGAACTAAAAAAACTGATTTCACACTTACCATTGCATCATCCCCATCATCACACGATGAAAATTCAGATGCTGGACAACTGGTTCATATTTACGACGGTTATAGTGTCCAGGGGTCATGTGACCCCCCCCCTTTTGCAACCTTCTGACAAGCAAAGTCAACAGGGAAGCCAGATTCACTTAACAATAATGAAAGAATGTGTCTTCCTGGAACTCCCCGGCAGTAATGGCAATGTTTCCCAGTAGCTCCCATGTTGCTAATTTAATAACTGTGGTGATTTGCTTAACAACTGGGGCAAGAAAGGTCATAAAATGGGGCAAAACAAATGTTACCTTAGCAACATAAAATTTTGGGCTCAACTGTGGTTGTAAGTAGAGAACTACCTGTAAATTTCTGGCAAACAGTATCCCACGTAATTTGATCACCCCACAAAACTGCAAAGTCACAAGCTGCCTCTTTGGGGAAGGTGGACATGCCCAATGCAGTCAATTGCAGAATGCCAAGACCAGCTTAAATAGCTCTTTCATTGGGGGGAGTAAATAAATTTCCAAGAACTTTCTAAACAATTAATAAAAAACAATGAAGCAGAAGGCAAAAGTAACCATAGATAGTGCATATAATCTGATCAAATTATTTCACACATTCTCAAGTCTCCTGTTAACTACATAAAACATGCAAGAGTAGCTTTCGCTACTTCCTTCTGCATCTCTTTCTCAGACTCCATCTGACAAATATGCAAAGATCAGAAAAAGAAAGTTGTGCCATCATTTATTTAGGAGATACTGGAACGCAGTCAAAGATTAATTTGCATTTGTGACACAACTGAACTGCCCAGATGTGAGCCTGCTTTTCCTAAAGTACACACTTATTTGTACTGCACAGTAAAGAGAGCAAGATGAGGAAGGGCGGACCCGTAAGTTGAAATAATGCCATGTGCTTTGCCTCAGAATATTACAAAGAAAAAGTAATGAAGTGATGCTAAAACAATTTTTTTAAATTAGGGAGAAGCAACTTTTCCACTCTTATGAGCAAAGGTAAAATTTTGACAACTAGTTATGTGTGATTCCACAAAATGGCTGCCATGAGGAACTTGTCTGTTCACAATATGGCTGCCAGAGCATTTATGGAAGTCCCTAAATACCAAATTACTAGGCAACTTAGTGAAGGTACACTTCATTAGCATCTTCCCCCTCCAAAATGTTATCAACTCTACTTATTTGAATTCTATTCTTCCTCAAACGGGTAGGCATACTTCAAACATAGCACAACATTGTACTTACAATATCCATTTTTATCTCTCAAGAGTACTTAGGGAGCTTATCTGGGACCAGAAGCATTTCTGTAAGTAAAGCAGTATGCCAACTTGCATTTTTAAAAAGCAGAAAAACTGTTTGGTTTTTGAGAATGTCAAAACAGAAGGGCTCCATTCCTGTATTCATAGGAACAGGGAGAGTAAATTACAAAGTCAGTGAACCAATGCATTTAAGATTTTAACATATTACAATTCTCAGCCAAAAATGGTCACACTGAGAAGTCTGAGAACTATGGGAACAAGGCCAAAGGACACATCCTCAGGAATGCAGTTGCAAACTGATGAGGAGCAGCTCTCCAAGGTTTCAGGTGATAAACTGGAGAAGATAAGGACTGAATGTAGGACTTCCAGTACAAAATGCACGCTATATTAGAACTACAATCCATAGATGTGCTTCTGTATGTAAAGCTCTGGCACTTCTCCCAGTCCTGGAAACATCAGAAAGCCAGACTAGCCACACATCAACCAAATTGGCTTAACACAGGAAGCTCATAGGAAGAGGCAGCAATCACACATATTATAACTTGAATATACAATTCAGTAAGTCTCAAATGTGACAAATGAAACAATTTACATGCAGTATGTGTAAACCTAAAAAAAAGACTTTTGAGATAGAAATGCACTGCACTAAGGATGAATGAGGAAATTGTACTGCTTATTTGTTTGTTTGAAATATATTTTGAATACTTATTTGGAACAGAAATAGCAAATGCCATTCCTGAGAACAGCCTGGAACAATTTTTAGTGAAAAGAAGAAATATATGGTATTATTCAAGTACAAAGCACTGCGTCATCTATAAATGGGAAAGTGCAATTAGCCACAAAAAACCAGATCTGTAGTTTCCATTGAAGAGCGCTTGATCTTCCTGAAAGTGGGACAGGCTGGTGAGACAGAATTCAA
This sequence comes from Pseudonaja textilis, assembly GCF_049901715.1. NCBI lineage: Eukaryota > Metazoa > Chordata > Lepidosauria > Squamata > Elapidae > Pseudonaja > Pseudonaja textilis. The sequence continues at coordinate 110,143,696 of NC_141991.1, read as the reverse complement.
TTATCTCATCTCGCCAAAATGGGGACTTGAGTGAGCAGCACCCACACTCTCATCACATACCAGTATGCTTATCTACAATTTGGCAACTGTCTCCATATCCTTTACACCTGCTTTTTTCAAGGTGGTCCCTATATCCCAGTTTTTCACAAACACAGCAGGCATCTTTCAAGGTTATTCCAGCCATTTATTCTTGTTAGTGTTCTCTGATAGGATTACCATATTTTTGCACTATAAGACACTCCAGACCGTAAGATGCACCTAACTTTTGGGGAAGAAAACAAGAAAAAAAAAATCTGCCTCTGCCCCCTTGCAGCAAACAGCCTGGTCAGCTTCAGCACATTATCACATACTGATTTAGCATGAGCAGCTGATTGGTGGTTGGATCGGCCTCCTGGAATACCACCAATCAGCTGTTCCATGCTGCAGGGATTGCTGTTGCCCATCGCCACCAGTGGCTTCATGCATCCCGTTTTCGGCTTCCGTGTGTCCCATTTTCGGGCCATTCTAGGTGGCAGGGATTGTTGATGATTGGTGGTAATTCCCACCACCTGGAACGGGCCAAGAGTGGGACATGCAGTGGCTGAAAATGGGACGCGCGGAGGCAAAAAACGGGGTGCGGTGGCCAAAAATGGGGCATGCAGAGGCCATAAACGGCCAAATGGTGGGGGCTGGTGGGTGAGCAGGACTTCAGCAACATTCACTCTATAAGACACACTGACATTTCCACCCACTTTTGGGGTGGGGTGGGAGGAGTGTGTCTTATAGTGCGAAAAATACAGTAGTTATGACGTGCAAACCATATGCTGGTCATCCCTTATGAGCCTCAGCCATATACCACCGAGAAAAAATAATAATGTTAAAATAGTTTTCTATTATAATTTAGTATTAAGCAAAAATGCTGGGAAATGTTAGGCCCTCTCGCCTTTTATTTACAGGATGAGAATAGAGGAAAATGGACAAAGGGAGGGGGTTTCTCAGACAATGGAAAGGAACAGCTTCTTTCCTGTGGGAAAGGAAGCTGGTAGATTTAAAATCACACAGGAGATGCATCTCTTTAGATTAATCATCTCAGCCAAAGTAGGTGTCCATTCCAAGGAAAAACCAAACACAGTATATTCTACTCTTGAATGCTTTTTGTATCCAAGCCAAGGAAACCCCATCTATCTTAGAGCACAGTTACCTGTAAAGAGGGTACTATGTATAGCATCTTCTAACTATTATGCAGCAAACTGTCTTTGAAACAGGAACAAGAAAGACTACATGAAAAACTAGAGAAACTATGAATTTTCAGACAGAAACTTTGACACAGTATCAAAGAAGCATCTCTGCTATCCAAAAGGCTACTCAAAATCCTCAGCCACTCAGTCCTTATCACGTCACCTGTATGCATGGAGCCCTGAAGAAAAGCTCCAGACAGCAGTAGCATTCATAAGGTAGAACAGCCAGCTATCAAGACTAAGGGTATGAAATGATGTTGCTGAGCCTTGCATCACTGCAAGCAGCACACCCTCCCTTCAAGTCAGGAAGTTGGCTCCTATCCCAAGGGTGAGTCCACATGCCTTTAACATTACTGAAGATTTGCTACTAGTAGTACAACTCAGCTGCTTTCCTGTCTAAGCTAGGCTGCTCCTGTTCCGTTTTCAACTCTGTGAAGGGGAAAGGAAGCCTTAAGCTGGCCAAAAGATAATGTAGTTCTTACTCCACATATACTGTACTTCGATAGTCAAGCTTGTACCTCAAAATTCACTAATGCTCTTTCTCCATCAACTCTTCTAAAAGCTATCAAGGATAGCCATAGATTCTTGCAGACCCACAGCTTTGTGAAAATTTCATATAATTATGAAATATATCATATTTCATGTCACCTATTTCTGAGCCCCATCCTGGGACCCATATGCAAATTATGCTTAAAAATTACTTCATGGTGAAAATCTCACAACTTTTGAGACACCCTAAGATGGGTGTCAAACTTTGCAGTCATGTCATCACGTGATGTATCACAACTTTCCCCCCCTTCACTAAACCAGGGTGGGCATGGCCAGCGCATGACACATCCTGCCTGCAGGCCTTGAGTTTGACACCTCTGCCCTAGGATCTTAGTATAACCCTAACAACAGAAGAAAGAACTGTTAAGACATATCAACAGCATGCAGTAAGGGTCAACACAGTAGGTGAAGTGTAAAAGGAACTAATTATAAATATGCAATGCCTTCCTAGCAGTACTATCACAAAATCAGAATTTTTTTTGGGGTGGGGGGGGACGGGGACAGGGGACGGACACATTCCTTAGGCCCAAAAGCTAAGATGTGTGACAAGCTGTTTTGATGGCCAAGTTTCCCTGACTCTCAACACAGGAGAAAGAGCCATCCTATAAGGATTTACAGCTGCTTTTCTTCTAGAAACATATGGATGTTTGCAGGAACCAATACTGCTTTAATAGTATCAGGAATAAGCAGAGAGGCCCAGGGTTCTGTGCACAATGGATAAAGCAAGGCACTATGACTCCTGGGGTCAAGTACTGCCTCTTAGATCATCAGATCATAGATACCATGCCCACGTTAACGGAAGAAGGCTGTGCTAGAAATAGTTTACCAGAATATCTGAACTTCCTCCTCCTCCTCCTCCTAACAGTTTACTATGTTCAGTGGGAAAAAAATGCCTAGAAGGAACAAAAGCCTTTTATCTGTAATTTCCAGGTGTAGCTAAATACCTGCAGATTCATTTAAATTACATTCTCAGGTGCCCTGCCCAGAAAACTCACAAGGAGATACTAAGAAACAGCCTGGAAATGACTCCACAACTATTTTAACTTTTCATCTGTTTAAAATTAGTAAAAGTAAGTAGAGAATAAAGCTGCCTCCTCTTGTAAAATTGAAGTCCCAATATCTTTAAAGTAGTACAAATTATATACTATGGCAAGAGAAAAGAACTCAAAGAGAAGTTACATTCAATTGTTCAAGGTTTTCAAGAAGCCCTAAATCAAACAAGCTAGGGTGTTTACACAGGAAAAGTCAGATAGGAAAACACAGTAGTTTGGATATTCCAAAATATTGTTAGCCTATTCAGTAAAGGAAATCGTTGTACTGCATCCAAGAAAAGACCAAAGTATCATGATATATGTATGCAGTAGCAGTCATATGGAGCATATCCAGTTTGCAGATATGTATCTGAGGGAAGTATATAACACAATATATGATAGTATTCTTCATACATCTGATTTCTGCATATGAGAACTTGAACTACAATGAAATTGAAAAAAAGAATGATATATTTATATATATATTGCTATACTTTTATTAAGCCAACAAGTTATACAATACGATTTGCAAGTCTCTGAATTCCACCCCTCCCCCCAAAAAAACTTGTCAAGCAACAGGGTTTAAAAAAACTAATTTAAAATTGAAGGAAAGGAAAAATAAATCTGACTGGCATTAAGACAACAGATGTACCAAGATACTGTCTTATATAAGTCAATTGAGATATTTATTTATCTCAGTTGGCTTATTTAAGAGGGTATCATCTTAAATAAATGCAGAAGAGGTGATACGTTGCACAAATAACCTTTCCAAACAAATGTTTATTAAAAACCAAGATATTTTACAGAGAAAAACTTTCACAATTTACAATCCTTGTTAAAATAGTATAAATGCTAAATGCCTATACAGTAGCTTCTGATACTTGGAAGCAGAAGCCTGGCTGTCTAATGCTAGAATATGAGAGGGGACAAGAAGAAGAAAAGGATGACTGTGATAGCTTCTAGGCATACTAAGAATGTGCTTCAAATACCAATATAGATGTAGTAACAGGTCTTCTAGGAACACAAATATATATTGTCCTAAATAAAGTTACAGAAGAGCCAATTGGAAATGTGTACCCTTAAAAACTTAAAATGAAGAGGTATTTCAACATTAATACAGCTGTTAAAGATATAACCCCCAGAGGGAGGATGAAACCTCACAGCTGAAGTTGAATTAAAAAAATTAAAAGTGGTTCCAAATGTGGATTAGGAAGTGCAAAACAAAAGAAAATTGGCCAGCAGACCAAGAATCCTTAAAAAAGGAATGTCTGTTTTAAATGAACATCACTTTATATTCTGGCAGCAATAAATATTCTTTCGTTAATTGGAAATATTTTTATAGAGGAAAAAGATAGTGTAAAATACAGTCCTTTTAACTTTTGTCCTCAACTAATGCCCAGGATCCACTCCTTGATGACTGTGGAATGGAGAAAACTTGAGCAGCTTATTTGTAGCTTGCCCTAATCAATCTTGTTTAAAGATTTTCTACGTATTTCAGTTCTTGCAACATGCCTCAACTCTTTGGACACTTCTGAAACAGGGGTGTCAAACTCGCGGCCCAGATGTGTCACGCGCTGGCCATGCCCACCCCCGGTTTAGCGAAGGGGGGGGGAAGTCACGATATGTCACGAGATGACGTGATGCCATGAGTTTGACACCCCTGCTCTAAAACAAAAGGAGAAGCTAAATGGCAGCAAACTCTCAAAAACTTTCTCTTCACAGAAAACAGAAACAGACTTAATCCGATTATAACCCTGAGAGGGAAACATTCAGTGATGTAAGACTGAGGGTTTTGCTACTAGGAAAATCTGCAACAGACCAATTAGAAGCTTCTTACACAAATGGTTCTCAACATTCAACCATTAATTCACTTGGATTCCAGTCAATGAATTGGAAATATGACGGGAGTCTTTGGTGCTCAGCTTGGTTGTTTTCTTGCAGACATTTCATTATCCAAACTGGAAACATCAAACTGGTTCCATAATCAAATGGAAACATTGTAGTAAATATTGACAAGAATAAAAACAAGTCATTTCAGGCATTTTCTTTTACTAGAAATACTATACTGCTAATTGCAAGTATCAGGAAGTTCTCAGACAGAAAATACTGAATACTAAAAGGTTATGAGCCACCCAGAATTGCTTAGATGAGATGTGCAAATCAAATAAATACAAAATCAAATAGTACAAACAACAAAAATACAATATAAATAAAACTAACAGTGGCAATAAGAGTTGTGTGGCAATAAGAGTTGCAGTATTGAATGCTGGAAGAAAACAAGAATCTTTACTGAAGCAGATGAAGAAAATCACAATTGGACAATTTGATAGACCAGTTGGCACAGTGGTAGTTAATGTCGATACCATCTACTATATTGAACTAATGCAATCCCTTTCTCTCAAAGTATCTGTATCACAATTATCTGCAATCTCCTACCTAAACTATGCTAGGCTATACTGTACTTCACATCACACACGGCAGCAACTAATGTATTCCCACAACATGACAAAATAGTAACACCATCTCCTCATTAGCATTTTTTTCAAATCAGGAGGTTTTTTTTAACATTTTCATTCTTTTTTAATGAAGAATAGCTAAGTCAAGAACCAGGCTTTTGCTCCATCTTATTTATTTCTGCAGTGTTTCACCAACATCAGACTGGGCAGATGTTGGTTCCTCTAAATAAAGCACAGAATGAACAGCCTTGCCTAAAGAGTATATCCAAATTAACTGAGAAGGGATGAAGATATGGTTGCTGTATGCCTAGAAGAATGCACATACATTTCTATCTTCATTACGGCCAATCAATGAGGATGAGACAAAACACTCCTTCAGGTGCTTTGTATTCAGGCCTACACAGGGAAGGGTTTTGTTTTGTTTTCATACCTAAAATGTCAAAGGTCAAAATGCCAAATGTCAAAATATGTGTTAGTGTACAAGCAGCAGACTCTCACCCACATTCACCATTTCTGCTACGAGTAGATCTTCCAACAAATTATCACCATCATGGTAGGCAATGTGTAAAAGTACCCACTTGCCACCTTAGCTCTACATGGAAACCAGTACAGACCACATGTTCCTTAAAATGATTTTTTATTTGCACCATTATATCTGATGCTAAAAGATGACATTCTTATGGCAAAAACAACAAAAACCCTGAAATATATTACTATAATTAATTTTAATTTAGTTATCATAATGCTAAAACCAAGAACAGCTATTTATTCTTCTTCTCTTTAATGAATTTTAAATAAACATTCTTTGATAAACTTCATGAACAGTAATAGATGGACTTGTTCTGCATAATATTTCAGTCTTAACCTGTATATCAGTGAATTCTAACATTACAGCCAGTTTTCTGAAAAGCTTCTGATAGTATGCCAATATGGTAATAATTGATGCCTGTAGGCTGTCAAGTTTGTCAAAAGAATTACCTAAATCTATTCATGATACTAGATAAAAAGCTCAATAATAGATTCACATAGTTACTGAAGAGGCAGCAGCATAACTATTACTGTTCTGGGCCCAGATAAAACTAATAGTTAAAATTTATTGGTCATTAAGCTTCCCGAAGTCTTTTTTTCTTTCCCTAAAGAACTGGAAAATTATTACTATCCTTCATTATAAAACTATTTAATAATTACCCAGTTCTAATTTCTCCCCCTTCTGGTAACGGATGTTTATTTCATATGACAAACAGGATAGGTAAAAGTAATAATTGCATTTCAGTGTTTCTGTAATAATATGAATCATCATAAACTTATTTTTTTAAAGACAGTATTTATTTATCTGACTGGAAATCACTCTGAAATGTATTTATTTTAATCCTAGAAACATGAAAATATATGGGCTGTGATGAAATATCTTGTTCATGCCAAAGTCCCTTTTCTTAATTTGATATTTTGGTATGTGTTGACTCAAACTAGGCTTAATCGATGTAGCCTATCTTATTTTCAGACAATTTTCTTTCAAGAGACACTATGAAAACATTCAAAATCATCAACATCTTCATAACAAAATAATACAAAATAATTATGTAGGCTTTACAGAAGCTGTTCAAAACTAAAGCAAATGTGAAAGATGAATCCAGAAAAGTTACAATTATTTATTTATTTAATTTGTATTGCTGCCTTTCGGTCATGGCAACTCGAGGCGGCTTACACAATGTAAAACCATATTTAAAACAAAAAATTAAAATTAAAAACAATAAAAACAAAAAGAATTAAATAAATTAGTAAAGTACAATAGAACAAAATTTGGAAAACATTTTTTTTAAAAAAAAAAACAACTCCCACCCCCCTGCCCCGAAGACAGCAGATCACACTAGCCATTTGATGGGCTCCATCCCTCTCTGGGTTCCCCAGGCCCGCTGGCAAAACCAGGTCTTCAGTGCCTTTCAGAAGAGTGTTAGAGTGGAGGCCAACCTAATCTCTGGGGGAATGATATTCCAGAGACAGGGAGCCACCATGGAGAAGGCCCTTCTTCTGGGTCCCACCAGGTGTATCTCCCTCAGTGTTGGGACCCGCAACATTCCCTGCCTCCTCACTCTAATGGGTCGGGTAGAGGTGACCGGCAGGAGACGTTCCCTCCAATAACCCGGATCCAAGCCATGAAGGGCTTTAAAAGTGATAACCAGCACCTTGAATTGCACCCGGAATCAAATCAGCAACCAATGAAGTTACTGCAGGAGAGGTGACACATGTGCACACTGGGGTCTGCAGAAAACCATTCGGGCCTCTGCATTTTGCACCAACTGGAGCTTCGGGATGCAGGGAAGCCCCATGTACAGCATATTGCAATAATCAAGACGGGAAGTGACCAGGGCATGAGTGACTGTGAGTAGGGACCGTTGGTCCAGGAAAGGTATAACTGGTGCACAACCCACAGTTGCGCAAAGGCCCTCCTGGCCACAACCGCCACCTGCTCTTTGAACAGGAGTCATGAGTCCAGGAAAACCCCTAGATTATGCACAGAATCTGTTTGGGGTAGTATTAACAATATATATAGAATCCTTTACAGCTAAATGTGTTTTATCTACTTTGAGATGTTTATAATTGTAGCAGGTAGCAACATATAAATCATATAAATGCACACACATCCTAAAATAGTCAAATTATTGGCTAACATTTTTGTCCTACTAATGTAATAGTTTTCTTAACCCAACACCACTTCCAGACATACTTAAATAGAATCCCTATCATTTTCAGTGATGATTATTAGATGGGATGGTAAATAAAGTGCAGGATCACTGTACAGTATGATTCAGTGCTACAATGGTACAGGTAGCTCTTATTTAGTAACAATAATGGATGGATTGCTTACAAAGTTTTTTATTTAGGACCTTCACAGGTCTGTAAAGGAAAGGAACGCTGAAACAAGAGAAAAATCAGTCACAATTTCACTTAGCCACTGTTTCACTTAACAACCAAGTTATTCCAATTGTTGTTGCTAAACAAGGACTACCAGCAATTGATGCAGGTAATGAAATTCTACATGTACAGTGAGCTATGTATCAGCTATGATTACCAGTAAGATAAAAGAAACCGTATAAATGACAGCCAGAACTATAAATTAACTGACTATATTTCAGGGCGGCAGGCTGTGAAATTCTAACTCACCTACTTATGTAAGTTTTGTGTAAACCCAGAAAACTGAATTGCTTTAATAAACCACAATTAAATTAATCATGGGTGAGCATTTTGAACAAATAAACCCACAGAGATTATCCAACGGAAGTCAGAGAAAATAATCTTTAAGAGATAAAAATGGGTACAATAGTCCCTCAATATTATTGGGAGTGACCCACACCAAGCATTTAACTAACCCATGAAATGCTAGAAGACAAGCTATAAGTGACCCAGCAGTGAGAATGAATTGAGAGAGAAAAATGCTCCAAGAAAGTTACAGAGCCAAAGTCAATATCGGGCGGAGCGGAAGCTCAGCTGTTCACAGCGCTCTCTACAAACTGAAAGCGAGGGACGTTTCGGACGGCTACCGCGGGCCACCAGACGACGGCGTTTGAAGGCACGGATCATTTACAGCGCAAGCCTGGTTTGGTTAACATGCGAATCTCCTGCAGGGAAAGTCGAGCGGGCAGAGGCAACTGCGGAGGCGCCCAGGAAGGCCAATGGAACACGACCGGGGGAGGGGGGGGGCGAAAAAAAAATACCCCGCCGGACACAGGCACAACCCTCCACCGAAGCGAATGTAACCTACCCAGCACGTGCGTTCCTTGCGCGCTCCTGTTGCTCGACTGCCGCCGCCGGTGACGAACGCCGCCCGCCACCGCCCAGATCTACTCAGCGCGCGCACCCCCGCAACTTCCGTGTTACTGATCAAGCGTCACTTCCTTTCACGAGCAAGTAGTGGGCTTTCTTTCCACTTCTCTTCGGCACCTGCCTCCCGAGACATCACTTCCCTTAAATGGGCCCAGCATTGGCTCCCTCAGCAAAGGCGGGGAAAGGGAACCCAACGCGTGAGGAAAGACCATAGAGAATGCATGTACGGCTAGAGCTTCCTTATGACGCCTTCTTTTTGGGTAGAGAAAGGAAGTTGGGGAGTGGGGGTACGAGGCAAAACGCTCTCACCTCGCCCGGTAGCCATCTTGGCGGACTTTCGATTCCTAATGTGCAGAGGGATCCTATTGTGTGTGAGGAGAGCAGGTGGTCCCCAAATAAAGGTCAAGGTCCAGGCACGCCGCCTATATAAATTGACTACTTGCTGCCGGACGTTTCACGCCAGTGGGAAAGCTTTATTAAGTGTTGCATCTTATGGTTCTTGATGAATGTATCTTTATACACCAAAGACAAATTCCTTGTGTGTCCAATCATACTCGGCCAATAAAGAATTCTATAAAGAATTCTATCCTTCGCCCAACGGTTCTTCCAAGAGCTTCAAAACTAATGCTCTTGATAGCTACCCAATCTTTTCTTCGGCACGTTAGATTGAACAAAATTAGTTATCCTTTACTCTGTGTGTGTGCGTGTGTACACTAATTATTTAACCCAAAGCAGCAGTCCATTCCCTTCCCAGCTTTGCTTCCTAAATTTAAGCAAAGACTACAGCAGGTCATGCAAATCCTAATATAATCAGCGATTTGTTTTCCAATATTGAGACCATAAGCCTATGAATATTAGACATTATAGAGAGGGAGCAATATAGTGGGGTGGCCGGTTTTGCTTTAACTCATTGCCTTGCTATAATTTTTACGAAACCCCATTGCACAATATAATATATATAATATAATAGCAATTGAACTAAGACATGAAACCCTCCTCCCAACCATCTTGGGAGATTTGTGTGCTGTTATGTTGTTCAGTAGCCAAATCGCCAGGCTCCCGTGGCCTTCACAGTTTCCCAGAGTTTGTCCAAATTCATGTTCATTGCGTCCATACTATATAACCATCTCGTGGTATAACTGTAATTTTTACTTATAGCAACTGAGCACTGAAATTGTCTTCATTTATTATGATAGCTGTTAAACATCATTTGGTAAAGAAGTGGCAAAAATTCTAGCATACAGTATTGTATTTGCTTTCCAAATGTGGGTTCTGTACTATTCACACTATTCCCCATTAACCATTGTACAATTTCTACATGTTACATATTCTATAATCTGTTCATTCAAGGGCAGCTTTTTCAGTTTTTCCAAATATTGATATCCTATTACAAACAAATTCCTGAAATATGTCTTTTTCACTGCCCGAGCAAAATATCCGCAGATCAATATTAAACACGACTAACATAAAAATTGCAATAGTATTTCAAAAACAAGAACAAAGATTAAGTTAGTTATTGAGAACTATAGTTCAATAACACTGAAGGATTTTGTTTCTCTTCACATTATGCCATAGTAAATTACCCATTTCAAGTCTATGAATTAATTTTTATAGCTTTGATATACATTAGAACAGCTCTTGCTTAAACCAATATTTCCTACTAATCCAGTGTATCTGCACAATTATGAAGTGTATTGCCTCAATATACAAAACTATGAATACTCTTCAATTGTATGGATGTTGATGAAATTAAGTACAAATGGTAGTGTTTCCACTTTATATTAATGCATTTGTTCACTATCTTGTCCATACCCAGTCATCTTTTAAGTGTATCTTTTATCATTATATCTTAATGAATGTACGGTATTTGCATCTGAACGTTTTTCCCAAATATTGTTACACTTACGTAGTGTCATCTATTACTATTTTCCAACATCTAGCACTTATATACTTGTTTCATTGCTATGTAGAAGTATTTTTTCTGTTAAATAATATCAAGAATCTTCCTTTGGCTGTTACTACTGCATAACTTTGGTATCCTGCTATATCCACTTTTTCAAATTATTGATGCATTCTAATTTCAGCATTAGGATATTCTGATGTTGAAGAGGCAATGTACCAATAATCAGACAGGCATTAATGTTTTTTAGAACATGTTGAGGATTCTAGAAAAGAGGTCTCTTGGTTACCCCTTCGGTATCTCACCCGCCAAAGATGAACGTTTTCACATTAGTCTGATATTTACTCTATCGCACACCAGTTAAGAAGATCTAGAAATAGTCTTAATCCGTTATATAATAATTTTAAGCATAGACCATTACAAATCTCTTTAGATTTACTTGAAATAAGAATTCAATAGGGAATTACAAGTTGAAAGACTAAATCTTTACTTGGCATGTTGGTGTCACTGAATTTTCACAGCAACTATTTTACAGTAAAAATACTGAGGTGGGACCAGCACTGAACTTTGGAATCAAGTGTTAAATACAAAACAACTTTAACAAGAAATTTACTCCCTCCCCATGACCTCCAAAGTCAGCTTTACCAGGGAACATCATCTCCCTGAAACAGTAGTCACAATGGTGGCTTTCGCACAACTGAAGAGTTAGCACATAGAAGATGGTGGGATGCAGAATTTACAAACTCCTTCTGAAGCAGAGTGGAGGAGGGAGACCTGAGAGAACAGAATCCCTCCTCATGGGAAGGGCAATCAGCACCAACTATTTAACTGGGGGTTAGCAGGCAGTCTGCTTTCCCCTATTCTTTGCTTTTGCAGCCCCAAGGCTAGGCTCCAGCTGCAATATGAAGCAGACATTTACAGCTCTAGACACATTTCTATTTTATTATTGCCAAAGTGAAAAAGCCACTTTGGCCCAACAGGCAACCAGTAAAATTTTCCCCAAAAATAACTCGGTACAAAACAGATCTGTTTCAGAATTTAAAAAAAAGAAAGAAACCTTTACATGAGTTTAAAACCTATTTCAAAACGTAAAAGTAAAACAAATTCCATTCTTGATATTAGTAGCCGCCGCTATACACCCTTTCCCTCCCACTAGGGAGCATGGAATGAGATGTCTGCAGTCTTTTCCATGCACGTGACGCATCATTAGATTTAACTGGTATCCATCTAGAAAGAAAGGAAAAGACAATTACTTGGCTGTAAACAATAACTAAAAACCAAAGAAAGCAACAGGGTAAACTGATTCTTTAGTGGCAGAGATAACTCTGATATTACATACTTTGCCATGAATTATTTCAAGGCAGATTCACATTCAGGAAAAGATTTTTTCACAACTATTTCAAATTCAGCTTTAAAGTATTTGGAAAAGCACAATCCCCAAATTCTAGATTTTCACGAGAAAAGTCATTTTAAAAGATGGAGTTCTTTTTATGTATGCATAAATATCTAAACCTATCTCAATTTAAATACAGACTTGCTGAACAAATTTCATACATGTTAATTTTCAGGGATGATCCTTCAGTAGCACTGGAGATAACTTATTATCTACACGGACATGTAATAGATCATGATTTTGATTCTATGTGTTTCACTAGTGCCATGGCCTTATAGATAATAATGTATGGTTTATGCATTTATGTGCGCACATAGAAATAAAATTCTAGTTCCAAATAATATTTGAACATTATAAAATTTAGTTTACCCAATCTGATCCGAGCAGAATAGCAATTTAAAAAGCAAAATACGTCTAGATAGATACATTCATGAAAAATGTACTTTAGAATTGCTATTATAGAACTTGATTTTCTTTTGTGGTTCAACACATGTTCCACCATGTTAATTTCAATGAGCATAAACATGATCAGATAATCATACTAGAATCATAATTAGTGTTGTCAAGACTTTCACATTAGTGTAGTTTTCTTAACCAGGAGCATGCAAACAACTGAAAACTAACATACCCATTAACTATTTAACATAAAAAATTGCTGCAAAGTTATGGGAGCTGTACACGGCAAACCATTCATCAAGACAACATTCTGCTTCAATCTTATTTAATACATTACTTACCCTAGCATTATAAGCATCCAACTGTGCATCCAATTCTTCTGCAGAGAGCTGCTGTTTGGAACTCCTACCAGCACCTCTGCCTCTGCCTCTATTGCCACGACTGCCTCGTCTGTTGCCACCGCCAAAGCCACCTGAGCCACCACGGTTTCTTGTCATACCACCTCTACTTACACTAATAGCAAAAGAGATACTGAATTAGAGGTGCTTAGTCATACATAAGCAAAAATGCAAAGTACATCAGTCTAGAAGCTAATGTAAAAGTAAGCACTATAACAGAACATGATCAACAAACCACAAAAAATCACTGTATCTGATGTCTTTTACAAACTGGAGGCCCTTTGATTACAATTACTTTAGAAAAATACAGAATTTCTCTAGCCTCTATTTTAGGTACCAGAGTACGTAATACACAATAGGCCTACTTTGGTTTATGACAAAAATCAATTCACAGTATGTTGGAATCTAAACTCTGAAATAGAAAATCTTTTTGCTGGATAGCAGGGTTGCAAATGAAGTATATAATAAGATCAAATACCAATTTTGGCTATTTGAGGAATTGCATTGTAACTTATTTGAAAAATGATACAAAGTGACACTACCCCCATTTCAATTTTTTTCTGGAACCATGACTAATAAATTACCAAGAAATTTGGTCTGATCATTCTTTATAAATTTATTTTTTCACTTTTTCTAAAGTTAGACAACTAATTTAAAGGAAAACAAATCAATTATACTATAACATGCAAATATATATGTATACAAAATGGTTACACAGTATATTGAGTGAGGAATAACCACATTGTAAAGTGTTTTTCCTTTATTTTTTCCCCTTACATACAAATAACTGTGGTCAACATAACATGTTAGCTACCCTAATCTGTTGTGCAAGCTCTGTTTAAGTATTATTACATCACTTTTTAAGTTAAAAATTCAACTTCAAGTTTTCTGTACGAATCCAGCAGACTCCATTACTCTCTGTAATAATAATATACAGATGCCATCACAAAATCCTGAAAACTATAGGCTACAGCATAATCTATCTTAACTAAAGAAATGAACATTAAGGTAAGTTTTTTTTAACCTCTGTATTGGTCTCCTCTGTGTATCTATCTGTGATGTAACCAGCTGAATGTTCATGGGACGTCCTAAGAATAATAAAAAGAATGTACATGATTACCAATAACAACTTAAAATAAGTCTAGCAGCAAAAATGCCAATAATGTTCAGGGAAATATGGCTTTCCCTCTTCTAGCAGACATAGATTACTATGCTGGGCACATGGAGGAAGAATGGAGTTCTGAACATCCTCTACCAGTCCACTACTTCATTACACTGTATTCCATGTACTTGCACTAAAGTAGTTCCTTGTCACCTAAGGAGAATGCTTATGTACAAGTAGCTGGTTTATTACCCAAAACAGATCACCTCTCAACTTTGTGTAACACCCGATATGATAAGCAAGTACATACATACCATCCAAGGGAACGCAATTGTATTGCTTCATGGCCTTCAAAGCATCAGCCTTCCTCTCAAAATGAACATCTGCAGTACCTAGACTACGTCCAGAACGATCATAGTGTACTGCTGCCTTCTTCAGTGTCCCAAATTCTGCAAAAAGCTCCTGAAAAAATGGAAAGGCAAAGTCAATGTATCTGAGAATTATAAGAGGGTCTTTTAAGTTTATCCAGAGAGCCTAGAAATGTGTAATAGAGGACAGTATATCCCTATGCATGTCATGTTAAAGTTGACTTTTTTTCTGCTTCAACTGATATTTAAAGATTAATGTTTTATCATCTCCCAATCAATCTATTTTCTATACCCGCCACCTCAATCAAGTAACTCTGGGCAACAATGCTAAAACAATTAAAACCAGTACTGGCTGAGAAAATTATAAATACAATAAATCAGTGTATTTATAGCCAATGAGGCTAATAATTTTAGAACATTAAAAACTGCTCATAATATTCATGCCATTTATATCTATGTTCTTCCAAAGGAGATAAAGATGGCTTATTTTCAAAATCTATTTTGTACATGTTTCAATTCTATGAGGATGGACTAAGTTGTAATGGCTGACCTTTGTAAGCCTGACCGTCTAATTACAATCTAATATGGATTTGAACCTGAACCAGCCAATATTTGAATAGTTTCTCAACCTTGCTAACTTTGAGATATGTGGAATTCAACTCCCAGAATTCCCCAGCCAGCATCAAAATTGCCAAGGTTGAGAAACACTATTCTAATCACTACAATATATCAGTCTCCTAGCATTCTTTTTGTCCTAGGATCCCATCTAGATAGCAGTAACACTACATCGATAGTTTTTCAATGAAGAACTGAAGCTTCATCTGAATTAAGATTCAAGCTATATTTTCCTAGCTTCAAGATCAAGCCAACAGATCTCTTCAACAATATCAATAGGCCATCCAGGATAAAAGTTCCATTAATAGATGAAACATTTGTACTACCAGAAAGTTCAAATGTACCTGAAAGTTGGTTTGCAATAAAGCAGCACTGCATGAAAGTTTTATAACAAAATGGCACTAAAAGCATATGCTATCACTTTCAAAATATAGCATATCAATGTTGAATATTATGGCTAATATATGTTACAGGCTGATGCTAGAATCAATTCTCTGCCATAAAAGAAATCCTTTCAGGAAGACTTTAGTAGAACTAAAATGTTTGTCTTCAATACTAGTGTAGTATTGTCGGAAAATAAATGAAAACTGATAAATTTACGCACTATCCAAGACTCTTTACTAAGAGCAAACATACCTGTATATCTGCATCCGAAACCCCAAAATCCAGATTAGACACCAGGAGTTTTCCACCCGTTTCCACGCCAGCGCCAGGGCCAAAGCAACTCTCGAACAAATCATGCTGCCACTTTTCAGGGAGTTGTTTTGGCTGTGAAGAGAACGAGTTTCAATCAGTACAGCCCGATCTTTTCTATTCGGTTCAATATTTTCATTTCCTTTCGCTTTCCAAATTTTATGATCTAAGACGAAACCTAAATACACCAAGATACTGAACCAGCCCCGCAAATCCCAACAGAGAGCGTCCCTCCCTAAAGGCGCCGGAGAATCCCGTTGCACGCTGCTTCCCCGATAACTTTAAAAGGCCGCTACTCCGTCTCGACGAGGCCTATAACTCGATGGGAGAACTTTACCCGGCTGTAGGGCGCAGGCCTGTTCCTGCCGCCTCCCCGGGACAGAGCGGCTCTGTTCCGGACGGGGCCGCCTGCGCGTCCAGCTCCTCCTCGCCCAGCTCCTCCTCCACCTCGACTTGTAGCTCCTCTTCCCCGGCCTCGACCACCGCCGGCTCGGCCACCTCCGCCTCGCTGACTCCTGTTCAGCTTGATAATGTCGTCCAAAGACATATCCATTTTGTCGCCCATGATGGCGGCTCCCTCCGGCTCCTGGGCCTACACTTCCGGCCGCGCTATACCGGGGACCGGAAACGGATGAGGCTGGATTTAAGAAATGGAGGGGTGGAAAGAGCGTCAGCGGACAAGCTTGGTTTCCTGAAAGAAATAAAAGTCTGCCTTCCCTTGGCCAGGCTTTATAGGAGCGGGCCCTGCAAAAAGAAGTAGGGGTGGCTAGAGAGGGCGTGGGGGTAAGGTTGGGAAGAGCTGAGTTTGGGCGCGAAGGTTGGTGCGGGGGGCGGGACGACAATAAAAGGGGTGGGGCGGTGGGTGGAGCTCTCTTTTAGCCGTTGGCTATTTTGGGGAGGGGGAGGAGGAAGGCGGACGGCGGTCATAGCGGCCTCTTTATTGCTATCACCTTTTGCGAATTTACAACTTAATTAGGTAAACCCCGGAATGAGCGTGGTCGTGCGAACTCAGCTAGTGTGTCCTGTTTTGACTTCCCGATGCTTTTCTCTCAATCCGCCTGTCTTCAGCCCGCTGGCAGAGCTGCATTTTTGTGTCTATCTGTTGCCTCCCCGTTTTTCCTAGTGCCGTAATATAAAGCGTTATAATAAACAAAGACAATAGGATGATAATAGCAAGGCAATGCCAAGGAAATATTATTCAGTTTTGAAATTGCCCAGAATGTTTCATTTGACTAAATAGGAGAAAGCAAAGACAAAAATGAATTCTGCCCCTTTCCCCGAAGGTGGGCTTTAATTAAACAATCTTGGTTATAAGTTTGCAATACTAGAGCAAATAAAGAAAATAATATATATTATAGTGAGGCGAATTTTGAAAGTTGACTTTTCTTTGCAACGAGACAAATTCTTATTAAATTTACTAAACTTCTTTCTTCAAAGTGTGCAGAACTAATTTTATGCTAATTGTATAAGAAAAAGTGTGGTCCTTTGCTTAAAGAATTTCTAATTAAAGTTCTAGGGCTATATTTTAAAGTCAAAAATAATCACTCATTTACAAGATAAAATTGGTTTAAATAGAAATTTTCTTAAATTATCATTTTACTTTGTAGATTTGTACCACATCCTATGTTTGTTTCTTTTTTAATGTTTACAGTATAGAGTTTATATTTCAATTTTATAAGAAATTACTTTTCCATTGTGACCTAATCAATTATAGCCTATAAATTTAGTTAGTGGCTTATACTGTGTTAACCTTGTACTTTTAGTTTGAATTTTAATTAGGATTTTTGAGTTTCCTTTAGTAAATGATGTCATAACTTTATCATTAACTCACCATATTTTTCACTATATAGTGAAAAAGTAACCTCTATTACATTTTAGATTCCATGATTATTTTTGTTCTATGGTTATATATATATTTATTCTTATGTGCATTTCATGTTTCATGGGTTATACTCTTTTCTAAAATGTTTAATACAATTTTAAAGAATTTAATACTAAAGCAACTTTATTTTTTATTCACCTATGCTAGTTTCTTAATTAAACATCCAGTTTCAAACAAAAAGAGGGGTGAACGTTAAAAGCATTTTGCAAGGTAGATTTCTTATTTTAATTTTCCCTCCAGAATACTCATAGAAGGCTTGTAGGGAATCAAGCTTCAGTTGTATCTTATTTAGCAACCTTTTAAGATATTTTTTCTCCTGAACCTATAAAAGAGGTTGCTCTTCGGTATTTGAAATGTTGTTTTATGGAATCTAAGAATTGTCTCAGAAACTTCTGCTAAGTGAGAGCCAGTCTACATCTTCTAATTTGTAAATGCAATAGACAAAAGAGACAATAAAAAAGGAAACAAAAAGACCAAAACACTTCCTCATGAGCAATCAACATCCAGATAAGCAGAGATTAATACCAGGATTAGTAGCCAACAATCAAACTGTAAACAATATCCCACTAACTAGCAAGAAGAAAAAAACTCCCACCAATACTGACGGGGCAAACCACTCTAAATAGAATTGCAAACCCTGTTTCTTCTGTCTGACACTGAAAATGTTCCCTAGCTGAGTAATGAAGCTTCTGCAAGAAAATAACCAAGGAATACCAAGTTTTAACTGTAAGCAAAAAAGATGGTACAGAGCCTCTTATAAGCTATGAAGCTGTGTGTAAAATATGCTATTTTAAACATTTTTTTATATTTAAAGGAAATGTATAAAAAGCAACAAAAGAAGTTGCAGTTAACATTTTTCCCCTCCCCTTCAGATACTATTCTGACTTAGTAGACTGAATACAATGAAGGTGAAAATCAAGAGCTGGCATGGAGTTGCTTCCTGGCTCTGGGTTGCTAATGATGAGAACTGTGGCATTTGTCGAATGGCTTTTAACGGATGCTGCCCTGACTGTAAGTATTAATCTTAATTTTTTTTGTCCTCTTGAGCTGAGTATTCCTTTGATTTTGCCCTATTAACATTTGTGTTTTCAGGTAAGGTGCCTGGAGATGATTGTCCTCTTGTGTGGGGACAGTGTTCACACTGTTTCCACATGCACTGCATACTGAAGTGGCTTAATTCTCAACAAGTTCAACAGCACTGTCCAATGTGCCGCCAGGAGTGGAAGTTCAAAGAGTGACTCTAGCAAGATTTCTCCCCCAGCTTCCTTTGGATCTCATGGATTCACAAAGCTTGTTGAGATTTATCCCTTTGTGTCCCCTGAATATTATACATAGGTTCTGTATTGCCAGAATTACTAATATCAGTACAGAATCAAGGAGAAGAAAACTGTTATTGTATATTACGGTATTTTCTCAATGCCATCATCTTATATACAGATTTCCCAATGTATGGTACCACACCAGCTGAGCTCTCAAAGTCTATAAAATGTGAAGAAAGTGATGACTTTGTTGGTATGAAGGCAACAAGTAAGCAAACCTCCAGTTTCAATTTTAGTAGTTAATTTAAATGAAATAGGATTATTTGTGTAAGATAGGTGTAAGATAGTTGTATTTTTATTAAGACTATTGTTTTAAATACTGTTGTAAAATATGTACTTTCAACTTCAATGTAAAACACCCAAACCTCACTTTTTGTGATGTGTATTACTGATGCCTTGCTTTAGTATACAAATAAAAATTCTTGATTTCTTGATCCTTTGTAGTTTTAGGCTCAATTTTAACTTAATAATATGGGCCTGACTTGTTCAAAACAGAGAAAACAGTTCTACTAATATAAACTTCTGATTTAGATCTAAAAGTTGACAAGGAGTCCATAGCTCAAGCACTCCAGAGGGTTAATGTCATTGCCCAGAAGATCATTGGTTGCCCTCTCCCCTCTTTGGAAGAGCTTTATAGCTCCTGCTGTCTTAAGAAAGTTCAAAATATTCTCAAAGATCCATCTCATCCTGGGAACCCTTTTTTTTTTAACTATTACCATCTGGCAGAC
Organism: Pseudonaja textilis; assembly: GCF_049901715.1. Taxonomy (NCBI): domain Eukaryota; kingdom Metazoa; phylum Chordata; class Lepidosauria; order Squamata; family Elapidae; genus Pseudonaja; species Pseudonaja textilis. Next base: position 110,123,827 of record NC_141991.1, on the reverse strand, counting down.
GGTACAGAATATTAAAAACAAGCACAAATAGTCTGAAAAACAGCTTCTATCCCAGGGCAGTAGCTCTTTTGAATTCTACTGTATAGTGCAGTGTTAGTGTGGTGTTGCGGGTTTTCGGTTCAATGTGTGGAGTGTGAAGGATATGTGTTTGTGTTTATTTTCATGGTCATGATGTGCACTGAAGATGGTGTTTGATTTTGTTGTACGAGGTGCAATGACAATAAAGTAAACTAAAATGTAACATATTACACTGGTATGAACATGTTGCATATTGCGCTGGCCCTGCAAGTCTATCATATTAAACCTAATTGTGATTATGTTGCGTTCAGAAGTCTGACAGCCCACAGATAAAAGCTGTTTTTCAGCCTATTCGTTCAGCTGGCCATGGTTCTATATCTCCTGCCCAATAGGAGAGTAAAGTGCCGACCAGGATGTGAATCATACCAGGGTCTTGTAAAACACAACAGATCACTACAATTAACTATAGTTTTAAAATATGTTCTTCCTCAATGTTCCCCAAATGTTGCTTCCCTGAGCAAATTTTAATTAAAACAAAAAACGTATTTTTATACCTGCCCCTATTTTATTTCTAGCTGTAAGAGATACCTAATTTTAGTTTATCTGCTTTTCTGCTTTCTATAGGAGTTACTGCCTGGCTTCATATATTTCTATCAAGCCATGTTTTGATTAATCACTGTTTGCTAAATAAAATTTAATTAACTAGTATTCACACAACACTACGTTTAAGTGGGGAGAATCTTATCAAGGGCTACAATTTGGAGGAGGGGCAACTAAGGGCATGTAGGAGAAAATTTGAGTTCAGATAAAGGAACAGTAGGTGTGAAGTTTTCCTGAGGCTTAACACTGTTATACTACACCTTTTGATGGCTAAGCATTAACAAAAAAAGTCATGTTTCTAAGTTGATGGTTTTGTTACCGAATTGTAATGACAATCTGGAGTTTTGCAGGATAGGCATATTCACCTCTGCTAAGTCACACAATGTAAGTGTGCATGTGTGGCTTTTGAAATTGCTGCAATTTGAAATAGCTGAAAACTGGCAGAGTGATTTTTATCTTCTTCAGAGAAAGAACAATAAAACTTAAAATATTCTTTATACAGTTTATTATTTATTATTTTGGACTGCTGTTGGATACATTTTGTTATACAAAAATAGAACAGTAGGCATACCGTACACCATATCATTGATACATCGGTTGTCGCACTAAAAGTAAACTGGATTAGGATTTTTTTAGATGAGCCAGATAATGTAAGAGGGCAGCAACAAATGCTATATTTTATTTGTAGAAGAGCCATATATAGTAGCAAAAAATCAGGAATCTGGTTTTCAACTAACAATTCTTTTAAGTTTTTTTTAAGGCAATTTTTTTTAATGGACTGTAATGATGAAGTGAGCTGCTATTTGTGAAAGATTAAGATGCTGACTTTTAATAATATTTATTAGCTGATGCTACCAGGGCTCCTGATTTATATTTTCCTTAGTCAGCATTTTACTATAGCTGCAAACCATGTACCATACTTGGAAGAACAAACCTTTATTCTGTTAAAATTAAAAGCATCATTCTTGCTATTGTGTTTTAGCAAGAAACAATTGTCCAGTCCAGAATCAAGGATTGCAGTATAGGTGGTCCTTGATTTATAACTGTTTAGTGATCATTCAAAGTTACAGTGGCACTGAAAAACGTGACTTAAACCCATTTTTCTCCCTTTTACAACACTTGCAGCATCCCCATGTTCATGTGATCAAAATTCAGGTGCTTGGCAACTGGCCCATATGTATGACAGTTGCAGTGTCTCATGGTCAAGTGAACAGCTTTTATGACCTTCTGACAAACAAAATCAGTGGGGAAACCAGATTCACTTAACAACCATGTTACTAAATGATTGCAATGATCCACTTAACAACCGTGGCAAGAAAGTAGTAAAATGAGGCAAAACTCACTTAACAAATTTCTCATTTAGCAATATAAATTTAGGGCTCAATTGTGGTTGTTGAGTACTACCTGTATGCAGCGAAACAATGTAGATATTTGCATTGCAGATAAATGCTATGCTGGAAAGGGCTTGTTTGGTTAACCCCTTTTTTGTAAAAATAGCAGATTTTAAATTGTTTACATGTGGTGATTTGAGAAAGAAAGAAAACACAAAGACTCTGGCAAGTTAATCTATAGATAAAATTCAGTGGTCTGAGTCAGATTTCGTTGCAATACTGCTAAAGCTAAACAGTATTAGGGAAAGATGTGAGAGGAATATTGACCGTGTTCCCACGACCGACCGAGCCATAAACTACCCAGCTAACAAATCGTCGTGTATGATGGTTTAGTACACCTACAAGTACAGAAAAGAAAACGGCCTTCCGTGACTCACGGGGTTCAGTTAGCTACGGGTGTTTGCTGCAACTTCGGTCGTTGAGGGAGCTCACTCGCGCTTTTCCCCCCGCACCAGGGACCCTTCACTCTGGTCTCGTCCTCTCGACGGAGGAGCGAGCCCAGCGCGTCGTTGTTCGAGTCCCTTTCTTCCGTCCAAAGGAGAAACGGGAGGCGGACTTGTGGAGCCCCGCAACGCGTTGGGGAAGCCGGCGGAGCGGACGCGGGTCAAGAGCTAAAGCAAAACCCGACCGAGAAGCCCAGCTTAGAGCCAGCCGCCCCGAAAGAGCCTCCCGCCCGGCGGAGCAGGCAGCTTCCCCGCGGAGAGACCGCCAAGTCACGTGCTAGGCGCGGCGCTCGTCTCCACCGCCCGCTTCGGGGCTTCCGAGCCGCCTGGCTGGGTCTCCTGCCTCCCCGGTGTTATAAAAGGCGGCGCCCGATGGCGACCTCCCAGCCCAGCCGTCGCAAGCCTCCCGCAGCATGAGCGGACCACCAACCCTGGCGCTGCTCTGCCTCAGCCTGGCCCTGCTGCTCAGCCCGCCCGCCGGGGCGTGGTACAAGCAGGCGGCCGGCCCCAGCTACTACTCCGTGGGCAGGGCGTCGGGGCTTCTCTCTGGCATCCGCCGTTCGCCTTACGTGCGCCGCTCCGACGACAACGGCGTCGCGGACGGTAGTGCCGAAGGCGGCCCCGCCGCATCTTCTCTCGCCATGTCTGAGTCGCGGCAGAACTTCGGCGGGCTGCGCAACCTGGTAAGAAGTTGCCGGGCTCCGGGAACGGGGCGGAGAGTAAACTCGGGAGAGAGGAAGGAGGATGCTTAGGGGCTCCCGTCGGTGAGGAAGGGACCGTCGAGTTGCATCTTGTCTCGCGTAGTGACTCTTTTGATGCATTTACTTTATGTTCATTGGTCTATGTTATCCCTATACTGTATTGCATTTTATTTTATGTATTATAGCTGCTCCATTCTTAATTCGTAGTTTTCCTAATTTCAACCCAAAATGAAAACAACATGGGTAATCGGTCTGTGAAGATTTTCAGTCATCCAGGTCAGTCAGAACTGAAGAAACTTCTTAGATGAGAAGCGAAACATCTTCAAGGAAAAACAAAGTCCAGTTCCCTTTTGGAAAACACACCTTTGGGATAGGAAATTGGTAGCAGTGGAAATTATGAACAAGAAGCAGAGATGGTTAAATTGATTCTTTTATCCAAAGAAAAGAATATATCTATCTTTGTTTCTATTCAGAAATTGCTTCCCAGTTTTGTGCTTGCAATGAAACAAAAAATGAAATTTTGTTTTTGTTAACTAAGATAGGCTTATTGTTATAGAAATGGCTTGTACATACTATTGTGTAAAAGGAAAATGTTGTGGTTGTAATGTTGTTATCTTCTACTGTACATAAGTCAGTGCCTTTTCCTTTCCTTTTCTCTCTTTATATTATATCTCTTCTTTTCCCTCCCCTTTTCCTTAGTTTTCACTATTTTTTTTGTATTTTATTCTTTGATAAACTAATTAAAAATCTTTTTTTTTAAAAAAAAGGAAATTATGATCAAGAAAAAATGCTAGCTGTATTAAGCATATGTACAATTATTCATATTACACCACCATGCAAGATGTATTTCTCCAGAAGTAAATTCAGTGCCCTTCAGTGGAATGTAAATTCAGTTACAAGCTGTTTCTCCTCTCCAAGAAACTTATTACATAAGAAGGGTATACTCCCGAGAGTCAGGTGGGTGACTGCTCTTTTACTTATCTTTCCTTTCTGTCTTTTATTTTTCTTTTTCTCTCCAGGCAGTATGTGTGAAGGAAGTGGCTCCAGAACTGCAAAGCTGCCAGCTACTGTCTGGTCTGCCCAGCATCATTCAGTGCAAAGCGGATGTCACTGTCTCTTTGGACCCCACTGACTGTACTATCCCATAGCCTTGAGCAGGTGCCCTTCCCTATAAATTCTATGGAGGCACCTGGAGGGGGACAGGCAGGCAAGAGATGGATTTAGTCTCTGTGTCAATGGCTGTTGGATTTGCGGGTGGTGAGGAATGTGGTTTTATTTTTATTTTTTCTGCATCTGTTAATAAATGTGTTTTAAAAGGCTCCAATGACCATCTGTGTCTTGTATTATTTTAAAAACTCAACACAGCAGCTGCAGGAATTCAAAGCATCTGCTGGCACAATGGGTTTCAGAAAACTGATAGGGGAAGTTCATTTTGAGGCTAAAATCCTTATGTACATTTGCCCAGTTGCCGTCTGTGCAGCTTACGCAACTTCCTAGCAAACAAATTCATAACAATCTGGCTACAGTAAAGTATCATGTTCTCTTGACTATCCCCCTTTCTCTGCCAGATACAAACAGTTGAATAATAATAATAATAATATAGACAATAAACATAGTTTTCCCCTTGTTTGCTTAATCATTCATTTGCTGAAGGGATGTAAGAATGTTCGTTGGAATTTGGTAAGAGCAGGAAGTCTTTTCCCTTCTTTCTAAATAAACCCACGAAATTTAAAAACAGTCCGGTAATCCCCTGCCAGGATGCAGATGTAGCTTTGATTTTAAAGGAAACACTTATTTCTATAAAAAGACTTCTGAATATTACTGACATCAGCTGCCTGATAGGAGAACCCAATCTACATTTCTAGTGCCTGCAAACTGCAATTGTTCTCCAGGCTCTCTGACATGGAGGGGCCTTTTCCACCATACTTGTGAACTGATTATTTTCAGTGGGAGAAGCAAATCAAATAGGGCATCCTGCAGCAAAGTGAATATTCTTTAAGGAGCTTTGATTTCCATCCTTGGTCTCCTAGTTGGAGGAAGAGGGTGGGTGGATCTCATTCCTTCTGGTCCTACAGAATTTTATAGTGTTTGGCTTCTCTTTGGAGGCACAGTGACTGTGCCACTGATTGCTAAAAGGCCTGAAAATAGTGCCTTACATTAATTATGAAGATTTTCCTAGATTCCTAATAAAGGAAGCTTACAATAGAGAAAGATTTCTACCTTTTGGCCTTGTTACTGTGAAACCTGGGGACTTAGCCTCCTACATAGACCAGACAGGAAACACAACAAGATGAACTATTTATATTTTATTATAAGGCTAACTCACTGCTCACTCCAGGACTTCAATTCGGAGCAACTCAAGGTTGACTCAGCCTTCCATCCTTCCGAGGTTGGTACAATGACGTGGTACAATGACGACCCAGATTGTTGGGGGGCAATATGCTGACTCTATACACGGTCTAGAAAGGGCTGTAAAACACTGTGAAGTAGTATATAAGTCTAAGTGTTATTGTTATTGCTATCTTGCAGGTCTGAAAGTACACATTTGTGCTGCCTGATTAGTTAGAGCAGATCCTTTCTAAATTTCTTTCTCTTCCCATTATTCAGTTGCGGGATCTTCCTTCCCTTTTATCTGACCCTTCCTTAGGCAGCATCCTCTCCCCCCAAGGTCATTCTCACAGATAATAGACACAGGACTTAAACAGCACCTACATACTATGTAAAAGAGACAATCAACAAGCCAAAAGGGGAACAAAAAAAAAAATCAAAACATCTCCCCACCAGCAATCAACACCCAGATTAACATCAAGATTACTATCAGACTTAACAGTCAAGTGAAAAATACCTTGATTTAGCCTGATGCCTGAACTATTACACCAGAATGGCTCTTGGCTTCTTTTCTAATGACTGCAAATATAAGATGACCTCTGTCCTCAAATCAATTCACTAACCCCCTCTTCTTCTCATCTCATATGGCATTTCCAAGAAGATGACTGATGCTATTAAGAAGATTGACCAGTCCCAAAGAAACTAATTTGGTACTTCAGGCAAAGCTCTATAATCCCCAACCAGATTCAACACAATTGCCATGAGCCTTAGTTTGGCAAGACTGTGGTAACAGAGAGGTTATGTGAATTGGAGTCCAACACCAAAAGAACCAGCTCAGGGAAAGAAGACTCCATGACAGTCCAAAGAAAAATACATGAAATATTACAATTGAGATCACAAGAGCCTCCCTTGTATGAGAAGCATTAAGAGACACAGAACACGTTTTGGAGAGAAATAAGGTTTGCTCTGAACCAATCTTCCATGGCTTTTATTTTGATTAAAGGATCTTGTCCTCATTGATCACTTTGTTAATAACTCATCCAGGCTTTATATGTTTTGTAATCGTATCCCCAGGTTTACTTGGACTCGGCAGAAATCTCAATCATACTGTAGCTGCCTATATAGGAAATGCTTTTTGCAATTTTCACAGTTACAGGGCAACTCCGCTCTCTGTGGGACAAAAGCAGCTGCTCCAAACACATCAGGATTTGTACAGCAAATATTTAAAGTATGATTAATTCAACCTTACTTTTAAAGAGCCGTGGTGGCGCAGTGGTTATAATGCAATATTGCAGGCTAGTTCTGCTGACTGTCTGCTGCCAACAGTTTGGCAGTTCAATTCTCACTGGTTCCAAGGTTGACTTCAGCCTTCCATCCTTCTGAGGTCAGTAAAATGAAGCCCCAGATTGTTGGGGGCAATAGGCTGACATTGAAAACTGAGAGGTAGTATATAAATCTAAGTACTATTGCTAATACGAATGAGCAATTTTTCAGATGTTTGTTAAATTACAAATGAGTTTAGTGTTTCCTATATAAAGTGGAACTGCTTGCTCTTAAAATATAGTGCCCCCTGAAATTGAAGACAAATAAACTAGATTATCTGATTTAATCAACAGTTTCGTTATATGTTACCATATATTGAAATAAACAAGTGAGAAGGATGAGTTCTAGTGCTTAAAGAATGCTGCCATGCAGAACCAGAAATATCTACATAATGTTTAGAAAGGACAGACCTGCTCAGAGGAGTGCCATTGCCAGGAATGGAGGTCAGGAAGAAGATAAGAAAACCAAAGAGCTTTTCCTCCGACTTTTCAAAAGCAATATTCAGTAGTTAACCTAGTATTGCTTTTGAACGGAATAGAGTGAATGTCTAATGAGGGGTAAAAATTAAGTGATTGCTTAAAGTATTATTGAGTTACTTATTGAAGTAACTCTAAGAAAATCTAAGTAGTAAAACCTGTGAAGGAAGCTTCTAGCCTGGAGCTAACTTCGTTTTTCTGGGGAAAGGGGATCTTTTTCTGTGTTCTAAAGCAATGATTTGTTTAATAACAAGGGAAATGCTGCACTGAGTGGTACAGAGTAAGCTTTCAGGATGCTAGAGATACACCCCATTTTTACATTCTGAAAAGAAATCAGGACCCATGTTATAACTTTGTTTATATATCATTCCATTATGCAATGATCTATTTCCCTTTGCTATCCAACTATCCACTTATAACACTTAAGAAACAAAAGGATGTGTAGTGTAAACAGACCGAGTAGTACTAAGATGAATATTAGTTAGGAACATGTTATTTCTATGCCTTTGGTGATTTTTCATAATGGGGGGTTCCCCAGAAGTAAAATAGTATGCCAAGAAGAGGTTAATTATGTTCCCCCTGAAAGAAAAATCCTGAATGATTCCTAGAAAACAGCAAATAGAATCATCCTTATACTAACTATATAAACTAAAATGGTATGAATGATGGTAGAGATGGTATGAGAACACAGTCATTTTTTGACATCAGTGTGTTTATAAATCTGTGTCTGTTGACCTTGGGACTCAATATACAAAGTAGGTGGGATTTATCAATAATATACCAAGGTTCCAAGAAATAAAGATAGTTATTATTTACAAAATAATAAATCATTTATGTAATGCTGCCAAACAAAAAACAAAAACCCCACGGGATGCAGTTACTAGAATTTGAGCTCTGTTTAAAGATCTTTTTTTTTCAAGTTAGAGCAAGAGTTGCTCCCAGGACAGTTGCCATTGCAGAGGCCTCCAAACTTGGCAACTTTAAGACGCATGGACTTCAACTCCCAGAGTTCTCCAACTGGCTGGAGAACTCTGGGAGCTGAAGTCCACCAGTCTTAAAGTTGCCAAGTTTGGGAACTCCTGTGCTATGGGGTAGGTTCTTTCTAATCCAAACCAGATCTTAATCTCTTAATGTCAATTACCATTTATTATTAGAGATAGCTGAAACAAATTAATAAACAGCTTCACACTGTATTGGTTTTTAATTTGATATTTTTTCACTATGAAATTCATTTTGCAAGAGCTGAAACTTAACAAGGTTCACTTAATCTTTCCCCTGTGCTCATCTGTCCTTGAGATTAGCCCTCTGTCTTTGAGATTAAATTCTTATGAGGACCCTCCCAGGTAGAAATCCATCTGAAACAGCAGATGTAGCTTCTTGTAACAACACTGATATAATTGCATTGGGACTGCAATGTATTCCTCCTGATCTCAAAGGATCCATGCTTAGAATTTTTTAGAGACTTTTCTAGAACTATATCACATTTGCTTTTATATGTTCAAGAATTGTTCCACTGCAAGAACCATATTAGAACCATTTTAATTTGTAGATATCTAGAATGTATTAATTCCAATGTGGTAATATTGAAAGCCAGAGGGAGAATCCATCAACTGATGATTTCTTTTCAACAATCCAAGGAAATCAGATTACTGCCAGAGGCTTGCCTGCATCTTAACTAATTATTTAGCAGTTTCCAGATGAGAGATTGGTGGCCAGTTGGGAATAGGAGTTGAAGTAAGAAGGTAATGGAAGAGGATCTAATAAACCTCATTCCCTCTCTCTGGGTCTTTCTGTTTATTGTAACTGAAATGCAGAGACTGATATAAAAGAGATAACAGGGTCTTATTAGGGGGAGGTGTTCTGACCTCACTCATGAAGGGAGCCCCATCTAAAGCATAATTCAGTACTTGAAATGCTCAGGTGGGTAAATTCTTTGTATTTGAGCCAATAAAACAAATTAATAAATATAACCCCCATTGTTATTTTAGTATTTGGGATTTCACCATATATTCCCATTCATTCACCCATTGATTAAAAATGGATTTTAAAAATAAGAGGGACAAACATTATTTAGGGTGTTTCCATACCACCATAGATTCCATTTACTAATGCCTCAAAAATAGTTAGTTTGAAATAATGACTAAGATGCTAGCCTAGAAAATAGGAGATCATGAGTTATATTCCTACTTTAGGCATTAAGCCAGCTGGGTGACCTTAGGCCAGTTACTCTCTCTCAACCCTACGAAGAAGGCTATAACAAACTGAAAAATCTTGCCAAGAAAACTACCAGGTGCTTCCCAGGCAGTCACCTGGAATTAAGTCTCAAAAACAGCTGAAGACCTTCGATTAAATTCCATCCTATAGATCTCACAATACCAGGAACAAGCAGCAAAAGCAATTGTCCTAGCTCAAATTGAGGTTCCTGATAAAAATTCTGCATTCCATCCTAAATCCTGGCTTCATGCTTCATGCATTTGCCTGGTATGCAAATTCAAAATCCTAGCAGTTCCTATACAGGGGAGATTAAAAGGTGTTAATCTTTCTTTGAGGCAGTTGCAACTCAGAAGTCAGGAGATGTGTGAGATAAGAATTCTTTCAAATGGGAAAAGCACCTCAAAGATGTTAAGTATTTGAGTATTTAAAAGGATTAGTTTAAAAAAAAAATTGAGCAAATGGGCTTTTGCAATATCATCTGTCACTTTGAATAAGTTATTTTTTTAAAGCCTTCCTTGCTTCCAATCACCAAAATGGTTTTATCAGCATAGATTAAGTTTACATTTTTTGCTGTAATGTTAATTCCAACTTTTTCCAATCCAACATTTTTCATATGTTCTGCATATAAGTTAAATGAAAAGGATGTCAGTACTGTGTATAACTTTGAAATATTTGTTTGCCAATTTGAACCAATTTGTTCTTCTAAGATTTCATCACTACCGCTATAAAAAAACAATAGGTACTACACATTACTGTATTCCTCCTTTGCTACAACAGTAGAGCTGAGAAAATCACCATCTACAAATAGAAGAACACAGAGCCTTTTCAGTATTATCTGCTCCTCATACTTTTGTAATGAGTTTCTGTGAAAAATGTGAGCATTTTTGGGGGAGGAGCTGTATGTGCAGCGGTTCAGCTGAAACTTGGAAGAAAAACTGTTAATACCTGTTAATGGAGCAGCCGTTTCTATTGGAATATTAATAAATTCCGTACTTTACATTTAACCTGCATATAAATATAAATGTAAAAAATAATACAGGTATAATACAGTTCATTTAGTGACTGTTCAAAGTTACAACAGCACTGAAAAAAGTGACTTAAGACTGTTTTTCACAATTACAACCTTTGAAGCATCCCATGATCATGTGATCAAAATTAGATGCTTGGTAACTGACTCGTATTTATGACGGTTGCAGTGCTCCGGGGTCATGTGATCCCATTTTGTGACCTTCTGACAAGCAAAGTCAATGGGTAAGCAGGTTCACTTAGCAACTAGGTTATTAATTTGTCAACTGCAGTGATTCAATTAACAAGGGTGGCAAGAAAGGTTGTAAAATGGGACAAAACTCAATTGATTAACAACAGAAATGTTGGGCTCAATTGTGGTCATAGTTGAAGGACTACCTGTATAAAAATCCATATCCTCAAAACAAATAGCTAAGCCTTTCAGAATAGGTAATCCTTGTTTAGCATGCCCCATGTAGTGACCATTCAGTTATGATGGTGATGAAAAAGTAACATTCCGAGAAATTCTCATATCTATGACCTTCTCAGTTCCACCTGTTCTTTTTTGGTGGTTGACCTCAGCACCTCATTTTCAAGATCATGGCCTATCATTGCTAGGAGAAATTAAACATCCAAAGAGGCCCCCCTTCATTCTTTATTTATTATAGTTATTACAAAAAAAATATTTCACTAGTTTGAATAATAACATAATGCAAGGTTTATTTTACACTGACACAGTATTCAATAAAAATAACTATATTTTTTAATGAAGCAAGTTGAAAAGGCAATTAAAAACAGGTACTAAAACTAGTCAGTTTAAAGCTAGTCTTTTGAGTCTTTTATGGAAAATTCAGAAAAACTGAGCAAAATACAAGAGAAAAAAATAACCATTTATTCAACAATAATTAGGCCCCAATTTTACATGAATGAGGAATCCAGAACAATCCGAAAACAAATATTGTTGTAGATGTTGAGGGCTACAGGGTGAGAAACTCTAGGGACCTGATTTATTAGAAATGTTTGGGAAAGCTAGACAAGTCCTTGCTCATGTACATGAGATTATTTTGTCAATCAAAACTGCCTAAGTACTGTTATAGTAGGGACAACACAGCTGGGGGAATTCCATTGCTAAGGAGATGGAATATTGAGGTAATCAAGTGAGTTGTTCCTAATTAAGGATGGAATCTTGGTGTTTCTCACCTTATTATGTTGCAATTTCATTCTTAGGACTGCCCTTGGGCTATATTGGGAACAGGTAAATTAGGTGTCTTATTCTTTGGTTTAAATTGGATTGCAGGAGGCCTTATCTATGGGCAAGCAGTGTCACGATAGGATTAGGTAAAGAGAGGAGCTAGGTATAACCCTGGCTATATCTGAAAGAGAGGGAGGAAAGGGGTGCAGTCTCTGGTCTGTTTTTTTACATCTGTTTTCTTCATCACAGACATATAGTTCTAAGCAAGACCCAGAAATCAAAAAGCATCTAAGAAAAAAAATAAACTGCAAACCACTTCTGTACTATTGTCCCAAAAAATCTCATAGTTCAATCCTAAATGTTTTTACCTCTTTAAAAAAAGGCTAGGAAAACAAAGAAGTCTTGACTGGGCATGAAAATAGTCATCAGGCTGATGCTAGTCCCACTGTTTTTCTTTCGGTTACCTACTGCCATTTCATCAGTGCCTGGTTACTATTAGTTTTTAATGACTTTTGGATTCCTTGTTTTGTGCAGACTACCAGGCACACCAGGAGAGCTTGGGTAGCAATAACAAGCTTGCTTTATGTGTGATTCCATTTCCATGCTAAACAACCCCCAGACCTGACCACCTGCCTTCCAGTAGAACTGCCCCAGGATTGAAGTGTGTGAAACTGCAGGGAGTAGACATTTTTATTCAGACTCTAGTGCAGCAATGAAGATACTAAGGTGTACTTATCATATTCCATCAACTTTTAGAATTGCCATAAAGGCCCAGTAAATATAAAGATCAGAGGTTTAGTTCCCAAAATGTCTAGGAAAGCTGGGACAAACCTACTTATAATCCTGGTAGAAGCTACTGGGCTAAATTGATTAATGGTCAGTCTTGATAGAAGGCAGCTTTCTAAAAACGATGCAGAGTCAGACCTCTTCATCTGTCTAGCCCACAAAAGGGGGATCAGGAGGAGGAAAGAGACGAACGGAAGTTTACTTAACTTGGGGTCCTCTTGAAGGGATTTTGAAGAATCCTTGAACTAGAGCGATCCAAGTTCAATTATCCACCAGGATACAAAGTTCACTAGATGACCTGGGTCAATTTTCTCTCTCAACTCAGTTTATTTCACACAATTGTTGCTTCCTGGATAAATGTGAAGCAAGTTCCATATTGATACTAACTTAATATCAGAAAAAAAGACTAAATTGGTAGCCATATGTAAATTGCTTCTGAACCCCACATTTTGCCTCTAAGTGTAAACAGCCATAAATGGCACTAGATTAAGCAAATTAACATATCCCCGATTGCTTTTTCACTCAGTCAATCATCTCATTAATTAAGTAAAATTGCATCTGCAATGCTTTCCTCAGAGATAGATGGGCAAAAAGAACTATAATTCTCAATCATTTATCCAAGAATTCAAATTATAAATGGTTAGAAAGCAGCAGGCAGCTTCAAATGACCTTGAGGACCTTTTGATCCTGAAATAGGCAGCTATGACCATTGCTGGTTTACTGAAGATATTGTTCTGCCTGAGATAAAGTCATAGCATCTTGTGCTGCTTCTGAGAGCAATGGCCTAGTTTGTGGAGAGGAACAGGGCAGGCCTCTAGACCACCTGCACACACTATACTTAACTTCACATGATACAATTGGTATCAATTGACTGAACCATGGTTACTATAAGAGGTTGTGAGAATGAGCAAGTAGTGTTTAAGGGCTTATCTCAGGAAGGTAATTCAACCCAAATGTGAGGGACATGGGAGAAATGCACTTTGAAGCACTAAGGCTGCAATTCTTACCATTTTTAAGAGTCTGATTTTACTGCTAGCTAGCATTAAAGATACCTTCCTTAAATCAGTGTTGGGTTGTTTCCATTATTTTGCCAGCTATGTGGAGCGTTTGAATTATTCAATTAAACCAATTTTTAGGGAATCATGGCATAATGGTAAATTAATCTCACAGACTTACCTAGACGTTAGGATAAAATATGATTCATTAGTTTGTATTCAAGGTGTCATGCAGATGCAGCTATAGTGTACCAATTAAGCAATCATCTCCAAGGGACTATTAAGTTTACACTCTTTTCTCATGAAAAAATGAAACACAGGACCAGACCCATATATCCAACTTACAGTACAAACTGTTTAAATTAGCTGCTTTTCATTATTGATGACCAGTAACCTGTTTCTTAAAGAAGAGAGGTGTCAGTTCCCACTTCTAGACTATCTCAGGTAAATAAGAGAAGAGGAAGAAACCCTCTGATATACTTTCAGCAGAGACAATGCTCAATACAATGGAGTATCAATTTATCCCATGTGACAGTGCTCACCTTATTCAAAGAGCACTGTCAACCTGAAAACTAGAAATGTTTGTAACTAACACTGAGAATTTCAAACTGATTTAATCAAAAATAATCAAAGCAGAAAGAGCAGGATAAAAATCTCGATACTTTTTGTATTAACCTGCTGGGGTAGTAATTCTGTATTTGGAAGCTATCGTTTCCCATATAGTCTATTTTTAATGCATCATAGTTACCTTCCCCTGCTCTTATTCTGTATAACTCCCATTCTATCTGACAAAAATCATTTATCTGAATCATGTTTAAATCTTTCAATAGATATAACATTAGATGCACATAAAAATTGAGAGACAGGGAGACAAAGCTCATAAATTTATTCCCAACAAATCTTTCAAGATGACCATATATCATAACCGTGGTACTCCTTTTAAAGAGCCCAGGCATTGCCATTGTACTAATAATCCCATTTATTCTTAGTGCAGTACTGGAATATTTCTGGATTCTCTGTAATAAAATTTCTGCCTTGTTACAAGAACACCAACATTCTCAGTTTAATAATTAAAATAAAGAACAAGCATTATATTGTTCATTATGGTTTTCCTTGTAAAAAAATATAGAAATTGAGGATGTGGGTAAGGTGTGAGGAGATGAACACTGCCACCTGCTTACTCACCCTTTGCCTCTTCTAGTTGATTACATTTCTCAGGGAATCAATGTCTCATTGGAAAATTGTTTTCTCCTTGCCCAAAAGAAGCAGTAAGGCCATTTCTACCTGAAGGTGGCCTTCTTTGACCAAAGAGATTCATACAATTATAGTTTGATCTCAAATGTTTCAGTTCTGAAAAAGTTGATTGAGAAAACAGTAAAATAGCTCCAACTTGGATATATTTTTCCTGGACTTCTGTCTGAAATATGCATTGAAATTTGTCAGATATGATTATGGAATTTGAAAAAGAAATGAGATTCAAGAGCTACATGCACTCTAAAAGCCTCAAGTTACCTCAAATTATAGTCTGAGTATAGGTAGTCAACAGTGCCATTAAAACTGGCTGAGAATTTACTCATCACCTCACTTCTTTAGAGAATCAAGCCCAGTGGCCATTTCAGATTGAGCATAAGCTGCAAGGTAGCCCCCTTGACTAATGTTTTAGTGTGGTCTCGACACTACTGAAAGTGGCGGGTTTAACAGTTGCAAAATGTGAGGTCTATCTTTTAAAACCAGCTGCTAATCATAGCGGATAGATAGCAGGGACAGCAAATTTTATATGAATATAGTTTTCTACCAGCCTAAGAATAAGTAGATAGCAGTTTACCCCACTTGAACTAGGGGGTAAAATCTTAAGGTTTGTTAGCAGCTTATATAATGAGGATGGAGGTTTGTTCTCCAAACTTGTGAGTTGGTTTCCGAACATTTCGTTACCAGGCTAGATATCTTCAGCAAAATTTAGGGATGTCAGAGTAGATGTTCTGCTTATAAGGGCTTCATATGGTCAGGAGGTCTTGTGATGGAAAGGTCATGTCAAGTGAGGATCACATCAGATCAGGGTCTTGTGATGGTCTTGTAAAGGTTCAGATGTGAGTCACGTCAGGTGAGGGTCATTGTGGGAGGTGAAGTGCTGGTTGGGGGGGTAGCATGGGTTGGTTGAGGGTTGTTGCTATTGCTGATTGGCTGTGTGTTTGATTTGAATTCTGAGGGGCTCATAGTCTGGTTTTAGGTCGATGTGCCTATTGATGGAATTGCTTGTGGAGTGCCAGGCTTCCATAAATTGGTTAGCGTGACAGGTGGTAAAGTGACCAATGATTCTTGTATTGCTCCAATTGATTTGGTGCTGTTCAGTGTCAGTGTGGGTAGAGATTAGGGATTTGGGATTGTGTTATTTGACTGCCAGCTGGTATACCTGGATTCTGGTTTTCAATTGACATGATGTCTGTTCTGGGTAGAACTTTTGCAATTGTTATGTTTGGATTTGTAAATTACATTGTTTCTTTCAACTTTCTGTGTCGTGTATTTGGTTCTGGATAATTCCTGGCAGAGTATGGCTGTGGGTTTGTGAGCTATTGCTGTTCCTAGAGGTTGGAGAAATCTAACTGCCAACAGCCCTTTTGTGTATAGGAGGGTTAGTTTTGCCTGGGGATTGGCTGTGTGGTGTATTGTGGTTTGGGTGCTGTGTGTCGGAATACAAAGTTTTTCGGATAGCTGTTGTGGAGAAAGACACCAAGCAGCCATTTCTCTTCTGCTTTTCTTAGTGCTGTAGTGGTGCTGCAGTGTGTCCTGGCCCTTATGGCACTCCACAATTCCATCAAGACACATCAACCTACAACCAGCCCACAAATCCCAGAATTCAAATCAACTGCATAACCAACCAACGATGGCACTAATCCTCAATCAACCGGTGTAATCTCAGCAACCAGCATCTCACCTCCCAATGTCCCTAACCTGACATGACTTCTCTTCACAAGACCCATCACAAGACCTTGATCTGATGTGACCCTCACCTGAGGTGAGCTCCCTATCACAAGCCCTACTGATCACATGAAGCCCTTATAACTGAACACTGACACTCACATCCTCTAAGGTCGGAGAATGAACCTCCACCCTCATTCTACACTGGAGCTAAAAATATTTGCATCTATTGCTCAGTTTATATTATTTTGTTACAAATTAATGACATTATTGGTGCTTAGAGGAATGTCTCAGGTCATTTTATAAAGAAGAGAGATTGGTTTGTCATGATGTCTTTATGAATATTTGGCTGCTAATATTGAAAATAGAACTGGGTGTGCTTTTTATGTGTAATGAGAAATAGGAACAATTTTTTCCCAGCCCTTCCTAATATGTGGCTAAGGGATATTCTTAGTAACTCTCACAAACTAATACAGCAGCTTCTATGAGGGAACAAAAGTTTACGAAATAGTGGTAAGTGCATATTGATCTAAGCCCTACTCATTTTATATTCGCATCTTAAATTGTAACACTGAACCCAACATCCTGCAAATTTTGATTCACACACACTCCTTGGACATTTCTGAGCTAATCTAAAGCTTGTGATACAAGAATGGTAGTGCACCAAACTGAACTCTATTGGTCAAGTTTTCACCTTTTGATAAAATAATACTTAAAGGGGCTGATCTGTTTCTCAACAATTTAGTGGGATAAAATAATGAATTGGAAATCTTCAGTAATCTAGATCAGTTTTCTTTAAATTTCTGCCTTCCAGATGCACTGGATTTGACCTCCACAATTCCCAAACAGCACAGCTTTGGAAAGATAAATTTAGATTTGTGCCTAACAAAATTATGTTTTTAAGTGATATGTGGGATTATGGACAATTTTAATAAGTGGATCCCAGAACATTTCACAGACCATTGAAAGCTTGAGAATGAACTGAAGCTATTTTGTTTTCTTAACTTAAAATTGGAGCAGTTCCTGCTTAGTGAGAAATTATTATTTTTTGTCTGATGATAATATTGTTTCCAGGAAGTTTGATAAGAGTAACATGTTCCTCCCATTCCTCAACTATTTTCCTGGCCCTCAAGGTACACAACACCCATATATGCTCCATTCATATGAAGCTGAATGAGCCTCATTTGCCCCTCTCATCTTAGAAAATGTGAACAGAAAGTGCAATGAAGCTGCTACTTGTCAGTTCAAGGGGAAAGACATGGGACAAGTGAAATTATATTTAGGAGCTACTCTATTTCCTCTCCAGTCTCTGAAAAGAGTGTAACATTGGAATAAGAGAGAAACCTCAGAAAAGGCACCTGCAGACTACATGAGAAGGGGCCAGAAATTCCCCATATTTCTTTGTAGTGATAATGGAAGAAGACTGTTCCTAAAACTGAGCAACAGGTGCCAAGTTCCAAAGTTTATTGAGTCGGAAAGCAGTAAACAGCTTTGACATTTGAAATTCACATTCCCATAATTTATTACCCTATGCTCTCATTCCCCAAGGCAGAAACAACCTATCAGCAATCATCAATGTAAAAAAAAAAGGACTCCTGGCAAAGAAATGTAAAATGCAAAAGATTTTGGGCTATAAAACAGCAATAAGGTGATGTGAGTAACTCTAGCTCTGCCAGCCACTGTTCATTGCCTCTGATTGAGGTAAACTGAAGTTCCAGATTCAGACTCTGACCAGAAGGGAAGCAGAAATTAAATAAGTCTGACATTTTTAATAACAATTTCAAGCACTGGCTGCCAGGGGCAACATTTCCTATGGAAATGTGCAGCCTGAGGTAGATTTAACATTTTTGTAATGCACTATTTGCGTTTAATGACAAATCCTTTCAAAAATTCTCACTGTGGTAAAAGCCTCAAGGAGTCTCATATTTCAGAAAATTTAATTCATAAATGGTAACAAGCTCAAGATTAAAAACAAACAGGAGACAGAAGGACAGAAGTTTCTGGGCAGACAAGCTATTTTGTTAATTTAAAGGGAAAGAAGGCTCTGAAGAAAGGCATCCAATGTTTTGGCATGCCTGGGCCACACTGAGTGAAGAGGAATTGTCCTGGACCATATATAAAATATATAACATAGTTAACGTATGTATATGTATATGTATGTATAATGTATAACAAACTTCATTAATTTTTCCTATTTTTAAAATTACAATCTTGTGGAAGTACATTACTTACTCTTTAGGGCCACACGTGGCGCAGGGGTTGGACATGGCTGGTGTAAAGAAAGCAGTCAATGGATAGGATATTGGTCTAGGAAAAGAGAACAGGAGCCTGGACTGGGTCAATTCTCTTGTACAGATGGACAGCAAGAGTCTGATATTAAACAGATGGCCATGTGTCTTATTTCACAAAGGAAAAAATCCATTTAAAAGCATGTCAAACTGAAGAACTGTTAGCCAACACGATAAAGAATCAAAAGAACAGGGGTTTTGAAGTTATCTATCAATAGTATCTGTCTTTAAATAAGATGTTGTATTGGTTTTTTTTAGAAAAAGATTTCTTATGTCATTATATTTTATGTTTTGTTTGTTTGTGTATTGTTTTGTAAAATCAATAAAATTTGTTTATAAAAAAAAATAGTATCTGGAAAACAGACTAAACAAGCTCCCAAATCTCTTGTCAATTTTTTTCTTACTAAAGGAAAATGTATTTTATTCCTATTTAAATTATACTAATTATTTGCCTCTATACGTTCCTATGCATAAAACAGAATACAAACCTCTTTATGCCTTCTTTTATTGCTTTTACTGGAGCTCTAAATTTTTGGGATAATTTAATATACGAAGTTATGCATCATCTCTCCTTCAAAATGTCAGCTGTGAAATTCTATTAATACATAGTGTTCAACACAACAAAAATAATGTTTAATTTAATTAAAGATGTTTTCATAGCAGTTAGAGGTTACCTTGGCAAACCTGCACATAAACTCAAGGATAATTGCAGAACTTGTCCTATCAAAAGATTTTACATTTGAGTTTCCCCTCAAATGTAAGGGGATGGAGAAATAGCTAAGAAGGAATTAAATGTCTCTGTTCCTGCTGTGATCAAATGTAGTCCCTCAAGCTACATTTTAGTAAAAGAAAAAATGTTTGAAAAATAAGTTCAATATCTTATTCCATGTAGTTCACAGCAACTGCAGATATAAAGTTTTTCTCGTGCTGTTCTCACAGTAGAACAAATTTCAGTTATTTTTGAATAATCATTATTAATATAATAAAAGGTTGCCCTTGGAAACTCCTGTCTTTACTTTATATACTAAATATTATGCACTTTGACACATATATTTTACTACTGTCTGTTAACAGTTAACATTGTATGGAGGGGTCATCTAGTGCTATGGAGAATGTATGTAAAGGTAGTATAGGGATAAACGATCATGTGTTTCCTAATAACTATGTAGAAACATCTTACACCGCAAATTCCTCAAGCGCTGATTTGCTAAATACACCTTTGGTTGGTTAAGTTACAACTGTTTTTCTTTCAGTCCTAAATTTTAGCCTTAATTTCAGACTTCAAATGTAAATGCTCGTTATTAAGATTTTATTAATATCCATGGCTGAAAATATACAAGATAAAGATTGAAAAGAGCCTGTTTAGATGAGAATGAAGCCCATCCTCATATATAGCTCTCCTGTGTTCCCCATCATGTGTGAGAAAGTAACTTTGGATAGTAAGCTTCATCACCAAAGCATCCAACATTAGCAGTACAGTACAAAACATTTATAAACAAGGGACAATATGCTTCCCCAGGATTAATCCGTGGTCAGTTTGGAGCTTCTGAAAATTAACTTTGGCCACAGTGAATTTTCTAACAATTATGCTGTATTTTTGCGCTATGGTAGCAATTAGTATTGCAGCTCTCCTGCTTAGCTATGGACCTTAATAGACTTCTCTGTACACAAAGTAAGGAGAGCATTATCTGAAATTAGAGAAGTCCACTGAACTCCTTCCACAATTACAATATGGAAAGATTCTGAATGCACCAGATGTAAGGTAGTGTTTACAATTACAGTTCTTTCTTTCTTTCTTTCTTTCCAGATATCTGGGAAATACAGTGGCAAGTTTGGCTGCATCTTGTTTCCTGGAAAAGGAACAACCTCGAATGGCAGTTAGCAACCATTGCTATTTACAAAGGACTCTGGATCCAGAAAGGATGGTTTGATATATTTGAAATATATATATATATATATATCTGGCAGGCACAAATTAAAGGGATATTGTGAGATGTTTAAATTTCAGAAGATGATTTGAGAGAATTCCCTAGTTCCAATAAGTCAAAAATGCCAGCAGATAAAACCCATAGAAGTTTGCTAATTTTCATCAGAATTTAAACTGGTTATTGGAAAGACATTGCTTCTCAATTAACTAGACAGCAGCATCCACCTGACTCTTCCCTATGGACAACTGATTTACTTAAACCAGAAAAACTGTGACCGTAGGCCTACTTCAGCAGTGTCCTATTCTCCAGGAAAGTCTGCAGGTCCAGAAGAAGAGGATTCTGCAGCACTCTTCCCCATGCTAACTTTCTTGGTTCCTTAAATCTATCTTCTGTTGGGCTGCTTCCTCCTTTCTTTTCATGACTTCCAATACAGCCAGCTCCTTGGCTTCTTTCTTCTGATTCCGAGCTTCAAATTCCAGCCTATAATAACAAGAGATCCATAACTGTACAGAGATTTAATTTCATTGCTCTTGTTCAAATTGCTGGGCAATTTTGATGTTCTTATGTCTGCTCTGAGCTGTTTCTAAAAATTTTCTTCTATAAATCAGATGTACAGTGTTCAGAAATCAGAAAAGGGTGCTTCAGATTCACGAAAGTCCTGGGTTATACAGTGGCCTCAGGAAAAGTATGGCTCTTAAAGAAACAGTGATCAATACAAAGATAATGCCCATGCTAATCCAAAGCATAATTTCCTGTTCAAAATCCAAATACTGAGCAATTAAGTAATTTACCATGTCTTCTTCCTAATTTGTGAAAGGTATTCTAGTTGCAATATTGGTCATTTTTAAGGAAATCAGAATATAACTAAATGGTACTTCAAGCAGCCCTGGCATTCTGTAACATATAGATTAATGTAGACCTGAAACTATAGGAAAATTTTGAGCATTCACATGATATTGTAAAAAATATATCTTCAGAACCACAGTTATCTAACTATGAATTGAAGCGGGTAATTCATGGTTTGTGGACTGCACATGACCTCAAAAACACATTTCTGCAGCCCTCAAAGTTAAGCTGCCAAATTTAGTTGAAAACTATTCAGAGGTGGCTGCATGATCTTCTAGTGCAGGGGTGTCAAATTCACATTGTCACTGCGGTGTCATGTGACATATTGGGACTTTCCCCCCCTTTGCTAAACTGGGTATGGGCGTGGCCAGCATGTGACACATCAGGCCCACAAGCCAGGAGTTTGACAACCTTGTTCTACTATATATACAAGGATTACTTTAATATACTTTAATGTGTTAGGTAACTGTTTAAAGATGCCCCAAACCCCTCCCAGTGCAAAGACAACTAGAAAAATATAATAATTTTCACTGAAGCTCAGTACTGAGAAATCAGAATATATCCCCCCAAAAAACAGAATACTTCTAGGTAGGTTCTTCCTTCTTTTTTCTGTAAGTTATTATTTTATGAGTAAGATAATTGGCTTAGTGCTGGGTAATAAAAAGATAGGTCTCATGAATGAAGACTTTATAGCAGCAGAATCAAAATCCTATCATACCACACACATAATTACAAGCAGCTAACCTGTTCTTAATTATTCTTTTCACTATCAGATCAGTGGTGAGATTGTTGCCACTGTCTATCAGCCGGAAAATACTACGCCTCTTGGGTTCCTGCAGATACAGAGAATAGAATGAATGGATGAATTAATGAATGAGTAATGAAAACAAAATCTTTTACAGCAGAAGTGATGGGCAGGGGTCTCATTTAACATAGGCTATGGGGCTACAACTGACAGAGCAATGTTGTACATCAGTGGGTTTAGGAGGACTCTCTTGGATTTGGGGTGCATGTGTCTTATTTTTCTTTCTTTCTTTCACTAACTACTTTAAATACTTTAGTGTAATAAGATTGGGACTGGGTTAGGGACTTCTGTCCTCACTGTGAGTTGTGTTGAGGGGGGGGGGAGCGTGCATGAAGGGAGGCTCAGCCAATCTCATTGTAAACATGTTGTACTCTGACAATAAAGGTAACAATAATTTATAGGACTTGTGTCATGCTATCTCAACATGGAGGAAATTATGTCATCATTTTCAGGAACAGTGATAAGACATGATTCCAGAAAGCCTCATCCAAATCAAGAATGTTTAAGAGCTAAACATAATCTTAGTTTTTTGGTGCCACTCCTGCTTTTCAGCCATTCTCCAGAAGACAGCTTTTAATTCTTATCAAATAGGCTGAAAAAGTTCCACAAATGTATACATGGCAGTGCAGAAAGAAAAAGTCAATAAAACAATTAGAATTGGAGAAAGAAAGGAATTCTGCAGTTTAGCACTGCAATGAGACAATTCACAATTGGCTACAATTAGTTAAATAGACTATAAGCTATATTCTTACTGGTCATCTGACCACAGAGTTGTTTAAAAATGCTGAAAGAAATTTATTTCCCTGCCATATATTGTGAACTGAGGCCCAGATAAGGGAAAACAATAGGTTTCCATCATTCTTACCTGATATGGATCTGATCCATCCTTGTCAGGTACCACCTCGGTCATCCCATGGCACACAAGATCCACCTACACAAAAAGAAAACGGTTAGCATCTTCTTTAGTCTTTCTTTATCTGGAGGCTGATTTATCACAATATAGCAGGCACAACTCACCTATATGATACAGGCAATATGTCCCTCACTGAAGCCACTATATATTGGCAAATGCTCTAACGTGTGTAACTTCCCAACTGTCTTCCAGATGCTGTAGCCTCACCTCATATCTACTTCAAGCTATGTTCAAGTTATCAATAACCCTGTACACTATACAACCCATGACTCATTGGGTCATTGTTTCAGAGCTATTTCCTCACCTAAACAGAGAAACAGAATGACCATGGATGGGCAAAAACTATGGGAACAGGAATGATTTCCAATCTCCTGCCCCATTGACTTTCCTAGCAGGAGGCTGGCAGGGAGTGCCGGAAATGGCAATCATGTGATTGCTGTTGACTGCAGCAACACTGAAGCCATCATAAATTAAACCAACTAGCAGTACCTGAACACACTTGTAAGTGGATCATAAGCTTCCTAACAGATAGGAAGCAGCAGGTGAAGCTAGGCGGAATCACATCTGATACCTGTACGATCAACACAGGGCCCTCTCAAGGCTGTGTGCTATCTCCACTTCTCTTCTCCCTATATACCAATGACTGCACCTCAAACAATCCATCTGTTAAAATACTGAAGTTTTCTGATGACACAACAGTGATTGGTCTCATTCGAGACAATGATGAATCTGCATACAGGCAGGAGGCTATACAACGCTTCGTGGTGTAACCGGAACAATCTGGAACTGAGCACACTCAAAAACGTAGAAATGGTGGTAGACTTTAGAAGAAACCCTCCTATACTACCACCTCTTACAATATTAGACAACACAGTATCAACAGTAGAGACCTTCAAATTTCTAGGTTCTATTATATCACATGACCTAAAATGGACACCTAACATCAAAAACATCGTCAAAAAAGCACAACAAGGAATGCTCTTTCTGCGCCAACTCAGAAAGCTCAAACTTCCCAAGGAGCTGCTGATCCAGTTCTACAGAGGAACTACTGAGTCTGTCATCTGCACCTCTATAACTTCTGGTTTGGTTCTGCAACCCAACAGAACAGACACAGACTTCAGAGGATAATTAGGACTGCAGAAAAAACAATTACTACCCACCTGCCTTCAATTGAGGACCTGTATACTGCACGAGTCCAAAAGAGGGCTGTGAAAATATTTACAGACCCCTCACATCTCGAACATAAACTGTTTCAACTCCTTCCCTCAAAACGACACTATAGAGTACTGCATACCAGAACAACTAGACACAAGAACAGTTTTTCCCCCAAATCTATCACTCTGCTAAACAAATAATTCCCTCAACAGTGTTCAACTATTACAAAGTCTGCACTACTATTACTGTTAATCTTCTCATCACTCCTTATCATCCATCCCCTCCCACTTGTGACTGTAGGACTGTAACTTTGTCACTTGTATACTTACGATTTATATTGACTGTTTCCTAGTATGATTTGATTGTTGATTGTACCCTATGACTATCATTAAGTTTCGTACCTTAAGATTCTTGACTCTTGACGAATGTATCCTTTCTTTTATGTATACTGAGAGCATTTACACCAAGACAAATTCCTTGTGTGTCCAATCACACTTGGCCAATAAAGTATTCTATTCTATTCCATTCCATTCCATTCCTATTCCATTCTGCTCTGCTCTGCTCTGTTATTTTCTATCATAATTTTTGCTAAATTTCAATCCCATGGGAGTCATGGTTCCCAGGTGCATTCTGTAAGCCTATTTAATGTATGTTGATTCAAAACTGTTGCCCTATGATGCATCATTTTGCCCTATTTTTCATGAACCAGACTTAAGAATTTTAGTTTTATATATATGTGTGTGTGTGTGTGTGTGTGTGTGTGTATAGAAAGAAAGAGAGAGAAAGAAAAAGAGAAAGAAAGAAAGAAAGAAAGAAAGAAAGAAAGAAAGAAAGAAAGAAAGAAAGAAAGACATCCTCACCTTGAAATGATCGAGCAGATCAGCAGTGACTGAATAGGGAGCTCCAATCACGACTTCAGAAACATACTAAAGGGGAAAAAAAGCCAACCATAACTACACGGTCCCACACATCTATTAATTATTGTTTGAATTAGTGAATTTTGAAAAGTAAGGTTTTAGGAGACAAATGGAGCATTGAAAGATTCCATAGATAATGAGACTTATATTTGTGGCATGTGCTAATAGGGCTATAGTTCAGAGACATAGTAATAGAAATCTCTATCTTCTAAATCAGGAGTCCCTGGCCTTTCCTGCTCTGTGGACCTCTGGTGGCGGAGGGGAGAGGGAATGGTTTTGTGCAAGTGAGCTGTTTGCACAAATGCAGCTTCGTGTTGTTTGCGTGGTCTGATTCCCAACAGGCTGCGTCACAGACCAGGGGTTGGGGACCCTTGTTCTACAAGTTCCACCGGAAAAGAATAGGCTCTCTTTTATAAAATGTCTAGAAAGAGCCAGTTTGGTGTAGTGTAGGTATTGGCCTAGAAATCATCTGACTCTGAGTTATAATCCTGCCTTAGGCATGAAAAATCGACTGAGCAACATTGGGCAGTCACTCTTCCCCAGCCCAACCCCCCCACCCTTCATAGGGTTTTTGAAGTGGGGAAAATAAGAGGAGGATGGTGTTTTAAATATATTCACTGCTTTGAGTTATTTATAAAGTAATAAAGGATAGAAGTCTAAAAACAAACAAATAGTGATACTCAGGGAAACCCCCAACGACAAAATATAGACTTTAAGAAAATCAGGACACTGATTTCTGGTTTTTCTGAAAAACCAGCTGGGTATATTTGGGCTAGTCACGGCCATTTAGCCCATCTCACAAGGTTGCTGTTGTGCGAAAAATAGGAAGAGTTGAGCTGTATATGAAAAAAAGGTGGAATAAAAATCTTTTAAAAATGCTTAGGAAGCTCCTGACAAAGATACTGGCAGTCCTCAACTTGGAAGAGTGCACTGAGTGACCGTTCAAAGTTACCAAGGCACTGAAAAAAGTGACATGACCAATTTTTCACATGACTGTTACAGCATTCTCAAAGTCACATGATCAAAATTCAGACATTTGGCAAATGACTCATATTTATGATGTCTGCAATGACCCAGGATCACCTTTTGAGACAAACAAAGTCATTGAGGAAGCCAGATTCACTTAACAACAGTGTTACTAACTTAACAAGTGCAGTGATTCACTTAACAAATGTGGCAAGAAAGGTTGTAAAATGGGATAAAAGTCACTTAACAACTTTCTCACTTAGCAACAGAAATTTTGGGCTCAATTGTGGTCGTAAGTCAAGGATTATTTGTATATGCACCATTCTATTCCCCATTGTCCTATTTAAGTATTAGCTATTTAAATGTCATGAACCCCACCATATCATTATTTCATTATTTGTTTTTAAAAAAATTAGTGAATTTGGAAAAGTTTGAAGAACATACAGGTAGTCCTCAACTTACAACCACAATTGAGCCCAAAATTTCTGTTGCTAAATGAGAAATTTGTTAAGTGAGTTTGCCCCATTTTATGACCTTTCTTGCCACAACTGTAAAGTGAATCGCCACAGCTGATAAGTTAGTAACATGATTGTTATGGTTTCCCCATTCGTTCTGATTTTCAAAAGGTTGCAAAAGGTGATAACAAGACCTTGGGACACAGAAGTGATCATAAGTATGAGTCAGTTGCCCAGCATCTGAATTTTGATCACATGATCGTGGGGATGCTACTAAGGTCATAAATGTGAAAAACTGTCATAAGTCACTTTTTTCAGTGCCATTGTAACTTTGAACAGTCACTAAATGAACTGTTGTTAGTAGAGGACTACCAGTGATTTCTTTTTTTTTTTTGAGAAACATTCAGTTTTTAAAAATATATTTGTTTTCACTCTACGGTTATTCCATGGAATATAAGACAATATTCTTGGGTCACTAGATGATCAACCAAGCCAGACCTGTTTCACTGCAGGATGGTTGGATTCTAGCCAAATACTCACTCTGCAGGCCAAAACACTGAGAGTTCGTTCATGCACATTCATTATGGGATAATTCTTGCCCTTATAGAGATTCACTTCCTGTAATTAAATTATAGCAATTACCATCAGATACTACATTCATCTCCACGGTAGATAAAAATGAGTAAATAGTTTTCCAACCAAGCCATACAGAACTGATACTCACTTGGTCAAAGTGCAGCCCAACAATTATATAAGGACGCTCTGTTAATTGGTGCACTCTCTCCAGAAAATCCACATGACCAACATCTAATGTATACATTAAGAAAGCAAAGCTCGGGCACTAAATGAAGCTAACAAGACATAGTTATGTTCTTTTCTTTTCACAAACTTTCTATTTCTTTTCCTAGTAGCTCACAATAGTTGTAGATTACAAAATTTACAATAACTAGTCAAGGCTCATGCCCAGAAAAAGTTCTGGAATTGATTGCAGGAACTATTGGCAAATGCTTGTTGTACTGCAACCTTTAGCATCTGCAGCCTGGTTTTTTTTTAAAGATATGCTTATATTTAAAATTAATGGATATTCATCCAACATGCTCTAAAGATTGAGGGGTAAGACACAAAATAGTGGCTGAGTAAAGTAACTATTATAAAATAGTTAAGTCAGAGAGAGAGAGAGAGAGACAGATTTATTCTGGGGGTTGGGTGGGCAGGGGAGGTGAGGCAAATTCTGCTTAAGAGGATATTATTTGGGATCAGTTTTCCCACTTGAAAAAAGGAGCATTCCATTTTCTTGAAGTAGGCTACAGAATATGTGTCACTTTTTCACATTACTTTCCTAGATTAAAATAAAATCCCTTATCATACAAGGTTTTTACACAAATAATGAACGTGCCTGTGTTATAATTCTTTTGAAGTTTGGACATATCACTAAGAATTCTCAGCTAAAAGTACACTTTACTGTTAGATAAAGCTACATTTGCCTAAGTTCCTAACTGGAAGAACTTGATTTAGTATTTCTAAATCAAAACAACCTGAAGAACTGGTTAAAATATGAAGTATAGGCTGTTCCAAAAACAGGTATCAGGACTTCCTAATTTGCTGCAAGAAACTCTTAATTCCAATCCACCCCAAAGAAAACAAATCTAGGATACGGAAGAGATCAAAGGCTCCTGCCACATAGATTATGGTATCTCCAGGTTGAGGCTCCTTGCCAGATGCAAATTGGATGATCTTCTGAGATGTTTGCAGAAACTGAGAAACTCCAGTCCAGGGACTATGACCTTTAGGGCACTGGAGAAAAAAAAGAGAATCTTTAATATTTTTGCAGCTATTGGAGTTAGTTCTCTTCCAATATAATATAATAAGGGCTAGAAACTGTTTAGAGTGGAAAGGAAGATTAGCTCCACCAGGTGGCATTCTTTGGGACTGCTTCTACAACTCAGTAGAATGACTTCATGGAATGTATGCAGATTACAACTCTAGTGGCAAAGAGCAATTTAATTGTTGTGAGACATATAAACCTACACAATTCTTCAAGGCATAATAGTAATTTCTTACATACGGTAGCAGTTCTGTATCATAAAGAAGAAGCCAAATATAAAAGATTTTCCATGTACATCCAGATGTCCTATATAGATATTCCTTGAGACCTTTGCAAAGCTTGAAATTAGTTACAACGGCCCCCAAATAAACTATTACAAAACTGCTCTGAAATCCATGCTTACAAGTCTGTCCTTTTATAAGAGTCTCTAAATAAAAATGGGAAATAAAGTGATTTTTGTTTTATTCCTATCTTTCACATATTGGTATCATTAAAATATTTCTATAGATTAGCAAAGGAGCAAAGGACAAAAAAAGTGTTGCATCACTGCTGCATAAACTCCACTCCTTTTCAGACTGAACTTTTTTGCATGAAAGAGAGGAGGAGGAAGAGGAGGAGAGAAGGAGAAGAAGATAACAAAATAGAATGACTTGCAAATAAAATTGCAATGATTGTGGCAAAAGAAAGTAAGCATAGTACCAATTACATCTTGGGTGCAATCCTAAAACACCTGGAACATCACTTAAACACCATAATTATTCACAAAATCGCAACCAGTTAAATGCAAAAGGCAGCTTTACTTAGAACAGCTTACATCCTGTGATAATATCCTTAATATAATCAGATAACAACATCTGCATTTCCCAGATCCTTGGGAAGGACTTGATAGATGGATAAAAATGCCAAATCCAGTCTAAACATCTAGCTGACTGTGCAATCAACCATAATAATAATAATAATCAATCTCTTTACAATTAAAAAAATGGGGAAACTGAAATAGTTTAAATGAATAAATCATCAATTTCAGATAACTCCAATCATTCTAAATTTGGAATAATTCCACTGGATTATTATATTTGATTACGCATAAACTGCATGGAGTGGAGGCACATTTGTGATGTGCCTCTGTTGTCAATTCTTACCTTTCCTAGGTTATCTGCATGCTTCCGATAATCTGTATCTTCAGCCTAAAAGATAAAAGAAGCATATTAATGGTAAAGAAATTTCAGTGGCCCATCGAACAAATGAAAAGAACACATGGAATAAATTAGATACAGCAGGCCTGCCATTCCTAAATTTTGCTCAATCCCCCCATCCCCTTGAGATCAGTGCTGATTCCTGCTGACTACATGGACAACTCCATGAAGTTTTCTTGGCAGCATTTTTAGAAGTGGGTTGCCACTGCCTTCTTTCTTAGTGCTGAGAGATAGACACCCAGCTGGCTTCTGTATTTTAGGCAGGACTAGAACTTAAGTCACCCAGGTTCTACACTAAACTGGTTCTCATTAAACATTTTATACCCATGTAAAGAAAATCCCTCAACTGAAAAAGGTACAGTTATGCAAAGCTTTAAAAGCATGCTTTGTTCTAATCACATCTTGAACTGTACAAGACAATGTGTACTTTGTCCCCATGCCTAAAAGAAAACAAAACTGCCATGTTACTTTTATTCATATCATTCCAAGCACCTTTAGGGGTACCGGAACTGCCGAATGAAGCCTGAGGAGACACAGAGTGAATTATGATGCTTCTGTACTTTAATGCGGTGAAATGTTTTGTCTTCATAGCATGAAATGCCTGGCTGTGTAAAGGACAGATATTTTTTATACTTCTAGAAACCAGTTCAGCAATAGTTTAGAAGCACAGTATGGTCTTCCAGCTTCAACCACAGAAACACACAGACTAAATATATTCTTAGCTCAATTGCCCATTTAGTAAATTGCCATAATTTAAGCACTATTTTATAAGTATACATAAATGCAACTGACCTAAATTAAATCCATTTGCCAAGTAAGGCAACCTCACTTCCTCTTTCCAAACCCCACACTTAACTGATGATCCACATAATAACATTTCAACAGTAAGTTATTTTCTTTCCTTCTTGGCAGCACCTCTGACGCGCACTGCATCAACTTCAAATAGACTTCTCTAAACATACATTTTTACTTTGTTTTGGCATCTGCTGCCTCTATCAAACAACAATAATCATAGAATCATATTAAAGAATAATCAGAGAGCTTATAAACTTCCCCAAGATTGATTTGAGAAACTCAAAAATATTACTACCCTCTGATCAAAAACTAGATCAGTGGTTCAGAGTACTGACCATCTTGGAATTTTCCATGCCATTTTTCACTTACAATGTTGCTGTGATGGGCCTTGGTCATAAGCAACATCCGGCCAACCAGATCTGTAGTAGACACTCCCTGGGTGCGTTTACATTCCCTGCAACAAGACAAGATTCAAAATGGGAATTTTGCTATCCACTATTCACAATGTTAGCAAAATCCTTCTCCCTAAATCTTTTTGTTTGTCTGAGGGTATTTTGGCAGACTCGTTTTTTCCTAATTTTTTAAAAAAATGTTTTGAGTTTTTAACAAGAAAATAACCTTCTTAATCGTTAATGATACAGAACACTAAACAGTAACCCACTATTTCCCATGTTTCCCTCCTTAACTCTTTCTGTTACTAATAAGTTCCATGGTTTTTGGAATAAAGGATTTGTAATCTTCACTTATTCATCTGACATATTCATAGCTGAATAAGAGCTAAGGACAAAACCAGATCAATATAATATTAATCTAATATAACATTCAACCCTTAGAGGAGAAGCAAGCTATGGATGCAATGAAAAAAAAATTAACAGAGCATTTCAGGATCTCTGAGCAGAATAACATAAATAGGGATTTACCTATATCTCCCAGCTTTCTTCACCTCCTCATAAGTATCCTTGCCATCTGCAGTAAGTGTGATGTCATCTATTTAAAAAAACCACTGCTGATAAATTGGAGGAGCTGCTTAGGTATCTAATCAGCAAATTCCTATAATATGCATTTTAATTAAAGTAAACAGATATGCAAGCTGTTTTCCCTAACAAGTAAGAAAGATTTTTGCTAGTTATCTTAGTCTTGAAGATAATCACTACAATCAAGGAATTACAAGCAGTTTTGATCTCCATTATATTTCTGTTCTCAAAAGCAAGACACATTGCACTATTAATCAACCCATACTTGTATAGCTTTATTACATTATACCAGTTGCACAAAAATGAGGATGATGTACTATATATCAACAAAGATAGCAAAATAAATTTACTATTTATTTTAACCAGTAAAGCAGACTTCTAGTAGCTAGGTAGGTATATAGTGGGAGAGATAAGTGGGTACATCAAGCTCCGTTACTCACCCCCATGTACACAGAAGTCACAGTTGTATTTATCCAGAGTTTCAAGTGTTGTGACATAAGGAGCTCCCTGTACAATCTCATCTACCCATTTGATGGCGTTCACTATTTTGTATCTTTCTTCCTGAGTAAAGACAGGGGGGCCTTTATGTTTGGATATTTCATCTATGATTTGGTATAAAAAGGGAGAGAAAAAGAGATGATTATCAGGCCTGTGTATACATTCCATGCCAGTATTAATTTTCCAAAAACTTCTACAGAAGGAAAAATATTTTAAAAATCTGGATAGCCTTTGAAAATTCAATGGTGAGCTTCAATTAGCTTGCCCCAGGAAGCAATCTCTGACTCTACAGTACTACAAGATGGTAAAGACTGAAGCAGGATTGTTCTTCTCCTGATTAGACAATTTCCAACGATTTATAATAATTTAGTTTATTTTTTTTATAAAATACTATTTTATGAGACACATATACATTCATGCTTGTTTAGCTATATTGCTCATTCAGCAAGAAGCTTGAGTAGGGTACAGTATCAATTTTATTGACAATGAATATTCCAAGTACAGAACTTAAATAATGATTATTTTGGGCAAAATAATTTAGCTTACTATTAAGATTACCATCTAAAAATACAAAACCTTCCAAACACATTGTGAATGCCAATGTATATGCCAAACTGTAAATCCATATTTCATTGAGGAGTCATTATTTTCCGACACACAGATGCAGAAATATCCTAGCCTTTCCCTATATTCTGGGGGTTGAAATTCTGAATTCTTTTAAACCAAAAAGGAAGAACTAGAGGAGGAAAAAAGCTATATAGACCAAGACTTGGAAGCTGGGATTCTGTCTAACTCCGCAGCAGGCTCAGAATTAATATGTTGAACTACTCAGGAAGCAAAGAGTCAATTCAAGGGGAATGTAAAATAAAATAAAGAGAACAACTAATGACAGAGGGACATAATTGCCAATGGTTTTCTTATTCATAGTTATCAGATTTAAAATACATAAATAATTAGTGAACAATATTTGAAATGGAATTGTATATACATGATGAATATCTTCATTTAGCAATTGCCAAAATGTATACATTTTTAATAATTTAGGATAAAGAAGGCTACAATTTGGTTTTAATATATAGATCTAACAATGAGAAAATATGTGGTTTAAAGGACTGAAATTTTCCTTGTTACAATTTTAGAAATTTTATTAAATGATGTACTGTTGGTATATGGCACCAGAAAAAATTATCCAGAATGTATAAATATTCTTCAAATTTATGTTAGTAATGTTAACAATTTTTTTATCATGCTTGATGAATGTGTAAAAAAGCTAGAAAACCTTGGGCTCAAATACACACAGTGATTCAAAGGATTTCAAAGACTGAACTTTTTGTCTCAGGACTGATGGATAAATAGTTAGAAAAGAGCCAAGAAACACTGTTTTGCAGTGAGATTATGGTATTATTATTTGAAAGATCTGGCAAATACCTGTAAATGGAGGAAATAGTTGATGAAGATGTTAGAACTTGCTGAAAGGGATAAGTTGACTTGTTCGATTAGAAAAAATACAATATCTACATTTATTGGTGAATGGAAATCCCTTATGGACTTTTTGCCAAAAGTAAAAGGAAATAAATAACATGTTTTAGGCTTTGACGGTTGGACAGGATAGATTATTGAAAGAAAGGAGTCATGATGTAACTTTAGAGAGAAGTTAATATATAATCGTACTGTAGCTGGTGTGAAAAAGATTGGAAGCCATTTTCATATGTTTCTTTATATCTTTTTTCCTGCATGTATATGTGTAGGTATATGCATATGCATATTTGTTTCAGGAAAAGAAACACAGGTAAAAATATTTAGCTAGGAATGTTGCATTGTTTAATCTTTCCATGCTGTGTTAAAGTGTCCTGGTTTTTAATTTTATTTTGTACAAGTTTGTTAATTATATGTATTTCAGCCTTTATGCATTTCCTCAATTTATGCATGAGACAATAATTTTAGAATCTTTTCTGATCGTTGATTAATCTGAAGCTTTCAGCAATATGTAATTGTGGTAAAATGCTTATTTGTAGCAGACTAATAAATCCTGTGGTCTGCTGGGAGTATTATAACTCTTATGTAAATGTTCTTTTTAATAAGACTATTTTTCCATAATCTGAGTAGCTTTATAACCAATTTCGTTCATTATTAAACTCTGGCATTTTGGGACATTTAAAATTGAATAGCTTATAGCTATTATATCTTTTCTTTTTTTAATAATGTTTGATTTTGTTTATATCTTATAAGATCGGTCTATCTCCTAAGAGTGAGAAAGCAAGGGGCGAATTCTCTTGTTACATATTTTTGAGCTACATGGCAAGGAGGTGCAATATTAAAATTATTCATTTTTTTGCATTTAATTTTTTTCCATGTTTCACTCATTAGAAAGACAGCACATGCTGTCAGAGCAGTATGTCTCTCATACACTGAAATAAGAGTTGAATGCTGGTGAGGTGACTCTAGAAAGTAGGCTGTGGCACTGTGAATTACGAAGTTTCCACCTGAAAGCTTCCATAGGACCAAGATGTGAAGACTCATACAGCTTCAGGGGAAAAAGTGCTAAAAACTTCAGCACGTTTCTACAGGGTCAGCTGTTGTGCTATCTATTATTTAAATTTAACAATATTAAGAATGAACTGAGATTAGAGGATTATTAAAAAATAATGTTCTTAGGGCATTAAACTAAATAATTCGAAGAGAGATGAATCACACTGAACTAAAATTAATCCAATGTTTAAC
Organism: Pseudonaja textilis; assembly: GCF_049901715.1. Taxonomy (NCBI): domain Eukaryota; kingdom Metazoa; phylum Chordata; class Lepidosauria; order Squamata; family Elapidae; genus Pseudonaja; species Pseudonaja textilis. The sequence goes on along the minus strand of NC_141991.1, from coordinate 110,089,157 downwards.
CATGTTCTTCTAAAATATAATGTAGTTTATTCTGATTTGGTTCTGCGTATTGGGTACGCTCTACAATGCTCCACAATTTGAAAAGTATAGTTGATGGCAATCTTTTGCAGATTCACAGAATACCCCAAAAGTCATGCCACTAAAATTTGGTGGCACATTAAAAACAATCAGCAATGTAATTTTTCACATTGGAAAATAGTTTTAACATATCAATTTCACCTAAAAAATCCAAACTGCCAAAAATGTTTAAAAAGAAAAAGGATTGAAAATTACTAACCCTAACCCTCTGATGATGTCACCATGTCAGTATCATGGTCCATGCATGACCCTCAGCAGCTGAAAAGAAAAATGAAAATGAAAGTATGGCTCTTGGATTCAAACAGGATGACTATTCCTGCTTCAAAGTTAGTGCAATGTGTGAACCCAATCAACTCAATAAACAATAGGTAAAATTCATAGCTTAGCAAGATATATGAATCCAGCCATCTCCTACAGTAAGAATCAGTTTGGAGCATTATTGAGTATGAATGTTGCTTTAACTACATTTAAGGCAGGGAAAACATATCTCTCCCTCCATCCCCATATTTTTATCTACCTTTGTTCTTTTTTCTCTGTCGTCATGTTTCAGTTGGGAGTTAATGAAGCCTTTATTTCAGTTTTAGCTCTAGACAATTCCCCCACTTTCCTATCTGATTTTAAAGAATGTAATTGGATATACTTCAGTAAAATATTGGGATGAAAAGAATGGACTGAACTTGAAAGCTATTATTTGGTCTTCTTACAATTCTGTTCTAGTGATTGTATTATATGAGTTTGCTATTTAGTTTTGTTTTTTTTTCAGCTCATAAGGTAGGTCCTGCTGGAAAGAAAATTAAAGTTTGATTCCAACTCTCATGACAAACTAACATTGTGGGATTATGCCTATTTAAAAATTCTGGAAGATTTTGTGTGTGTGTGTGAGGAGAACTTGGGCCGACAATGAGATTATTAGCAAGCAATAAGTAGACAACTTCAAAACTCTTGAAGTTTTACAAAATGAATTTATTATTTATTTATTATTTAGCATGTGATGATAACATGACAAATTACAAAAGGAATGTAACCTACCTAATACAGCCAAATAGTAATGCCGGTAGTTCTTGGTTAACTATGGTAATTGGGACCAGAATTATCATTAAATGATGCAGTAAAGCATGATGACACATGACAACACCACCTAGTGATGGCAATTCCAGCATTCCCAGTTGCCATAATGAAGTGAATCACTACAGGTCATTAAGTGAGGACATGATGTGGTCATCATCTGTAAGCTCCTGCTGCTTCCCCATTTTGTTTGTCAGAAGCTGGCAAGGAAGATTGTAGATGGAGGCCATGAGACTGTGGGATGCTGCAATATCATAATTTTGAGTCAGTGCCAAGCACCCAGACCTCAGTCATGTGCAGGGACACTGCACTGGTCAAAGCTCCAAGGAGCAGTCATAAGTACTACTCATTCACAGTCATCTCAAGTCTGAATGTTCATTGAACAGGTGGTTGTTATGTGAGGAGCAGCTGTATACACCAACACTTTTGGTTTCATTGTTTGATCTTGATTCTAACATTTCAATATATATTGGAAAAAACATTTATATAGATTTATTTATTTCAACAATTTATTATTAGCAAGTGTTAATAAAAATAAATTTGAATAATATACAAGAAATATGGCTGAGAGTTACAATAATTTTAAGTATGTTATACACAATTTAAAAACTAATTTAATTCAGCAAAAATATTTTTTCAGGCTCATAGGACTCCCCAAAGGTTGCTTAAAAAGCTTGGCTTTTATCCATTTTATGCTGGAGATGCAATACCTTTGAAGGAATTTTAATGCATACATTGTGCTCATGTCCACTATAGGACTCATGTCCTGAACTTACAACCATAATGTCCACTGCTAAGCAAGGAAATTACCCCATTTTACGATGCTTTTAAGTGAATCACTGCAGTTGCTAAGTAAATCACTGTGCTGTTAAGTGAATCCAGTTTCCCCAATTGATTTTGCTTGTCAGAGGCTGCTGGGAAGATTACAAATGGTGGCTACATGAACCCAGGACAGTGCAACTGTCATAAATACATGCCAGTTGCCAAGCACTTGAAATCTGATCACGCGATCATGGGGGTGCTATAATGATGATAAGTGTGAAAAATGGACATAAGTAATTTTTCAGTGCCATTGTATCTTCAAATGGCAACTAAATGAATGGTTGTAAGTCAGAGACGACCTTTTCTCTGACAAGGTTAATTAGTTAAATACTAATACTATGCTGAACCAAGTTCTAGGCATTAAAAAATGTCAGCGAGTTAAAGTATATTCCGAGAAACTAGAATTTAACAATTTATGAAGACCTCTGGATAAATTGTGTTTAGAAGGCTACAAAGGTAATGAAGTTTGTGTACCAAAAATTTTATTTCAGGAAAATATGTCAAACTCAACCCTTGAACTAATTTTGTTTCAACCAAGACAAGTTCAGACCAGATGATATAATATGGTCTATATATAATTTAAATTTTAATGATTTGTCCCAACACATGATTAAGACTCTTGAGTATAAAAGAAGCAGAACTCCATAATTTTGGACTCCTTTTTACTGTGCTTTTAACTTTTGATTTCTTCTATTTATTTTGCTTTTTTTCAGTTTCCTTTTTTCCTTCACTTAGTTCATTAGTCATTTCCTTTTATGTAGGAAAAATTTCCTACAATAGTGTTACACAGCATTGTAGTTTATTTGTAAGTTTGTTATCTCATACTATCAACTGTAATGTCATTATAAGATCTAATAAGAAAGTAAAGAAAACAAATATTAAGAACACAAAAGAACTACTTTGGCAGACCAAGGATTGCACATAATCTTTGACTGATCTAAGATGACCAATTCCTGAAAAGTGGACAAAAAGATAGAAAAAAATTAAGAACAAAATTTAAATTAATTTAAACTAGTTATTATGACTAGTCTTGGTGTGTTTACTATTTTTTCTTTCCACCATATTAAAAATATAATTAATCTCAAAATTTTGGAAAGATCTTTGCGGAAGTCCCCAAGATTTTGTGAAGACTGCAGGTTTTACACCATCAACTTATCTCCAATTGAAGTTTGACCATGCCACTTGAATTCTTGTAATATAGGCCAAGATCTAAATAAAGTCTTAGAACTGATGGAGTCTTGTAGATCACAGATAACAATATCAGGTTAGATTAATAGATAAGTTGGTCGAAAGGATTTTTTTTTCTTCCTAGATTTTTCCAAAAGTGCATGGTTTGTTTGTTTGTTTGTTTTGATGAACTGAATGCTGATTCATTAATTGTGATATGACCAACCAGTTTGTTGCCTAAGCTTCATATCATGGGATAAAAGAGAGTGACTGACTCAAAGCCACCCACCTGGTGTCTATGCCTGGTGTCTTAACCACTACACCAAACTGCCTGAAGTGACTATAAGAGCCAATTAGATCTAACGAGTAGCGCACCTGGCTAGAAGCCAGGAGACTGTGAGTTTTAGTCCCACCTTAGTCATGAAAGCTGTCTGGATGACTTTGGGCCAGGTCCTCTCTCAGCCCAAGTCACATCAAAAGATTGTTCTTGTGAGGAAAATAGGAGGAGGAAGGAGTATAGTGTGCATCCACCTCCTTGAGTTATTTATGAAAATAATAAAGGCGGGATAAGCAAACAAACAAATCATAATTTTAGAAAGTATTCAGAGGCATCAGACTTCTAAAAAGAAAAATAGTTATGCAGTTTCCTTACCATCTGTGTGGACACCCACAATCAGATAATCTCCCATTGCACGAGCCTGTCGCAACTGGTTGGAATGTCCATAATGTACCATATCATAGCTACAAAGAAACAAACAAAACCGAAAGTAACAAAGGAACTTCTGTAAGGCATGTTAATGCTTATTTTCACAAGATTCCACCATTAGCATGCATAGAACATTACAGTCCCCCCAAAACAAAGATTTTTCTCATTGTACCATCAACAGAATTGAAAGCTTTCAGCATCTGCCCCTTTTGTAAAGCTCATACAAAAAGAGTGGAACTTGCATCACAATGGTGAAGCTCTTTCATCATTCCCTTCCTTTGCTCTTACTACTCACAAGCAGCAAATTATAAATTTATTTCTGATTATGTTACTGGAAATTTATCCATTATTACTGTTTTTTCTGTTATTTTCATTCCTCTGCACCTCAAATTTTGACTTCAGGCATCTATAGCATCTATAATATATTCTAGATTTCTAATAAATGGAAAGTATGCATATTATCAATAAATTTACCTGTGTGTCCCCCCCCAAAGGACCATATTTTGTCTGTCTGTCTGTCTGTCTGTCTGTCTGTGTCTGTCTGTCTGTCTGTCTATCTATCTATCTATCTATCTATCTATCTATCTATCTATCTATCTATCTACCTACCTACCTATCTACCTACCTATCTAACCTATTTGCCACCAGAAAAGGCACCAGGTCTTACTTGTCATCCACTGACTAACCTCACTTGCACATGTCACCCCCGGCCTCCTTTTCGCTATCAGAGGCCATCAGGAACTTCTTCTTCTGCAACCGGCAAGCTTTCCTGAAGGCCTCTGCAGCCAATAACAGAGCTTCAGATTAATCCAGAGCTTTGTTATCAGCTACAGAGGCCTTCAGGAAAACTTTGCCAGCCTTGCCAGCTGCAAAATAAATGGGCCGGTGAGGCAGGTGTCGGGGTGTGCAAGGCCTGGCTACAACTGTCCAAAGATAAGTAGTAGTAGGGTAGCTCCACCCCCAATCCCCACCCTAGCTTAATTTTACCTGTGCACTTGAGTGGTCGGGATCTTAATTAGGGCTTATTTTGGGGATAGTGCTTATATTGGGCGCACAGGGAAAAAAATCAAGCTAGGACTTACTTTCAGGGTAGGAAGTATTTTTTGGGGAAAGAGGGTAGATATACTTTTACATTATTCCCAAAGAGCCATAAGTAAAAAGTCCGAATATACTTAGAATTTGAAGAGTTTTCTGACTTGAAAAGAAAATTAAAATTGTGATATATGCAGACATTCTCATTATCTCTGCTGCATCAATAATATTGAACTGAAGCATTACAGGCATTAGAGAGGGGGTGCATGTATTCACTCTCCTTATTCAGAGAAAAATGGAGATGAGTAAAGAAAGAATAGAGTGAATGGGAAACGGGCCTCACTGGAAAAAAATCTTTAAATCTAATCAATTCCTCAGCTATCAGAAATTCTGAGAAAAGATAATGAAGAAAAAAACCTCCTTCTAAGGTGTTTACAAAATACTTACTATCTTTATGTATGTATGTATTATTATCTTTATGTATTTATAAAAAATACAATGCATTTGTATAATGTAATATACTATATATATATATATAATATACAATATAATATATATTTCTTAAAGAACTTTTTAAACACAATATACATTAGACTCATTCCTTGTAATGGTATGTTCATAACACTCTGGCAATTCTACCTTGATTTGGCTATTGCCTCTTATTAAGCTTTTTGAATATACATATTATTCAGTTTTTGCCTCTCTTCTGTTTTCCACCTGCCAGTGGATGTGAGTGTCTTAGCTAAAGATGGAAATTTGGCTGGGTATTTCCAAACTGAGAAAATAAAATTGATCCCAACCATTTTTGGGAGATTGCTAGCATAAGTTAAATCAGAGCTGCTTCAGATAGAATCCAATGTACATATCCATAGTCTATTAGTCCCAAATTCCATTTAAGCTTGACTGGTGAAAATGCATCTTGAATCTTGTCACATTTATAACCCCTTTCCTTTTTCCTGTTGTTTTTAACATTCCCCTAATGAAAGAAACTAGATGGTTTGCACACTTTTTTGGTTAGCTTAAAATTCAGCTCAAATAAAATTGAGTTTCCACAATTACATTTCTCATTTAGTACAGCTTCTCTGATTGATTAGAAAGAGTAAACAATGAAGGCATTCTACAAATAAATGTGCCTAAATAAATACAGGATATTTTATTTTGCTAAGATAATGAATTATTTTTTCCCAAACTAAAAACAAAAGTGTGTAAGTGGAAAGATGGATTACACGTTAATAAAATAAGAATACAGTTTCAGGAGAACTTCAGTTCTTCAGGTTTAATTTGGCTGTAACCCAGATGTTAGCAAATGCCAAGCAGTTTCTAATGGGGCCCATACCTATCATATGACAATTCAGAAAAGCCTTAGTGCCAGCGTTCCCAGGGATTATTTTCCAGGAGTCATATGACTTTAAATGCAGTTTCCATGACAACTTCTGGAAGAGTTCCAGGTCCATTTGTCCCCTTCCTCTGTCACTCTGGAATATGGCTGATATTAGCAGAATTTGCAGTTTTAAAATCCTCCAGGACAAGTATTACAGGATGTTAGATTCACTTGCACATGTTTATAATAAATACATTTCCTATGATGACCTCATTGCCAAATATATATATTTTCCTTCATCTTCCTTATATCATGAAGCTGTTGATTATTTCCTATTGTTTGATTCCATTTTGTTCATTGTGTGTCATTTTCCCAACTAGTTTCCTTTCTAACTTATTTTACCAAAACTAAAATGTCCCTTAGACATTTGTTTAGCTCAGTTATTTTTTGCTACAGATTTTAATTTCATCTGAAAACTCTATAGGATACTTTCACTGAAACCTGGGTAAACTGCTTGAATATCCTTAGATTTACCATTAAGATTTCAACTTGTTAGTAGATCCAATATATTACCTTTTTTTTTCAAATGGCACTTGACTCTTGATTGGTTATAATTTTAAATATTTCTTTTATGGTGTTTTCAGGCAATAAATTCTGAATGGTTTAACTTATTCATTTAAAAAAAAACCAGGAAATATTCATGCTGCTGCTGTTAAGAAACTCTATGGCTGTTGATAGAGTTAATCAGTTATTATTTCAGGCATTCCAATAGTAATTATCTGCACAAGTCCAACTGCGATAGATTGCTGTGTCTCAATTTAAGTGATTCCTGGCAACTATTGGCAAACACTCATGTTGTTTTAATAACAACAATGCAGAAGCTGTTTACTAGGATTTTTTTAAAAATTGACTTTCCAGTCCTGAGAATAACTTGAGTCTGTTTAGCATTCTCAAGTTCAGCCAACATTGGATAGGTGCTGCCACCATTATGCTACCCTGTTTCCACAAAAATATGACCTACCCTGAGAGTAAATCCTAGCTTGATTTTTACATGTGCGCCCAATATAAGCCCTACCCCAAAATAAGCCCTAATTAAGATCCTGTCAACTCTAGAGTGCACCAGTAAAAATTAAGCTAGGGTGGGGATGCGGGGTGGAGCTACCTACTACTTACCTTTGGACAGTTGTATCCAGCCTCGCACACCCCAACACCTGCCTTGCCAGCCCATTTCTTCTGCAGCCGGCAATGCTTTCCTGAAGGCCTCTGTAGCTGATATCAAAACTCCGGATTGATCTGGAGCTCAGTTATTGGCTGCAGAGGCCTTCAGGAAAGCCTTGCTGGCCACAGAAGAAGTTCCTGAAGGTCTCTGGTAGCGAAAAGGAGGCCAGGGGTGATGCGCACAAGTGAGGTTAGTCAGTGGATGACATACCTTGAAAATAAGACCTGGCAACTTTTTGGTGGCAAAAAAAAAGACAGGGTCTTATTTTCAGGGAAACACATGGGCTGTTTGGGTGATTCAGACTGAAATCTGAATCTGTTAGTTAGGACTAACAAGATCAGGGCATTCCTAAGTAAACATTTTAGGGAATATTGAATACTTTTCCACCAAGAGGTTTATAAAGATGCCAAGAAGTCTACATTGCTAGGGTTGTATTATAAACTATTACAAAGAAAAAATCCTGCATAAATTAACATAACTACAAAAAGTGATAGTAATGAATAGGAGTAAATTTGTTTATTCCACTTAATTTTTTTTGTAGTAAGAGTATATTTAAAAATATTAAAATTGTTAAAATTTCAGAGATAACAGTTACCATGGAAGCAGTTCTAGAATCCAATGTAATTGTGAAGATAAAATTGATTGGATGAACTTAATAAAAAAAACCTATTTATCTACTAAACTATAGACAACTACAGAGTACGGTAATTCCATGAGGTATTCTCCACGTTGAATTATCATTTCAGTATAACGGAACTTGTGCACCACTTTATATGGCACTACACTGGTAAAACTGCTGAATTATCTGATCATAAAGCAGACTACAAATAGTTTGTTTAAACACTTGCTGTACAAAAGCAAATAATTCTATTCAAACAGTATTTAACTAAGCTAGATGTTGTCTATTGATTTAGTATTTAAATATCAATTGGGAAGACAACAGAACTAAAAGAATCATTTTGAAACTGGCTCACAGTCTTCATGTTGGAAAGATAGCCATAGAAATGGCAATAATACTAAAATGTTGAATTCCAACAGACATGCACTTGACTTTATGTATGTTGACAGAAAAGAACAAGAAATGCAGGCTACTTCTACAATGTTCTGGGAGACCAATATTCTTGCAATAGTTTACCATAATTATACCAGCCCTACCCATTTACAAATACAATTTAGGCCAATTTGACAGGTGGCAATAAAAGTTAATCTAGGCCAGTGATAAAAATCATGAGTAGGTAAACAGCAAATACTGTTTTGTGGCTAAGCACCATAGCTTCCCAGAATGTTTAATAATCTCAAAGGATGTCTTTGTGGGCAACTCGTGTTTATAAGCCTATCTAAACTCCAAAGTCCTTTTGAGGTAGTACCGGGAAGAGTACACCCAGTCCTTCCACATGGGTTAATTCGTTTATTAACAAGCTGAGACAAGGCAGTCCGAAGATAAAGAGAAATCCCACAAGAACAGATTCATCACAGCTACCAACCTCCCGTACTATTGGAACTGCTGCCAAATGCTGGGCTGTGGGATTGGCAGCGCTAAAGTCAGCTCACCTCAAAAACTCGGTGGACACAAATGGCCTGCACATTCATGTCTACTGCTTGCGCACACATGCCCATCAGGCACATTACAGATTCTGTCTTTAATGAGCACAAGCATTTCTCCCGCCCCCCACCCCCAATCTCCAAATGAAGCGGTGCCAAAAGACTCCACCAAAAATGCTGAAGAGGTCCAGTGGCGCTTGCCAAAAGATGCCATTTCAGATAAGCTGCAGCAAACACTTCCGTGCTTCAGCACAGAATATACCATATACCCCCACCCCCACCCCGTCAAGCATAGCATTACAGTAAATTTAGCTCTGGTGGAATCTCCAGAGTTAAGCGCGCGCTAAGTTTGACCCCAGGTGAACCCTGGCCGGGAAAAAACAAAAACAAAAAACCTCCGGGTGCGTAAGCGGGAAGGAAATACTCCCGCCCTAGGATCCCGGGATCAGCACAGGAGGAGCCAGGCATTGACGGGGCCCACTGAGAAATCTCCAACGGGAGCCGTTCAACCGAAGCGGAAGCGCGAGGGGCGTTGCCATGGGGACCCGTTTCGGCGGCGGCAGCTGCTCGACGCCGTGGAGGAGAGACGCCTAAGGTAGCGGTTGCCATAGAAATGCCGAGGCAGGCATGCCAACTACAAGGTCCATCTCTCCGGTGGAAGGTCACTCACCATCCGTCGCACCAGACGCGCACAGGTCGGGCGGTGGCGCTGAAAGAGGAGGCGCCTCCGGCAGCTCCGTTCCGCAGCATCTCGAGCAAGAGAGTGCCGGATAGTCGGCTGCCGTCCCGACTCCGCCGCTGTCACTTAGTCCAGTACCTTCCCCCCCGTCACGTGACCAGGGAGGAGCCGGAGCTGCCGAAAGCACCGCCGCGCTCCCCGGAGGCCCCGCCCCTTTCGAAAAGCCGCTCGGATTGAAACTGGGCGGGTGCACAGCGTGCCCAACCAAGTGATCGGCCCGATCTCCTGAGGGAGATTAGCCACCCTTTTTTGCTTTCTAGGCCGCAACTTATGGGAGGGTGGGGAATTTACCTCAACACTATTTCATTCTTCTTATTGCATGTGGCTTTTTGAAGACGCATCACTTTTTTTTTTTTGCGGAATTACCACCTTAAGCACAATTATTACCCCTAGCAACCATTCTGTTTCAGGGATAGTTGAAACCTTTCCAGGGTGCATAAGACATTCTAAAATGTGAAGAAGTCAGTAGGCATGCAGATCTACAAAGGCACATTTCCAACAGATGTGCTATTATTTCCATTTCTATTTTAGGAATAGTTCTGCTTGGAGGCAGCATTTAATATAGAAATCGCTGAGTACCATACTCATAGTCCTTGATTTACAACACTTCATTTAGTGACCATTCAAAATTATGACAGTGAAAAGAGTGACTTATGACCGTTTTTTCACTCTTAAAACCATTGCACAACATCCCCATGGTCACATGATCAAAATTTGGATGCTTGTCAACTGGTTCATATTTATGACAGTTGCAGTGTCCTGGAGTCATGTGATCAGTTTTTGCAACCTTCTAACAAACTCATTGGGGAGTCCAGATTCACTTAACTATGTTACTAACTTAACAAGTGCAGTGGTTTGCTTAACAACTGTGGCAAGAAAATTGATAAAATGGGGTAAAATAGGACAAAACTCACTTAACTGTTTCACTTAACAACATAAATTTTGGGCTCAATTATGGTTGTAACTCAAGGACCACCTGTATAGCGAACCTCTACATACCTCTGCACCAAAACCAAAAGAGCCATATTCAGACAACTGCCAGTAGCCATTCATAATAATTTTATTAATAATTGTTAATTGGCAGCCCTGAGTATTAAAAGCCAACCTCTCCTTAGATGGCAGAAACCCAAGCTAAGCTTTGGTCCTTGTCAGCTAATTATAAAAAAATCTCTATGAAAATAGCAGCTGTGTTTTTTTCCAGTTAGCCCAGCAATCCTGATGAATTCTAGTGCAGATGTCATTTCTTGCCCTGATTTTAGCAACTATAGTTGGTCCTCAAAATCTTTTTTTTTAAAAAAAAATCTGTTATCAAGAGTTCTTTTTCCTCTTTGTGCCTTTTGCACAGCCTCTGCCAAACCAGCCACCAGAAGGAGGATCTGGATGCATCTGCTGTTCCTCTCCCAGTTGTACTTCATGAAGACTTGTTGGTGGAGCCACGGGTTTTCTGCTATGACTGCTTTCTTCTGCAGGTTGCAAAGGAACAGCCAGAGAAAAGATGGGGTCTTTCATTCTACAGACAAACATAATAATATGTAACGTTAATTTACACAACTACTTGTGAATAATGCCTTGAATCAAAGTAGTAGCTTGCATTTTGAACTATTAAGGAAAATATATTCAACCATAGAAGAATTTGGATCACACCATCTTCCTTACAACTTTGGATGACAAATTCTGCCTCCAGATAAATCAAAAGTAAGTTATATTATCAAGGGCTTTTGACATCTCATAACACTGACCAAGTCTGACACTGAATAAGTTTGGTTGTCACTGACCTATCATAGGAAGGAATGGGAAGTCCCAACTCATCCATCAACAACTTCATCACATCATCACATCTTCCATGAAGTTTTAGAACTGCGAGATCATCCTTTGGTGTCCACTGCAAATACAATGGATTGAGGTTGGATTCGTTCCCTCAAAGACAAACTGTCTGTGAGTGACATAACACTGCTACTCATCAGATTCAGACAGACATAAGTTTTATTTTTTATTGCAGGATTGGTAAAACATAATAGAAATGACATACTAATAGTCAGTTAGGAAACAAATACTTTCTCTTTAATTTGATCTAATCTAATAAAATTATCTTTCAAAGCGTAAGTCATAATACAATGGGAAGATTTTTGGAATACCGAGAAAGAGACATAATTAGTTCACATTCCAACCATCACCACATTATCATTGGATAGAAATAGAAAAGCCAACCTAACATTTAAGGGGAAACAAGTATCTGAAGGTTATCAAGCTAGGACATACATTTCTGAGTATAGCTGAATGTCATTCAGATTATATTCACAGTATGTTACGAGTCATGGAAATGTTAACCTAAGGAAACACAAAACTAGGCAAACAATTGCTCCACATAGCTATATAGTTATACCATCTATTTTAATTGACAAACCTCTAAAGGCCCACACATGCCTTCTGCTTAAGAACAAGTTATTTGTTCTTGGTATACAGTAGTAGGAACAGTCTACGACCTTCTGCATACATTGTTCTCCTTATCAAAAGTGTATAAAAGCAAATGATGTAAGCACATGCATCTGTATATTATGCTCTACCTCATAATATACTCAACTCACTAAACTCACCTGAAGATTTACAATATAGAGTTTAGGGCGGTGTCTGGGGGGTTTACTCATGCACCATAAATGTGGATACTTTTTCAAAACCTGTTGGAAAAAGGACAACAACATAGCTTGTTACTGCTAAAAGGTGAAAGTATCTCCTAGTTTTCATATATCATGGTGTAGGACACCATGATATGTCATTTATATACAGAGACTTCCTCCAATACATATTTGCAGATTTCCCAGAAAGCAAAAAGGAAAGTGCAATGAGAACAACCATGTTTATAGACCTTCCAGTATTATTCCAGGATTCTGGGTTACCAAGACATCTGCAGGGCTTTTTTTTTTTTTAAATTACTTCTGAACTCAGTAACATGCATAGGTATAGTATTCCAAGAACAGGTGGACAACGTACAATCTTACATTAGCACCCAAATGTTATTATCTGAATTCATGGGGAAAATTTTAAAGTCAGAATACTTGAAAAAAATGTTCTTACTAATCCAGTTCCTACCATAACGCTATAGCTAACAATATAAGTCTGTATAAGTTTATTTTAAAACTTATCCGATAATGTTTAACAGAAATTACTGATAGGAAAATATCCACCTGAGTTAATGGAAAACTAAAATGTTGCCCAAGGCGTCAGGAACTCTTCTCTTTAAATATGATATACCAAGGTGCATCATGTTTAAAGGTGAGACAGAAACTGAGAGAAAGAGCAGAGCAGTTACCTTGTGTCCTACTTAACAAGTGGCAGTTGTTGAGATTCTTATGAAGAACTTTGGATTCATATTTAATATATCAGAATTCTGGAGATACAGTCCCCACATATCTTGAGAAAGTTATCTTGGTAATGTATTGGGTTGGAGGAAAGTGATCTTAGGGTGACTCAGTATAGTTTTTATATTCTTAAACACAAAAATATTCTCAAGGTCCGTAACTTATAGATCAAACCTTATGTGTTAAAATTTCTAAACATGCACTTTAGCTTTGAAAAAAGTAATGAATTAATGACCATTTGGGCATTTATTGAAGTAGGCCTTATTTACTTTAAGAGGAATTTTAACTATAGCGTAGGCAATTCTTAAACCCTTCCTGGTCTTGTACTGAACTATACAGTCTGCTCAAAATGTTTCAAGAACAGCATATTTCTTTGGTGCTGTTGGCTATTTTCTTAGTGAAAAAGGGAGCAAATGATCTCGGAATAGTATTGTACTAATACAAGAAAAAACCCAGACCTGTTCTTTTCTACACGATTTAATCAAATCTTTCTCAATATTCCCAAGGGAACAATTTGAGAATCCTCTTCTTGATTTCCATTTTAACAGTGTCTGTTGAATGACATTTTATTTCAATAAATAGCAAACCAACAGTTAAAGCTTATTATTTTACTTGGAAACTACAGGTAGTCTTCAACCTACCACAACTGAGCCCAACATTTATGTTGCTAAACAAGACGTTTGTTCAGTAAATGTTGCCCCATTTCATAGGTGCTATTCAACCGATTCGCACTTATTCGGGAGAACCGGTAGCGGTTATTTGGCATGGGTTGCTGAACCAGTGGCAATCCCTGGCTGGCCATGCCCCCAACCCAATCGCCCGGTTGCTCACTTGCAATCGCTCTCCTAGCTTTCCGTTCCCCACGTCCCCCAGGGAAAAGGAAGAAAGGCATGGAGGCTGCAAGTATCGCTTTCCCCTTGTGAGTGCTGGAGTGAGGAGGAGTGCAGTCTGACAGAGGGGGTGGGGGAATCCACTCAATCCTTGGAGAAATTTAAAGGAGCTGCTTCCAAAATGCTTGTCTGTTAAGTGCTTTGTGTGTGTGTGTGTGTGTGTGTGTGTGTGTGTGTGAGAGAGAGAGAGAGAGAGAGAGAGAGAGAAAGGTAGAGAAAGAAAGAAAAAATAGGAAGAGAGAGAGATAAAACTCTGTGCTATTTTTTTTAATTTTTCCATTATTTATGTGTTAATATTTTACACTGTCCCTACACCTAGAGCGATTTTTCTGCCTTTCTTTTGCTCAGGACTACCACATATTTTTCAGGGTTTACATGCATTCAATGTCAATAGTCCAGAGCATAAAATACACATGTGTTTAACAAGAGTTGAAAGGGACCTTGGAGGTCTTCTAGTCCAACCCCCAGCTCAGGCAAGAAAACTGAGGATGCCAAACTCTGAGTAGTAATCCTGAGAAATGTGTCAGAATAATACTTAGAAGGAACCTTGGGGCGAACCCTATACCATTTCAGAGAAATGGCTGTCCAGTCTTTTCTTAAAAACTTCCAGTGATTGAGCACCCAGAACTTCTGGAGACAGGCAGTTACACTGGTTAATTGTTCTCACTGTCAGAAAGTTTCTCCTTAGTTTTAGGTTGCTTCTCTCTGTTCAGTTTCCATCCATTGCTTCTTGTCTGCATTCTGCTTCTTTGGAAAATACATTGTCCCCCTTTCTTTGTGGCAGCCCCTTAAAAGCCTGTTGCCTTTCACACTCTTGAGTAAAGCATGTGAGCCATTTTCTCCTTTCAGTGGTCCATGAAAGTACATCTATAGTATGCAGATAATAAAGTCAAAAAAGGTGAACAACATTTTTACAGAACTATAGATAAGTTGAGACTGGGTGACAAGGAATAGCTGGGAGGGGAGGGGCCAGGTGAGGCACCCCTTGATGTGACATTGTTAGCCACACCCACCCAGTCACATGACCACCCAGTCACATGACCACTAAACCACAACCACCCAGTCACATGACAAGCCACGCCCACCAAATAAGCCACGCCCACAGAACCAGCAGTAAAAAAAATTGAATTCCATCACTGCCCCATTTGGTGACCTTTCTTGCCATGGGTGTTAAGTGAATAAGTTGTTAAGTTAGTAACACAACTGTTAAGTGAACCTGGCTTTCCCACTGGCTTTGCTGGTCAGAAGGTGGCAAAAGGGAATCACATGACTCCAGGACACTGCAACTGTCATGAATATGAGTCAGTTGCCAAGCATCTACATTTTGATCACATATGCGGATGCTGCAATGGTCGTAAGTGTGAAAAATCATAAGTCACTTTTACACTTTTCTGTCGTAACTCTGAACTCACTAAAGGAATTGTAAATTGAGGACTACCTGTACTTAATTACTATTTATTTTTTTTAATTCTAGGGGGAAATACTATCTTCTCCTTTTCAGATATAATTTTAGGAGCTTAATTTCTTGCCCAGTCCAGCTGTTTCCCAAACCTGTATTCATTAATATTCAGCATATCTACAGAAATATAGATCACTGAGAAAAATAAAAAGCTTGGCACATGATTTGACTGCTGCTATACTAAAAAGAATCTGTAAGATTATACTGAAGGGATAATAGGAAAGCAACTTCAGGCAGTTCTTGACTTACAGAAGTTCATTTAGTGACCATTCAAAGTTACAACGGCACTTATCACTGTTTTTCACACACTGATTAACGTTGCAGTATCTCCATGTTCATGTGATCACAATTCAGATGCTTGGCAGTTGGTTCAAATTCATGACAGTTTCAGTGTCCCACGTCATGTGATCACCTTTTCGACCTTCTGACAAGCAAAGTCAATGGGGAAGCCAGATCCACTTAACAACTGTGGACTTAATTACAGTGTTTCACTTAACAACTGTGACAAGAGAGGTTGTAAAATGGGGTAAGACTCACTTAATAATTGCCTTGCTTAGCAATAGAAATGTTGAGCTCAGTTGTGGTCATAAGTCGAGGATTACCTGTATGTGGTTTCAACAATTTCTATTTTTGCAAGCTAAATCTTGAAAACTAGAAACTAAAATCTCAATTAGTTCATCATTTTCAGTATTTTCTCAAAAGCTTCCTATACATAGTAAAAAAGAATACATCTTAAACCATAACACTTTTACAAAAAAGATATTTCTTTAATTTTACCTTCAAGCTAGACCCCAAGCAAAGTATGACATCAGCCTTGCTAGCAGCTTCTGTTGCTGCTTCCCAGTTCAAGGGTTGCTGTAAAATACCCTTCTCTCCAAAGTGTACAATTGTATCTCTCAGCTGCGCTCCACATTTATGGCATAATCTCCCAGTCTGGTGCCTATGCAAGGCTGTGCGCTCTGTCACATCAAATATTCGTACATATTCACGATTGGGTGTGCAAGATGTGCAAACCTAGTTTGTGATGGAATCATAAAGTTCATTAGCATTTTTCTTCTATGACAATGCACCAAATCTCACTCTCTCCAAGCACTCACCTCTATATACATGTTTCCATGCAGCTCAGACAGGGCTTCTCGAGGGAGGCCACTGCGCAAGTGAAGCCCATCACAGTTCTGAGACACTACATGCTTTACCTAACAAGAATAAGAAAATGGGGTGAAACTGAAAATAGTATCATAGACAGTAAGAGAAGATGTTTTCTTCTGTTCCTTTGTCCTTGCTCAATCACATTCAAAATACAATAACAAAATCCTTATATTGTACAAAAGTCTATCTTCTTTTTCTCACTACAGTAGTCCTTGACTTATGAAAGCAATTAGAACCGAATGTTTCACTGCTAAGCAGTACAGCTGTAAACTGTGGCCACATCAGCGGTTCCTGCAGTCCTGGTTGTCATCATTAACTGAATCTCACTGACATTAGGCAGGGCAGCTTCCTGCCAGCTTTTCATGACCCACAGGGAAGCCAGCAGAAAGTTGCAAGTCCCATGCCCACAGGCAGGTAAGTGGTTGCTCCCAGGTGGGGAGGGACCAAGGGGACACAGGCATGCAGGGGACGATGTGCGAGAGATGCAGCACAGGATGTGAGGGAGAATCAGGGACAGTGCACAAAGGGGTTCATGAAAGGAGCTGTGTGAGGGGATTGCACAAGTGCAGAGGCGTGGGAAAGGCTGCCCCGGGTAGGAAGACTTACCTCAATGACTTGCAACTTTGAATTTCAAAAAAATGCAACCCCATTCATTTTCTGGGGAAAATCAGCAGGGAAGATTACAAATGATGAAGATGATGGGATTGATGGGCCCCTGGCAATCAGATGTAATTGTGAATGGATTGCTCAGCACTCAGATCACGATCATGACTGTCAGATTGACAACTGATGGTAATCATGATTGGTTCAGTGCCATCCTAACCTCAAATGGTTGCTGAATGAATGGGTCAAGGACAAGCCTTTACTTGTTGATTGGCAGCAGGCAATTAAATTGTTTTGAACTCCCTAACTTTCAGATTGGAAGTAGTTTACAGACACTGAAATATATGGTTCCTCAATGGCTAATCAATCCTCCCTGATCAAGTTTGAGCATCATGGTCTTAAAAACTATTTCAGGTCTGAGACAGAGAAATGGAAGATTTAATGACTATGCTATTTGAATTCCCAGTGTAAGAATACGAGATGCAGAATGTTGTTTCCTAAAGAATTCCAAAGATCAGAAACTAATTTTCTGAAAACAGATAAAGCTATTAGCATGTCTCAAAGAGAGTATGTATAGCAGGCTAGGCAAGCACTGCTAGGCCATGCACTGCCCTCCAAAAGGCTGAGTTTTAAATTCTATGGTTACCAAGTGTAATGTACTTCTCTCCCACATCTTGAAAGTTTCCACTTCACTTCCATTCAAGTTTAAAAAGCATTTCAAAATTGTGTGTATGAAGTATATAAAAAATTAAAGTGTAGCTTATTACAGTGTTAACAGAAATTGCTTTGGCACTGAGATTCCGAGCTAAGCATTCAGAATCTTTAAGCACTGAGATTCCCGTGCAAGAAAAAATATGAGGAAAAATCTGTCGGGAGAAGATTGATATAAAAATAAGAATCAAAGAAGAAAGCCAATAGCAGAAAGAGAAGGCGTGTAGTAAGTAGTGGAAGCAGAAGTGAGATGAAGCAGGGAAAGAAAGCAAGAAAAGCCAAGAAAAGAGAGGTGTAGAGTGCTGGAAATGCCAGCCCCTCTGCATGTCAGTTTGCACATTTATGATTCAGACCAGTGTTTCTCAACCTCAGTAATTTTAAGATGTATGGATTTCAACACCAGCAAGCACTACAAGCTGGGGAATTCTGGGAGTTGAAGTCCATACATCTTAAAATTGTCCAGGTTAAAAAGCAGATTTAGACAGTGACATCAACCTATTCTGTACATCTTTTACAAAAGCATCTAGAAACAATATGACAAATATTGAAGATACAACATGCAGCAAATCTAGGAGTCGCTGTAAGAATATGGTCTCAGAAGCGCAGGACTGAAAATCAAAGAACTTACCAGTTTGTTGTTGTGCAAACAAGCAATGCTCATGTGGGTGAGTGTGGGCTCTGCTTCACTCAGATCGGTCACCCTGATACATAGGGAAAAAAAGAAGCATGAAAAGCAAGAACCAGGATTCCAATGTAACACAAGAAATGCTTTTGAACCGATTACCTGATACTTCTCCCTTTTTGCAGCATTGTCCACACCCCATTTGGGCCTCTGTAGTCAGGAATTGAAGCTGCCTGTAAGGAGTCACAAAGAAGAAGAAACACTACTGGTTGAAATGTGTCTGAATATTAGTAACTTGGGTTGGTAGGCTGATGGTTTGAGCTCCGAGCTTGGCAATTTGATTGCAAACGTTTCATCACCATTTGAGGAGACATCATCAGTGTGTTTTGAACTGTCACACAGTTCAAAACACACTGATGATGTCTCCTCAAATGGTGATGAAACGTTTGCAATCAAATTGCCAAGCTCGGAGCTCAAACCATCAGCCTAAATAAACACTACTGGTTTCATTTGAAGAATAAGTTGTCCCTACCTTTTAGCCATAAAATTACTGGATTGTTATAAAAAAAAAACCAGGGTCACTTTTTGTGAATTAGGTGGCTCTACAAATTTGATTAATAAAATAAAAATCCAAAAGCACCTGCTAAATTACTTGTTTGTGCCAAACATGCTTCTATCACCCCCAAAGATCAAAGCAATTCATACGGTACTCACTCCATCCAGCAGCCCAAACTGTATCCCTTAATGAACAAAATAACAGGCAATTTCCAATTTATTCTAAAATTACAGCTACGTATATAACATGCTGCTTTGGCCCAGCAGGGTCTGGGACTTTTGCATTGTGCCTGCGAAACACTTTGCCAAATAAACTATTTTAGATATAGCCATGAAGTGACAATGAGTTGAGCTTGGCTCAAAGGACATTTTACATGGGAAGGGTGTAGTTTATCTTTCTCTTCACGTCTTTTTTTTTTGCATAAAATAGTTATGCAAAATACTAGGATTTATCAGCCAGCCAGGGAACTCACTTCCACTTTCACAGTATTTAGCTGTCTGTCACAGTTCTTTTCTTTCCCAAAGCACAAAAAGTGTGAACGATTCACATATTGTACACCTCTCCAGCATTCTTTCTCACAGATAATACTTCCAGAGATATAATTTGCATTCTAAACAAGAGTTGGCTCTTGGAGATAAACAGTTTGATTTTTTTTCTGACAATTTAGATGAAGATTGGTATACAGAATCCTACTTGTTTCTACCAGTCTTTAAGGATACCAGAACAGATTACACCGGTGATCAATGCCCTGCTCTGGAATGCAACCTATGATGAGTACTATGAACACACACTTTTCTTTGATTTATAACACAATCACAATTTATAACACAATTTTGAACTTTTTAGGAGAGGCATTGCAGAAAAAGTAGCATTTTTTCCAAAGAGATTGGGAAGAAAAATGAAAAGCTTTTCTAACCCACCCCCCATTTTTCCCAACTTTTACAATGCTAGTATCAATATAAATATAAAAGTCATAACTTAAAATGCCAAAATGCTCTCAAGTAGTGTTTCTACGCAAGGTAATGAAGCCAATTATTTCAACTTGTGTTGTGTGACTTAGGAGGTTTAAGAATTTTCAAATATCAAAACAATGCTGCTCTTATATGATAAGCAAGTTAGGTAATTATAAGAATCTTTTGTTGCTGATGATTTTAGAAGGGACATTGATACAACCTTACCGTACTTATGCCAGCTCCCGTATATACAATAAGATGTTTAGCTCCTTGGACAACAGCAGATAGCTTGCTGACTTTTCTCTTCAATTCGTCAGGCTCATCACACACCTAAAAAAAGGAGTAAAAATCTCATATTTTCCAAAATGATAAAATCCACACATCTTTCCTTGCTTTTGTCCATTCCTATAACTGTAGCCTTACAAAAGAAAAAGAAATTGAGCTCATCTAGTTGTGTTTCCTGTCTGGTTTACCAGAGAAGGCCAGTATCAATCTTGCAATCCAAAAGCACAAACTTCCTGCCCTCCACTTTTATCTGCTTGTTCTATTAGGATGGGTCTTTCTTAGTTTCCTTCTCTGATAAGTGACTGAGGGCTCCTGCCCCTCTTGTCTGACTGTTTCCCAGGCAGGATCTCTTATCCTCTTTTTTTCGAGATCTCCCATGCATTCCATTACCACAAGTAATTTAATAGGAAAGCCTTTAAACATCATTTATATTCTTTCAAGATGATGAAATGTGGATAAAAGCAGTGACTGAATTTTACAATATCAAGTAGCCAAATTAGAAATTATATACTCTTCTGAATAAACACTGACTCTCCTACCATGTATTTATAAATCTACTTGATGCTTCAGTGAAACATGCCGGAATTGTTCATTAATATATTTATCTCTATTATCTCTGCCTTTAATTATTACCTTTCTTAATAGTAAAAGAAAAGTATTTTCTTAAAGTAGAAGAAAATTAATTACCCCCAAAAAGAGATACAGATAAACTAACAAGTTCCTTTTCTGTGAATTTGGCAGAAATCTCATCTAGTTTTGTCTGTCAGCAAAGAAAACCACAAAATTCTCAACAAGCAAAACCAGTTCAAAAGATAATTAGATTGCTTAAAGCCCATTAAGGGCAACCAACTTAATTGGTTAAGGAAGGGTAGATCCAGATCTGCCTTTCCAGAAACAAAAGGCCTTCAGTTCACAATTGGAAATGAAATCAAGTGAAAATTTATCCTGAAGAAACTACAGAAGTAACTTCCATTGTTTGTTTAATTTACAGTCTGTTTTCTTCTGCCACTTATCCTCATGAATAGCTTTTAAATGCTAAACAAAATTTCAGAAAGACATTCAGGGAAATGGAGCAAATTGCATTTTCTTCAACATGAGCACAAGCATCACACTGAGATCCATTCAGAGGTGTTTATGCTAAACATTTAAAGGTTAATCTACATTTGAAGCTTTTTATATACCCATATCTAAATAAATTAGTTAATTATTTAAAAGCCAAACATCAAAAAATTGTAATAATGGAAAAGGTGTCCAAGCAGATCCTTAACAAAAGTAATCAGAAGTTTTTAAAATGCAGAAAATCAGTTGAATGAGAAAAATTTTCTCACAAACTTTGGACAATATAAAAAGCTGTGCATATTTATTTACAAAGAAAATTAGATAAACATTTCTACTGCCTAAATTCAACTGAATAGGTACTAGTGAAATATATTACTACTACTTTCCAGCAGTAGTACTTTATATGAAAAATATAGATAAGTGCTGTTAGTTATCTTACCTCCCCATACAAGTCTTACAGATGTGACAGATTTATTGTGCCATATGTTTTTTTCCTGTAATTAAAATACTTTCCAGCCATTCTTGAATATACTACTGTATTCTACTTAAATTCTGATTCTTGTAACCTTTAGCTGGATGAAACAATGCACTATAGGGCAAAACGTTTTCAACCAAGGTATCTTAAGTGGGCTAACTTACAGAATGCATCTAAAATCAAGGACCTGTGAATTGAAATGTGACTCCTGTGCAGGGGTGGGATACTACAGGGTTAACTACCTGTTGGGGATTTATGAACTTCCCTGCCCCCCCCCCCAGCTGTCATTAGAAGCATCCTTTGAAACAGCCCTCATTTCTTGTTTTTTTTAACTGCAGCTGTACATCAGTTCGGCAGCTGAAGTTGAAAAATCAGGAAATAAAGATCAGGTAAGAGCCCAGGTGGGCAGGTGAGCAAAAACATCAGCAGACATAGAACCGGTTCTATGTCTGCTGCTCTTCAGAGCTACCGGTTCTACAGAGGTGGACAGAACCGGTAGAAACCCACCCCTGCTCCTGTGGATTGAAATTTGACAAACTTTATAACACATTTTATGATATAAAATGATAAAACTTTATGATATAAAGATATACAAAATTATTTTGTACTATGTCACATTTCCTGTGCTAATGTTTGACTGTGCTATACTGTTCAGCATGGGCTAGTTTCAAGGCAGATACATTTCTCAATGTATCCTGGCTTTTCAGTGAAGGCTATACTTTAGAAGCCATTACAAGCTCTGTCACTGCTGAAACCATGGGGTCCTTGGTGGTCTTCTTGCAGATGTTTTATTACTGAACTAGGTAATATCATCAGTGCTAACACTAATGATGAGCACTGATTAGCCCTGATGATGTTATCTAGCTTAGTTAATGAAACATCTACAAGAAAACCACCAAGCACAGAGAGCACAAAGGGCCCCACCGTTTAATCTTGAGCTATAAAAATTCTCACCATTGGACGTATTGAGGAATCTGGTAAGGAAATATCTGGTAAGGGGTCATCAATTGTTTTATGAAAAACTATTCTTAATGAAATTTATTGCCCCATTGCCAATCCCTATCCTGCATCTAAAGACCAGAATTGTGCAGGCAAGTTTTCCTCATGACACTGTATGAAGTAGAAATTTGATTTTAAAGAAGCAGAATTGAAATTCTGCTTTTTCAAAGTCAAATTTGACACCTATGAACTCTGACACTAGAAAATACTTCTGAGAATAACGTGGACAGCCAAGAAAACAAACAAAAGGATCATCAAGTAATTCAATCCAGAATTTTAATTTGAGGCATAAATACCCAGGATCAAATTACCATACTTTGGACACATTATGCAAAGATCTTCTTTCTACGGAACCCTATAATGCTGAGAAAGGTGGGTGGGTGGGGAATGAAGAGGTTAACCAGCCACAAGTCAGGTGCCTTCAGTCACAGTGGTGATGGATGAACCACTGGACCAGCTAAAGCACTATATAAGGATCAGACCCTCCTGGAGAAAATCTATTTATGTGGTCACTAAGAGCCGATTAGATTACAGGGCATGTAATCAATTGTCCCTATATTTCCAGGCATTGCCAATCACCTAACTTACTTTTTTCACCCAAAGCACAGCTAATTTTCCACACCTTTGAAGCTGACTTCAGATCTGGCAAAAAGGATTTAACTCCTACCTAGTTAAGACACCATCAATCAAACTTCTCAACCGAGGATACAAACAAAAATAAATCGCAGGCGGAAAAAGAAGATCGCTGGGACTCACGGGAGCAAGCCCTGGCGTCCATCAAAGGGCACGGCTATAGACGTACCCACCTCCTCTAGCCGGCGCCGCAGCCTCTCGCGCTTCTTGCGAAGCCGCTCCAGATCCCGCACCATCTCTTGACATCCAGACAGAAGCATCGCCTCGTCGGCGCTCCGGTCGGCCGCCGGTTTGCGCAGGATTCGGGACACCTGGTCGAACGAGGGAAAGAGAGAGGAAGGGAAAGGGGGCGTGTTGCCCAAGCCGGCGCCTCGAGAAGCGCCGCCCCGCCTTGATTTCTGGCCACCCGGCACTACCTGCCTCCGTCGCTCCCGCTGCTCTTCTTGACGGAGGAATTCTACGCGAGCGGCCGCTTTCCGCTCCGAGCGACTCAAACTTCGACCGGCCGCCATCCCCTGACTAGTTTCCGGGTTTTTAATCGGCCGGAGAGGAGGGTTCGGCCACTTCCGCTTCCGGCAATGGACGACGCTCGGCGGTGACTGCTTGTTGCCCTGGGGACGCCAAATGATGTTCGCTGCTGTTGCCAGGCTCTTCGTTAGGTCACAGGCTCTACCAGCTACTTCCGGTTGGACTTCTCCTCCTATGAAGACAAGACTGCCGTCTCTATTACTCCATAGAGAATAGGGTCGAATTCCTGCTCTCTGCTTGCTTGGGAAAGTGCGCTCTCTTTCGGATTGGATGTTTAAAAACGATGCTGCTGTGTACGATACTTACGCTGCTCCGGCCCCGCCTTCTCCGACCCCCCCTCCGCTCCCCGTGGTGGCTGCGTGTGAAATTCTATCGTGTGGAATCTGTCGTGTTTTTTTCCGCCTCAAAGCAAATTCCATTATGTGCAATCCAATCCTTTCAAGCGCAAAGTCTTCTGTGACGATGCTTATTTTGGTTAGCTTATTCCCGTAACCAGGAACTATAGTCTACTGCTGAACGTTACATGGGAATATAACGGGAAATGGATTGCTCAACGGCATTTAACCCTCTTATTGGAGGATGCGAATTAAACATTCTGTTGGTCTTATTTGAGTAAGAAAAAATGGAATAGCTTTTTTCCCTTTCCAAATCCAGCGGCCAAAGCCAACCATATCACCTTATTTAATGTATTAAAAATTACAATGGGAAATTTGGCAGAGTGAAGAAAGGCCTCATATTAGGGAAAAGTTTAAAAATACTGTTCTCTTGGGCCTCCTAGGTTCTGCATAAGCTTTCATCAACCACTCCATTTTTAGTGTTGTGAACTATTATGCAAAAGCTTGTAATTTAGTGTTTAAAGGACCTGGACATTTTGCTTCTTTTATCGCTGCATACTGCCATTCTCTTGGACTTGTTACATGAAAGCTAAAGCTCTTGCAGCAACAAGTTAACCTACTATTGATTGTATTAGGCAAAAAAAGTGCACATTTTTTGAAGTAAGCTTGCCAATGGCCATGTTTGCACAACTTACTGAACCACAAAGTAGTCATCTGCATTTTAGCTTTATCATAGCACTTTGCTTTAGGGTGTTGGTTTGGGTTGTGTTAAATGTCACGTGAATCCAGCAAATTGGGTTGAATGAACCATGCCTAAATAGGTCATGTAAATGCACCCATTTTTAAATGCTTACTACTATTTGCTCTTTTGTTAGAGGTATGTGCTTCCCATACTAGAGATCCAGATAATATCCAGATTCCTTTTTCTTCATCATGTTAGGCTAATGTGATCTGTAGAGAACAAAACATTTTTACTACCAGAAATGGACAGAGGTTTTTATAATTTTGTTTTTACATTGCTTCAGATGCCCTTATGATGCATTATTTTTGACATAAAATCATTCAGTGCTATTTGTCACACTATCTTAGACTAGACCTTGTCTAGTTAAGCGTTGAAAGAGAAATCTGAAACTTCAGCACAGAAACATTTCTTATATTTGTTTTTGTAATTATAGGTTTCTTTCAAACAACAAAGTTGAAGAGAATCATCAACAATGCTAGATATAGGCACTGCTAAGAAATATACAATTAAGAAAAATTAGATCACTACCTATAATTATGCTTATCAAGGATTTAAGAATAAAGTGTTCACTTTATTCTTAAATCCTATATTAGCCCAACTCCAGCACATACCACAGTATCCTGAATAATAGTGTTGTTTTAATATGAGTGAATTTTTAAAAAGATGCTATACAAAATCTAAACTGGCTACCTTATCTGAGCTGCAGAAATCTAGTTAATTAGATGGCAGCAAATAGCTATCTTTGTTGTTTAGTGGTCATCTGGATTATTACAACCCAGATGTGTCAGTCCTAGTTAAAGAGCACAAGCCCAGAGATTTGCATATTTATATGCATTATTTCAAGCTTTAAAATTTTTAAAGTACAGAAATAATCCAAAGACAGGGAGATTTATGTCAAGGACAGTAACCTGATTTCACTAGAAAGCAATATGTGGTTTTCCCGTACTACAGCAGATAAAGACCAATGAATATGCTATTTGAATAAGTATATTTATCCACCACAAAATATTGAATATAACTTATTCATTCTTGGAGGAAAGGGATGTTGAATAAAAATAAAACCCTGAAGCAAATAATCTGGACGGTTTATAATAAAACAATCTCACCAATGTTTTGAGCTGGAAAGAATTCCTAGGAAATTTCCAAATCCAAACAGGAGACTAACTTGACTTTTCAAGCAGCAAGGAGCAGATTAGGTACACAATGCATGCAAACAGTTCAAAGTTCTTGTCAGCAACAGAGAACAAGTTTAGCAACCCAAACCTGCTCAGTGATATCATAGGGGCCAGCCTCTTTAAAGATGTTTATTGGTCATATACAAAATAAAGAATGCTTCATATCAACATACACTATATACATAAATAAATTAACAACACCTCCACTGGGGCTGTGGCAACAAATCCCCAACAGTTATCTACAGATTGAAAAAGGACAATAATTTAGCAATAAATACTGATTAATTACTTGGGTTTCGACTGTTGTACAGGAGAGACCCAGAACATGACAGTATGCTTTTACACCCCTAACATATAGAATTCATCTCCAGTTGTATTAGCTTTGGAGACTGAATTTCTTATTATCAAAATGTTCCTCCCCAACCTTTTAAACAAACATTTTAAAGCAGTAGTGAAGTCATTTCCATTAATATTTTTAAGGACTATCTTCAACATTTAGAGAGTGGGGAGGAACAGTCCATCAGTTCAATTAAGTACACCAAGTATAATTTAGTTTCTCCATAATATTCCAGTTTGACAAAGGATGTAATAAATTCAGAGCAAACCGCAGGTGAGGACAAGGACAAGTCGCACTTGAAATGGCACGGGAATCCCAAACACCTTTGCATAGCCAGATAGTGACGTATCTTTATTGGGAATCAGGAGACTATTCACTCAACTGTGCAGTGCCTCTCATTCCTGCAAGTGTCAGCTGCAAGCATCTAGAGCTCACATATACTGTATATCAGACCTGGAAGGGGGAAAAGTCCTCACTACTTGGAAGAACCTCCCTGAAGCTCACAGCTAGACCATTGTGTGATCCTTTTGGTATAGGGAGGAACAATCCTTTGTATGAGCAGTCACAGCTGTTCACCTGTTATATTACAGGAAACAGCAGCAGTGCTATTAAACCAGAAAGGAAGATTCCTGCATGTTAATTATTTTACTAACAAAATACAGTTTGAGATATCAGAAAGAGGTGAAAGGCAAGTTGTCAGAAAGTGCTTCTATCTTCACTGGCACAGAAGACAAGGGGTACCACTGGAACACACTACTAGTCCAAGTGAAAGTAATATATAGATATGCCAGCTCTGCTTACTGCTAGATTATAGTGAAATGCTATCTATCCTACTTCACTGGGATGTGCCAGTGTACAGCAGATGCAAAAACTTGATCAATGACACAAGGAACAACAAATGTTGAATGTCTTCTATGCACAGTACGTCATTCCCTCCTGCTCCTGCATCTATTTCATCCAGGAACATATTCCACAAGGACCTAACATCTGAGTAGCCTATACCCATTGCTAACCATCACATTCCTCAGTTCTTAACCTGCAGTTTTTCTTGCTTTTTTCTGGAAAGAAAAAGTTGTTTCATTATCCAAAATATCACTTTTACATAATTCACCACGACATAAAACAACCCTACCTTTCCCACCCACCCAAAGCCAGCCACATGAGGGCGGAATTCTACTTCACAGAGCTGTTCTGCATCCAGGTAGAAAGCAACACTCCCCACCTGTTGCATCAAGCAAAATGCCCCATTCAAAACAAAACAACAAAACGAAAACACACTTCACAGCAGGAAAACCAAACAGTCACCTATAAAACAAGAACCATCACACTCTGAATGCTATATACCAGAAAACAAATTGAGGGGCAAGAGCTTGAAAGGGGAATCTAGGACAGAAAAAACACTAGGAGACAGACTGAGAGTGAAGGAAGCTGGGAGGTATGAAGGGTTCCCTTGTCTTCTCCCCAACCTCCAGTTGGAAGATTTACCACTGAGTTCTGGAGCCAGATTGTTCAATAAATATCCACTTACTTATAAGAATGTCTTGCGACCCACTCAGATGAAGATACCATCTCGCTGATCTAGCGTGGAAAAGGGCAAAAGGTGCATCTTTAGAGGGAAAGACTGAGTCTTGTGGCACATTAAAGACAAGCAAATATATTATGGCATAGATTTATGTGGACAAGTCAACTTCAATAGATGAAGTATTATCCCAAATTGGCCAATTAATACTATAAATAGGTTGTTTATGGAAAAAAATTACTGTAGGAAGAATAGTCAAAATCTAACAGCAAGAAATATAGATTGCACTTCAAATATATTTAATGTTTTAGTGACCACTAAAAGACTAATGCAGATAATATACCTTGTAATGTTTGTTACCAACTGTGCAGAAAATGGAAACTATAGTATTAATGTATGTGTGCGTGTATACAATTTAATAAAATTATTAGCCTGTACTTTTTTATATTTAAAATGTGTCTAGATAGTTGTATTTATACACATATATCAGAGCCAATTTAATATCATCTCATGGATCTGACGAAGTAAATTCTAATCCACAAAAGATGATGTAATAGTTTTTAAAGTGCCAGAACACTATTAGTTTTGCTACAAAAAAAAAAAAAACCTAGCCACTCTTGCAAAATCCTTGAGGACAGACTTTCTTTATCAGAGGCTTCTCATGGCATCCAGAATCTCCATCGTAAAACAAGCAACCCAGGAAGAAGCATCGAAAGAAATTTATTTAGCCAATTCTAAGGAGTAAAGACTGCCAATCCAGAAATGTCTAGGACAGAGGTGTCAAACTCAAGGGCTGTGGGTCAGATGAGTCATGTGCTGGCCATGCCCATTCCTGGTTTAGCTAAGAGGAAAAAAGCTGTAATATATCACATGATGCCACTGTGACGATGTGAGTTTGACACCCCTGGTCTAGGATGATATAGGATGAACTGAAGGGATCTGAAACTATTCATCTGGCTGAAAACAAATTCCTATTTCAGAAATGCACTCCAACACAGAACTGTATTTTAACAGCATGGAACTATCACCAATGTCTTCACCTTGCTTTCCTTGGGGCAATGTGCAAATATGGCACAGAGAAGCATGCCAAACGATGGAGAGGCAAATTCTTGAATTAAAATAGCAGGCAGCTCAGATATAAGAGTTGTTTCCTCA
Source organism: Pseudonaja textilis (assembly GCF_049901715.1). Taxonomy (NCBI): domain Eukaryota; kingdom Metazoa; phylum Chordata; class Lepidosauria; order Squamata; family Elapidae; genus Pseudonaja; species Pseudonaja textilis. The sequence continues at coordinate 110,059,925 of NC_141991.1, read as the reverse complement.
TACATACATCCAGGTGACATAAATGCCTTTCATGCAACTCTCAAAGGAAGCTATGACCAGGAGACCTAAAAGTTCAATCCAGAACCCACCTCTTGTTTATAAATTTGATGGTGAGAAAGTCCCAATTACACATTTTCATTTGCATGTTTGACATGAAAGCATGAACATTGCTTATTTTGATTACAATTGTTTGGTTTTCACAGAATTTGGACTTCTTTGGCAAGGACTAGAAAGTGGAAGGCAACGAATGGAAGAAATTTTCTACAGCTTAGGATGGAGAGAAAGATGCAAGGAGGTAGAGTGATATGGAACACTTAGACATAGGAAATTTCTGGCTCTATTAATTCAGCACAGATCTGCGCTGGTTTCTAAGACTTTCAAATTAGCAGTGATAAAACATATTCCAAGAGGAATTATCAGTTTTTAGTAACCTCAACACAGTTCAGAGCAATTTATTTCACACAGGTATAGTTTTTAAGATCCAAAACCTAAATGACTTAGTAAGACAATATTTAGTAATAACTGTATGCAGCAACCTGTGGATCCATTCCTTTTAAATCTAAAATAAAAAGTAACAACTAATGTGGCAATGGTGATTTCTGGGTAGAATCTGGAGCCAGGGGAAGTGCATGTTCACATTAAAATATGGTTCCTTATTTTTCTCTTTCTCTGAAGTTTGCTGTTCTTAGTGCCTATGTATCCCCCAGCCGTATTTTGCACATATGCCAAGAATAGCACAAAAAACAACAATTAAAAACACCTCCAATCTACTGTGTCAAAAGAGCAGCTGAGATACTGTAAAGAACTAGTGCCCCTCCCTCTATTTCAGGTGAATAGTCTGCAGAGGACCATGGTCTTACAATGAGAAAAAAGGGGGTTCCAGCAGATATGATGAAGACATTTTGAAGGTAAGTCCTCATTAAAAGCCTTTTCCCCTCCAGCATACTCTAGGCAACAAAACTTTGCCAGTTAATAGATATCAGAAATATCATTGCCAAGGAATGGATTCTCAGCTGATTTTTGTGAATAGTTGTTTCTGGACAGGAACTTGCCTTAGAGCTCATTTGAATGTATTAACCCTGCTTTAAAAGTTATTAAAGCTTCTTTTTCTTTCTAACTAGGAGGCCAGCATGTAGTTGAAAGTTTCTGAAAAGCCACAAGAGGTTTTTGAGCCCAGTCTCAGCTGTGGAAATTTCCAGAATTCACTACATGTGTCATTAAAACAGGTTATAGTATCTGTTAACTAGAAAATGGCCAAATATGGTGACCTCGAGTCTTCTGAATAGGCTAGTACTCAATGCTTACCAGATGTCAGTAATTGTGCTCATTCTGATTGCAATTTTCTGGGCAAAAGGTCAATTGCCCACCTAGATACAAACTCACATGGTCCTCTTGGTAACACACCCATCATTCCCTCCCTGTAGGCCAATTACAAGGCAAGCAATAGAGAAATAAAGCAACTTTCTTTGTAATGACTAGCTCTTTCAGAGAAACTAGATTAGGTTTCCCATAAGACTATGTAGCCAGAAGATAAAACAATGAATTTGAACTTCCCTGTGTCATGTTGACCATCACATGCTCTTTAGACCTTGTTGAGTTTCTGGCTTAGATCCTTAAGTAATGCTCAACATGCTAAAACATAGAAGGAAACAGGCAGGAGATAACAAAATCTCTGTAGTATTACCAACAAAAGTATCCTGCCATAATAGTGGATCTTCACAAATGCTACATACAGTCCAACTCTAGAAAACATATTTTGTGGACCCTTTGTATGATATGTTGTAAATTGTTTCATATTCCTACATTAACAGGAGTGATCCCTTCCAACACATTACTGTTGCAATTCTGGATTCAACCTTTAGGAACATCCAGCCCCCATTGTGGCAACTGCAATGGCAATTGCAATACAAGTGACATTACGTAATGCAACACTGTCTGCCAGCTATCATTAAGCAGTTTTGTTAACCTCTTAAAAGAACAGATTCTTTTCAGGCTTCAGATTCAGGTAATTTTTCTCAGGAGACAGAACCTTTGAGAAGGTCTACTGGCCCAAGAAAACCTGCACTCAGCCCTGGGAAAGCTGAACGAACAAATGCTCACAGGACACCCACACAGCAAAGTGGCCACCGGCACCATCACGTCACAGCGCCACAAAAGACCCCAGAGCACAGACAACTAAATACAACAGGAATACAAAAGAAGCAGATGGGGAATTCAAGAATAAGTCACTTTTGGTACAATTGCAAAAAGATATCAAACAGGACTAGCCTCTTTTTTGTTTTTGTTTTTCCTATGTTATTTATAAATTAATGTCTAATAACTCTTTATAAAAACCAACCTCAGAGCCACAAAGACTTAACGAGAAACTTTTAAAATTTGCATTTTCTGTCTCCAAGAATATGACAATCATATATTCTCACCTTCTCAGGCTAAAAGGAGACTGTTAAATAGAAGTGCTTCACCAAATTGTAGATTTGAAACTTAGATCATTTAATAACTCTTTAAATGAATGCTTCTCTTTTAAATAAAGGGTATTTAAACTACATAAACTAGTTGTGTAAACCATCACACTAGAGACACTGGATACTCTCCAAACACAGAAAACAACTAGTGATTTTGGTCTTGTTCAGTGCAACACACATTAGGCGCAAAACTGGCCTGTAGTCACTGCAATGTAACCCACTTCCTCTGGTAGGTAGATACAACAGTGTTCATTCCTGGCTACTTTCCTTCCTCTGCAGCACAGACACCAGGAAATAGCTATTTCCCCACTTCCCTCTCCTTCAGGAAAAGTCCTAAGGAATCCCATCTTCAAACCTCAAACGTGCAACAAGATGGTAATATAAAAATGGTCACACAAACTACGCCCCCCCATACCAAGCAATTTACAAGCAGCAGACTGGACAGCTGACTCAACCCTGGAAGAACAGTATTGAAGTCATCACTGACAGTAGGTCTTCCAACTCTCTATGACCTCTTCCCTCCCCTTTGGGTTATTCCTACCCAAGAATGGATTCCATGCTGCTGAAAATCTCTTTGGCAAGAGTACCGAGGTCCTTCAGCTTCCGTTTTCAGAACACACTAGGTGGACGGTTCTGTTCACAATGGAAAGGTTGTGTTACCATCAGTCACACCACCAACCAGAACAAGCTAAAAACAAAGCAACTGCAGTGACAAGCAGGCCAGCCGTGTGCCTGTGTGGGCTAGGCCATCTGGGAGAGGGTTGTGCTTTGGGGATTCCGGATGAGCTTTGTGCCTAACTGCCCTGCACAGACAAGCCCAGGCAGTGCTCGTTTCACTAAGACCGGGCGTCCGTTTTGGATTTAACTATTGTGATAACGCTGGTGGTGGCAACTTTGCCGGGAACAAGGGGCCCCATGCTGGAAGCAAGTGGACCCCGGGCAGGGGTGACAGGGCTCCGGGCAACGGTCCGGGCGAAGTTCTGCAGTGCCTCGTACTTGGAGCGCAGGGCATCAAGTTCCATTTTCATGCTGGCGTTCTCTGAAGCCAGCTTCTCCACTTCCTGCTGAAGTTCTGCCTTCTGTTTCTCCAACTCTTCCTTCTGTGTTACCCTCTTGACCCGGCAGCTGGCAGCATAGCCTCTGTTCTTCAGGGTCCGCCGGCGTTGCTTGAGTTGGATTATCTCTTCCTTGGATAAGCCCCGCAGATGCTGGTTCAACTCCCGTACAGACATGGTCACCAGCTCTTCATCTGTCAAGCTGGTCCCATTCTCCCCTGGCTCCCGCTTCACCTGCAGAGACCGTAGAAACATGCTTTAGTGGGATTCTGGTTGCATGCATGGCCAGCTAACCCCAAGCCTTGCCTTATTACCTTCAAGGCTTTGTTTCCTTTGTTGGGGGTCGTCATAACACGCAAGCCTTCACAATCAGATTCTGTAAGATAGAAAATGGGTAGATGTTACCAAAGTCAAGTTCTACATCATTCAAAAGCAGCTATATATATCCAGACTAGGCAGGAAAGGAAGCACCAAATACAGGTGTTCGCTACACAGCATGAACCAACAGTGGGATTTACATAAGCTGTTGACAAACTCTGCCCAGTCTCTGCCAACCCCACAGCTTTCTATAAATCTTAAGAGCAAATGCCCACGGAAAGGGAGATTTGGAAGTTTGGGAGGAGCTGGAGTAGGATGAAACCACATTTAAAAATAGCCTGGCAGCCAGGGTCCTGCATGGCTGTGCTGAGCTAGTCATGCTGACTCAGCATATTAGCAGCCTTGCTCACAGTGCACGCCTTATACTAGAGTGCAGCCTAGCAAGAGAGCTGCAGTCTAAGAGAGTTGCCAAGGAATTACCCTTATAGCCTTCTCTTGACGGGGTTCAAAGCAACACTATATCCCCATAGTTGTAAGGGAGAATATTTAAGAATACTCCCTATTTAAAAAAAGATGTAAATTAATTAATCCATTCTGCCTGAATCATTTCTTTATCTAAAAAACAGAAGAGCAAGACTAGAGGATGGAAGGAAAGGACAGACAAGGGAATAATGGGAAACATGCAGAACCTTAGAGAATTACCTGTCTCCAGGTTACTATATATACTATATACTATAACTGAATAGTCATTACTGAACACAAATCTGTTCTTGTGGATCTGATAACCTGTCTTCTTTTGACTAGCTTTTCCCATGCATGTTAATAGAAGAACAGTGGTAGGTACACAAAGTTGGAGGGGAAAACAAATTCATCTGGGTGGGATTCTGACTAGCATACAGAAATTAAATATTTCCATTTATTTCCCTGTCCAGTTGCTTCCTTTCACGTAGCCATTTTACTAACAGGACTAAAAATAACTTGATACAGCATTTTTTTTAGAGATGCACATAAAAACCATCCCCATTCTTATGAAATCACCTATTCACTTACTGCAGGGGTGTCAAACTGGCGACACTTGGGCGGATGCGTCATATGCCCACCCCAGCTCCGCGAATGGGAAAAACATTGCGGAGCATCACATGACAGCAATGTGTCGCGGTGAATTTGACACTCATGATGACTTATATTCATGTTGCATTGTTCTAAATTTCCAGATAATTCATTGTTTAGGAAATAAACTTACTGTTTATTTCAAAAATTCTTCCAAAAGTAGAAAATTTAAAGAAGTTTTAAAATTATGAGAATGAGGCTTCCTCATTTATGCTTTTAACATATATCATATAGGGCTTGGATGGAGGCAACTGAAATTATAATATCAATATTCAGAAGAAATAAAGTTCTCTGAGATAACACAGACATTTGCTAGCAACTTTACATTACCTGAATACACACTGATCTGTATTAATAATTTACATTAATGAAACCACTCCTTAAATTCACAAGAGCTCTTAGACACACATACATAGAAAGAAATCTTGTCACTCACTGTGGCTGTCTTGAGTAAACCAAACCTACCCACCAGTTTCCTAAACAGAGGAAATCAAATACTTCTATTTTGTTCTCAACATTCAACCTGCAACGATGTGTAAGAATAGTTACTTTCTCTTAAAGAAGGCCTCATAGCTCCCCCAAACCATTGAAGCAGATGTTGTAAATTACTTTTACTGCCTTTAATCACTCCTCTGGAACAGCTCAGAAGCCTCAATAATTGCTCCCTACACCCCTAAAAAAAGATGCTTTTTAAGGAAGAAAAAAAAATGGCCAGAGGTATCTCAAGCATAGAAAAGTCACCATGCATAAGGATTTGTATGTTTATCTTTCACTCGTGTGCCTCCACACATGGCTGCACCTGGCTAACCATATCTGTGCTCATAGCTATGCAGGGTCTGGGCTCATGTGGGAGACCATCACAGCAGTTCTGGGGCTAGACACCAAGCCAAAAGACATCTCAGGCAATAATAAACCACCTCCATAGCAAAACTGCATGGATGAGGATTACCTTTTACTCGCCCAAGCATATCATCAGTATTTACATAATGCCTCTTCCACACCGACTAGGTTCTTGTTTGCTGAATGTATAAAACATCAGTTCACATTTATAGCAAAGAATCAAGACAAGCTAGTGTCAGCAAAAGCAAAAAATGGTCCCCCAGCAGCACCCCAGAAGGGATGGCTTCAGCGCTTTCCAAGATCACTAATAAGCCAGCCAAACAACTCAGATACTCCTACAGCACTGAAAATTGCTGACAAGTCAAATTCTTGTGCCCCAAAGACATGGCTAAAGTCCCTGATTACAGCTCTAATATAGCGGACCACAACTGTCTTAATGGGACCCCATTGCCTTATTTTTGCTTCTGCAGCTAAGAAACTTATTAATTGTACAGTAAGGCACGTACTGTACAGCTTACTGTGCTTTACCGTCAAAATGTTTTAGACCCACAATTTGGGAATCAGTACCTCAAGTATGTGGGTAACATAGACAGTAACCAGTAGCCATGTTTTCCGGTTAGAAAAAAATTACAAGAGGAATAATGTTTCCATTACTGTAATACTGCTTGAAATATTGTTTAAGTAAACACTGGGGCAGACACAACTATCGCATATGCACTAATTTTGTTTATTTATTTTTTTAATTTTCCAGCTTTGTTTAAAAGCCACATGCAGCCATAGGAACCAGGAACAAAACTGTAAACAAAGCAAGGGGAAGTCATCTATTCATTGTCAAGTCTAGCCTACACTTCTTTCCTATGTAAGTTTTATCTAGACATGTTAGTGTCAAGTATCATTACTAACACTCATGTGAGAGGAATATGAACACAGGCAACATAACAAAACTGCATAACCAAAAATGGGTTTGGTATCATACTGTAAATCCAGTACAGATCAGAACCTTAAGAATCACTATGCTAGCATTAGTGACAATCAATAAAAAATCCCAAGGCAATGTTGCCTAGTAGGAAAGTATACACAAGATTAACTGCCTGGATAATTTAGTGAGGCTCTTCATAGGGAAAGTACTGCACTTTGGTAGATATCAGGATTAATACTTAGGAAAACAATTAACATGTGGGAAATGAGAAGATTGCACAGAAGGACTGAAAATTGACTGGAGCTGATCTTCACTGTTAAAAGTGATTGGCATAGATTGCTGTGTAGCAAAGATGAAATATTTGGTTCAGCAGCTCTGAGAGTCAAACACAAAAAATTTTTTCATTTGTCCTAAACTTCTAAAGATTAAGAATCTTTTAATACAAGGAGTATAACATTAGTTATCAATATCAATATCATATAGATTCAATCATAGAAAGATTCATTTCCATTCATTATTCATAAAAAAAAGAAAAACAGCAAGGAAAGTGATGATTACGTGGAAAAAAAACCTATGAAAATTTTCACATTCTGCATTATCCCTGAATTAGGATATATATATATATATACACAAGGTCTTTTTACAGCCTTACACAGAAGCTGCACTTGTGAATAACTTGCAAGGAGGACAGCCAGAGAGAATTGGCATCCAGACAAACTTGGTCTAACTCCCTAGACTGCTTGCTGATTTCTCAGCTTTTTGACAGCTTCCCGAAGAAAGATCACACTGAAAAGTGCCAAGTGCGACGGCTGTAAAGGAAAAAAAGTGCAACCTCAACACATTTTGCCAGAAGTCCAAAAGGCCTGCACTCAGCACAAGTGCCGCCAACTCTTTGCTTACAACAGAGCTGACAGCAGAGTGCATGATTCAACACAGGCCCCATTCTCAACATTCCTGGTTCAGTGCGCTATGCCATCAAATGAGTGTAAACACAATGACATCACCCATTCCAGCAGTAAAGGCAGCACTATCACAGAAAGGAAAAAAAACTTTTAAGAGATGAAAAAGAAAACAGGCGACAGGGAAGAATCAGAAGCTGGAGGGTATACCCATGTAGGAGGTTTTTCCACATGCGTAGTGTAAAAAGAAATGTTGACACTATCTTGTTCTCATCTACACATATATGGCTCTGCTGTTCATACATTTACAGAAACCTGTCTACAAATAACTTCCCAATTAGCTTCCTAAACTTACATTGACATTTTAGGTAGTGCTCCTTAAACTGGGCAAAAGAATGTAGAAGAAAATGCTTGTCCTTTAAAATATCCAGAAAAATGCCACCACTAGGGAATTCAAATCAACACAACTTGCCTCAGGCAAAGTCTCCCAAATGTACCTAATGTTTCAACTTGCTTTCTACCACTGTACCTCTTACTCAGCAGAATGGAAATCAAATTCTACTTTTCCTACATACGTATCTAGAAGACTGTCAGCCTCATACCATTCCTATAATTGAAACTCATTTTTATATCAAAAACAAAGCTCCCTGCATACTTCTGTTTCTGAATAAATCAGAGTTTGATTTCTGTGAGCCACAAGTCACACAAGGAATTGCAATTCTGTAAATAGTCAATGCTCATTGAGTTAGTCAAATAATTTCAGCACTTATGTCTTCTGGCCTATTTATCTCCAATTTGAGATAATGAAGAAATAGTGAGAGGCATTTCAATTTTAAAATTATGTCCACCTAATTATCTTTGTTCTATATCATATATGACTGGCTTATAATATCCTAACTATTCATTTTTCTCAAAATAGATGTATCAGAAAAAAATTAATTTTATTTTAGAATCACAAGAAAAAAAAATCTGGGTTGAAAAGATATCAGACTAAAATGGCTAGCACTTTTACCTGCAGTACATTTATGGATAATTAGTATGCCTTCACTGTTCAAATTTATTTATATTCCCATTAATATCTAAGCATTATCAGACTGACAGAGGACAAACTGCCCTCTGTAGGTGAGAATGGAAGAGCTCCACTGTGAGAATTTCCCAGAAGGGACTCAACAGAGAACCGATGCACTTGTTGCACATCTGTGCTTTGGTATACAAATGAGCCACCCAGAGCTGCATTTCTATGCCCTTTGCATTTATGCAAAACAATATGCCAAGATTTGTTTTCCAGAGCTCTTAAAAACATTGCCTTAGAGACAATATGAACTACAACAGAAGGAGCGTTCCCATAAAGCTATGGTTTTCGGGACCTGCAATATTACTATTCAAAACAAGAGAGCTGGTATCTGTCTGCACAGAGTATAAGGACACCCCAACAGCTCTCTCATTCATTCCCGAAAGGATTCCCAATGGCTCCATAAACCATTTTTCCCAAGTTCATATTCACACTCTCTCCTATCTTCTTGTTCACTACGAACGCACACAGCACTACAGTAATGCTAAGGATCAGCAACTGTCACAAGGACTTATAGACAAATAGCTGAAAGGAAGGGGATCTGAGGTCAAGTCCGACTACCCCACAAAATGATGAATCAGCAGATTATCTGTTTGGGTTCCCCTTTTTTCTTTTGCCGCTTAGCCCCCATTCCTTGTGTGTGTGTGTGCAGCATATACTTATGGGTGACCTCATGTTGATGAGTCAGCAGTGTCTGGACTCTGCACATGAAGGCTGCTCCAGGAGATACAACAGGGTAATTCAGTCCACCCCATCCCTCCACTCTGTGAAACAACCACCCCCCCAGCCCGCCGCTCCTCAGCCCCACCCCAAAAACATTCGGCCCTTTCCTCCGTTCCCAGACACCTGATGAGTCAGCACGGCAAGCCCTTTTCACACTCGCAGACATGGCTGCACGTCCTCGGAGACACACATACACACACACACACACAGAGAGAGACTTTCGGTGTGCGGGGAAACAGCTTACCTCCCTCCCCGGCTACTTTCCCAGATGGTGAGAGCGCACTCAACGCTTAGGTCGTCCAAGAACAAGCGGGGAAGGGCCCCGACTTCTTCTTCTTCTTCTTCTTCTTTTTCTTTTTCTTCCCACCCCACCTCCGGAGAAGGAAAACTCAAACCATCACGGCGACCCCGGAAAAGAGAGAAGAGCCGGGCAGCGACGGCATTTCCCTCTCCCGCGACCTGCCGCCGCGGGCAACAAGGACGGCCACCCACGCCGCAGAGAGACCCCCCCTCCAGAAGGAAACGGGCAGGGAGCGGGAGGGCGAGGGAAACCCACCCACCTGTCAGCCGCGGAAAAAAGGAAAGCGGCGAGCGGAGGGAAAGACGAAGCGCGGCGGGTGAAATAAGCTCCCCGCCAGGCTCACCTCGCCCTCTCAGCCTCGCCACCCTGACACGCGCACCCTCCGCCGAGCCCGCCAGAACATTCCCGGGTGGGAACAGCCGCGGGGGAGAAAGAGAGAGCCGCGATCGCGCTCCCGGCAGCCCGAGTCCAGAGCAGGAGGCGCTTTTTTCCAAAAATAAACACCGCGGGAAGGAATGCCAACTCCAGAAGCCGATCGTCCGGGAAAGGAGCAGTCTTCCCGAATGGAACCCTAACACCCCTCACAACACACACACACACACACGCATCAATTCCCTTCTCCTCCTCCTCCCTTTCCTTTCTTTCTTCCTCCCGCTCTTGCTGGGGAGGGGGGGTCACTAGCCTTCCTCCCCACCCCCCCACCCTTCCAAGGGGGACCCGAGGCCCTGGGCAACCCCGTGCAAGCTCTCACCCTCCGCTCGGTGCCTCCGGAGGGGGGGGGGTCCGGGGCGGGGAGGGGGGAGGCCGCCACGCACACAGGGACTGAGGAGCCCGGGGTCCGCCGCTACCGCCGCTCACGGACGCGTCACGTGATGTTTGGGTCACGTGCCTCCATTCATGAAGCCGTTTCGGTGCAGCCGCCCCGAGCATTAAAGGGGGAGGCGCCCCCAAAAAAGGTTCCCTCCGCCCGGCTCTTCTCTTTCCCAACCCCCCGCCCACCCCTCAGAACAATAACAGCAGGCGGGAGCGCGGCTGGGAAGCTTGGTGGGAAAAACAAGTGGCTCACGTGCCAGGAGGGTGCGCGCACTCGGCCGCCCGCGCCCGCGCGCGCGCGCGGTGTTGGGGCGGGTCCAGAACGTCGAGGTTGAACCAGAAGGGCCGAGGTGGCGCGAGACGGAGCCGCGTTCCACGCGTAGCGCCCCCACTCAACCATTGTGAAGCGCTTGGTACCAGACAGCGAGTGGGGAGGCTGTGATTCGATCATCCTCGACTAGCCGGGCTGTACAACTCAAAAGAGTTTCCTAATTTTTTTTTTCGGAGGGGAAGTGGGCTACCCAACAGCTGTTTCCTGAAAGAAGCCAGTTTTGCGAAAAGATAGATGGAAGAAACAGAAAGTGACCCTGGTGGGTCGGTAGTTAAAAAAAATAAAGTCCAGATAGGTATCCCTCACCTTTCCCTTGTCCAGAGACTGAAAGAAGAATATTTGGAAACTTTTTGATTTTTTTTAAAAAAACTATAAATGCGTATTTTTAGACGTAAAAATAAACCAGTTGGATGAAAGGAATTACACGACACTAAATTCAAATATTGCAACATCCCTGCTGAAGAATAAATATCTTTTTTTAAAAGCGGCACCAGAGCTTTCCTCTTTGAGATTGATTACCCCGTAGCGGGAACAAAAATTTTGCATAGGCGCGGAGGCACTGCTGTCTAAGGGTAGTCTGCATATTCTATAGTAGAGATGGACATGTGAGTTGCCAGTATTTCTCAACTACACTCCTCATCCTAGCGCTTTCCCACAGATGCAGGGTCCGCTATTTCTCAACTAGATCCTTGGAAAAGGGGGGAAAGAAGGGGAGGGCAGAGACAAGTGCTGGTTGCTTACAAAGTCATTAGGAAGAGATATCCAACGGGGTACTTTGGTGCCAAAAGAGTCCCCTAAGGTTCCAGAGTGCAAGTCTTGTAGCTGATGCCTCCAAATTTGCAAGACATAGGCCATTTCTTCATTAGTGTTTTATAGCATTTTATAGCAACATCAGCCAATGTTGTGGCAATATAAAGCTTCATTACTGTTATTAGCACAGCAAATTTTGAATGAGGCTATAAATGACTTTAGAGAAAATGGTCTTATAATATCTTTTTAGACACTGTATGGAATGCCAGACAGTTTTTATTATCTAGCCAATAATAGTAAAATATGGTACCTGATCCACAATTTCATTGTAAATAAACTGCCTAAACCAACACTAAATTTTTCTAGACAAAAAATTTACTAGCTTACTAGAAAGTTTTCAAACCTTTTCATTCATAATATTTTCCTCAATAGTGCTTTCTTCATTTTGAGCAAATAAATCAACCATTTAATAGTTCTGCAGCTATCGCCCCTTATCAGAACCCTGTCGATCCAGGCTTGTGGTATTAAAAGGGAAGCAAGAGAGAGAAAATGTAAGCCTGCAGCTATGTTTGTGTGTTTTGTCTTTTTAGTCTGTGGGTGTTTACCGAAACTGTTAAGATGCTTTTGCTTCCTATTCCACTGGCCAATTCATAACATATGTCATATAGATTCAGTCACATACAGACTTTGGACAAGTATATTATTCCCAGAAACTGGCTTGGGACTAGGCATCTCTAAGAATAGCCTTTGCCATTTATCTGCATCCCTCCAAAGAGTCAGGTATGCTCAAGCAACTGAAATTCTAATAGCTCTTAATTTATCTTTATTAATAAAACAAAAACTGTATTATGTGGGTGGAAATGCCTATAGCTACCTGCTAACCACCCAGGAAATTGAACTAGTCATAGCTGAATCACTAATTCACCTAGTTTATACATCATATGAGAATTGCTGTGAGATGCAAGTTATAAGTCTCATTTTTCATTTCATCAACAATGAGCCAGTATTTCTTGATGCCCACCTTCTGGTGCTGTCCCTCCTCTTTAAGGAGTACCTCCCTCCCCTTCCCACATTTGTGTTAAGTCTTTGCTGTGTCTACACTTTCTCAAAACTGCGGAAATTGTAAGGAGCAGTGAGGTCTGGGCTAAAAATGCTGATGCAGGAAAGTTGCACTCACAGCTGTTTCTTGCTTAGGTGCCTGGGAACAGGAATACTGCAGCACATTTCAAAGCTAGAGATAAGACAAAGTATAAACTATTGTATCTAGTAAAAAATATCAGATGACACTGGATCAGACTGATTTCATCTTCCAAAGCTGCCGTGGGAAAGCTTGTTTCCTTTGAGTTTCACACATATACTGTAAAAAACACTCTCTTGCAAAAGTCAGTGGAAGCCAAATTTAAGTAGAGCCAGAACAAAACTATGGTGATACAATGCTGCAATTTGATACGACCTTTATCCTTCAAAATTGTGTCTGTATAAATACAGTAAGCTGTTAATGGTTAGTATAGCAAAGTCAGGAGAACAGTAAGCAATTATGGCTATTCAGGTTTTAAAAGCCTGAAGGAACTGATTGTCAGATATCAAAAAGGAGATGTCTTGAATGTATGAAACTCTGGCCCTTGTTAAACAGAGCAACTATAGAACTGTAGCTATGAAATGGGCTCCAACACAAATTGTTACCATCTAGATTTGTCAAGATTACCAATGACTGTCAACTATGGAGAAACAGAGTCTGATACAGAGTACAGTAATTAGGGGCAAACCACAGACCTGTACTCTTGTTGGAACTATGAAGCCTACTTAGGTTGCTAATTTAACTTCCATTGTGAGGAAAAAGTTCACATAAATAGCATTTCTGAGTTACCAATGGTTCTAGTATTAAATACTAGCTTCTACTGTTAATATCTAATATAGCCAGTTTCTCTGATATAACACATTTTTTAATATCTTGCAAAGTATTAATAGATTGTAATTTTCTAGATAATTCATTTTTATTAACTATAGATATGGCCTGTCTTAAATGTTTTGGATACACACATACCACATATGATAATTTATTGAAGTGGACACCCAACATGTCTGCAACTCTCTTAATGTTTGCTTAGTATCCTACCTCATCTTTCAAAATTATTTCATTTACAAACATACAATGGGTTCATAGCTGCCGCATAGCAAAGTACCATCACTCATCACCATCTTTATTTCCAAATATGTAGTTGTATCTATATAAACATCGTAGAAATTCTTAGAAGATAGGAGTATGGACAGATAGTGCTTCATGTGGAAATGTGCCCACATCCTCCAGGGCTGGGGGTGAAGGCAGGAGCATAAAAGATAATAGATAATAGAAAGCATTGGGAATGGGAGCAGAAGTTTGCCCTTTGAAAAAAGTGGGTTTGGGAATATTTTGACAATGTCATCCCTCAACAACTGTATTATGGTAGCTCCATGTCCCATTTCATAATTATAAATGTATGTTAGCTCAAACTATGAACCATTCCCGATGCATAGGTTTCCTCAGTCTTTATCATGCTCTAGTCATGAACACGTTCTGAATACATAACCCCTGAAAAATTGGTTTTTTGTCTCTTGTCATTCTGCATTGTTTTCATTTTTTTTGTTTTCTACATAATGGTGAAGGACAATATTTCAATGGATTGTAGATTAAAAGCCTCTTGAACAATGCTAATAACCTTTATGTGATTAAAAAACAAAACCAGAATCTGTATTATAATTGAAACTTACCACTAAAGGTCACATTAGATACACAGGTATCTTTGTCTGCTTTCCTTGTAGTTTGTATTTTATATCAAAAGCAGCCATCAGATGAAATAACAGGTGGGAATTGGTGTAGAGTTGTAATTGCAGGAATGTTCCAATCTCAGATGGCAAACCTCAGATAAAGAATGTTTCCAAGCAAATACAACTCAGGTAAACAAAGTCACTAATCTAAAGGAGGATTAGAGAGAGGAAGTAAACATATGTTAGACTTTAATTAGAGATAATTAATTGTATGGATTACTGTGCTAAACAATAAAAAAGTTAAGCAGTAACCAAAGTAAACCAGTGATGGAGGATAACTAAAAATGTGTATAAATGCAAGACTAGACTCCAATAAAGATCATCATGATTCAGTTGTTCATGATCAAACAACTCGACTGCCTCGTCATTACAACAAATTGGAGAGATCAGAGACTGGTAAACCCTTTAATTCCAAGCTGTTTCTTTTTTTTCCTGGAAGAACAGGTAACCCTGTCATAATAAAATTTCTCCAATCAGAAAAGGAAAAAGTAAAGAAATTCAACTCCTGTTGGACTTCTCTTTCATTTAAAAAATTAAGAGTCAAGGACTGTCTGTTTCTATAGTTTTTGTCCTAAAGCATTCCTATAAATGGTAATATTAGTTGTTGAACTTGTTTTTTCTAAATACCGGGTGAAAAAGAAATGTCTTAATTTATTTTAATTATAATCTCAATTCTTCATCAAGGGATAATGTTTCCTTATCAATCTTATTTATCAAATTTTAAATTATGAAGATATACCTATTGCCTTTTTCAATAATATAATTAAATGTTACATAAATACTTCAATCAGAAAGCCAATGCCTGAAACTGATGTACATTTTGTGATTTATCATATATGGGCATAATGTAAATTAGCTCTCTAATAGGAAATTAATTTTACTCTATAGCAGTGATGGCTAACCTTTTCGTCGTCGTGTGCAGAAAGTGCATGCGCATGCATATGCATCTGTGTCTGCACCCATAATGCAACGTGTGCATGACCCCCACCACCACCCATGTGCATGCACGAGTGCCCCCACACCGCCTTGCACATGCACAGCAGATACCCAACAATCAGCTGGCTGGCAGGGGGCGCGTACACGGATGCACAGTGGATTTATTCCTGGTGACAGCATGCCAGCAGAAATGGCTCTGCGTGCCACTTTTGGCACGCGTGCCATATGTTTGCCATCACGGCTCTATAGGAAATATAGTAATGCTGTATCAACTTGACCTACTTGATCCTTTTTAAAACAAAAAAAATCTTACATACTATTGGATATATTTTACCACTTTTTCTTAAAAAAATTTTTCTCAAACCAGTTTACAAAATATTAAATATATAACATGTTTAAAACAATATTAGAAACATATAAAGCAAGCAGGATACCAACAATGGAAAGTATCTACAGATCACTTACATATTTATTTATAATTGGAATAGAACATAGCTAGAATGGGACAGGTCAGAATTTCTGTCTCTTAGAGCTTGCAATCTATAAAACCACAGAAAGGGCAATAGGAAGTAAAATAGACATGTACACTGCAGGCAAAAAAATAATTAGAAAGAATGATAGAAAGCATCATATGTTCCTAATGCAAAATCTCTAACTATGACATGGAGTTCAATTAATACTCAGTCTTGTATTCATTACAATAAAGTGCATTCTCCAGAGAAACAAATATTGTAGAGGCTCAATACATTTTTGTCAAGGCAAACTACTCCAACATGAATAGATTTTATTTGCAAACCACTCTTCATAATTTCTCTTTTGAAAGCCATACCTAAAAAAATGTGTATGGGAAGAATTTACTGGCCTGTCAAAGGGGTAAATGCTCTGAGCTTTTGGTTAGGAGCTGAATGCCATTCTGGAGAATACACACTCTGCCAAAAAATGTGAATGGAACACAGAAAATATTGAGTCCCTTAATTAAGATTTACCTAAATAATTTGCTCATAGGCTGCATTCGGTGAATACATGCCTTGTTACCAATTCTATTTACTGCAGTCTCTCATATGGTTGTGCAGAGAGCTGGATTCAAAGGATCAAAAATTACAGTATGATGCTACATGGAGCCCCTGTGTCTTTTCCAAGGTTTATATGACTGCCCTCTACTGGCATACCATCCCAAAATAAGATGTTAACTCTAAGACAGCATCCCCCAACCTTCTGGGCACCAGGGACTGATTCTGTGGAGAGAGATTTTTCTGCAGACTTGGAGGGGTCCGGTTTCTGGCATACTGCAAATCAAGGGGTTGGGGACCCATGGTCTAAGACAAACCTGGCAGGTAAAATGTCCAAATCATATTTTGCCCTCAAATCCAGATAATTGCACAGTCCTATTATTTTTACTATTTAATATTTCAAAAATATTAATTTAAAGAAAAAAAATGAGCAATATTATTTTCCATTCTTTCTCTTATTGGAGACAAAGGCCATACACATACCGATACCTCAAATTTTCTTTAGTTATATACAAGGATAGATGCACACACATACACTTTTCTTTGCATCAATATTTTCTTTCCTTTTCATGCACTATGTACTATGAGAATGGTAGTCCATATCTGGAAGCCCTTCGGATGAAAACTACTTTACATGTTTTATGTGCATAAAATTATTGTGTACATTTTACAGCCATGCAAATCACATGAAAATTGTTCTATAACCAAAGTAGCCAACAGCTACTGTTAGAAAATATTCTGTTCTCATTCTGCTCCATGTGCAAGAGTCTCATATCAATTTATACTTCAGAATGAGAACATGAAAATTCAGCAAGAAGTCCTAAGTCAGGAGAAAGTTTTTGCAGTTTCAGACAATATAAATAAAAAAATCTTTTGAAAAACTTGTACAGGCTTCAGGCCCCTGTCTTTTGTTGTCAGCATTATTCAAGGTTGCAAGGTTAAGAGCTCTAAAATCAGAGTTGATAAAAATTGCTCCCTAGTTTTATTTAGCAATGACAAATTTTGGAAACAAAGCTTTAGCAAAAATACACAATTCTTTCTTTTTCCATTCTCTCACCCCCAACTTTTATTCCAAGATCACCGATAGCAATCTGATCAATAAGTAGATCTTAGTCTTATAATCATTTCATTTGGCAATTATTTTTATGTAGTTTAGTAAGGGTAAAAGTCTACCGTAAAAAGAGATTTCTGTACTACTGACCTTTAATGTTCAGTTTATCTGCCATGCTTCTAGAAGAGTTTAAGAAACTATAGTAGGAATATGAGTTGCTATCCCAGTTCCATTACTGAGAGAGGGTAATCAGATAAACCCTAAATATAGGAATTCATTATTATTTTTTTCAATGATCAGAAAAATTATATAAAACCTAGAAATTAACATAAAGCATTCTTCTAGTGAAAAAACTCTGATAGCAAACAGTTTTGTTTTCCATTTATGATAGTTATGCAATGTTAGCAGTTACTGGAATTTTATTAAGTCCTAATAGAGCACATAATGTCTACTACATATTAGTTTTTCTGTTTCTCATTGTATGGTTATAGAAGTTACAAATAATTAAGTGCATATAGCATGGTTCAGCAAGCATTTTGGACCAGTAAACATAAGTGAAGATTTGAGAATCTGCTATGCCCATTCTCTCTAAAGGACTGCTGTGACGGAGAGGTTGGCTCAGAGGTGGTATTCAGTAGGTTCTGACCAGTTCTGGAGAACCGGTAGCAGAAATTTTGAGTAGTTTGGAGAACCAGAAAATACCACCTCTGACTAGAGATTTTACAGTATCCCTCCTCTGCCATGCCCACCAAGCCACGCCCACAGAACTGGTAGTAAAAAAAACCATCTATGGTGTGCATGTCCTATTAAAATTATATATTTGAAGGGCAAACTGTGAACATGTTCCATCCCATCCTCTATATCAGCGGTGGCTAACCTTTTCCACATCATGTGCTGAAAATGCAATGTGTGCATGACCCCCCCTGCCCCCTACACATGCACGCTTGAACCCCTGAATGTGCATTGTGCATCTCTGCACATGTGCATGCAACCTCCCCGTGCCATGCTTCTCTGCGCATACGTACGCAGCAGACACCTGACAATCAGCTGGCTGGGAGGGGGCACACGTACATGTGCAATGAGGGTCTTCCAGGTGACCTCTCATGTGCCGGCAGAAATGGTTCTGCATGCCACACTTCTGGCACGCGTGCCATAGGTTTGCCATCACGGCTCTATATACTTCCAAAGAGAACACTAGGCTACAGCCCATACTTGGGGTATATTTTCTAAGAATAATTTACAGTCACACTGGTACCCACAAATATCACATTGCCTACCTCTGCTATAGCAGAGTGAACTTTGAACCCAAGACCAAGAACATCAACACTAAATGAAGAGAGTTATTTCCAAATCAATTTTTCTAGAGGAATTTTACCAAACAAGTGCTGTGCGTTGTAATTTCTTCAGAGTTAGAAAGAACACAAAAACCAACTAGAAAATGTAATATTTAAAAAAGACACCTAAAATATATAGATTCAACATAATGTCAGATGTTGAGCTGCATGCAAAAGTTTAAGCATTCTAGGTCAAACTGTATGTTTCAATCGAATCCTTACATGAACAAAACCTAGAACAACTTCTGTGTAATATGAAGTTAAGCACCTCTGTGTTGTATATCCTCTCTTCATTTAGCAACCAACTTCTATTGCAGTGACCAAGTTGTTTGGTGGGTGACTGGTTGCAAGGTGCTTAGAGAAGACTCATTCTAAGTCCCCCATAACTATTGATGGGCCTGCCTGATTATGACAATTAATGAAGTATTTATAATCATGTTTGGATTTCTGCAATGGAGAATGTGATTAATTGCTTGTAGTTCCTGCAAGAGCTGATCCAAGGCTGGAACAAAAGAAGCTGGTGAGGTCAGCAGAAAAAAATGGGGGATGGGTGCCATAGTTAGCCAAGAATGGAGGTATATGGTGTATTATTATAAGCAAATTTAGCCTGTACTAGGTCTGCCCGGTTGTCTTGCTGGTAGTTAATAAAACATCTGAGATGTTGCTTCAGAATCCCATTCACCTATTCTGTCTGACACTAGATGATACTTGGAAGACTTGGAGCCCTAGACTTTCGAAAAACTTACCAAAACTTAGCAGTGAATTGTGGGCCACAATCTGAAACCAAGTGCTCCGTTAACCATGTATAACCATGATAACGCTATGAAAATAGCCAAGTGGTGTCTTTGGCTGTAGGCAGACCTGGAGAAGCTATGCAGTGAGTCATCTTAGTTAAAGTGTTTGTCACTGCTAAGATTGTCATGTTACCTTTTGACTTTGATATAAAATTCTAGGACACAGTGGCCCATGGATGTGTTGGGTCATATCCCAGTGATTTGCCTAATAACATACCAACTTACATTATCTTGGATTCATAGATACTAAAAATCTTCACAAATTAGAGTCTTGAAGAAACCAAAGTGGCCTGCAGTTGGGCTATCATGGCATAATAGCACCCTTCTTTTAGTTCTCGATTGTGGTAATTCATGGCCCAAAGGTGTTTGGGGGATTGGCATAAATAGCCTGAAACTGAAGGCTGAATTCAGCTATGTTGTCCAGTAGGGGGCTGTGGTGCATTAGCAACCATGTGGCCCAATTAGCAGTCTCCTGACAAGCTGAATGAATGAATTCTTTATTGGCCAAGTGTGATTAGGCACACAAGGAATTTGTCTTGGTGCATATGCTCAAGCTGATGACAAATTCAGCCTAAGTCTGTCTGAGGTAAAATGTTCACTTCTTAGGCTTATATATAGGTTATACTGTGCCCAAAAGACACAAAATTGAGTCAGCACCCCATCAAACTTTTCTGGGCATGTTACTGAACATTTTTGGTTTGTGTGGTATGGCACTGTTGCTGCTGCCTGCAATGACTAGACTTGCAAAGCTTGTAGCTGTGTTTTAAGTAGCACAACCTCTGCATGAATGAGATTTTGGCAGCAAGCTGATCCATGACAATTTCCATTGCTATGTGGCCGGTAATTACTCTCCCTAGGTGACTGGGACTTAGACTGGTGACAATCTGTTCTGTCCTGGCCCACAGAAAGACATGCTTCAAAACATTATGTTTTGAAATAGAACTCTCGATGGCAAAAGGCTTGAACAAATAAGAAGGCAACGAAGGGGTTGAGGTACACGATGGTGAGATACAAAGAGAGTTGTCTCCACAGATCCGTGAAATGCGAGATGCATGGCTCCTCTTATGTAGGAGTGGCACGGCCAGGATTGTTTCTCTTCACAGGTCAGGGTTTTCTGGCCAATAGTCTTTGTTCAGCCCTTCTCTCACAGTGGGCCTTGCTAGTGCTACCTCTTTGACGTCTAGTGATAACTGTCTTTCTTGGTTGCTAAGCAACTCTTCCAGCTGAATCCCCTCAGGCTGATGATTCTGTTCGCTATCCAAGTCTGCACTGGCCACTGCACTGAGAGATGCTGCAAAAATCATTGCTTGGTGCCTTCACATTCAGATAAAGTTGTTTCAGACTGCTACTCCAGTGTCATTCTCACTCCAGTATGCTTTGTTGCCAGACAAACATTTAATCATAAATGAACTCACTGATTAGAAAATCAATTTATTACTGTTTATTACGATCATATTTTCAAATAGTGTAGTTGCTGAAGTAGTCTCTAATCAAGGAGTGGGTGTATAGAGATAAACATAGTAGCTTTTTGGTAAATTGGAGTACAGCTAGTCCTCAGCTTATGAGTCCAATTGAGCCCAATATTTTTGTTGCTAAGCAAGATAGTTAAGTGAATTTTGCTCTGTTTTAAGACCTCCTATGCCAGTTGTTAAGCGAATCACTGAAGTTTTTGAGTTAGTAACACAGCTGTTAAGTGAATCTGGCTTCCCCACTTTGCTTTTAGAAAGTTACAATCCCTACTGTTCAGCAACATCTTAGGGTAAGAGTCCACACTTTTTGTTTTCTAATTGATTTTTTCCTTTTTCTTCTTTATTTATATAAAAAAATAACAGAAGAAAAATGAAAAGTTCTTCAAATAAAAGCATATTAATCTTGTGAGACCATCACCAATACAAAATACATGGTTTATACATGTCATAAAGTACAGTTCTATGTGTATATGGATTTTACAGACTAAAAAAGACCGAGTATTTTTATGTCACATTTTGAGAAAGAAATAATTCAGTCATATCTGTTTAGAAGCCAGATTCCCATCTGCTTAGACAATAGTCTAGCTATCCCATTTGGAAAACTTACACACCAACACTCAAGTGAGAAAACCAGACTGAAGAATTAGAATAAGACAGAAAAGCTATGTGCCTTTAAGATTCTTCGAAAACTGATCCTCTTTCAGGCCATCAAAATAAGCAGAAAAAAACCTAGACACAAACCGTGTTAATTGCTTTATTTTAAAATATGTATCAGCTTCAATCCTACAGGCAAGTGATAGTCAAAATTTTCTCTATAATATGTATTTCTTACATATAAGTTGTCAGTTTTGTTCTAAATTAACCAAAATTCTTATTACAACCTGATCTTCCTCTATCAGTTTTTCAAGATGCTGATAGACAGTATACTCTACTGTATGTTTTTCTCTCTCAACCAAATTTTGTTCCATCTCTTCCATTCAAGGAAGTGGCAAAAGCAAGGTCTTTGATTGATAGCCAAGTTGTCGTTGAAGGAAAGGCAAGAAAGAAAACACCTGAAGTTTCAGACACTGAGCACTTTAATGCTATCAGGATACAGAAAGTCAAACATAATTTTAAATTGAAGAATGTAGGTTATCAGTGTCCCATACATAAAAATTTCCAGAAAAATAATATCTATAAATTGTAGCAAGTACCTAGAGGAAAAACATTTTCTCTTCCAATTCTTTGACTATTTGAGTAGTCACAAAAAATTAGCTAAATCTTCACCTCAAGAGAGTCCTGCTTCATATTCCTTTGGATATAGTTTAACTCTAGAATAGATCATTGCCACTTCATTATCTAAGAAGTTTCCTGAGTTCAGATGTAACAAGAAGTGCGGTTTGTTAAAAGACAGAATCGTTATTTCTGAGCTATTCCTTATAGGTATAAAAGATGGAAAAGAATGAGTCAATGGTTTGGCTCATTCAAAAATAAAAGCCACTGCTTGTTATTTGTATTCCAGAAAATAGGAAAAAGTGACAAGAAGACTAGAAAGTCTAAGGCAGGAAGGGGAGAATGATGAAGTACTACTGATTTACTCTGCCTTGATCTTTTTTGTGGGCACAATCACCAGCTATATCTTCACAATCTTTGGGCTCTTTAGCAGGGCCTGCATGCTGAAGCTCCCAATTAGTCCAGAACACATGTCTGCCTCCAGGATATAAAAAGTTCTACAGATAAAGGCCAAGTTCTGCTTTTCTCAGCAGAAAAATATTTTACTCAGAAGCAATATATAACACAACAATATCCATGTGCTAGAAAGGGCAAGGAGCATTTTAGTAAAGCAAAATTCTGGCATTAAAAGAAATAAGAGAGCTGACTTCTCTGCACCTCACTATAAGAAGTCCTTAGGTTTCAGGTCTACTTAGAAGTTACACCTCACAACTATTTTTTTTCCCAGTTTGCAGCCTAAGGCAAGCTTCAAGTCTTAATCCTTATCCATTAGAGGAATGCTGTGAATAAATCCAATAAATTCATGATTAATTATAAATGCATCTAACAGTTACTCATTCTTGCATCAAAGTACTGTTGTTATTTATGACTGTAGTACCCAAATGTTAATATCATGTATTAATAGCTACTCCACTATGTAAATCAAAATTATGTATGAATAATCCCCATACAATTTGAACAACTTTCAGACATATGCTGTAGCAGATTCTGAACCTAGATGAGATTTCTTATAGCTTACCTACTACATTACCTGCATGAAAATGAAAGATCAAAATATTGAGCAAATCCAATTTAAGTAGCAAGAAATGAGAAAGAGCTCTGCTAAAGACTGGAAAGTTGCTGCCAGTCAGAACAGACACAATATGTGGCCAAATGGAGAATTAGACTGATCTGTTTAAAACAGATTCTTATGTTCTTATGGAATGAAGAAATTATAGATTACTATAGTTACTTTTTGAAGCATATTATGTGAGATCAGCCTAGACAAATAACCTGTACGAAATCTGAAAGCAGTAGACAAACAATTGCTTGATTAAACTGAGATACATTGCAGAAACAAGATCTGAAGAGTCTGCTTCTACCCTGTATATGTGTGTGTGTTTGTGTGTGTGTATGCGTGTGTGTGAGAGGAATGAACTAATGAACAAATGAATGAATGCAAGTGAACAAGACTTGGAAATACTTGGATATAGCTTTCTATTTGGCTATGTAATTATTTCTTTCGATCACCTGTTGTGCAAATCTGTTGTGAGGTTAACTGGGAAAATTTGGACTGAAAAATGTAAACAAATCATCTTCAAATCATCATCTTGAACTTTGTCAAGTTCAAATGAAGACTGCTGTAGTTTCCTCTCTAAGAGAAAAAATTACTTTCCCCTCAGCCTCCAAGAACATTGCCCTATCTACTATACCTTAATAATTACTTCTGGAAATTTAAATGCCTTTCTTTCAGCATCTCAAGTCCAGGACACCTCTCCCCCACTCCCCAAACACCTCACTCTAAAATGATTTGTGCTAAATATTCCCTTCAAAGTAAAAGAAAACAGGCTCAGGCAAGGCCTGAGTCTCTTCAGTATTTCTTGTTGTCAGGATTCTTCTTGTTGAATAGGCTGACCTTGTTGGCAGAGGAAGACTCTAATTTCACTTTATCCATTAAGGTTTTCTTAATGGCAGCTGGAGAGACTTTCTCCTGGTCAGCTAAGCACTGTAGTTCCCTGTTGAAGACAGAGAGTGGATTAAACAAATCAAAGAACACAGCTCAAGGGGTGTGTGAGAGGGCTTTTTTTTTTTTTTGCTATGTGCAAGCATACCGTGTTCTGATGCAGGATGCCTCTACAGCATTGATGAGCAATGAGCGGAAACCACCACTCTCTAGGAAGTGGAGAGCATAGATGGTAGCACCTCCTGGTGAGCAAACATTGTCCTTAAGCTGTCCAGGGTGCTGCTCAGAATCCAACAGCATTTTGGCAGCTCCCTATGGTATTAGGTAGACAAGACAAAGGCAACTTAGGTGATAGGAGCAATGTTACTTTAACCTATATTTAGCTGAATCTTTGAGGGAGAAAATGTAAATTATGGCAGACAAGAGTTCCTTAAAACTGCAAATTGGCCATTGAATTAAAAAAAACCTGACCTGTCTCACACATGATTGAATGATCCAATAGTATTTCTGTTTCTCTGTACCGTACTTTCATAGCTGGGTGGTAATAGGGTCCTTCTTTGAATTGCAAACACCAGTTTTTTTTAAAAAATAATTTGACTGTTGAGGTAATTCCCGGTTAGGAGAATGAGCACATACAGGGAGACGTATTTGAGAGAACTGTTTGAATAATACACACACAGTACACAGATACACTGTACTTTTTTCCTATCAAATATCAGGAAGCAGAGTAGTCAATGACCATTCTGATAATCACAAACTAAGATACTGACCAACAAGGCTTGAGCTCCCAATCGGACCGCTAGCCTACGAGGAAGGCCCATCTTCACTCCTCCATCTGCCAGGGCATCCAGGGCTGTGAATGCCTAGGAAATCAGTAGTTAAAAAGAGAAGTAAACATTCTGGAAGTGGAACATAACAATGCAATGTATTTTTCTGATTAACCTAAATCATGACTATTATCCTTCTCACCTTTCCTATTACCTACTCTATTGGTATCTTATGACTATTATTTGTTGGTTGTATCTTATGATTTATGATTGTATCTTATGATTTATGATTTATCACTTTGTTGCTTATATGTATACTAAGAGTTTATGCATCAGAGACAAATTCCAAGGAATCACACTTGGCCAATAAAGAATATTCTGTTTTATTCTAATCAAAGTTCCTCAATCCAGTGCCCTCTAACTGTGCAACAGTTACAATGTCTAGAATTTCCAATTAATACAGACTGAGGCAACTGCTGTATTCCAGAATTTTAACAGTGGTTCTTTGTAGATAGCCTAGAACAGTTTAGAATAAATCACCTAGACTAATAGCTCTAATGACATCTAGGAAATCAAGTACTCAGTTATAAAGCCTCATTCTCAAATATTGCAAGCCAATCTGCCTCCTCATAAAATAAGATATAGCATAAAATTAGTTACATTTCTGCATGTAACCATACCCTCGTCCCCACCCAAAATTTTTATATATTTTTTGAAGAATTTACAGCAAAGATATGGCACATACATAAGCAGGTCCACTGCCACTGAGTCCTGTCACAGCATCTATCAAATCTTCTTCCACTTCAGTGCAGAAGCCCACACTTGCCATCAGCTGTTCTAAGAGCTTCCCATCTTCCACTTCTGCATGTGTGCCTGTGGCATAAACAGTGGCCCCTTCCCGCACAATGACTGGTGTATTTGTCATGCATCTCATCACTTTTGGAGTGGGGCAGAAGGCAGAAAGTTTCTTGAGATAAAAATAAGAGGAACAATTGAGAATACCGTACTTAATTCAGAACTTTAAAAAAAAAGATCTGACAAGTGCTCTAGAACATTCATCTGTGCCAGGTTACTGACAGGCAGGGAAGAATCCATGCATGTTCACTTGGTACCCATATAATATCTCTTTATATCTTTAAATGAAATATGGCCTGATGAGGGCAGAGATTTCAGCTAGGAACCTATTCTTCTCCCTAGGCACTTTTCTCTTATTCATATTTCAGAATATCCTTACAGAAGAAGTACTGAAAGTTTTAAAAGCATTGCATCTGCATTCTCCAACTTGGTGTCCTCCAGATGAATTGCAATTCCATTTTCCTAACTGAGGGTTTGATTATTCTAGAAGTTGTAATCCCAGCACATCTGGAAATGCCTAGTACAGAAAACCTAAGTTATACATTACAGACTCCTGTCCAACTGCCCCATTTGCAATTTGAGGAATGTCCATTGATTGGCATATTATATAGGATAATTTATCACAATTTATTATAATTAGGCACATTATGAGAATTCAATCAGAATAATATTAAATGTATACAAATGTAGAACAACTTATGTTAATTTATTCAGGTTGATAACAATTTATTAACTCATAATAATTTAGCAATTCATGCTAATTTATCCAGATTAAGAATCACAATTTCTGATAATTTATCCAGTGCAATAACTTAAGATAAATTATCTGGGATATTAATTATGATTTATGATAATATATAACTTATCCAGGATAATGATTTATGGGAATGTATTAAATTATGGTAATTATCCAGAATAATAATTTATAATTATACCATGATAATTTATTAATTTACGCCTTACTAATTCATGGTAGTTTATCTGGGTAATACTCCTAATAATTTATCCAGGGTAGTAATGATTTATAATATATTAATTCATAATTTATTGACTAATACCCACAATTCATGCTATGGTATAATATTCATAATTTATTACAATTTATACTAATTTAGAATAACTTATGCTATTTTTTCAGGTTGATAAACATAATATATTAATGCCAATTCATGCAGGCTGATAACCAGCTTACTTACAAAGCTATTTACTATATCATCAACCGGAGATTCGTTTCTTCTTCTTTCTATATAAGCAAAGCAATTATTTGTTGCACTATCACCACCCACATTATTAGTTTGTTTTTCAGAAATGTCTGCTAGTTGCCCTTCCCTTGCACATCTCTAGGTCCAAGAAACCTAACATAGATGAGTGCTGATTCTCACCTTTTCAATTGAGTTGATAGTAACACCAGCAGCACATGAGACTATAATATGTCGATCTTCTATGTCTGAGCCAATTTCATCCAAGATGAAGGGAATTATGGGAGGTTTCACTGCCAGAAACAGGACATCACTGTTTTTAACTGTCTCCTTGTTGCTTATGGTGAAATTTACACCCATTTTCTGGAATTAAGAAGTTGTATAGCAATTGATGAAGCACCTCTTTCTTTGTGCTGAGATTATAACAAGGACATTTGAATTAAGCATGAAACCAGGCAAGCTTGGGCACACATTTATTTTCCTAGAACTACAAAGGCAAAATAAACTTGATAGATTAAAGCCAAAATAATCTCACATCTTGATTTTAAATGGGCAAAAAAATGAGGCAAACATAGAGGTTCAACTGTTTGACTACTGGGGCTGCGATGAGGTTTTTTGATTGAAATAACTGCAGCAGCTTGTATACAAACTGAGATAGAAAGGAACTTCTTGGGAAGAATCATATATCATATATCATGTTTGGAACATGTTCAGTATCTAGATGTATATTCAGTTTTAACACTTATGGTAGTACTGTTTTACCATGTGCTATGATGACTCTAGCACAGATAGTCCTCAACTTACAACAGTTCATTTAGTGACCATTCAAAGTTACAACAGCACTGAAAAATGTGACTTATGACCATTTTTCAGCTACAACTTTGTAGCATCTCCATAATCACATGGTCAAAATTCAGACGCTTGGCAACTGGTTTATACTTATGACCTATTGCTGTGTCCCACGGTCATGTGATCACCTTTTGTAACCTTTTGACAAGCAAAGTCAATGGGGAAGCCAGATTTACTTAACAACCAAGTTGTTAACTTAGCAACTGTAGTGATTCACTTAACAATTGTGGCAAGAAAGGTCATAAAATGGGGCAAAATTAACTTAAGAAAGTCTCACTTAGCAACAAAAATTTTGGGCTCTATTATGGTTGTAAGCTGAGGACTACCTGTATTTATATATGAAAATTTTATAAATGAATTTTATAATCAAAACCACAATCTCAGACAGTCCACAGTTTAACAAGTCTGGTCTCAACTAAACTCTAGGAATATGATACTCCTGAAGATAGAAACTAAGGATTAAACAATGTATTATGGACATAAATATAACACGTAATTCCTTTAGCAATGTCACCATAAATAATAACAGAAGCAAGGCAGTAATTAAATGTATCAAATCTTCTCCATACATTTATCTATTTGCAACAGAAGACATGCCCTTTAAATAAATAAAAAAGGATTATATCTTCCTCCCAACAAGTATTTCCACACTAGTATCTCATCCTAAAAGTTATTTTTCAAGTGAAAAATCAAAGTATAAGTACACCTTGAGAAACAACGGTAATGGAGCCTGCCCATTATGATCATATGTCATGGCAGTCATTAGGTGAAAGGTGTCACCTAACAAACCCCTCCTCCCATCCCTGCTCTCCCCAGTGAAACATAAAAAGAACATGCGGGTTGCTAAGTGGAGTGTGGGGTGCTTCCTGAGTGGGGGAGGTCTTGGAGCCCTCATACAGGCCCAAGCTTGCCTGCCCAGGCCCTCCAAGGCCTTCCCCATCACTGACACCCCGTGTTCCACTTCCTGTGCCTTGGGTGTTCACATGCCTCCTCCCACTCCCACTGATCCTCCCAGGCCTTAGATCTGATTCCCACCCCACCCACCAGAAAATTTGCCCTTCTCGCTTACCTTTTGAAAAACTGTGAGGCCTTCCAGATTGATTTTCTTTTTTGTGTGGCCACATGGCACAGTTCTGAAAGTAGCTACCATTTTGTCCCTCCCACAAAATGACAGTCACTGCCAAGTTCTGCACACTGCTGCAGAAGCTTTCTGCAACATTCAGAAGCTTCTGCAGCACTAAGGCAGCAAAATAAAGCAATTTCTCTGGTGGCCACCATTTTGTTTTTCCCACAAATGGGTATGGGGCATGATTAGGTGTATTGGGAGGAGGCTCAAGTGCCTGTAGGGTTTCAACGGGTAAGATGGGGGGAGAGCAGGCCTGCTGCAGCCATCATAACTTTGAAATGGAGTCATATATGATTTTGGGTAGTCTATCATAATTTTGAATATCTGTTAAATTGCCTGTTGTACCTTGAGGATCACCTGTATATGTTTTTCTGAGTAACATGTAGCCCTACTATTTTCTCTCAATTTTTCTTTTTTATATGAGTGAAATGTATCCCAATTCTAGAATAGTAATAGAAAAAGTTCTGACTGGGAAGTTTAGTTCCTGTAGACATAAATCAGAGCTAAAAAATCCTAAACTATCTCTGCACATGGATGAAGCATGAAATGCCCATATTCTTATTGGAACTACAAGCCAATATTCTGGTTTACCACTAAACATATGCTGCTCCCTGTTGTTGCTATCCCATCCATTGGATCCCTCTGCTAGTAGTCACAGTTTAAAAAACCTGTACGCTCTGTGGTTGGTGACTAAGATGTATAAACTAGGAATTCAAGTTTATTCATCTTGGAACAAGCCAGACTGGTGCCACAATTTTGTTATTGGCATCAGGATATGGGTTGTTCCAACATAAACCACCGAGTTTCTTGTCAAGCTATGCAAGGAAATCAAACCAAAAAACACCTGATTTATTAGTTGGATTCCCTGCCAGGAGTCATCAGTGACATCAATCAAAGTAGTGTGCACATCATGTATGAAGATTTCAGTATACAAACACAGCTACCAAGAGATTTAGGAGAGTTTTGAGAGCAGAAAAGAGGCATTTTAATATTTCAAATGCTATAACCTACCCTCAAGCCTGATACTGTTGGGAGATCAGTGTCTGGTGAGCTTGCTGTTATCTTGTGGGCAGCCAAAATCCCTAGAAAAATAAATATTATGTTTCATTTTGCTACATCTTATTCAAGTGATGATTCAGTTCTTATTATCAGAGGCACAGTTAGTGTTTTACAGCTCCTCTTAGATGGACTCCTCCAGAGCCGAGAGAGTTCAGATGCAGAGTCCCACCAGGCTGAGAGAAAGGAAAGAGGAAGGTCACCTAGCCATTTCTTCCATGCTATTACAACAATATATGCCATGTCAGGAGTTCCCTTCTCTATTTGAAGTATCATTTTCCCCCTTCCTGCTTGACCCCTTGACTCATAGGGAATTCATTTCCCCTCCCTAATTGCACGAAACCCTTTTTATTTTTATCATAACTGACTGAATAAATCTAGATGACCACTAGAGGACACTAAAGGATCTTTCTTTACTGCCATCTAGTGATCGATTAAATTTGTGCTGCCCAGTTGTGGCAGTTGTCCAATCAGGTTTGTTGGAGCCTGGCATAACCTGCTCTGCCTTCCCTCCTCTGTTTTCATGATATTCTTGCCACTATCATCACATCTCTTCTCAATACACCCATTTTGTTTTTGTTTTTCCATTTTTTTTCAATCTACATATAACAACACATTAACAGTGTGGCATCAGTATACCATACATCTCTCATTGCATTATATTCATATTAATTCATACTTCAATATTTATTTTCAACCTTACTCTGTCCAAATGCCTACCACCATATCAATTAAACATACCTAATAATTCCATTATTCAATTTTCTCATACCTAATAATTCAATTATTCAATTTTCTGTTTTCATTTTATCTTTTTAATGAAAAATTATCATTTGGCAAACAGTGTGGTTCCAGGTTTCACCTCTCAATACAAACATGACCATAGTTACCTATTCATTTTATTTGTTTAATTTCATATTGCATCATCCTTGTCATTATTAAATATTAAGCTTATCTAGTTGTTTTTTCAATCAGTATAATTTTTACTACCTCTTATCTAATTGTAGATTTGTTTTTTTTTAAGTGAAGAGATCCTGAAATTTATTGATACAGTTTTTAAAGTAAAGGAAAATTCTAAACTAAGATAATATATAAGCAGGCAAAGTGCAGAACTACACTCTTGAGAACTTTGTTTTTTAATTCTATGGAAAGTTCTGTGCTGTCATTGCAAAACAATTGCAGTGTTTGCAGTTTTATGACCAGTGAGCTACTCTTCTAGCCTGTAATTATACTATTTCATAAGAAGTTTAAAAAAAAAAACCTCCTAGAAATTAGGAGGGGCTTCTAGGGTTCTGGTTAGTTGATACAAGTATTTAAATGCATCTCGGGTTTTTTAGCATACATATATCTGCTTGTATCTCATTAACATTTTCCCAACAATACTGTAACAAGTTAATCTGGAGAGAGTTGTAATATAGTAACATGAATTCCAAAATACAAAAGGGGATTAGTTTCAAACTTGTATCTAACTGTATTCCAATTAAAGTAGCACTATGTCTTCATTACAATAAGTTCATTAAACAAATACAAAGCATGCTTGAATCAAAGAAAAAATAAAGATCTGAGAGACAAATAGATAGATATGTGACCTGATAAAAATTGAATACCATTTCTAATGCTATTACAAGCACATTACTTGATTACACATGGTTAACTGAATAATACAACTGGCTTGTCTGCACAATATATTAAACCAAAAGCAAACAAACTACCTAGCATCTAACATACTGTGCAAACTTGTAAGAAAATTGCAGAAATAAATATAACACTGATGTACCAGTGAGTTTATTGCAAATCAGTTCCAATTTCTTGCATTTGCTTACCTGCTGCAGTGAAGCCTCTCGCTAAGGAAAAGGCGAGCTGCCCCGCACCGATGAATCCCACACTCATGGTAACAAGTTTCTAGAAGTGACCTAATGGATCCCTGGTATAAACAAAAATTGAGAATATCATCTAAACGTGCCGATGATAGTAATACAATTCTTGCAAATTCCAGAAACGATCTTCAGATTTTGCACTGGATTTAGAGAATGGGTAGATTGTTTATCTGGGATAAAAAAAAAGGTTAGAAGGGCTACTGCAGGATCCCTAACTAACACGCACCCTCAACTTGACATGACAGCTCGTTTAATCTTTTTCCTAACTTGGAGCCGGCTCCACCACCCACCTGCTGCTCTGCTTTTCTTCCTGCCCATCCTACCGTCCCCCGTCCCCTTTGCATCGCGGATCGATGCTTTCCATACTCTTCAGCTTCTCCCCTTACCCAGCTCCCCCCGCCACCACCAAGGCGCGTCTTTATGGAGCCCATTTACCCCCTAGCGAACAAACCTGATACTCCCACGTGTCTCCTTCAGAATCGGGGGGAGGGGGTTGAAGAGAAGCCGTGGCAAAGCCCAGGACAAAGATAATTCCTCAGCCAATCCGAATGAGGGGGTGTGGCTTCCTTGCCTTCTCCTTCAATCAGCTGCCGAGCAAGCGCATCGCCCGCTAGCTATTGGTAAAAGCTTTGTTTGCAGTTGCATCAGTCGACCTTCCACGGAAGCCGCGAAGGACTGATTTCTCCGAGCGGTGCTCAGGCTTTGTTTTTTTTGCCGGTAATGGCTGCTGCATCTTGGGCGTTTCCATACGATACAAATACGGGTTCACGATTGCGCTGCTTCATGGGAATTGTAGTCTCTGGTGGAAAAAAAAAACCTGCTTGAAAAAAATTGATGATAGAAAAATAGTGATACCCCTTAAATGCGGGGACTTGATTTAAAGTGTTTGGAATGAAACTTGCATGGAAATCACATCGTTTGATCTGACAGCAGTATTTTCTAACTGCAATGTTGCTAATTCAACTTTGGGGAAGGGTTGGGACTTCCAGTAAGGTATTTTTAATACTCGCCTTGGGTATATGCAGCATCTTGAAAACTGGAAGAGGAATTTCCAGCTCTCATATAAAGTGAGTTCGTTACGGAACGGTTATTGGAATGATCTGAAATACTCCTTCACGGGTTTCTTGCCACATATGCTGAATTGTTTAGTCTCTTCCCAGCCTCCCCAATCTCTCTATTGAATACACATTTTATTAAGAATTTTAATTACAGTAGTAAAAACTAAAACAAAACTTAAAGAAAATACAATGGAAAGAAAGAATAGAAAATGCAGGAAAAAGGAAAAAAGAAAGGAGTTACCCCGTGATAAGATGGGTAGCCAATAAATTAGGTAAACAAATAAAAATTTAATTAAGAAAAAATAACTGTATAAAGAAGTTTACTCATGAGTTTTTTGGTCTGCTTGTAGTTGTCAGCTCCACTTTCACAGAGCCATTTTCAGTTCACAATACCTCTACAGAACTCCACTAATTCGTAAATACTTCTTAGTCTGACATGAGCCCTAAAAATATTCTCTCTCTCTCTCTCTCTCTCTCTCTCACACACACACACACACACACACACACACACACACACACACACACACACACACACGTTTTTATGACCCTTTAATCCTTTCCTTCAGGGTGGGGTTGGGGGAAACAAAATGGAGCCTAGTGTTTACTGGCCAGATGATTTTCCTGATGCCTATGTGCAGTTCACAGCAGATATTTTCTCTTTGCACCTGGATATAGATATAATATTGATATTGTGCAATATCAGAACATTACTTTTTGCCTTTGCCTTGTCTGCTGATATTACTATTGTTTTCTATTGTTATTGTTTCCCTATTGTTGTTTTTGTCTCTTTCATGATTTTTGTGGAATGCTAACTACCTTATTGAAAAGGTTTTCCTAAGTTCCAGGCAGGACAAAATATTAGGGGACCCCCCCTGTGTTCCCAATTGCATCATGAATATACATTTCCTAAATATATATTTTTAAATAAAGGGATGTCTTTTTTAAAAGGATGATATAGATCTCCTTCTTGAGCACGGGGTTGGACTAGAAGACCCGCAACATCCTTTTCAACTGTATTATTATATGTTGTATGTTCCAGAAGATTATAGTTAATATAAGATACAACAATTTGACTTCACTATACTACAGTATGGATTTTCAGAAATACTAGATTGAATTAAAAATGCTAATATGGAAGTAGCCAACTTTATCTTCTAATTCACTACCATTACTAATGTTTGCCTTTAGTGTGTGGCGGTATGAAGCACCAAAAGGTGATATCAATTTGCCACTTTTTAGTGCTTCACACAACTTTCTATGTCAGCTGACTTTTTTGTTTTGTGACCAGTGGTGGGATTCAAATTTTTTTACTACCAGTTCTGTGGGCATAGCTTGGGCGTGGCTTGGTGAGCATGGCAGGGGAAGGATACTGCAAAATCCAATTCCCTCCCCACCCCATTAACCTGCTTTCCAGCTCCGTTCTCCTGTGTAGGGCAACAAAAGAAGAGCCAGCTGATCAGCTGGGACTCAGGAGGCAGAGAATGGATGGGGGCAGGGCCAGTCAGAGGTGATATTTGCTGGTTCTCCAGACTACTCAAAATTTCTGCTACCAGTTCTCCAGAACTGGTTAGAACCTGCTGAATACCACCTCTGTTTGTGACTTTATAAGATGGCGGCTACCTTGCGAATAAGTAGCTTTCAACTCATAGCACCTCTAGTGTTTACAATACATCTTCAAAAGTCCAAATGGGCTAACCAGCCAGATATCTCTTTCCCTAAGCCATGCCAGATTCAAACCAGTGAGGGCAAAAAGAAACAAGATTCTTCCCCCTTTTTTTCCCTATTACCTGTCCATTTGCTGACAATTTTTATATAAGGTCTCCAGGGCTGCAGAATTCCCATATTCTCACCATTCCTGACTTGTCCCTGGAATGCTCATTGTGGTATTTCTGGAGCATCCATGGTCACAAAGCCGACTGCCTGTTAAATTGTTTCTATATTGGTATGATAGGCAAGTCACTACCCTGTTTTACATCACTAGAACGATGTAAGAAGTACGAAGAATTGCAACATTCAATAAATTACAAACCTTAATTCTCTAAAGAAAAGTTGCCTTGGAAAGAAGGCTACTATAAAGAGATACTGGTTTTCTTGTTACTGGAGAAAGCAGTGCTATATATAATAACTGCCAGTTAGATTTGTGCTTGCCTGTTAGCATATTTGTTTTTACAAGGGTAGAGCTGAGCCATACTTCTATTTAAAAGTATTGACAGATGGCTAAATCCACATACATCAAAACTTCTCCTCTTTCCCTCAGCCCACACTGAGGGAAGTGATTGGTAGACCACATGACCTGGGACAGAGGAACTGTCATAAATTCATGCTAGTTATCAAGCACCCAAATGTTGATCGCATGATTATGGGATGCTGCAATGGTTGTGAGTGTAAAAACCGGTCATAAGTCATTTTTTCACTGCTGTTGTAACTTCGAATGGTCACTAAATGAATGGTTGTAAATTGAGAACTACCTGTATTGAATGGTATTCAAGTAACAAATATTTGAAGAGAATTTGTGGAAATCTTTCCCTTAGTACTATAGCTACAATATATAAACTACAAAAATGTTTAACTTCTTGTTGCCATCCAGAGGTTATGTGGATTTCTGCAAATATGATATAACCATCATTGTCAATTGAGCTTATATAATACAGTATAGGTCACTGTGCCTGAATAAGTGGATAAATATCAGCATATGTATGTTACTAAATATGTTCATGGTAAAATCAAACTCTCTTGGTTCATTCCAGATGTGTTGCATTCCTTGCAAACATAATTTTAGGAAATTTAATACAATATATCTGGTGGATACACAGTTGGGAAAGGCTAGTTACTGTAAATCCTTTTGCTCTATGATAATATAATATTAGTCCCTTAATTTTTAATGATATGTACCTCAAACAATTTAGGATCCAATAAAACCTTGGAAGAAAAGTAGTGTTCAGTAGATTAAAAAGAATTAAGAACTATTTACTAATTCTTTGTATAATACAGTAGATAAGTTAAGGTCACTGTTTGAATTAAAGCTTAGGATGATTTTTCCAGCTGATTCTTTAGAACATTCCACAAATGCTCTTCTCTTTTTATCTTGGAGTCCTGATGGAATTTATACTGTGAGGAATGCAATGGCATTCTTCAAACTATTAATGATGCTTTTAAAGGCAACAGAGCAATTTAAGTAGCAGAACAGGTGTAAGACAGTTAATTCTTGATTTGGAGAGCTGTCTCTCTCTCTTTGGGTGTCTGTGTGTGTCTGTGTAAAATATGTTTCTTTTAAGTTGTATGTTTTTAATTGGAATCAGAGCTATAATTGCAGTAATCCCCTCATTCTACCAAATTAAAATAACATCTGATTGAGAAATTTATATCATTACATCTTTTGCTTCCCCAAAGCAATTGAGAATTGATCACTCTCTCCAAAATTATGTAGCTTTGTTCAAGTGCACTTTTGCCAGCCACAATGTGCATTTATCTTCTCTGTCAATTTGTTAATCAGATGCTGAAATTCTGAATGCACGATTCAGGCCACATGAATGAAAGTGATCGTGTTGCTCTTTATTTGTGTGCCAATTTTTCAGAGGGAAAACCATATTTAAAATAAGATGTAAACAAATACATTACATTCACTTATCTTCATTTACAGGTAGTCCTCGACATATGGTCACAGTTGAGCCCAAAATTTCTGTTGCCAAGTGAGACAGTTGTTAAGTGAGTTTTACCCCATTTTACAACATTTCTTGCCACACTTGTTAAATGAATCACTGTAGCTGTTAAATTAGTAACATGGTAACAGCAGTTCAATCAGAGTTCAGTTCTTGTTGTTTAAATTCTTGTGCTTTAGATTTTTTAATATATTTTTTTCTAATTACCCATTTTTATTCCAGATTGAAATATCTTATTCACACACATTTAACATAAACCATTAGAACAAACACATCCATTTCTTTAAAATAAATTTATTTAGATACTGTTTCACACTGTAAGATATCAATCATTGTATTGTTATTTGCATCAAGATTATTTTTGAAAATGACTTCCTAGCTATAATTTAAGAACAAGTATATTTCAGGCAACAGGCACTTCTTTGAATTTATTAAAGTTATCAGGTTCTTTTCCAATGACAAGGCACACAACTTGTTCTTCAGTGACCCCCATTATACCTGGAAACTCTGGGAGTTATTGTCCCAATACAGGTAGTCCTCAATTTACAACCATTTGCTTGGTGATTGTTTAAAGTTACAACAGCACTGAAAAAAAGTGACCTATAACCATTTTTCACACTTATGGCTATTGCAACATTCCACGGTCATGTGATCAAAATTTGGTTGCTTGGCAACTTGCATGCATTTATGATGATTACCATGTCCCGGGATCTTGTGATCACCGTTTGTACTACGCATAACAATCATTTGCCTGAATTAGTATACTTTGATCTAAAAGGCAAACGTATCTTGCAGATAGCCATAGTTTCCACAGGCATTTAGGTGTCTTCAGATTCTTTCTTCTTGGACGACTGCAGGTTGAGAAGGACAGTCTGGAAGTAATTGTTTTGAAAGCACAGCAGTCTTTATGTTGCAGTTGTCAGTTACAATGTCAACATATTTTTCAAACATGTCCCAACAAGAATACCCCAATACTCCCCACCCAGTACAGGCACACAGAAATTCTCCTTTGTCTGGAAGAATGTTGAAGTTGAAACATCTTCATGATGGTTTAGTCTTTCTTTCCTCCCACTGTGGAATAGTTGACAATACCAATCAGGTTTATAAAAATGGTGTTATGTTTTCCTTCACCAAAAACTTATCTTAGGGTGGACAGGTGCTTTTTTCCTAGCATTTGAACTGTCGTTCCATTTCTGCTAAAGTTTAAATGACTCAGGAGTCCTTCCAACAAATAAGGGATCAAAATCTATTTCCGGATTCGTAGTATTAGGTCTAAGACCCGGATGCTGCAATAAACCTGTCTGTGAGCTAGAATACTGAAGATGTTCTATTCTATGTATGGCCCATCAGACCGCATTACATATTTTTTCAAACCATCCTGTTTCCCCCCATGAATACACCTCAAGTTCATACTTTGTGTGTCACTGTTGGCTTTATAATGGGTCCCGACCCTCTCATTCTTGGAGTCATTTAAGATTCTTGCAGCACCAGAGCTGAGCATTAGTGAGCTGAGACAAAGCGGATACGCTGCGAGTATGCTAAATCCACCATGTAGAGTACTAGGTTCACATAGGTGAATACCGCAATGACCACTTGGTTGTCCCATGGACACATGGCTCGGGAACACTGGTAGGGACGTTGTGGAGAGCCATATTTACGATCAAAGCAGAAAACCGGCCATATCACTGCAGCGCTCACGTACATTAGGATAGCCACGAATGTGTAAACGACCACAAAGTGCTCAAAGGGGCATTTCAGCGTTGCTGCCTTTCCTGTGACGTTGAGAGCCACCACAACCACAGTCACCACAAAGCAGAAGCTGTAAACAGCCACACACCACTGGGTAGCTGCATACTTATTGTATTGGCTGTCCTTCGCCAGAGCGCCAAAGATGATGCAAGCTACAAAGGACTGGACAATTTTCAAGAGGCCTGAAACTGTGGCCATGTAGCTTGTCACCTGTCCTGGCTTGGCCCTAGTTAAAAATACTTCTGCGGCATATGCCCAAAACAGAAGCCCTGCAAAAACAGTACTGGCAATGCGGAAGTTTCTCACCTCACAACTATTGGAATCGCAGTCAAACTGGACGTAGAGTGGATAGATCACAGCAGTGGTGACAGACATGAGGGTGGCGAGCATGGCAAAGGCAGCTGTGAAATTCCCCCAGGAGATGCTTAGGTAGCTATGGAGGCGAGTAAACTCGCAGGTGAGGATGAAGACGGTGATGGCAAAGCAAAAGCACCAGACCGATATACAGAAAGAGCCATAGGCCGCACTGAATCCCCCTCGGTGGGCCACAAGGCTGAATGTAGTACATCCAAACATGGCCTGCAAGAGTCGAGCAACTCCCACCCAAGAGGCCACTGCATCCACGTTGAGGTATGTCCTGCTTGATCTCTCCATCGCTGGATCGGAAGTCCTAGATTCCCTTTGGTGGTTGGATCTGGTTTCCCTTGTCTTTGTCCTGTCAGAAGCTCAGAGGCTAAGCAGGAAGTGCCACGAGAAGAAGCTCTGTATCCCTTCCACACAAATCTTTGCTGGCTGCTATTTATGCGGCAGGCCTAGTACGTGTTTCTGACAGCTCTTTGAGATGGACTTGCCTCTGCAGTAAAAGTATTGACCTGTCTTTGTCTGTGCTGCAGTTACAATCCATCAAACCTGTCCCGCTGGGTTCTGCACACCAAGCTGCAGTCTGGCTGCACTCCTGTTGCTTTTCTTCTCTGTCTCAACTGATCACTTTTTCCCAAGTGACTTTCAGGAGGTTTGTTTCGGTTACACAGCTGTAGCTCTCAACTCTGAGCTGTAAAGGGCCAGCATATAAATAGAAGACTATATTAATAGACTTATCCAGAATGGAATGAATTGCATGGGGCATGGAGGAATGAGAAGCTGGTTTTAGCTATGTCCAGGATAGCTTCATGTATTACCCCTTTCATCTTTGGGGCAGAAATAAACTAAAACAATTTGAATGGCAAAAGGCAAGTAATCCAACAGGAAACAAGGATGGGAAACATATCAAATGCAAAAATGCAGATATATTACATCTTTGCATTAGAGGTACACTTTTAACTTTTCTGTCAAAATGCTGAACTCATGGCATATTACAAGTAGTCTTTGACTTACAACCATTTGTTTAGTGACTATTCAGAGTTACACCAGCACTGAAAAAAAATGACTAATAGTGGATCCTGTTGCAGCATTCCCATAGCCATGTAATCAAAATTTGGGCTCTTGGTAACTGGAATGTATTTATGACAGCTGCAGCATCCCAGGATCACAAGATCACCATTTATAACTGCAGTGGTTCACTTAATAACCATGGCAAAAAGATTGTAAAATGGGCCTGATTCACTTAACAGCTGCCTTGTTAGCCATGTAAATTCTGGCCCCAATTGTGGCCATAAGTTGAAGACTACCTGAGCACCCAAACAGTCAGCATGGTTCATGGGAAGGAACATTGGCTGTCTTTACACATTATACCAAATTTAACCTGATTTATTTGGTTTTGACTCTTTGCAGTTTAGCGATCCATGGACTGTACTTTGTAAATCATGGTACATATAGTTGCCTATTCCACGTATTTACAGATCTCTGGACGGTTTATGTTTTAGGACTATATATAGCATCTACACAAATATAAGAGCACTAAACTGAAGGGACTTTGGGACCACTTAAAAGGAACTGCTTGTGACTTTGACCACACTTTAACATACAGTATTTATCTTAATATAATAGTAAACAAATCATGCTGAATTGTGCTGACCTGTTCAGAAGAGCTTACTGAAAAATGGTATTTCCTGCTGATTTAGTTGCTGGTTGAAAAAATATTGTTTGTAAGATTAGAACATTGTCTTGTACTGTATCTGTATCTATGTACCGCCAATCGATACTTAACTGAATCATGATTTAATGAATTAATCCAATTATCAGGATTTGGCAAAATTCTGAACAATACATGTTGGATTTTGTACTGAGTTACAAACTCACCACATTTTAGCTTAGTGGATTATATATAAATCTAGTGTAGTTGTGACTGTGCTTATGCAATCTACTAAGCTTACTAGTTTGCTTACTTACGGTTAACTGAATAGACCACAATTGATACAATTCACACAACCCACAAGTCCAAAAGTGCAAGATTGGAGGCCTCAGAACCACTTTTAGTCCTAAATCTTGAACGTGGTTCCAGAGACTTGCAAAAGTTGGTACCAACTAATTTGAATGAGACAGAAAAAGGAAATGGTTAAATACATGATTGAAGAATTATATTTACTATATTTCAGTTATATTAAAATGTAAATTCAAACACATTGGCCACCCATTCTTTTTTTCAGATCGTGACATGCCGCTATGCCATAAATCCTGGTGTACAAATAACACTGGTTATCTAAGCTTTTACTGTTTTAAAAGCAAATGGCATTTTAATTTAACAACATGTTGTATGAACTCTGCACCTGACAGCAACTGTGGGGCCTCAACTATATTTTTTCTTATCCTCTTATAAGAGGGTAAGCCTTGTATTGCTTCAGTTTGTTTCAGATTGGAAATACTGATTCACCTGAAACTGCTATTGAGTGAATACAAAATGGCGTGACCAATCCAAGAGACAGATGTTGAGGAAGTTTGCTTATAGAGAAGGAATGAGGACGGAGCTGCAAAAGAAACAAATAAACGAACATGCAAAAGGGTTGAGAGGAAGGAGAAGACCAAGAAATTTGTCCTTAGGTAAAGCTGAATGAGATTCTCCAAAAGAGAGAACAACAAAGTACAATAAGAGAACAACAAATTATGGGTATAGAGATGGTAGAACCAAGCATATTTTGGAAGACTGTGAAGGTACCATTATGTTGACATCATCATGATTAGCTTCAGATGTCATTGTAGCCAAGCTCCATCGTTTCACTTCTTCCCTTCTTTCTCTTGAACAACTGCTCGCTCTATCTATCTATCTATCTATCATACAGTATCTATCTAATCTAAGACTAGAACTGATGATATTACCTTGTTAGGGTAATGAAATGCCTGCAAGAAAATAAGCAAGCTCAGAGAGCACCAAGGACCCCTCATTTATCAAATTTATTTGCTGCTCATCTTGCAGTTCAGGCGACTCTGCTCACAAGCTTCAGGAGCCGTTCCTGCCTTGGCCAGGCTTGGACACCGTATCAAATCACGGCTCATTGAATAAAAGACTGTTTTTGCCTAGCTTGCTAAGATACATGTTACAGTGGCTGGATTCACTTTATCTATTAAACCAAAAAACAAAAGAAGTACACAGTGGTTTAGTTTATATAACAAGTAATGACGTGCTTTATTCAAGGCCGACTAATTGAATGAGCAACTGCTGAATTTACACAAAATTCAAAACAGGAAACTTGGCTTACAAACCATAGTGGCTAGGTTTACACAACTCCAAACGAAGCGAATACGGTGTAGTGTAGCATAATGTGCGAAATATGGCTTTGCGTGTGTTCCCTTGCAGGTTCACAGGCTCCTGTTCTCTGCAGGCTTTGAAAGAAGCCACCCCTTGACTTTCAGCAGGGATATAGAGAACCAATATAGAGCTAATGTGCTTGATGCAAGCAGTTCCTGCATCCCAAAAACCTTTCCAATTGTACTGCAGAAGGGGAAGATGCTTTTAACTCATTGCTATTGGCACCCTATAGTATCCGCTGAGCTAATATCCATTGCAGTATTTCTCAATTTTGATAACTAGAAGAACTGCAGACTTCAACCCCCAGAATTCCCCAGCCACATATTTTCAAGTTGTCAAGGTTGTGAAATACTAGTCTACAGCCCAGAAACTTTACGTCTCTGGTAAACCTAACACTTCCTTCAGGATCACCTTTCATGACAAAGAGGTATAGTTTTGGTACAACTCTAATTTAGTTATTTTTTTGCTGCTTTGTCTCCAGATTTAATTGCTTTTCATTGCTGCTTCTTATTTTTTTTTCTACATAATGTTGCTTGTCCCAAAAGGGATTAGCATAAGATGCATGTATACAGTATAGTTTGTGAAGCCAACCCTAGTGGTTTGTAAACTATGGCTTAATGTTTAGTGCAATTTCAGATATTTCTTTAGTGATTTACAATTAAATATGAGTGAAGCCAGCCACTGTATTCATGTGGGATTTATATAGGAGTTGAGAAATTTTGGGAATCGATGTAGAGTTAGATAGTGAAGGGCTGTTTCTTCTTTATCCCCTGCACTCCATCCCAAACTTGCTATTGAGCTGAATGGAAGGAAGAAGAGTGTTAACTGAACAGTGCTGTGATTAAACTGCATTGCTATCATGGTTTAGAGAATCAGTGAGGTATAATGATTAAAATATTGGAATGGCATTGTAAAAACCCGTAGAGAATGTCAGAGAAATAATGGAAATTTGGACACAACTACCATCCAGTATCTAGCCGTTGCTTTAGTTAGAAATGTGATAGATAGATAGATGATAGATAGATAGATAGATAGATAGATAGATAGATGATAGATAGAACAGAATAGAACAGAATCACAGAGTTGGAAGGGACCTTGGAGATCTCCTAGTCCAGCCTGCTGGTCAAACAGGACATCCTATACCACTCCAGACAAATGGTTGTCCAATCTCTTCTCAAAGACCTCTGGTGTTGGAGCACCCAGAGAGGGTGGAGTGCGGAGAAAAATGATGGACAGCTCTCC
This sequence comes from Pseudonaja textilis, assembly GCF_049901715.1. NCBI lineage: Eukaryota > Metazoa > Chordata > Lepidosauria > Squamata > Elapidae > Pseudonaja > Pseudonaja textilis. The sequence goes on along the minus strand of NC_141991.1, from coordinate 110,016,660 downwards.
TGCCAAGGTAGGGAATTTCTGAAGGTAGGGTGTGTAAATTCACTGATGGAGATCCATTTCAATTGATGCAAATGGTTCTCACTACTTTCAAATACCATTTTATCTGATGTAACAGGTGGCATCAGATTGTGACTTTGGATACACACGCCAGCACAGGAGGTGGAGATGGCCTGATGACCAGCTTCCTTAAGGCTACACAAACACGGGAAAGCTGAAGAACTGCACTCTGATGAAGTCAGGAGATAATTTTGCATAGTTGGCAAGGTGCCTTATCTCTTCCTTTGTTTTCTGATAATGAGCTAGGAGTGACATTTTCACGGTGACCCAGCAACAAAGTGAACTGGTAATTTTCTAAATCTTAATTAACAATCCTTAGAGCAAAAACAATCTGAGACGGGCTACCCCATATAGAGTGCAGCTCTGGACATTAGATTAGAACAAGATATAGAGATTGCTGCTATTCTCTGCTGTCATCTAATGATCATCCATAAATCTACGCCTTAGATATGGCAGACTAATGCAAGACAAGGGGGACAGTTAATGAGTTCTGCCTCAGGTCCCCCTAAGCATGAAGATACCTGCAAACTGTGTTGAAATGACATCTATTAATGTTACTTTACAAATGGTTTATTTTGCAGAAGGGGGCCCATTCACTTCAAAAAATAGAAACCAAAAATTCAACTACAGGTAATCTTTGACTTATCACAATAGAACCCCAAAATTAACACAATAGAATTAACACAATAGAACACATATAATTAACATAATAATTAACACAATAGAACAGCGGGCGGCAATGTGAGGATGCTTTTTGTAGATTTTAGTTCTGCATTTGACACAATTCTTCCACATAGACTAGTGTCTAAACTTCTGGACCTTGGACTTTCTTATTCAATCTTCCTTTGGATTATGGATTTCCTGTCCGGCCGCTCACAGAGGGTCAGATTAGGTAATCATACAGGAGTGGGATTCAAATTTTTAACAATGGGTTCTGTGGCCGAGGCTTAGGTGGCGGGTGTGGCTTAGTGGTCATGTTATTGGCTGGGCGTGGCCAACTCAACATCACTCACATCGAGGCACGCATCTCCTCGCCTGGCCTCTCATGACTGTGGGGATGCTGCAACAGTCCTAAGTGTGAAAAATGGTCATAAGTCACTTTTTTCAGTGCCATTGTAATGAATGGTCACTCCACACAAGCAAAGTACCAGCAAAGGAGGGGAAAAAACCTCCAGAGAAGTTCCTGAGACAGGAAGACTAGTCCTGCCAAGAATGTAATAAGGGTTAATGGAGAGGCAGTTTCTGTAAACACCACCAGAATGTTTCCTTCCTGCCTTCCTTACAGGATTAAGCCAGTAGTTTCTTCTAACAACCGGTTCTCCGAACTGCTTAGAATGTTAACAACCGGTTTTAGAGAATAGGTGCAAACTGGTAGAATCCCACCCCTGTAATCATACCTCTTCAGCCCTTATTCTTAGCACTGGTACACCACAGGGTTGTGTGTTGAGTCCCTTACTCTATACTCTTTATGTGCATTCCCACTCATGCTAGTAAAACTATTGCTAAATTTGCAGATGATACAGCAGTGGTGGGACTCATCTCCAGGGGGAGGGATGAATCTGCCTATCGAGATGAGGTGGACCGGCTGCTTTCGTGGTGTGGAGACAATAACTTGTTCCTCAACACCAATAAGACCAAGGAGCTTATAGTGAACTACAGAAGGAACAGATCAGACAAGCAGCCCTTGCTTATCAATGGAAGGTTAATGTCCTTGCCCAGAAGATCATTGGTTGCTCTCTCCCGTCTTTGGAAGAGCTTTATAGCTCCTGCTGCCTTAAGAAAGTTCAAAACATTCTCAAAGATCCATCTCATCCTGGGAACCCTTTTTTTGAACTATTACAATCTGGCAGACGGTACAGAATAATAAAAACAAGGACAAATAGGCTGAAAAACAGCTTCTATCCCAGGCAGTAGCTTTTGAATTCTGCTGTATAGTGCAGTGTTGGTGTGGTGTCGAGGATTTCCAGTTCAACGTGTAGAGGGTGAAGGATGTGTGTTTGTGTTTATTTTCATGGTCATGATGTTCACTGAAGATGGTGTTTGATTTCGTTGTACAAGGTGCAATGACAAAGTAAACTAACCTAAACTGATATGTTGCGAAAGCAGTTGTTAAGTGAGTTTTGCCCCATTTTATAACCTTTTTTTCCACAGTTGTTAAGTGAATCATTGTTAAGTAGCTCATGTGGTCATTAAATGGACCTGGCTTCCCTCATTGTTTTTTCTTGTTGGAAGCTGGTTGGGAAGGTTACAAATGGTGATCCCGTGATCCCAGGACAGTTCAAATACATGCCAAGTTGCCAAGTCCCTGAATTTTGATCACATGACCACGGGGATGCTGCAGTAGTCATCAGTGTGAAAAATGGTCATAAGAAATTTTTGGTCATAAGAATTTTTTTTCAGTGCTGTTATAACTTTGAACAGTTACTAGATGAATAGTTGCAAGCTAAGGACTACCTGTATTGAAGACATTTAAATTAAATTAAATTATCTGGATCAATCACTGTAGTACCACAAGGAACACAATTGATTGAAACATCTTCTTGCGTCAATATACAGCTTGTATTCAAAATAATAAAGATTAAAATCAAAGGATAAAATTCTCTTAGATAATCCTAAAAAAAAAATTTTGTGTAACATTTGAGTAAGTTTTTGATTTCTAGTGACTGCCTGGACTAGTCTCTGCAGTTTTCTTGGCAATATTGTTTCAGAAATGGCCTGCCCTTGCCTCTTTCCTAGAGCTGGGAGAGGGGCTGGTCCAAGATCACCCAGCTGGCTTTGTGCCCGAGGCAAGTCCAGAACTCGTCTTTTGGTTGCTCATCTGATTCCTTCTCCACTCTAATGCTCTGAACATTAGAATTCCACAATATTCATAAACACTCTGTGTGGGTGTACTATACTAATTCAGTAAGGTGAAAGAATTGCTGACTTTTTGTCTTTGCTATACAGGTAGTCCTTGACTTACAACCACAATTTAGCCCAAAAGTTCTGTTGCTAAGTGAGACATTCGTGAAGTAAGTTTTGCCCCATTTTATGATTTTTCTTGCCACAGTTGTTAAATGAATCACTGTAGCTGTTAAGTTAGTAACATGGTTGTTAAATGAATCTGGCTTCCTCACTGACCTTGTTTGTCGGAAGGCTGCAAATGGTGATCCTGGGAACTGCAACTGTCATAAGTATGAACCAGTTGCCAAACATCTGAATTTTGATCACATGACCCTGGGGATGCTGCAACAGTCATAAGTGTGAAAAACAGTCATAGGTCACTTTTTTCAGCGTCATTGTAACTTTAAACGGTCATTAAATGAACTGTTGCAAGTTGAGGATTACCTGTACAGTCCACAGAATGGCAACTGTCCTGAAACTACTTTTCGCAACACTTTTTGACTTTACCACTAGGTGGCAACAACACATTTACACATTCATTTTATATTGGAGAGCCTCCCCAAATTTTTATTTTCTGAATTTCCTCATAGTAGTAGTATCCCAGATTTGTCTTATCGTTTCTTGTTCTACTTTCAGGTTTACATTTAGAAAATATTAGAGACGAGGAAGTGGAGCACAAAAATGAAAAAATGAAAAAAAAATGACCTAAGTGCTAGAGCCCGCTGTAACTATATAGCCAAAAAACCATTAAGAGTTGTTAACCTAATCCTATGTAGCTTTTTCTCTGGTAATATCACACTACTAACTAGGGCATACAAAACATTTGCCAGACCAATACTCGAATACAGCTCATCAGTTTGAAATCCACATTACGTATCTGATATTAACACAGTTGAGAAAGTCCAGAAATATTTCACAAGAGTTCTACACTCCTCTACTCATTGCAGAATACCTTATGCAACCAGACTCGAAGTTCTAGACCTAGAAAACCTAGAACTACGCCACCTTCGGTCCGATCTAAGTATAGTACATAATATCATACATTGCAATGTCCTACCTGTCAACAAATACTTCAGCTTCAACCATAACAATACAAGAGCAAACAATAGATACAAACTCAAGGTTAACCGCACCAAACTTGATTGCAGCAAATACGACTTCAGCAACAGAGTGGTCAATGTCTTGAATACTCTACCTGACTATGTGGTTTCTTCCCTAAACCCCCAAAACTTTAACCTTAGACTGTCTACTATTGACCTTACCCCTTTCCTAAGAGGTCTGTAGGGGGCATGCATAAGTGCACCAAAGTGCCTACCGTCCCTGTCCTATTGTTTTTTGTTTTTTTTTCTTATATGTACTCATTTCTTGTATTCATAACTGTTTATCCTTATACCTATTATCTTGTAAGCAATTGACAAATCAAATAAATAAATAAATAAATTATGGTCAAGTTTCGAGACTAAATAGCATTAGGTCTGTTTTAATACTTAACTCATATTTTTTTCCCTTGAGATTCTGATCTTTACATATTCATATTATTATTTTATAAAAATGTGGAACTAAAATTTTGAGGCAACATCCCAATTGGCCATGGTATTGGCCTGGTGGAGGGAACAGTGGCAACATGAATATGACAATGGATGATTTTTGTACGTGTATCAGATGTCCTGGGGCAAGTGAGCATTTTATGTAATTGTGGCATTTGTACGATTACCCAGTCATACCTGTCTTCATTTCAGCATCATGGTTTGCTTGGAGCAGGTTTTGTAATAACATTAAAACATATAACATCATCTTTTATTGGGCTTACATTTAACACAAGTGTGTAATTTGGATTGTTTTATTTGAGAAGTAAAATGTCTTGGGCCAACTGGACAACAGGTGCTTGTGTATAATTCAACAATCAGAATTCTCAGGTTAGGAAGAACTATTATGTCAATTGCTGGTGCCCAAGACTAACAAAGGGTTGTCTCTACCATGGGGAGGGGGAATAATAGAATTCATATTTATTCTTCTCTGTTCTCTTCTAGCTTCCAACAAAAAAGTCAATGGGGAAGCCGTCAGGAAGTTGCATATGGCAATGACATGATCACATGATACTGTGACTGCACAGGGTTCACTTAATGATGACAACTGGGACTGTCACAACTGTTATTGTAAACCGGTGTAGTCATATGGCATCATGCTTTATAATCACATCACCTATGGATCAAGTTACTAGCCCCAATTATTCTTGTTAAGTAAGGACTACCTGCATACATATCCACTTTAAATCAGCATTCACACTATTCATAGTGGCCCTTGCTTCTCTCCCTCAAATTTATGCATTTCCTATAATGAAAAGATGAATAAAGGTACAAACATCATATAAATTAAATTGGAAAAAAGTTCTTGAATCCTTCACTCATAATTTTGCTATTTCATTTCCACAAAGGAACATAGTACAAAGGGAGTCATAAGGATTTAATAATAATAATAATAATATAATAATGCCAATGCTGACCCTTGCCCTCTCCCACACATATGTGTTCACAAGGAAAACCTTTCCAAGAAAGTATTTACAACTTTACAACATGTGAGCATGTCTTGGATCAGCCCTTATAAATAGCATTTACATATTAAAATAAATATTTTCACATTGCCAAAATAGCATAAGCTGTTTTCTTCATTATTTAAAAAATATGTTACAAAACAATATCATTAATTTTATATTTCTTGCTTATTTCTTTTAAAAGTCAAGTAATAAAATCATTTTATAAAACAATACAAAAGTAAATAGAATACATGGTAGATCCATTTGTAGCCACTGTGCTTTGTACAGTATCTTACATGGTGAGCTGCTGGCTCCAGGAAGTCCTCATGGTCATATCTTCCCTTCTGATGGGAGAATAATTCAGTGCTCCCACCCATCCCCAAAGTCACTCTATGGCCTAGAAATGCCTTGGAAATGACAAAATGCAGGAAGGCCCTTATGCATTCTTGAAGATGGAGTTTCTAGGCACCCATTACTTCCTGTAGATTGTCCTTGTGAACAGAGGTACTGCTTGGCAGTAATGTGGAGGTAATGCTTCATTTAAGTGGGTAGATGAGATTCTGTCCATTTGATCCTGATAGGCTAATTGTGCAAGAGCTATGTGCATTAGTTTGGCTACTTGTCTCTGTACATGTTTATGTGCTGTACGTGAGCAAAGAAGGCAGAAAGTTTGGGTGCCTAAAGAGTCAAGCCATTGTCGCTAAGAGAATACACTTCTAGCTAGCACTGCTCAGCATCCCTAGGAGTTTACTGGGTTCCAGCCCTTGCTGCTGTGCCATCTTCTGCACATCAAAACCCATATGCATGAGAAATTGGATCACATTCATCTCTTGGCCGGTGTACTGGTCCCGGATGGTAGGGCATGATGGGTTACAATGTGGCCACGGGCAGCTGTCAATCAGATGGACCGGGCAGCCTTTTAATGGGACTTTCCCATTCTTATTGCTGTCATGTAGACTGCGATCCCAGCAGTGCAGAGCTCGGGGCAAAGAGGTCCCTTTCACTTGGATGTCTGTCCAGTGACTGAAAAAGCAACCCATATAGATGAAAACGTGTGACAATTTGCATGTTACTTAGAACATTACTTTATAGGTGACTAATCACAATATAGGCATAACTCTAGAGAGCCAGCTGACATTAGAACTTTCAGCTGTGCTTCTGAACAGTCATGGGATATGAGGTAGCAACAAAAAAAAAGGTTCAGTCTATCTGAAACATACATGACAATGTATGAGAATCAAAATAATACAGAATCAATTTACACAGGTTACTAGAAGTTCCAAAAATTGGATGATCTGCTTTGTTTATATATATAATTTATATGCTCAAAATATAGTTTTCTAACATTCTAGAAAGTCAGAAGTATTCCAGAGAAGGAGAGGCAGAATTTCACTTTCTGGATTTTACTTTTTGCTCTTTTCCCAAGACAGCTCAAGATCCACTGATGTTTACTATAAAACAGTTACTCAAAGTAGACATCTAATAGCAGAATGCAAAAAGGGGAGCTTCTCAAACCAGTCATTTATTCTCAGTATCCAAACTATATTTAGTTTTTTTGGAGAAAAAGATCAATTCTGTCTATCCCACTTTTTCTTATTTTTAGCAACCTGGTTAAAAGTCGTGGGGTAATTTATGTCACCTCTGGTAATCATAAATGCTTATAAATGTAAATTACCCAGAAATCTACAAACATACTATAGATTTCAGTGTATTTTCTGCTCACTGCTGATTTAACCAGACTTTCTTAATAAATAGTGAATGACTTTCATTTGATAGAGAAGTGAGAAAACAGGAAGGTGCACCTTTCCATTCTGCATACTTACTTGCGTGTTATGATCTCATGGGACAAACAAGCTGGAGCAAAACTGGCTCTGAATGAGAAGGGGGGAAAGTCATAAAATCAATGTGATAGAAAAAGAAACATTTTGGTATGTCTTTTTTAACAACTTGAAGTTTTAGAATACCTAGTAGAATTTAGGCATATTGCTGCAATAAAGGTATGTATCTACCCATATTTTTTGGAGTATAAGGTGCACTTTTCTACCCCCCAAAAGTGGGTGGAAATATCTGTGTATCTTATATAGTGAATACGGGCCCATTTTTGGCTTCCCAAAGCCTCTGCGTGTCCCATTTTTGCCCTCCCCGGTGTCCAAAAGCACTCCGCAGGCCAAAAATGCACCTGATTTTGGCATCCGGAAGCCTCTGGGGGTCCTGTTTTTGCCTTCCTAGTGTCAGAGAGGCCGAAATCAGGATGCTCAGACGCTTTGGGAGGCCAAAAACGGGCACATTTTTGGCCTGTAGAGTGTTTCTAGACGCTGGGGAGGGCAAAAACGGGACGCATGGAACGCAAAACACGATTTTTTTCTTGTTTTCCTCCTCTAAATCAAGGTGCGTCTTATAGGCCGAAAAATACAGTATATAACTTGCTAGATGTAGGAAGCTTAGATCTCAGACTTGAATTGCTTTGAAGCACTATTCTTAACATACCACACAGAAGCTAAGTCACCACAGATTTAATTTCATTATCTCTTGTGACTGGGTATTGTGAATACTTCTGTCATGAGAAAGCAATTGAGTCATGTGACAGGAATATAAAGGCACTGTCCTTATCTTAATTTTAACAGAGTAAAAGGCCTGAGATGCACTGCTGACTCCCATGAACAGCAATATAAGCAAAAAAATTTAACCATACAAGTCTAGTGTTTAATAATGTGACATATCATTGAAAAAATTTAAGATAAAATTCTTAGATCCCAGGAAAGGAAATGTCCTTAAATGGAAATTTTGAAACATGAAACAAAACTAACGTCACATCTTTGAGAGTATTCCTCAATTCACGGCCCAGGTTTTGGATATAAACCCACTGTCCTTCCTGTACAGGCTGGCCAGTCAAATGTACATTGTCCACAGTGAGTTGAGCTTCATCAAACAGCCACTGCACCACAAAAACAGGACCTATACAAAGAAGAATTTAGTACTAATAGCATCACTAATAGGGCTATAAACTTACTGGCTTAAGTGATTAAATTACTGGCTTAACTGAACTAAGTAACCAAGAATGGATTAGATTAGTGTATGGAAATTTTAGAAAGAGAAACAAAAAATTAAGGACGATTTTTGGTATATCCTGGTATGCCATGTAACATTTTCTTATGCATTTACTGTTGAAACCATTTTTATCTAATCACATGGTAGTCTTTATTTGCTAAATTGTAGATGTCTCTGGAAAATTACTCCACACTTTCTTCAGTTAAAATAGTCAATTAAAATAGTCTAACATTCCCCAAACACATCCTTTTTACACTGAGGTATTAAAGTAATATGAATATTTATTTATATTCAGCAAATCAATGAAAAATGTAAAAATCACATAATTAACTAAAACAAAACATTTACCTGGCTGACAATACTAGCAATACTTAATAACAACCAGTTAGTATTAATTATATAGATAAGGAGAATTTGTCTGAAATGCATTTCAGATATCACACAGCAACAGGCCTTTACTAGCACACTTACATCGGAGAGTAGGATAAATTTTATAGCCAAAGAAACAATTCCATTCTTCTCCTTCTCTAAACTGCATTTTGCAGCGTTCAGGAACAAGTCCATTCCAATATCTGAGAGTTAAAAAAAAATAGCTGGAGTTAATTACCCAAATTCATTCTACAAAAATAGTTAATTATGCTATATAGAATATTTGGGATTGAGATGCAAGAGTATGTAAATGATGAGGGGTCCTTGGCGCTCTCTGAATTTGCTTGTTTTCTTGGAGATGTTTCATTATCCAAACTAGGTAATATCATCAGTGCTCAGAGAGCACCAAGAACCCCTCACATCAACCCTGAGCTATAAAGTTTATCCTTTATTAGTATGTAAATTCCAAAAACAATGGACAGTAGAGGGCAGACAAACCACACATTGAAAATGTATGTATTTTTAAAAAGTTAAAAGGTAAAGTTTTCCTCTGTTCTGTTGAGTCTGACTCTAGGGAGCAGTGCTCATCTTCGTTTCCTAGCAGAGGGAGGCAGCAATGTCCAAAGACCTTTCTGTGGTCATTTGGCCAGCATGACTATACACTGAAGACGCATGGAACGCTGTTACCTTCCCACCAAAGTTGTATCTATTTATCTACTCACATTTGCATGCTTTCAAGCAGCTAGGATGGCAGGAGCTGGGGTGAGAAAAGGAGCTCACCCCATCATGTGGTGCTTGCTGGAATGAAATACACCTTCAGTTTCTCTGTCTATTGATAGATTACTAGAATGTTTACTATGTACTTTCTACACAACCACATGTTGTGGTTCGCTGGCAGCAGGTGTGGACGGCTGATGTCTCAGAGAGTGAGGATTCGGTTCAGGGGCCTGCGTGTGATGCAGGGATGGGACCAGGACTACCAGAGAGTGGGAGGCTGCCTTCAGAGCTTGTGAAGCCTGGTAGCAGTGATGCAGAGGACCCCAAGGAGCCTGTGCCCAGTGCGCGTGCATGCAGGGCTGCTCGAAGGAAAGAGCAGCTGCAGCAGCCTGGGCGACTCGGGAGTAAGGCTGCAAGGTGATGGCCCTCCCTTAAGGGATAAAAGCCAGCTCTCAGAGGTGGGATTCTTTGCAGGAAGCAAGGAAGTTCTTACAGTTCAAGTTATCGTGGAATTTCGGTTTATCCTGGTTTGTTTTCGGAGACTTTTGGCTTTGAATATTTCCTGGCAATTTATCTTGTGTTCTTGGCAGCCTTGCACAACCTTGACAGGGCTTGCTCTTATCTGGGACAATTAGTTTTAATAGCATTTTAATGTGAATGAATGGAATTCACAGAGATGCATTAAAAAGATTTTGCTTTCATCTCTGTTTTGCGTTTGTTTGATTTGAACGAGGCTTGGGTCAGAACACCACATTTCATGAATATTATTTAGCATCTCTGAAGACTGTAGCTCATGTTAACTATCAAGGGAAAGTTTCACTTAATGTCTCTTTCATTTTAGATTTCCAGGAAATATGTTAAAAACTTCAGTACCTAATTCCTCTCCTGATGGCTTCTGTGGGGGCGCAGGTTATGGTATCAATGCAGTCTGTCCTACGATATTGTTTATTATCCAAGAACCAGCCAGAGTCTGCAAGACCACGGACCTGAATCCCAGGATATCCCAGCTCTTCCAGCTGTTCAGCCACTCGATCCACATTCAAGAGGACTCCTGTTCCACCAGCACTGCAATGACAAGTCAAGTCTTTGAAGCAGAACTCCTCCGTATTGTTGCCTGCAGAACCATGGCTTGTAGGCAAGGTCTATCACATCACATCAATTAATGTTAATTAAATACCAAGTTTAATTGCTTATTCGTTTGTTCATTCTTTGGGCCATTTACAATGCATTAAAAACCACACAAATAGTTTCTAAGCAGCATATCTCTTTAAGCACTGATTAAACAATAGTTTTAACTGGAGAAAATAAAAATGCCTTTGGTTCTGAAAAGACAACTGAGAGTACTTTATTGAGAAGGCATTCTAGAATGGATACTGAAAAAGCCCGTTCCAGGTGGCAACTCACTGCACTGCTGCATAAGAATGGTATCATAACATTGTACAAATAACTGATAGAAATTGTTATCATTTGTATGGTGGCACAAGATCTGTGAGCTCATCATGGCTTCCATTGAATGCTTATCATGGGAGGGCATTTGTAGAATGGCTTCAAAAATGATTTTATCATATGAGAAAAAACATGAGGGAACAGATTTTGTAGGTTGATCCCAGCACCTTAAAATTAAGTGGACAATTATCGTCAAGGCAGGTTTTGAAGATTGTGCTCCACCTGTGAAACACCCTACCCCAAAAAATCTCTCCTGGAGCTGATTGATTTTATATTCAGACCAAAAAAACCCCTACTTTGTCTATGTGGACATTTCAACAAGTACAGTTAGTCATTGTGGTTATTTATAGGTATCACCAGGGGTGGGATTCTACTAGTTCGCACCTATCCGCTAGAACCGATTGTTAACATTCTAAGCAGTTCAGAGAACCGGTTGTTAGAAGAAATTACTGGCCTAATCCTGTAAGGAAGGAAACATTCTGGTGTTGCTTACAGAAACTGCCTCTCTGTTAGCCCTTATTACATTCTTGGCAGGAGTAGACTTCCTGTCTCAGGAACTTCTCTGGAGTTTTTCCCCCCTCCTTTGCTGGTACTTTGCTTTTTTGGAGTAACTATTCAAAGTTACAATGGCACTGAAAAAAGTGACTTATGACCATTTTTCACACTTACGACTATTGCTGCATCCCCACATTCACAAGAGTCCAGGCAAGGAGATGCGTGCCTTGATGTGAGTGATATTGTATTGGCCACACCCAGCCAATAACATGACCACCAAGCCATGCCCACCACCTAAACCACGCCCACAGAACCCATTGTTAAAAATTTTGAATCCCACCCCTGGGTATCCCTGAATTGCATCTTTTACTTTAAAAGTTTGCTTTTATTATTTATTTTTCTATATTTACTTTTGAAATGTTTTATTAACATCCTTCTCCAACCCACAAGCATATATTTATTAGATGTGTTTTCATAAACAGACATATACCTGCTTCCTGCCAACAGCAACACCTTGGCATTTCCAAGGCCTTTCCCCAATAATTCCTTTACAACTTCTTGTATGATGAGAGCACCCATGAAGACAAATTCATCTGTAGGAGATGAAGAGAGGGGAGATGAAAAAAATTATAGTAAGTAAAACTGGCTAAGATTTTTTGCTATTCTCACTGAAGATATGGAGTAATTAATATTGAAAAATATACTTTTATACCATAAGTTACTAATGAGTGTTCAGTGGAAAAGTGAACCTAGCAAATATTGCAAGTTTGTTAGCATGCTTCAGATCTAAATTCTTTCATTTATTTGTTGAGTTTGACAAACTGGACAATCTCTCCCTTTCATGTTCTTTCATGTTTAGGACTAGTTTTCTGAACATTTATTTGCCTTACCTTCCAAGTGCATGTTTTATAAGCTGATTAAAGAAAGAACAGAATTCTGGGAAAAGATTCTTTAAAAAATAGCAGCGAGATGGACCTCTATCCACAGCAGGGAATCTGAATTATGGTATATATCTCTCCCGTTTCAGGAAAGCAGAACTTGTAGGGCTTCAAATATTGCTGGACTTCCAATTCTCAACACCTCTCAACTTGGCCATGACAGCTTCAATAGCTGGGAGCTGAGGTTCAGCAAATCCAGAAGCTACAAGTTCCCCATCCAAACATTGGAAGAATAGAACAGAGGACAGAAAAAGGTAGCATCTATGGGAAGATCCTGTTGAGAAAGATTGTAGCATGCTTTGGCAATTGCTAACCTCTGCTTTCACTTAACCTGCATCCAACTACAGGAGATAGCTATTGTTTTTCCCCTGCTAGAATACCTAGCACATGATCACTGCTAACTGAGACCAAATGTTACCATTGGAAACTGGGATTGGATTCATAGAACATCTCTGATTTAGCAAAAACCAACAACAACCTGGTCTTCCATACTGTGTAAAATCTTTACAAACCACAGTAATTAGAGTCACAAATAACTCTATGCCAGAATCAACCCAGCTATATGATGACTCGTTGCAACATGTGAGCCAGGCTAATTACTTTACATCTTTTCTAAAAAAAATTTAAACCTTAAAAAAAAACTAGACCGAATTAAAAGAGAAAATAGAGTTTCAATCAATTTCAAATGATGAACTTCAGTCAACATAAAGGATATCTTATGATGAAAGAGAAGTGCATCCTAGAGAAGACTACATCCTATTGTAGAAAGTAGAATAGAACTATAGAGAGAGAAATTGTTCTTGAGGTGACTTTAGCAAGGATATAGTCAGGAATGGTTGTTCATGCTTAGGGAGAGCGTCTCTTCATTTTTTGCATGAAAAACAACAGAGGGGCTTGTGATACCATACATCAATCTGCATTTAAGGCAACACTGAAGATGTCAGAAGTTCCTCAGTTGTTTTCCATACAAATGGAAAACTGGGAAGATGGTCAATATCCAGGAATCTGGAATGTCAGCTACTGACGCCAAATGGAAGGTAGGAGTCCTAAGGAGAATATAAAGTTCTGGAAAGAGAAATACAAAAGGTCCATATTTTATCTATTGAGTCAGTATGTTAAAAAGTCCCAACTGCCCAAAGCTCTGCTTTAGTCAGTCAAGAGAGCAAATGTTTATCACTTATATCAACAACATCCAGATGGATGTTTCTGGCCACACAGTGCCTTCCCATGCCATATCTGTGATAGATCTAGATGATGATGGCCTTCAAGCGCATGCACAGATATCAAGAACTTTCTCGATTCCATTTGGAAGTCCGGACACCATTTGGTCTTTCCTTATTTCAAGTTTAGCTAAATGAAACAGTTGCTCAGACTCTTGAGATGCAACCATTTCCCTCAGGCTGTTGCTCAGTTACTCCCATGTGGGGTTCTGAACCGTGACAAAGCAGGGCTTGCAAGCGGATGCATTATCTAGAGGATATTTATTATTTCTTCCTGCCCGCTGGCAAGCATCCTTTCTTCCTTTGCACAACTGTAGAGAATTCAGGCCAGATTCCTTTAATGCATAATGCCTGTTTGGCAGCAAGAGCCTGTCAGAAGCACTCACTTTTCTCAGTTTTGGCAGAGGCTCCACTCCAGACATCACTTGAGCAATATGGGATGAAACTGCAAGAGAACAGATGTCCTTGAGCACCAATATTCTTTTGATATGCATGGAGGGGTAAGACAAGAGTAAAAGTCCAGCAAATTAAACCCTAAGAGCGATAAGAGAAAATCGTTTAAGCTTGGCTCACTCAGATCTGATGGTACCAGCATTTTATACAACTGATATCCCAGGGCATGAAGCATCAAAATAAATGAAATGAAATGAAATGAAATGAAATGAAATGAAAATTCCTCTAACATTTGGAGCTAAATGCCAGGGAGCTGCACTTGGTCAAAGTTTAGTGCGTTTCCAATATATGTTTAAGAATAGAAGCTTTATTCTTACTTTTGTGGCAAGCATGGAAAACGTTCAGTAATTTTAAAATTCATAGATCTGCATGGCAAATGCCACTGTTCTGATTCTGTTTCTACTTTCCCCTGTATTGTGCTCCACTGAAGCTATCAACATCATCTTAGTTGATAGCTACACATTAATTAGTCTAGATGCTTTTTGAATTAGACATTACTCTTGGTCAAAGAATGTCCCTGCTGTCTAAAAACAATGTCACATAAGGAAAAAAAATATCCCAATGAACAGAACAGCCATTCTAATCCTAATCAGCCATTCTAACAGCATTTAAATATGTAAAGTGGGCTTTCAGATTAATGGCTATCCTCTGATATTTACTTTTATTTCCTAAGTCTGCTATCCAATCATCCTAGCCAGAAGTTCTATTGACATGGAACTATATTACCTTTCTAAAAGGCTTAGTGTGAATTTATTTGCTGGAGAAACTCTGTATAGTTTTGCTAAGAACTAACACCAATTTGATGGCACATAATCAGTTGGGTCAGTTATTACTATTATAGAAAATATCTAAGACTACAGTTCATCAGAGAAGTGCAGACAGAGAATGAAATCCATCCTCACTGGCTTCTCCATTATAGCCAAGCCATTCTGCATTAAAGATCTAGCAGTGGTGTTTCTAACACAGTCATAGAATAAGGGAGGAATACAAAGATCTCAGGCTAACATTGTTTTGCCCTTCCAGCCTACCCACCTACAGAACTTCTGCCTTACTGGCATGAATGAGGCAGAACTTCAGATCTCACCATCAGGATTTTTCCCTCCCCGCAGTCTTTGGATTGTTCTGGAAGACTTTCTTAATGCACTAACAATCCATTCTGTTTCCTCATTATTCTCATTTATTTTCATTTGTAATTTCTACTCGTACTTTTTTTATAGGAACATTACAACTTGCAAACTCCAGTCCTTTGTTTGTTCATATGCAGGCTAAGTTCTCCTTTCCCCTAGTTTACTGTTCTTCTATCTTGTTTATTTTTGCTTGACTATTCCATTCAACTCCCACAGCTGTTTATTCTACTTACACCATATTTGCATTCCACCAATGAGGATTTTCTTCTGGTTGTGATGACAAAATGCCTGTTCCTGTAGATGGAAAAAAATATACATACTAACACATAGAGAAAAATATCCTTCACGCAAAAAACAGAGAACATTCAGCATTAATTCAACGACAGATGGTTAAAAAAAACCCAACATTTGCAGGTATATATGCCAGAGCATCTGAAAGGATGCAATATTCACAGTAAAAATATTTCAGACTAAGATAGGAAAATATTAGATTTAATACTTCATTTTTGTACTTCATGTATAGAAAAATAGAACCTATATCACTAATGTTTGAAATAATTTTTCTTTTTGGTCTAAACAGATAAGCTTACGTAGTGGAAAACCTAAACACATACAAATACTTAAGTAAAACTTAAGCATGTTTAGAAGTAAAGAACACAGACTAATCTAAGTAAGGAACAAAGGAAAATTACAGCATTCTGAATACTTTGAGCATAACTGATTATTAAGCTTGGCAGGAAAGAAGTATTGGTGAACCAGCAAAAATTAACCAATCTCCATTTCTAAACCTTTGTTCTATGATAACTAAACATGCCATATAAGGACAGCCAATGGTCTCTTAGCATTCTTGGGGATCCTTCTCCAACTTCAATGAACATCAGTGTAGATGCTGAAGCCATAGAGGCTGTGCAGTCCTCTAGAGATTTGTAGTAAAATCTATTTATTAGGCCTGTCTCTCTTTTTTTTAATAGTTCATTACAAATCCCTATAATTAATGAAAGAGGAAAATTGTACAAGAATTTGATCTTTTACTTTATTTAAAGCCCTGTTGCTTCATACCCATATTGGCAAAGCGGAAACTGGGTCCCTTTTCCCCTCTTGCTTCACTCCTGTAGCACAGATTTGGGGATCTGCATGTGGTGTAGCAAGAGAGGGGATACATCCATCTAGTTATTACTCTCACTCCTTCCAGAGCCAGTTAGATCTGAGATTAATATTGCTCTCTAACATAAAAAAATATTTCAGATTAAGTCCTGCTTGCAACAGAAGTGTCAAAACTTAGTTGTGTAATCTAACACTCGCATTTCTATTCCACACCATTCTGGAAGACAGCAGATTATAGATTTAAGTTATGGAGGGAGGCAGCTTCTGATTGAAAAAAATAACAACAGTGGAACCAATTACAATTGTCAATGGAACCAATTAATCAGAGAGGTGGTGGGTTTTCTTTTACAACATGAGTTTCTACTAGCTATCTGTCAACAATATATCAGTTTGAATCACTACTCTAAACAGAGGGATAAATTTAATGACTGCAATGGCCTTTTCCAGCTCTAGGATGCTACTCAAATATTTCCCATTCTCTTAAATTTATAGAAGAAGATATGCTTTGCAAAGAATGAAAAGGAGATTTTGCATTGGAGGCTTCTTTCTATTAAAATTCAAAATAATAGCATGCATTATTTTGATTTTAGTATGTTATCTGTTTTTTTAAAAAACACTCTGCATAGTGAATAAAGCAAACATTATTTATTCCAAATAAATAATCGAATATACATTATATATATATATATATATATATATATATATATATATATATATATATATATATATATATAATACATTATTATATATATATATATATAGAGAGAGAGAGAGAGAGAGAGAGAGAGAGAGAGAGAGAGAGAGAGAATGCATTTATGTAGACAGCAGAAACAATATATAATTCACAATGTAAATCTCAGACTTATTGGAACAAAATATTTACCAGTTCTGGTAATGGGCCAATCCTTCGAGCTCATTAATCTCCTCATTGTTTCATAACGAGAGTTGCAATTCTCTCTGCTGAAGCAATACCAGCCTCCTGCATCCAATAACAATAATAATGATGATGATACCTCAGTAATTGTTTCCTGTATCACTAATTCACATAATTTTAAGCTGTGATTTATGAAATAGATGCTTGATGGAATTAGTCATAAAATTATTTTATAACACTTGATATTATTTTTCCTATATAAATTTATGGATCAGATAGATATATTTTAGAAGCTATATAGAATCCCACATAAAATAATCATAGAATCTAATTTGATCAAGATCTTAAACTTGTCAAATTATGCAAACTTCCTTTGCAATAATCTGAACATAGCAATATTAACTTCCTGTTAATATGAAAATATGTATTGAATAGGACAGGACTGCATTGTAGTAAACTACAATGCAGTCCTGTCCTATTCAATACATATTTTATACACTTTTGCCATCTTTTTAACATCTACTGTAAAAGTAATGAGCAACCCATTGGTTTCATTGGCAGATTACTATTTTTTTCATAATACAGTGTGTTCTGTCTTGAATTTCTTCCTTATAAATCATGTCTTCATTCAGCTTTCAAAGTATGTTTCAAAGTATTAACTTTTTCTCTTATTTCTCTTATCTGGAAGTGATCCAAGTGAAATAGGATTGCTTTATTATTTTCTGACTGAGTAATCAAATGCCAGTAAAGATAGTTCTGCTCTTTACAGGGCACACAACAGGCACATTCATTCCTTAGGATAGGATCCATGGATGCAAATCCAATAAATCCAATTAGTTTCAATAGGATTTACTTTCAGGTCATAACCATGAAAACTTGACTCTGCCTTTAGTCCGTGTGTAATATATATATTACACACACACATGCACATCTGTTTTCCCTTATTAGATTAAATTGTATGCTTTGAGGGTAGTGATGAAAAACTAAAGGCTTCCTAGGTAGAAAATGCAGGATTTTTGACAAGATTCTTGAAATTAGAACTACTTGACATCTCTAGTTTATCACATCTTGTTTATCTGAATAGCAAATGTAAAAAAAATCACAATGGTAATCCTCAGGCAAAAGTTGATCATTTCTTCCAAAGTAGCATAATGTTGTTATCCTAACTGTTTTTATCTGAAACAAAATTGTATTGAACTTAGTGGGACTTACTTCCAAACAGATGGTTTTCAAAATAGAAATGTCCCTAAGGTGTTTTTCCAAAAGGATCTTTCTTTCTTTCTTTCTTTCTTTCTTTCTTTCTTTCTTTCTTTCTTTCTTTCTTTCTTTCTTTCTTTCTTTCTTTCTTTCTTTCTTTTTCTTTCTTTGAAAACATTTTGCTTTTCATCTAAGTTTCTTTAGTTCTGATTGGTGGTGAGGAATGGAAGGATTTTTTATCTTTGCAGTCATTTAGTCTTTTAGCACTCTAAAGGTTGATTGTCAGGCTCTCTCTGCCATTCTTTTGAGGCCGCTTGAGGGTTTATCTGCATCCTCAGATTCACCTGAACCAGTGTGCAAATGGGCGTGGTACCTTCTTGGGACTGCTGAAGAAAGGACTGTGTTGTAAACAGAAGATAGGTGGCGTGGGATCCTTCCACTTCTATTGAGGGCTGTTCAATTTCAATATAGGTAGCCTCTTTGAACCCTCTTTCAAAAAGGGTCCTTTCTGTCCAGAATTTGGACTTTGCTGTCTTCAAAGAGTGATCTTTGTCTTTCAGATGGACTTCTTAATCATGTCCTGATGGGTTTGTTTTCCTGTGTTGTGCTATGTGTTTGTGAAATGGTTGTTTTGTCTCCTTAATGTACAAATCTGCACATGTCTCGCTGCAATCCCCTTCACAAACCACATAGTTCAATTTGTGTCTGGATGTTTTATTTTTAGGGTGGACAACCTCCAGTCCCAAGAAGGTTCCACCTTTCATTTTCCACCATTCAGTTAGAACTAAAGAAGAAGAGAAGCAAAATGTTTTCAAGGAAAAAAAACCCCAGAAAATCAATTGCCTTTTGGAAAAGCACCTATGGGACAACCATGACCTGGATGATTGAAAATCTCCGTAGGCATAAAATAGAAAAGCTTATGAATTAGAAGTGGGGAAAAAGGAAAAACCATATAAGATTTCCAAATTCACAGGCTTACTGAATAAATGCAGCAAAATGTAGAAATTACAAGGATAGATAAAATTAAAGTACAAGCAAACAGAAGAAATGGATTGATTACTAAGGCAACAAGAGTCATGTACCGTTCTTCTACTTTCTGGTGCCCTTCAGACATTGCGTTGCTGAGTGGTGATTTTGGAAATTGTACTCAGTGTGTATGAAGTGCACCAGGTTAGAACACCTATGGATAGGTTTCATGGAACTCAGCAACATTTATTCCTATATGTAGCACTGATTAGAATTATTGGACTAATTAGACTGTCATAAGTTTGCAAGACATAAGGACATGTGCAACAATGGCAGTGAGGATGAAAGGATGAAGACATTGGTTGCAAAGAAAGCAGCCAGCACATATTAATATTCGTCACAAATTTTTGAAGAAAGCAGCTGGGATGTTACTTTGTCATCTCTTAAATTTTTTAGCCTAAAGGGTCTGAAATCATTGAACTTTGCTTTAAAACTCAAAATAAAATTAAAGAAAACTCAATCTCACCTTCCAAGAATAGAAGCCATCTTCTGCTGCCTTTTGATTCTTTGAGGTAGTAGCTAAAATAAAAACAAATAGAAGGCAGTGTGAACTTAATTAGGGAGACTGGCTCGCTCAACCACAATCCCTTTGATACACCAACTCATTATAATATCAAGAGAGTTACATAAAATACTTGGTTAAAGAACAAGAGAAAGAAACAGGATGGCTGTCAGAAGAGCTCCAAACAGAGTCTGATCAAAGGACCTTCTCAGGGACTCTGAGCCAGGCTGAGCTGGCTTTCATCTTGCTCCAAACTAAATGCATTAAACAAATTCCTAGCATTCCTAAGTATTTCCAGGCAGGAAAGAGTTATTCCACCTGTTACTGACTGTGCTCTTAGTAACAGCCACATGGTGGAAGCAAAGCTTAAACACTAAGGATGGATTGTTTCAGCACTTTTGAAGTACTAAGTATTAATAGCAAACAGTTCTGTGTGCTCTCTGAAGCATCTCTTCTTGGGGGAAAATGATGCTTTCAGAAAAAAGGGAAGAGACTAGCCATACATTAAGCACATACAGGCAAAGGCTACAGGCTTGCTTAGAAAATTCACTAAGTTCTGATCCAGAGCTAAGCTCACTCTAAAAAGTCTGAGAACTGCATTTTTATTAGAACCCAGAGAAACTCTCTACATCTTTTCAATACATTCTGCAAACTTCTGATCTTTTTGCACTTGACTAGAGTAAATTTGTCTAATACAGGTCAGTTATCAATATCTCAGAAATCCAGAAGACAATTTCTCTTTTCCTCCCAACTTTGAGGGTTTTCGTCTGCCTTCGGTTAAAGATTTGTGAATCAAGGCACCTCCAAGCAGTACCGCTTTGAATTCCAGATACTTCAGGCAAGGAAAAAAAAAAGATAAACTGGAGGATACAGATCCGCAATCTGTAATTAAGCTATATACAAATGAAGGCACATGAAGCAAAGCCCACGAAGAAGCATTCCATGAAAAGTTCTCTTTTTCTACTCTGCATAGGATCCAGGAAGAAAACTGGCAATTGAATGAAACAGAAAGAGACGAGGCGCAGCAAGTTTGGCATCTACACTCACCCCGCTGGACTGCCGTCGTTGCAGGTGACCGAGCTGTTCAGAAGCAAGTGAAGCCTCAGCTCCTGGTGCAGATTCTGCGCGGAACAAGGGTACAGCGACTGCGCCAGGCTCTTGATCTGAGCCATGAAACTGTCCATGTTCCCCTCCACAGCGGTAAAGTCCAACGGGAAGCTCTCCACCGGCTGCCCAGCCGCTTCGCTTCGCTCTCGGGCCGCCGCGGCGGGCTGCTGCTGCGGTCCACGCCGCCTCCAGCTCTTCCTGCCCTCCCCGCCAGGGCCCCAGTGCAGGAGCCCCAAGAGCAGCAGCATTTGCACCGTCCCTCGACCCATCGCGACGCGGAGCCACCTGCTGCGGAGGAAAGAGGACCGGGTAAGCGCCACCGGCTAGCTCCAAGGGGGCAGAGGTGGGACTACAGTAAGGCTCGGTCGTCTGGCCTCGGGCGGCGGGATGCTCCTTCTGCCCCTGGTGGCCAAAGGCGCTTGGCGGGATGAGGGGCTTCGGCCTCTGTGCCTGCTCCGTGCCTTGCCTTGCCTTGCCTTGCCTTGCCAAGGGTCTGGCAGCAGCGGCCCCGTCTCGCTCGCTCCAATGAGCTGCGAGCAAAGCAGCGTCTGGGCGTAGTTAGAGGCAGCCGGTGCCTGGTGCTCGCGCTGTCCGGGTTCTGCGGCGGGGCTCGAGGGCGCTCGGCTTTTCTTGGCGCACGGACTCGCCGCCTCGTCCCAAACCACAAGCATGACAAGAGGGGCCAGGAGTCACGGGGAGCCCACCGGGGGCGCCGCCAGCCTGGGCGTCGCATGGGGCGGCGGCGGCCAGTGAGCCCCCGCCTTCCCGTCGCTGGAAAAGGAAGAGAAGGGGAGGAGAGGAGTACAAGGGGAGGGGGAGAATTCTCTTTCATGCCCCAGCCAACAGACGTCGCTCTGCCGGTCGTCCTCTTTTCTGTTTTCCCGTCCCGTCTGGCGAGACGCTCAGGGAGGCCAAAGCACCTTCGTAACTTCCCGCCCAAAAACGCAGGGCGACGTTGCTAGCGGGAAAGCGGCCGCGGCTCTTGACTCAGAGGAAGGGAGGGCGAAGCGGGCGGCACTTTGAATTCCGCCGGTTTCCCGCCGGGATTTGCACCCCTGCTGGGGGCGGACGCCGGTGAACAGTCGCCTTCCCCTCGTTCGCTAGCGGAGCTTGGGGTGGGGTGGGAGTCGCTTCGGTGAAAGACCAGCCACAGCCTTCGGGGCCTCGGTTGTGATCTTCAAGGATCGGCGACTGCAGCCCGCCTTTTCTTCCAGAGACCCCCATGCGCCTGACCGTCCTCCTCCTCCTCCTCCTCGCCCGTGCTTTGAGTCCCTTCCCCTGCCCCAATGCGGGATGCCCTCAACCACGTAGGCAGCGCCAGGCAGCCTCTTCGGCGCTCGCGTTGTGGAGGAACAGCGGCGATTCTCTCGAGCCGAAGCTCTTTGGGGAAAAGGCAGAAGGATCTGCGGGTGTCCCGCTACCTTCGGTCCTAGCTGCTTTCATAATTTTCTTCCCCACCGTCAGGTCGTAAAAAACATCAAGGGCAGAACCCGACCCAACCTTTCAGGTTTCACGATACTGTAGTTACCATTAGGTTTACCATATCCGGGCTGCAAGATTCCCGATGACCCCTAGATGGCAATAAGGAGCTGGAGAATACCACCACCACCACCACCAGCTCTAGCCGTCCAGCCAGACGACTTTTGCCAATCAGTAAATGATATGGGATAAGACGCTCTTTATTAATTTATTCTCAGTACATATCAGAGATTTTATGATCTCCTAAACTCCACTGAAGTTGTTACCTAGGCTGGTAAGGGAACGTTAGGAAACCAGTCACAAGCTCGGAGAACAAACTGTCCTTCACCCTCATATATCAGAGAGATAATAGCTAAATATTTCCAGACGAGCTACCTGGCCGGCTACATCCCTATAAACAATGGGAATCTCTCTTGTAGATATGTCTTATTCTGACTTATTTGAAACCATGGCAAACAATGCCAGCAGCATCAGATCAGTGTTCCTCACCAGTGTCCTAAATTCAAAAGCGGAGCTGTTTGAATACTGGACTTTTATGTACTGCTCGCCTTAGTGAGATTAGTTGAAAATATTTGTAAAGTAGATCTCTGAGTGTTTTTGTCTTATTTCTTGGACTGTTGTGTAAGGATAAGCATTATCGCTCATTTAAGTCGACGGTTTTATATTATGATTATTTGATGAAATATGGATACATTTGAAAATTGGTAAAAGCAATGTTTTCAAAAGCAGAGGTTTCTTTGTTTTTAGGTAATGCATACCGTAATTGTTCCTTACCAGAGGTATTTTGGGGGAAGATACCTTTGTGGAAGAGAAGGAGAGTCTCATTTCTAAAAGCAGAATTGCACATAACATGAATATGTAGTATTAGTAAGTTTTTATATAAAATCACATACACTATATATAAAATCTTATGTAGCATTTATATAGAAGATCTGATCCACTATCCAGAAGCATTGATTATGAATACATTAAAACAACAGATTAATCTAATTAGCAGCTAAATGTAGTTCTTCCAATACTTAGTGAATATTTTTAGTAAAAAAATAATAGCAAATTCCTAAGTATACAGAACTAAAGATAAATGAACCAAATAAAGTCTTCATATGATGCTTTTAGCAAAACAGGAAGTTTATTTGTTGATTTGAGAAAGCATAAATAGGGGAAATTATAGAATATTTTGTGCTATGGCATTGAAGGGTAGTTGTTGGATGCACTAACTGGTAAATGATGGAAATAAAGCAAACACGAGAATAAATGGAATGCTTGGCAAATGGTTCAAGGATGTGTGAGCAGATTGTGTATTTAGAAGTAAATATACAAGAAATGTTTAGTGATATTTGAAGTATTTTAGGAGAATACATGAATGTATGCCTACTTCTGTATGCACATACTTCATTATGTAGTAACGTTACTTATGGGTGAATGTGTAAGAAATGCTCACAGTGATATTAAAAATATATTAGGAGAAGACATGAATATATGCATATTTCTGTTTGCTGACATTGCCATGTTATTGAGAATCAAAATTATTTTCCACATTAGACTGAATGATGTAATAAAGCATGGATCTAAAAATTATTGTATCAAAGACTAAAGTAGTTATATTTTATGTTTTACTAGGAAAAAAATGCAATTGAATGAACAATTGCACAATTTATATCGTTTTTGAAATATAATAAACAGATGAATTTGTATGCCCATCAAACTGTAAGAGTAGCAGTAGCTCTTGACTTACTTACAACCATTCATTTACTGATCATTTGAAATTACAATGGCATTGAAAAAAGTTACATGACCGTTTTTTCACACTTACAAATGTTGCAGCATCTTTATGGTCAGGTGATCAAACTTCGGACACTTGGCAACTGGCATGTATTTATGACTGTTGCACTCTTCTGGGGGTCATATCACCATTTATAACCTTCTCAGCTGACTTCTGACAAGCAAAATCAATGGGAGAAGCTGGATTCGCTTAATGATTGCATGATTCACTTAGCAACTGCAGTGATTTGCTTAACAGTTGCAGCAAAAAATGTAAAATTGGGCACAACTCACTTAATAAATGCCTTGCTCAGCAATGGAAATGTTGGGCTAAATTGTTGGTTGTTAAGTCAAGGACTATCTGTACTTTCAGATTGCCTAATCATAGGACAAACTAAATGTGCGCAGTTTTGTGTTACATTATATAGTTTAACAGAATTATATTTTCCAAAGTCAATTACTATTAAACTATTGCCAGAGTACCTGCAATTGTGGGAAAGATTAATACAGACTAAAAGTAATAACAATCATATGAGCATCTGCAACTTTTATTGACTAGCAAACAGCATTATTAGTCTCATTTCAGCCCAGGAATTGAAACTGGCCAATCTGCTGCTGCTGTAGCTGCTGCTATTTGGCTGAGTATTTGGAAGTCTTCTCCACAGCAGAGAAATATAGAAATTTGCTCCGCAGTCCAATCCAAATTGTCTCATTGTTGGAATCTGCTAGGTCCAGAAGCTCCTGACAATATCATGACACAGAGAAACAGGAGACTTTTGCAGGATTGGTGGAGTTCCTGAACTCTGCTGACTTATTGTTTTAGTTCAGAGTTATTGCACAAAAGTCAGATTTTCAAATATAATGCCATTTTCTAGTAGTTACTAATACTCAATTACTGTTTAAACTATCTGGCCTTTAAAAGTCACATTATAAACTATCTTTACGTTTCTTCAGTTTGAAAGCTATCACAATAACCAGTTTCTTCAAGCTTTATGATCCCAAACAGCTCTCTGATCCTTTTCCAGACATGCC
Source organism: Pseudonaja textilis (assembly GCF_049901715.1). NCBI lineage: Eukaryota > Metazoa > Chordata > Lepidosauria > Squamata > Elapidae > Pseudonaja > Pseudonaja textilis. The sequence goes on along the minus strand of NC_141991.1, from coordinate 109,991,292 downwards.
TAAAATGCCCATTCCAATCCTATACCACAAAGACTTGCCTGAAAAAAAAATCTCTTATCTTTTTTTCTGAAGAAAGTTTATACTGCAGATAAGGGAAAGAAACCAAGAATGTTGGTTAAGTGCATCTTTCTGCATTTCTGACCTGTGCAAGATGTAGGACATAGATGGAGGAAAAATACTTTCCTGAGGCCTGACTAGAGGTCTATTCAACTCTTCATCCATATAACATTTTGCCACCTTTCTCATGAGATGACCTCACATAGTAAGCAGATTCTCAAAGAATTACTTCAAAATGCATTGTGTCATCTCAGATTACATATGCTGCTTGTTTTATCACATGCTAATTCTCTGGAATCCACATGGCATGCATAGGCATCCATTCCTAACCATAATGATGTTAAAAGGATGAAATGTCAGATGCTCCATCCTTTTATAGTTGCATCATGGTGTCCCATGTAAGCAGAAAAGCAGTGTTTGTATCTCAAATTATATTTCATTACTTGGTCCCCCCACCCTTTGGTGGCATGGTCAAATACACACACACACACACACACACACACACACACACACCACCTCTGGATGAATGGAGCCCATCAAGTGGTTGATCTGATTATTATTGCCACAGGTGATTTTTTTAGCTTTTGTATTGGGGTTTTATTTTTGTAAACAGCCCAGAGTTATTGTGAGTTAATTAGGTGGCTATATACAATTTCTTAACAAATAAATCTCAACAACAGCAATAATAAAGCTATATGTGATATAACTTTACGCTATAAAAGGAAGGGGGAAGCCTTGAAATTTATTATGTAAAAAACTCTTAGGAAAATTTGAAGTTTGCTTGAAAATATTTTAATCCCAGTTAAAAGAATAGTTCAATATTTTGGCAAATGGCATTGCTGCAAATAAATTTATTTTTCCAATGATATATACATACAGATTCCATATTTCCTGATATTTTAATAATCTTCAACTACTGGGAATATTTCCAGAAAGAAGGATGTGACTACAACAATCAGCAATTACTATTAAGTATGTTAATAATTCTATGAACTTCAGGCCACATATGGTAATACTAGGGCAACGTCAAATCATGTCAGTGTGTGTCCCAAAATGCATCTCCAAACTTAAGATGATCATAACCTACTATTTTTATTGACTATTCTTTGAAATACCCTGTATATTGTACATATATGTTCGGTTAACTATATTTTAAGATAGCAAGATACTAATTTTATAGTTTTTAAAACAATGGCAAGACAAGGATGATATAGTCCAACATTATCAGGGGATTTATAATCCATCCAGTTCAGCCTTCTGTTGTCTACCGGCATTGATTCTTTAGGATTCCAGAAAAAAGGTCCTTTCTGTCATAAGCTACCTATTTTTTCCCCACTGGAGATATAATAGACTATGACATGTTTTACAAGCAAAGCCTGTGTTTGAGTCATGAGTCCTTTAGCTAAGTCTTTTGAACTTTATGCTGATGAAGTTAAAAGAGAAAGGGAAATAGAAACATTTTTAGTTGAGAGAGAGAGAGACAGTTGAGCTCTGCTTAGAATGGGGTATAAATGAACTTCAAGAATTATTTTATAAATCAATGGAAGAAGTGAGAATTGAAAAGTGTGTAGTCACCTCTTCTCAGATGAATGCATCTCTCTTTGCTGAACTGTAATGAGCTCCAGGTGGTAATTCGTTCCCCCTCCTCTGTGTCCTGATGCTTCCAATTTTATCCAACTATTTCAAATTAGGAGTTGTGCTGGATGTGAAATGTAACCTTTCACCTCTTTACAACAGTTGTGATTACTGTATTATATGCCTTTGGAAATTGGAGTCATTGGTTGAATCGTGCAACATGGATAATTGAGCTCAAGTTACTTCAAAGAGTGTTCTTCTTACAGAAGTTACACAGTTCTTATAAAGATGTGCCACTTTCAGACACAAAATGGAAAACAGCTGTATGCTTCAGAGAAGAACATTAGCCATTCCAAATTCAGACTGGGTGAAGGAAAAAGTGCTAGCTGTATAACCTTTTTAAATACACACCAGTGGGTTTTAATGGTATGTGCCTTTTCAATTTATTAGAATAACTAATTATTTTTCAGTATATTCAAAAATGGAATTATGATAAATCCTTATTCTGGCAAGTTTCAAGGGATGTTTTCTTAAAAACATGAGTTGCCTCTGAACCACTCAAATACATTGTTTGCATAGGGCAAAGGCAAAACAGTTCACTCTGTTCCTCATTTTATGCAACATTGAAAGCTGAATTTTATTTTGACACTGGTAAGAATACACATTATCCAGTAATACACTGAGAGCTGTTTTAGGGGTATGCCAAGCACTAACAAGTCATTCTACACTATCCAGTAACACTTTGCCAGTACTACCATATATTCAATAATTCTTGCCACTCAACCTTATTCCCCCAAATAGTTCATGTTGTTCCCTGTGTACTCTGGCTAATAGCAGTTCTTCACACCTTTCTTAGCCTAGCTATATGTAACACTTTTACTTTACTGACTCCTGAGCCTAATAGGGCCTGCCAGCTAGACCCATCTCCCTTCCAAATGCCTCAGTCATAAAATTTAATATGCAGCATCTTTTAATTTAGCATTTTATATTTGCCATTAAACTTTATAAAGGTTGACGAAGGAGGGAGAGAAAAAGAGATAAATGTGTGTGGTGCAGCTGGATAGTGTAGTGGTTATAGCATGGATTTTGAAATGGGGGATCAGGATTCAAATCCCAGCTAGTACCTACCTTACAATAGAGTTAGATGGGATAAGGTCCCCTAATGCTTCACCTGCCTATCACTAATATGAGAATGACATGAACTAGGAGAATCATGCCAGCTGGGACATAACCTGGATTAACAAGATCTGCACCAGACGTTTGGGATCCAGGACAACCCGATTAGTGGGCTAATTACTGGAACAAATTATATATGGATGAGACAAGAGTACCAGGAATTGATGGAATGTAACTACAACAGTATATCTAATGAGAAGTGGGACAGGAAACATTTGAGGGAAATATAGATGGAAAGAAGACTTGCTTCCAAACTAAGTGGGAAATACAGAGTTACCCAATGTTTCAACATAGTGAAGAGGAAACTGCTTTAGTAATTTTCGATAGGCATCTTGGACTCAAGACTTGGAAGAACAACTGGATGTGCAACCAACACTGGAAGCTGGAACATCTCTGCCACTCTTCCACTATAGAGCATAGTAGCTGATATGAGGCATAATGGCTAAATTAGCTACAATCAACCCTGACCAGTCATCAAGACTCAGTAGATTTTTCATTGATTTTACAGAAGATAATGTTTAATAAGCACTATGCAATCTAAAATCATCTCTAGCTATTGGTCTGGACGGAATATGTGCCTACTTCTTAAAAAAGCTATCCACTGCCATAGCAGAACCTCTAAACATAATCTTTGAAAAATCTTTCAGGACCAGCTCCTTGCCAAAACTATGGTCACAAGCCACGGTCATCCCCATCTTCAAAAAGGGAGACCCCAGCCTAGTTGAAAATTACAGACCAATCTCTTTATGATGCATCACCTGTAAAGTCATGGAATCAATTATTAACCAATCCATCATCCTCCACTTAGCAACAAACAACCTACTCTCTAATAAACAATTTGGTTTCAGGAAAAAACTATCATGTAATCTGCAACTCCTACACTGCAAAAATATATGGACTACACAACTTGACCAGGGCAAAGCAATTGACGCTATTTACATAGACTTCTGTAAAGCCCTTGATTCAGTGGTACACAACAAACTATTCCTAAAACTAAAATCTTATGGTATCTCCGGACACCTGCATAACTGGATAGATGCATTCCTGTTAAATAGGCAACAAATGGTCAAAATAGAGAACACCCTATCAAATCCTGTACCTGTCAACAGTGGTGTCCCCCAAGGCAGCGTTCTAGGACCAACTCTCTTCATACTCTACATAAATGACCTCTGTGATCATATTAAGAGCAACTGCGTTCTCTTCGCTGATGATGTAAAGCTATTCAACACCACAGACAGTACCGCTACCCTTCAAAAAGACCTTGACGATGTATCAGAATGATCAAACAAATGGCAACTTCAAATTTCAACAAATAAATGCTCTGTCTTACATATTGGCAAAAATAATCAGAAAATGAAATATAAGCTGAATAGTCAAGACCTTGTTGATGACTCCAACTATGTCAAGGACCTTGGAGTACTCATCTCTAATGATCTAAGTGCTAGAGCCCACTGTAACTACATAGCTAAAAAGGTATTAAGAGTTGTTAACCTAATCCTGCATAGCTTTTTCTTTGGTAATATCACACTACTAACTAGAGCATACAAAACATTTGCTAGACCAATACTTGAATATAGATCATCAGTCTGGAATTCGCATTACATATCGGATATTAATACAGTCGAGAAAGTCCAGAAATATTTCACGTGAAGAGTCCTCCACTCCTCTACTCGTAGCAGAATACCTTATGCCACCAGACTTGAAATTTTAGACCTAGAAAACCTAGAACTATGCCACCTTCAGTCCAATCTAAGTATAGTTCATAAAATTATCTACTGCAATGTCCTACCTGTCAATGCATACTTCAGCTTCAACCATAACAATACAAGAGCAAACAATAGATACAAACTCAAGGTTAACCGCACCAAACTTGATTGCAGGAAATACGACTTCAGCAACAGAGTGGTCAATGTCTGGAATAGTCTACCTGACTCTGTGGTTTCTTCCCCAAACCCCAAAAACTTTAATCTTAGACTGTCTACTATTGACTTAACCCCTTTCCTAAGAGGTTTGTAGGGGGCATGCATAAGTGAACCAACATGCCTACTGTCCCTGTCCTATTGTTTCTTTTTTATTCGTATCCATTTCATGTATTCATAACCATGCTTATACTTATACCTGTTATCTAAAACTTGCTTGACAAATCAATAAATAAAAATTAAATAGAAGTACCATCAGATAATATGGTCATGACAATCCCATTTATCATCATAACAAAAACTTATGAACTAATACACTACAACTACTGTAATTTAGGAGAAGCCAAGAGATACACTAGAAAAACAGAAGCCAAGAAGATAAATGCCCTATTCTCCAAAGGACCATCCAAGATGTACCCCCAATTACAGTATAGCAACACAGTAATAACAGAGCCACCAATAGCAGAAACTAAACAGTACTGGAAGAACAGATGGAAAAAAGAAAAGACCCATATCTCTAGTGCAAAGTGGCTATAAGACCTTTGCCTATTAGAGCAGACCACAGCAATCACCCAGAATAAAAATCAGCGTCACCATCACAGTAGCAGATATCCAACAGCTGGTCAAAAACATAAAGAGCTGGCAAGCACCTGGCCTGGACATGATCCCTACTTACTGGCTGAAAAAAAAATGCTTAGTAGTGCAGATTAATCCACTGCTAAGATGCTGGCTACCACAAATTTTCCTTTTTTGTTACATTTCACAAGGAAAAGTAACATGGCTACTGATGTAAGAATCACATTTGTATAATGTGGCTTGATCACAAAAGTCTCTTCATATTAAATACAACTGTGAAATCAACTGAAGATTTTGCAATATTAGCACTGAGTCAGGAAAAGAAATACTGAATAACTATCAGTTAGTATGGAAATTAGGCAATGTTTGCATTAATATTTGAGACATAGAATGAAAATTATTTTGAAATATAAAAGGGTTATATTCAAATATTTTCAAACAGTATCATTTTTCTATTTCCTTTTTTGAATGAATAGTCATAATATAATTCACATTCTTGTTGGGTTCATAAAATATACTGTGTCAAAATCATCTGAAACACAGTATGTGTGAATTCAGCCCGATTTACTTGGGATCTGCTTCAGTGTGGAAAAAAGCACGTATCCCATACTAGTTCATATTAAAATAAAATGCATCTAAAAGATATGTAGCACATCACAGAAGATCCAGATTAATATTTTAATGTTAATATTTCTGTGATGGTAAAGAGAAGAGAAAATAAAAGAGAAGTTGGAGATTATTGCTGATATATTTCCCAATATCTCTTAGGGTTTCAGATTATTAACATGCTGAATGCAAGGTTATCATACCTTGGAGTTTGATTTAGATAAGCTCTGGATTTCAACTCTAGATTTAGTTTTTGGGTTTTAGCACTTTATACCTGGACCAAAGAGATGACACAAGGCTTTATGCTGTGATGATGGAGACGCCTGCTGCATTATGGAATCCACAGAATGCTTGTCAAATTATTTTGAATTTAGACTTCTACCAATGTATTCAACACTTTTTCACCTTTTTGAACAGGTGTTTTTTTTTTAAAAGGCTCACCTAATAGTTTATGCAATAAAGGGGTTGTGCCATGAACCAGGGGTCTACAGTTGTGCAAATAGAAATTCCACTCAGTCCTATCAACTATCAGTTATGGAGTTCCTTCTTTCAAGCACTAGGTCTTTGAGTCAGGTAAAGGTGGAAATCTGGCAAGTAGAAGGAGAACTAAGTTTGAAAAAACCTTGATAACCTTGTATGATAACCTTGCTCTCTCCAGCTGGTAAAACAGTTTGCCAGCAATACATGTTTATGACACACGGATTGTGCTTTTCCAGTTGATGAAAGTGGTAGTCCTATACGTGACTTTTTATTCAATGATAAAATGCCTTGAGAACTGTAAATAAAGGATAACATTCAATCTAAATTAGTACATTATTACAATAAACAGCAATTCAATCTAGATAATATAAACTCTAGCCAAAACTGAACATATATTATAGATTAAAATGTAAATCTGGTCAGTGAATTCAGTGATTCTTGCATTTTGTATTCTGTAAACAATGGGAAAACATCTTTTGTGAAAAAGGCTTATTCCAGTCTGAAGGCTCTAATAGTAGAATTACTCCTTGACTTAACAACCACAATTAGGACCTTCAAGTGCACTTCTTGATTCATGCAACGTATAGATATGCTTTTTTGGTGGGTAACTAAGCCAATTGAAGTTTATTCAATAAGCCATGATCCAGTCAAGCAATGTTGAGTGTAAGACACCCAACTTTATTTTTTTATCTAATGAGCCTTCCCTTCAGGGTAGTTACAACCTTGCCCATTTTATAACATGTACAAGACGACGCTGAAATTCCTTTTCTCCCCAGGTGGCCCATATAGTTTTAGCACCTGCACATGGACTGCCGAAAAGCGCTCTGGGCTGCTTAAGAGAAAAGAAAAAAGGTGGCAAAATGCGAGCCATGGAGGAGACGCCTCCAGAAGCCCAGGAGGACGACAAGTTCATATGTTAACCAAAGGGGAGTAAAGGCAAAGCTGCCTTGCATGTGCCAAGAGATTTCCTCAACCAAGCTCCCTCTGCTCGATATAGAAGGATCGCCATGGGCAGGCATAGACCCGCAGGGATGAAGCGCAAAGCGGGGTGGTGCGACGTCGAAGCCGCGCCCCTCCGCCGTGGCCAATCGGCTTCATTGCGGAAGAACCTGGTGCCTACAAGGGGCGGGGAAAGCTGGCCTGCATTAGGAGGAAGAGGAGGGAGGAGGAAGGAGGGGAGTGAACGAGGTAGAGAAAGATGTCGGCGGCAGGCGGAGGGGCGACTTCCGCCGTGTCAGTGTTGGCCCCGAACGGGAGGCGAGTGACGGTCCGAGTAGGCCCAAGCACTGCGCTGATCCAGGTGGGTTTGGTGAGGGCAAGACAGGGGTGGTGGTGGTGGTGGCGGCGGCGGTTACGTTCGCTCTGATTGGCCCCGGTCTGGAAAATTGGTGAGCAGGCTAGTTGTGTTTGGGTGTGCGGACAGGTCGTTGCCCTCAATATTGTTGTGGAGGAGCAGAAAGCGTGCGGTGGCTGTGTCGTTAAAAATAGAAAGCTAGGCCCTTGACGAAGTGAAGGTGGTTCCTGTGCTACCCAGGTGGTGGTGGTGATTGTGTTTTCTCACGCGCCTCTTTGCAAACGGGGTTCCGTGGAATATTGCCTCTTCCTGTGGATTCTCACCATTCTAGTTCTCTCTTATAGTTCGGCCCCTATACTAAAGTGTATGTGATGCAGGCTGCCTTACTAAGTGTAACTTGAGGAGGGGCTCTACCTTGAAAAATAAAAGTAGTACTGTAGTAGGTTACACGGTCTATTGAGCCACAGATTAGCCAGCCACTACTTAACCTATTGCCAACCCAGTTTGTATGATCACTATAGGGTTCAGAGTGTTTAGTGAAGCCAGAAAAATTGGGGTAATAAAAACAGTTGAATTAACTGTTGTTAAATATAGTCTGTCGAAAGGAAAAGGAACTAAAGAGAAATTATCTGTATAAATGACTGAATCAGAAATTGGGATACTTAAGAGCTTTGGGGTCCACTGTACATTTTTACTATTTAAAACCATATTTGCATAAAAGGCGTCATATAGTTGATTTACTGATGTTTTACTTAATCTATTTTTCTGAGTTTTCATGATATGCAGATCCAGAGGCTAACCATAAAAGCTGGATTTGCATAGCATGAGGTAAACTAAAAGAGTATGTTCAATCCAATGACTCCTTGTTTTTCTTTCAAACTTCTCAGCAATCTAATTAGCGGTGAGATTATTTTCAGCTTATAGAATTTCATAGATAAACTGACTATCCCTAATGGATCATAATTTATATTCTACTACAGTTGACACAGAAACTAGTTCATAAATCATGTTAAGCCTCAATTTTTAAATATGTCAAATAAACTCAAATTCACCTATTGTGTTAAATGATATCCATGGCTTACAACCAACAGTTCTGTTCATAATATAGTAAAGTAAGGCAAACTAAAGCAAATTTTTTGCCTTAGTGTTATGTGCGAACCTTGATAGGGTGAATTTTTTTGCTGTGTTGACATGATACATTGAGCCAAAAATCCAGTTAATGAGAATACACACTGTAATGGCAAGCATAACAGATTCTGGGTTTGAATGTTTATGGTTAAAGAATCCTGCACAATGGAGAGTTTATCTTCATGTGGACATGGCTAATGCCTTTTGTGAGAGGTATGTGTAAATTAAAGATAAATGTCTTCCATTTAACATAATTTAAGACTTCTATAATAGCTATGTTTCCAGTGCCCTGCTGAGGTAAAGCAATATTTTAATTTCACAATTATTTTTAGTTGTTAATGTTTGATTTATTTTGTTTAAACTTGGTTTTTTCCCCCCTCTGGGAGGGAAAACTATAGAAAATAAGTACGCTTGTTCACATTCAATCTTTTCTTGCCATGCAAACAAATTTTGGTTATATTCTCTCTTCATACAGACTAGTTTGGCACCTTGTGCTAAGTCATTTTTTATTTAAATATGGCTTATCCAATAAATACAAGTGACAAAATTGACAGTCACTCCACAACATAAAATATGATTATATTCATATCTTGGGCTAAGCTAAAACAAAACAATTGTATGGCTGTGTGTCATGTATAAACATAGATGCTAAGCACAGTAAATTTATATCATACAGGTTATTTTCCATTTCTGCTAATAATCAAGTTGAGTTCTACTTCTGTTAGCTACATGAACATATTCACGTTTTATTAGCAGGATGAAAGTGGTTTCAAACTACCTTCTTTAAGATTTTTTCAAACTTTCAAGTTCAATTTATAGGAACAAGCTGTCAACTTGATGACAAACTTGTAAAACATTAGTACGCCTGTTTCCAAGTTGCCACATGCTATCTAAATATTAACCAAATCTGATTGATAGATTTTTTTTTAGATTAGATAGATGCCTATACTTATAATTAACATGTTTATAATTTTTAATCTTTCTGAGCTGTTGCCTGCAAATTTAAGGCCGTAAGGTTTCCCCCTAAATTTATCCCCATAGCTCTAAGCCTGTGACATATATTGATCAGAAAACAGGTGTTTTGTTACAGATTCGACACCATAGCTACTGGCTTACAGCATAAACTATAAGTAGTCCTTAATTTATGACCGGTCACTTAAAAACCACTCAAAGTTTTAGGGATACTTGCAACTTGGATTTGAAGCTCTGATGGTGAAGGAACACCACCACCACCACCCCATTCATGATCATATCACATTTTGAACACTTGGTAAACAGGGCCCACATTTACAATTATTGTCAGCATGCTGTGGTCATGTGACCATAATTTAAGATGTTTCTGTGGTGTTTGCATTACAACCGCTACATTTGCTTTATGGCAGCTGCAAAAAAGGTTGTAAAATTGATCACAAGTGGTGGCCCAGTTAATGACTGTCATGACTTACAACTGCAAATCTGGGCACAATTACAGTTATAAGTTGAGGATTACTTATATTTTGGCACTTCTTGTAGCCATGATTCAATCACTAAGTTGTGTCTAGAACAAATATAATTGAGGGACCCCACTTTCTGTGAAAAGTATCACCCATGAGCAATTAATATGATTCTAAAATGCATTTTTGTTGATCTAAGTTATGAAGGAAAAAGGTTGTTCTTCCCTATGTCGATATGAATTTGAATTCCTATTTGACACATAAGTGAGGAGAAAGTAAATTATTTGAAATATCTTGTGTATACCAGTCCAAATTAATTCTCTGTATAATTTTTTTCTTCAGGTCTTGGAAGAAGTTTGTAGAAAGCAGCATTTTAGTCCTAATGAATATGATTTGAAGTAAGTCTTACTGCTTTATTAATCAAATTCATATGGTTGCCTATCTCACAAAGAGTGATTCAGGGTGGCATATATCAATCAAATGAAACACTAGATGTAAAAACAGATATGAAAGCATAAAAATCCACATCAAAAGATAAATATTATAACAAGGAAATATACAAACCTTAGGCAGAGAGAGATTAAGAATGCTTACCTCAGTGATGGAGCCATCTAGCCAAGTCTCTGGATCTATGAGAGTCCCAGGCCTGGTCATATAGTCAGGCCTTCTGGAATGTCAAAAGGGTTGGGGCAAAACTAATTTTTTTGGAAGGAGAATGTTCCTTAATGCAGGCACCACAAAATAAATGTAGATCCCTACCTGATGGTATTCATAAGCATGCCATCTTTGCCAGATCTAATGGGGTGGGCTCATGTAGCTACAGAGAGATGGTCCCTCAGATAGTCTAGTCCCATATCATGAAGCGTTTATGTTAAAATCGGCACCTTGAATTGTAACTGAAAGCAGATTGGCAACCAATGCACAGCTTGCCATTTTCCTCTTTCTTTGTCATTATTTTATTGGAAAAAACATCTGAAAGAGTTTATGGTAGTAATTCCAAAGATACTCCTTTTTGTTATCTGATTCTGAATGTGTATGTTTTCTAGATGCGTAAGTTAACTGTTCACTAATGCAGCAAATCAATTGTACTATAATGGAAATTCATATTCCCCTCTCTACAGTACTAACAGTAAGATAAATGCATTCTAGTAGGCAAGACCCCTCACTGCCTTAATAATTGAGATAATTTGGGTATAAAGTTCTATAATCTCTAAATTTAAATTTATTGGAGAACCTGATAGCATATTAGGCAAAGGACCTCCTTGTAATTTATTAGTATTAATATTAATAGTTAATTAATAAATACCGGTACCAATATATATTATAGTTTCCATATTGACTTGGTTATGTTTTTCTTGTTTACCTTTAATTTTATGTGAAAGAGAAAGTGGTATTCGTGTATATTTCCAAACATAATGGGTTCCAGCTGCAGAAAAAATTCTGGCAATAATTTGTATCTCATTCTCCTCCTGGCTGGTATTCCAGACAACTTTATTTTGGTTGCTCGGCTGACACTTCCTGAGTTGTTGAAATCATCTTTATGTACATTTAATTCATTTTCCAGCCCCTTCATTTAAAAAAAAAAAGATCAGTGGACATATACCCGCACCCCAATAGGTTTAATCCTTAGCTTTACTTTCAGTTGTCCCTGGGTTTGATTGACATAACCGAATCCAAATCTAAAATTTAGCTTAGCATTCTTTGTAAACACACTCAATGATTGGTTCAGACATTGTTCTAAGCCATGGTTTGCCTAAATATGACGTTGAATAAACCATAATTGGTTAGAATCATGCAGCATTAATCCATAAACCTTGGTGAATAAAATCTCAATAAGTGGCTTCATACAGTGAAATAAAACGCAATGTTATGGCTTAGGGCAATACAGGAGGTCCTCGATTTATACCACAGTTGGGAACAGAATTTCTGTTAAGTGATGCAGTTGTAGAGTGCTTAGTGGCAGCAGTCCTGGTGTTTCCCATTGTGATTATTAGCTGAGGATCCATCCCAATCCAAACAATTCCAAGCTTGGTCCCTTCCAGGCCTAGTCTCAGTAAGGAAAGGGACTGCCTCCAACTCCCCTCCCTATCTCCTCCTCTCTGGCCTTTAGCTTGTCATGAGCCTTGAAGGGCAGGAGGCAACTCCAGAATTGCATAGCTCTATTGCTGCTTGCCATGTCGCAGGAAGCTGCAGCTACCTTGCACTCTTATAGCTTACCTTTGCTGTCGTCTTGTTCCTATTGATGACAGGTGTGGCGTAGTTCTGGAGCTACAAAAATGAGCCCCTGAGCTGCAGTACAAAGGCCAGCCCCAACCCAGCTCAGGAGTACGACACAAAGGACCTTTTTTGTGCATTACATCTCTGGTCCTGCAAAACATGGCCTCTGAGCCACAGTACAAAGCCCAGCAGTGCACTGCAAAGCCTTAGCCACCCCAACCCAGTCTCAGTCTTTCAAGGAAGCCATTGTGCGTGACCTGGAAGAAAAGCTCATGTGGCCAGCAGCTGCCTTGTAAAGGGCCATGCTAATTATGCCTCATCAGCGGGAGCAAGAAACTCTGAAGATCAGTTGGGGAGATGGAGCACAGGACTACTGAGATCAGAAGGGAGGAGATAGGCAGATGAGAGTTGAAGTGCTCCTGTGGTCATAAGTGCGGGTCGGCTGTTAAGTGTCCAAATTTTCATCACGTGTCCATATAGGTTAGGGCAAAACTATAAAAACTGCAACTACAAGCGCCCTTTGTAAGTCTCTTCATTCAGCACTGCTGTAATTTTGAACACTCACTGGATGAGTGGCCATAAGTCTGGAACTATCTGTATGTAAATTTAGCCTTTCTGACTAACTTCCATTTTAATCATTGTTTCCCCAAATAAGAACTTATCCTTCTACAGTATTTATTGATATATAATCTCTTTTAGAAATAATATATTGAAAAAAAGATGCAGCTTCAGTGTAAAGACTTATTAATAGGCATGTATGTTTTGCAGATTTCAGAGGACCGTGCTGGATCTTTCGCTGCAGTGGAGATTTGCCAACCTACCCAACAATGCCAAATTGGAGATGGTGCCAATCTCTCGTAATAGAGTAGGGATTGAACATACAGTATGTACTTTTTACTTTGATGACTTTGTTTTTATTTATTATCAAGATCTTTGTAGATTTTTCTTAGACAATATGTTCCCCTCTCCCTTAGCAGGGATCCCTGTCTACCTTATGGTGTGTGTGTGTGTGTGTGTGTGTATGTATGTATGTATATATATGAATATGAATATGAATATAAATTATTTAAATGAAATGTTATGCATCTTAAAAGACTGTATGAAAGCATTTTAATCTCTATAGAATATGCTAACTTACTTTTCATTTTTAGTCTCTTTCTCCTTTTAGTAATATAGTTTAGTGTATTAAATTGTATTAATATATTAATACAGGGGAGGAAAAAGAAAGGAATGGAGATAACATAGCAATAGCAGAATTCTAGTTTTTAAAGTAACATTCTATTATATTTCAAGTATAGTCATGTTTTTAAAACAAGCATGTGCTGTTTCTGCCAGTAGGTGGTATTAACAAACCTGGCTTGATTGCATTGTAGTTCGCTTATGTGGAAATTAGAAAATCTGACTGATTCTTGTGTTAATAAGATAGATTTTGAAATCATACTTTGCCTTGGCTTAAAACTTTGATTTATCTGGGAAAGAGCAAGTTACCACTCTTGATTATCACTTTTAAAAAATGAATGGTTCTGTCCTGACTTATTAATGAGAGAACTCTGTCAAACAAGCATGTGCTGTTGTTGTATGTGAATGCCACTGTGTTTCTCAATGTATTCTTAAACTCTGAGAACCTGCATCTTCAAAGTAGCTGCTTTTTATGTATGGCTACCTCAAATATTCCTTGATGCTATTTTGTATATAAGAGGATTTTGGATTTCCAGGCCTTCAGTATAAAATCATTATGATTATTGTTTGGAGTAAAAGCCAACCTATGTCACATCAGATTTTTGGTACATAGCTTATGTTAACTATTGAAATTAGATATTTCTGTTGGGTAAATTATAAAATATTCCTTGATATATTTTATATCAAGGAAATAATCAAATAATCAAGGAAAGATATAATTAGAAAATAGTATAATATTATAATTATTAATATCTTTTTATACCTAGAAGTGGGTATACTTATAAGCTTCTATCTTGGAAGAACTGTAACTGATCTTATTATTGAATATTAAAATATTGTGTACATTTTTGTTTCTAAACCTAATAGAATTATTTTTAAAAAAATAGTAAAAAGTTTATTTTAAATCTAGCTTTTGGAAATCACATATTTTTTACATTCCAGTTGTGCTTTGCAGGGAGAACCCAGGTAAACAGTATGTTGAGTTCAAATTTCAGCATATAAAATAAGGTTGGAGGATGACAAATTCCAGGCTTCATCTTTTTGAGTAGTTTCCTTTCCCTAGAGAAGTTTCTCCCAATCTCCTAAAAGATACTCTTGGGAGGTTGCATGTGGTTGGGGCTAAACGGTTAAAGATTGTAGCTAGGTTACTGGATCTTCTGCCCGGGAAAATCCTTCATTGGAGAATGTGATTGATGACACACCAAGGGGGGTGGGGGAAACAGGGTCACAGGTGACTGTAAATCACATGTGTCAGAGTTGGCTTAAACTGGGATAATGCGGACAAATTGCTCCTAAAAAATCTTTTGGATTCTTTTGAAGCTCATGATTTAATTAGGGCAATCTCCAGAACCCTGACATAATGTCCTTTTGTGGAGGGCATGGTACCTCTTGCCTTGGTACCAACCCCTTAAGAGGCCTTCCACAGAACCACAGTGTTGAATAACTTTTGTCAGGTATCCAGTCTTCCCTTTCTTGGGAGGTTATTGAAAAGCTTTGCTGTAGAGGGCCCTTGATATAGCAGATTATTTGGATTCTTTCAATCCAGATTCAGACCAAGGTGTAGCATTGAGGCGATGGTGGTTGTGCTTGTGGGTGACCTTTGGAGAGCTTACGATGGAGACAGTGTGACTGCTCTAGCTTTCCTAAATTTCTCAGCAGCTTTTGATAGCGTTGGCTGGGGTTTCTTTGGATTGGTCCTGGGATTGGGAAGCAGAGTTTTGCAGTGGTTCTCCTTCTGCCGTACTTGATTTCAGTCAGTTTTGGTGGGGAGGGTTCTAGGCCCATTCAGTGTGGGATGCTTCGGTGCTCAGGTCTCTTACCTATTCCTCTTTAACATCTACATACAATTGCTAGGTGAGATCATTTGATGGTAAGAGTACAGTATCAGTATGTTGATTATACCCAGTTACACAATTCTGTCCTGGCTGGGTGGGAGATGCTGTTGCACTGCTGACCCAGTGTCTAGACAGGGAAGAACTAACTCAGCCCTCAGGATCTGGTGTCTTATAGCAATAGCATTCAGGCTTAAACCATTTAGTGGTTTATAGTACTCTCTAAGGCAATTTACAGAGTCAGCATATTGCCCCCAACAACCTGGGTCCTCATTTTACTAACCCCGTAAGGATAGAAGACTGAGTCAATCTTGAGCTGGTCAGGATTGAACTTGCAATGAGTAGAATTAGCTTGCAGTACTGCATTCTAACCACTGCATCACTACAGCTCCTAAAGGTGAGCTGCTCCTCCCTGAGGGTATGTTTCCATTCTACCAGATTGGATAAAGTAAGCATGTTACAGGTTTCTTTTCTTAAACGTTGGTATTTAGTGGAATTTAGGAAGCATCTTTTCTGGAGCAGACCCTGTCTGTGGAACACCTCCCTGGGAGCTTTCAAGCCCCTGTACCTTTATTAGTTTATTTAATAAGAAGTATCAGTTTATTTAATAAGGCTTCAATTCTTAGTTCCTAATACTGTTAACTTTTGTTACAGGCAGTTCTCGATTAATGACCGTTCATTGGGTGTCTATTTGAAATTGCAAGAGCAATAACTGTAGTTATGACCCCTGCCGGAAGTTAAGGTTGATACAGAGCCCCTGTAGTCATACGATCATATGGTAGGGGCATTTCTTGTGCAACCTCTGCAATTTCCAAGTTTCCAATTTCCACATGAAATCACAGCCCCACAGACACATTGAGATAAGCTTAATGTGTAAGCCTTTCAAAAAAGAAGAAGTATACAAAATCAAGGACGGGAACAAACAGAATAACAATACTAGAATTGGAAGAGATGTTAGAAGTCTTCTAGTCCAACGCCCTGTTCAAGCAGGAGACCCTATACCATTTCAGACAAGTGGTTGCCCAGTCTCTTAAAAACCTCCAGTCTTGGAGCACCCACAACTTCTGAAGGCAAACCATTCTACTGACAAATTGTTTTTGTCAGGAAATTTTTCCTTATTTCTAGGTTGGTTCTCTCCTTATTTAGTTTCCACCCATTGCTTCTTGTCCTATCATCAGTTGCTTGGCATATAGATTGACCCACCTACTTATTTGTGGCAGCATCAGATATTGGAACACTGTTATGTCATTTCTAGTCTTCTTTTCATTAAAGTGGACATACCCAATTCCTTCAATCTTTCTTCATATATTTTAGCTTCCAGACTCCTAATCATCTTTGTTGCTCTTCTCTTCTCTCTTTCTAGAATCTCAAAATCTTTTTTATATTGTGGCAACCAAAACTAGTCCCAAGTCATTATAAAATGGTACTAACACTTCACATGGTCTTGATTCTGTCCCTCTGTTAATGCAGCCTAGGACTGTGTTAGCTTAAGAACATCCTTCCTCCATAACCAATATCTCCAAAACACCTTAATTAAGGCTGGTAGGACAAGTTACCACAGTTCAACAGCCAGTAAACTTCACTCCCTTATTCATTGATAATGTTACTTAGCCTGGTAGTAAAATGTCTTCAGGAAGAAAAAGAATTTCAGAGAGTACAAGAAACCAATAATTAGTGTTATTAGCTGTATCAACTACAAAAAAAAATGTTAAGTGTCTGGATTTTTTTTACATTTCTTATATTAGAATATCTTCCCTTGGATATGATTCTTGATCTCATGAATTCTGAATATGTACGTATATTGTCCTGGATGGGTAGATTGCAATTATATGATAGAATAATAGGATGAATATATAGCCCATTCAGGAGTTGTGTAAGTTTTTATAGATTGGTTTTATTTAGAAATGTGCAACAGAGATGTAATTTTAAATTTTCTCCAGAAACTTTCTGACTTTTGAACTATTTGTAAGACAGTGAAAGGTGAAAGTTCTGTATTGACGATGGAAAGGTCAGACAATAATTTACCCATTAATCAGTCTTGTTTTCCCATCATTGTAAATTTAGAAAATAATTGGCATGTTTTTCTTATTTTCTGGATTAAGTTTTAATATATAGTTTGGAATTTCTGTCAAGCTTTAGTTGCCTAAAGGTGTATTTGTGACATTCTTGGCTTTGTACTGTTGCCTAAAAACTTATGTAATTGGCAGAGTAGATTTCTGGGCAAGCATCTTGTGGTCTAGTGATGTCAGCTGTCAACACTTTTATAGAGCCAACAATAATCTGAAAGCTGTTCTTGGACAGGGAAGGCATTGGGCTAGCCTTGTTAGTGAAGGATGCAAGTACTTTAGTCCTGAGTGGTGATTGATGTGATGCCGTGTTTCCCATGAGCATCGGATTGCTTCTAGCAGGTCACTCTTTTGGCTATCCTATAAGAATGGCATCAAAAACATCCTGCCAGCAAAAACATGGTGCATATGAAATTTTGTGGCATCTAGGATTGACTTTGAAAACTCTTGTCAAAATTTTAGAGAGGTTTTGTTGTGTCTGTCTTTTTTTTTCAGTTCCTTTAATTATTTCAGTGATGAATGTTATTTGTGGAATAATATCTAATTATGGTGGCTCTGTAATCTTGCTCTTTAGATTTATTAGATGTTTTAAATAATTTTCTTTGCATAGAAATTGCTACTTGTTCCTGAACATGTGTAAGGGTCTTCTGGCAGCCTATATATATTTTATAGCTCAGAATTTCTGACTTAATTTATTAGCATCAAGGTGGGTCCTTTATTTGTTGCTGTATTGAGCTATATAATTCATCAGCCTCATCTTGCAAGCCAATGGCAAGGAGTGTTTGGAATTGTAATTCAGTAACCTAGAGAACTACAGAGTTTCAGTTGTAGATGATATTGAAAATGGGAAAATCAGTATCTCCAAATTAGTGTATTCTCAAAAGTAGCAGATATAATTCTGGTCTGCTTTGTTTATCTTTCTTTTTGGTGCATGTGAAACATGGCATATTACCTCTACTTACTGTTAATTTGAAATATATCATTATACAGCTACAATATGTAGTCCAGGTTTTACTCCAAAACCAGCATCAGAAAAGTAACTTTCATATATTTCATTTAGCTAGATGTTTTTCCAAGTCCAGAACTCAAGAGAATGCAGTTAGAAGATATTATGTGATTTATATTTCTTGAGAGATACTTGAGGATGTAGAATCTAGGAATTTTTTTTTGCGTACTAGACCAGGAATAAAAACAAACTTGGGCTCCAGAGTAAAAGACCAATTGATCTTGGTTATAGATCCCATTTTATCATAAGCATTGATTAACATGACTATTACCAGATTTGTTTGTTAAAATTGTCTGTTAAAATACATAACAGGCTAACATGTGATAGAAATCATATGCCCTTCAATTTGTTTATTCTAATTAGAAGTTCTTTGGATGGAGATACATGTTTACTCATTGATATGGATTGATAACCATCTAATTAATTTGGTGTGATGGCCATATCACCTCTGAAGGAAATAAAAGTGGTATGCCCCCAAATGTTCTTGTTTATATTATTTTCCATACTAGTTAATTATATGGCTTCTAGCATTTTACTAATAACAATAGCAGAATAAAATAGAACTAGAGTAATAAGTAAAATAATCTAGCAATATGTCCTCCATAGATGTCTCACTCTCGATTATGGTAACCAGAGCCCAAATGCTGTGTTGAAGAAAAACACTCTATAGCCTTTTCTGAATAAATTCTCTTTGCACAAATTAACAATCTAAAGAACAACCAATTTATACTCTAGATCAGTGGATCTTAACCTTTTTGAAAGAATCGCCCCCTTGAGCCATTGAGGAAGTTATCCTCACCCCTCTCCCAACATAACCTGGCAATCATAACACAGGGAAATAATTCTTCAATTTATGCAAACACGTTTTTTGTTTTCTTTAAAATTGTCATCAGGACATATCAATGCAAATAATTTATTTCCAGTCCTTTTCCCATATCTCAACTGTGAAAAATTCTGATGCCACCTATCACTTTATTCCCAAACTTTGTGATACATGTATTTAATTACTACCTTATTTATTCAATACACTTAAATGCAATGACCACTGAAAACAAAATTCAATTGCAAAAAAATGAAATGCCCGAAAAAAACAGTAACATTTAATGATTTAATTACAAGTGAATTTTAAGACGCAAAAAGAAATATAAAAAGGGCATAAGAACAAACCACAATGCAGGAACAAAGAATTTCAAGACGAAAATTCTGAAACTAAATTAAGATTCGAGGAAAATATATATTCATGCACACTGTAAAAAGGGTTAAAAAGACACAAAGAAAATTTTTACAGAAGGAAAGCAACAAAAATCAGAGCGACAAATTTAATGGGTAGAGTGAGGCTGCTGCGCAACGCGCATGAAGATGAGCGATGCGTATTCACATATGTCTGGCGTTCTGTACTGAAGCTAGCTGGAGGAACATTTTAAAACACAGTTCAATCCACTAATAGCGAGCGATCTGATGTTTTTGTATGACAGATATACAGTGGTTTATTGTATGAAAAAAGTCTCAAAAGTGTCCCCAAAACTTCTCGCTCCATCACCCCCATATCGGCCCCCTTCCGTTCCTTCGCCCCCACATCGCCCCTTTTCATTCCATCGCCCCCCTGAAAAATGAAATTACCCCCTGGGGGGCAATATCGCCCAGGGTAAGACTCACTGGACTAGAGGAATCCTGGCCAAATTAGAATGAATATATGGATGGTTCTCTTTGAAGGAGCTAGGCCCATAGAAACTAAGCCAGTTGGTTTCTAACAGCATTGTGGTTGATTGTCACAGTGTGACAGGATTCTTTTTGAACTGGAGTTATATTTTGTTCTTCATTGGTAGCAATTGACACAGAAAACGGGACAATGCAGAATTTTAACTACATACAATAACTTATATTTTACAGCAGGGCAACACAATACTGGTGTTTATCCAGTCACAGTGCATGGTTTCCTGCTGCCTCCCTCTATTCCCTCCTCAGGACATGGGAGGGGGAAAGGGAGGGAGAGAAGGAGGTGGGAGCGGGAGGGGCTGGAATTTTCTTTAATATGTTTGAAACTGCTTGACTTTTTCCTGAATCCGTTCAGACAAATACCTACTGTTTCTCCATGGGGAAAAGATCTCTCTCAGGGTCTTGGGTGAAGCAACCAGCCAGGTCCTTTCTTTACAGGCTTGGATGGAGTGCTTGATCCTCTGGGTCTTTCCTCCTTCTAGGGAAGCCACCCATGGACCTTTCTTCTCCCTCTCCTCCCAGTTGATCCTTTTGTGCTGTTGCAGTCTTTAAAATGTGTTGTGTTCTAAATTAAGACAATTAATTTTGAAGACCCTAAAGCAGTGGTTCCCAAACTTTTTCAGTCCACTGCCCCCTTGGTGCTACAAACTCATCCTCAGTGCCCCCCACCCAGGGGTGGGATTCAAATGTCTGTGGGCGTGGCCTAATTTGAGGGCATGGTCTGCTGGTCACGTGACTGGGTTGGCGTGGCCTGTTGGTCATGTGATGGGTGGGCGTGGCCTGCTGGTCACATGACTGGGTGGATGTGGTTTGGTGACTGGCAAACCAAGTACAAGTGGTCCTCACTTAATGGCAGGTTGCTTAACAAGTGTTCTAATTTATGACTGGCCTCCCCAGAGCTACTTGACCTGTTTTTGGAGTTTTGACAGCCATGTGCGGGCGCACACACACACACACACACACACACACACACACCCTTCCTTCTAACCCAGCTGGTTGGACTAGATATCTCGTTCACTTTCTCCTCCCTCCCTTTTTCTTTCTTTTCTTTTCAGTCCACCTCCCCCTTGGTGCTACAAACTCATCCTCAGTGCTCCCCACCCCCACCCCTAGACAGAATTATTTGGAATAGCGGTTTGCACAACCCACCAAAGAAGATAGTAACAGTAAAATTCAAAATTGTAACAATTAATTGCACATTCAAAATCCATTTTAAAAATCTTTTAAGTTAATGTTAATTCAACAAAATGGTTGAACATGATCCAGTGATACTAGGTTTTCAAAGTCTGATAGTCATTTATCAGTTTAATAATTTACTGAACAGTGAAGCAGTTACTAATGCGATGGATGTGCTTGGTGAATTGATACCAGTTTCCTAATGTCTGGTTTTAACTCACTTAGCAGGAGTCTTAAATCACCGCATTCAGTAATCTGGAGTCAATTTCTTTGCTTGGAGAGAAGTTGGATGACCACACTGAAACCACGTTCCACCAAATATGATGTTGGAAATGCAACAAGGAGCTTTTTAACTATTGTCCATAGTGCAGTATAGCGATCAGAAATTTCCTTCTGTAACCAAAACTCTTGGTACGATTTCTTAAACTTTGGCTTGAGCTCAATGTCATTTTTCAGTTCTATTAGTTGTTCTTCCACTACCCCCTCTTTCTCAATATCTAAAAATGGATTTATCACCCAATCTGGAATTTCCATCAAAAGAAGATCTTGATACTGCTCAGACATATCTTTATGCAGCATGTCCAAATGATCACAAAAAACATGGAGATCATCTTGTATCCCGCCTTTCTTTTCTAGCTCAGACAAGCTCGGAAATCGGTATAGCTCGTGATGGCCTATATTGCACTTGAATAGAGCTAACTTCAAAATAAATGTAGAGATGACAGATTTGGCCTTAATAAGATTGACTTCATTTCCTTGCAACTGCAGATTCACTTCATTGAACTTTATAAACAGTTCTGATAAATAAGTAATGTCATGCCTGATCTCTTTGAGTTCATCACTGAGCAAAGCATTCTTGCCTTCAAAAAACTCCACAACAATGTCAAAAAGATTGTAAAAGTATCTCAAACAGTTGCCTTTTGATAGCCAATGAACTTCTGTATGAAGCAGCAAACGATCAAAATCTTCATCATTCTCAACACAGAGCTCTCGGAATAGTCGATCATTGAGAGCATGTACTTTAATTTTGTTCACTGCAGTAATGACAGTGTGTAATGACTTGTTCAAGTGATCACTGAGGTTTTTTTGCAACCAGATGTTGGTGATGAATGACACAGTGAATGGTAAAGACGTTTGGCACTGCTTTTTTCAACTAAGCAACATACCCAACTGGTAGCAACCAGTCATTGATGGTGCTCCATCAGTTGCACAAGCAAGTATGTTAGTTAGTGGAATTTCCTTTTCTTTGAAGAACTCCTCAACAACATGAAATATTGACTCCCCTTTAGTATCTGTATTTAGTTGCCTCGCAAATAACAACTCTTGAGTCAAACTTTCGTCTTTAATAAAGCGCACATAAGCAAGAAGCAAAGATTCATTGCCTGGCAAAGTTGATTCATCCAGCTGTAATGCAAAGTCTGTTGTTTGTAGTATGCTGCACAATACATCTTCCACATTCTCAGCCATTCCATCTATGCGTCTTTGAACTGAATTGTTGCTGAGAGGAATTGTCTTAATTATATCATGTGGTGACTTATGCAAAACAGTACTCAGAACCTCACTAATGGCTGGTAGGATGAGTTCTTCACCAATAGTATGTGGCTTTCCAGACTTAGCAATCAGCAGTGAAATGTATGATGCACGCAAACCGTCAGTGTTTTGTTGGGAAGCATTAGAAAACATGTGAGACAGTGTTGGGCGCTTTTGAAATTTGTCACGAAGTGATTGAAAAAAAGTTAGATTCTTGTCTGCCTTCTCAGGATGTGCCTTCTTTCAAATGTTCGTTCAGTCTGGAAGGCTTCATTGCCTTATTAGAAAATACTTTCCCACATATTAGGCACTGTGGCAGCTGCTTGGTTTGATGATGCTGGTATAAATCCATACTTCAGATACTCTACACTATATTGTCTACATTTTTTCTTTGATTTTTCTGCTTCTGCCATTTCTGCTCTGAAAATCAGAATATTTACAATATGTGTATGTTCACATCTGGTTTGAAAAGAGTTACAGTTGCAAGGGGGGGGTGTTAGTAGAAACCTGCTTTTTTAAACCAAATGCAAGTGGTCCTTGCTTAATGGCCGGTTGCTTGGCAAGTGTCCTAATATTTATGACTGACTTCCCCAGAGCTACTTGACCCGTTTTGGAGTTTTGACAGCCTTGCACACACACACACACACACACACACACTCCTTTCTAACCCTGCTGGAGCAGGTCATTGGACTAGAATCGGCAAAGCATCTCTGATTAGATTCTAGTAGTGAATAGAATCTAATCAGAGATGCTTTGTTGATTCTTGTTCATTTGTTTTATGTCCGAGCGGAGCGGTGCACCAAATCAATGGGGTGAGCCTGAGAGAAGGAAAGAGAAGAGAGAGAAAAGAAAGAAGGAAGAAAAGGGAAAGAAAGAAAAGGGGCAAAGAAAGAGTGGGGGAGGGAGGGGGAGAGAGAGAGACAGAGACAGAGAGAGCTGATGCATTAGATTGAAATGAGGTCTAGTTTAGAGGCCCTTTCCCACATTGAAACATCTTTGCCAGCATCTTTGCCAGCACATTGAAACATCTTTGGCTTCTATTACAGTAATTAAAGGCTTTGTGGACGAAACATGGCCAAGACTATCAGAAAGCTGTCACATTTTGTTGAGGCTTTAAACAGGATCCATTGGACCAGATCTCCACCCTAAAAATTACTTTTCCCCAATGTATTACAGTGCCAATTCTGAAGAAGGCAAATCCAAAATGTACTGGTAAATTACAAGGAGAACACACACACACACACTCCCTTCTAACCCTGCTGGAGCAGGTGATTGGGCTAGAATAGATATCTCATTATCTTTCTCCTCCCTCCCTCCCTCCTTCTTTGTTTCTTTTTCTTTCTGTCCCTTCCTTCCACCCCCCTTTCTTTGTCCCATTTTCTTTTTCTGTCCCTTTTCTCTTTCTTTTCTTTCTCTCTCTCTCTCTTTTCCTCTCTCAGGTTCACCCCATTGACTGCTGCACGCTCTGGTGCAAAGGGGTTAATGGGGTGAGCCTGTGGCACCTCGCCTCGAATGCAGCTGCGGTGGGACGTTTGAAAAGGAGAGCAAAGCCACTCTGGCTTTCCTCCCCTTTTCAAACATCCCGCCACCGCTGTGTTCAAGGCAGGCATGTCAGGAAAGCGGAGGAAAGCCCGAAGGTACGTCGGAAAAGCGGAGGAAAGCTGAAGTGGCTTTACTCCCCGTTTCAAACATCCTGCCGCCCTTGCATTCAAGGAAAGGCCCCGCAGGTTCACCCAATTGACTGCTGCACACTCCAATATAAGGGGCTCAATGGGGTGACCTGCGAGGCCTTGCCTTGAACGCAACAGCGGCGGGACATTTGAAAAGGAGAGCAAACCCACTCTGGCTTTCCTCCACTCCCGCCACCACTGCGTTCGAGGAAGGCATGTCGGGAAAGTGGAGGAAAGCTGGAGTGGGCTTGCAGAGTGTAACTCACCTAGATCAGATGGTGGTAGGAAGGCAGGGCGGGCAGGCTGGCTGGCTGGTGCTGGTAGTGATGGCGGGCAAGAAAATGGGAAACGAGCGCACATGAGCTACATAAGGAGTGACTGGGTAGGGTGGGAGGGAAATGCTGTCAGTGATTGTTGTGCATGCGCGCAATGTCATGCATGCTCAATAAGGACTGACAGCAGAAAATGGAGGAGGGGGCAGGGCCAGCCAGGGGCCCTTTTTGCTAGTTCTTCAACCTACTGGAATGGTAACAACAGTTCTTGCGAACTGGTAAAATCTCACCCCTGAATTGTGCCCTGCGAGGGGCCCACCCCCAGCGCCCCCCTGCCGCCTCTTAGCGCCCCCTTGCCTCTTACCATCCCCCTAAAGCATCCCACCGCCCCCCAGGGTTCACTTTGGGAACCATTGCCCTAAAGCATTTGTTTTATTTTATCTATTTTTGTTTATTCAAATTTATTTTATAACCTTTGGTTTTAATTTTAGTTTGGTGTTATAAACCTCTGTAGCTGGCAGATAACAGATTTAATTAATAGAATAAAGAAACAAATGTACCTATTTGCAAGTAGAAGTATTCTTTTGGCCAGAATCAATTTGAGAAAACAAGATTTTTTTTTTGTCCTGAATTTGGACAGAGAAAATACAAATGGGTGACGTACTTGGGAAAAAGAACCTAAAGTGTGTTTAGAGCATGTTAACCAAGTGTTTCAATTCCCAAAGAAGCAGATCTCAAGTTATGCTTTCATGAAATGCTCAGATATGAAATTCATTAGGGAGTGGTGCCATTTATAATAATCTGTGTGCTATTTGTTATAGAGGTTTATAAGCTTATGGTGTTACGCAGAGC
This sequence comes from Pseudonaja textilis, assembly GCF_049901715.1. Lineage (NCBI taxonomy): Eukaryota > Metazoa > Chordata > Lepidosauria > Squamata > Elapidae > Pseudonaja > Pseudonaja textilis. Next base: position 109,965,532 of record NC_141991.1, on the reverse strand, counting down.
CTAAGTGGCTATTTTCAGTCCCTTTAATCTAGATACTGGACTTTAAATTTGTTGTAGAAAGCTAGAACAAATAGTACTGAGTTGAAACAATGTGGTAAGCTTGATACCTAATCAAATAATAGTTTATGCGGATTAAAAATGACACCATGTGCTCAGTGAAGCTCATAGTTATAACTTAATTTGACATTGGGTAAAGAAAATAAAACTTTAGAAAGTTAAGTTCAGGTAATATTTAAGATCTAATGAAAACAATATGATGGAAAAATCTCTTAGAGTTTTATTCTCAAAATGATTATTATGAACATATACCAAGCTTGCTGCTTTAGGATGATTCCCTGGAATAATTTTAAATAAAAAATTAAGCTTGAAATATGTAAAATATCCCTGAAATTATGCAAAGAAATGGACTTATTTCTCATTTATAATCTTGTTCCTATGAAAATTTTTAATAAGGCACTTATTTTTGTCAAGCTTGGCTATTGTGGAACAAATAGGTCATGGAGTAACATAATTCTTCTGCTAATTCTTTAAAAATACTATCAGGTGCAATTTGAAATGATATATTTCACAGTGGACGTTCTTTAATGTTTATAATTCTGTTAAGGCAATAGTAAAAATAAAACTTAATCCATGTTGTCAGTTATTTGTTTTAGAGATGTTGTTTATAAGTGTTAAATGCCACAAATACCTGCTGCTCTGAAGCATTAGTTGAAACCAAGGACAGGGGCCAGATTTCTGTTTGCCAGATGTGATTTTGAACAAGTTTCATGAGCTGCTTTATTAATAGACGAGTATGCGTATATCTTCGATACACATGTATATTATCTCTTAGATACGGATTGCACTGCAATTGGATGATGGTTCTAGACTCCAGGACACATTCAGCTCCAGTCAGACCTTGTGGGATATTCTTCACCACTTTGCAGAGACCAGGTGAGTGTAAGAACAAGAATGAAAAAAGAACAAACATACAACATTTGAAACCAAATTTTATGGGCAACTAAGATGTAGAATGAGTATCTGCTCTGCTTTTACTTCATTAAAATATCTCTTAAAATAAATACAATCTAGGAATATATTTAGTATTGCTTATATCCCTGCATTATTGAACTGATCTGTAGTATAATGGCCACTATTTTAGATAGAATTTGATCGTATTGTGATAAGAACATGCAGTAAGATAGAAAGCATTAATTCACTTACACTTAAGATGATCAAAATAATATTCTCTTTAGAGAAATTGGTTGGTTTCACTATTTAAAATAAATGATTTAACCAAGAAATTATATAGAGAGCCAATTTAAACTTTGCTTGGGTTGTTTTCTTTAATCCATTTGGAAAGAACGGTATACTGCATTAGTTGTAACAATAAAGGACCCCTTTGTCATTTTTCTGACTCTATAGACAAGCAGTAAAAAGGAAAAACAAGTCTGGCCAAAACTATATAATAAACTAGACAACATGTTACCCGTTAGATCATCATTTCAGATATATTTCCTTACCAAAACACAGAAACAGAAGGACCACAGGCGAGCAAAAATTCATTAGCAGTGAGAATTCTCCTTTACCATATACATTTCTCTCTTCCCCCTTTCCTCTCTTATTTTCCCATTATCTTCAGTTTTCTTTATATTTCTGTATTTTATATTTTGATAAGCTAAAAATATTTGAATCAGCACGGAGCTAAGAGAGAGGGACTGGCTCAGTATCACTCACCTAGCTTTCTTGCCTAAGATAGGTAAATAAATACAAATGGATATTATTATATACTCTGGGCCTTTTAATTTGGAGGTCCTTCTATTATATGATATTCTAACCAATTATGTTAAACTAGTAGAAGCAAGAATGGTTTTCAACTTCCTGTCATCTTCCTCGTTGAGTTTCTTTGTGGGCAGCTGGCAGGGAGCATCCAAAACATTCCTTCCTTCTTTCCTTCCTTTGATTGTGGGAAACAGGGAGCTTGGGCAATCATGATTGAGTTTGCCCTTGTTAAGTTCTCCTTTGACTTGGTGACTTGGAAATGACAATCACCTGCCCGTGATTGACCATAGTGGCACAGCAGCATTAAAGTGGCCATAAATTTGCTGAATTTCAATCCCAAAGAGCCCTAAGTCCTGGATTTGGGATGCATTCTGTAAGTTAGCCCATTTGAGATATATTGATTCAGAAATTGTTGTCCTATGATGCGCCTTTTCTCCCAGTTGAAGATTACAAACAAATAGACACCACAGTTTAAGGGGTATATAAAAGACACAAGTCCATGTGCTGATAGTTCAGTTGTCTGTTAAAAATACTGTATTCAAAATACAGTTTGGTCCTGAGACTTCACTGGTTTCCCCTGTCAAGTCTATTATATTACACATTTGTTTTCATTTCTATGTAAGTTTCTCTCACTGTTACATTTCTGTGCCTCGGAATATTTATATAGTCTTCAAAATTTTCAAACTAAAGCAAATGACTTTTCCACTAGCATATGTATTTCTTTCCCTTGATTTCTTTGCTTGCAAAAGTATGATTGGATAATGTGTGAAATGTCTGGTAAGAGCAGAAAAGCCACTAAACAAAATTTTGTGTGTGTGTGTGTGTGTGTGTATGTTTATGTGTGTGTGTGTGTGTGTGTGTGTGTGTGTGTATATATATTCGCACAAGGAGCAATTGTATAGAGGGTACAAAATAAGGTTGAAAAGAAGGTTCTACAAACCGTCGAGAACGAAACAGTTTTTAATTGTCTCCTAAATTTTCTTTTTCACTTTTTCTTCTTTATTTCTTCTTTTCTCTTTCACATTTATGTTTGTGGTGTTTGTCTGTTTTAATTGTAAAATTAATAAAGTTTATTTAAAAAAACAAAACAAAATGATCACCCTATTTTTCTGCCACTCCTCAATTTTATTTTTTGTGCTTCACTAGTTGTGTACTTTTTCTCTCTGGCGTTAAACAACTCTGCTTATTGTATACTAATAATAAATTGTACATATTATGTACAACTTCCTACGTTCTGATATAATCAAATGGGAACATGAAGAATCTGGAATTGAGAATTTTCCTCTTGCCTGTTGGAAAAGATTCTACAGAAATAATAGAAAATACTTGTAGCTCTGGTTTTAGATTTTGGCAGTGGTTTGCTCTCCAAGTTCTACAGATTATCTACAGAGGGTTTCAATTCAATTGTTAACTGGACATTTCCAAGCAATTGAGGTGTTATTTTTTTAAAAAGGCTTTCTTGTTACTCCTTGTGTCTTTTAGTTCTTTTTTTTAAAAAAAGGATTAGCCTAGGCTTCATATATTCTGTGAATTTATGAAGCTTCTGTGATGGTTTGCCTCCCTCTTGCTGCAGCCTACATTTAGTGTTCTTTCTGTCTGAAGTGGATTCAAGAGTCCTTAAAAAATGTCAAACTAATAATCTGTACTTCATAGATGATTTGTTACTTAACTTTGTTTTTTTGTGGCCTTGAAGCCTGAACTTCTTAAATTGTAAACAATTGTTGCAAATTATGCAGAAGCATCTTTTTCTTCCTTCTCCCTCTTCTCCCCAAAACCACTTCTTAGCGAGCTTGCCTAATACTTAGAAAAGGAGCATCACTGATGTGCATTTTTTGTCCCCGTTTGTTTGTTCTTTGATTTTTGAGTGCATGTGTGATTAAATGGATCTTCTAGGTTCCCTTCTGTTTTAAAACACATTTATTATCACCCATTTGTTACATTATAGTATTGCTTTATTGGTAGTTTTTTTTTTTTTTCAGAATTGGAACTGTTCCAGCAATATCTCAGAAAGACTGCCAGACTAGAACTTCCAAAGCCGAGGTGATAGGACCATCAAAAAAGGGTGGATGAGCCAATTTGAATGCTTGCATGAATAACAACAGATGACTGGAGGGTTTTTTTTTGCCAACTTTTGATTTACAAATTTTTGTACTTTTCCCATGACACATTCCAGATACAATTTCACAAATAATATTGTTTATGTCTATTGAGTTGTGATTACATAGAGAATCTAATTTCAAACATCTCCAAAAGATGTCAGTTATTTCTTGGTCTGTTTGTTGGTTCATATTTTAATATATGCAGTTATACACAAACAAACCATTCTGTAGGGCACGGATGTCAAACTTGCAGCATCACATTGCTGTCATGTGACATTTTGTGACATTTTCCCTCTTTGTGGAGCTGGGGTGGGCATGGCCTGTGCGCGATGCATCCGGCCCATGGGCTGCCAGTTTGACACCCCTGCTGAAGAGGTTCCCTGGTACAGGTTTAATTATACTGTCATTTTAATAGACTGTCAGCATTCCAGCAAACCTCCATTCCAACCAATAACTCCGAGACAGACATCTCTCAAAAGTTCCTTTTATTTGGATAGTAACTGGTACAACTGTGAGATTCCGAATCTGAAAGTTCCGGGCTTCCTTACAATAAGTAAAAACTACAAATCCATCCCCGACACCCATCTCTACATCGCTTGGCCCAGTCACCATCCGTCCCAAAGTAAGACTTCCTTTCACTATGTGCAACACGACCTGACCTTGAATCAGAAAAAGAATTTTATTATGTCTAACTAGATATACTCCAATGAATTCCCCCCTCCCACTTTCCCAGTCTCAATTGTGGCAGCGTGGGAGCATCGGATCTCAATATGGCTTACACAGCTGACAGTTGTCCCCCTTTGAAAAAAACCACGTCCTGGAATATACAATAAAACACAACCAGGGGTTAATGCAATGTCCTTAGCCCTCTCTCCCACCTCCAAGGGGACCCTGTGGCTTGTCAGGGAATTGTTCATGGAGTTGTTTAACCAATCTATCTGCATTTATATCCCAACTTTTCACCCAAGTGGCTTCTGACAAAGGATAGCCTTTCCATAGCACTAAATATTGTAATTGTCCTCAGTGTAATCTAGAATCGAGGATTTTCTTTATTTCATAATGTGTCTCACCCTGTACAACCAGAGGTTTGGGAGGAGCTGCTGGTATTGGCCTTAGATTAGAACCTACAGCACGCTTTAACAAGGTACTATGGACTACTGGGAGTATATTTTCCCCAACAGCAGAGGGAGACTTAATTGGACCATCACTGGATTGATTATCTTGGATATAGGGAATGGACCCCGAATTTAGGGCCCAACTTTCTACTAGGAAGTTTCAACTTAAGATATTTAGTTGACAAAAACACTTTGTCCCCCACTTTAAATGGTTGTTGGAGGGATCTATGTTTGTCTGCTTGTTTTTTATATTCCTCATGGCTTTAGCTAGAGCTTTTTTAGTATCCTCCCAACCTTTCTTTAATGATTCCATCCACCCTGTTAAAGACATGGATGTTGGGGGTTCCCTAGGCAGCTCTGGCATAAGGACAAAATCCATGTTGCTGTTGATTTGGAAAGGAGTTAAGCCTGCGCTGCTGTGTACTGCATTATTGTAAGCAACTTCTGCAAACAGCAAAAGTTCCGCCCAGTTCTCCTGTTGATAATTTACGTAACATCTAATGTATTGTTCCACCATAGCATTTGTTGTCTCCGTGGTGCCGTTATATGCCGGATGGAACACTGAGGAAAGCCCTTGGGATGACCCAATGGACTTCAAAAACTCCCTCCAGAACTTAGCAGTAAACTGTACACCTCAATCTGAGATTACTCTACGAGGCACACAGTGGAGCCGATAAATATGCTTCACAGTTTCACCAGTTTCTTAGCCAAAGGTAGTCCGGTACATACTGTAAAGTGGGCTTGCTTAGAGAATAAGTCGATAACAGTCCAAATCATGGTACTTCCTCTGCTTTCTGGTAACTCTATGATAAAGTCCATCGTGATTTCTTCCCATGATTTCATTGGTTCAGCTACTTGTTGAAGGAGGCCAGGGGTTTTTCCAGTTCTGTGTTTCATTGTGGCACAAATTGAGCAGCTTTTCACATAGTCCTTGATATCAGTTTTCATTTTTGGCCACCAGAACTGTCTTCTGACTAATTGTAGGGTTTTTAAGAACCCAAAGTGTCCTCCCCAATTGTGAGTCATGGCTACGTTTTAATACCATCAGTCTTAGAGTATTGGGTACATAAATCTTGGTTCCTTTCCAAGCCAATCCTTCGTTCATTGTCAAATCAGTTTGATGTTCAACAAACCATGGATCGGTTAAAAGTGCTGCTTTCAAATCGGTTGTCAGTTTGTCTTCTAGGAGAATGGGGCTGCATTTAGCTTGACCTCAGGTGGTTATTTGGCCTGCGGGTTGGGCTTCTGATATCATGGTTTGCACTACCTCCTCCAGGTGACTGTCAAATTGGGTTTTCTCAACAAGGCATCCGCTATTATGTTTTCCCCTCCTGGGATATATTTCATGTTAAAGTTGAATATCTTGAAGTATTGAGCCCAGCGGACTTGTTTAGGTGAGAGCTTCTGAGGTGTCTTTAGAGCCTTGAGGTTCTTATGATCAGTCCATACCTCAAAAGGCTCCTTCACTCCTTCCAGGAAATGCCTCCAACATAGTAAAGCCCATCGCATGGCAAATTCCTCTTTTTCCCAAACCTCCCACCTATGCTCTGTGTCTGTCAACCTTTTGGACACATAAGCGCAAGGCATCAGCTGGTCTTGAGAAATTTTCTGAAGAAGAATTGCCACAACAGCCACATCACTTGCATCAGCTTGGACTACAAAGGTTTGGTCGGGTCCGTATGCTGGAGGATAGGCTCAGTAGCAAATAAACGTTTTAATGTCTCAAAAGATTTCTGACAGTTCATTGTCCAAGTAAGGGGTTGAATGGGTTTTGGTTTGGTTGGGGAAGGCCCAGTTTTCACTAACTCTGTTAAAGGGAGGGTGACCTCGGCAAATGAAGAAATAAATTGTCTATAAAAATTTCCAAACCCAAGAAACTCTGAAGTTGTTCATGTATTGGGGGTGCCAGTCTAGCAACGCCTATACCCTTCCAGGGTCCATCTCAATCCCCTTGCTAGACACTCGGTAGCCTAGGTAGTCCAAAGCCTCATTATGGAATTTGCATTTTGATAGCTTTGTGTATAACTTGGCGGCTAAATGTTTTTTCAGTACTTGCCTGACTAATTTGACATGTTATTCAATGATTTCGCTGAATATAAGAATGTCACCCAAGTAGACTAGGACATCTTTGTACAGGTGTGGATGTAGCACTTCATTGATTAGTTGCATAAATACACTGGGGCCCCTTGGAGTCTGAAAGGCATGACTCAGAACGGAAAACTACCCAGAGGGCAGTTGAAGGCAGTTTTCCACTCATCTCCCTCCTTTATTTGGACTTAGTAGTAGGCTTCTCTCAGATCTAGCTTGGTAAGGATCTTGCCTTTAGATAGGTGATTTAATAAGTCCTTCATGAGGGGGTACATGTTTTTTATGCTCACTCCATTCACTCCATTCACTAAAGTTCACACATAATCTCAAATCTCCATCTTTCTTGTCTTTAAACAGTTGAAATTGATATTTAAATTTACTCTCCACCATCTTTAAACTGAACTGATAAATCACCTATTGTTTATCCAGCTCACATTTCCAAGTCAGTAAACTTCAGCTACATTTTACAGATTCTGTACTGATCTGTTGTATGAATTAGTGTTTTGTATGGCATCGTTCCTTGCTTGAAAACAGTTTCAGACTGTTAAGAAGTTCCCCTTTCAGAACTACATAAATGCAGAATTCAATATTTTTTATGTAGATGAGATTTTCTCTCCTCTCTCTCCTTTCATGTTTTGCTTCGCATCCATTCTAAAAAAGATTTCTGAAGAGCTGATAAAAACAACTGCATTAAAGGTCCAAAACATCCAGTCATATGTGCTAATATTGATACCTGTGGAAATCATAATATCTGTAGGCATCATAATAATATTCTCCTGTTTCTATTACTCAGCAACTGATGTTTAGTTAGATAAGTTGTGAAATAAGAATTATCTACCTTGAATTTGCCGAATCCTTTTAAAGTAATGCAAGTTAGCAACCCTCTCAGCAACATGTAGTACTGTTTTCCATAATTTAACCATTCTCTTTGTGAAGATCTTCCAAAAATTTAACTGCCATTTAGTTTCATTGGAAAAATGTGGATTAAAGGACCTCCTTATTTAAGCCCCCAAAGCATCATAACTTTCTTCATAGGGAAATTGCTTCAGCTCCCTAATCATCTAGCACCATCATTTTAGGTTTTTGATTTTTGCACTCAGTTTCAACTGTACACTACTGAGCTCTTGGTTATGTAATGCAGGTGGTCCTGACTTAAGATCACAATTTAGTTCAAAATTTCTGTTATTAAGCAAGATAGTTGTTAAGTGAGTTTTGCCCCATTTTATGACCTTTTTTGCCACAGTTATTAAGTGAATCACGGCAGTTATTAAGTTAATAATATAGTTTAGTGAACCTGTCTTCCCCATTGACATTTTTATCAAAAGGTTGGAAAAGGTGATCACATCACCCCGGAATACTGCAACCATTTGATCACATGACATGTGAAATTATGTCCGCTTGTGCATCACATTAATGCAGGGTTAGGGTTAGGGGCTAGGATTCTTGAAATAAATCTAAGTCTAGAATAAGCACCCTTTTCAGAAACATTATTAAAAGTCCATCTTTAGTTCAAATTTAGCAAATGATTAAGGATCAAACCAAATTTTAGTTAGTTAGAAGACTGATTCCAGAATATTTGGAGATAAATTCATGTTCCATACTAATGAACTTTTGGGTGTGCTCCAAAGCAGAGGTCGCCAACCTTTTGGACCTCAGGGACACCAAACTCATAATTTTAGATCTCAGGGACCACTAACTGGTTCTGTGGGTGTGGCCTAATTTGTGGGTGTGGCTTGGTGGTCATGTGACTGGCTGGGCATGGCTTGTATGTAAACATTATAAATATTTATATAAATATTGAATATTTTTATAAATAAAGAGCAACTTTTACCCAAAATCAGGCAAAGCAGGCAGGAGATTGAGTTGCTCACAGAATCACAGATTCATTCAAAGATCTATCTATCTGCCATTGGCTAGCTCAGACTGTCACATAAAATTTGCTCGCAAGCAAACTCATAAAATTAACTCACAACACACCATGCATGTAAATATTGAATTTCTTATAAAAAAAGAGCAACTTTTACCCAAAATCAGGCAAAGCAGGCAGATTGAGTTGCTCACAGAATCAATGATCTATCTCTCTCTCTCTCTCTCTCTCTATCTATCTATCTATCTATCTATCTATCTATCTGCCATCGGCTAGTTCAGTCTCTCAAATTTGCTTGCCATGAGTGTGCACTGAATTTGCTTGCAAGCAAACCTTCAGTCCTAAGGGAGGTTCGGCTGTACTTAAAAGCAGAGCCGAAGACCTAAAGACTAGCTGGAAAGCAAGAAATCCAGCCATTTTCTGCTTCCTGGCTAATCTAAATCTCCCGGCACAGAGAACATTAATAAAGCAGCATATTCTAAGCTTGTACTACATTTTATAATTAATTAAAAGGTCAACAAAATTTGAACTGAACTTTTGAATTGAACTTTTCATGTTCATGAGGTAGCTTTGGAGCAGCGGTCGCCAACCGGTGGGCTGCGGCCCCCTGGTGGGCCATGAATAATTTTTGGTAGGCTGCAGAGATATCTCACCCCAAGAGCACCCCCCCCCAAAGGAATTAATTCATGCTGCGCAGAAACACGAGTGCTGTGCCACCCACATGGCCCGTGGGAACCCTCCCCGTCCACTGACACCTTACCCAGTAAACTTGCCTGCTAAATTTCTATTTTTCCTTTTTCTGACCATCATCTGTTTTATATGTTTTTCTTTGGTTAGCCCTTATTTCTTTAAGTTTATTCCATCATTTTCTCTCATAGTTACAGATTTCAATTTCTTTCTTTTTTTTTTTGTAAATTTTATTTGAGTTTTCACAAAGAGAAAAAAAAAACAAATAAAACCTCTTTTTTGAAAGCAGCATAATCCCGGGTTACATTTCTTCGTACAGACACAAATTCAGGTTCATGCTCATTTTTATATTCTATTCCATATCTTATTACTATTTTACATTTTCTGCATAGCTTCTCCCCTCTTTTAATTTTCTCAATTTTATTTTAATTATCTCATCTCAGTTCAAATCATTGTATTTATATTTTTTGTCTGTCCTGTTTCAATTATCTATTATCTTTTCTCATTAAACAAAATTTCTCCTCTAGTTACTGATTGGAGTATGATGCCTTTATAACTTTTCCCTAAAGTTGTAACATTCAATATAATACATAACTTTCATTCGGGTTCTGCTTGGTACATTCTTAAAATACACACTGTATTCTTAAAAAAAGAAAAAAATTATAAATGTATATAATTAAAACAACATTCCATTCCAATTCAATTCTATCATTAATATTAATATTCATTAAAGTCTTAACATCTTTAACATTACTTTTCAATTAAATATACTTCTATGGGAACAATTATAAAGCTTTCCATAGTTAATTCCCCCCCCCCTTCACTTATATTTTATAAAACATTAACATTAAAATGTTCCCGTTCCTTCCTAATTCAATTTTCTCATTTATTTTATTTCACTTATTTTATTCACAAACACGTCACTAAATTACACTAACTATTTTATCCCTTATTTTAATCATACGTTGTTTCCAATTTTCTAAAATTATTTCTATTACTAATATAACAGTACAATCTTATGTACCTTTACAGAATCCCTTTTTCAGTTGGATTTTCACCCATTATCTCTAAATAGATCTGTTTCTCTATATCTTGCTCCGGTCCTTTGTAGCTTCTTTTCCTTTCCTTCCTCCCTCTCTTCTTCTCTCTCCCCTTTTTACCCCCTTGTCTCTCTACCTCTATTTCTCTCTTCTGTATTCCCCTTTTCTGTTGCTTTCCAGTATTATACTTATTTTTTGAATTATTTTTCTTTTCTTTGGTTGTTGTTTTTAAGTCTTAAGTTCTCCATTCTCTTTCCCCCCCTTTCCTTTTTCTTCCCCACATAGAATTACTTGTTCATTAAAGATGGCTTCTTCTTTGTCCCAGTCTTCTTGTTTTGCAGTCTTTTCTTGTTGTTTCTCATAGTTCCAAATCTCCATTTCTAAGAATTGAAAAATGAAGCCAAAAACAACCCTTCCCTTCTTGTGCATCTTCTTTGTCCTTTTTAAGTTCCATTTTCAGTTCATCCAGAAGTAGTGCCATTGTATAAATTTTTAAACCACCTGATTGATTTTAGTCATTCAAATATAATAACCAAAAATCCAAAGATCACCAAATGATCCAAATACACACAAGCTGTTTCTTTTTTGCTCTTTTTTTTCACTTTCTCTTCCTGGGGTTACTATTTAGTTGCAAAGTTTCAGTTAAAATGTATCTTTTAGAAGTCTTGTTGAAGTTTTACTTTAGATTCTTTTTAATTCCAGGCAGTCTCCTCCCTATTCCAGATCCTGCCCTTATTCTTTTTCTCTCCCTTCCTGCTTATGAAAAAGAAAGTTTTTAATGTCCAGAAATCTTTATTGTCCCTTTGACATTTTGTTTTATTTTCAGCTTAATTGCCTATTGATGTCAAAGTGGATTTTTCCAATTTCTTATTTAAGTCTCTTAATTGTCAGTATAGGGAAGGAGAGAGAAGGAAAAAAAGGCAAACCTTTCCCTTTTCACTTTCCTTCGCTGCTTCCGACTCTTCTTTGGAAGTGATGTTATTTTTTGTAAGTTTAAATTCCAGGGTACCTTGGTTGTTGCTTTTACAATTTAACCCGGTCAGCCAAAACTTTCACTTCTTATCTTCCTCCTGCACATTCTTTTCTGGTCGAGTTCTTCTTTGTGGTGGCCATTGCTGACCACTGCTGCAACCGCCTTCGGGAAAGGGAGTAATGGCCAGCTGAGGAGGAGAGATGCGGCTTTCCTTGACCCTGCTGGCGATCTCCCCCCTCTTCACCACCTCTACGGGATGGCTTAGCCCTGAAACCAGCCGGCTCGGGGCACTCCAGCGACGAGCCCAGACAGAAACCGTGCACGATCGCGGATTCCTGCCTGTCGCCGAAGCCCTTCAAACCGGAAGTCAGATTTCAATTTCTTGTGATGAAACTAAAGTTGGAAATCAAAGTAGTATTGCTCATCTCCAATTACTTACACTTTATCCTAAGCAGTGAAAATATTTTCCCATTTTTGCTTATCCTGTATTCTGTAAGGACTTTTAGACATTAGTAAGGTTGCTTTTAATGCCATCAGAAAACAGTTCAAATTTAGAAGAGGATTACTTTTAGCCAAAAATGTTGCTAGAACTCTTAAATATGATATGGAGACAGGTTACAATTTAATAGAAAACTGATACATAGATGGTGTACTCTTAGTAAATTGTCAAGATATATAAATCACATAGTAATAAATGATGGAACTTCTATAATACAGAAGGAATGATTAACCACATGTGACGGTCATGTAAAAAAAAATCAAAATATTGAAAAATTATATATAGTACTATTCAGAAAATTTTAGAAACTAATGTTGAGTTGAAATAACTTTTTATAAATTAGGCATAATAGGCATAACTCCAGAAACATCAACCCCCAAAATCAGTTTTCTAAGATACATGTAGACAGCAACAAGGAAAATTTAGCACAACATTGGAAAAGATATATATTTCTGATGATAGCAGATTGGGAACTTAAACTTGGAGAATGTATATCAATGAGAAAATTAACAACATATATTCACAATAGAAGTTTGACTAAATTCAACCAAGAAAGGCTTCCATAGACATTATGTACTACACAGCAAGGGAAATTTAAACATTTAGAGTAAGGTTTTTAAGTGGAAAAAAAACCGATTAAGGAACTAAAGTTAGAACTGTATGACCATTTTAAATGTTTATACATACTGTATATCAGGTGAAGTAAAATAAAGGCAAGTTAGAAATTATTTTTTTCAGTAATGTTTTTAATAGAATTTCTTTTTTCTTTAAATAATAAAACAGTGGAGATACCAATATTCACCTCAGAGATTTTTTTTAAAAAATCATTTAAATTCCTTTCTATTTTGTTAAAAATAATATATTCTGCTTTTTATGGTTAATTCTTCATTTACTGAGCATCAACAATACAACTTTTACAATTTTTCTGCCTACTAATTTTACATCTTTGTATTTTTTATGTTTTCTTTTTTGTTTGGGGTGTGTGTTTATGTATGTGTGTATTTGGGTATGGGTATAATGATCAATCTTTAAAAGGTTGCTAGAACTGTGCTCTTACAGTTCTTGAACAGCTTATAAAAACAAAAAATGAGTGGAATTAATTAAATTATTTTAGGACACAAATATTTAGGCTGTCTCCCAACTGTACCTTTTAAGGTGCTTTAGCAATTATCATTTCACTCAATGTCATAATCACTTAGACATTGGACTATAGTTATTTTACTTTTGTATTTTTTCCTGTTAATGGAATCATCTATTTAGATTGACTCAGAACAGAAATACAGTTCCCTAGAGATATAGATACTTAGTAATGGTTTACTTCTATACATTTTTGGAAACAGTATCTTCAGTAGTTTAGTGGTACTCAGTAATTTTTCCCATAATGTTTAAAGTTTCAGGGTTTTTTTAAAAAATGAAAGCACCTGAATGTTCATAATTTTTACAGTGTTTGAAAGGGAAAAATCTGTAACATTTAGATAAAACAGTTGTGATATCAAGTTCAATAAAAATATTGCATGGTTAGTGGGAAATATGTTTGCATTTTGTACACAGCTGTTTGTTTGAACTGTGGAACACTACCCTTTCTTCCTTCTGATCTTCTATTCCCCTTGTTGTTTCTTCCACCTGGGTAACATCTTCAAAAGAAAATATTTCTCTATCACTAAAACTTCAGTCTTGTGTCTTCCTTTTTTAACTTAGGTTCAGTTTTCCTAACCTAGCAGCAAATTGAACCAACCTGCAAGTGTAAATGGTTCTGAATGTGGCTGCAGTCTGAAACAGGTGAATGTCCTTTTTCAGAGGGTTGTCGTGGATGTATGAAATTCTGATGCCAACAACTCTGCTGCATCTAGTGAATCGTGACTGTTTTTGAAGAATATGTTACAGATTTCTTTCTTATCTCTATTTAACTATATATTGTTAACAGTTCTCCTGGCAATGAATATAATAAGATGGTTTTCTGTATATAAAAAACCTTAATAGGAATGAATTGTGTAGATGCTTTGTTTCAATTATTGAAACAATAAAACTTAAGAAATTAACAGATAATATAAAACAGGTCTCATGTCTAGACACAGCCTTGCACTCATAGAAGGATTCTAACTCAGAAATACAGAATGCACTTTGAATATGTAGACTTCTAGCTTTAAGCACCAATCCTTGGTGATAGTTAATTTCTAAGACTTTCTGCTTTTGTCTAGGCAGTTATATGTATTTACCTGAGGAATTAATTGTTGAAGTTGGTACTTACTAAGGCATATTTTCCCAAAGTGTGCAATATCTGCTATTGTTCTTATGATGAATATTTTAAATATTAAATAGAATTGGTTTTCTTGGCTTAACTCACCCATGATACCGTAAATATTACAAAAATATTAATTTCTCTTAATTCCTGAAACACCACTGGGCACTCATACTGTGTGGGATGGAACAAAAGTTTTGGATAACTTCTTTTTTTTAAAGTGTGGGAATAGTAAAAAAAAAAAAAAAAAAGCCATATGTGAGCTAGCTTAGTAGAAATTTGAACTTATAGTTGCATTTTCACAATCCGTATGCTGGAATATTTCTATATTTTATAAAGTATCTGGCTAAAAAGCTATTTCAGGATAGATTATGATAGCCACACAGCCATTTTGTCTGCTTGCTAACTCTTTAAACATAATTCTCTGACTGTCCCATATGGAGAATGTTGTTAGAGCTTTGTGCGTCTTCTTGGAGCAGAAGAGGATAAGTGTGGTCAACCCACTGGAATTTTCCCCCAGGTCCCTAATGTCCATTTCTGCTAATTAGGTCTGAAGAAGGTCTGGAAGCTATTGTGAGCTGCTCCTCCTCCTCCAGCATGCTCTAGCCCTTACACAAGATGTTTACAGGCCCTGTCAGATCCCTACATGAGGGAATCTAATCTGCCTGCTGTTCTCCTTCTGAAAAACAGCACATCAAAGTAATGGCAGCGTGTTTGATGTGTCTGCTTGCCTCAGAGAATGCACGTAATGGATTAACAGTTGCTGGAGGAGGGGCCTGCTGGCTTCTAACCATCTCTTGGGAATCTTTGTGTATATTGTTTTTTGCAGACACTTGATCAGAAAGCACGGATAATGATGCCAGAGGTGTTGAAATTAAAAGAGATGACCCTTTTGTTGAAATTTGTCTGCTAAATCATAGCATTCTTAAGTCTTGCATCTTAAGCCTGTGATCCTGTCTTCTGCAAATAAGTTGGTTCCTGTTTATTGTGACTTTGGAGAAGTATATCTTGAACATTCTCTTGTTAACAGCAACCCTGAGGGCTCTGATTGCTCACCTCTGCAGTTAAATAGTTTGTAGGAAAAAAATGAATAAGATTAATTTAAGGATGAAAATTGTAACCCTCTCAAAACATTTTTTTTCAGAATGTGCATATTTCTCATAAACTGGAAAAGAATTTAGAAATAAGGAAACAAATACAATAAAAGATCATTTGATCTGCATATTTAAGCAGAGAGCTCTGGTGCTTTTAAGAAATTCAGGTTGAATCCTTTTGTAATATAATATTGGGACACTAAATTAAAATTGCCATTTTGTAACAATAATATAGACATTGTCCTCTAACCTGAAAGCTAGAGATGGAGGAAGCAGAATAGCTACTGCAGTTCATAGTTCTATAAGTTTAAAAGGAAGGAAGCCCTGGATTTTTCCAATCATCCCTTCAGTAAACAATAGTATCCACAATTTCAAGAGCTTTAATTGGGTGAACATTTTAAAAAATATGCTTAGTTCCCTTTCTGATTTACACTTTTAATACATTATTGATCATAACATTCATGTCATATTCTGAGTTAAGGAAACACGTAGGAGTTTATCATTAGCATACTTGCTGGCAGATTACTCTCTCAAGTTTCTGAATAATTATTTTTAATAATTTCTGCAGCAAAATTGTCTTGTTTCCAGGACCTAGGGCAAGGGTCCCCAAACCCCGATCCATGGACTGGCACCAGTCTGCAGCATGCCAAAAACTGATCTACACAAACAAGCAAAGTCCCATCTGCAGGATGCAGGCAGCACACAAAACACGCCCTCTCTGGTCTATGGAAAAGCATCTCTCTACGGAACTGGTCTCTGGTGCCCAAAAGGTTGTGGGCCGCTGGTCTAGGAACTTGTCATTCTGCAAGATTTCTCTAACATGCTCATTTAAAACCTGCTATACACTGAAACATTAATTAAGTAACTAATCCAAAATGTGACAGCATAGGCAGGTCTCATTTCAATACATATGATCACTCCCCTTTGCAAGCTGCATTGATTACCAGTATGTTTTCAGGTGGAATTCAAGGTGCTGATGGTCACCTTTAAAGCCCTTTGTTGCCAGGGTTACTTATGGGATCATCTCTCCTGAATTGTTTCTGCTTGTGCCATCTAGACCAGCAGGAGGGGCATCTCTGGGCCCCATCAGTTAGGGAGTGTGTTTTTGGCAAGGTCGAGAAGTAGACCCTTTTCTCCCATGACACTCATCCATAAGAGAAAATAGCAGTGGTGGCGAAGTGGTTAGAGTGCAATACTGCAGGCTATTTCTGCTGCCTGCTGGCTGCCTGCAGTTTGGCAGTTCGAATCTCACCAGGCTCAAGGTTGACTCAGCTTTCCATTCTTCCGAGGTGGGTAAAATGAGGAACCAGATTGTTGGGGCAATAGGCTGACTCTGCAAAGTGCTTAGAGAGGGCTATGAAGCACTACAAAGCGGTATATAAGTCTAAGTGCTATTGCTATCCTCTGGAATATCCCTCTCCAGACCAGATTGGACCCGACCTTGCTGGCCTTTTACAAGACCCTGGAGACTTGGTTCAATGCTCAAATCTGGAGCCCTATGTGTGTGATTGGAATCAGTTTTCTTTCAACTGCTATGTGTTGTGTGGCTTTTTTAAAATGTGGTTTTATTATTTTATTGTTTTTAATATTGTTGGTTGCCAAGAGTTGTGTATTTGAAATGGCAGCCATATAAATCTAATAAATAATTGTGTTCCTTAATATTGATGTACCCTTGATTACCTTGACCAAGTACTTTCTGGATAATTTTATTTTTCCTTTGTGTGGTAGAACTGATCTTTTAGGCCCTGCTTTCCCCTGCCTCCCAAACTACAAATGTTTGCAAAAGGAAGGTATCTCTTTTTCTCTATCATAAATGTAACATAGATTTAAACAGTATTTTTTCCTTTAGGATCATCAGTAGAGAAAGTCTAAAGGGCCACACATGTTGTCTTCAGACTTGTAGAGAATTTCAACACAGTCCAAAAATGTCTTTGGAATTAGCAGGAAATGAGATAAATGCACATGTAAGCAAAAAGAGATAGAAGATATGCAAAATCTATTTATCCCAATTATTAAGCAAAGTGAGATAGCTTGATTATGCTGCAGATATTAGGAGATAGTAAGTGGCACTGATTTACAATTTTGGCAAATAGGCTGTGTGCCATATGACTTGCTGTCTTCATGCACATTTAAAGATGATTTTCATTTCCAGTGCTGAAGTTTCAACTCCCAGTCCGTTCAGCATCTTTATATGTGGAAAAAAAAAGTGGGAGTGCTATTTCAAAACATATTGGGCTGCTTCTGGCAGACGAATAAAGGAATTCAAGTTATGGTCATAATTGAAAAAAAAAAACTATAAAGAACGAGAATTTCCATTTGTAGGAGTCAGTAATAAGAGTTTACGTAAATTTAAAAGTAATACTTTCATCTTTTCACAGCAGTTCTATAAGTCTTTTGGCAGGTATTGCTTTCTGGAAGCACATATTATATTTTTATGTTGGATGCTTTCTGCTTGAGTTGATATAGAAACCTTAGATTTTAGAAGGGTTGTTGTTCCACTAATTTTAATTATTTTATTTTGAGTTTTTTTTCATCAAGTTGCTTTAGGTTCAGTCTTGCTAGATTTAAATTTTTGTTGTTTTTTTCTTTCAGTCCTGAAAATTATTGGTTTAGTCATATTGGGTATTTAATTGAAAGCCTTTCATTTCTTTTTTTTTCTTTTTTTCTTTTTTTTTATAAATAAATTTTATTGATTTTACAATTAAAACAAACTGACAACATATACACAAATGAAAAAAAAGAGAAAAAAGGGAGAAGAAAGTAGAAAGAAAAAATAGAAAACAATTAAAAACATTCTCATCTTCAACAGTTTGTAAGACCTCTTTGACAGTTATACAAGGGAAGATTGGGGGAGGGAAGGAGGGAGGGAAGGAAGGAAGGAAGGAAGGAAGGAAGGAAGGAAGGAAGGAAGGAAGGAAGGAAGGAAGGAAGGAAATAAATGCTCTGAAGAGTGCCAGCTATACAATGGTGGGAACAATACTGGTTAGACTGATGGTAGCAGATTCCTGAAAGATCAGAGAGTTGGAGGCCCAATGCATATGTCTACACATGTGCAAAATGATAGATGACTCTTTCTGCACCCAAAATGGCAGATGCATAAAACAAGTTAACACAGAGAGGGATCTAGTCTGAGTTTACCAACTGAAGATATATAAAACCAAAGAGACTGCAGATAATGATCGCCTGTATGTGTAATAGTTTATAGATTTAAGCCAGCACTCATTTGCTTTATTGCTTCCTTATATTCCCTCATCTGCCCTGGAATTCTTCAACTAATCTTGTTGTTGTTACTTGATAATAGTTTCTTTGCTTTACCACAATGGTATATAAGGTATCCTTCATGAAGATCAATAGTCCCTTGACAAAACAAAAACAAAACACTAAAGATGCACCAGCCAGTCTTGGTGTTTCCTACAACCCAAAGTGGCCATAGAAGGCAGTTCTCATTAACCAGACAGGAAGCATGTTTTAATAGCCAATAGGAACTGGACGTATGATTGCCAGCCTTTTCACTGAAATTACATAGATTGTAGATTGTTTATATACAGTAAGAGTTAAGTTGGGAAAAGGGAGAAAATATTCAACTTCAGTTGAATACAACTTCAATCTGACTCTGTACTGGGTTGGGATGAGAAAGAGATGAAGAACATATCTGAGCTTTGCAAGCCTTTTGTGCTGTGGTAAGTAGAAGATGAGTACGAAACCATTGAGTAGTAATATTTATAAGCTACTCTGGACTATCTATAGACTTTTCTCTGAAAAGGCTTAGAAAATTCACATAATGTACATTAGATTTGTTTTGGGACTTTTGAAACTAGAACAGAGATTTTTCTTCGATAGGGCATACTTCATTTTTATATTTCTTTGCAGGGAATATGTGGAAGAACAAAGTGAAGTGTCCCCTGCCTGTATTTACATGCGAGACGAAGTAAGTCAACAAACCCACTTCCCTGCCATTCCCCTTCATCTCCCATTGAAAATGACAAAATTATTCTGCATAGCTTTCCAGTGTGGAAAATACGTTCCTCCTTTTGACTCACTGAAGAAGGGAAATGGAAGGACTTAGTCTCTTCAAAGTTTGAAATATTTTGCGGGGTGAAGAAAAAAAAACCCCGCTGGAACATAATCATGGGCTGCTTAGCTCAAGCCTTTGAGCCCATAAAATATACTCAATGATCTGTTTGTGTGTTTTTTCAAGTTCTTCTAAAACTCGAGACTCACAACAGTGGTTACAGCTTAATAAATATTTGCTTTTTCCTTGTTTTGATCTCTGCAGGGTTTTTATTTTTGTTTAATGCTTTTATATGTTAGTACTTTAGAGTCATTCATCACCTACCCTAGAATAAATGCCAACCTCTCCTTCCAGGTACTGAACAGTTCATCCTTATAGTAGTCAGTGCTAGTTCTGCTATCCTGGAAGTGGAATACTGAAAGGGGTGGGGAGGAATGGATAGGCAAAATAAGCCTCTTCTAAGCTTCCTCTCAAGATACACTTGCCATCATATAGCTAAATGCAGTTGGGCATGTTTAAATTACTACTTGAAGATAGGAAGAGCATAAATTTATGAAATTGCTTAATTCCAAATTGGAGCTACGGTTAATCAAGGCTAGTGATAGATTCCAACATCTCCAATTAGATCTTTTTCAGTCCTGCTGTTTAAGATCTCTTTAAATGCAAATGTCAAAAATGAAATGTGGGATTTTATTTATACAGACCTAACACGATTTATAAAAAAAAAATCCTTAACACTTTGAACAAGGATCAACAAAAATATAGAATAGAAGCATTTAGAGGAAGAGTACATGAGACAGAGTGCTACATAATAGTCTTTGATACTTAAAATACTCAAATAACTTTTGAGCGAGTTGCCTTTTCAGAACTGATAAAACAGTACTGTATGTTCCTTTCTATTGTAGGTATCTGGGAAAACTGCTTTGGAGAAGACAAGTCTGAAGTCACTTGGTCTGACTGGAGGCAATGCCATTATCAGGTTGGGAAGAACACCGTTTCCATTTTTTTCCTTTTCCTTTTTGTTTTTTTTTTCTTTCTTTTCTTTTTGCCCAGGGGATAAATTTACTTTGTGGGAGTGAGTATTTAAGGGCATGTTTTTGAAGACCCTCATTAGTTTCGTTTGCCAGTAGCAAAGGTGCCTCCCCCCACCCCTTGTTGATATTGAATGTCCTGACCTGTAACTGGTGTTTTGTTTGGTGTTTAATGTACGTTTTATGTATAGTATATATCACCACTTTACATCCTGAAGGAGACAAGCAATATGCAGTAAGAACAATTAAATATAATAATCTATTGTAAAGCAATAAAAATGTAAGATTAAAATATTCAAAAAGGCAATCTGGTCCTGAAATTGATGTTTCCTTTCTGATGCCTTGATGATGAGTACATCTTCAGTTTCTTTTAAAACAGTTGGAGCTGATTGTACTTCCTTTGGGGGATAATTCCACAACTGAGACATGTAGTCCTTTGGCACTGTGAGAAAACCATCAGTAGTATCAAGTAGGCTTTCTCCAGGTCATTATAGAACAATGTTATTCTTTTAAAATAAGACTTAAAAATTATAAGAGCTGGCACAGGGCTTTGTATTCATTATCATATATTCCTTATTTAGCCACCTCATTTTGCAATTAGACATCTGTGGTTTGCAATTAGACACCTGTGCCAGCTAAGGTTATCTAAATTGTCCTCAAGAATACTCGCAAAACCAGTTAAATTCCCTGTTTACTGTGAATTGCCCTTTAAGGCTGTAAATTTTAACACTTTATCAAACTTAAACTTCATTAAATTTGGCAGAGCATTTTTTATTTTACGGTTGGACAGCATGTAATTATCTCAGTCTATTGTTCCTATTTTGCTACACCCTGTGAGAGAAATGCTTCCATTTGTTACTGGGGGAAAAAAACTGAATTCCATTTCCCAATAATATAATATATTTCTGTACTTTTTGACCGAAGAGGAAAATAATTTCTCCTACCTATGTATATACATAATTAAGCCTTCTTTTTCATGTCTCTTGTTTTAATAGAGTGAACACAAAGAAGGCTGTTTCCTCTGATAATGCAGAAGGTGGGAGCGATGAAATTATTGCTAAAGAAGTATCAGAAGGGTCAGCTTCTACTGAAGAGCCAGAGTCTGTGTCTTTTCCACACCTGCCTGCCTTTCCAAGCTCATCCTGCTCAAGTGAGCCTGCACTTGCCAACCAATGTACTGATAAGCAGAACTGGAGTAAAGGATATCAGGATAATTCAGAGGAGCTTCGTCCTTCTTTGGAGCTTATGCCTACCTCATTTGTCCCTTTCATGGGCAGTGGTCAGTGCCTGGGTGGTGGCTCTCCCACACCAGCACCATCTCCAGTATTGACGAACCAACCAAGTTCTCTGTCCAGTCCTGGAGGGCCTTCCAAGCCAAAGAAGTCAAAGAACGGCCAAGAAAAACTAAAGGAGCAAAAAGAGGTAGCGGTTTAGCTTCCTTTCAGTGTTCTTTGGGAGGAGAAAGTTCCGTAGGCCTGTTCTTTTGACAATTGAATCAATATGTTAATATATTCTCCCAAATTCAGGCAAAATTATGTCACATTCCCTGAAATAATTAAACCTTAAGTTTATTTTGTGTGATTTCTTTATAAGTGATACGATAGCAAACCTTTTCATAGGTGAATGATAGTACCCTTGAACATTTCAAACAGGGTGTCTCAAATCATTCATAATCTCTTCTTTTAATTTTCTAGAGCATTTATCTTGTTAGGTCTAACACAATTCATGATGAATGCTGTTCTACTTCGTTATTAGGAACTGGACGAAGACCCTCATTTAATCTTTCTGCATACGTTTGATGTCTTCAGTTCTGATATTATACTGAGACATGGATACACCCTCTTACATTGTTTTGCCTGTAGCCATGGGAATCCCTGCTATAACCTTGACCATCGTCCTTATGTTGCCAAAAGCATAGACTACTTAAGAGGTGCTCTTGGGAGCCTGCCCTTCTCAGACCCGGGTAGAGTTCTGTCTTTAGAGTGGCAGCAGGTTCTGCTGGAGCCTTCCCTCCCTCCCTCATATTAAACAATGTGTGACTTTGACTGCTGCTTTCAGGCTCTTTGATCTTGGGTGCCTTCGCCGCTGATTGATTACGTTGCATTCCCTCCTCCATTCCTTCCATTCCCTTCTCTTGCTCTCATCAGCAGCCCTAGAATGGGGCTGGCCACATGGCATCTGCTTTTTGTCCCTTTTTAGTGGGGTGGGGTGGGGGGGAAGAGAAGGGGGGAAAACAAAACAAAACAAATTATTTTTAAACATCAAAGGTCCATTTTAGCAACAACAACAAAAATCTTCCCATTAATGTTGTGCCTGTGTGTGGGTTTTTTGTTTTTGTTTTAATTTGATGGAAGAAGCTGGATAAAATCTGCCGGCATCCCTCCACTTCTGGGCTAGGACTGGTTCACAGACAAGCTATGCTTTGAATTTGATGTCAAAACTTTTAATTGTTAGAAGGTAGCTTCAACGCCCCCCCTCCCCCCTTCCCCTAGAGATCAGAGAAATTTGCAATGCGGGAGGTTTCGGTCTTATCCGACATGTTTTTTGGAAGTTGTAGCATGCCCCTCACCTTTCAATTCTGCAGCACAGTAACATTTAGATGGGTAATAGATAGCTTTGAGTGGCTTGACCACAGCACTATAATAATCCTAGAGTGGAAGATTCTGTCATAGGTTGAGTTTGGGAGTAAAAACCAAAATAGGTGAAAAAGACAAGTATGTTTATGTTTATCTTTCCTTTAACTGCCTTGTGCTGTAATTCCTGGAATGGAAGAACTGTCTTAGTTCAAAGAGATTATCCATCAAATCATTCTGTCACCAGTCCGTGTTATATGTATTGTGTAGCTGTTGCTTGTCCTCCTCCTTTGGAATCTGTAATTGGAGAATTGCTCTTAAGAACTGCATTGTGGAAACTGAACTATTATTCATTCATCAGTCTGTAGCTCCATATCTGAAACAGAGTGCTGATCTGGCAATTGATTTTGTATTGGTGGTCTACTAGAATAGCTTTGATACAAGAGGACCAGTGCTTTTGTCTTCAGTGTTGGGCAGCAAGCCCTAGCCAAGTGGGATGTTGCCAGTGTCTTGGGTTTGTTTAATAGTAGAGAGGAATGTGTTGCATTGTTTTCACCCTCAAGTCAATTACTTGTTTCTAGACATAGTCCTTCTGGAACTCACATCAGATTTTGGAAGTCTTAGCTGTTATGAGGAGAGTTAACAGTTTAATACTTTCTATTTGAAAGCCCTGTCTTCCAAACTACATTCGGTGCCAATTACAATTTGAAAGTTCTAAGCAATATTTTTCAGGATAATTATATTGATGTGATAGAAATTTCAGTTTTCAGGCATACGGTATAACTTGTATAATAAGTTTTATGTGGGGCATAGAAGACCAGCTGGAAGAAGAAAAAGAGAACATAAAATAAACTGGTTATATGAATGGGATACCTGCCTCTAAAGCTGAAATTTCACTCTCATGGTTAATTTTTTTAAGCTAAACATTCATTTGTGTTAATTACTATATTTGCTATTCCTTGTGAGTTCCTTACTTTACCTACTTTAGTTTGCTAATCTTTGCTATTGCTATAATAAATAAAAAATATCTAGTGGAAGATAATTGATGGCATTTGGTTCTGGATTAATTATTTGGTCTTATGGAGAATCTATCAGAAGTCGTGGGAAGTTTATTTATCAGGCATTAATAAAAAATTGATAGGGACTATCATGCAGTCCCATAACATCACCACCCCCACCCATTATCCATTCTGTTCAAATAATTAGATCCTCAACTCCCGTTTATATTTAATGGAGGCAGGTGACAAATTACTCGGGTTTGTGAAGTTGTCAACACTCTTTCTTCTAATCCAGGAGGAGGAGTCCATGACTCTCGGTTCAAGACGGTTGATCATTTACGCTGCAGCCCAGTCTCTAAACGTGAGGCGACAGTAGTCATTGTGAAAGGACAGATTGGCAGCTCGCGGGTACTCCTTGTGCTTTCTGCCCAGGGAAAGCTACAATCAGGCTCCTTCACCCTCTAGTTAGATCTGACTCTCCTCAAATTTCTAAAAGTAGCTGAGGGTCCACCCACGCAACCTCACTCTTTTAACTTTCCAAATTACCCTCCCATGCCCACAAATAGAGGAAATCTTGCCTTGTAATTTGTGTTGTCTCTACTGATAATTGAGAGAGGCTCCTTCTATTCCCAGAGGGCTTGTTCAGGGTGGGGAGGGGTGGTGTTGCTGGAGAGAAGGCAGGATGATAGGACAGAAAATGGGTGGGAAGTGAGCAAAAACAGGGTATGCTAGAGACGTCCAAATGTGGGGGTAAGGGGGACTAAAAATAGGACTATCCAAGTTCACGGAGTCTGGGGCCAGGCCAGGCCGGGCAGATCATTGATGGTCAAAGATGCTAGTTTTCAAAGCAGCCTATTAACCATACAGACCAACTGGTGCCATCGCTTTGTAGCTCTGGATTCATAATGTGTCAGCCAAGTTTCATTGCACAGTATTTACTTCAGTCTATCAGAACTAACAGAGCCTAGCCCATGCATAAGTTTCATGTACCAAATGGAAACTTGACTTGTACTACAGGACCGTTTCATTTAGTAGATTTTATTGTGTAACTACACCAGTGTGTGCATTTTAGTCAGTCAGTGCCGAGGAAAGAGTCTTTTTTTCTTTCTAGCCACTTCCGTACAGTACTTTCTATACTGTTTAGTCTTTCCTGAGTCTAGATTTTCTACAGCAGGTTTATTCATCTGATTGACTACTTTCCACGGGTAAATCTATGTTTACGCAAGGATAAGTGATATATTGTTTCAGGCTGTATTGAGATACATTTGCTAGTTTTAATAATAATAATAATAATAATAATAATAATAATAATAATAATAATAATAATAATAATAAAGATTATAGTACTATAAGCAAATAACTGTTGAAAATAAAATTTACTAATTTCATTCCAAACTATTCATTAAGATTTTAAAAACTAAATAGAATAAATTTTAAAAAAGAAAAGAAAAAAATGTGAATAAAAATAGTATATCAATATAATAATAATGACATAACCCCCCCAAAAAAAAATTAACAATGCTATAATATATTCCTTTGAATGTTTTGCATCTCCAATATTAGAAGAATAAAAGATAGCCAATCTTTTTGGAACATTCATTGGAAAGTGCAGTATTTTTTAATTTTTAATGTGAAACTAATGTAGATTTTATATTAAAAGAACTACCCTGGATAAGTTCCAAATAGCTTGTTTATCATCCAATTTTATTTTAATCTTTTTAAAATTGTTGATAATATTAAGTTGCTGCTTAATTTCCATAGAAGCCTTTTCTAGTTTATTTGAAACAACTGGGTTTTTTGAGAGTTGCTAAAGCTCCCAAATCAAACAACATAATAAATAAACTCTCTGTATTACTGTTTGGATGGCGTGGTTATTTGTATTCATTAAATAATCTTTCCAAGTTTTTAAAAGTATCGATTATAAATGTTTGGAAGAACTAGCATTCAGTGTTTTCCAATAAAAAGTTCTTACTTCCATTTTTAAATAACCTGCTTACTTACATAGGATTACTATATCCAGGCTATAAAATTTCAGCTAATAACTAGATGACACCAGAAAGATCCAGCTAAAACATGGTGATTCTTTGCTTACAGATCTAATTCAAAAGAGTTTGTATAATACGGATATAAAAAGTAGCATTTTAAAAAACCCCTAGAATCATCGCTCTCTGCCTGAGAAGGACGTATGATAGATCTCTAACCTAGATTGACAGATTGTAGTCAAACATAAATTCTAAAGATGGTGCTGTAAGTCAGTGGTGGGATTCAAATTTTTTTACTACCAGTTCTGTGGGCATGGCTTGGTGATCGTGGCAGGAATGGATACTGCAAAATCCCCATTCTCTCCCCACCCCATTAACCTGCTTTCCAGCTCCATTCTCCTGTGCAGGGCAACAAAAGAAGACCCAGCCGATCACCTGAGACTCGAGAGGCAGAGAATAGATAGGGGCAGGGCCAGACAGAGGTGGCATTCCGAACTACTCAAAATTTCTGCTACCGGTTCTCCAGAACTGGTCAGAACCTGCTGAATATCACCTGTGGTGCTGTTTTATATAATGTATACCAGTGGTAGTCAACCTGGTCACTATCGCCCACTAGTGGGCGTTCCAGCTTTCATGGTGGGTGGTAGGGGTTTTATCCCCTACTTTATAAATCACCATTACCATGGAACCGGTGGGCGGTTAGAGAAAACTTCATTACTAACAGAGATACAAAAGTGGGCAGTAGGTATAAAAAGGTTGAGTACATACTCTATGAAAAGTAGGGTAGGAATTTACATTAGGAAAGATGATAGCATAGGTCAGTTATGAAGTTACGTATGTAAATAGAAACATTCAAATATATTGCTCAGAAATGTTGGGGGATTACCATAAATCTCACATTTTTCTAAGTGCAAAGATTATATTTCTTATGCTATGTGAATTCTGTGCCTTGATGGATTCAAGCATCAAGCTTTAATTTATATTCACTCTACAGCATTTGGAACGAGAGCCAATTGTGTGCCATCCTGATCTTCAAGAGCCATCAGATTCTGATTCACAAGATCTCCCTGATGAGTTCTTTGAGGTTACAATAGATGATGTGAGAGTACGTTTGGCCCAGCTCCAGAATGAAAGGTAAATTTATTTTTCACTAGTAGTTAAGTAATTATTTTTTATGGCCAGTGTGTAAATAATATGGATTGGTTCTCTGATTCTGACAGAATCCTAAACAATGAACACACTCGGGATTTACTTCCCAGTTGTACTTAATGTTCTTCATATTCTTGGAGCTTTTGCTTCCAGTTGAATGCTTACCTGCCTAGAGAGAAACTTTATGCTTTTCTCCAAATACTAACTTTGTAGGAGGAAAGCTATATTAGTTAATCTGTGATAACAAAAAAAAAAAAAAACAGGCCAAGTCTAACAGCACCTATCAGACTAATAGCACCTATTTTGATTAACAAACTGTATTAAAAGGCATAAACTTTCTGAGCCACACTTATTTCCTTAGATGCATAGAACGCTTACACTGATGTAGGATTTAAATTGGAGTAGAGGGAATGGGAATACAGGTCAGTTATGCAAATTGCAGGTTACATATAAGCCAGTTTTCCAAAATGAAAACCAAGGCTTTAACAGCACCATTTAGCAGGAGTTTTCTGGACTTGCATTAAAAAGTTTCAGGTAATCTCGATAGATCTCAACAACTACAACCATTATTGTTTATTGGAAATATAATTTTATTTTATCATGTAAAAACATATGTTTGTTAATGACATAAAATTAGTTAGAAAAGGTACTACCGGATTCTCTCTAAATGCTAAAGAAACTGACATCAGTGCAGTATTTTCTTAAACATGATTGTTGAGACATTAAAGTATCATGTACTTCAAAGAAAGAAAGAATGTAGACTCAGGAGTAGAAGATAAACCCACCTGTACTGTAAATATCTTATTTAGATAGTAGACTTTAATTTCCTTCGTAATTTGTAACTTAAACTTTTTAAGTAGAACAGGTTTTTTTAGCCACACACATTTTTGTTTTTAAAGTCTTGACAAATATATGTGGATGACAATTTCTGTTCTTTGCGATGATGCTGAAGATTCTTTGGACTAGGATTTTCTTAGTTTTTTCTAGTTCCTAGGAATTCCAGCCAATACATCTAGGTCTCAAAATTGCTTGGAAGTTTTTTTTTACATTGTCATCTGCTTAGCGGCATCTATTATAAACACTGGAAAAAGGATGGATGGATGGTCAACAAAGCTCATGGTTTCTTTGTTTATATGACAGTGTACGCATTTAGTTCCCTTTGATCATAGAGCAAGTCTTCACAAGTGTTAATCCGAAAAGCAAGTCCGAGCTACTTTTAAGTCAGAATATCTGTGTCCTCTGAATTGTGATATTCCTGGTTTGAAATCTGGACTCTTCATCTGCAGGCAAAAGAATCTAGAAAGTTTCCATATAATGGGACTATATACAAGGAAGAAACGTCACAGGGGACAGAGTTTGCCCAATTGTTGACAGATGCAAGAGATTATAGAGAATTCCTAGAGAATATTTCAAAATAATACAATACTTCACATTGCATGTTGGAGATAGCATAGGATGCCCCATTGAAAATAGTGATTAGGATATTGCATTGGTGCCAGTGAAAACTCTGTGCAATTCCACCTTCAGCTGAAGAAAGGCAGTGGGTAACCTGAGACTAATCACTCTTTCATCTCAATCTACCTCACAGGATGCTTTTGAATAAAAGTGGGAACAGAGGATTTTGAGTATACTACCTAGAGCTCCTGAACAAAAAAGTGGGATAAACAAATAACATAGAATGAAAGCACTTTTGTTAATATGAGCAAAGACAGTGTGCTAAATTGCAGAAGATATAGTTTTATTGTTTTCTTCTAGCTTTTACTAAAACTCTGTAAGCACACAAGGTACTACTCACACTTTCTAAATATTCATATGTCTTGTAGACTGTTTTTCTTTCTCTTCTGCAAAACATGATAGGCTATAAATTAATTTCTATAAATATGTCTAAAAGAAACCTTCCCAAACTGGTCACTTTCTAGATGCATGAGCCTAAACTCTCAAATATTTCAGCAGTGACCATGCTGGCTGGAATTCTGAGTTAAGGACTACCCATCTGGAAGATCTCTGACTGAGAAGCGTTGCAGAGTTGTATTTATAAGCTCACTGTCAGTTCTCCATTCATAATAAATACTTTATATTTATCTGTCTTGAATCAACATTTTAAATGCCAAATTAATTATATCTGTCTTAACTTTGAACAATTCTTTTTGATATTGTAGGATAGGATTTTGTTGCATTATGATGTATATAAGATTAAATTTACCTCTTCGTTGACAGTTTTCTTTTATAGGTTGACATAAAAATCGATAAATTGTGTATAAATTATAGTGACATGGACAGTAATTTTCTAAAATAAGACAACAACAGAGATTCAACTTTTATGGCAATTCCAACTTTTATAATATATTCTGTGATGCATTATAATAGTTTGTTATTAATCAATAAATACTGATGCAGTCATTACTTGTAGGGCATAGGTATGCTTTATAAAAATATGGTTGTCGATTTCCAGTATTTCAAAATTAATTGTCTGATATATATTTAAGAAAATGGAACAAGATGTTTTTGTTAAAATGACTGTGCAGGTTTTGCAGGATACAAATTGCATTTGTCTTTTGAAGAATAAGCTTTAGTGTGCTAGGTTAATGATAGCAAAAGGTTCGTATCAGAATGAATAGATACAGAAGTTAAATTGATGATTGAGTAGCAGAACAGGGTTGAGTTGATCTCTACTTATAGCAGTCTGCTAAGCCTTGTCTCTTCTTAGGAGGTGTTTAGAAGAAGTTCCCTTGATGACAAGGGCACAGCAAGAAGCTCAAATGAAGAAGAAATTGGAGCGTTATTCAAAGGTAAACTTTTTTGTGGCCCTGTGAAAAAAAAATCTTCCACTACTGTTTTCCCTTCTTTTTACATGAATTGGAAGAACTGGAATATTCACTGAATAGCAGTAAGTGTTGTCTTGTTTTAGGATTCCCCATGAAAGAATTTTTAAAGCAGGACGGTGGACAGATTTCTTTCATGTTTTGTTCTGCATGTTCTTTGTCCTTTTGGTGTGAGATACAAGAGTTCTGTTGCTAAAATGAAGTGAGAATACTTAGCACTTATACAATGCTTTTAAAGTATAACCTTCTTGATCAAATGCAGAAATTACCCAATTAATTTCTAGTAAGGATAAGATTTGAATTTACACTTACACTTTTCCTTCCATCTCTGCTACTTCAGCTGAACATTGCTATCCCTGAGTGGTGCAAGTATGAGTTTTCTATGTTGCAGTTTGTTTTAAAACATCTGTGTGGGTTGATTTCCACCGTTCTAAAAAGGCTCCCGAAAACTACATATATAATCTCAGCAAGCTACATTGCCATTCATGAAAAGGAGCAGGTTTTTGAAAATGGGCTGGTATTATTCAAAAGTGCATGAAACTAATATTTCTGTTTATGTGAGTAGATGCCTGATTCTTTGCCTTCAACCAGGTGGTGCTACGTGTTTACTTCCCAGATCGTCACATTTTGCAAGGTTTCTTTCACCCTAGTGAAACAGGTAGGAATACATCTTATCTCCCATCTACTGCTTTATATAAATAATCAGTGCCTGGCTATCAAGCTAACGTTTGTGACTTTAAAAGATTTACACGTCTCTAGCTGCTTTATTTTACTGCTATTTTAAAAGTTTGTTGAATGGAAGACTGAGTTGTATGTATGATAGCTGAGATTGTTTTCTAAACAGAATGTGTTTCCTACAACTGCCTGCTGGCTTCTTTTTCAGACCACTTACCACGGCATTAGTTATGCCCAGATGAGCCCATTGAACAAGCAGGGTGTTGGTCTAGCGTAGTTTCAGCCAGAGCCCAAAAAAGAATAGGAAATACTGGAAAGAATGTGAATCAATCACTCTGTTTCAATGTGCTGGGGGTCAAAAGGAAAGCCAGATTCCTTGCACCTTTAAATAGCCAAAATCTAGGACTTTTTAACTGCAAAGTAAGATGTGCACCCAAAGAGATGGCCCTCTTTCCCATTGAACGATTAATCCCTCTCAGGTGTGAAACTTGATGATATTCTTTGCTTGATTGGACTCCAAAAATACCTCTCCTGCTGGATCTAATACAGCAGATAGAGACCACCACAGAGTTGTGGTCTTTTAAGTATCCTGTGTCCTTCATGGGTGACAAACAACAGCTGGAATTGCACATGCAAGTCTTTTTGGAGTCAGTATGGTTTGTGTCGCAAAGGTAAAATGCCACATTTGCCCACAGGATATGCTCCATTCGATTCAACTTCATTTTTCTGGATACTCTTCAAGGGTAGCCTCAGGGAGAGCTTGTTCCCTAGTCTATTCAGTAGTCTGTTCTGCAGGTGACAATGAATGTCCATGAGCAGAGCCTCTTGATCCAGGAAAAGAGGCAATTGGTTTGCAGCACAAAGATTTCTCAGCTCTTCCATAATCCAGGAGGAACGCCAGGATCCGCAGTGGAGGAAAGGGCACATAGGCATAATATGATACAAAGGCCCAGCTACCTTTTCATTCCAAGCAGTGACTAAGGCTTAAGTTAACCTGTGCATGGAGCCTTCAGGGATAATCCCAAGCTCCTTCCAGAGCCTAGGACAGAGGTCCCCAACCCCCGGTCCAAGGACCAACGCTGGTCCGTGGCATGTCAGAAACCAGACCACACAAACAAGCATGCAAAACCATGCCCCCCTCCAGTCCATAAAAAAAATATCTCTCCATGGAACTGGTCCCTGATGCCCAAATGGTTAGGGGCCCCTGGCCTGGGAGGTTCACAATTGTCCTCAGCAGTTAAAAGTCCATGACTCTGGAGATCGGGCCAGAGTCTGTAACTAAGTTCAGGGGACTGGAATATGGAACTGGCACCAAACACCAAGTCTGTGTTCCCTGAATGTGGCCCACCCCCCCGCCCCCCGTATCCTGCCACATCTTTATCTAATACCGAATTGATTTTCCTGTCTACTCTTAAAACCGCTGAAATTGTTCACTCCCCCAACCACTTGCTGACCTTCCCCAGCCTATTGTGAGTAGGTAAATTTAATGTTTCTGTTTTCTTATTTCAGGGTGTTTAGTTTACTTTATTGTCATTGCACCTCATACACCAAAATCAAACCCCATCTTCAGTGCACATCATGACCATGACCATGACCATGAGAATAAACACAAACACACATCCTTCACTCTTCACACATTGAACCAGAAACCCCCGACACCACATCAACACTGCACTATACAGTAGAATTCAAAAGAACTACTGCCCTGGGATAGAAGCTGTTTTTCAGCCTATTTGTCCTTGTTTTTATTATTCTGTACCGTCTGCTAGATGGTAATAGTTCAAAAAAAAGGGTTCCCAGGATGAGATGGATCTTTGAGAATGTTTTGAACTTTCTTAAGTCAGTGGGAGATCTAAAGCTCTTCCAAAGAGGGGAGAGGGCAACCAATGATCTTCTGGGCAATGACGTTAACCTTCTGGAGTGCTTTCCTATCTGCCACTGTGCAATTGGCAAGCCCTACAAAGGTGCAGTAAGTTAAGATGCTCTCTATGGTGCAGTGGTAGAAGGTCACCAGCAGTTTTTCATTCAGTTGTTGTTTTCTGAGTAGTCTCTGCTGGGCCCTTTTGACCAGGGCTGCAATGTGGCCACCTCAGGTCAGGTCCTCTTTTAGGGTAACACCCAGAAACTTAAAACTGGCCATTTACTCTACTCGGTCTCCATTGAAAGCAAGGGCTGGATGTCTGATCTGTTCCTTCTATAGTCCACTATAAACTTCTTGGTCTTATTGGTGTTGAGGACCAAGTTATTGTCTCCACACCACGAAAGCAACCGGTCCACCTCATCTCAGTAGGCAGACTCATCCCCCCCCAGAGATAAGTCCCACCACTTGACAGGTTGAGTTAGGTTAGGTGAAATATATCAGATAGGAGATCTGGCTTAGAATCATAGACTTGGAAAGGAATCTAGAGACTCCATTCCTACTTTATCCAAATTTATTGCTATAGCAATATTAATAAATGATTATCAGTTCTTTGCTTATAAATTTGCTCATGATTTAATTAGGGCATCGGTTGGAATTTTGACAGACTAATGATGAAATCCACCAGCCTCTGAGGCAGTCAATCCTAGTGTCTGATAATTTATACCACCAACTTTTCGTGCTATATAAATTATATAGAGGGCTTATCTGGATATTTAGCTGGATCTGCAATTTTTATATGTGCTGATTTGGGAGAACATAAATATACAGTACTGCATCTTCACTGTATTACTTTTTGCTTTTGAATGGTTTGGCCATTACCTCCACTTAGAAGTAGTCATGTTCTTTGTATCATCTCTCATTATCATCATGGCAGTTCCCAGTCTCTGCTAGTAAATATTTTCCTTATATATTTCTTAGATAAGCAGTGCTGCTTCAGCTGTTTCTGAAGGCAAGAGATCTTAGATAATTTATTATTATAAGACAGAAATCATACAAAAACCCCTGTCAGTTTGGGGTGGGCAAATGTGCTGGAAGAGCTTGTGTAATTAACCAGTTTTAATTCTTGCCTGCAAGAATAGAATTTTTATAGTTGAAAGATAGCTAACATTTCACCAGCCAGTCTTCTAAGGATGGAGAAGGACATTTTAAATATAGAAGCAAAATGTTCCACATAAATGCTGGAATCAAAGGGTGAACTCAGTAAAGATGGTGGTAATTTAAAGCTTCTGCTTTCTACTGTGTCAGTCTTTGAGATAAGACTAAGTTGGTATTCTCTTTAAAATATATCATCAAAGAAATTGATGCTCATAATGTATGTGCAGCTCATACTAAACCATTTTTTTTTGCTTTATTTAACAGTTGGTGCTCTGAGGGCATTTGTGAAAAGTCTCCTTGTAAATCCAGATATATCGTTTTATTTATGTAAGTTCAGATTTATGTTTTATAATTTTTACAGATAACATTCTGGATCTGTTGTTACTATTGATTTGGAGAAAATGAGTTTTACAAGCCATACACTGTATATTTATATATATATATATATATATATATATATATATATATATATATGTATGTATGTATGTATGTATGTATGTATGTATGTATGTATGTTGTGAGACATATACCTTACTTCCATTGTGCCTAGACCTTTCCTAAACCACCTTTGTTTCCTTCATCTTGTTCCCTAATGAAAATATTGTTTTTATTGTAGTTATTACACCACCCAGATCCATTCTGAGTGACGATGGCATGACTCTTTTTCAGGTAATAGTTATATCACTCATTCAGTTTTTTAAAAATTATAAAATAATTTTGTTTTTTCAGATCAACAGTGATTAATTTTGTATATCTTAATCAAATGAAGGATAGATGAAATGGCTTAATTTCTTGTGGAGCTAGAATTTCTTGAAATGCTTCTAGCTCTGAATATGGGTGATTCTGTCAATAGTTCTTTTATTCTAAATTGCGAAAATATATCTTACTGATCCTCTAATACTTGGTAATGAGTGGAATAATGGATTGTTGATAAAATAATGGCAGCATTAATATGGGAGGATACTGGATATTAGAATGGGTGCAGAATTCATTGATCTGGAAAACACTCTGTTTCATTCCAGACCATGCTAAGTCTGTGATCCGACCCTAAAACATGCCTGTTTTATTTATAATGCAATGTCTGGAATACCAGAAAGCAATTGTACTTCCAAGGAGTTACTTCTGGAAACTGCTGGACCAAACCTGAAAAGCCAGGAAAGATTCAGCATTGTCCAGAAGTAAACAAAACATTCTGGAATTCTACAGAATCGTAGTGATATTTTTATTTGGCTTAAGCCCTCTTTATTTTTTTTAGCATGTTACATTTCTGGATCAGTGACATTTCCTTATCCTAGTTCTTACAGATTTAACTGGGTTCACTTTCTTGGAGTTAAGGTTCTTCTGGATGAGAGTTTCATTATATATTCATTGTTTCTCTATCACAAAATGTTAAGGGGGAACAAGCAGTATTATCGTTCATTAATAACTGTTTCATGATTTCTTACCAGCATTTTTCTAATTAAAGATAATCTGCTACAGAGGGAATCTTCAAAATATTGTTTAATATTGGTTAAGAAGGGAATAGCTACAGTTGTGCTCATAAGTTTACGTACCCTGGCAGAATTTATGATTTCTTGGCCATTTTTCAGAGAATATGAACGATAACGCAAAAACTTTTCTTTCACTCATGGTTAGTGGTTGACTGAAGCCACTTATTATCAATCAACTCTATTTACTCTTTTTAAATCATAATGACAACAGAAACTACCCAAATGACCCTGATCAAAACTTTACATACCCCAGTTCTTAATATGGTGTATTGTCCCCTTTAACATCAATGACAGCTTGAAGTCTTTTGTGGTATGTGTGGATGAGGCTCTTTATCTTCTCAGATGGTAAAGCTGCCCATTCTTCCTGGCAAAAAGCCTCCAGTTCCTGTAAATTCTTGGGCTGTCTTGCATGAACTGCACGTTTGAGATCTCCCCAGAGTGGTTCAATGATATTGAGGTCAGGAGACTGAGATGGCCACTCCAGAACCTTCACTTTATTCTGCTGTAGCAATGACAGTTCGACTTGGCCTTGTGTTGAGGATCATTGTCATGTTGGAATGTCCAAGTATGTCCCATGCGCAGCTTCCGGGCTGATGAATGCAAATTTTCCTCCAGTATCTTTTGATAACATACTGTATTCATCTTGCCATCAATTCTGACCAAATGTCCTGCGCCTTTGTAGCTCACCCATCCCCAAAACATCAGCGATCTACCTCCGTGTTTCACAGTAGGAATACGGTGTACTTTTCATTATAGGCCTTGCTGACTCCTCTCCAAATGTAGCGTTTATGGTTGTGGCCAAAAAGCTCAATTTTGGTCTCATCACTCCAAATGACTTTGTGCCAGAAGGTTTGAGGCTTGTGTCCCTGTGCTGTTTAGCATATTGTAAGTGGGATATTTTGTGGCATTTGCATAGTAATGGCTTTCTTCTGGTGACTCAACCATGCAGCCCATCTTTCTTCCAGTGCCTCCTTGTTGTGGATCTTGAAACAGCCACACCACATGTTTTCTGAGAGTCCTGTATTTCACCTGAAGTTATTTGTGGGTTTTTCTTTGCATCCCGAACAATTTTCCTGGCAGTTATGGCTGACATTTTAGTTGGTCTACCTAACCGTGGTTTGGTTTCAACAGAACCCCTCATTTTCCACTTCTTGATTAGTGTTTGAACACTGTTGATTGGCATTCTCAATTCCTTGGATATCTTTTTATATCCCTTTCCTGTTGTGTACAGTTCAACTACCTTTTCCCGCAGATCCTTTGACAATTCTTTTGCCTTCCCCATGACTCAGAAGCCAGAAACGTCAGTGCGGCACTGGATGAAAGATGCAAAGGTCTGTCAGGAGTCCAGGAACTCAATGACCTCTTATACACACCTACTTATTACAAGCAAATAGATCACAGGTGAGGATAGTTACCTTTAATAGCCATTCAAACCCCTTTGTGCCAACACGTGTGCATGTTATCAGGCCAAAATCACCAGGGTATGTAAACTTTGATCAGGGTCATTTGTGTATTTTCTCTTGTCATTATGATTTAAAAAGAGTAAACACAGTTGATAGATAGTAAATGGCTTCAGCCAACCACTAACCATGAGTGAAATAAAAGTTTTTGTGTTATCATTCATATTCTCTGAAAAATGGCCAAGAAATCATAAATTCTGCCAGGGTATGTAAACTTATGAGCAGAACGGTATATAGTATTGTAGTCTTTGAGTAATAGGAAGTATTTCTCTGGATCGTCTAATTAAGAATCATTGAAAACAGATCATTTCCTGTGACAGTACCAAGTGACAAATAAATTCGGGATCAAGGTTTTTAAATAATTAGAAGGTGTTGGTTTCAGCTACTTCTAATGCTATATATTAATGTATTTTTCTGTTGAATGAATATTTCAGGATGCAACAAGGAGAAAGACACCTAAGGTGGATTTCTAAGCACTAAAACTCCTTTGTAAATTTGAGCATTATTGTGATACAAAGTTGCTTATCCATTTAAAACTACAGTACTAGTTCCTTTGAGCAAGGCAACATTGTCCTTCCTTACATTGGGTAGCATATTTTTGCTACATGCGTCCCACATGCCAAACAGAATAGCCTTTGATTTAGCCAATCTTCCATGTTTGCCATGTTTATAATTGTCCCAAAGCCTGTCTCTTAGTTCTTAAAAGAATGTGGGAAACATTATCTCTCTGTAGAACCACTGATTGGTAAATAATGAAGGAAGATGCTGATCTGTCCTCTGCCTGCAAGCCCTTGTATCTTGTTCTTATTTGGGCACATTAACTGCCCGTGCTTATTACTCAACTGTCTTGTGATACTATAGTCTTATTTTTAGTTT
This sequence comes from Pseudonaja textilis, assembly GCF_049901715.1. Lineage (NCBI taxonomy): Eukaryota > Metazoa > Chordata > Lepidosauria > Squamata > Elapidae > Pseudonaja > Pseudonaja textilis. The sequence continues at coordinate 109,927,986 of NC_141991.1, read as the reverse complement.
ATATAACTACTTCTTTGCAAAGTACATGGGGTATTAAGCACGAGAGAACAATTCATGTTTCATTCTAACCTTTCTCTTCTTAAGAAAAATATGGTGTTAATATGGACTGAAAGTTTGAATATGTGCCCCGAACAGATTTTGTTCTTCTCATTTGCCTTGCTTTTTGGAAACAGATATGTCTGTACCAAATTATGCCAATTTTCTCATGCTTATTTCTTTTATTCTATTTTTAACATAATGGTCTTATTACTATTCTGTGTTTTACATTTTGTATTTGTATATGGCCTAATGACTAGTCAGTAAAGTACTACCACTATCAAGGGGTGATGAAAAAAAAAGTATATTCTTGTAATGGAAATGTTAAAAATATTGGAGATAGCTCAATTATCTTATCATCCTGGGTTCATTTCCCAGAATGAATAAAACAGCAGTGGTAAACCTTAGGTTATTTAAAAACTTATGTTCAGTTTGTCTGCTTTATATTGTAGGCATGTAGTGAGTACTACAGGTTCTGAATTATATTTTGCATTAATTGTAGGCATTTTACAAATCAGGCAACACGGACATGCTTGAAAGCGGTGTACAAAACATGAAATGACTCTCTACTTTAGAAGGATATGGAAAGAAGATACAGGATCCCTTGCACAACCATTGCATCCCAGATGTAATGAGTTGTGTTTTATTTCCTGGTATCAGTCACTGTTTACAGTTACTATAATCCCACAGTGTTGATTATCTGTTCTGATGATCACTAGACCGACCTTCCTCTACTTCTCCTACTTGAGGTTAATTTGTTAACTTCTGTAAGAGTTCCTCCCTGTTGAGGTCAATGCAGCTCTGTTCTTTCTTCCCTCTCTTTCTTTTGATCTTTTAGCCCCCAGGCCTCAGGGAAGAGCCTAGTTTTGCCAAGGGAACAATCTTTCTCTGTTTTAGAAGCCTTAAAAAATTGCATTCTTGATTTTTTAGCAAAGCGTGCTTTGACTAAGCTTAACTCTTTGCATTAAAGATTTGAGTATAAACTGGCTACTTTTCATAATGAGGGTGAGATTCTAGGTGGAAGGAAACAAGCCTTGCAGGATGATTTTTTTTTTTTTTTGTATGAAAAATAGCTTAGGTGATCTGACAATATTGCTTGCAGAATGTGATATATACCAAGAGTCACTTAGAGGTTGATAGGTTATATAGAGTGTACCAGGAATTCATTTCCATAGTCTTATCTCATAGCCTCTCAGGCGGCATACTGAATTAGGAAAGGATTAGAGTTCTTCTGAAGTTGTTTATAATTGATCTTTCCACATTCCTTGACTTCTTGTGGATGAGATACAAGTGCAGCTGCTGTCAAGAGTGCTGAACATATAAAGTCAGTACTGTAACTTGCATTCAAATTTGAGGCTTCTTTCCTTTTGATAAATGTGTCTTTAACTGAAGGTCTCTTGCCAAAAAGCTTGGGTTCCCCCTCCCAAAAAAAGTATCTCTATATGAATTACCAATAATATTTTATTTCTTGCTTCAACACTTACGTCGGACTTTTTTCCCCCTTCACTATGAGAATATGTTGAGTTTATGTTCTTTGCAGCCTTGCTACATATTTGTTGTTTCTGGGTTGTGGTTCTGTGATACGTAGACTGTTTAATCTTGACGTTGTCCCAAGGGCCTTTCTGCGTGAGCAAAACAGAGAGCTGCATTTTAACCATAAGCATGATTTCCCCAAAAGTATTTCCAAAGGGTAGTACTCTACTTTTACAAACATACTACTTGTGGGTAATTGCATGGGCAGAAAGTTTTTTCTTGTGATGGCAACTCTAGTCCAAGAAAGTGTTTATCTTTCGGAAAATTCCATTAAATATTGCTTCATTCCTGGAAGCAAGGTAGAATGGATGCAATCTTGAGTTTTAGTGTCTTCGGGTTAATTCTGCTTAGCTTATCAGTCTATTAAAAATGGCATACTTTTTTACACTAATGCATAGTGCAGGGACACAAACCTCAATTTCTTTTAAGAAAAAGGTAGATGGGCCAGTTTTTAATAACTATCCACCTAAAACAACAACATGGAAGTATATTTTACGTATGTGAGTAGGCCTGTGTAGATTACTCACTCTGTATCCATGTCTCAACAGCGTGAAGCAACTGCAAATGCAGGAAACTTTGGCATAACTTGTTTTGAGCCTCTGAAGTGTCGATCCAGAGAAACCACTTTGCTCACCAACAACGGGCCTCTTGAATTAACTCTACAATTGTAGTTAGGAATACATTGTAGGGGATGCACTTTTTAATCGCAGTACAGAAGGTAGGATTCAAAGAAAGAAGGAATCGTTCCATGGGCGTACAGAGGGTTTACAAAAGTGTGAAGGTCAGCCCTTTGAGGTGTAGATTCAAGAACTGCACTGGGCTGGTGGAAGTCTCTCGTGTAAGCTTAATCAGCGGAAGTAATAAAGGCTGTGTATAGCAAATTAGAACCAAATGCTTTCTTACTGGACAATAAACAGATGGTGTAGAAAGGCCTTGAAAGCCATTTTAATACCTGAATCTGTCTACTGCTCAGATTCACTAGTAGTCTTCAGCGCTGGAACAAAAGGTTCTGTGCCTTTGTTTCTGAGTTACAATGTCATTGTGGTGGGGAGCAGCCAGTTCAATGTCTTTTTCCCCCCTGTAATTCTCCTTCAAAGCCACTGAAGATATTTTAATTAAAAGCAGAAGTGCTAGTGGCAAGATCTTGTGTGTCTTTGAACTGGGCGACTTTCTCATTTACTCAGAAAGCAGCTCCTCCCATCTTTACTTGTTTTGTGCCATCTTGCCCACAGCTGCCACCCAATATGATCTTCGATTCCCACACATCTGTCATGGTGGGAAGATGAGGAAATCAGAAGTTTCCATAAGAAGGCTTACTGGAAAAAAAGCCAGACTGGACTTCTGATATAAAATATTGGCAAAACTTTGTATCTGAAAATGGGACTTTTTCCATATTGGTTGGCCTTCTCAAATTAGAAATGGGCTGTAAACCAAATAAGGCCTGAAAACTTTAATCAGCCTTTCAACCTTTGAATCAAACAGCAACAAAAACCTCATTCACTTTTGAAGAAAATGTTAATGCATATTATTCAATGATACTATTCAACAGAAATAGTACCACTGAATAGCACACTCTCTCTCTCTCTCTCTCTCTCTCTCTCTCTCCCTCCCTCCCCCCACTGTGTGTGTGTGTGTGTGTGTGTGTGTGTGTGTGTGTGTGTATTCATGAAAGAGAAAGACTCTATACTTTCATGTTACAACTCTGTGGTTTTATACACAATATCCTAACTGTTCCTGACTGCATGTGCTTTATAACTGCCAATTTTTGCTGCTAGATAGTGCATCTTTTTTTTATCCTCTGACTTGTGTCAAAACATTAATTGTCTGTCCTTCTCTGAAGCCAGATATTCCTAATCTGCATATACTTTGACATACACTTTTATCTTTGAACTTGACTTTTTGATCAATTCCTAAGTCTTGGAGAACTTTTTGTTTGCAAAATTCCTTTATAACAGGACGCTTTCCTTTATTTCCTGTTCATTTTTTTCTGAACCCATTTTGAATGTTAGCCATCAGATTCTGGGCATATATTCACACTCCTTGATCCTGCTGGGTTTCCTATTGTCTCCCATTTTATCTCCTCTTCTTTGCATCTTGATGAATTGTATAAGGATAAGAATAAGAGTATAAAGCACAGTTGGGAAAATGGGGTTTTTGGAGTTTAGATTCCTGCAATGTTAGAGTAGAATAGAGTATCATTTTTTTGTTAATCTTATTAATTAATTTTGACTAGGCAGGGATTAGATGACTCTAATCTAGATGAGTCTAGATTAGATTAGATTAGATTAGATGCCACTTTTGAAAATAAGCCCCCTTAAGACTAGCAGACTTATTTTAAACTGGTAAGCATGCAACCTTGGAGTTTACAAGTGTCCATGGTATCTCCTTCCAAATCATATTGGAGTGTCTGCAAAAAAGATAACATTTGGAATGTCATATATCAGTTGCTACTGAACATATGTGGTCATTTTTAAAAAATCAAGATACAACAGTGTTATTTCTGTCAGCAAGGCGAGCTTCTTGAATTCTTTACACACTTTCACCAGAAATTGCTATAGCAGGCACATATATTGTTTCCTGTGTAACGAAGTAAGGATATGGCATATGTATTATCTATACTTTGTCCCCAGGGACCTGTGTGGATTTGCTGCATGCATCGGTAGTGTCTGTTTTTGTGTGTGCGTGCCTGTACTGTCCTTGTTTGACCCATTATTCTTCTTGTATTGCATCGGGTCTGACCAATTACTTCTCTTGTGTGGTATACAGTATATGTTTGCACTGGGAAATATAGGACACCTACATATGCTGGATTATGTAGCCAAGAGGGAGGAAAATTTAGAATGGAAGTGTCAGCAGGATTCTGAATCATTGTCCAACGGCCTCACCTTAGCGATGCATTGAGAAGATTTATATATTCTAGATTTTTAATCTCTGCAAACCCCAGTTGGATCTGGCTCATTTTTGAACCCTAGTTCTTCTTTTGCCAACTTCTTCCTGTACACCAAATTTGGTCCTGCTCTGTTCTGTCTTCAGAGTTATCTTGTTGATAGACAGAGCCCTAAATCCCTTTCCAATATATCTTGCCAACATTTTATTGGGTTGAGAAGAATAAAAATTAACATCTTCCTCTGAAGGCTTCTGTAGTTCTAATTTTTTACGTCACAGTCTGTAGTCTCCAGATCCTGTAATTACAATAAAAATTATGAATGCATTCGCTTTTAAATGTTTTGTCCTAGAAGTCATGCACTTTACAGTACTTCTTTTGTTCTCATTTTATTGGGTGGGAGCTGTTACTGCATTAGTTCATTTCAAGGATCATAAACATGTAGACTTTCCTGGAAAAAGAAACATATTGCATTGGAAACAACAAAAGCGTAATTCACTATTTTACACCAGCAGGACCTAAATAATTAAATGTGTCTTGGATCATTCTGTGTCATCTGATCCATCCAAAGAACTCTGGGAGTTTAGATGTGCAGGAAAACATTACTAGAAAATTCGGATAAAAATAATTTAGGCTTAGGGTAGGTCCTTGGCATAATGATTTGACGATTTAGAACCTTTTAAATTCCTCATTTCTAAATTAGCAGGAAAGAATCTATTCAGGCTTCATGTATCCTTTCCTAGGCTGCTGGAAAAAGCTGGGAGAAGTTTAAAGCAATTCAGAAACTTGATGTTTTAAGGAGAAGTGTTGGTGGCTACTCTTAAATATTCAAAAACCCAGAAGTTACTTTCTTGTTAGGTTTTATTCCTTGCCAGACATCCAGAACTTGAACGTTACTACTTTTTAAGGAAAGCTGTTAATTTGTGTGTATTTCCAGTGCTACATTAAAATATTAAACACCACTGGTGTTTGCACAAAAATATTGTATTTATCAGCACCAATTTTTTATCTCTCCAGGGTTTTATCTATCCTTAGCTGAATTAGAGGTAGCCCTTGGCTTATGACTGCAATTTGGACCAGAGGTTCAGTTATATGTCTCAACAGTTGCATGTCAAGATACCTGGGTGACCAAACCCATTTTTACGACACTCTTTAAGCAAGTCATGCAGATGTAAGATTAAATCACATGGCTGTTAAACAAATCACATGGTCATAAGTGCAAAGCCATTCTCCTGAATGAGCACTTTTTGCCTGAAACTGCCAAAAATACTGGAAACTGACAAGAAAACCCCCCACACATCACAGTCATGTGACTGCAGGATGCTGCAACCAGTCATAAACGTAAGCCAGTTGCCAAGTAATTCCCAATATATTAGATTGATGGGAGAAGTGTATCATGGCATGGGGCCAGGTTATGTGAAATATTGTCATCTCCCCAATCACATCCACTCATCCTAGCAGGAAGGGCACGTTGCAGGACCCATCCTTGAAGGAATGTCATCTGTCACAGCACTAGCTCTTTGAAGCATCATTCTCCATGAAGTCATATTGGCCCTACCCGTGTGGGCCTTTGGAAGGACCTGGAAGTATGTAGTTGCCTTCTGGTCTGAGGTTCAGACAACACGGGTATGAAACCTGCAAAATGGCTTTATTGCTAAAGAAATTGAACGGACTGTCCTGCAGATTATGTTCTTAAAAGTAGTTTTGATTGCTTTTAATGTTTTAAAATGATTTTTGGTATGTTTTTGTGTCTTTGTATTGGTTGGCATTATCTATTGACCTTTTTAAAAATGTTGAATAGGCCAAGTTTTGTATTCTGCTCTTTCATCTTTTTTTTCCCACTCCCATCTATAAAAGTGCTATCACCAGCATATCTGAGATTATTAGGCTTCAGCAATCTTAATTCTTATTTCATTTTTTTCTAATTCAGCATTTTTCATTATATATTCTATATATGTATACAAGACAACCTCAGCGTATTTCTTTTTCAGTATTGAAGTATCCACTTGCTTCCCTAGGCAAATGAATATATACATATTGCCCAGAATTGGTTGAGATATATTTTCAAAAGCTTTAAGACAATCATTAAGCAAAAATAAGCATGCTTTTGGAGCCCTATCTTTTCTTTTATTCATCAGATATTAGCAATGAGATCTTAGGTGCCTTTTTGTCTTTGATATCCAGCTTGTATGTCTGGCAGTTCTTATTTCATATATTGCTGATTCTAAAGTATAATATCTTGAGCATTATTAATATATGAGATAATTGCAGTTGTTCAGAAGATTAAATATTCTTTATCACTGATTTATTTAAAGTTGAAATAGAAAATGATCTTTTCCAGTCTCTTGGCCACTGCTTAACAGTACAGTTTAAAAATTGCAAGAGCACTTTAATTGCACCATCTTGCAGATTCTGAAATAGATAAGGTGATATTTCAACAAATCCTGCATCTTTGTTGTTTCAGGGGGGTAATTTGGGAAATCTCAGAGTAAGGGAGCAATTTGTAGTTGCTTGTTTGTAAATCAAGAATCTAGTTTGGGATTGCTGCTGCTTAAAGACTTGTGTAAAGCAACGGGGTTTTTTGGTGGGGGGAAGGGGATAATTCACATTATTCAAGACCAGAAAAAGGTTTAATCGGCATCTAGAATTCTATCCAGGTCACAATGGCAACCAGTGTAGCTTGCAAAGCAGGAGTGGTATGTGGCCATCCCAAGGCATTTCCATTGTTGCCCACATCACTGAATTCTGGACCAGTTATTCTTCCAAGCTTTCATGCTGGAGCCCAATTTCAGAGAACTTCTCTCTCTCCAGAATCTTGGGACACACATATATTTTCTTCATTCAAGTTAAATATTTATAACAAATAATTTAAATGACAGATAGGGATGGACAATACCAACATGAAATTGATTATAGCCTCTGCAAAGAAGATTGAGGAGAAGCTCTACTACATCATCACAAACAAGATCTGCTGCTGGCTTGAACTCCAATCAAAATGCCTATGATACCATTTTAAGAGTATTCCACAAGATAATAAGTTAAAGATCCAGGACACACACATAATAGATTAGATATGGAAAATAGATCGTTTGAAGAATTCTGTACTGAAATTCATGACAATATTAAAGATGAAGCAAGTAAAATATTCTGAAATGCGAAAAATAAAAGAAAACGAAGCGCTCATCTCCTGCTGAAATGTGACAATGTAAAATAAAAGACAACAGGGGAAACTTTGCCCAACTAAGTATTTAATTCCAAAGTAAAGCAAAAATAAAATAAGCAAAACAAAGAAATTAAGAGAATAACCAAATAGGAAGAATATAATATTTATAGAATATTACAAAAATTACAGAAATTAAGGGCACTCTTTATGCAAAACTGGGCACGTAAAAGGTAAAGAAGGCAAAGATTTACTGAAGTAAGAAGAGAATATATGGAGGAGCTAGGGAAAAAACCCACATCCCAAAATTAATGACCATGCATTTGATCTCTGAGCTATAGCTATAAAATTTAGAAGTGTGGTTCTTGAATTGTCATTATAAAACCTTACATGACAAGGGGTCAGGTCATCTGAGGGATCACCCATATCCCATAGGACTTGCCACTAGTATAAGAGCTGGCAGAATTTGAATGCTCAGGTCCTCTTGATTAAACAACCCAATCAGACCCAGGAAGTATGTTTTTCTGTTGCAGAACCTGCCCTCTGGAATCAGATTCTCCCAAGAGAATCATGTGGCTCTCACTCTGATGGCATTCCCAAAAGCATTAAAAACCTCCCAGGCCTTAAAACAGGGTATATATATATAGGACTATCCAGAGAGATGTTGCTGTATATTTGAGTTGCTGTATATTTATAGTTGCTGAGATATTTTATATTCTGTTTTGCATGGTGTTCAGTTTTAAATTGTGAGACATTCAGTCATTTTGGAATCAGGTGATGTCCGAAATCTAATGAAATGAATATGCCTGTGTGCTCCTATATAAAGTGAAAATTGCCTTATTGACACCATGATTTGTGTAGGTTTTCAGGAGTAAGCCAATGCTACGCATCGATGCTTTTAAGTTCAGCAATCTCATTCCAGAAATCCCCTTCTTGGTGGCATCTTTCACTGTCTTGAAATCACCTTGATAAGACTACTTTGATTCCCTTGCTTGTTCAATCATAGTATCTGTCTTGTTCTGTTTCTGAAGGGCTCTGTGTTGGCTGAAGGAGAATAGTTAAAGGAAATGTTCTGTAAATACTTGCTAAATTATTAAGTTATTACTTACATTTGTTTTCCTTTTAAGGCTGAAGAAACCTTGAGAGCTTCAGTTGTAAACTTGGTAGCCATGGGGAAATAGAAGACTTAAGTTGTGGGATAAAAGAAAACTAGATGAATGTGAGCTTCAAATTAAAGAGGCTATATTTGAAATGAACATCCTGTTGTATGTGTGTGTTTACAACAGGACAAATGTGCAGACTGGCAGCAACATGAAGTTTTTGAAAGTTATAAAGACTTCAAGGCATTGGCTTTGATATTTTGTTAAGGCTGTTTGTGCTGGCTGCATTACCCCCATGGCCCATGAATTATTTTAAAATGTTCTTCAGGGCAGAACTGATCAACTGCAGATTTCACTGTTGCAGAATTCTAGCCAACCTCCAGCTGGTTTATGTACTTGTTCTAAGTTAACTGGACTTTTCAGATATGTTTTCCCTTCCTCCTCCTTACATGTTCCGCTGCGGGAATACATACAGGCACCATTCACAGGACTAGAGTCGACTAGTTTGGCAAATTTCTAAAATGTATGCTGGGAATTTGTGCTGAGAATAAAAGTAGGTATCTCTAGTTTGGACAAAGATGAAACACAGCTATAGTTTCGTCATCAAAAGAACTAAAAAGATCTCAAAAGTTTCCTTCTATTTTCCTCCGATAGTAAAATTGTAAAAGAGGTGAAATTGTTGCTGGACTTGTAATACAGGGAACTTGCAATACATTAAAATGCTTTTTGAAGGAGAAACAAAAAACAAAACAACTTTCCAGATTGACTGTTTATTAATGTCTTTTTATTGTGAAGCACAATGCATGAAATGTGGTTCAATTCAGAGTCAATGATTTCTTTTAACATCAGTTCTAAGCATGTTTAATTAGTAAGAAGGAAAATTCAGCTCCCGCAATCATTCTGATTTCTGCATATATATTGTCCTTTTCTCTGAGACACCTTTATTGGAAAGAATTTGGGCTTCTTCTTTCAGATATCATTAATCATGTTAGTTTCTAGGATAACAAGTTAATGTTGACTATCTTAGTGAGCACATAGATACACCTCCTATGAGATAATTTATCCCAAACTTGACCCTTCACATCTCCCAACAATTTACTCATTGCTCTTATAATTAAATACATCCACTTTTCTGCTAGTTTTATTCCCGATCTCTGTTCTTCCATTTTTTCCAGCATTATGGACTTCTTAAAGGTAGCTAGGCCTTTGCATAAGGTGTCCAAAATGTAATAATTTGATTCTGATCATTTGTGCCTCAGGTGAGAACTCTGATTTGTTTTCTTCTAGGACCATTTATTTGTTCTCTTGTCTATCCATAATATTTTTAAGCGTCTTCAGCAACCCTAAGTTCAAAAGCAACAAAATATCCTTCTAGTCCCTCCCCCCCCCAGTCTCAACTTTCACTTCCATAGATTGTCACAAGGAAAACCATTGTCGATATGATTCAGATATTTGTAGGTATTGACATATCACAGCATCTGAATATTTTTTCAAAGGCAGTTTCCATGCTATCCTAACAAAATACATGGTGTATTTGTTGACTACTGGTTTTTTTAATTGTTGTTAAGAGTATTCTAAAAGGCAGAAACTATTCATCAGTATTTGCATTTCTAATGCTGGTTTGTTTATTTATATTCCACCTGTATTATTTTTATAAACAACTCAAGGCAGTAAACATATCCAATACACCTTCCTCTTCCTATTTTTTCCCACAACAATCTTGTGAGAGTGACTGGCCCAACCAGCTGGCTTTCATGGTTAAAGCGGAATTAGAACTCACAGTCTCCCAACTTCCAGCTTTTTTAGGTTCCTGTATCTATTGTCATTAGTTTGATCTCCTTATTATGGAGATTCTCAGTCATCCAGGACATGGTTGCCCCAAAAGTGCTTTTTTAAAAGGAAACTGGACTTTTTCTTTGAAGACGTTTCACTTCTCACCCAAGAAGGCTCTTCAATTCTGGCTGGATGGTGGGATTGAAAGGATTTATACTCCTTGGAGACAGCTGGTCATTTGCATGCTTTTAGAGGATGCATTCCTTGGCTTTCATTCCATGTTCAGCTATCAGAGTAGCATAACCTTTACTGAAAGGAGATAAAAATGTAAATGTCAGTGGAAGATAGAAATGAAATGGTGACAGAGTATTAAAGAAGCCAGTTGTGTGTAGAAGAGGCAAAACTCAAATGGTGGAGTGAGTTCTGAGACTGAAGCTACTGCAACTGAGAAAAGAGTAACAGCCTTATAATCTCACAAACTTTTCAGAGATACTGACCAGGTACATCCAGTTAGCAAACAATAATTGCTTTATCCCTCCTACAAACTGATAAGGAAGGGGAGGCAGAGAAGCAACTTAGTACAAAGGAGCAATTACCAGCCTGTTAAACCCCCAGCAGGACCTACTGAAGTATAAGGATTGGAAGGTGGAAGATAATTTAAAACTAAATATAAGATAAAAAGACATTAAGTCCTTGATAAAAGGAACAGAATTCTGAATCCTTAAAGGTAAGGCTAGGAAAAAACAAAAAATGGTAATAATAGCTTTTATTGCTATAAACTCTTGGCAGTTAAAAACAGTAAAACAAAAACATGTAAGATGGTTAAAGATTTTCACTCAGTATCACTCATAAAAATATTATTAGGCCCTGGTAAGTAGATATAGTGCATGTATTGCATTTAACACATTATAGGAGTATATGTTATATAATAAACTAAAGCTTTATAGCTTTCTAGTCAGGAGGGAGGTTTTGCACCCAAATCTAATTGTAGCTCTCTCACATGAATTTTAACTGCTAGAGGTTCTTATATGTAGGGAGTATTTCTCAGGTATCTTGGATGTTGACATTCTACTATAAAGAATAATAGTATATTTTTTCCATTTCTTTAGATCAGTTTACTGTTTTTCCATTGATATCCTTTAACATAGCAATTCAAGGTTAGAACCATCTGAATTTGGGGAACTTTTGGACACTTTTCTTCTTTGTCCGTATCTGTTTGAATTTTCACTGCCTTTGCAGACATTGATGTAATTACTGCTTCTTGTCTCTTCTAACAGTTATTTGAAATTCAAGTTCCATCCTGAAATCTTTGTCTTTCTTGGGGATGGCTTCTCTCTTTCTTTCCTTGGCAATTCCCATCATATATTGACCCCATTTGCTTTATTTTTGTTTGGCAGTCTCTTATTACATTCATCTTTAACAAGTCCTATGATTTCATTCCACAGTTCCTCTGGTTGCCTATCAGTGAAGTTTAGGACTTCAAAGCAATTCCTGAGGTTTTCATTGCAAATGGTGGGTATACATTCAGCATCATATTATGGAAACTGGTTGGCTTTGTTCTTCTGCTTTGGCTGTACTTGGAACTTGCACATGAGCGGTCTGTGATCTATTCCACAGTCAACCCTGGCTAATGTCTTTGGCTATTATACCATAGGTCATCCATTTCCTAATAATAATACAATGAATTTGATTTCTATATTATTTTATCTGATGATGTTCGTGTGTAGAGGTGCCATTTCCAGTTGTTGGAAAACAATGTTACTAATGAAAAACCACTAGTTTAGCAACACTGATAAGTCACTCTCTCATTTCTGTTTCATAAGTCATACAGCCATGTTATTTCCAACATATATATTTTCCAGCCAGAAACATTACATGTTGCTTGCATATTCCGTTGACCTGAGCATAAAACTTACCTTCTTTCTGCATCAGTGGTTGGAGTATAAGCTTGAATAATTGTCATGTTAAATGCTTGTCCACAAAATCTAATTAATATTATTGGGTCATTGACTACATTGTACCCAAGAACTGTCTTTATTACCCAAGTACTGTCTTTCTGTCTAAAAACAACACAGTTCCTTTTTCATTTTTCATGTCCTTGAGTAGTAAACAGTATGATCATCTGACTGAAAGTGTCCAGTTCCACTCTATTTCAGTTCACTCGTGTCTAAGATGTCAGTGTGTAGTCATTTCATTTGGTCTTTCACTTAGTTGGGGATCATTTTCACACTTTTCACACATACATTTTCTGCATAGTAACATCACCCATTAGAGATCCCATAGCTTTAATCTAGTTAATTCATAAACACCATATTCCCAAAGAATCTTCTCTTTTCTTCAGTGGCTTATTAGGTGCCACCTGACTTGAGGAGCCTGTCATCCAGCATTATCTTATCAATTACTTGTTCTTGTCTGTCCATACAGTTTTCTTAGTGAAAGTCAGGAATGGTTTACCATTGTCCTGCCCTGCACAATATGATATAGTTCCTTGCCATTGTTGCTAAAGTCATTATCTGCCTCCTTTATTATTCTATATTGCTGCTGCTCAATATAGATGTACTGTCAGCTTCAATTGAGCAGCTTTGACTCTTGGAATACCCTCCAAACATTCTTTGTTCGTTCCTTCCAGGAACATATTCAGCTGTCACAGTAGGGCAGAATAGCAGGACCAGGGAGGTGAGGTGGGGAATGTACGTAGACTTACAGAAATAATTATACCAAGGAATAAAAGTAAGGAAATGAATCAATGTGTTTGAAGTTTTACAATAAACCCATAGTGTACCACTTTAATATTAAAACAGCTAGCACTCTGACGAAACAGCTAGCGCTCTGGCTGATGAGTAAAAGTTGAACTTTTAGACTTTTATCTGATAAAAAAATAATGGGCTTCTTAAGTCGTCCTTTCCCAGCTGCCTTCTGTGTTTGATCAGGGTCTTCTCAGCTTGGGAAGCTTTGTTCTCAGGTACTAAGACAAGGCCATTTAGGCAGTGTGTCCCTTTGACCGTGGCTCTCATGTTTATATCCCTTCCGGAGATGCTCTTTGCCTCTTGTCAGAGGAGCTTTGATCCACAAGCTCCCCAATTAAATTTTCCAAGTGCTGGTTTCTGTGTTCAGTGAATGGTCGGGGATGGGGAGGGTGTTCTGGATTATATGGTATGTCATGCTACTAGCTTAGAGTTCCGCATTCATGTGCATGTCCCCTTTGATGTACTCATATACTTACTAATCTTTACACATCAAACTAACCGTGGACTCATGGCACTCTAGTCATTACAACCCGTGTCATGGAAAGAATGCTCCTTCTTTTGGCAGCTGCAAGTCTCTTTCCTCAACCCTCCAAAGACAACAGCCACTACTATTTGGTCTTGTGTTCTCTGAATAAACTTGGCAAATCTTTTTTTCCCCAGCAACCTTTTGATAGGAGGGTGATTTACCTTGGACAATAGGCAGGAGGATATATAAAAGTGAAGCTGTTCAAATACAGAGAGTAATGGGCAAGAGGATTTTTCCCAAGAAAAATGACTCGTGAAAATGTAGACTCATAGTTTCAATCAACTACCACCCCTCCCCCAAATCTTAAGTACTAAGCAAGGTGCTGTGAATATGAAGTTTGTCTAAGTATGATATATGCGCCTTAGCCTGCTTTCCATATCTTTTTGAACTGATGAAATGCGACTTCTGATGCCATAAAATAAATTTATTACTTGCTGCTGCTTGATGTGAATCAAGAGATTATAATTATCTGGTACAGGAGGTATATTTGTTACACTTGAAAGACATTTTAGTCTGGCATCAGAAGTAGAGAACTTAGATACTATAACATGCTACTGATGTGGAGGCAAGGGGCAACTGTGGAAGCGCAGGGCGATTGGTAATTAAAAGAGAAATATGTACTGTGAAAGTACAAAGGCATCAAAGATATAAAGAGTTAGTGAATTTCTAATAATTATGCAGTCATGTAATGATAATTTCAACAGATAAGCATATTTTGCAACTTTATTTCCTTAATTCTATCCCCTGTCCCCCCTCCCCACCCACCCACCCAAAAAACTGGAATAGACAAAACTTTAAAGTTTTTAGCCATATTTAGGCTTTCACATGAAGGAAAGGCTCAAAGTGTTGTCCTTGTAAAATCACAATTGCAGTTCATTTGTTATTCATTTTAAGTGCTCAGAAACAAAGGACATTTGTAATCTTTGTTTTCCAGAGATACCGTCTTTCCCAGAATGATGGGCACACATCCATGTTGTTGCTGCAGGATATCCAGTTAATATACTTCCACAGCACTCCTTTTCATTGTTTAGTCAGTTACTACTCAGAGCATCATATTTTTCAGCACTGATGATGACTTTTCAGTTGTAGTTCAAAACTGCACTAATATTTGTGACTATATTAGAAGGTCTCACAAAATGGCTCTCAGAAGCATAGTCAATGACAAAAGCTCATTTCCCAAGCCAAACTACAAAGTTCCTCTTCTTGCTCTCTTAAAATGGTCTCTACGACCCATTTATTTGTTTTCTGACCTTCTTCCAAAACTAGCAGTATGTTACCACAGACATTGACCATTTCTATTTTGTAAGGATGCCTGTGGAAAAAATGTGGAGCCCAGATACAGCATTGTAAGTTGAGGATGTACTGTTTTTTTTCAGGCCAAAATCCAGATTTGTTGTTTTTTTTAAATAATATTTTAGAACCTACTCAAAATTGGCCATGACTGCAACAGAAACTCAACTTTATTTAATTTACTGTAAATATGGAGTTGCATCAGAGTTTTTCAGGTGCTGTATGTTACCCTGTGCTAAAATTTAGTGTATTTATTGTAAATAAAGATGTTACTATGCTTGGCACTTTGCTGCATAGGCTGACATTTTTCCATTTTTTAAAATTGTCTTGTAAAGTCCGGCTATAACTTAAAATCACGATGTGCTAAAAATGAACTTAAGCAGAGGCTTTAAAGAACAAAATCTAACCTTAATTGATCAATAAGTTTAGGGTAAGACCTATCTTCACATACACACAAGACAGATATGTGAGGAAGGTTACAAAAGCATATCGACAAAAGTAAGTCTTCTTATACCTTTTAAGATTCTTTAGAAGTAAAGTAACTGCATTGTAAACCACTCTTAGATTTACATCTTTCCTGCAAAAGACAAATATCTTTCTAGCACTGTTTACCTTTCAGTATCCCTTCTCCTATTGTCCTGCTAATTGATCACAATTGACCATTTAACAAGGCTATTAACAGCATCAAAGGTGTGGATTCCTCCAGATGTAGGGAGTTAAGTTCCCAGGAAAATAGGTTAGGTTCCCAGAGGGGTGGGGAATGCTGGGGTGAAACATATCCATGAAGAAAAACAGATGGATTCAGATTGATTTAGAAGGGATAATCATGTGTCTTAATAGGAGAGGGATATAACTGATTGCAGGCATGAGTTATAATTGTTTTACAACAAGTGAAAGGTTAAAGAAATATTTTCTGCAACAGCAAGATAAGAAATGTCTATAGAGTGATAAATTCTTCTACATATATTTTAGTACATTTCCTTATTTATTACCCTTCAGTTTCTAAATCCTGACAATCTCAAGAGAATTATTGTCACGTACCATATTCCATCCCCATATTATTTTTCAATGCACACATTCTTGTTAACAATATGTCACTTTGAGGCGCTGACCAGTCACTTAAATCTCAATAACTATATCTTTTTTTTAGTATATTAATTTCATGTTATGCTTGTAAACTTCCAGAAACATCTGTCTGGAAGCTCTTAGAAGAGAATGCTACCCTAGATGGGCTCTAGGTCTAACCCAACAAGGCAGTTCTTTTGGTTGTTATTGTGCTAGTGTTTTTAAGCCTTGGAGTTAAAGTGATGCACTAAAGCTGAAATGTTGCGATAGCAGAGATCTATTACATTTAATGACAGTTTCTTTGATGTTTTATTTTGCAAGTCTTCTCCCACAGCTTTTCTGTTTTTATCTGTTTAATTTGTAAATTGTGTATGTGTGTGTGTGTGTGTGTACGTGTACACACACACACACACACACACACAGGGATGGCAATACAAAGATACCCCAAGCATATCAGTGTAACAAATACTGACAAATGTTTAAATAAATCTGTAGAAGAACTGGTGCCTGTTTTTCACAAGTGGGATAGAAAATTGTACTCAGCTTGGCTGAAGTGTTGAATATACTACCTACATTATGCAGCATCTGAGTTCTCAGTGTTTTTGTTTGATTGGTGGCACTGCTTCTCTTCTGACTTTGATTTTGAAAAATGTTTTTTTATGAAGTGTAGAAGCTTTCAGCTGAATAATTGAAAATTCTGTAAACGAAAATGTGATTTTCAGGAGCTCTGCAGAAATTGTGAATGTGTTATCTTGATAAAAAGGAAGGAGCAATTCCAAATATTCAAAAGCTATAGGGATTATAAAAGCAGTAGAGAGTAATTCACAACTTAGAGAAAGCTTCTGTTAAGGAAGATGTTGGAAATTGCCTCAAGTCATCCATTTTCCTGTAATAATTCCAAGCAAATAAGAAAGTGGTAAAATGATTCTGTAGAGCAGTGCTATAGAAAATAGAATTGAAGATGGGTCTAGTCAAGGTGGATGAGGGGGGAAAGAAGGCGTGGAGATAAGTCGTTTTCTCTGTATATCCCTAGGTTGGTTGGATAGATACATCTATTCAAATCTTGTACCTAAGAAAAGAATACCAGAAGGTTTAAGCAATCCCAGAAATCCATAAATTATCGTTTTGTTAGCCTGCGCTTGGTTGGGTCAAAGACTTATAGGCCACATATATTTTTTTAAGTCGTATTGTTCTTTGAGGGTTTCAGTAAAACATATTCAAAAAGAGACAATTGATGCCCAAGTGAGCATGCTGTATGCCTAGCCTGGAAAAAAAAAGAGCAAGCTATGGATCAAGCTCTCTGAAGAGAGTTTTTATTGGCCAAACTCTAGGAAAGAAAATAGATTTGGGGGGAGTGGGGGGAGGGAGGTGGCGGCTGAAATTTGTGTGCTCCTGAACTGCTGTCTCATTCCTTTAAGTCTCTTCCAATTAAAAGCGCTTTGGTCTGATGTCTTGCCAGTGCTGGGAATTGGTTGGGGAGGAGTTGGAAAGCTAAAGCTGGGCTTATTTGTCAACTTGTGAGTAAAAATAGGGTAGTAGATTTTGTGCGTGTGTGTGTGTGTGTGTGTGTGTGTGTGTGTGTGTGTGTGTGTGTGAGAGAGAGAGAGAGAGAGAGAGAGAGAGAGAGAGAGAGAGAGAGAGAGAGAGAGAGATAAGCATTTGTACTGCGTGTGTCTGTCTCATTCTTGGGCTGTGTTCCTCAGTGCCCGCTCTCTCCCTCTTCTTTATGTTTCCCTCACAGGCTCTGCCATGAATTTTCTCTGACCCCTTGGGGCCGTTCCCACTTGAAGCTTTGAAGTGTGTGCCCAGAGCGTGATTGACAAGGAAGTTTTAGTGGCGGCAACTGGAGAAACTGAAAAGGGCAGGGCTTTGAACTAAAGAGCTTTGAGCTCCGAGATGCTGCACTTAGTTATCTCCTTCAGAATGTTAATTATTCATCACGATAATTGGGCAGGAGAGAAAAAAGAGAGAGAAGAGGTTATTAAAAAATTCCAACACTAACACACTACAAAACCTCATTTTCCAATTCTGTGGCTGGCGTGAAAAGGATAGTGTGTGTGCGAAGAAGCTGAGGGAGGGTTTTGTTGTTGTTGTTTTCCTTTAATCCATTCTCTAAATAGTAGGATCCCTTCAGATGAAGACAGCGGAAACATCAAAGCTTTTATAAGAGTTTTCTTGGAGTTTCTTAACTGTGTCTGGTATTTTTTTAATTAAAAAGTTTACGAAAAGCCGCCTTTGTGACTGGCTTCTGGTGATGTTAGCCAACCTTGTGTCCCACTGTCTGGGAGAGAAAAATATTTTACAAAGACTAATAAATATTGTTTTTGTCACTATAATATCTGGAGGATCATCCCGTGAATGGAAGACCCCTTCACTGAAAGAGACGAATCTAGCTGCCATGCAGACACAATTCTTTAGAATCTATAGAGCATAACGTTGTTGTACAATATCTCATGGATTGTGGTGAAGTAATTACTAAAGTTTGTTAATATCCATTATTATACCTGGATTTTTCCAGTATCCAGATACCAGCAGAAATCATTTCTAAAGTAGCAGTGTGTTTATACCATTTTAGTAATTAGACAAGAGATCTAAAATCACCTTTCTCTATATAAATATAAGTAGGATTTTTACTTCTAACAAACTGCTATCAACTTTCATAGCAGTTTGTTAGAAGTAAAAATCCTGGTTATATTTATATTCATTGCATTTTGTTCTGCTAATGATTTATGCAGTTTAGAAATAATTATTTCTTGCTGCTCAGATATAAATTCAGATTATTTATAAGAAACTTAAACTGTATTTATTTTAGAATAATTTTCCCACACACATACACACAAAACTTTCCCAGGGTAAACATTTTATAAAATTAATATCCTTAAAATGAATAATGAAAAATTCTTCCTCTTGTCCCTTCTCTTGCACTTCACTCAAAAGATTTTGGCAAAGGTCTAGCAAAAGCTGTAGTATATCTATATAGTAATAACTTTCTATGCATTTGTTCGTTATATAAATTTGAATATAATAGGGTGAGAATTACAGTATATACCCAACAGATCTACTACACAGGGTAGATTTTTGCTCTGCTACAAAAATAGCCAGTTTTTCATTGTCTAGTCACTGAGTTTAAAATCCCAAGTTTGTAATCTGGTGTATAAATCTGCCCTAAAAACTATTTCTACTGGTAACATTAGCAAGCTCTGCAGAAATGTAGCATGAGATTAAATGCTACATATTGTATATATTTTACTGTAAACTACTGAGTCTTGCAACTGTGGTGTATATGCATTTGTTAGATAATTTAAAAAGAAGGAAATGACTATTACAACTCTGAGTATCTTATCTAGTACCTTTAGATGGGTTCAATAGGAAACTGGCAAGAACAGTTGCCTCTGAAAATGGAACTAATACTGAGGGAGGTTCCTCTCACATGCAACCACTCAATGTTAATGTATCATTTTTATTTATTTAAAGCATTTTTACCCTCATCTTTACTCAAAAGGCTCACAGAGCAATTTTCAAATGTCAAACATAAACTAGTTCTTGGCCTCTAGTTTACAATGTACAAAATAGGTTGCACAAGAAAAAGTAGGGAGGAAAGAAGAATAAAAGAACATATAGATAAGTGCCTGTTTTTCAAGTTACAATTCTTATGACAATCCGGGTGGAAAAGAGCATTTTCCATATACCACTCACAATATTAATGTAAAAATTATTTTCAGGAACTGTAACTAAGAAATCTGTGAAATAGATAGGGTCCTATTTTATGTCTAGGATTGAGATTATTGCTATTTGATGAGAATGTATTCTTGCAAGACTAAGAACAATTTTAGTAATTCTTTTGTTTAGTCTTATCCTCTGATTTCTCTCCTATTGCAGGCTAACCTTTTCCCTGCTGCTATTGTATATTTTGGATCTGAAGTGCACAAGGGTGAGTAATTGTGCCTCCATAGTACAGCCTGCATAGATAAATTGTGAAAATCTTTCTTTGATATGCAGATTTTTTTAAATCTAAAAATTACCCCTGGAAGTATTATTAAATGTATAGAATATCAGTTTCTATGCACTTTTAAATCAGAGTATGTTTCTTTGGATAGCTGCTGGAGTAGCCACTCCAGTGTGAAAATATCACAAAAGAAAATATTTGGAAGGTAAAATAATAGAGGACAGTTCCAAGTAAGTTTTATAATCCAACTCATGGAATTTTAGCAGGGGTCCAAACCTGTGTGTGTATTTGTGTTTGTGTGTGTTTACTTTAATCCTGTCATACAGGTAGTCTTTGATTTGCATCAGTTCGTTTAGTGACCATTCAAAATTACAACAGCAGAAAAAAAGTGACATGACAGTTTTTCACAGCTATGGTCTTTCTGGTATGCCCATGGTCATGTGATCAAAATCCAGATACTTGACAACTGGGTCACATTTATGACAGTTGCTGTGTTAGCAGATAGCCAGAATATGCAAAGATGAAGTCAGGAAAGCAAAGGCTCAGAATGAACTAAGGCTTGCTACAAAAGTCAAAGATAATAAAAAGAGTTTCTTCCAACATATTAATAACAAGAAAAAAGTCAAGGAAACAGTCGGTTCACTAAAGAGAGAAGAAGATGGCAAGGTAGTAACAGGCAGTAGGGAGAAATCACAGCTGTTTAACTCATTCTTTCATCAGCAAAAAGAAATTATAGCCCAAAGTTGATTTAATAAAATTCTCTCCAGAACTCCTGTCTTCCAAAAGATATTCCAAAATTTTAAATAAGGATCATTTCCAATTTCAAAAGCCTTCTCCACATTTAAGAAAAATAGTGCAGCTTGTTTCAATTTGTCTATTTCTGAAGTAAGACCATTTCAACCGTACACATTCAGTTAAATTGGATGAACATATTTTAAATATTTTATTTTGAAATTATTTTAAGCACTGATAAATACTAGTATGGACAATTACTTCAAACTATGATTCACTTTCTGTCCTTGAGCAAATATTTGTGTAATACCGGTACAGTTATCTTAAAAGTATATATTGATTGCCACAATTCAATGAGATAGGTTTAGTTTACAAGACTAATTAGAGTAAGACGGTCCTGCAGATTGAAAGTAACAATTAGTTCTTTCTCCTAATGGTGCAATTTATTAGAAAATGGCCAATGGCTTAAAATCTTCAAGTACTAACTGACAAGAAAAATGTATGTGCAATCTGTTTGGCATTTTTATTTGTGTTAATACTCGTCTTTGCTTAACCAGTTCACTGAATACAATAAAAGGCGTTAAAAAACACAAAATCTCAAATGTTTACAGATGTCTTGTGTGCTTGAAGAAGTTTCTAGAGAGTTAGTCTGGCTTGAAAGATCATTTTATAAGATGCATCAATAGTTTCATTTTTTGAAGCCCGTTATTTCAAAAATTATACAAAGAATCTATGCCTTTGCATAATATCATGTTACGTTACTTAGAAAACCTAAAATTGTTCATTTTTACAGATCACTATTTGAGGTTGGATCTGCTAGAATCTGCTGTGTCTCCTTCTGAAGCGGACATTTTAGTAGCTAGGTAAGTAAGAATAATTTATTTCAAAGATCAGAATTTATCAGTTAGCATAGACATGTTATTTTACATCTCTCTAAATTCCATCTGGATGATGAAAGGATCACTTATTTGCTAACTCCAGAGATTGAAAGAAAAGCTGCACCTTTGGCTTTGGCTTTTGCATTTAGATCAACATGCAATTTATTTTACTTCCATATGGAGAGGAACCAACATTAAAATCTAATATTTATCTTTTCTTCCAGGCGGCTGTCTAAATTGGTAGATCATACAGCTCAACATTTGGAATCTGCTCCTAGTTCCTCACCTATATCAAACGAGGCTAACCAAAATACAGTAGCAGAGCATTCAGAATCAACAAATCTTGAAATGCCACAGCCACAAATAAGGAGGACCCCATCTGGAAAAGTGCCAAAGTGGCTGAAGCTGCCAGGTACTACCTAACATGTAATACGAAGATACTTGCTTCTTGCAGTTTTTTCCCTCAGAAAAGAGAGATCCAAATCTGTCTTCACACCCATAATTCCTCCACTTTGTGTGGAGTTATTCCCAACTGTTGACCCTCGTTGAGTCCAAACTGATTCCTCCCCACACCTACCCTCCACTTTAAAATGTGAGAATGTATATGTTCAATGTTCTTCAGTATGTTAATATGTACTATCTGGATTTTAGTTTGAAAATTTATTTCTTTGGAAAAGTTCATGAAAACTTCACTGTGCAAACTCATTTGCTATTGTTGCCTTATGTTTGCATTTCAGGTGGGAAGAAATGAAGAAGTGGTAATACCTGCTGCAGAAAGATGCTTGGCTTGGTTGAGAAGCAACATTTTGATTACCATTTTCTGCTTCCAGTAACAAGCTAAAATATATGACCTACAAATAATTTTTCAGAATAAAGTTGAATGCTGTTTCAATTTGCCAGTTCTGTTAAATTGGGAATGAATGTTGCCTGCGTTGTGCAGCATTATTAACATATAAAGCAAGAGACAGCACAAGCTTTCTGTGACTTCAGATCACATAAATGGAGTAAGTACAGAAATTCAGGCAAAATCATTTGCCAATTTTTTTGTGTCGGTGCTGAGAATTTCAAGAACACACCATAGTACTCAATGTGAATTTACAACAGATGGTAATTGTGAAGCAACTTCGGCTAATTTTGAAAATGCTAAATAGAGTCAGACTTGGGGTGTGCTTAGATGGAAGATCATAAGGTCTCAAGTCTATAGACCCTGGAAAAGGAGAGAAAACAAAACACTTCTGTACTGTTGGTAAGAAAATTGTATGGGAATTGTGATTAGCACTAAAGATGCCTTTAGTGTGATGGACCCTGCCTGCCCAATGCATTCATAACCCGAGGATTCGTAGGAGTGAATCTCGTATCTTGAACGGGATTGCTCCCTACTTTCGCCCACGGATTCGCTAATTGAATGCGAGGCTCGTTAAATGAACATGAAGTATTTCAGGGTGGGGAAAGCCATGGGGAGCCTACTGATGGAACAGGCCACCTGCCTCATACCACCAAAAGCCTGCCCGACTCACTGAAATAACTCACGCTCCCCACATTTGCCTCCCCTCCAACCTGCCGCGCCGGGTCAGTTACCTTGTGAAGATCTAGCAAGCAGTCATCTCTCAGCTGTGAGCGCTCCTCTGCAGTTCCGCTTAGGCCTCCACAGGTCTCACCTGGCAGTTTGCCACAGAAATGGGGTGAAATCTGCCCCTCTGACGTGACGTTTGGCCCCCCACAGGCCAAAATGGAGCTTCTGGGGGCAGACCTGGCCCTTCGATGCTCCATTTGGACTTCCGCAGACCTCCCCCAGCCCACTGCAGGCACAAGTGGAGCTTCTGGGGGGTGGGGTGGATCCAGTTCTCTGATGCTCTGGCTCTCCGTGGGCTTCCGCCAGCCCATTGCAGGCCAAAATGGAGCTTCTGAGGGCCAGTTTCGCCCCAGAAGCTCCATTTTGGTCTGCAATGGGCCGGCAGAGGACCGAATGGAGCATCAGATGGCTGGATCCACCACCCCCGGAAGCTGCTTTTCAGCCTGCAATGGGTCAGGAGACCTCCGGAGCTTCTGAGGGGTGGATGCATCTCACGGAAACTCCATTTCGGCCTGGAGTGTGCCAGTCGAGGCCTCTGGAGGCCCAAACGGAGCGTCGGAGGGGCAGATCCACTGCTCTGAAGCTTCATTTTGGCCGGTAACATTCAGGATGAATGTTGCAGAGCCTCTGCGGTTGTTCGTAAATGGGAACAACTGCCATGGTGCTGCAAGATTCATAGTTTCGGGACTTGTTCGCAAATGCTAGGGGCCTTTATTGGGTAACTTCGATCATTCGCTAAGGGAGCATTTGTAACCCAGAGATTACCTGTACTGTCAGGCTGTACATGGCGGGCAACCTCAAGAAATAGGATTTCAGAAAGGCATCTTTAGTGCTAATCACAATAAACATAATCTTTAAAATAGTAAAGGTTGGTCCTAGGCAGAGTTAAGCAATTCAGTTAAGGTGGAGTCTCTGAAATACTTCCTTTTCATAGCCACCACCCTGGTATGCTGCCTCTTCTAAAAGCCAGTGATCTCATCCGCTGTTTGTCTCCCACAGTTTCTCCTAGGTAAAGTCCAGGAGTCAAGTTAGATTTGAAGATCTTTACTTTTCCATGAAGGGATGTTTTTTTAAGGAAAAACTGCTAGGGACTGCTAGGATGCATAAATGGTACTTAAAATGAATACACTAGAGAAGCTTTTACTTTATAAGATTCTCTGCTTAATGAGCAGAATTTGCTTCCTAAATACTTTTGGGAAAAAATCAGGGGATTGACTCAAGTAAACAAGGGGTGCGTATGATTCTATTTGATGATTTCAGTACCTAAGATAGATAGCTAATTACAGTAAAGTTCTCAATTTAATGAAGGGAAAGGGATATCTGTAAAAGCAGAAAGTTGATTAAACCCAAATGAATTTCAGGTTTTCTTTATTTGTATATTACCTTTATTATTTTTAGAAATAACTTAAGGCCCAAAATACACACAATACTATTTTCTCCTCCTAAATTCCCCATCACAACCTTGTGAGATGAGTTGGGCCAAGAGAGCGTGACTGGCCCAAGGTCACCCAGCTGGCTTTTTTCCTCATGCTGGACTAGAATTCACATTCTCCTAGCTTCTAGCCTGATGCCTTCACTACTATGATTAGGTGCATAAAGTGGAAATGAGATTTTATTCATATGCAACACACAGTGGACAGGCAAAATCTGTCATGCTAAGCACAGTCTATTATATTAAGGCTTTACTATATTCCTTGCTTAAAATGTAAAAATGTAGATATTATTACAACAGTATAAAGCTATATTTGCTGTAGACATGTTTAGAGGGATTTTTTTTCCTTTCCTTATCAAATCCTCAATTTATTGTTCCTTTCTGTATTTTGTGCAAGTTAAATATTGTAAAAATTAATAGAGAATGGGATGTTGGTCTTTGCTTTGGTAATATATTAATTTGGTTGATCTTATAATGGTTTAGGGATTTCAGGTCTAACTTCTGTATACATTTGGTCTTCTGAATCATTTTTTTTGTTAATGAAAGCAAGATACCTTTGCTGACTAGGAGCACCCAGGTAGTAAATAATGTAAGACTGCTTGGTCATATACAGGTCTGCTTTAAACTACAAGGCATATTTACAGTAGAAAAGTAGCTAGGTACTTCTCTACTGTATACTGTAGTACTGAATCAGGTGAATATTATGCTTCTCTAACCCTTGCTGAATTCAAAACGTAACTCCTATAAAAGTGAAGAAGCCCTGAATAGCCCTTTGAGGGTAGGGATGTATATAAAACACAGAACACAATCTCCTACAGAAAGGTCTCACAACATAGATAATGCTACTCAGTTAGAATTCTTTGCAGCTTTAGAAACAGTATTTTAAAACCACAGGATGTGCCACAGAGAGCCAAGAAAACATAAGGGAGACAATCGCACCACAGATCACAAGAACACATAATCAGAACCATCTCAAAGCAGAAGACAGAGCAGGCCTCAAAAACCTAAAGAAGGACCAAACTACCATCCTTCTCCCAGAAGGTAAAGGCCAAACTATAGAAACTAGACAATCAGATCTGAAGAATTCTTAACAAAATAACTAGGAAAGGTAAAATAACAAAAAAAAGAACAGAGATGAAAAGATGTGGACCCACCCACCTACGCGTCTATCAACACCTAAAAGCATACAAACCTAACATAGTTTAATTGCATTGTTACAAGTGTACATAGAACATAGCTAAAGGACTTACAAGAAACCTTGGATATCTCATAGAGAGGTCCAAATATTCCATTAAGTGCTTTCAGAAAAATCAAAACCTAATAATAGAAGAAAAGATCATTGTTCCATTCAATGTTTATATACATAGATCCAGATCTAGCAAAAAAAATCCCTGGCAGCAGTACACACAAGATAGCCTACATAACCAAGTACACTAACTGTAAAATACTCATAATCATGGACCTCATCAATCTCTGTCTCATCAACCTCTGACTCACTTTCAGTTTGATGGATGCATGCACCAATAAATCAGAGAAGCACCCATGGGATCACTAATCTCAGACCCCACAGTACAGACTGTAATGAAACTGTAACACTCCCTCCCATGCGTACCACCAAAAATATGGATCTGGTATGTGGAAGACACTGTTGCCATATTAAAAAAGAAACCAACTAGAGAAAACACATGAAACAATAAACTACATCTTCAAAGGAATAAAATGCACAAGGGAAGGAGAAAATAACAACACACTGCCCTTCCTGGATATCCTCATCAAAAGAGAGATGGCGGCAAATTAGAAACATAAGTCTATCAAAAAACCATCCACACTAACCAAGTGCTGCATACCAAAGTAAGAACCCAAAACCCCACAAGAGGATCTGTGTAAGAATATAATTCAGGCAAGCACAAATGTACTGCAAGAACTCACAACAATAGAAAAAAGGAAATAGAC
Organism: Pseudonaja textilis; assembly: GCF_049901715.1. Lineage (NCBI taxonomy): Eukaryota > Metazoa > Chordata > Lepidosauria > Squamata > Elapidae > Pseudonaja > Pseudonaja textilis. The sequence goes on along the minus strand of NC_141991.1, from coordinate 109,901,358 downwards.
TGCCTAGACCAGGGGTGTCAAACTGGCAGCCCACAGGCCGGATGCATCATATGCATCCCAATTCCGCGAAGGGGGAAAACGTCACAAAATGTCACATGATGGCAATGTGATGAGTTTTACACCCGCGACCTAGGCAATACCTTCCGACAAAATGAATACTCATGTAGCTTTATCAGAAAATGCACGACTACTCAAACCCCTCAGCGTAATCAACACAAGCTATGAAAATGGTAATACTGCTGTACATCAAAAACATTTCAGAAACAACTAAAGACTATTATAACACATGGCATCACCATAACTCACAAACCAATTAAAGCCCTCCAAAATAAAGTAAAACAAAATATCCAGTAACCCAAGAAGAAAAACAGGGAGTCATCAACAGACACTATATAGGGCAGACAGACATAAAATTAGTGGAGCACATCCATGAATACCAAATAGCAGAAGTCAGGATGAAAACTTTATTTCACAACATAGTTTCAAGTTAATCAATAAACTACCAAGGAGAAAACAAGTTTCCAACTGGGCAAATCCTGTATATAAATACTAATGGGCACCAAACTCCCTGCCCTTCTAGTACTGAAAGTGTTTTGTAGCAACAAAATGTCTGCAAGGGATCAAAGCTCAATAAGTACCAAGAACTCCATAAAACACTCCCCTTGAATTAAATGGCTCCATGTTAAATCTGAATGCCCCATATTCCTATAGGACAAGGCTGTGAAACTCGCAGCTCGTGGACTGGATGGGTCACGTGGTGGCCAATCCCACGCCCAGTGGAGGGGGCGAAATCGTGATATGTCACATGATGCCATGATGCTATGGCACCCGTTATAGGACAACATTCAAAATATTGAATATTTTATAAAGTATTTATACCATAAAATCATAAAAGCAGGTAAAATGGGGAAGCCACACTCCTACAGTATAATAGCTTGTGTGCTCTTTATAGCTAATGGTTGCTACATTTAGCTACATCAGTAATCCCAATGAAGGACAGATTTACTTCAATATAGCATTTGATTAGGAGCCATGGTGGTGCAGTGGTTAAGAATGCAGTATTGCAGACAAACTGTGCCCAGTCTGGAGTTTGATCCTAACTTGCTCAAAGTTGACTCAGCCTTCCATCCTTCTGAGGTTGGTAAAATGAGGACCCAGATTGTTGGGGGGCAATATGCTGATTGTCAACCCTGATGGCTGAAGCCATCTTGGAGTTTCAGTGCTGCCACACTGGAGCTGAGGAATAGGGAAACATTATAAACCAACTAGAGAGTGCTGTGAAACACTATGGGTTACTATAGCAATAGCACTTAGACTTATATACCGCTTTACAGCCTAAGCAGTTTACAGAGTCAACCTCTTGACCACAACAATCTGGGTCCTCATTTTACCGACCTTAGAAGGATGGAAGGCTGAGTCAACCTTGAGCCTGGTGAGTTTCAAACTGCCAAATTGTAGACAGTCAACAGAAATAGCCTGCAGTATTGCACTCTAACCACTGTGCCACCATGGCTCATATATATAAGTCTAAGTGCTATTGCTGTTGCTATTGATATTAATATCCTGTGGGTTATCTTGCATGTAATGCAGTGTTTGCATTTGCATTTAATAGCGTACCTAAAAAGATAACACAGCATGTCAATATCATCACTTTATTCCAATATTGGATTCTAACTTCCTATTAAGAATGAATTGAAACTCTGGTGAACAGGCAAATACAAGTTAAAATTCAATGGTTAAACATAAATTTAGCTGACTCTTATTAGAATAACCTCTCCTGCCTTCAATTCCTTCAACCAGTGGTGGCAAGTTCCCTGTTTTTTATTGACTAATGCACTTTAAGCCCAGTGGTGGGATTCAAATAATTTAACAACCGGTTCTCTGTGATTTCTTCCAACAACCAGTTCACCAAACTGCTCAGAAAGTTAACAACCAGTTCTCCAGAGGTGGTGCAAACTGGCTGAATCCCACCGTTTAAGCCTCTGGCTGGCTTATTTAAAAAAAGTTTGTTCAATTATGAGATGGCAGTAACATGCTAAAATGCTGAAACAAAGTGCCCTGTTTTGTCCTCAGTAGAGAACAAAACTTCAGACTACTGGAGGGCAGAATTTCAAAGCATTCATTTGGAATGTGGAACATTTTGTATAGCTCTGCTTACAAATTATTGCACATACATATTTTCACATGACAACAGTGCTTAAGCACTGTTACATTCAAGAGCTTCTATTTTATTCACGATGGGAATGAGCAGATAGAAAAGATGCACCCCTGTAAATATCTACAAAGCTACACTAATACCTTAACATCTGTGCTGTAATGCTCAATAGATCCTAATCCTTCTCCTGTGTTGGCATGTCATGGAAGGAAGCAGCATATTCTTCTCCTTAGAAATAAATGATTCACATCACAAAGTATTTTTAAATGTGCCTGCCTTTTTGTTTGAAAGATGATCAAACGACGTTCACATTAGGTGAATGAGGGATGTGTGACTTTTCTGTAAGGACATATCCTTAAAATGGCTGTGCAGTCTCCATTTGAACCATGTATTTCACCTCTATCCACTGTTCAGACACCAGTCAGAGTAACCAGCTTTCCATTCAGTGGAGTTGATACGGCCCAGTTCCCTCTAAGCTTTTTTAACAAAGAAAAACAGCATTGTACCATCTGAATGAACTTCAAAGTGGCTGAAAGGGGCACTAAGGATTCCTGGCACTTGTCATTGTCTCCTAGATTGGCCAACATTTCCCTTCAGGTCTAATTACTTCCAAATGCTTCCAGCTGCTTTGAAGAAACTTGGGAGGGAATGAGGGAAGAAAAAGATAGGAAGACATTTCTGAGTGAAAAGAACAGAAGGTAACTAAAACAACAATGTGATATTTAGTGTCAGTTAAAATGAGATGAAAATTGAATCCATAGAACAGTTCTGCCCACACACTCTACTATCATCTATAATACTTAAGAGTGGCTGCTCTAAAAATAATTACAAAGCAAATTCACATTACTATACAAAACAGCCTGTATCAATCACCCTATTCTTACTGAAATAATGTGGGTCTGTATACTTTTCAGTTAGTCCTCCTCTGCATAAGAGTTTAGCGAGTATCTTATTTCTGCATCCTGTGTTGGAAGTTTTCTTTCCTTTGAACCAGTTACTCTTGACATCAGAGCTGGTTTTGGTCTTCCATATATCCTTTTGTATGGTATACTATAGTTGGATAGTTGACACTTTGTGCTACATCTTTACATCCCGTCTATTCAGATAATTGTACGTATTAGCATGATAAGTTTGCTTGAACAGTATATGTGGCTTCTTTAAAAACAGAGAATTTTGTTTTGATATTTCAACTACATGCATTCTGCTTGATGCCAGATTCTAGATTTGCAATGCAAAATCAGCAAATTAACATCCCTAGTTCAAGAGTTTCCTACTTTTTTATCCCACTGTTTTTCAGTAAGAGGCAAATTTCTCCTGTCCATCAATTCTTCTACAAGTTTCCATATGTAATGTTGAATGCTAGTTCCTCCAGAAGAATCAGAAAAACTGATGCTTACCAATGCAGAATGATCAATTTGCAGAGGTGCTTCTGTTTCAAAATTTTGTTTTTGAAGGACTGTGCTTCCAAACATTAGCTTAGCTTTAGATTATTCTCAGCTTGAGACACAGACAAGGATCTTGTCACAAATTCATAAATTCCACTGAATGGTAGTTGAGAAGGCGTAATTGTCAAAACTTTGTATTTATTAGATTTTATCCCATTTTTATTACTTTACAAGTAACTCAAGGCAATGAACACACTCCTGGTATATACTCCTGGTTTCTAGGCTAGATAAAACTAATAGTGATTACGACTGGAGGAGAACTCTGATTAATAAGATCTGTTGGAAAAGCTCTTATAAAAAGAGCTTTTAAAAACTGCAGGTTCAGTTTCTTGGAATAAAACCTAAAACACGGAATTGCCTTTATTTGCCTTAATAGTGATAAAGTAAAGTTGATGGAGCCAGCATTCATGATTGACAAATGCTTCTCAGGCAGATAATATACATCCCTCTGTCTCAAGGAGGATCTTCTTGAGGAAATGCTTCTTTAGCATGTAAGCAAATACCCATAAGCCCTCCCTTTCCAGGTGAAAAAGTTTTTGTAGTTTTGGAAATTGCAGACAGTTCTCACATAGCAGACAAGCTGTGAACCAAAAGGGTGGAAAGAAAAAGAAAAATACATTCTGTAGCTTCTGAGAAAACCAGAATTTGCAGAAAGGATTTTCCTGGTAACACATTGGCATGATTCCAAGGAAGTCCTATAGAGGAAAAGAAATGTTAAGTAAGAATGTACTAATCTGGCTTCTTTTTTCTATCTGTTTGTACAGAGACAATCAAATAATCAATCTTAAAAATTCAACCCTTGTGCATTTTGTGCAAATTATCCTTCATATAAGACTTGCATCTAAATGAGAGCACATTAGAATTGCATGGGTATCTGCTAAATCTTTTGTCCTGTATGTGTTCGAGACACTGCCCGATTGTAGCACCCCTATATTTTTATTTTCTACACCACTATGGTTTTGCATGTAAATACAGGTAGTCCTAGACTTACACTAGTTTGTTCAGTGACTGTTCAAAGTTACAATGGCATTGAAATAGTGACTGTTTTTGACTGTTATGATCGTTATTCACTCTTATGAGCGTTGCAGCATCCCCATGGTCATGTGATCAAAATTCGGAAGCTTGGGGACTGGTTCATATTGATGATAGTTGCAGTGTTCCGGGGTCACGTAATCCACTTTTGTGATGTGACAAACAAAGAAAATGGGGGAAGTCTACTTCACTTAACAACCATGCTACTAACTTAACAACTGCAGTGAGTCACTTAACTATGAGAAGAAAGGTCATAAAATGGGGCAAAACTTACTTACTTACTTAGCAGTAGAAATTTTGGACTCAATTGTGGTCATACGTTGAGGACTACCCGTAGTTTAAAAAAAATTAGAAGATCAACTTTCATGAGATTGATACATTTCTCCATGGATAGATGGGGCCAATATAAGTAGCATTCCGGTTTTTCACCCAGGAGGCAGCTAAATAGTTTCTATCTGCTTTTTCTCTCTTTTTTTTTATAATTTAATAAGCATGCACATTTCTATTGCTCAATAAGGCATGCCAGTTGTAAAGAAAAGAGCAAGTATAAACATCCCCCTGAAAGCAAGAAGGTAACAGCAAAAACAGTCACTACATTAAGGCAGGAAGCGGAGCTAGATTGTAGGACCGGATGTTTTCAGGGAGAGCTGATTTGAGTTCTCCAGCCTTACCCCTACATATTCAGTAGTGCCGCTACAAAAGCAATTATAATTTTTTTATGTGTACCACAATTTAGTGAGAGAGCTTGATCCAGCTGAAACAAAAGTACCAATTCCTTACAGCATGCTTGTTGAATAACCCTAAAGATCACATTCAGGTCTCATTTAATCTGTTCTAATCCTGCCTGGACTACAATTGGAGTTCATCTTGGAAAAATCCAAACAAGGACACTTCATTAATTCTAAGTGTATGCTAGAAAACAATTATATACTGTAGAATTGATTGCAATAAATTCACTGTATGCATTATGTTTCTTGAACACCTTCACTTTGAGTACAGAGCTTCCTGCCTTTGGCAGTGTCCTAGACAGAATTCAAGTTAAAGGTGTTCTATGAAGAAACTGTGTTGGCCATTTGCTCTCCAGGGAATATAAAAGTCAAACCAAAAGAAAATGGAGCAAGCACTTTGAGCAATTGGTTTCAATACATGCAATGATATATGTAATAATCATGTTGAGGTTGTTAGACAAATATCTTTTTCAAAGTAAGTTGATAGGCTAATAGTAACTAGTGCCTCTTGTCAATGCTGCAAGCCTTTAATTACTTTTGATTGCAATTGCAATTATACTTCCAAATGTGATTATATGTGTAAATATAAAGCCAATGTGAAAAACCCTTCTAGTACAGGATCTGGCTTGAGTTGGAGAAATCAAAGATCACACCCTCAATCACTCAGAACTCACTGGCTAAATTTAGGCTGGTTGATCACCTACCTCTTAACAGATAATATGGTTAATATAATATTTATATCATATGACACACATGGGAAGCATCTGCTTCCTAATATAGTTCTGAATACATCAGCATCCCAGCTAATGTGTCTCCTTTGTCTTAGGAGCATCTAGTATTAGGTATACCAGAAACAACGCAAAGCAACAGTAATTTGTTGTACAAAGCTAATATGTAGAAATAAACACTCTGGAGAACTCTCGTTGATCACTCTGGTTATTACCATTCTTACTTTAAAGCTGACATGGCAACAGATTCAAATGTGTATCATTAATTACACATACATCATATATAAATCAGGAATAGTGGGCTTGCTACTTCAGTTGTTGCTAGATTACAGCTTTAACATGGCTGACGATCAGAGGTATTGATAGCTGTAATCCAACATCCACAGGAGCACAGTTCTTCCTAGTTATGTTCCTTAAGTCCCACTGAATTTACTAGAGCTTACTTCTGAGTTCCTTAAGATACAAGTACCCTTCTTTTAGGCCTGATCTTTCTTTCACAACAGAACCAGATTCATTAGGCTACGCCCTGCCTCCATGTGTAAGGTTTACTATTTCACAGCTTTCCCCCCCCCTCCCCTGCTGGCAGAGGGGCTGGGTCTTGCATGATGTGGGATCCTCACGCATGCTGTTTGTTATTCTGCCCCTTTCTGAAAGTTTTTCTTTCGTCCTACAAAGAAGAGGCGGGGTGGGGAGGCCAAAGGACTCTTTGAAGATACTTGACTTTCTATGATTAATTGCAACAAGGAGCCCACACAAGGGAGGGAGGTTATTTTTGATTTATTGACGTTTCTTTGTAAGAACAAATTTATAGCAGAGGGAAGCAGCTTCTTAAGAGGAATATCAAATGGTTAAAAGGTTCCATGCACTCTTTGATGTCATGGCCCTGTGGAATGTGGGAAAGGATTGAAGGACAGGCACTGTTTATTCATAAAATAAAGATCAGGTACCTGCCGTTGGCACAGATTTGGGGCTGGGCTCCTATTTAAGAACTTAAGACAGTGCTCAGGCCTGGAGATGACAAGAGCCCTTGATGTGGCCAAGCCTCCCAAGCGTACTCACCCTTTCCACACACCTCTAGAAGGTGGCACCTGTTTTTCTCATTAGGAAAGTAAAAACATTACCTGACTATGAATGGCATCAGAAGGGCAGAGCAGAGTTTCAGATAGCCACCATCTGCTCCAGGAATTGTATTACAAGAAACTCCCAACAAACTCACAGTTATTTTAGGCAACACTGACAGCCACTAAGCACCCCAACAGAGATGGCAAACAGAGCTGAGAAGGAAGGCAAGTTGTCATTCCAGGAAGTCAGCACATTTTGTAGGAAATTCCATATTACAAGTCTGTGGCTCATTTTGTTTGAGTTCAGCAAGATCTTCTTAGTAACAGGAATGCAGGTTTTTCACTCATCGGGTTTCTAGAAATCCAGAAGCTAAGGAAATTAAGAATGTCAACATAAATAACAGATTTGCCCCAAATTAATTAACAAATCTCAGTTCCATTTGCCCAGTGAGGATATTACCAGTTAAACATCTCCCTGTAAAAGGAGATTGAGATGCTTTTGCCCATATCCTTATCTTATGAATTATGGGATCTGAGCTGTTGTACACACCAGCTGTGGCAAGATTTTTTCCATGTGTTCCACTTCCACCCTAGCTACATCTTCGGTCTGAGCTTGTCGTGCTGCTCGTGCCGCTGCTTCTGCAAAAGACACAAACATGGCAAGCAAAAATAAGTACAGGGCACATTGGGAAGGCTGGCAAAGATGGCACGTAGCAAGGGTTTTTCTTAATGGAAAGGGGTATTTTATGTTTGTGGTCCTTTTTCTTGTCGCATTATAAAAACAAAATTATTAGAGAGCAAGCATGTGCTCTTTTTATATGTATCCTTGACACATGACTAGATAATTCATAAGAGGCAGAAAGATCCTAAGTAGTAACTCACAGATTAAAATTTCTAGAAATTTTTGATTTTTAATCAGCATGCATACTTTAAAAGCAGTTCATATTAAGATCAGAAATCAATCCTGGGATCGGAATAAAAAATGAGATTTATGAGTGATACACTTGCTTCTGCTAAGTACACCAAGGCATGAATTAAGAAGACTGGAACTTCATTGTACAAGAAAAACGTTAAGGTGCTACAGGCCCTCTCCCACCTTTCTATGACTCAGTGTAGTTTAATTACCTCGGACAAATATTTTAAGCATTTCAGCCGTCAGCAACACTGCATCACCACTGGCTGAAAGAGAAGGAAAGTTCCTATGAGACCATGTCTAAGCATCATCATTCCCTACACACATTGCACATGCAACCCCAGAACCCATACGCCATGGCTATTGTTTCAGTTATTTCTCATGTTCCAGGGCACGGGTCTTGCCACAGAAACATTTGGGAAGATGTCCAGCAGCAGTTGGCCTCTTTACAGAGGCAGAAGGGGAAGCAATTACCGTACCTCGGGTTTTGTCATCTTTGAAGTGGAGTTGGAGCAGTTTGTTCACAGTCTCCTGCATAGAAAGGGACAATTCAGTTAAGAATTGTTAATGGAGAAAAAGTGAATCTTTATCTTTCCAGTTTTAAAAACTACTCAATAGGTAATGTAATATATTTTAGGTCACCTCCTGTTGGCATAGAAATACGTCAAAAGAAACTGACCAAATATATTACCAGGCTTACATCTTTTTCTTTTGAGAGCAAGAGGGAATCAACTACTGAAGCCTTCATACCTACACAATATGAAGATCCTATCATCCACTCTTCTAGCTGCTTGGACCAAATTTTAATTACTTAACAGTACATCTCCCATCCATTTCTACCAGCCATCCCACCTGTTTACAATTATTTACTTCAATGAACACTATTCCTTGCTTTTTAAAATTTTTTCCTTCTAGTCTTTCTGGAAATGGTAGAAAACCAATAAAGTACATTGTTTGGCATTTTCCATTATTCCTACTGACAGTTGGTTTCTTTGGGTGGGGGGAATAAAGGCATACAGAAGTTTTTTTTTAATCTCAGTAAAGAGGAAAATGTTTAGAAAAAAATAGAGTTAAATGATATTAAATGATTATAGTCAAGTATCATATATCCAATATCTTAATATGTACACTTTGGGGGAAACTTCTTGTAGTTTAAAAGCAAAACAACCCTCCTTTATCTTTGTTTTCTATTCTTATTAGAACAATGCAGCTTCAAAAATAATATGATATATTGTGAAAGTTCTCTAACCAATATTTACATTTACTGTTATGCTAGTTAAAATAGGCTGCAATCCACTGGTTTGGCTGGGAGAACTATTATTTTGTTTGTCATCTTGAAGAGCTATCTTCCATTAAAGGAGCATTTGTCTCAACTTCAAAGCTATTGGACTTTATGCACTTACTGTGTAAAAAAACTTTTAAGTACTTAACACAGTAAATCTGTAGACACATCTACCAGGTAATGAATTCAATGGGCTTTCTCTTAGGTAAGGGTATGTAAAAATATATCTTACCTGGATTTACAAACTTCATAGCCATTTCTTTGTTAAAAACCCATACCATTTCTGAATTTTGAGCTCTAAACCAACAAATTACTGATTAATCTAGAAAGTAAGGTCATACGTATCAAATATTTTTTTAGGTTGGGGTTTTAAGTGATACAATAATATCAAAGTCAGTGCATCAAAACTCAGAAATTCTAGCAATTCTGCATTCCACATAACCTGAATGTACATAGCAACATAACTTTTGATTAAAGACACAAAATAAAAGTGATGAAGAAAATATGATTTTGGGGGGAAACTTTATTAATTTGTAAATAAGACAAGCTGCATTTTTATTCCAAAACTGAAGAGAGAAAAGTGACCTAGAACACTACAGTTTAGTAACTGCAATTCTAGCAACTGAACAAACTAGTATATGAATCCATGTATGATATATAGCAACTGTTTTAAACATAAATTGATACTAAAACTTTACATGTGATGGACATGGATTACCCCACTAATTAAGTACTCTTACTCGATTTACCACTTAATCAAACCTCACCCCAAATATTCTTGTTTAGAAGATCAACACACTGATGAAAATAATTCCATGAATTGGTCTTCTGGGGAAGAAATGGCGGATTGAAGATGAATGCAGGAAAAGCAGGGTGGAATGAAGAGCTGTCGGGTAGACCAGCTTTTTGTAATTCCTCTCCAGACAAGAGGATTTGAGAGTGTCCATAAGTGCTCCAGACAGTTGCTCTCTACAGATCATTGGTGAGTTTAGAGTTCTGAGAAATGGGGGAATAACCATCTTGACCAAACCAGTCAAGCACCTTTGAAACAACACTGAGTTCATGTATTTTCTTTTTAATCATTTTTGGAAATTTAACAATCTTTCAACTGTTATGAATCTTTGGATCAATATGTTTTATAGAACTGAATGGGTTTCTTTAATTCTTACCGAAAGAAGTTATTAAGGACAAAAATTAAGGGATAAATAGTAAAAATGTGATCAAATTTTTGATTTAAAAAAGTTTCAAATGGTTATGGACCCAGATAAATTTGAAATAACATTTTAGAGTTTATTATGAAGAACCATTCTTGTAGGAAAATATAATTTTGAATTTTTTTAAAAATGAAAAAGACAAAATTAGGCATTAAAGGAAAATAGATGAAACATTACAATTATAGAAGGACACTCAAACTCAACTTACGAATACAGAATGCAGCAAATTATTTTAACATTGGACATACTAAAATATTTTTGAACAATGAACATAGATAGCACTATGTTTAAAAAATACTATGGAAGAGCTTTTATCTGACATGATTGAGACTGATTTGAAAGTGGATTTAAAAATGATGGACTACATGAATAACATGGAAAAAGATGTTACACTGGATATACAAACATGCTGATATTTTAATAAAACTGTGTGACATGGATAATTTTCCTACACTAGATTTACAAAAGAGGTATGTTAAAGCTTTGAAGAATTTTGTGTGGAGAACAAGTACTGAAAAGAAATCAAGTTCTGAGTCATTGTTTGAAGGGAGTAGAGATCAAGAATGATAGGAGAAAAAGGAAGGAATATAAAATTAGTGTATTTGATCAAGGCTAAAATAGCTATCCTTCCTCTGGTAACCCTTAATGGACATCTGCTGATATCATAACTGAAATGACAAGGTTTGATGAATGTGTTTACAGATAAGAGATAGGATATAGATTTTATAAAAATGGGAAAGAAGATCATTTGTTGCATTTTAAAACGTGATGTTACTAAAATTGTTTATTCTTTCTGTGATAAAAAGGGGAAGTCACTTTTTAATTTTGTTTACTATATTCTTTCTTTTCTTTCTTATTTTTTATATTTTATCTATTCTGCACCTTCTATTTTTATTTTTTAGTCTATTAGTTTTTATTGTTGTAAATTGTAATATTTAATAAAATTATTTAAAGTGATAATTCTATGAATTATAAAGAGAATTAAGAGTTTATAAGCATAGTAAGAAAAAAGTAGAAAGAACTGAGCACTAAAAGAAGTTCAAATGGATTAGTAGCAACTGTTAAATATCTGATAGGCAGGCAGATGGAAAAAAAGTATATTTCTAAGCACACCTAGTTTGCTATTCTGCTCACTTTTACTCAGATCACTTATTTATATAATATACAAATGTACACAATACAAAAGCTATCGAAGTAATAATTCTTAACAAAGAATATCCAAACAACTACAAAGTTTACAGAATGTAAGCTATATTATCTCACTTGAAACATTTTATACCATTTCTTCAGCCTGATGAAGGTTGGGTTTCAGGGAGAGAGGAAAGGAAGACAAGCTTCATGGGCTTATGCTAATCAGAATAGAAGGAGCACCACATCTTTTTTTCTAATTTTTTTTTTTAAAATTCCCTTCCGTGAAAGGTAAAGGGGAAAAAAGTGTTCTTCCAGCTCTAGAGCCAGGTACTTTTGTCTTCCTATTCATGCAATTGTTTATCAAGTCAGACTATTAGTAAACCAAGTTCAATATTATGTATCCTGCCTAGCAGGTTTCTAAGATTTCAGCTCTTTTGCAGTTGTACTTGCCAACACTTTACAAAGAAGCTGTGATTTGTCTCCTAAAACTTTGGACTTCGGCTTAGGGATACTTAATCATGTAAAATTGAGCTATAAAACTGGGCTAATTAAAACTGGGCATTCAATTATGCTCTTGAAGTAATTTTTTTTTAAAAAAAATACATTTTTTGTACAAAAGAAGCAGGCACATTTTCATTCTACTGCAGGCTTAATAGGAAACAAAATAGAAAATAAACGAAGCTCTAGTGCTATCTACTGTATCAGTCTAGAACTGCTCCAGAGAATTTCATTAATTGAACACCTAACACTCGCTTGAAGAAACATCAAATGATACGTTTGTGTGTCATTTAAAATGCATTTTGAGAAAATGATAGTTATTAATATACAGCTTCAGTAGCTGAGTGAAACTTATTATTCAGTACTGAGATAGCATTTTACTCCAAAATGAATTCAACTTTTATATGTTTCTTGGCCTCTTAGCAGTCTGTCCCCTCCTTTATTACTTTGCTCTCCTGACCGTACTGCCCTATTAGACCTTCCAGAATCCAATCTTCCATTACTAAATGTTTAGGGAAACTATTATCCTCAGGATGCATGACCCCTGGGCACTCTTTTAAAAAAACATTTTTAATTTTCCTTTGATTATATGGACAATATTCCAGTTTTAATATTGTGATCTCTCTCAGTTCAACAGTATACTTTATCCAATTTTTAATTAAATCCCAAGTATTATTTGAAGTTAAGTCTGAGGCTGTTTCTTTCCTAATCAAAGTTGTCACCGGTTTTGAACATAACAATTTATATCTAATTACATGTTCATAACGTAGACATGCTCTTATCCATGCAACAAAAAGAGTTCCAAGGAACAGCGCTCAGTATAAAGTTGTGTACTTCCATCCTAACGGTGTAACAACTAACAAAAGAGCCTTTGTCTTCGCGTTATAATGTAAAGCTAGTGTGCACAAATACATTATGATGAATAAACAGATTATTTCGTAATAATAGAAATAATAAACATGGATTAAACTTGTCCCGTAGACGGTATTAGGGGCGGCAAAACAAGACATGATCTCCGGCGTCCCCAGTCCAGGATACCAGAGAGACTCGATTTCATTTTATAGCCCAACTTAACCTATTTCTAACTCGTACTTTATAGGCGCCGCCTCAATCATCTTTATAGCTCATGGGCAGTTCTTCCAAAAGTCCTCTAATTTTTGCTTTTCAGCCAGCGGGGCCTCCATTTCTTTCCCACTCATCAATTCCTACTACACAGACTCCATTCCCAGATTGCCAATGGACCGGTCTATTCCTGCCTCAGTTCAAGTTGCAAGCCTCCGCCCTGCCAGACAGCCGGATCCCCGAACCTTAAATTCTTCTCCTTATACAACAACACCCCAACCCTTGGGATAGCTGGTCTGCATGGGAAGCCTCCGGACATTCCCACGTTACATCTCCCGATACATCCTGGTACGAATTGCTAAAACTTCGAATTGCCGGCGCCTCTTTCCTTTCTCCTTTCTCGCCCATCTTAAATCCTAACCCAGAAAGACCAAGTTGAACTCTTTGTTGTTGTTGTTGTTTCCCCACTGTTTGCTTCTCCCGGCCCATTTCCCTAACCTTTTTGAAGCCTCCCGCGCACTCTTCCCCGGTCTCCATTTCACACAGCATTCCCTTGATTAGATTCGGCGCTCAAAATCATCAGGACATCGCGTGGCATGTTGGGAAGTGTAGTTCCTGGAGTCCCACCCTCAACCGTTTACTTCCGGAGAAGACCGGAACCACCAGCGTCTTGCAAGAAAGAGGCATGCTGGGAAGCGTAGTTGATTTTTTTTCCCCTCTCCTCCCGCCCTTCAGTCTCTGTAAAGCGGCTGATCTGAAAAGAGGCGGGAGGCTTAAGTTAGAAGTTTCATTTTAGGAAAGAAAAGCGAGCTGAGCTGGGGTCGGTGCCCGAAAGTATCGAGTCAGGCTCTGAGGATGGAGGAAATGGGGAAAGAAGGGGGAACGATCACAATATGAGAGTCTTGATTACAGTAAGTGGTCCAGGAAGGCCATCCGCGGCAGGGCGCCCAGGTGTCCTGCTTTGTGAACGCGTTTTCTCTGTTTCTCATGGACGCTTGCTTAGCCTTTTGCTCATCGGCCCTGGTTTTCGGAAAAGTTGTGAGAATGGACTTGTGGGTGGACGTTGTGTCGACCCTGTTGAATCATAGTCCTACACTTTAGTTCTTTGCTTGTGAAACTTCCGTCCGAGAAAATAGGTGGATTCACACGTGAACAAGCGACGATTTAGGACCGAGATCTATGCCTGTAGTGCCATAATATATTGAACACCTAGGACTTACTATTAGATATTGCAACTCAACTCCGTTGAATTCACTACTGTAATCTAAAAAAAAAAAAAAGCTTTAAAAAGTGGCTTGGGGATCTGGATTCTTATTTTCTAAAGGCAATTCTAGGATTTGAGCACAGTAAACCTGTTTAGGATCTCTGTTTAAATCTAAAAATAATTTAGAAGTCTCTTTAAATGGTTACACACCAACAAGTTATCTTTAATACTTGATGTTTCCTTTATCTTTTTCGTCATTCGTACACTTGTTTGTTTAATTTTTCCACTTGTAAGTATTTAAAGAGAGATGAAAATGAGTTTAAGGTTTACTGTTGAAAGTTCACAAAAAAACTTTAGAAAGGATTAAAAATAAATAATTGCTGGGACGTTTTTGAATAAAATGTAGGAGGACTAGGGAGTTGTATGCATTAAATATTTTCAACCATTTTTAATTCACATTTTAAAAGATTACATTGTATTAATGTTATATCAAGTGAAACAAAGTATTTCTATACAAGATTCCACAGGCTTCAAAACTATAACTTTATTACATGATGATTTAAGGACGAGTTCAGTTTGGGGTGGGTGAGATACTCTTAAATTGTTTCAGTGCTTGGGCTGTGAGAGTAGATTCAGTTTTTGAGTGACGATCACATAAGTGTCAGTTCATTTACTTTGAACTAATTTAAAGTATATAGATTATTACTGTCTGGAATATAGAAACACAAAGTGCCTATTGTAATTATACATAGTATGCTACATTACCTTCTCATAGACCACAACACCATAATGGCAACCGGATGATTCTAAAACAAATATCTGGGGAGAGAGGCATCAACTTGGCGCCTTTGTGCAAAACTTTGGCTCCATCCTTACATTTTAAATTAAGTTAAAACATTAGCTTGTTGACACACAAAGAATAGACAAACTTGCCAGATGTCATATGTTTTGCAGAATGTGCAATCCAGATTTTAACAATAAAACCCACACACTGAGTTTCAAGGAATCCTGTACAAAAACCGCACATGCGCGCATACACACATACAGAGACACAGGGTTGCACACATGTTTATGTTAACGAGTGGTCTCTTAACTCCACAGAAGATACAACTTCAAAGAATGCAATTTTATCTCAAAACAGTTGTGCCATAAAACAAGCATTAAATGTATTATTTATTTCATTGGATCATTTTTATTTTTCTGGATCTTAGCATATGTTTTAACTGATATCTTTGCTATTGACCTTTTTATTGAAAAAATATACTCGCTATATAGTATGAATAACTCAGTGAATCTACTGTTTTTCGGTAGAGAGAAACAACGCCAAAGAAATAATTAAAATGCCTCTGAACTACAGTTCCCAGCATGCCCTATTTTCCAGGTAGTAAGATGTAGAAGACAAGATATTTAACTACAATTCCCAACATGCTGCAGTCTCCTTAGTTACAAAAATAGGCATTGGCAGTTGAAGGGCGAGGCTTTAGTTCTAGCAACCGTCAGCAAGCTTTTGAACCAAGTTTGACTGTCTCAAGGCTTCTAGTAACAGAGGTATAAGCTGAGGAAGCTGGTTTCAACATTTGGAGATCACTTAGATTAGGTTCAAATAAGATCACTAAGCAAAATATGCTCTGGCAATAATCTGCAGTTGTTGTTATCCACCAGGCTACCAGCTGCTGCCTTTTGATATTGCCATCAGTCTTAACCCCTTATCTATATGGGGGAATGAGTGAAGCTGATGCCTGCTACAGAGATGGATGCCTTTCGACAGTCTTATACCAGGTTGTGCAAAGAGAACGGTGCTGAGCCTCAAGAGAGTATCCTGCCACACTTGGAGGAAGCAACAGGACGAAACCGCTTGGATTTGGCCACGCAGAGCCTTTCTGTAGATAGTTGCGGAATCCTTGGCAAGCTTTTGCAGGATGACCTCCAGTTCACTGAGCTCATACTGAGTGATTGTATGCTGAGTGAAGAAGGTGGGACCTTCTTTGTCCACAAGGCAATTCTTTATTTCTCTCCTGTCCTGAAAACTTATTGGAGTTCATGGTACTTCCGTTGTGTTGCTTGCTGTTAACTTCACTTTGTAATAAACCACTCTTGTGTTAACAGTTGGCCTAGACAGGTCATCTCTAAAATGGAGATCAGTCATAAAATTGAGACAAGGACATATGGTGATACATACCTTCCCAAAAGACAGGAGGAGAAAGAAGTGTTAGAGTGTTCAAGAGTATATTCTCATGATCAGCCAAAGTAAATCTATACATTATTTAATAATATGACAGTGGTTTCACATGTCACATCAAGCATGAACTCACCCGCTCTGGTTTACTCAATAAATCATGGTTAAACGAAACAAGATTCAGTACAAAGTGTAAATGTCGATGTTTTTTAAAAAATTGGGAAACTTGCTAACTTTTTCAGATATGATTCTTTTTCCTTGTAGGGGCTAAGCTGCTATTACATGGACTTTGCTCCAATACAGTTGTGAAGTTCTTAAATCTGAAGGTGAGTGTGCTGTACCTTAATCTTAGGGTAGCAAAATGTTAAAGATGCTTTTGCTTTGGGGAATAATAGCAGGGTGAATTTAAAATAGTCAAAAGCTTTCTGAGGCAAATCATATAACTGGAGTCTATAGGGTATGTGCAAACTTACAAAACCTGTTGTTTTTAGAATAGCAGTTGAAGATAAGTAATTTTTGAATAATTAAATAAGAATATAAAATGCACAAATAGAATAAAGGTAAAGAAAGAAAGAACTTCTGGTAAATTGTTTTTCAGCTGTTCAGTTTTTAAGCATATTTATATTTCCCAATCCTTACTAGATAATTTGGTATTAGAGATTATAGTAGCATTATTAAATTTATTATTAATTGACTATATTGTCACACACATACTGGTAAGTATATGGATATATATATATAAGCATACATATTCGTGACTCAGATTTACATTAATTTTCACACTACAATTTCTTTCTTTCCAAATCAATACTGGGAAGCTATTAATAAAATTTCTATGCTACCTTTCTATTTATACAGAAAATGATGGTAGAATCATAAAGATAATGTGGAACCATTAAATGTAAAACATAGAAATGGACATGAATTCGTGAATTCTGTAGTGAGAAGTGCAAACAATGCAAATGAATATGAATTAACAAGTGTGAAGAGGAGACGGTCAAAGTTTTCAGAATTTTCAGAGTTCTGTGGATGAAGCCATGGTTCTGTTTAATGTCTGGATGTATCCATGTTTTGAGTAATGGAGAGACTAACTAGTTTGGTTTCTTTTAGGGAAACAACCTGCGAACTGTTGGGGCTGAAGCTCTGGGAAAGCTCCTCAGGCAAAACAAAACTATCCAGAGGTGAGCAATCATAGGAACGGGGTGGGTGGGGGTCTGTCAACTGTGCGCACCCAATTGATTCAGATTGTCAGAGGAGCCTTCCTGTATTTGCATTATGTCTGCTTGGGAGAGGACTCCGGAATCCCTTTTCAACTACAACCTACGTCTTCTATGCCTCTATTAATTGCCTCCTTCTTCCCAAGGCTCATTTTGGAGTGGAACAATCTAGGTGTATGGGAAGAAAGCTTCACTATCTTCTGTGAGGGGCTCGGGGCAAACCACCATCTCCAGATGTTGGATCTGCGCAACAATCAAATCAACCATCAGGGAGCAGGAGAACTGGCCATGGCACTAAAAGCCAACTCTAGTCTACAAGAACTTGGTAAGCCTGGCCTTTTTAAAAACAGAGGGTAATTCCCATCCCTCCCCCTTTGACAACCAAGACCATTTTACTGGGAAATAAAAACTGCTAATTGTTTTTTTTATGCTTGGTTTATTAAAAATTTTGATTATAATTGTCAAATCTGGTATAAAGTAAACTTAAAGAAAAAAATAGGAGTAAGAAGTATGTGGTATTTCTTCATTACATATCCCATCTCTTATCTAGAAACAAATCCATAAAACATCATGTTTTTAGTCCTGGTGTCAGTAGAAAGTCCTTAAAAGGGCTGCCAAAAGTAACTATGTGTCTTGTTACAACCTTGATCAAATAAACCAGCTTTATATTCCTTCCTTTTGCTTCTAACAGTTTAGTTCATTCAGAAATTGTCATAGGATTTAATTTCTCTTCATTTCTTTTTTTTGCCATTCTTCAAGGTTTTAACAAGCCACTTTTGTAAAACCAGTAAGAAAAAAATAGATCACTCTCTGGGTTTATCATTTATATTTCCCTTTTAAATTTTAAAATTTCATCCAATTTATTTTGGAAATCCAATGAAACACCCTTTTCTTAGTCATTCTCTTGGCCTGTCAGTTGTAAATCCAATTTCCTGTCTTGTCAGATAAAATTTGTTCTACATCTATCATTTATTCAATAACATCTTTTGGCCATCATTACTGACATGGTTGATATTGTGGCTATTGTTTTCTGATTCCATTCTTCAAAAGTCTCCATCATGGTTTTAAAAATTTGAAGTGTTTAAAAAAAAATCTTTAAAAGTTTACAGCATAGTAGCGAGTAAGATGGCTAATCTCATTGTCTTGTAACTGGACCAAACTGCTGTCCTTCAATCTCTTTACAAGGAGCAGCTGTCTAGAACACTTCTGGGCAATCTCCTATCCTATCCTAATCTGGAGATAATAAGGAACCAGTCTGCTCACTGGTTCCTTGGTTTTTACAACAAATATCTGTTCTGCTTTTGCAGAGCTATCATCAGTTCACCTCTGCTGAAAGTCTGGAAATAATTGCTGCTGATTTGAAAATTGCATGAATTATTTATAAGCTAGGTGGAGCTTTTTATGGAATTGGGCCTGATATTTATACAATTAATGAAGTATTTCAGCTTGCAGAGATATTGTACTGCAGCACATTGTTCGAAAGTAGATACTTTTCCACATAGTCTACAATGTCCAACAGTAGGCACAACTATAGAGGCCTGTTCTGTGCAATTTGATAGAGAACTATCAAAAATTAAGCCACACTGATTGACTTGCTGCTGCCTTCCTAAGCAGTGCTTAATAATATATTCCGCAGCATCCTTTGAGAAATACTGTTTATAGTTCATTCTGGTAAAAGTTGACTGGTTTCAATTACTGATGTACCTGTTTGGGAATGCAAGACCTGGCATGAATGTTTGCTTCCTGCTTAGATCTGCGCTGGAATAACATTGGGCTCTTGGGCGGCCGGGCACTTCTGAACTGTCTTCATAGCAACCGGACAGTGCGGCAGCTCGAATTAGCTGGGAACAATGTACCAAGTGATATCCTGAAGGCTGTGGGTAAGCAATTGCACCAGCTTTCTACTTGATAAAAAATTAATTAGATTCAATTCTGGCTACAGATTGTTCTACTGTGTGCCTCCTATCTTTACGGCTGGAGGGCTAAGGAATCACCATACAGTGTGAAAACCTGGACTTTTTCAGAATTTTCAGAGACATTTCTAAGTCTGGATTTAGAGATCTACTCTGGAAATGGGCAGGGAGTGGACAATAGTTGTCTAAAGTCATTGCTGTTACATCCCGCTTGAGGGGTTTAAAAATATTGTAATGATAAATTACATATCCTAACAATGGGTGGGTATTAGATGGGTATATACAGGCATATACTCTTCTGACCTTTGGGAGAGGTACTTTACAAAGGAAATCTATTGTTTTGACACTGTGGGTGGGCTCCAGACTGATAGCTAATTATTAATTATTTTTAGGGGGAAACATGCTGGTCTATGCAGAATTTTTGTCCAATCCAGTAGTAGTGATGATGCATTTTCTGCCGGATCACAAATAATAACATCTGAACACACCTGCAAACCTGTTGAATGAAGGAACAGTTAACTCTATTTCATGTTTCTTTATGGTTCAGATCAAGCAATGGAACATAACCAAGAGCGTCAGAATATTCTCTCCAAAAATCGTAACATGACAAAAATTCTCAGCAAAGAGGTGATGTGCTTGAAAGAAGAGAAAGCTAAACAGGTTGGTTGTAATCAAAAGTAATCAACAGTTGTGACAGGTGATGAAGCTTGAACTTATAGTTTTCTCAACTGTGAAAACTGTCTAAGTTACTTTAGGCCAGTTAGTGGCTGAAATCGCCCAAAGCCTTGGATTTGTTTTGCCATGATTTATTGAATAAGGAACCGTTGACTGGGATCACACAGCAGCAGCCCAAATCAATCAAACAACTTTTATAATTTAGTGCAGTATGTGAGCCCAGGCATTATCTTTCAATCTAGCCTTCTTTATCTTGTGAGATTAAAAGAGGATAAAAATGATTTAGAGTGCCCTGGTCTCCCTAAAAGAAAAAAAAAAAGTAGTTTCTTCTCCACTAGAGCTTTGGAAACTTTCAGACTAAATTTATTCTTTACTCAATAAAGTGATCGGCATACTTATAAGTAGAGTAGGTTTGGCTAACAAATGCTTGCACTTCAAAAGGGTGCTGTTAAGGTAAAATCTGTTTTACAGTTCCTGGATCTAATGGACACCATTGACAAGCAGAGAGAGGAAATAAACCAGAGCAACAGGTAAGCACATTGAGAGAGATGTCGAGCTGAGTACTGTATTGTCTCAACTCTTTTCCTGGTGGATGTCTTCCATCAGCAATTTTGTTTAGCTGTTACGGAGGAGTGGAGAGAGAAGAAATCCTCAAGGCATTCCACAAAGTAGACTTCTTTGAGAAAGCCTCTCCTGTTACTCCTATCAAATGGTATTAATCCCTCAGGAAAGAGAAGACGACTGCAAATCAATGGCCCTTCTCTCCAATCCAGTAGTAGTAGTCCACAAGGACACCGTGTGATCAGTAAAATCAAAAACCGTTGAGAAGTTAGTGAAGACCAGTTTGAATTGATCCCAGTCTTTAATTCCTCAGCCTATTCTGAGAATTGAAGTCCACACATCTTCACGTTCCAAAGTTGAGAAAACACTAAGTTAGAGGTTTCAGCCAGGGGTGGGATTCAACCGGCGTTACTACCAGTTCGGTGATTACACCTCAGCAACCATCATGTCAGTGATTCTATCACACATTGCCATTTCTGGATGGGGCAGATGTGCCTTCTTCCCTCTGGTCCACAGGCACCACCTTCCAAGATGGTTCTGCTTTGGCAAGCAGGAAATTTGGGGTATTTTAAAGTAAGCTCGTCCAGTTTACTCCAGTTCTGAGCTGAGGAAAGAGCTCTCCAAAAGGCAGCTGGTGAGGAAGAGGCGTTTCTTTTCTGCCCCTCAATCATAGTGGGAGTTTTGCTGCACTGCACAACCCCTCTTCTACACTGCACAGTGAGACTCTCTGAAAGAATTTGAAAAATCACTAAACTTGACTTAAAAGTAGCAGGTGATAGAGGCAGGGTACAGTGAGAGAGGACCCTCCTGCATATCCCTGCATCCTCTCTTCTCCACATTACACATTTTTTTTAGGCCAGGAGTGTCCAATCTTGACTTGTAGACTTCAATTCCAGAATTCCCCAGCCAGCTGTGAGTTTTGACAAAGATTAAACCTACCAATAGCCATCTCCCTAATCTTAGATTCAAAAGAATTATTGGTGGATGTTTTTCACTCAGCTGGTGACATTTGGTAGGGGAAAGAAGCAAACCCATACATAGTAAATAAGAACGTCATGGTTTTGCAGCTACCTGACAGAGACCAGCCATTGATACACCATCCTGCTCGCAGTTTTTACCAGTATTGGCTCATATTTTGCCACAAGGGATCTTCTCTTGTCAGGATAAACTCTCAGTGCAAACTCTACACAAGGAATGTTCCCTTATGCATGGATATCTCCCTCTGCTCACTTTGCAGGGTATCGGCATCACGAGTCTGGCGTCTACAAGAGGCCTTGAATGAGCGCTATTCGGTGATGAATTCCCTAAAAGCAAAGTACGGAGAACAGCTTCGCAGTGTGGTTGGAGAAACCCGGCTAATGTTGTCGATGACAGTCCTAACTCAGATTTGATTCCGAATCAGGATGGTCCAATTAATGGAAAATTGTGGAACTAGAGGAGGGAACAGGAATGAAGTCAGGCAGAACAATGGACTGAGTAGCCCAATGGCAAAATTCAGTAATTGTATAAAGGAGAAGTAGAATTATTTACCCATAATCCTAAATACAAATATAAAATAACATACATATTGGGGAGGGGCAGGGGGAAATGGGGAATGTATTCTATTATTGTAAACATGGGTGACAGAATTTAAGAAGAGGATAGAAAATAGTCAGGCTCCTGTGGTTATGCATACTCAATACAGTTTTTCAAATGCCAAATTTGACTTGTAGTATACTTGTTGGAAAATGTGGCCAGCAACACACGAATTCATTCAATGCAGTGTAGAACAAATACTAACCTATGTATGTACCTACAGGTAGTGCTTGCACAGCATCTATTCATTTAGGAACCATTCAGATTTACAAGGTGCTGAACGAAGGGACTTATGATGTGTCCATCATTGCAGTGCCCTCACTGTCACGCGATTACAATCTGGGTTTTTGACAATGATTATACACTTACAACCCTCCCACGATCATGTGGTCGCCATTTGCTGTCTTCCCTGCCAAGAAGACTCCCTTCAGTTTCTGGGGGCTGGCTGCAAACACCTGGTGCTGCAAACACTCTGCCAAAACCCTGCTTAGATTGTGGGACAGATACAACATGGGGAATCCTGTCACAACTGGGGGCTTCCTGCAAATGTCCCATTGGTGCAGATGTTCTGTGCCCAAATCCTGCTTGGATTTGGGGTGGATCTTTTTCAGTTGGCCCCTGAGAGCAGAAAGGCTGACTGAGTCCCTTCTGCAGGCAGCTCTTTTCCTCCATCCACTTAACAACCCAGGAGATCACTTAATTGCCAGGATTGCAGTCATTGAGAGAATTGGTCACATGACATCTTGCTTAATGACTGCCTCAATCAGTGATCAAAGATTTCACTCTGGTACATGCATTAAAGAAAGCCTTCAAGGAGTGGAAATTCCGGATTTGTTTTGGTCAACCTGACACTCCAAATCCAGAGGTTGAGGTTTATGAGTAGATTTGGAAATGGATACAAATACAAGGATTGCTTAGCTCCTTTTCTATCTAGTTACTCTGAAGCAAGCTTTGCTTTGCAGTGCCAGTGCTCTTGTTGCTGGGCGGCTAGCTCAGAAAATCTCAAGGCAGCCGTGAAAATAGCTTTTACTTGAAACTTGATGCTTTGCAGACTCCAGATGACAGAGGCAGCTTTGGCTCTGTCAGAGCAGAAGGTGTGCAGTCTGGGAGAACTTCTGAGCACAGCCAAGGAGGAGCAAACAAAACTGCTGGAGAACCAGGCCAAGGAGTTTCATCAACACAAGAAGGTAGACTGGGGATGATCTGAGGAGTCAGGGAGTACATAAAATCCAGCAAGAAATCTGGTACTATTTGAAACAGATGTCTTTGCTTGAAAGAAGCCCAAGTGTTAGTGGGGAAAAGGGTGTGAAGCCAAGGTTTGGATCAAACAAGGAAGGACATTGGAAACAAGGAAGAAGGGCTGACTGATGCATCTCTGCTTTTGCAGAATTCTTCTGATCGTGAGGCAAAACTTCTTCAGGAACTTTCAACGGCCAACGAGAATAATTTCCAGCTCAAAAATGAGGTAAAAAATTGTTTGAATATCTCGGCGTTCCTTAACCTTGATAAACTTGTAGATGTGTGGACTTTGTCTCCAGAATTATCCAGCCACCAGGGGAGTTGAAGTCAACACATCTTCAAGTTCCCAAGGTTGAGACACATACTCCATTAAGAGTTATTTAACGTAGATCCTCTCAGCTTAGCTTCTGGTTCCTGGATGCAGTCTTCGACAATAGCAACTTTGGACAATTGCTTCAGTGAGTTACAGGTTGTGGGTTAGGAGCCATAAATGTATAAACTCAGTCAATCCAACACAATGGAACAGTTTTCCCAAGCAGCTTGCTAATCAGGCTGACAGCACCTATTCAATAATCAGTTGCTAGGTGGGCCACCAGACAGAAGGCTGCCAGGGATTTCTTGTTGCTTGTGATCTATAGGTTGCCTGTTTGTGCTTGACACTCTTTCCCAGCAAACTGTAGTAGAGAGATGGGGTCTTGTCTTTCTCTACTAAGAGTGGATTTCCTTTTAAGGTGGATGAGCTGGAAAGAAGATGCAAAATCCAGCAAGAGCAACTGTTCCAGGTGAAGGAGGAGCTGACCCACACAACTGCAGAAATGAAACTGAGAGCTGTACAGGCTGAAGGTGAGCATAACTCAGAAGTCTTCAGCTACTGAATGAAAGAAGGGCTTGGTTGGAATCCTTCAGAAAGGGAAGAAAGATGAAAGGAATTGGGGATCTCACTAATTTGTTTTCCCATAGAGCGTTTGGAAAATGAGAAGAAGCGGTTCAAGCAAATCCTGAGTGATGCAGAATCCCTTCGTATGAAGGAGGTGAGGAAGCTGTGGGGATTTTAGCATCCCTCCACAGAGAGAAGAGGTGGCTGAAGTAGATCTGACTCAAACACTTTCTGACCTGAAAATAAATTCTACCCATTCCTTCAGCATCTTGTTTATAAGATAGGATGCTTGCCTACCAGAGTCTTGAGCTCTTCCATCCTGGCCCATATGAATAAAGGAAGGCCTTTGGGAGTGTTGTAAGACCTGGTTAGAATGCCAGGAAATTGTTTCTTCCCAACGGTTTCTCCATTACCGAACCTCCACTCCCCCCATCTCTGAAGAAGTAATTGCACACTTTCACTATTGCCTCTCATCTGCAATTCAAGAATCTGAAACTAGGGAAGTCTTAAATAACTCTTGTCTTTCTTTTTAGAATAGGATCGTCCTTCAAAATTCAGGGCTCTGTTTTTTCATTACGTATCTGAGGAGGATGGACAGTTGAGAAATTAAGATTGGGTGAGTGGGTGGATGATGGACAGGAGTGGGTTTCTACCAGTTCTGTCCACCTCTGTAGAATCGGTAGCTCTAAAGAGCAGCAGACATAGAACCGGTTCTATGTTTGCTGATGTTTTTGCCCACCTGGGCTCTTACCTGACCTTTATTTCCTGATTTTTCAACTTCAGCTGCCGTGCGAGGCACAGCTGCAGTTAAAAAAGCAGGAAAAGAGGGCTGTTTCAAAGGCTGCTTCTCTGCACCCAGCATGCTGATGACGATTTACAGGCAGCACATCATAAATCACCGAACCTCGTAAATGACCGAAGTGGTAGTTAACCCTGTCGGATCACAATCCTGATGATGGATGGATGGATGGATGGATTAGATAGATAGATAGATAGATAGATAGATAGATAGATAGATAGATAGATAGATAGATAGATAGATAGATAGATAGATAGATATGGATGTATGTCCCATTCTGTGGGTTCATAATACAGTTTTATGTTTGGATTTTTTTGCTAAGGAGTTGGAAAACGTGCCCCAAGCTTTCTTGGAATAAATATGTTTGCTCCAATTTTCTTCGTGTTTCCTCCCATTTACCAAAGAGAAAGGCTGGTGTCAATCAGTTGTATTTATGTGCTGCTAAAGATCGTCTGAACAATGGTGTTTGACATGCAGGTGGGACAGATAACTCAGCATATGGAGACAAGTGAACATGCTCTGCAGGAGCGCATCCAAAGGCTGGAGGCCATCCGCATTGGGCTTGAGGAGGTGAGTGGAATGGCTTCCCAATATTGTTGGGGTTGTTTTTTCCTGAAAACCATAGACAAGTCTTGTCTTCAGTTGCTTTGGATCTTCTCTAAGAATATGTTCAGATTCAGACCACTGCAAGTTTCTTGATTTGCTTTTATGATCAGAAATTGCAGTGCATTGTTCTTTTGCCTTGTCACTAGGAACTGAGCCAAGTGAAAGCTGCAGCCTTCATTGAACGAGGCAAAATTGAGGAAGAAGTCATCAGAGCCAAAAACCAAACCAGGTTGGAAGAGGTAAGGTTGGCAGGACAGCTCAAAAGCAATATTGCTACATCATTTTATCTGTTAGGTAGCCTAGAACCTGTTTCCCATCAGACATTGTAATTCCCTTTTCATACCAGTAAAACATCAGAAACAAAGTAGAAATGGAGAAACAGGTCCAGCTGAGACTGGTATTTTCTTACAATTGACATGCTGTACAGTTAGAACAATGGATGAATGTCCATTTGGGGAGATTTTAAGATTAAGTTTTCAGGTTCATCAAGCTAAAGTTGTCACTCTTGCTTGACCCAGAACTGGTGACTCTGTTTATTCTCTATCACACCAGGGTTATTATTAGGTAAAAGAGAATGAAGAGAATGAACTAGGTTTTAATTTTTCCTTATAAAAGCTGCAGGTGGCAAGGAACATCTTTAAACATCTTAAAAGGCAAGCATCCGTTCTTTTCTCATATCTTCAGTGTTTTTCAACCTTAGCACTTTTATAAGGCGTAGACTTAAATTGCCAGAATTCCCCAGTCAGCATTCCCCAGTTGAACTTCTTTGATCTAAAAGTTGCCAAGGTTGAGAAAAACTGGTCTAGATCAACCTGGAAATTTTGATTACATCTCAGTATAACTGGAGGTACCCAAGTTGAGGGGTGGTTGATGATGCTTTCTAATTCAAAGAGGCTTTTTTTTCTTTTGAGGGGTCCTTGGTGCTCCTTGAGCTTGCTTATTTTCTTGCAGGTGTTTCATTACCCTAACTAGGTAACATCATCAGTGCTGGTAAGGAGTGCTGGTTGCTGTCAGATTATATTCTGGTGGCTTGCCCTGTCAGTCTTGGTGGGAGCTGTCTTAGAGATTTTTTGATTGGGCTGTTTAGTGATGGCTCTTTGGCATGTTTAGTGATGGCTCTTTGGTTTAGTGATGGCTCTTTCCCCTTGACTGGGGAATTGCTTACTTGATTGTTGGTCTGAAGTTAACCTTGGAGTTAATCTATGCAGGTCTGAGTGCTGATTACTGTGGAGAGGGGGTGGAGTCTTTTTGTTCTCTTTTTGGCTGGCTGATTATCCCTTTTGCCTAGTCTGTAGATGCTGTTAATGTCTATGTGTCTCTTGATGGTTGATTTGTCAGAGGACCAGGCTTCTAGAAATTCCCTGGCATTTTTTTTTTTTAATTTAGCCTGATCTAGGATTGTCACATTTTCCCAATTGAAACTATGGTTAAATCTGTCTATATGTTGTGAAATTAAATAATTTTCATCATGTCTGCTGACTGTGTTCATGGGTGCTTTCTGCCAGTCTTCTGCCTGTTTGTCCTGCATTGTGGTTGTTGCAGTTCTTACACTCTTAAGTTGTAGACGACTCCTGTGTTTTCTACTGGGATTGGTTTGCTTAGGATGTTTTGAAGGGTTTTTTTTTTTAAAAAAAACAGGCAAATAGTTAACAGATTAAAATTTATAATGGAAATAAAATAGAATCATATTAATAGTATGCGTCCAATTCTTACATATCAGTAATAGATTGAAAAATGATGGTTGGTTTCTCTTATTTATTTATTTTTTTGTTGGCAATTAAATAGCAACAGCGCCTGGAGCAGATGGAGGAGAAGCTGAGGCTGATGATGCAATCCCGTGACGAGGCTCAGAACCACTGCTTGCAGCAGAAGCGGGCAGTGGCAGAAGCACACGCTAAGGAGGGCCAGTTGAGTCTGCAGGTGGAAGGACTCAAGAGGCGACTGGAAGACCTTCAGCAGGTGAGGGAGTTGAAAAAGTCCCACAGGAAGAAGCCTGAGATCAGCATTCCACTGTAGGCTACAATTTCTTGGGTACATACCTGGGAGTCCTCGATGACCGGTCACCTAGCCGTTGTTTGAACTTCCAACTGACTTACCTGGAGCGCATAGAATGTAGAACAACAGAGTTAAAAGGGACCTTGGAGGTCTTCAGGTCCAACCCCCTGTACAGGCAGGAAACCCTATACCTGTGACGGTGAACCTATGGCACACGTGCCCAAAGTGGCATGTGAAGCCATGTTGCCCGATATGTACAGCTTTGCCTGTCTTGTGGGTTTCTAGCGCAGATGTGCACGCAACGATTAGCTGTCCCAATACTAAAAACCCAGATTCAACGTTCCAATGGCCAAGTCTCTCCCTCCACACCCCTGATTGCACTTTGGGCCCATGTGGCAACCAGACTGCATTTAGCCAAGATCTCACCTGGAAAAATAACACAAAAATAACACAGGTGGTCGGGAAGGCTCACCAGAGACTCCATTTCCTTAGGGTCTTGCGGAAATATCAGGTGGAGCAGCGACTGATGACTTCCTTTTACCAGTCTATGATAGAAAGCATCCTTGCATACTGTACTATGGTATGGTATGCTGGCTTGATGGCTGCGGACAAAAAGGCATTACAGAGGGTGATGAGCACAGCACAGAAAATTATGGGCTGTCCCCTGATGAAAATTATGGGCTGTCCCCCCTTTCACCACTGGATGAAATTGCCAGAACCCGCTGCCTCAGCAGAGTGAGGGAAATCCTCAGGGATGATTCAAACCCTGGTCAGCACTTCTTTACTCTCCTACCATCGGGCAGGAGATATAGAAGCACAGCCAGCCGAACGAATAGGCTGAAAAATAGCTTTTATCCGTGGGCTGTCCGCCTTCTGAACACAACACCACAACTAGGTTTAATACGATAGACTTGCAGGGCCAGCACCAAGGAGGCTCATTTCAATTTCATTGTACACATGTTGTGCATTGACAGTAAACGTTTGATTGATTGATTTGCAGCATCCCACAATCATGTGACCATTTTATCCCACAATCATGTGACTATTTTATAATAGTTTTGCCGAAAACTAGAGATTTCCTCCGGGTTTGGGCAAAACTGCCCATAGCACATGATTGGTTTACTTAAAAACTGCAGTGATTCGCTTAACAGCTGCTGGAAAAAAAAGGTTGTATGGTCAGTTATGTGACTGACCCATATTATGACCATCATGAGTTATGACCATGATGGGCAGACTCCATTATGATGGTAACTCGAGGACTATCTGCAGGTTCTTCTGAATAGACACAGGGCATGTTTTTTTAAAAAAAATCAGTGTTCAGATCCTCCTAGTTTATGGATTCCATACTGCTAAACAAGGGATGGTAGACTGTTTTATAAAACATGTGGAACAAGTAAATTGTCTGATTAACAAATATCATCTTTTGAGTAGTTTCTTCTGCCTCCAGGAAAGTTATCCTGTGTAATACCTGGTCGATGCAGGTTGAAAACAATAGTTTATGGATTCAGTGTACTGTGAAGTCACTCAGTTGTGACTGATGACAGCACAAACCACAGTGGAAACAAATCTTTCTCAGTATAATATATGACCTTAAAGGAGATCACCTTTCCTGTTTCATACTCAAATAATCGCAATATCTCTAGCCATTTCAACAGAACTTCGTCACAAAAATTAAAGAATTCCCTTAAATTGAGCCTGACTCCTGGTGGGGGACTTGACCCATCCACATAGTTTTCTTGGCCATAGTGCAGAGTGGCTTCCCATTGCTGCCTTGAGGGGTAGGGAGTGGTATTCCTAGTCTACTCTACAAATTAGGGATTTCCTGACAGTATCCCATCCAAGTGACAAGCAAGATCAGGACCGCCTTTGTTTTTCACAACGACCCCAAACTGCTTAGGTGCTCTACCCGGTTAGGCAGCTTCCCATCATATCCAACTTTATTTGGAAACATACGTAGCCCAAGACCGGTCAAGGCAGTGTGAGAAACAGGACAGGTGCAGGGTTGTTGGGCTGATGGTGAAGGCGTGCTCCATGTAGCCATTATGGTGACCTTGTCTGTAGTACCAACATTTGAAGCACAAACCGCTGATTATTTTGTGTGTGTTCCCACCCACCCCCGCCCCCCCGTGTGCTATGGATGGCAGGAGCTGGGCAGTAAGGAACAAGAGAAAGTTTCCGAGGTCAATAAAGTGCGTGTGGAGCTGCAGGAGCAGATTGGTCACCTGGAGGCTGAGAGAACAGCACAAGAAGGGCTGCGGGAGAAAATTGCGGCTCTTGAGCGCCAGCTGAAAGGTAACTAAAAAAGCCCTTCTTCTTCCACCAAAGTACCTGCTGGCCTTTATATGATGTGCCATAATATTGCACCGGTTACCAATACCTTACTGAACTGAAGCGTAAGTGAGGCCCCCAGATCTGGAGCTAACATAGGGGAGAGCAGGGACACAGGAGGCAGGTGGTGAGTCTCTTGGTTTTTTTCAGCATTGTGAGCTACCTCTGACCTTGTTTCCAATGGGAGATTTGATCTATTTCTCACTGCCACCGTGTCTGCTTTTGGGCATTTCTGTCAGCTTCTTAATATACTTTCCACATTCCTGTATCTTTTGATGTTCCTTTTGAGTAGGGAATAGTCAAGCAACTCATTTCCCGAAAGGCAGGGTTGAAACTTCCATCTTCCCATTTATCATCCCAATCTGACTAGAGGAAGGAAGCTGAATGTGGTAATAATGATTACTGCTGATATTAGTTAGTTTGGGTAATGAAATATTTGCAAGAAAACAACCAAGCTCAGAGAGAGAGAACCTCAGTAATAATAAGCATCTGCCACACAACACCCCAGACCTAACAATTGTTGATAAGAAAGACAAAATGTCCAGATTATGGACACTGAATTCCTGGAAATAGGAGAAGAGAAAGAATTGAAAAAGAAAGAAAGAGAAAATAACAACGTACAAAAACACGCAAATATAGTGGCTGTAGAAGCAGAAATAAGACCAATGGTAAAAGGCCCCTTGGGTGCAATCCCCAAACATCCAGAACACCACTTGAACACCGTGGGTATTGACAAAATCATCGGTCAATTACAAATGGCACCTTTACTTGAAACAGCTTTCACCCTGTGACAGTAACCATTAATATTATTAAACAACATCTGCTTATTCCAGATTCTTGAGAAGGTTTTGATAGGTGAACAAAAATGCCAAATCCAGTCTAAACACCTGGCTGACTGTGTGGCCAACCATCGTAATTCCTTCAGGCCATCTTCACTCGCCGTACATGATTAAGGCTGCAAGTCTAGATAAAAGTGATGGGGCTTTTCGGCTTGTCTGGTCCACTGATACGTGATGTCTCACTTTTTCCATCTCCTTGCCCGTAGCATCCCATCCTCTTTCCTTGCCGGAAGCCAGTTCAATTCTCTGGCTGGAGATGGTTCCCTGTTTGCTTACTTACTGCAGAAATAATGTACTGATGTAGGCTTTCACAGCTGGTATCTGCTGGGCCACTTCAGGAGTCAGTGGCTGTGGTCTAAACAACAGATTTCCTGACATTTTGCCAGCAACTCTGGCTGGCATCTTCATTGGCATGGTGGTCAGATCATAGGCAATTGAGCAAGGACTGACTGGGCTGTGGTCTTTATAGCCACATCTCTAGACCACTTTGACTCTAGAGATAGCACCCATTATTGCTGGTGAAGCCCAGTCATTAAACCTTGAATCCCAACACTGCTCAATAATGCTAAAGATCTTTTCTGTTGCCAAGCTAATGGTATCTTAGGAAGAAATTGGCCAGAGTTAATGTATCCCGGTTCGATTACTCTTTCATTCTAAATTTAGACAATGACATCATCTCCATGTTTCAATCATCTTAAGAAATTATGAAACATCATGTAGGTCTCTTGAGGCCATGTAAATTATATTTTGCCTTTAAAGGATTTCAATATCCTGAGTCAAAAAAGGCTAAATGCGTTCATGTTTCATTTTTTTCCCCTTTTTCTAGTGCTGTCCAGTAACCACCGGGAGGCACTATTGGACAAAGAGAGTGAAATCTCCAGCCTGCTTGAGAAATTACGGGTTCGGGAAGCAGAAATCTCCAGGATCAGGGAGGAGGAAGCTCAGCGGGCCAGTTTCCTTCAAAATGCCATCCTGACCTACGTGCAAGGTTCCCCACTTGGCTCTCTCAGCCCCAAGAAGTGACACTGAGTTCTGCAGTCGACAGGTCCTATCTTCAAAGAGGAATCAGAGGATCATGGTGGCCAGCTCTTGTGTTTCTTGAAGACCCAAGAATCTGCATGGCCAGTTACCTGGAACTCAGTGTGAAATGTCACTGAAGGACTTGTGGCTGCTTTGGAAACCATCTTAATTTCTGTGCCAAAATCTTGTTCAACCATGGCAGCAAGAATAGTCTTCAAGATAAAAGCCATCTATTCCCATTTTGTAGCCCACAGACAATGTATGCTCACACAAGTTTTCCTTCCCTGATTTGGGCCTCAGATTTAGGTCCAAAATGCACATCATTTCAGTGATAGGATTGTTGCTGGAAAAAAATAATGCTTTGATGTGACCAACTCTTTTAAATAGATCAATCAACAAATAGTAAAAGGAACATTTAAGTCAGCCAAATCATGGAGATTTTTCCTATATTCATTTACTCTGCAAGATCTACAGCATTCCAGATAATCTCAAAAGGACTAATGTTGGGTCTAGAGTCATTTGGGGCTGTCCTGACCCAGTAGAACACTGAATGTATTTTCCATGCTTGAGAGTATCACTCTTTTGCCTAGTCTTCTAAGGAGCTCTTTTATAGTAACACTTAGCCATTAGTACCTGATTCCTCTGGACCTAAAGGTGAAACCAATGGAGGGTCCAATTAGGGGTAGAGTTTGATTTATCCACACAGCTTTTTCAGTTTCAGTAAGGAGAAGAGCCAGATTCTCTCACTGATGACAACATTTGAAATGTGAGCCAGAGGCTAGAATAACTTCCAAATAATCCGGATTTAGCTGTAGTTGTCTTGAGAACAAGATGACACACATGGAACAAAGAATGATTTTTGGTTTTTATTTTTAGTTTTATAACTAGTATGAAAATGAAAAATTTAAATTTTGCCATTGTTGCAGGGACTGGCTTGCATTTATTTCCATATATATTATAAATATATAAATAGACATATTTATATGCAATTAAACATGTAAGAATATATATATATTCTTACACACTTCATTGCATATAAACATGTTTTTGCTTTGATGGTACATTAAAATGAGTGCATAAGTTTTAAAGTGGCAAATACAGTTCAGTATAAGGACTTTTCAAATCATATATATCAGAGCAAAACCTCTACATTTCACACATATTAATGGGACTGCAGCTAGCAGTAATTGATCAAGAAACAAAATCTTGTTATGGGAAGCTTAAATAAAGTGGTGATTTAATGTGCAACAAAAAAGAATTCTGTAGTAGAAATTATTTACAAAGGATTGAGATTAAAACTGCCAATGTAATTTAGAGTGCCCGAACTACTATGTAAGTTCTGCTTAGTTCTGGTAAGATAGATTTGGAAAACATGCAAGCAAGTTAATGTATTGGGCTACTGTAAAAGGTGTAGCTTTTTGGTTTACTTAAATTGTATTTCTTTTTTTATTTTAGCACAGGAAGGTAAAGAGAAATAGAACAAAAAACTTTCCAACTTTCAGATCTTTCCAGCACAACGATCAGGTTATCAGTAATTGGGAGGGACCAGGGGTCGTGGCTATAGTGCCATACCAAAACTAGCGGGCTGTCATAGTGAAAGAAAAGTTACTTTTGACACAAACATCCTATGATATGTGTCATTAGTTCTTGAGTATGAGTTAATGATTATGCATTCAAAAAATATGAGGAACCCCATCCTATTCCAAGTAGCTGCCCTTTTTCCATCTTTCATACAGAAAACCACCATGGTGGAATGAGATGGGGTCTTTCAAAGGCACAGCACCAGGGAAGTTTTCTCATTGGAATATAGGGATTCTGGCTCAGGATTGTCCTTCCCTTTTTAAAGCTTCATCCACCTGTTTTTGCAGGAACGTTTAGTGCTCTTTATTCATGCCTTTCTGAAATAATCAGTGCTCTGCAACCCGCCAATGCCTTGGTAGTAATACCATTTGACAGAGTATAAAAGAAATATTGCTTGTCATTAGGTTTGCTTTATGAATGTGAGGCTAAAAGGGAAGAGCAGTAAATCAGTCTTAACACTATCGTACATTTCTACTTTGGCAACAAAGTCTGATCTGCTTTCAGTGGTTTATTGACTTTGTGGCAGGAAACTTGACTTTTCAGCTATGGCACTAGTGATCAAATGTTTGAAACTCTAGAAAGAAGGCCTTTTGGATTTAATGGGACCGATTCCCTGAAAGGGTGTACCTTGAGCAATTTTGTGGACCCTGGAGCCTTGTCCCAAGATCCTGGATGGCTGATATTTGATTTCAAAAGTTTGGGTAAAAGCAATACCTTTTTCCATGATTTCTAGACAGAAGAATGATTAAAGAACCAAATGGCTCCCCCTCCCATTTTTTTAGTTTGTGATTAGAAATGGCTAAATTGTGTTGCTGCTATATTTGCTCCTTACTGTTTTTGTTTTTTATTATAGCCCATGGCTGCTATATAAAGTGGCAGTTATTGAGAACTGTAGCTATTTGAAAACTGCACTAAAGCAAATCATTTGCACTATGAGGAAATTCTACAGTGTATGACAGAAAGTAAAGAAAAGCCATTAAACCAAAGGCAAGTTTAAGACTTGTGGACTTCAACTCCCAGAATTCCTGAGCTAACATGATTGGAGGGGGAATTCTGGGAGTTGAAGTCCACAAGTCTTAAAGCTGTCAAGTTTGAAGAGCCCTGAATTAAACATTAAAAAGAAACAAAACACTTTCCTAAACAATACTTTAGCAGGAAATTCAAAAACAAAACACAAAAAGGACTTTTAGAAGAGAGAATCTGTAACTAAGGTAATCTTTCTTGTATGACTAGAAAATTATTTTCATTTTACAGGAATGAAATTAAACTCGAGATTGAACTCCTTTTCAGTAGGGACAAGAAGCATAAAGTATCAAGAGTGAAACATGGACAGCTATGTGCCTCTTTGTTTCAACTTGTCATTAGAGTAAGGGGGTTAGGGTTAGCAGCCTTTAATCCATTAAAACCTAACAGTTGCTAGAAAGGAATTTGCTCTAGTTACATTTTATGTAGTTATTTTGTTATCTGTGTGATCTGTATGAATGTTATCTACACAAGTCAGCAACACTGTAAGCTTGTACGAAAAAAGGAATTATACATTGTCAATAAGTTTATAGACTGCTGCATTAATTAGAAAACATGTGCCACACATTTGATTCACACAATGCATCCAAATCGTAAATCCATGTGCCTCAAAGAAGTTAAGCCTAGTATGATGTGGATTTATATGATCTGAAGAGAAACTAGAGTATACATTAAATCTGACTAAGAAATTTTGTTTGAGGAGGAGCATCTTAATCATAAATTACCATCACTATTTACTTTCAGTTTACTCATTTAAATTACAATCTGTAGTGTTATCTAAACTTAGTTGGGAGTATTTTGAGAGAAAGTTTGCTTTTGCTTTTTACTAGTTGAATAAAATAATGAAAAATAAAAATAAACAGTTCTAAGAAAAAAACAAAAAGAAACATTTGTATAGCCATATTTAATTGTAACCATCCATAGTTTATGCCAAGAGATTCATTTATAAATTGTTAATTATAAAGTTGAGTTGATATGTAATAATTTCCAAATATAACTATTACAGAACACTATATAGAAACATATTTAAATTAAGCATTAATTCAAAGCACTTTCTATATAAATGGAATCTAGTCTGATAAATCTGAAATAGTTTGTTGAGTAAGTCATAATTTAAGATTCATCATCACATTTTTCCTGCAAGTGCTTTTGGGTCAATAAGCTTGTGTGATCAAGCACAGTATCTGTGTCCACCTGGGCATTTTTCATGTCCACATTTATTGTGTCTTGCCATCTTTGCTTTGGCCTTCCACATGGGCACTTGCCATCTATATTAAAATGAAAGGTGATGTAGATATCTGGAGTGCTGCTTCGTAGAACAGGACCATACCACATAATTTAAGATTGACTGAAGTTTTTTGCTATCAAATGCCCTTTCCTAGACTTGAATATAAATATCTGTTTGTTCTATTTATAATTAATTTGATAAGAGATTTCCAGTAAGAAAAAAATCATCCAAAATTTGTCCTACCAATAGTTTTATAGTGTTTTGCAGGACAGCCATCAAATTTTGTTGCTTTAAAATGATTAAAGCTGTAAAATCATATCTTTAGTTTTATAAGTAGTCAAAGTAGCTACACTTCTTGGTGTAAAAAATCTAATTGTGGAAAATGAATGAATGAAAACAAAAGCCAACATATCTTTAAGAGTTCTGTTGTCAGGGCTGAAAGTTATCTTCAAATAAACTACATAATTTCCCTTCATCTTTAATATCCATAATAATTTGCTCATTTTTTTCTTCCTCAAAGTATTTGCCAAGATCTAACCAGCTCTTTCACCATTTCCCCAAAACATTTGATATAAATATGTAAACTCAGTTTTTCATAGTTGTCCTTACATTTGAGCCAAATAATACCTCAAAGACATATCTTGATGAACTGAGTTTCCTAAATTTGCTGCATTTTTCTGTTTAAATTATTGGTAGGAACTCTAGGCATCTAGACCCAAAGGGTTTTTAATATATTTTTCATAGTGGTCTCATGAATTTTTTTCTTATATGATATACATATAATAATGCTACCACAAATATATGCTTCTTATTAAAAAAAACAAGGAATGAGCTGAATCTGCATTTCATTTAAAGTATTGTAATGTCTCAGAATTAATCTCCGTTATAAATTCAGCTTCATTGAATAAAGAAAAATCCAGACAGTTTATTGTTAGTTGAAATTAGTTTAAATTGAACTATTGTTATGAGCCATCCAGAGCTGGTTAAAAGATGTGTGGCTATATAAGTATTTAGCATAAATACTCCTACAATGTTTGATCTATTGATTGAGGAGAATGAATCTAAAATAGTTTTCTGAATAAAAAATAGATTCTTTGAGATCTCTTATTTGAGACATAGCAATATCTAAAAAACAATCTAATTTTAGTCCTCCATGTAGATCTTGAATTGTAATTTTGATTGCTGAAGGATTAGATTTTTTTAGATCTAGCATCTCATTAAAAGTCTCCTCCATAATAATATACTCATATGGTATATTTACTGAATTATGAAAATGTTCATGAAATATAGGGTTAATCTGTAACACCATTTTCGGCCACCAAATATAAAGACAGGTGGCAGGAACAACTGCCAAACCGAGTCACTCCAGCTGTTGCATTTTTGCTGCTGCTGCCTCTAATGAACTTCCTGACCCCACATATATGCAAGAGCTGAAACTTAAAATGTGTAAGGGACAGACTTTATTTTAGACATTAATGTCTGGAGTAGCTGTGACTCTGGCTTAGACACTTGGATGTTTAATTAAAACAAAAGTTCTTTCATTCCCCCCCCCAACCAACCAAATATATGTATTTATATAGAACATTGTACAACAGCAAGCATATACAAACGCAAAACAAATGTGAACTGAGTACCGTAATTGCTAGCCAACCATGAGTGTTAAGTACTTTTTCATGTTCAGTGCTAAAGCTGGTTGAAAGTATCCTGCAGAGATATTCATATTGTGGTAAAATGCAATGTATTGTTTGATTTTGCATGCTGGATAAATCCAGCTGCTGTGCTTTGTAATTTTAAACCATTGTTTTAGTGTGTGAATCCTACCGGTGTATGAAACTGACACACTGGCAAGTGATGGAATGCCATGAGCTCTGAAATGATGGCGCTTGTGGGATTGAATGTAGTTTTAATCACCAAACCATGACTTTGATAGGCAGTTTTGAAGCTATGAACATCAAATCAACCTCTCCCCAACCCAAGTTATACTCTGCTTAGAGCAAAAGCAGTTTCAAACTTGAAACCAGACAGCTCGACTTCTGCTCTAGGTTTCTCCTCTTAGTTCTTAAGACTGGCAGAGATTATATCTGAAGGAGCAGAAGATGAATGTAAGCAATAACAAATTAGTCTTAAGTTTTAGATGTCTTATTAGGAGAACTGAAAAGTTCATATTCCAGGCTTGACAATTTTGTTTTGGACTATCTGTGTCTTGAAGTGAAGTTACCAAAATCAATAAGAGGGGCATCTATGTTGATAATGCTTTGCACCGAGTAATGTTGGATAAAAAAGAGTTGGCTTCCAGGCCACATAACATTACGGATAGCTTTGTTTGCCAACTGCTCATCTGAGATTCCCTTATTTTGAATGTTTCTCCAAATGGAGCTTTTTAACTGTCTGTTGGCAGATTCCACAAAGGCTTCAGATCACTGTTAGATACCATCATTCAGAAGTTAAACCTGACTATGGGAACCATCTTCACATAGTCAAAAGTAACAGACCAATTGCTGCAGACAGAGACAGACCAACTGCCAGAGTTCAACTTGGCAAACTGAGAAGTATGTACAGGAATTATCTAGAAAAACTCTAGTTACAACTAGAGCATTACTTCGTAGAATGAGAAGGAGTGCTGGCCAACTAACTTCCCTCTCCTTTCACACAAGAACTCCATCTAAAGTGGATCACTTGAATTACTCTCAACTATGGTTGTTGACCACAGGGCAGAATTAACTCTTTGCTGACAGGGGTAGAGGGGATAGAGTAGCTATATTTAAGAGTGATGACTCCAGTAGGTAGTATAAAGAGCAGAAAACAGAAAAGAAAAAAAAGATCTGAGGTCTTCAGGTAGCTTGGACTCAGACAGCTCATTCAGCCAAAACAAGGATGATCTATTATTAGAGAAATCCAAACAGGGAGCACAGCAGTAAGATTGAAGACTGCCTCTTTTTTTATAGGTTTGTAACACACATTAAAGGAGGTGGGGCTTCAGTGATAGCCTACCCACCAACCTTATGGATACCCCCCTCCCTGCAAATGCTTCTACCCAAATCTGGGTTTTTTCCACCCTTCTATTATTCACGTTCTTTTCGGTTTAATTTATGGGCGCGCTTATTATTTTGGAAGGGTTTCTTTGGGGTTTTCTTTTTAATTGCCCAGAGTCTTCAGGAGTGGGCAACGCATAAAGAAGCCGACAAATCAATAAGCAAACCACCACAGAATAGCGGTGTTCTGGGATCTCAGCCAGGGGGGCAGCAACAGCAATGCAAAGAGTCAATAACTCCGAGGCCCCGAACAAAACGGGCCGGTGCTGACCTTGGACCGGGTTGTGCTGCTGCTGCCTGCCAGGCGGGCCGGGCCGGGCCGGGCTGGGCCCCGCCCAAATTCTGGCCCAAGATCCAGTCCTAACTGCCTCGCCCTCAGCAAGATTTGCGACAGGTAGAAAGGGCCACCCTTTACGGATTAATTAAAATCAATTACTTTTAAAATTAATCAAAATCATAAATCCCCGCGCCGCCAACAAAAGGGACTATTCGAAGCGCCGAACGCATTCGTGAAATAACCCAGGACTGGATTGAAAAAGCGTCTCTTGTTGCATTCTTTGCAAGCCCGCTCTCACTAATGTCGCCTCGCCCCGGGAAAACGGCGCTGGCCCGCCGACCCAGGGCAACGAGCAGCCATCCCCTTCCCAGCGCTAGGCCCCGGCGGAGGGCCAGCACGCGCGCCAGTTGCTAAGATACCGCCGGGCGGGGGGGCCCTTCCCAAACTCGGCTGCTTAAGAAGCGGAGAGAGACGCCGGGATCCCGGTGGGGGCGGGGGGCGGGTGGGAGCGTTGCTCTCTCTCTCTCTCTCCCCGCCCGCCTCCTCTCGCGCGGCTGCTCTGGAGAGCGAGGGGTCGCAGGGAGGGGCCCCTGGACTCCCGCTCTGCCTCCGTCCCTCCTCCTCCTTCCCCGGCCCCGCCCGGCTACGGTCTCTTGCTCGTTCACTGCGGCTGCGGGGCGGCATCCATCGCCAAGGAAAGGAGAAGCGCTGAGCCCGGTGCCGCCGCCGCCACCGCCGCCTCCCTCCCTCCCTCCCAGCCCACCGCACTCTCAGGGCAGATGCAGGCCATCAAGTGTGTGGTCGTGGGAGACGGGTGAGTGCCGGCGGGCACGGGGCGGGAGGGCTGGAGGTGGGGGTGGGGTGGAAGGGGTGAGGGCAACGCTTTGGCGCTCGGCCCATGTGCTTTGCCTGCCCGCTGAGCGAGAGAAGGTAAAGGGTGGGGCTGGGCGAGGAAGCGGGGATGCTGCCGCCTCTTTCCCCGAGGAGGGGGCGGTGCGGGGCAGGAGGAGGAGGAGGAAGGTGGCATTCATCCTTCCCTTCGGGTCGAGCGGGAGCACGAGGCCGGGAGCAAGCGGGGAGGCGAGCTTGAGCTGGAAGCGCTGGGCACACACGCCCATCCAGCTCCTGCCTGGGCGCCCTTCTCCACCTATTGTCGCAGAAGCCACCCCTTTCCGAAGTCTTTGCCTTGCTAGCGACGGACTCCATTCTCGTTCTCCATTCTTCTGTTGCTCAGCTCTTCAGCCCCCTCCACCTTCTCTCTGCTGCAGTCTCAAGGGAGGTGCTCCCCCCCCCCAAAAAAAATAAACCTGTTTTGCTGGGTCCCCCCTTAGCCTCGCCATGCGGTTTGATAAGGCTGCTTTCTCAAGCAGCAGCTGCTTTGATCCCTCGCCCTTCACTCTGTTTCCTGGCCAAGAAGCACTTGAACCCTTGTCCCCAAAGACCTCTGCCACTGTAGGTGCCTCTTGGAGTGGAATGATGATTCATGGTGCACCCTGTCCACTTTGCTTCCAGAATGATGGGGAAAAAGAGAGCCGATGTCCAAATAACTAGGACCAGGACTAGCAGAACTCCATCCAGTGCCCAAACCAAGTGATTCCAAGTTCTGGCTCTCTTATCTGATTCCCCTAAGGGTGGGAGGGTCGAATGTACTACAAGGGAAAGGATGGGTGAAAGGGGTTTACTAGACTGATGTGTCTAATTAGTAGAGAAGAGAGTTTTAAACTAGATCACTACATCCAGAGGATGGCAGGGGCATCTTGAAGCATTAAAAAGCTTTTTTTTTTTTAAAGGGAAGGTTGGGGGTAATTTTGTGAAGTGTCCCTGTGCAATATCTACAAAATACAGCAGCTTAGTCTGTAGAGCTGCTGGAATGTTGGACTTGAAGCATTCTGGATTCCTGTGCCTGGAGACCATCCTTCTACGAGGCAGAATGAAGCAGCTATTTTGCAGCAGTGGGAAAGGGCAGCAAATCACATCTTAAATTTATTGTGCTTTCCTGCTAGGGCAGGGGAGGGACTTGTGGAAGTTTCCACCTGTGGTTCCAGAATAATTTGAACAGATTTTGGACTCTAGCTGTACAGCATAAGTTTGCAACATGTGTTTGGAGGGAGGGGGGAATTGCCATGTGCTGCTGAGTTTTGAGCTTTAGATCCTTGCTGATTAAGCTTTGGGATAGTCACTGCCATGATTCATGCTAAGCAATGATCTGCTTAATCGTGGTTTATCGTTGGATTGTTCTGTTGGTGGTTGGATGATGCTTAATTATGGTTTATTTGATAAACCATTGATTATGACCTACAAATCATAATGCCTGGATCACAATACATTAAATGAAAGCCAAGCAGTCACAGATAAGCCTGACTCCTTTGTCTCTGTGTGGTGGAATTCTATTCCATAGGCTTATTTTGAAGAAGAAAAGACGTAACCGGTTTAGATTTTTGCTGTTAAGGTGCAGTAAGTGATAAAGCTGTGAACTACTGCTCAGTTTGCATCTGAGTTCAACATCTTATCTATCTACCCCTCTAATGTGTGACAGGTACCTGTTCTCACTACCCTCTAGTTCAGGCACACTGCTCTGATATGAAATTACCTAAGTTGTGTCATTCAAAAGTTCAGGAGTATACACAGAGCCCCCTCCTCTCATTTACTATCACTATAACTACCCCATAGGATAAGCTGGGCCAAGACAGACTACCTGGCCCAAAGTCACCATGGGAATTTTTGTGGCTGGGCCAGGTGGTCTTGAACTAGAGTCATCCCTGGGCCAAATTACTGCCCAAATCACTGCATTGCATTGGCATGTAATATGGGAGAATATATGAACATTATTTTCAATACTCAGACGCTCTATAATTGGCCACACAAGGGGAAGTTCTCTAAATTATAATTCAGATCCTTAATCTCAAAAACATATTCCTGGCTCAAAAGCAGAAGTGAGAGCAAAATTAAGCATTGACACCCTCTCTTTTACATTTTGGTTTGCTAAAATGCTGGTGCTAATCTCAAGACAGTCTAGAAACAGCATTAATTGCTGGGGGAACAGGGAGCATTGAAAGATAAATAGCAGGGAGTAATATGTTTGCCATCTTCTGAATAGCTATTTTAGAGACATTCTCATTCTAAGTATGGTGTTCCAGCACTGTTTTCCTGCCAAAAAGCACTCTTTACTTGCCAGCATGTGGCTGACATAATCTTTGGGCCAAAAGTATGGATTTCTACCAGTTTAATTATCGGCTCTTCCAGGACATAGTAAGAAGAGTTCTTGAGATAAGGTTACTAGTTAGTCTGCAGCATAAGGTGAATATTAAGATACTCTTGGGTTAATAATTCAGAATTTGAATCTATTACATTTTATTCCTCTAATTTTTAATCTAACTGTGCCCTGGTAATTTAAATAGTAGGTTTTATGAGTATGTTGGAAAGAATCTCTGCAAAATATACTTTATCATCCATTACCAAAAGAGAGAGAGAGAGAGAGAGTGTATGTATGTATGTATGTATGTATGTATGTATGTATGTATATATATATATATATACATATACATATATATGGAAGGAATCAGTAGTAAAGTATACCACATTCAGACTATCTGATGACAATGTGATAATGATATTTAGATGTGATTTCCATATATGGGATGCAAAGAAACTTGGGTTAGTAACCTGAGGTTTAGTGCTATAGAGGGTATCTGTTTCTCCTCTAAACTCTAAGATTTATTATCTTACTATATTTATTGTGCTTAATATTTTGCCTTTCATTTTTTTTCAGGGCTGTGGGAAAGACCTGTCTCTTGATCAGTTACACGACAAATGCCTTCCCTGGAGAATACATCCCCACTGTGTAAGTACTGTGGGAGAAAGCTTGGGTTCGAGGAGAAAAGATAAATGCAAAAGCATAGTGATTTGAGCTCACTATGGGAGGCCCTTCAAGCATGGGCCCTTCAAGTGTGACCAAGTTCTATACAGATAAATAGTACACTCAATCATGCATTAAGAGTTTTGTGTGGGACTAAGCATGTACTTTCACCAAGAAGTCAAGATCAGCCACAATTCCATAGTACAGGTTCACATATACGTAAAGTGCCCTTGGGTAATCACTGCAGATGAGATGTTTGAGGATTTATATTATTTTGTGTATAAGCATGTATGGTGTGGAAATATTATGATGTGACAGAATGCATGCTGGTTAAAGCAATTCCCAGGATTGCCCTCAAACAGTTTTACAAAATAAACATTTATAAGATCCAGTTTATTTTCTTGCTTTAGCTGCCTTTATTGCTAGAAGACAGAGAGAAAAGGGTCTTTTCAAGGCATATGCATCTCCACATAATATTATTGCATAACTTGTTGGTGTAATATACAAGTTAAGTTTGAGCTCATTGTCACTCTTAAGAAACTTTTTCTGCAGTCATTTGAAAGTTGTCTTTTCACAGAGAATTTAATGTGTCAGTATATTTACACAGCACTATCTAATCCTGCGGCCAAGTTGTTTGTAAAATTTATCAGAGGTCCTCTTCAGTCCAACATTAAGTTTTCTGCTCACTGGATCTGGTTTTCTATTTGTTCCACAACGGGACTGCTGTTAATGATCAATTATTGTC
This sequence comes from Pseudonaja textilis, assembly GCF_049901715.1. NCBI lineage: Eukaryota > Metazoa > Chordata > Lepidosauria > Squamata > Elapidae > Pseudonaja > Pseudonaja textilis. Next base: position 109,857,343 of record NC_141991.1, on the reverse strand, counting down.
TCCGAAGAAATTATTTTTTAAGCCCCATGTAGTACTAGCTTACTATAAAAATCAAAAAGAACAAAAGTACAAAAGGCATTCAAAAAGCACCATCTTGTAAGCGGCTTACATAATACAGAAGTGAAAACCATGTTTTCCACTAGAGCTCAATCTTAACTGCTTGTTGTTTGTACATAGAAATTGTGCTGGGAATTTAGTAAGCAAAAGTAATAAAAATATACTTTTATTAAAGTAGAATATAGTGACTTTTCCTAGTTGAGAAAAGAGAATTTGAGTTATCTTGAGAATGTACTCATCTGACTAAACCACTGCTGACAAGACCCTTTGCCCTAGATTTGATAACTATTCTGCCAATGTCATGGTAGATGGAAAGCCCGTAAATCTGGGCCTTTGGGACACAGCAGGACAAGAAGACTATGACCGACTGCGACCACTTTCCTATCCCCAAACGGTAAGTAAGGGGCTGCTACAAGGAAAAGGGGGTCCTGCTATTCTCCAAAGCCCCTGAAGGCAGGACAAGAAGCAATGGGTGGAAACCAATCAAGGAGAGAACCCATCTACAACTAAGGAGAAATTTCCTGACAGTCAGAACAATTCATCAGTGGAATGACTTGCCTTCAGAAGTTGTGGGTAATCTAACACTGGAAGTTTTTAAGAAGAGATTAGACAACCATTTGTCTGAAATGGTATAGGGTTTCCTACTGAGCAGGGGGTTGGACTAGAAGACTTCCAAGGTCCCTTCCAACTGTTATTCTGTTAAGTGCTGGAGTGTAGTTTAACTGGGTTCCTTCCTTTCTCAATAGGGCCTGTTTGTGCAAACTCTACAATAAACCCATTCCATATTTCATAAGAACCAGACCCAAGCAATATCAGTTCCAGCTAATTAAATGTCAAGATGACCAGTCGTATCACGTTTTATAAAACCTGGGATTTCAATTTTTGTGGAATGATGTTGGGTTGGTGGAAAACAAAGATTTGACATGGCATGAAAGAAAAAGTTTGCAACCTTGATTATTTCATATGAACACTGTTGCTCATATCCTTATAGGATGTTTTTCTCATCTGCTTCTCACTGGTGAGCCCTGCATCCTTTGAAAATGTCCGAGCGAAGGTAATATTCTTTCACACTGAAAATTATTTTGTAAAGAGCGACATTCTTGCTATTGATTAATAAATGATATTTTACTCTTAGTTGATGGCAACAAAGAATACTTCCAATAGAGGTGTAACCCAAAGGAATTTGATATGGAACACAATCCATCCTCCCCCTCTTTCTAAGGATGACCAGGCTTTGGTCAGCTAAAATGCAAGAAATGATTATTTTATCCTGAAACCATTATCTGCCGCTCCATCCATTTCTTATTTTAGTTATCAAATGAATTGACAGCTCTGTCTTACTTGTAGTGGTACCCAGAAGTTCGACATCATTGTCCTAACACACCAATCATTTTGGTGGGCACCAAACTGGATCTGAGAGATGACAAGGACACCATAGAGCGGCTACGCGATAAGAAATTGGCTCCCATTACCTATCCCCAAGGTCTGGCCATGGCCAGGGAGATTGGTGAGTCTTAGGAACAGAAACCAGAGCAGGACGGAGCCACGCAGCCCCTTTTTTTGCACCTTATGGAGCTCCTTCCTGTTAAATATTGTTGGCATGTTGGCTGAAAAAATGGTAGCTGGATTTCCATTCTGTTGCATTAGAAACACAATTATAGTTCAGTTGATCCAACTTGTGAAGAATCTCTTATCACTCTTTCCCCAAACAGGGAAAGGTGTTATCCTTCATTTTCCTTTCTGTTAGATTAAGTAGCATCTTTTCTTTTAAAAATGAATAGTGGGTATATTGATCAAAAGAAAAGGGGAGAGGGGACAGGAGATCCATTATGAAAACTGGTGCAAGCTTTCGAGATTCAATCGTTCAGTAAGTGAGATGGAAGGAGAAAAAGGTGAGGAAAACAAGAAGCATTGGAATCGTGAAGTGATGTTCAGAACAGTCTGTTTCCAGAGATAAGACATCCTGAGAAATTCCAAATTCATCTCTGTTTGATTTCTGGCCACACTGATTAAGCAATTCTAGAGGTGATCTGGCAGTTTTTAGGGAATAAACCACAAACCATTTTCTATTCTGGAAGAGGTATTTCCAGAAAACCGCCAGACCACCTCTAGCACAGCTGGAGCACTATGGTCTAGAGAGAGAGTAGAATGTTTAAGGCAAGGGCCTTCAAACTTGGCAAGTTTAAGACTTGTGGACTTCAACTCCCAGAATGCTTGAGCTAACATGACTGGAGGAGGAATTCTGGGAGTTGAAGTCCACAGGTCTTAAAGCTGTCAAGTTTGAAGAGCCCTGGTTTAAGGGATCCCTGTCGTTTTCCTTGTCATGCCTTTTTAAAAGTGAAATAATAAAGCTTAATAATCTGATGATGTCTGCAGAAAGAAAGAAGCCTAGTTCCTAATTCATTTATGCCCTTTCCCTACAGGTTCAGTGAAGTACCTAGAATGCTCTGCCCTTACCCAGAGAGGCCTCAAGACTGTCTTTGATGAAGCCATCCGTGCTGTGCTCTGTCCTCCACCTGTGAAGAAACCCGGCAAGAAATGCACTGTGTTCTAGAGCATTCCTGAGTTCCACGTGTTATGGATGATTCTTCTGGAGTCCGAGGAGGAAGAGTTTGTCGGGTGTTCCCACAAGGGGATGGCGGGGTCCCTCATCATGTGTGAAGTCAGTGTTTTTTAAATGTCTCTTTAATTTAACGTTTTGATGTAAAAGGGCCGCATGGGAAAAAGAGGAGCTCGGTGCTATCCCACCCCCAGGGTGGAGCCATGCAACAAATGCATTCTCCATGGCTCTCTGCTAGGACATAATTCATGAATGAAAGGAACAGCCCCTTTCTTACTACTTCTCTTGGTGCTAGAGCATTGTGGTGGGAATATATCGTGAACCCCAGGTGCGGCAGGAAAGACAAATGAGACACAGGTTGAACAACAAGCCATTTGTGCTTTATGAAGTGGGACACTATCTAAGCCAATAGTCAGGACCACTCTTGTGCTATTCAAAGCTACCACTGCCTTTCAGGCCATTAGCCTGTTTGCTGCTCCTGAGTGGTTTGACTAATCATCAGATTCCCCTAAAGATGGGGAAGAGGTAGGTCTCTTTACCTTGTCCAGCCTCTGCAGAAGAGGGCCACCTGGGAGGAACCTTTCCATAAGATTTGTGGAAGATGTCAAGCGACTCCTTCCTTTTGACAGGAGTGATGGACTGGGGGTTGGGTTAGAGAGAGCTTTGAGGGATTTAGAGACGGGTCCAGTTTTTAATCATCGTGTAGTGATGAGCTGAACACTTTATTTTATACAATAAACATTTATCCATAAGTAAGTAGTGTTTTAGAGTCATCAGCTGAAGGAAGAACATTTCATCATGCCTCTTCCTGTTAATTGCATTAAAGAAGATAAATTCTTTCTACTACTTTATTGATTTATTTGTATATCAAATTGTTCCCTTTTATGATCCTTCGGTGTTTTGAAAAAGACTAAACTGGATAAATCACGGAGAATTGGGCTATTCACCCCAAAGGAATTTACCCAACGAAGTATTGCTATTCTAGGTGGAGAGGAATCCTCCATCAATGGGCAGTGTGGCACCAGTGGTCATGTTGCTTTGGTCACTCAACAAGAACAGGATGCCATTTACCACATCATCCAGTTCTGTAAAGATAGATGCAGGAATGTTGGTGAAAGCAATTGCAAAGGCAATCATGTAGAAGACTTTCACAGACAGGAAGGAATTTCCCATTCCTGAAACCAAATGATAGTACCTACCCTTATCCAGTCGGCAATACCTAACCCTGATAGCTTTTTCTAGCAATTAAATTCATAAATTCCTTTTCACATGAATAGATGCAATATTTTTGTTGTTGAATTGTCTGTAATTGGTATGATACTGATAACAGAGAAATCAGGTGATATGGTCAGAGATAAATTAAATCTCTGATAGGAAAAGACAAAAACCACCCTTTTCTAAGAAAAACACTTCATTTAACTTTATCTAAAATGGCTTAGGACTTGCTATGTAAGGAATGGGGAGAGCTCTTCTCCAGAAATGCAATCTATTTCAGCTTCACTATCAATTGGGAAACTATAGGCCTTGATCAGAAGCTTATACGTTCCAAATGAATAGGTTCTTTAAAGCAGCCACAGCACTGGTGCATGTTTCTCAGCTATTGCTAACCACTTTGCCTCTGTGATGTTTCTAGATCTCCAGAGACCTTCTCTTGTCCTCTGACACAGGATGTCCGTGTTCTAGATTACCTGCAAATTTTCCCAATGGAATGCGGCTAAGCATAGGTCCAGATTTCTGGGGATCACTCCAATTTAGGCGTCCCATGTTGGTCATGACAACTGTGGGGTTCACACAATTTACCCGAATCTTGAAAAGTGAAGAAAGGCAATACAGAATGAATGCATGGTTAGACTAAGCACCCAGCAGATACATACTCTGTCTTTAAAGGAGGCACGGTCTAGAAATGTTGATGGTCTAGAATGCTCATTAATATTGGTAATCTAGAATTATCATTCCTCATCACTGGCCATGTTGGCTAAGGTCAAATGGGAGTTGGAATTCAGCAACATTTGAAGGATCACACATTCATCCCTGCTTTTTGAGGTTACAACATTTTAATCAGCTGGCTCTCTTGGTGAAATGTATCACTGGGTCTTCCTGAACCCTCTTCCTTCAAAATAGGTGTTCATTTTTTTGCAGGTTTGATTTACATTAAGCTCTACACAGTCACCTAAGGACAAAATCTTTTATTTTTGTTATTGTTTCTCCATTGTTTCATCTTATCTTGCTCTTCAGGCAGAGGTGCTTACCTTATGGGGGCCTAATTCCAGAGCCATTGACTTTGTCAGCATATCTAAGGCGCTCTTGGTTGCACCTTTAGGCAAACAGAACAAAATAAGTGTATTAAAAGCTCCCCTTTCTTCCTCTTCTCCTTGCTTTTGCGTTACTTTCCTGCAGTGATACTCACTATAGACAGTGTGATTTAACATAGCCCGTTGGGAAACCTGGCTTGAAACATTGACAATAACTCCTGGTGCTCTCCTGGCAATCAGCTTCTGGGCAAAAATCTATGACAACACAGAATTTATCAGACATTTTTCATTTGCAATTTAATGCTATCCAGGGCATCAATGTTAAATATAAAGAGAGTTGTCAAAGCAGTGAGGTGGAGATTTATTTCTGAACAAATGCATATAGGATGGAACCACAAATCCACCTTCCTTAAGACAATAATAATCTTCCAATTGTTAATGGAAGTTTTTGACTAACTGTTTCTACAATCCTACATGGTCTTTCCAACATCATGCAAATTTCTCACCTGGGAGATCTGTAGCACAGCCCGAAGATTGACACTGAACGATCTACAGGTATATAAAAGGAAAGTCAGATTAAATACATCAAGAAAAGCCAATGCAACAAAATGGAAAATTGCTAGAAGCCCAAAGTGCAGGGATTGCATACTAAAGCCCAAGTAGTCTTCCCCATCCCATCACCAGTTTCAGAAAACAAAGGAATTATCAGGTTGCTAAAACAAGTCTGCACTTTTTTAAAATCAAGGACAAGAAAAACAATTGTTCTGCAAACTAAAGCAAATTAACATCTGAAGCTCAGTTTTTATTCTAGAAGAACATTTTATTATATTTACCCCTCAAAGTAGAATGGAAAAGGCATAAGGTTGAAAATCAGAACCTACAGCAGTGGTTTCTAAAACCAAATTCTCACATTTCCCTTTAATTATCTGGTATTAATTGTGGGTCCTATTTTATTTAAATTTTCTATTTTTTACGTCTTTTCTTTGGCCTGGATTATTTCTTTGTTTGCTTGCCGCCCCCTCACCGTGATTACCTGTCAAAGGCTTCCTTAGTAACCTGTAGCAATGGCTGCAAAACTGCTACAGCAGCATTATTCACTAACAAATCAATATCTTCCACTGTGCTTAGTGCAGCCTCTGTAGCTTCCCAGTCTGCAAGGTCAACACACAATGTCTGGATGCCTGGGCACTGAGGACAGAAGTAACATTAAGGAAGATAGGGGATTGAAGCCGATTACAAACCAGGGGAGTTAGGACTGCTAGTCTCAAGTGACTTTTCTTAACAAAGAATACAAAATAAACTTTACCAGGACAGAATACTGATTTCAAACAAAGGTCCAAAAATGTAGTTCCTTCATGAAGCTTGAACTGCAAGGATATTTTCATGCAATATTCCAATTTTGGTTTTGATACTCAAAAAGAATAATTTGGACATCTGTAATTCTAATTAGACTCTTCTATATCCTGCAATAATCACCTATAATAAAAAAAGCATGCCCTTGAAACATGTTTTACACTATGTGAAGAATGGCAGGTGAGTACAATTTCCCTTTTCATGGCAATTCTGTGAGAAAATGATGAGAAATGCAAGAAATAGCTTATTTTTAAATCAGTGCTGTTCTGGGGACATAAAATGGGCCTTCTGATAGTGGTAGCTTTTGAATGACACTCTCTAGCAAGCCAGGCACAAGATTTTAATCTATAAAACCCAGGCATTTCCAGATTAGGTCAAGCCATTTTATTCCCTTTCTATGCCAGACAAATGTCCAGAAAACAGGGTGGAAGTTAATTTGCTCTTCTGTCTTTCAGTACAGCCTAAAGGCTAGAGCAGCTGGTAAAAAATGGGGAGATCCCTGAAGCTTTTCTGTGACCTTGGTAGGACTGCTGCAGATTTTGTCTTAAAAGTATTTCAAATGTTTGGGTAAAGGGCAAAGGGAAGGAAGTTTATAAAAATGGCTAGGACCAGTCAATAATCTACTCTAATTTTAACTGGAAGAATTATTCCTTCAACAGCTATTGGCACTGGATACTCTGATTAATTGGTTACCCTGAGGCATGATAAATATGTAGTGAGAAGACAAGGGTGGAAGGTCTGCTTTTGCAATGGTTAAAAATCACAAGCCATGCACTTGGCACACATGAGTGGTGAAATGTATCTGCTTAGGAGTTACAGTATCTCATGATCTGACCATTCTATTGCAGATCTACCTCAATTAGTTGAGATCTGGCACCTATAGGGACTTTTCAGACATGTATAGGAACATGCATCTGTGATATATAAGGACTTTTCTTTTTGAGGGTGGGCTAACAAAAATAGGATGCAATTGGAGTGTAGCTCCACTCACAGAAATGAACAAGCTTGAGGTAATAAGGGCCCTATAGAATGAAATTCAAGATTTATCTAAACCAGTGATTCTCAAAGTATTGTTTACTCTTTCAGGGGGATGTCGGAGTATTCTATAAATAACATTTCTCAGTTTTAATTTATAACATACTGCACAATGTTATAACCCACACAAATCAAAACTTTTGGGGTCCTCAACCACTTTTAAAAACTAAAGAGAAACCCAAGCTGAAACCTTTGAGAACTGATCTAGTCCAATATGTAGAGACCCCAGTGGAAAAGCTGTCTCATATCACTGTTTCCCAGAAGCAAAGCCATCCTTCCTCTGAGCTAGAAGGCAACCCCCGGTCCCCAGGCCTGACGCTCCAGGAAGAGACGATTTCCCTTCGGCCAGAGGAAAAGCGAGGGTCGGGCCACGCAGAAGCCAAAGAAGATCCACAACTGGCCACAGGCTGAGCAGGCAGGAGCCACGCTGCCTCTACCTCTTTTTGCAGGCTCTCGAGATCTGTCTGGGTCCGGCTCACCGCCACCACCTGAGCCCCCGCCTGGCTTAGCCGTACCGCCACAGCCCTGCCGATCCCTGCGAAGGGGAGCACAACGTTGTTGCACGGGGTTAACACGGCGGCGGGGGGGGGGGTCGTCCCCGAAGCGCCAGCATTGCTCCGGCGGCGCGGCCCTGGGGACTCTACCTTTGCCTGCACCCGTCACCAAAGCGCGGCGGCCAGAGAAGCACTCCATCCTCCGCGGTGGCTGAGCTTCCAATCGGCGCTGGAAGGGAAGGGGCGGCGCCCGAAGGGGCTTCCACAAAGGAGGAAGGAAACCCTCCCTCTGCCGCCGCTGCTGCTTTCGCCCCTCTCCTAAACAGCTCCTGGGTGTCCTGTTTACAGTCCCGCCCTAGGACGGGAGAAGAAAAGGGAAGGGAAAAAAAATCCAGGCTTCTTTTCCATGCTCCGTCAGTTTCTCTTTAAAGAAGAAAAAAAGAGCCGGGTCTATTTATTTATTTTTCTTATATGTATCCACGTATTCATAACTATGTTTTTACTTATACCTATTATCTTGTAAGCAATTGACAAACCAAATAAAATAAATAAAAATAAATATTGGGAGCCCCCGAGCCCGGCTTCTGGCGTCCTTCGGTGCACCGGGTGTAAAATCGCATCCGGCCAGCAGCTCCTTTGTCTGAAGGGGAGGTTCCCGCTTCCTTGTGTCGCCATGTTTTTTTTCTCCCGTGGACGGTGGAGGAATCGAAGAATTTCACGTATTGGTGGTGTGGGTCTCTGTCACAAAATCGGGGCCATGCAAGGCTTCTTGTATTATGATACCGGCCCATTGCAGGCTGATAAATATATAAGTGCTGATGAATGTATCGCTAACTCCATTTGGAGTTAAATACAGAGTAACAGAAAGTAATTCAGTAAGAACATTGATCAATTTTCCACAATTAAGTCTACTAAATGTTCTGCTCTGGAGGCGGCCAGTTTTGAACAGCTGACAGCCCGATAGTGGCCGTGGGCTTCAGTGATATTGAATCCCCAATGTATTCCTTGGAGGAGGGGCATTAAGAACTGCTGTACCTAATTTCATGTGTCATTTTTTTACTAAGACATAATAAGGATGAAAGAAAAATCGAATAAGGAAAACATGAGGAAAGTATCGTGAAGGTCGCCTCTAAAGAAAAAAGCAGCATAAAAACAACTTGTCACTACTCAAAGCTGTATCCTGACCAACTCAATTCTTTGCAGCAGATGGATGTGCATTACAATCAAGCTTCCATCTACACTTTAAGTTATTTTTAACTTTAACAATCTTGGTTTCAACTTTTGCATTTTTCTGTGCCTTGACTTGATGGCAAATACTTGATTTCAATTTTGGATGTCAAAATAAAATGTCCATCAGCTGTATCAGGAATGCCCAGCAGAAACAATAATACATGCAGCTATCATTATCTCCAAAATGAGTTGTCAGTATTGTTACATTTTTCATCAGGTGGTGCTCACAATCAGAACTGGTCTGGAGCTTATAGCATGTCAGATAGGGCATATCAGACAATCCAGTGCAATCTAGATTGGGTCATAAAAGCTTTTTGATGAATGCTGATATATTTACAAGAAGGATTCTGTACAATAGTGGTGACTCAGAAATAACTTTTATTAAGTGACCAAGTCTATCATGAACTTGTGGAAAACCCTCAAAAAACCTCATGATTCATCCTTTTACAAATACATTTGCTAAAACTCATGTTCTCAAAGATCCATTCTACTGGATGTTGGTTGGGTGTATCACATCAGGAAGTCTAGATGCAATATAATATTTTAAGATTCAGATGATGGCCCAGCCAACAGAAATATCTATTTCAATATCTTGAAACAATTCGTGGTTAGAAAATATTGAAGACCAATCACTTGGGACTTGATTGTAACAGTGGAGAACTTCTAAAAAGGTAAGAAGGAAAGCAAACTTTAAAAGGCCATGAAGGAAAGAGGTTCTGGTATTGCGTAGAACAGAGAAATTTCTAATATTTCTACTGTGGTTCCACAGGAGTACAGTTGGCAAAGCAGAATTAACAAAAATACTTTGATTATACTACCTTCCCAAATAAGAACACTTGTCCTAATAACACAAAAGCTATGCTTTGTTCCAAACATTTCTATAAATGTCTTTTTATCAGCCATATTGCTACAGTGCCAGACTGCAGCTTTACTTTGAAACTGTATTAATACAATGTAGGAAAGATTATGGCTCAGCAAAGATATATTTAAGATTCCAAAAGAAACACTGCAGATATTATTTATAATGTGCACCAGACCAAGGTTCTCAAGTATTATATTGGAGTGTGGCTGGTTTATTTGGGATTTGCTTTGTCTTTCTTCTTCCTCCGATACGTAGCTCTAGCTATTCATTTAAAGAAAGCTGTGTAAGAGATTCACAGGAAAGGGGAGATGTCATTTCACTATTACGGTAGGGCACCACAGAGTTTCAGGGTAGAGGAGGCAGTGAACAGATTTGAACCTGCAAAGAATAAGGTAAGAAGTTATAGTCTAATCCCGCAAATATATTATCCAGCTATTTTCAGTTTTCATGTTTGAATTTCTTAACAAGTAGGATAGAGGTTTAGGACATAATGTACACACCGAGTTGGATCTTGTTGTATACTGAATACTTCACCCACACTGACAACGTTGCGTTTATTCTCAGGGCCACCATAACTCAAGGTAACCTAGAAAAAACACACATTGCCCACATATTCAAAACTGCACTTTTTAGAAAGAGTTAATTAAAAATTGGAACACATTCAAGTCCTAAAACTGAATTCTACAGTTAATATACTTATCAAGGGTTGGAAATATATTACAGTCTCTCTAGGATAAGGACCAACTGAAACATCTTAGTTGGGGGAAGGGGAAATGAATAAAATCCCACAACTGCTGCTATCAGGTTAAACAATCATTAAACTATTATAGGGGGGAAATCCTTTTTTTTTAATCTCCTTATAATAGCCATCTTATTTAAGGGAAGAAATCAAATATTTGTTTTTTATCTTTGAGTGTACATTACTGGATGTGAAAGTAAGGCCAACATAATCAGGATCAGTTTTTAAAATACAAGTAATCCTTGTTTAGTGAACATTTGGTACTGGCAATTTGTTATTAAGTGGCTAGTAAGGGAAATTGCTACGGTGCTTATGATTTTATTTCAGCTTTCCTTTCCAGGACAGATCTGTGAAGGTAATAAATGTGAGGATTGGTTGTAAAGTTATTGTTTCATCGCTGCTGTTACTTGAACAGTTGATAAACAAGGCAGTCACTAAACAAGGACAAGGTATTCATAAAATTGACAAAAGTTCCCTGGAATCCCAGAAGTATAGCGTTTATGTTATTTTTCTTTTAAATATTGCTAGATGCTATTTATTCTTTCTCCCTTCATGGATCACTGCGTTGTCACTTGTTTTCCACAAATAGTATTCAAATAAGTATACAAATTTGACACTGACATTTAACTTTTCCCAATTGTTTTATGCACATCTTCAAAACCTAGCCTTTGCCTCAACAATAATTGAAGAGCAAGTAACTCTTATTGTTTACATTTACTTAGAAAATGCCCATCATTTCTTCTCCTTGTTCTTCCCATTGCCATGAGAGAAATTCACAAAAGGCTTTTATATTTTGATTGTACTACATCAGCACTGTCGCGGATGACAAACTTGCAGCATAGTCTCAGGAAGAAACTCCCATGAAACAGACCTTTTTAAGGAGGGAACAGGAGGTAGGGGAGGCAAGATGCTTAGTTTAGGAGAGTTGTCCTTACTTGTCTGAGTACAGCTCTACCACGCAGCCGCTGTAGGTTTTCCAGATGAGAGTGAAATAAAGGGCTGTGTAACAGTTTCACTTCCAAGAGCCCCTCAATGATGTAGCCAACGGTGCAATCATCAGGGAGGCGAATTCTCTCTGCAGTGCTGATGAAGCTGCCAAGGCTACAGAAAGCAAAAGTCAAGGAATGAATCTCTCCTTTCTTCTATTTGGGCCACAGGTGGGAGCAAGCATTCCAACTGCACCTACCTAGCCCATGGGCTCATCTTGAGGGCCAGGCCTCTGCTGATGCAAAATCCAGCACCACCTGTGGCAAACCAGAATTTTGTAGTGGTCTAGCAAAATAAATAGAGATGTGTTAGAACAGCTGAGCATTCTTTTTGTGATCAACTAGACATCATCAAATCTGACTATTAGAAAGCCTCAGAAATTGTTCGAACTTCAGGAAGCCAATCTTAAACCAAATTTAAATTTGAAGAAACACACCAGACTTTCTTTGTGTATAACCAATTCTTCATATAGTTTCAATGAAATTGGTTCAAGAAGACTTATGGAAGCAGATATGTATACGATTGTAATCGTAATACTATTTTCTATGGCTGTAGAAAAGAATCAGAACAATTAATTATAGAGAAACAGCCAATTGTAAGTACAGGGATGAAAACACAACCGTATCTATACATTCAAAATTGAATTTTGTAATTTGTTTAAAATATTAAAAACTGCACATTTCTTATTTCACATTAAAGGGCTTAGATCTTTTAATTTCTTTTGTTCTGTAGTGTTAGATATTTACAAATATATGTTGTCTATAAGTTGCATAATTGCCTAATTACTAGAAAAGGATCATTATTTCCATACTATGCTCTTTACTGTAGGATACAAATAAAAAAGATTATTAGACTTGCTCAGACATGATAGCATCATCTGATTTTTTTCCTATAATAACAGCAAAATATATGTTAATTTCTATGCCAACAAAGTGGGCTGTGTTTTTCTAGGGCAATCTTGTAAATAAAGCTTTCAATTTTATTAGGCGCTATGACTGGCAGTGAAGGATGGAGAAGATGGCATTTAACCTAAACCAAAACGATTGAATTGCCCTCCTCTAGTGATTATTCTGGTGTTTCTGCTGGATATTATTCTTCCATCAGTTTACTCATTTTGGTTGCAAGACATACAGTGCTCACAAACCCTAAACTGGACAGGCAGCTCCATTGCTAAGTGGCTCCTAGTGGTAAATCACATGATCATGACTTTTCTTTCTGTCTGGAGACAAGAGTAGTTAAGTTTCTCACCTTGGGCTTTTGTTTGCCTCCAAATCATTCTATTTTGTACAAATCAAAAGCAATGTGATCACATTGGCAGTCTGGGGCTGGAATCTCTGCCCTGGGAGAGGAGAAATAGGAATGGGGAGAAAAAAGCAAGTAATTTTTTGTAGGCTATTTCTTCTTTGCCTGAATCTTTTCCACTGCCAGTGCAATTCCATTGTTTTCAATGTGCAGAAGAGCAACCCGCTTGCTCTCTTAAAATCCCTCTTTAATATGTCTGTCTGGGGAGGGGGGAGGAAATGCAGAGAGGCTCTCCTCCGTCACCTCATTCCCTCCTGCTTTGCAGAGCGGAGAGATTGGAGAAGGGATTTAGAGTACTGTAAGCTATTTGTATAGCATGTCTGTAGTTCTCATCCCTGGGCTGCTACCACAGTTCCATTGTTTTCTATGTGTAGAAGAGCAAAAAGGTTACTCTCCTGCAATCTGTTTCTTTCCAATCCCTCTGTACTGAAGAAGGGTGAGAAAAATCACGCTCAGGCACATGATGAGTACTGATTATAATGGCAATCACATGACTGAGGGACACTACAAAGGTTGTAAATTGGGTATAAAATTATTTTTCAGTACAGTTGTAATTTGAACAGTCACTGAAGACATGGTTGATAAGTGAGGACAATCTGTAATAAGCTTTTAAATGGCATATTGAGTGTTGCAATCCAAAGTGGGTAAGATGGAATTTTTTCAAAACTTAAGCTACCCACTTTGTTCCAAAAAATCTTCCACCCTACCTAATCCCAAATAATGCCAAAAACCCAGCTGAAATTTGCTAGTTCTAGTAATTTTAAGAAGGGGAGTCTCTGGTAGCACCTTTTGAACTTCTGCCTAAAGTACTGCTATCAAGTGCTTTTGACTAAGGGCAACTCCAATGGAAAGATCATAAATATGGTTATCATTTCTGCTTCTTATTCTGAGCTTATTAAGCACCTGGGTCATAAACAGAATCCAATTATGGACTGGTAAACTGGAAGGATAGATGGCAATTCTACACCTTGTTTCTGAAGGATGCAACCTTTTTATATTATTCACAACAGGTTATATTATATGGAGGGAGAGAGCAGTAAATTTAAGCCAGAGGGGAAGCACTGCTACTGGAAAAAAAAAATCTATCAGCAGTCAATTCAGTACAACAAAGGGAGCAATATAGTCTGAAACATCTGCAAAAATCAACTTCAAGCCATGCCTCTTAGGGAAGTGTTGCCTGCTCCCACACTGATGGGATAGAAAACTAACAAAGCAGGGCGAGGAATTCTAGATGAACGTAAACGTGCAAGATTACAAGAATCTGCTTTTTTCTCAATTCATGAAAACCAACAGTGAAAGAATCCGCTCACAGATCCATCATTCCGGAGATGGTCTGCTGCTTCAATTGGATGGTCCAGACTTGGTCTTCCTATATATATATCTTGGCTATGTGAAAAAGCAGATAAAAGACTCAGGAGGCTCTTCAAATTCACATAGTTGTCATCATCTACATGACAAAACCACCTGCAGAAAATGCAGAAAAGAAAATTGCAGTGGACGTCATAACAAAGATATAACAGAGCTCTCTTTAAAGAAGATCTCATTTTTCAGATCTATGCATTGCTGACAATGCAAATGACATAAGTAAAATGCCTGGGAATGGGGAGAGAACAAAGGGAGAAAATCTTTTCAACTACATAAAATTAGATCAAACACAACATTCTCCTATTTTATCTGCTGATCACAAGAATAGCAGATACTAATTGAGGAAGCCAAAAGAAAAATGAAAGTACTGTAACTATTTATGAAACAAGTGATTTCCACTTACTTTTGCCCAGACTCTAGAAATTTATCATATTCCACAGACATCTTGCAGCAGAGAGCTTGGCGGGTGTGAACAGCTGAGCAATTTGTATTAATTATATGATCCCCTAAAAAATAAAATTGATTGCAAAGGAACAAGCTATGTAGTTTCTGATAGCAAATATAATCATATTCATAAATGAAGAGCAGTCCTGAGTGTTATATCACATCTATTGTTCTATGCCACTCAGAGTCACCTTTGGTGAGATTGGCAGCTACATAAATATGATTAATAAATAAACAATTATCTAGTGCTAGCTGTGAAGGATCTGGATTGTGCATCAAATAATGTCATGCTGTAAGAATATGAAATGGAAAAAACAAATGGGCAAGCTTCTGAAGTTTTCACCAGGAATGTAAGAAAATTATTATATCATTTAATAGTGCTATAGTTTTTTTTTTACAATTCCATGTTCCACAACTATAAAGCTGCAACATATCTTACAGTATAGTAAATTAAGCGCTGCAAGTACTATTTATCATTACAGCTTCTGGAACATTAACAGTCTGAAGGAATTTAAAAATATAAGCATCAATGCAAAATTCTCAACGGAAGCAAATAAGGAAGCATTTCAAAAAGAAAATAATCTTTTTGTACCTAGAAGTGGAAATAACTGAGTGTAACATCATAAACAGTAAGTCTAACTCTGGACAGCATCTATTCCTTGCCTCTCAGGACAGGAACTGATTCCTGCACTCCTCAATACAATGTCTGAGCGAGGGATCATCTTTTTGCAAAGCATATGGTCTATATAATCCTTTCTCTGAAAGGACAGTGACTGGTAAGAGTGATTTGCATCTTATTTTAAATATAAACCTGAAAAGTGAATAACAGTTTACCTGCTCTGAGATGCAGCTCACGATCTTCCCCATCTGTGAATACAAACGTCTATAGGATACAAATCAAGAATTACTCATCTTCTGAAGATTTCAGAGTAATGTTATTGTTAATTTCAGTCAGAATGTTATATTGGTTTCTCACAGCCACAAGCAAAAAAAGGAATCTTTTTTCCCCTTATTATAGGTTTCAAGAGTGTTAAGCACATTATCTGAAAGGCCAGTGGCCCCCAATCTTTTGGGCACCAGGGACAGGTTCCATGGAGAGCGGCTTTTCCATGGACCAGAGGGGGCACAGTTTCGTGTGCTGCCTGTATCCTGCATGTGTGCAGATGGGGCTTTCTTGGTTTGCATATTCTCAATTGAATGGTACAACTACCATAAATAGCCAATTATGATCTACCTTCATGCAGAAAAACATGTCAGAATCAACATGCATGGATGCAGAAGTGATCTGATGCATGGGGAATCTGCAGAGTTGCTTCATTAGGAACAAGGGATGGGGCTAGTTTGAATAGCCTTTGATTTCTGCAATGTATTATTTACTCATGCCAAGAATTCCCTGTTATAGAGAGCTTCTAGAACTCTAATGTCATTGGGGAAAGGAGGAATATAAGTAGGTAAAATTATCTTTTTATGTTAATTGGATGAGATATTTAACTTCAACTACTGTGTTATCATAAAAAAAGAAAATATGCAATCATTTCCCCAAAGGCGCTTTTTTAAGGAGGAAACTGGACTTGCTTGCTTTTTCTTTGGAAAAAAAAGTTATCTCCTGAAAAAAAAGTATCTTTGGGACAACCATGACGTGGATGACTGAGAATCTCTATAGAAATCATGTGTTTCTCACACTCTGGTGGTAAAAAAACACTATGTTCTTTTAAACCTTTGAAAAATGCTTTAACATGCACCTTTATACATAAACTGTTAATAATAAATATCACTAAAAAAACAATATAACCATTAAATAGTGTTCTTACCTGACCTTTGGCCTGGGATATCCATGTTTGGAACAGCAGGTTTAGCCTTGTTTTATGATATTTCCTTGTGGTTTTCACAGCAATAAAAACATCTTTCAATTCCAATTTTTTCTTAGCAGAGATCTCAGCAGATTCTGTATATATCACATTGTGTGGCCTTTCATTTATCTTTCCATTAGGTTTCGGATGGAATTTACCTGTGTCTGTGACATAATGATTCCATTTTTCTAGTAGATTCTCTTTTGTTAAGGGCACTATATTGTCAATCCCAGCATCCAAAAGATTGGGGGAATTGAACTCCACCTGCTGAAGTGGGGTATCATTCTTGTTGAAAGTATTAAAAACAAGAGATGGATGTGGCCGAGGATAGATCTTAAATCTCCAGCTGGATTGAAATTTAGGAATCAGCAAAAGGAGAAGTGTGCAAGTGATAACTGAGAGCAGGAAGCATATCTTACTGAGCCTAATGCAAGAGAAGCTCATTCTTCAGCCCCTAAGGGCATTTGCCATCTTGTAAAACTGGGATATCACTTCCCAGTGATGATTAAGCCTTTGAAATGAAGCCCAATTGTGTAAAAATTATTGAAGTTGTGGGACTTTTATAGCTACATAGTATCATCTTTGTGGCATTCAATCATTAGGGGTTGATTTCTTTGCATACCTGGGCCTGGATTTGTCATCCTAAAACACAGAATTTGTGACCTGTTATAAGAGAGACAAAAAAAAGAAAAGAAACTTGAATGTTTTAAGTAACCATGAGATAAGAATCAAAGTGCCTTAAAATCATCAAGAAGATGGTTACTGTGGACTAACATGAAAATATATGAAACTACTTTATACAGAATCATAATTGATCTCTCTATTCCAGTATTATTGTGACTAATAACAGTTCCCATATCTTTCCAATTATCTGCATTTGTTTTGGTTAGAACTTTAGTGTGAGGGATACTGTTGAAACTCTGCGATTACAAAAGAAAAACTGAACATTATGCAAAAAACAGTGCAGTTTAGAGCTTTAGGTGCATTAATGAAAATGACCTTAAATAATGTTTCGGAAACATGCTGAAAGAAAGGGAAATATAATCAAAAAATAATTATTATGCTGTGAGTTTCTGTCACTTGTTCTATTGATTTAAGCCTACTTAAAAAGGGGTTTACAATATTTAATTATCATATATAATCTATATATACAGTCTACAGTACATTTAGTAGAAACTTCCTCCCTGAAAATAAGGAGATAAACTTAATTGCATTTTTGGATGATGATGCTTATTTTGGGGGAAATAAGTGAAACCAAATTAATAATTGAAGTTAGATGGTTTATTCAAGAGAAGAAAAAAGACTCACAGAAACTTTCTGTCTAGAAACATGCATTGTAATGATATACTGTTAGATCACATACCATTAGCGGGGTGTTGTTGAATTAAGCAATGGATAATATATTATCTCTTTTCCCTACATCTATTTTTTCTTCCTGATGCTCTCCCTTTTCTCTCTTATTGACATGTTTTCTCTTTTTCCCATCCAGCAGATTTCCAGAAAAACCAGATCAATCTTGCATAACCCTCTGAATTAAGTGTTTGCAAACTGCTTTTGAAATAAGGCCAAAGAATACAAGAACAAGAAGGCAAGAACCACATTGGCTATCATCCCTGCTTTATATTATAGATGTTATGAAATACATTGTAGAATTGCAGTTCATTCTGCCCAGAATCAGATGCATTAAATCAATTGTGCTTAGGAAACCTCAATAGGACAAACAAATGAAATTTTACAGATTTGTTTTTTAAGTGCACTGATGCCTTGGTAAATAAATCTTTGGAGCTCCCCACCAAATGTCAGTATGAGATCAATTAATATATCATTCCAGTAAATAAACAAAAAGTACAGCATATATTTCAAGCAATATTTGTACTTTTTTTCGGAAACCAACAACTACTCCCCCCAAGAACTTCTTGTTGACAAGAAGCAACAGATGGAAGCTAACTAAGGAGAGAAGCAACCTAGAACTAAAAAGAAATTTCCTGACAGTTAGAACAATTACTCATTGGAACAACTTGCTTCCAGAAGTTATGAATGCTCCAACACAGAAAGTTTTTAAGAAGAAATTGGACAACTATTTGTGTGAAATGGTATAGGGTTTCCTGCCTCAGCAGGGGATTGGACTAGAAGACCTCCAAGGTCCCTTCCAACTCTGTTATTCTAAAGGAGGAGGGTGACATTTTTACAAGTTGCTAGGCGCTGTAATCCTTGGATGATGATGATGATAAAATAAAAAGTCACTGAGTAAGAATTTATTCTTAAGTAAACTTAGATAGAATTGCGGCCTCAAAATCATTTTAAGGTCAATTGTAATTTCAAGCAGAGACAATTTAAAGGCCACATACTCAAAAAAAAAAGTCCTAGGGATCGTCCGGGCTTTTTCTGTGGGACAACCTGCCGTGCGGGGTCTCTCCGGGGACCAGGCCTCCCAAAGCGGTTGCCTCGATTCCTCACCATGGCAACAAACAAACACACACACACACACACACACACACCTACCTTGACCCCCTCCTCTCCCTCCCGCCCCGTGAGAACGCGACGGGAATTCCACCCCTCTCGCTCCCTGCCAGAGCGAGGATTTCACTTACCGGCAAGGGCCGGCTCCGCTCCCGCTGGCGGCGGAAGAAGCCGGGCCGGGCGCTTGGCTCTCGTCACGCTCGCTGACCCAGGCTTCGAGCCCTCGCCGGGCCGAATCAAGCGGACACCGGTGGAGGGGTGGGGAAGAGGGCGGTCGGGGAGGAGAAGAGAACAGGGGTTACGGTCCCTTTAAGGGCTTTACCTGTCGCCGGCTTGACCCGGTTACGTAAGTGATCCGGACGTGGAAGTGGGAGGGGAGGACGTGACCCGGAGGTGCATGGTGCGAGGGTCAATATGCCGCTACCCGTCCAAGTCTTCAATTTACAGGTATCGAGGAAGTTTCGAGGGGGTCGCTTGAGGGGCGGGGGGAGGTCTGGCCCGCAGGGCGTGTCTTGCGGCGGCTCGAGGCGGAATTAAGGCGGTGGCGGGAAGGAGGCTGCATCGGCGGCGGCGGCGGCTGCCGAGCGGCTCCTCCGGTGGGATCAGCCCATGTGTTATTCTCGGAAGCCGCCCCCGGGCTGCCTCCAGGAGGAGGGGAGGCGGCGGAGGCAGGCGGGAGGCAGGGGCGGCCTCGAGCGAAGGCAGATGATCCGTTGCCCGGAGGGCGAGTGGTTGGCCGGGGTCGTGGCCGCCGGATGGAGAGGCCCTGCCGCCTGGTGCGCTGGGCTCTGCTGCGCCCCCCTCCCCGCCCACCCGCCGCGCCTCCACCCCCTCCTCTCCCCTCTCTTGCTGCCCATCTGGTTTCTGTGTAGACGCGGTAGAGGTGACCTTCTTGGGGGCTGCTGGCCAGCCCGAGGATCGGTCTGCAGCTTCTCGCTCCACGTAACGGGCTGAGGAGACTTAGTAGACATTTATAAAGATAAAGAGGAATAGGACAAGGAAACCATCCTGATGATGTTATCTAGGTTGATAACGAAAACGTTCAGAAGCTAAATTGAAACAAGCTCGGAGAGCAAAACCACCGCCAAAAACACTTAAGATACGCCTGTAGGAATTCCCGAAACAGAGCAATTGGGCTTCGTTTGAGTGCTTTTAAGAAGTCTTTGGTGGAGGCCTTTATTATTATTCCCCCCCACCAGTTGTGCCGTGATGGGGGAAGTAGATATAAATCATTTTTCAAGATCAGCTAAATAACACTGAAAGAGAATTAAACTCTCCCACCGTTTGCATGAGGAAGAGTTGTGTGATCTCCTGGTCATGAAATGCAATTCCCCAGCAAATGCTGCCTCTCAAAAGTTGGAATAAACTGGCTCTTTTTTTTTTTTTTGGTGCTCTTGTAATTGTGCATTTGCTTCTGGAAATAAAAAAAAATCAATCACAATGATGTCTGAAATGTAATGAGAAACTGAAGTACCTGTTCAGACATTTGGACAATCCTATCTACTATGTCAGAAACTTCACAATTGTTGGTTTGTTAAGAATAGAATCGCAGGACAAAAGTAAGGATGGAGAAACTTTTGCATTTTTCTGTCTCCTTCCTGGTTTCTCAAAGGTTTTTTTTTTTTTAACTTTCTGTGGTTGATTTTAACTGATGACCAAAACCAACAACCTTGAAAGATAACAACAGAGGGAGGAATTTGAGGTTGAATTTTCTCACTTATCAGTGTCTCCTAAAACATTTTCCAAATGTCATAGGCTTGCTGCGTTAAGAAAAACAATGTCTTAGAAATTGCAATTTTTGCTTGCCCCTCCCAAAACTCATTCCTCCTCTTTCTTAGAGAGGCCATGTATTTTTCCAGCTCCTCTTAAGGGCATTATGGAAAGTTTTCTGTACCCAAGTTCATATTATCATGTCACAAATCACATGAAATGTATCTGTTCTGATTTTACTGTTTATAATACAATATTTAGGAAATTATGCATCTAAGCCAGTGGGTTTGACATTTGTTGCTTGTTTAATGTGGCACATAAATGCTAATTCTTTATAACTTTAAGATGGATATAAATAAAGGCCTATAGTGAAAGAGAAAGAAAGCCAGTTCATATTATTCTAAGCCTACCATGAATTATAGCTGTTTATGACTGCAGGGGCATTAACTTCCTTTCTTTCCTTTAGCAGCTGGCGAGCTCTGTGTCAGGGCGAGGGGGTACAGAGAGTCAGGACAGGATGAGGGATAGTTCAGTTCCAAGCTCAGCTTCCTCGTCAGTGACAGATCTATACAACACTCCCCGCAGCAGTAGGTCAGACCTCTTCCTCCCAGGTACATCTGGAGACTTCAGCCTGAGTGCCTGCTTATCAGCCTGCACCCTACTTTATGAGGTATCTCAAAGGAGAAAGCACTCAAGGATGTCTGAGTGAGAATGACTTGAGTTTTATCAACATTAAGGCATATTCTTTTTTTTAAAAAAAAAAAACATCCCCTCCTTTCTCTGAATTGGATGTATTTCAAAAAACAAAGGAATTTGTTACATGCTGTTGAGCTGCTAGCAAAGATATTTGTCTCCCATTGTCTAAGAATAATTGAAAGCTTGCAGACTCAAAGCAATGGGCGACAGACTATAATTTTCCACAGCAGTTGTATGGCTTTACTTTGTTATGTATGTAATTTGTGTATTTTAAACATTTTTCTACTTTTAAGTAGGGATTTAAACACAACGTTGCATTATCTTTTTCTTAACAAATGTCATTACTTAAAATCAAAGCAATGGACATTAACACAACAGCAGGATTATCCGACTATACTAAAAGCTGCAAGACTGGTTTGGGATCCATTGTTTCATGGTGGGTGGGAGGGAATGCATAGATGAGATACTGGCATGAAGAAGGCTGTCTCTTTGGAAATAGCCATCTTTTATTGGAACAGGGATAAGTGGTCCAGAGACCGCATATGGCTCCTGTATTGTTTTGGTTTGCTTTTAGTGGCCTCCAGAGATCACATAGTTGAAATTTGGCAGCAAATTGCTGAGTAATAAAGCACAGTATTCTAATCCCTAGAAATAAAAACAATGTGTGCAAAAAGTATAGTCTAGCATGAACTCTTTCTGCAATTCTCAGAGACTCCATAGAATGGGTGAAGCCAAAAGCTAGGCCTTTTAGATATGTTTTGAAGAAGCTGAATGGCTTTAAGGACTGAAATGATTGCCTTACGATATTTCATCTCTTAAAACCTCCAATAATTCTTTCCAAAATTGTGCTTTTTATTCTTCTAGGTTTTGAAGTACTCTATTGATATAGTTTAGTACTGTACAGTCATGAAGCCGACAAAAGGAGGTCTCCTTGTAGTGGCCATTAGATGAGCGCTCTGTTGCATGGTATCATCCTGATAATGCCCTGTCCAACATGACATTTAGACATCCCCAAATTAAAAGAAAGTAGTACTTTGCCATAAAAAGCTTGTTCTCAAAACCCAGGGCACTCAAAAAATAAGGTCTAAACAATCAAGACAACTCATAAGTAAACAATCTGCCCTTTGTTCAGATACCCCACCTTTAATCATAAAGAATTCAAATTATGCTTTCTTCTAAAAAGACTATCTTGTGAAAAAGCACATTTTTCCTGAAATGTCTTGTTTGTATAGTAGAGTGCATTGCAGATTCTCAATTGGAAAAGCCTTGGTCAATACAAATG
This sequence comes from Pseudonaja textilis, assembly GCF_049901715.1. Classification (NCBI taxonomy): domain Eukaryota; kingdom Metazoa; phylum Chordata; class Lepidosauria; order Squamata; family Elapidae; genus Pseudonaja; species Pseudonaja textilis. The sequence goes on along the minus strand of NC_141991.1, from coordinate 109,834,665 downwards.
GCTTTGAGTCAGGCTTTGGAGAGTTTCTCCTAACCAGACAGGACTAGAGTTATGAAACCTGTGGCCCTTTATACAGTGCTAGGATAGCTATTTCAGTCCCAACCTTCCTAACTAGTAGATATTTCTAATGGAAGTATAGTCAAATGGCATTTGCAGAACTTCAGGCAGCCAATCTGCATTCTAATAAGATGACCAGTGATCTGACCCTGATACTTTATCTTCAAATGATCATATAAATTTAGTAGCTGAAATGTCTGCAAATGAGGTAAATTGATAAAGCCTAGGTTTATCACTGCTTCATTATCCAGACCATTTGGGGCATAGGTTAATTGGAAAAAATCGTGAGGATCTCAGATGAATGCCATAAACCTTGGATGGGTTCAGGTAGCTATTGTCCAGCCTTTTAATGTATCCTTTGAAATAATAGAGTTTAGGTGAAAAATCACAATAGCAATATTTATTTCTTCAAGTTATATAGCCACTCATCTCACCTACATGACTCTGGAAAGATCACAACATTATCTCTTCACATAAGAATATAATTAGGCTCTCATGGCAAATTTTCTTGGGATCAAAGATTTTCAATCTTTCTTCATGGATGCTTGTGTCTCAGCAAAATAATTTTCTAATTAAAGGAGATAAAATATCCTTCATATTCTGTTAAAATGACAAGCTCTTAAACCCCTTTTTGTTGATTACAATTAAAAAATGGATTTAGAAATAGAGGAACCTTGTTAGGCCTGCATTGCATATATTTTGTACAATGTAGCATTTGCCTCTTGATTCACCACAGTCTTTGGGTTGGGATATGGGGTCGCTCTGTACTGTTATAAATCAAGAGTACAACCTATGACATCATATTCAATCTCTGCTTTCACACCACACTGAATGATTGGTAATAGATAGGTTGTCATGCTATAAAACTAATTTTCTTTCATTTCTTATTGGTAAACTTCTAATAAATTTCCAAGAAGCCTAGATTCTCCTCAATCTTTTGCCTTCATGTCCTTATGGGCTTTCTAAAGGAACTCAATCGGACAGAATATAGACTAAAAATAGATCTTTGGTATGATCTAGTGAGATTCCTGATACTGATGTCCTTTAGAACAAGATTACATCAAATAAGTGTGAAAGATGACACCTGTGGAGGATCAGACATGGCTTTAGACCTAATTGTGTTTTTCTCCTAATTGTGTTATAAATGGTTTTACTTTTCTTTGCCTTTTTAGCCATGTTGTTGAAATGTGCATGCTTGCTTGATTTATCCATAGTGTATTATTTTGTACGTTTTCATGTGCGGAATTGTAACTCTGCATTTGTTCATGCCATGTAAAGTTACTTCTCTTTGTTTCAGTTCCTGGAAAAAAATTCATGATGAGGACAGTCTTCCTTCCCCTCTCCCAAAAGTTTTAAAGCCCAGAAAGCTCCCTGAATTGCCCCCTTATAAATCCAGCCCTGATCTTGGATAATGAACTATTGCAGAATAACAACAACAACAATAATAATAATTTCAGACTATTATTTCATGTTTCAGCCTTGGCAGTATTGTGGAGATACAGTATACTCAGTACTGTACACAGTATACTGTGGGAACTATGTGAGAGACCACCACAGTATACCGTATATGTGCTCTTGGGTTTGACTGAAAAAAATTCATAAAGATTCAGTGGATTTTCTTGTTAACAATTATTTCCACTCATTATGAATGAAAATTAAAAATATGCCCAGAATTTCCTATGACATATGAAACAATATCAACTTTAGATCATAAGATGACAAGTAAGAAAAATATCCCAATTTAATTATGCTAAATCCTGTTAATTTTTTTTCTCAATATAACATTGTTCCATTTGCTTACTATAAGAACAAACTTTGATATATATATACATGGTTCAAACTGAGGGGATTAAACCTGCCGTTTTTGGTTCAGAAAATGGTTAATCACCTCTGTTTTATTACTGAGAGCAAGGAAATCTATTGTGTGAATTAGTGGCACAAAGTGAGGGTAGTATTTCTGGGAGGCCTGGAAAACAACTTCGTGGAGTGAAAATCCTAAACTGTAGATGCATTGCTTAAATGTCAAGTTCAGTTATATTTGCTGATGCATGGGAATCTTTCCCTTGGGGCTGGGAGGGAGAGACTCTTCATTTCTGTTTCACTCACATGCTCTGCTGTTACAGGGTGCGGTAGAGCCCATGCAGATTGATGTAGATCCCCAAGAAGATCAGCAAAATGCACCTGATATCAACTACGTGGTGGAGAACCCAACTCTGGTATGTGCTTGAAGGCAAAAATGACAGAACGGGCTTCTTAGAATTGTCTTCCAAACCCTAGGTTCTCTATCAGTCCTTACTTTAAGCAAATACTACCTGCTTATTGTTTTACTTGTAACCTTTGCTTACATGTTGAAGAAAAATGATTTATATTGTTGGTTAAAATGGCAGGCGAGAGGGAGCTGAATAACAACTCTTTCACATTGTGTAACAAAAACAGTCCACAGTTTTCTTCTTCTTCTGTTGATAAAGTGTCTTTTGAGTGAAGCTTAACTAGTGAAGAACTTATGAAAATACCTGTGTTGCTTTAGTGGCACCAGTAGGGAAATAGGTTGCCATTGCCTTCTCCCAGGATGCTTTTTCAGCTTCCAGTCTTATAAGTATCAGCCAGCTTAGCTTTTTGAGAGTGGATGGCGCTATCCACTTGTCATATCTCATATAACTATAAGTGCTTGAGTTGTCAGTTTAAAACCAATTCCTATATTTAGGTAGTGCTTTTGATTATAAACTTTACAATAGCCCTATAAAATAGCTCAGGATTAACTCTATATTGGGAACAAAAGTACCAGTGTCTAGATGAACTTCATATCTATTGACTCAAGGGAGCAAAATCATTACTGTGATAACTGTACCTCCTAGTTCTTCCTTCTCTGCTCTGCAGTCTTGGAGAGTGTCATCATCATATGAGCTTTTACAGCATAGAGCTTAAGAATGTGGCTAAGAGTAGAAAAACTTTAGCTCAAGTCTATTCATCCTTAGCCACAAATGCTGACTAACTTTGAGTCAGTCTTTCTATCTCAGTCCACTATAGCTCACAGAGTTATTGTGGGAATAAAACAGGTATTGTACCATTTTATTAATTTCCTCAATGAGCCCAGTTATTTTTCTTTTTGGAGATAAAAAAATGATATAGTGCGATATCATCCAATGCATTAATTCTATAGAAAATGTTGATGCATAGATACCTGTTTCACAGATTACAAAATATAACAAAAATGAATCAAATGTACAATTTGTCATTAAGAAGCAAAAATATGCAGGAATAATTCCTGTATGCTTTAGGATCTAGAGCTAGCAATCATCTGGGAACTCTGGTTTCTCTATAGTTCTTGGACTAAAAATACCAGGGGCCTAATAGTTGGGCTAATACACACTACCATCTATGATATTTTCATTCCGGTTGGAGCAGGATCTGGAGCAGTATGCAGCAAGTTACAGCGGCCTGATGAGGATTGAAAGATTGCAGTTCATTGCTGACCACTGCCCACAGCTGCGAGTAGAAGCCCTGAAAATGGCGCTCTCATTTGTCCAAAGAACATTCAATGTGGATGTTTATGAGGAGATTCACCGGAAGTTGACTGAAGCTACCAGGTACTAAGATGAAGAAGGGTCTTGAAAGGCTTATTGGAGATACATAGTATTAAACAAACAAACAAACAAACAAACAAACAAACACACACACACGTCTTTAGTTGATTGACTTTGCATCTATAGCTATATATATCTGTGTGTGTGTGTGTGTGTGTGTGTGTGTGTGTTTCATACACACATAGAGACAGAGAACATTAATGACCAACATACAACATAATTACAATTAAATATAAAGCATTCATACAAATATGAATGATATGAATTAAATATTGCATGACATTATGAATATTATATATAAAATCTATAAAAGTAAGCCTATAAACTTATCAAAGTTTTTAAAAGAGTCTGGTGTTTTAAAACTAACATTTATACAAATGTGCAACAAAATATAGGATGTAAATTGTCATTTCTAACACAAAATCTAATAGATATCAGATATTACGGCACAAATTTCATACAGTACTCCCTGAAAGCACTTATCCCTTTTTGATGTCTGTAGGTAATATAGTAAAATTTAAAAGCATTCAGGGAGACTATATTGTGCCTTTTAGACAATGGAAACTAAAGATAAAATAAGCGGATGCTCTGGAGAATTTTCTAATAGCATGCATAAATATCCTTATAAAAGGGACAGTTCAAAAGAAAATGATCAGCCTTCCCACCATTACCCATTCTGCATAGGCAAAGCTGTTCATTGTAAGATATTCTCTCATACTTCCAAGTCAATAGCTGGTAAAACATTAAGTTGTGCTAACATCCTACCTTATCTATATTTAGATACTGCAGTCTGTCTAAGGTATTTATCGACTGTACTGAAATTGAAGGTAGAGCACTTAAAGTTTTCTGTTATGACTATTATTGCCAAATTCCATTCCCATGGACATTTTGCACTACCATGTATACATATCAAAAGTAGAAAGCCCTGGGGGAAGGCCCCTTTCAGCCAGATGACTGTTTCCAGAAGGTTATCTTTTTTACTCAGCTCTTGCATATGGTTTCAATTTGAAATTCTTTATATCTTAAGAGCCATTCGTGCACCCAGTAGAAAGGGAGCCCTTTCATTTGTTTTCTGGTATTTTGATGAACTGAACTAAGCATTAGAATCAAATATAGCTGAAAATGTTTGCTGCTTAAATAAAAGCTTCCCTAGCAGAGAGATAGAGCGTAGTTAGGCTACTAAAGTCAGCTTTTGATTGTCTTGGCTCTTTATTTACCTTCTTTGATTAAATCACAGATATGTTGCTATTCCTCACTCAAACTGGGAAACAAAGGGATCTGTAGTAGTTTTCCTATATAGGCCATCAGTTTTAGTTCCCATCAATCCATTCAGCACATACACAGGAGTTCTATATATGAGTGGAACTTTTCTGAATTTAGAGTTTCACTCATCAAATATCAATAGTGTCTAGAGCCAATTAATTGTACTCCTAATGATTGCTATGATCCTTCTCAATCCTTGTAGATTGTGGCAGTAGATAGATTGTTATTATCTGTAACAGATTATTCTGCGTCCCTATACACTTTGTGTATCTGCTGTTTCCTTTTCAGAGAGCTGCAGAACACACCTGACGCTGTCCCAGATGGTGGGGTAGATCCTCCTCCTCTAGACACAGCATGGGTTGAGGCTACACGCAAAAAAGCTCTTCTCAAACTGGAAAAGTTAGACACAGATCTTAAGAATTATAAAGGAAATTCAATCAAGGAGAGCATCAGGTAACACAAAGGAAATTAACAAATGAAAACAAAAGAAATTGGAGTTGGTAGTTACGAATTGGTAAAACTAATCTCAGGATAACTTTTTAAATTGTTATCTGGAATCATTTAATGGGTTGTGTATGCTTCAAATGACATTTTCTTGAATTTATTATTTACAATTTTCTGATACATGTTGCCACGAAATAAAACCATGAAGGAATCTTTGTGTAGAAAATGCTACACGTTTCCTTTTCACATGAAAGCGGTTTTCCATAATCTCTAGTCATAGATCATTTTTCAAATGTGTCTTGAGAAAGAAAATTGAATGATTGAACTGTTTTTCACTCATTCCCAAGAATTAAATAGTTTGCTCTCTTCTCTTGTGAACCTTCAGAAGGCAGTGTGATATATACTATATTTGTTCTGAACATGTAAATGTGTGAGACACATCTTACCTCCCCAATATAATTTTTCCCTTCTGTGACCCACATTTTTCCTAATGCTGCTACTGCTTATTCCCACTCTCAGATTTTGCAGTGCATGTATCTTGCACTCTTCTCAATGTAGTATATACATTTGTTAACTTTGATAATGTGTGTAACAGTTGTATTCCCCAGCACTGGTGGATATTATTCATGGTAGCTTATGAATAGTTTTTCAAGGAAATAAATGTTCAGAAGAGGCAATGGGTCTGTTTAGCAATGAAGCACAGTGGACTTTGTAGTAGTTTCTGTGGAAGTGTTGATGCTAAGTATCTGCCAGAAATATCTTTACCATGTGTTAACGAGTAGTTAGACTTTTTGGACAAGGGCAAACAATGTTTAAGGTTATGTGTTTCTGATACTTATTTGTTTATAACTGACACCTGCCTGCTTTTTAGGAGAGGCCATGATGACTTGGGCGATCACTACCTTGACTGTGGAGACCTCAGCAATGCCCTTAAATGTTATTCACGAGCCCGTGATTACTGCACCAGTGCAAAACATGTTATTAACATGTGCCTCAATGTTATCAAGGTAAACAGCAATTTATCTCAGCAGTCCTTTATTTGGAAAGGGGAAAGTAGTAAAATTTAATCACTGTTCAAAATAGACTCCCCCAACACAACTCATAATTAACATATAAACCTTCCTTTTCTATCTTTGCATTTCAAATTTCCAGTTTTCCCATCAGTACTTTTCACGAGGACTCAGTCAGTAATAATAGGCTACTGCAACTCCTTAAGATCTCTTTTCACAATTACCTCTTTTATCGAGGTACAGAATTGAATGTGTCAGGTAATGGGTTACTCAACTACATCTGGACTTGATTCTTTGCAGGTCAGTGTTTATCTTCAAAACTGGTCCCATGTCCTGAGCTACGTGAGCAAAGCAGAATCCACGCCAGAGATTGCAGAGGTAGTAAGCTTTTCTCCATCTTGTCTGTGACAAGACATTCCAATGATAGATTCAGGATCGTCTACTGACTTTCCCAAGCAAATGGGAATTTGGAACTAGTCATATGCTAGATCCTGCTAATTCCTTGTTTGCCTTTAATTACCCTGTTTTGATTTCCTGATAAAATATAGTCCTTTGTGGTGCGGTGTACTGTTTTAACTTGTAGAAAGATTGTTAAGAGCTATTTAATTAGTAATGAACTTGGAAGTAGACATGAGGTTCAGATTCCTCTATGAAAAGAAGCAGAGATTCAATTTCATCATTGGCTTACATGATAATATATTGTGTACATGATCCCTGTTTAGAGCTTTGAGTGAATCCATCTGCATTTCAGATGGGTTCTTGATCCGTGCCAAGGGAAAAGAAATAAGAGAAAAGAACTGCTTCCTCAGACAACCTTAATGGAATGAATTGGCTGAAATATTGTTCATTGACTGATTTTTCTCCCTCCTCCCGGTCTAGCAAAGAGGAGAACGAGACAGCCAGACACAGGCCATCCTTACCAAATTGAAATGTGCCGCAGGTGAGAAAATGGTTTGCTTACTTAACTGATACCATCCTCAGTGTTTGTGGGAATGGTTGTATCCAAGCGGTGCAATAGACTAGCAAAATCTTCCAATTTGCTTTTCCAATATTATATTCTAACTGCACAAAGCCACTCCTCCCCCCCGCCCCCCCAAGTCAGTCTCTTCCTAGAAACTATTATTAATTTAAGAGGCTGATGCTTAGGTTTCTCTGTGACCCCTAGCCTTCTCTTTCTTCTGATTCCCCTGCAGAAAAAGTAACTTTGTTCTCATTCTTAGGCTTGGCTGAACTAGCTGCCCGGAAGTACAAGCAGGCAGCAAAGTGCTTCTTGTTGGCCTCATTTGATCACTGTGACTTCCCTGAGGTGAGGATGTGGAAGTGATGGGAGCTGGCAAAACAGTGGGGTTTAGTGTGAAGGAAATGGCACTACGAGACCATACGTGAACTTTTCCAAGCTAAATCTAGAGAGATCAGCTATTTTTCCCCCTTGTGTTTTTTTTCCCTGGGAGGGCCGCCTCTTTTTTTTCCTTGGAAACCTGGGGAAAGGATTCAGGCAATCTTGGGCTCTTTATCTCTATTCTTTAGAGGCTGTCCCTTCTCTCTTTTTTCCTAGCTGCTCTCTCCTAGCAATGTAGCTGTATATGGTGGACTGTGTGCACTAGCAACTTTTGACCGACAAGAATTGCAACGTAATGTCATCGCCAGCAGGTAAACAATTTGCGGAACTTTGATGATGAATTAAACTAAATTATAATAGACATGTTAGTGGATTTATTAATGGGAGCAGACAAATGGCAGGAGTGAAAGAGATTAAGTACTCTTCCTCATCTTGTATCCAGCATGTTCAATTTTAAGTTCCTCTGATTATTTTTCCTTCATACCGATAGTGCTCAACTTACGACTGGTTAATTATGGTCATATGTCAAGGACTACCTGTAATTTTAAGAAAGGCAGGATGAAGAATTACAGACTTACTCCCACCTGGGTCCAGATTTTAGGCAGTGATGCCTTTCCTCTGCCATGCCCTCTGGCTCTTGAGACAGTGGTCACTCACAATCTGGTAGAAATGATCACACAATCGAAAGGACTTCTCCACTGAATAGAGTAGCCCTCTTTGAAAGAGACATAAAAGATGACTTGACTTCAGGTTGTGTGACTCCCTTTGTATCTACAGCTCCTTCAAACTGTTCTTAGAGCTAGAACCACAGGTGCGTGACATCATTTTCAAGTTCTATGAATCCAAATATGCTTCATGTCTCAAGATGCTGGATGAGATGAAGGTATGTCCTAGAGTTTTAGTGTTCCTCAATATGTTTTGCAAAACAGTTGCAACAGCATTTGAACTGTGAGAACCCTTTGGGCAAAACTACTTAAGTCTAAGAAAGCCTGGCTTAGGAAGGGGTAAGCGACAGACTTCAGAGATAATACCATGTCATAGTTGGAGTGAGGGGTGGGGGGCAAGAATTTCTGCCCTTCTTGCACGTTAACCTTAATAACACATTAACCTTAATCGATTACACCAGTGTGTTCAGGTAAAATGTTCGAGCTACTAGGTATTAAGCTCAATCTGAAAAATAGAAAAATATGTTATAGCTATGTACTGTTATAAGTACACAGATTCCTGTTAAATATCTTTTTAAAAAAAATCAGGAACGAAAGCAAATAAATACTGCTAGAGGAAAAGAGTGTCCACGTAAAGCTGTTAGGCTGAAATTGTACTATCTTGAGAGTTAGTCCAGATACATGCCTAAGATTTGTCTTTTGTCTTCTCACTGTCTCTTTCAAAAAGATTATCTTGGCCTGCTTTGGATGTTGTTATGGGGGTGGGGGTTGAGACTGGCTTGTTCGGCAGGTGGGGGGAGGAAATGGAAACAATTAATAGCTTTGGATATTCTTTTCCTCTGTGGCTACTACAGTTACTTCCATTCTCCCAGATTAATGGCACATTAGTAGAAAGAGATTAATGGATGTTATGGTAACTCCAAAGGAAATGTGGCAGTGCCTTGGTAAATCTTATTAGGTAGATTCAGTGTTTCTTTTCCATTTACTATTAACATTTTGCAAACTCTAGAAATGATTGTTTTATAGAGCAAAGCTTTGGAAAGCTTTATGTCCATTCTTCTTGCTGTTCTGGACAGGATAACCTACTACTGGATATGTACCTGGCACCTCATGTGAGAACACTTTACACCCAGATACGAAATCGGGCACTTATTCAGGTAGCTGTCTTTACCTGTGGCTGCAATTGTGACTTTCCTTTGTTCCTCTCTTCACTGAATGCAGTGCAGAGTCACTCTCAGAATATTTCTCTGTCTTTTTTTCTCGCTTGACTTTTCCCTTTATTCCCAGTATTTCAGCCCCTATGTGTCAGCAGACATGCGCAAGATGGCCACTGCTTTCAACACTACTGTGGCAGCTCTGGAGGATGAACTCACTCAGCTGATCCTAGAGGGGCTAATAAATGCCAGAATAGATTCCCATAGCAAGGTGAGTCCCAGTCGCATAAGTACTCCTAGGTCTCTCTGGCCACTTCTGAAAGCCAATGGCTAGTTAGACAAAATGAATTTAATTGTTTGCACATAGTAATTATGACATGTGGGTAATCCACAACTTTATTGGGCCCCACAATTGAGCCCAAAATTTTTGTTGTAAGGAAGACAACTGTTAAATGAGTTTTACCCAATGTTATGACCTTGCTTGGCACAGTTGTTAAGTGACTCACTGTAGTTGTTAGGAACACAGTCGTTAAGTGAATTTGGCTTCCCCATTGACTTTGCTTGTCAGAAGATCATAGAAGCTGATCAAGGACATTGCGACCATCATAAATACATGCCATTTGCCAAGCATCCAAAATTTGATCATGTGACTATAGGGATGCTGTAGTGATTGTAAGTGAAAAAAGGTCATAAGTCAGTTTTTTCAATGCCGTGGTAACTTTGAATGGTTGCTAAATGAATGGCTGTAAGTCAACAATACCTGTTGTCTAGATTAGCTGTAGTCTATAATATTTTAGCCAATATAAAAATCTATACATTGTAGACAAGGTATAACTCCTGGTTATCCAGAAACCCTGCTTCAATTTTAAGTTCTTTTTTTTAATCCTTTTATTTCCATGCAAAAAGAATTCAGTTCTTTTGGCTTTTGAATTTTCAGAAGATGCTTTTTGCTACTTCATTTCCCCTCAACGGATACTAGAGAGGCTTTTGCATTTTGCTTCTCTGACATCATTTACTGCTCCTCTTCATCTCTAATAGTCTCTGTATCTCCCCCGCTACTTAATCTTATTCTGTAGATTTTGTATGCCAGAGATGTTGACCAACGCAGTACTACCTTTGAAAAGTCCTTGCTCATGGGAAAGGAGTTTCAGCGTCGCGCCAAAGCTATGATCCTGCGAGCTGCTGTCCTGCGTAATCAGATCCATGTGAAGGTGAGCAAAAATGCCCTGCATTCTCCAGGGGTTTGCATCTTTGTGAATCAGCATCAATCAGAAGTTGGTGTAAATGTAAATGAGGGTATTTGGACTGAGCTGATCAGCAGAACCAGGGCAAGTAGTTCCTGTGCATCTCCTGAATGACTTCAGCTGATGCTTAAATATTTGAAGGCCACAAGCAGGTTAGGTAAGACACTTTCTTAGAAACATCTTATTATTTCAGCACAGATTTTGCCGTTGACGTAAGAAGAGCCTTGCTGCATTAAGCCTAAGGCCTTTCTAGTCAAATGTTCTGTTCTGTAATAACCAAACACACCTATCCACTTGTGGACCTGACAGCAATAGCCCTTTTTCAATGTGGCTTCCCATGAATTGGGATGTAAGAATCTTTGTTTATGACTGTAGCACTGGTGTGTAGCCCTCAAGATGAACAGTGGTTGTCGCTCCCTGAATCACTCCAGTTTGAGTCCATTGTACATGTGGTAGCAATGAATGTCATTGTTTTATTAAGTATTATGCACAGGGCTTTCTGCAGCAGGAAGTGACAAAATGAACATAATCCGAAGGTGGATTTTTCTTGGCAGATCTACAGGGAAGATGCAGGAAGAGGGCTATGCGAGGCATTTGAAAGAAGCAGCTGGGAACGGCTTTTGAAGTAGTTGTGTGATCCTAGCAATAGACATAACTGCTTGAACTATTGCACACATTACAAAACCCTTATTTCAAAAAGTTTTGCCCAGCCTTAGAAGAGACCTTCATCCTTGGGGTCTTAAGTCCTCAGTTTCCCTTAACTGTGTTATACTTTGTGAGACAACCCAAAAGATGGTGCTCTTCTACCACTGCCCCTTTTTTTTTCTGAAGGAGTAAAAACTATGTCTCTCAATGCTGTCTAAACTTTTAGTCCCTAATTCTTTTCCATTCATCTGGTTTTGGCTCCCTGGGGGTGTCCTTCACTTGCCTGCTGGTGTGGCAACTTGTGGGATGGGAGATGAGCTCTTTCTCTGTCTGATTGCTTACTGGGCCTTGGGTCTCTCTCTTGCCTTGTTACAGTCTCCTCCACGAGAAGGAAGCCAAGGTGAACTCACTCCAGCAAACAGCCAGTCCCGGATGAGCACCAACATGTGAAGCTCTCTGAGCCAACAAAAGACTGTCCCTTCCCTCCCTGCCCCACATACCCAGGGCCATGCGTATCCAGTATCCACAACATCAACTGTCCCTTGGTGCCTTTTCAGACTCTCTGGCTGGGGGGCGGGGGAGGGGGCCAGGCTGTTGAAGGCAAGCTTTGAGAGTCTGAGAACTCCTTTTAGAACAGACAATGTTCGTCAGATGCAGCCCTTTGAGAATATGCAAGCCTGCAAGCTGGCTTCATCCTATCCTTCCCGGGGTTTCTCACAAACAGAAGCTGATCTTGGTTTCATTCAGCTGCCAAAAAGAGCTTTGTTGTTTTTGTTCAGTAAAAGATAAATAGCATGAATCTGGAGGACATGTGTGTTCGTGCAGAACTTTTCATTTGTGCGAATGCATCGTCTCAGGCCCTGAGAGTCTCTCTTGGACAGCATCACAGGAAAACAGGCATCCTTTCCATTTATTCACTTCTGGGCTGTGTTTTCATTCACCTGGAATCAGCTCCATTTTAATCTGTTCTTCCTGTGTTTTTTTAGTGTGTGTGCTCTGTCTTGTTTTCACATCCCCAGACCTCAGATGAATAGTTGGTTCCTTTGATAATTCCTGCTCCAAATGGGATGGGGTGGGGGAACATATATGGAATTATCTCCCCCTGCACTTGGGCAGGACCTGCCTGGGTGCCTGCACTACTACTTTTTAATTTACTTCATAACAAAAGGGGTATGTGGTTACAGGCCTGACAGATTGTGTTGCGTTAAGAAGCAAGCGTAGGTTGAATGTTTGAGTGTTCCAGTTACTTATATTTGGGGAGTTCATTGGGATTCATCCTAAGGAAGCAGTTACAAATTTGGATTTAACTCTTGGCCAATTTATCTACAATTTATCCCAGACACTGTTAATGTTGTTTAGTTTAAAGCCACATTCTCTCCTATGCATTAAAAACATAATTGCAATGATAACGGCAGATCTGAACATTAATTCTTGCTTTCCTCCACAAACTTCTCAACTCAATTATACTCTAGTACAGATAACCGAAGGATGCAGTTTTGAAATTAAGGATTGCTTGAATTACAATCGTAGATGATATTGAACAAGTCTTTCTGTGGACCTTTTAATCCTAGTGTATCATACCATGCCATTTTTATAAAAGTATGGAAAGAAATTGGTGAGACGGATGATCCATATGTAATCTACGTAATTTAATGGGAGCTTTTAATGGGAGCTTTTACAAGTAGTACTACATGATATTTAACATATTTCAAAGCAAAATAAGGATTCCTTATCTTTCTTAAAAGAATCCATGTACATTTAGTCCTGAAATATTTTGAATTTTCCTCATAGACATCAAGGTAATGTATTGTAATGTATCAAGGTAATATATTGTGACTTAAAGGCCACTTGAAAAAAAATAGTAGGCAAAACTAATGATGAAGATAGCATAATGTAATAAATAAAGCACACCATTACAGTAAGCAAGCTTAAAATAAACTGCCTAAGCCAAATAAACAATTTTAACCCAGTATTGAAAAAAAAAAAATGACTAGGCAGTATATTTAAACCTTGTCTTTTCTTAATCTGCGAAGTCATATTACATTACGTGTCAGGTTAGGGTTTCTTAAATGTTGAGATTTTCAGAATCCAATTTGAAAGGAGGTTTCTTATTTTCCGTTGCTCACAAACACGGTAAAAAATGAAATCGCAATCCTTTCCCGTTACTGTTCCATATGGGTTGGTCTTCCTCAGTACTTGCAAAGCAATTTTCTAAGTACCTAGTTATATGGCTTAATTATTGGTAAATTTAGCTGCTTGCTGTTAATTTTGCTACTTTTGTACTTTTTGTTAGAAGATATTTCACTTTTCTGAGTTTTTTCCCCCTTCATTTTATAGTTCTCTATATTCTACATTTCTTTGGTCTCTAATAAATAGCACTTCCTAACAAAATCCAGGTGGTTCTCAACTTACAACAGTTTGCTTAACGATCATTCAAAGTTACAACGGCACTGAAACAAGTGACTTATCACCCCTTTTCACACTTATGGCCATTGCAGCATCCCCATGGTCACATGATTTACATTTGAATTCTTGACAACTGACATTTATGACCCAGGGTTATGTGATCCCCTTTTGAGACCTGACCAAGCAAGTCAATGTGAAAGCCAGATTCACTTTAACAGCCGTGTTAATTTAACAATTGCAGTGATTCACTTAACAAATGTGGCAAGGAAAGTGGGGCAAAACTCACTTAACAAATGTCTTACTTAGCAACATAAATTTTGGGCTCAGTTGTCGTAAGTTGAAGACTACCTGTAGTACTTTGAGGCAATGGGTAAGATACTGTCTGGATGAACAAGAAATCTAATCTGAAGGTACTTAACCATAGGGCTTGATGGGAAATTGTATAAGAACCTGATGTGTAATATACACAGTACAATGGGTATCACTCACAGCCTGTGGATGCAGCCCGCAGATGCTTCTCTAGCCACTCCCACCCCCGTTTTAGCAAAGGGGGGAAGAGTCACGATACGTCGTGTGTGTTTGACACCCCTGCAGTACAATAAGGAGAGAGACATATAGTTTTCAAGTCTGTATGGCATGCCAAACTTATTTATACCGAGCACAAACCTATCTATTGTTCTAGTAAGTTTTCAGCATGTCACATCACTGGTAAAAAGAGGGAATTCTATGTCCTTTCAGAGGCATGGGAGTGGTTTTTTTTTTAGTGCAGCCCCACCTCTGGATACTCCCCCGAAGGAAAAGGGTCAAGAGAAGCTGTAGTACTGAGAATATTACAGGTAGTTCTCAACTTATTACTACAACTGCGCCCAAAATTTCCATTGCTAAGCAAAGCAAACTGAATTGCACCTCATTTTATGACTTTTTTTTTGCCACAGTTGCTAAATGAATTGCTGAATTGTTAAGTGAATCAAACCACTGTTAAGCGAATCTGGTTTCCTCCATTATTTTGTTTGTCAGAAACTGACTGGGAAGGTTATAAATGGTGATCACATGATTTGGGGACAGTGTAACTTATAAAATATGTCACTTTGATCGTGTGCCCCATGGGGATGCTGCAATGGTCATAAGTGTGAAAACTGGCAATAAGTCACTTTTTTCAATACTGCTTTAACTTCAGTCACTAAATCAATGGTTGTAAGTTGACAACTTGTACCCAGTCTTGTTATGTGGTCCCATTTTATAGATTTCCTGACTTATGGGTAGGTAGGAAGTGACATCCCTAAGGATCTCATGTCCCATAAGAAAATGCTTAATAACTTTTTAAAGTGTCTCCAAACTCATACCCATTCTGTTGGCAGTCATAACTTTCTGACTTATCAGGACTTTTTCTCCCTTTGCTAAACCAGGTGTGGGTGTGGCCAGCGCGTGACACATCCAGACTGTGAGCCGGGAGTTTGATAGCCCTGTACTAACTGATTTTTCTGACGTTTAATTTCATCAAACTATAGAGTTTTAGAAAAATTGGAAGGTATATTGTGCCCATGATGTGTGAATCAATAAATCTTCAACACTTAACAGTGCTTGAGGGCAGTCTTTGGGTTTAATTCACTTAAAGCCTTCAAGTTATTAATAAAAAGCCGCTTTTATTATAAGCTGTTTTGAACTCTGTGAGAAGGCAAGTAAGATGAAACTTTAAAAATCAAATATACAGGACACAATTGGACAAAAATATGCAGAACAAAACGTAATTCAGATAGGCTCCCAATTATAATTTCAATTTATAAGGCTGCTCCAATTCAAAGCTGATTCTAGCAGCATACAATTACAACCTAAGAAGAAACAAAAGGAATATTACAGAACAAGGAAATGGATATCACAACCAAAGCAAACTACAATTCAAATGGGTCCCCACCCGATCTCTCCTATTCTTGGAGTAAAAATCAAGTTTTTATAGAGTGTTTAAAAGCTTGTAGGGGCAGGGTGGATCCAAATATTTCTAATTTTGACCTAGGCCTATTAGTGTCTGTAAACACATTTGTGATTTATTGTTATCAGCTCCAGTGACTATTTTCCCCCTTAAGGAAGTATCTGACTCCTCTTAGGCAGACTTAATGTATGGCGGGATAGAGGAACTACTGGTACATATTTTGTCCCTAACTTCTATCTAAACTTCAGTACTGCTGATAGTTTTACCTCAAGGTATCTTTATCTAAACTTGTAGTTATGCCATATTGGGGCACTCACATGTCACAGGAGCCATTTTGGTTTAATGGTTAAGGCACCAGGCTAGAAACAGGAAATCATGAGTTCATGTCCTGCCTTAGCCATGAAAGCAAGCTGGGTGCCTTTGGGTCAATCATTCTCAGCAAAATCAACCCACCTCAGGGTGGTGCTTGTGTGGGAAAATAGGAGGAGGAAGATTTGGCATCTTGAATTATTTGTAAAAATAACAAAGGAGAGATATAAATTAAATAAATTAGGCACTAGATTATAGAACAGCTGTAGTTGCTGGAAACCAGCATAAATCTCAGGCTTACCACAGTGATGTCCAACTGGAGAGTCTTTCATCAATGTATTTTCTCTTTCCTTAGCTGCCTTGGCTGATTCAGTCCAGAGTTTCTCAACCTTGGCTGCTTGAAGATGGGTGGACTTCAGCTCCCAGAATTCCCCAGCCAGCCTGTGGCCTACTCCCAGTTCTGCCGCTGTGAGCAGTGTAACAATCAATGCAATGTAGAAGTGATGCTGGAATTCATGTTTAAAGCCCCACCTACCTGCCAGTTGAAAGACCGTCTTTGGGACTTGTTTCCAACCTT
Source organism: Pseudonaja textilis (assembly GCF_049901715.1). NCBI lineage: Eukaryota > Metazoa > Chordata > Lepidosauria > Squamata > Elapidae > Pseudonaja > Pseudonaja textilis. The sequence goes on along the minus strand of NC_141991.1, from coordinate 109,818,041 downwards.
TGCCAAACATGCATAATAGGGTGCTGCCTCAGTGGGGGGCATTTTTAAGTAACTGAAACCCCCCAGAAGCTGGGCTGAGCAAGCTACAAACTGTTTTCCTTCACATGGTGAGACCAATTTGTTTGGTCTCTAGAAAAGCAGGGCATTGTTCTCCATTCAGAGACGGGCAGGTACCAGTAGGTTAGCTGCTTGGTTCCTCACCCAGCTCTGTACGCAGGTCCTTATCTTTCCTATCTCAATATGTGCAAATTAAAGCATGACTTTAGGCCTTGGTAATCCTTAAACCATAAGAGAATAGTATGCTCCCTCATTTAGATTTACATTTTCCTGTCCATGTGAGAAGCTTGCCCTGCAAAATGTAATCCTGGCTGTTTGATTAATCTCAATCTTTTTTTTTTATAAAAGGGCGGGGGGGAATTTAAAGATGAGACATTCGGATAAGCTCCACCCATGCTTCCTGATCTCCACATGGAAAATGGATCAGTCTGCTAACCACGTACAAGTGCAGCTTTACCTCCATGGATGTAAATGAATGAGAGAGTCAGCACTCACCCTTTAGCAATCCCTGACCTGCAGTCAAGGGTCAGAGAAGCAAATCCTGTAGCAGGCATGAGGCAAAAGCAAAGAGAAAGCTGAAAATAAAGGCTGTGAGGAATGGAGGCCGAGGTGTGTCTGGCAGCCATACAATAAATTGTCAGTTAAAATAATCTCTCATGCCCTTTTGAAAGTACAGCTAAGACTATAATTTGCAAAATGGCTCTTATGATTGGACGCACTATGGCTATGAAAACTTTCTGGTAAATAGCAGGAATTAAAACTCATGCATGATTCTTAATGTTGCCTCAGATTCTCAAAGTCATTAGTCATCCCATGTTTATATAATATGCTTTACTGGGTTAGTAGGGTAGTGTTAAAAAGGAAATCTGTACTAGAGTCTGCCATTCAGCCGGGTTAGGGGGAAATATTGAGAAAATTTAAGAAAGTTAAACCTCCAGTCAGAACCTAACCAAGTGGGGCAGGTGGGGGAGGGAAGGCTGCTCTAGGAAATCTATTAGATTCCTTTTAACACCATTAGAGCCCCAGGAAGGGTGAAAGAAGCAAGGACTGTGTATGTTTGTATGTGTGTTGGTAAACCTGCTGGTGTGGAGTGGCTAAATCAGGTCCCAACAAATTACTCTTAAGACAGCAGCCACTTTTCAGGACTGAGAGGATACTAATATGTACAGCTAAGTCTTTTGGGGAGGATTGGCTGTCTCAACTCCTCTTTGCTAGAAGTTACAAACAGAATACACTTTTAGCAAATATACAGGAATGCAACAGGAGGATAGTCATATGCTATAATACATAAATTTATGTGTGTGTGTCCCCACACCATACATATCAAGAATATTATAGCTATGCATTTAAATGATGAACTATAAATTGCAGTAATTGAAAAAAGTGCCCAGTTTCATCACAGTAATTCATTTTGGATTGGCTTCACCCTTATTCTGCAGTGTGGTTTAAAATAGCTGCGTTTCAGAGGAATTGGCAATTGAAGTTTGAGATCATAGTCATCTACCACTAAACTGCAATGATGAAATATACACTTGATGGCATATTGCAAACTCTGCCCTTTTCATTCCAACTTTAACTGCAAGTGTGTAATCCTAGGGTTTGTGTAACAACACGACACATCTCATCTCTTCCCTCTTGATGCCATCATTAACTGGCTGCCTAGGTATGAGATATTTGGATTTTCTCATTACAAATATTAACTCAACCCACTGGTAGGAAAATGAACAAAAGTATGTGTGTGTGTATGTATGTTAGTATTGTCAGAAAACCTGAATAAAAGGTTACTAAAGCAATATATTGTATAATAAATTGCATATGGATGCATAATCTTTCTGAATAACCAAACTAGTTTGTTGTAAACTACAACTTTTAGTATGGTTGCATTTGCTTTCACAGCATTCTCTAACTTTACCCAAACTAGAGCAAAAAGTTGCAGAAAGAATATGAAAACCCTCAGAAGTTATGGATTGTATTCACAATTCTTAATTATGACAAAAACCTTTTCTACGGTGTTCTCTCAGATAAGATCAACATATGAGAAACAAGTAGTTGAAACAGCAAGAGATGGTTTTTTTCCTCATGTGACAATATTTCTGAGGCTGAATGGAAATTTGAAATCACAATATACCTACTGTACTTGCATGTATTCCCACGTGGCACAATCTGAAGCTCTTGAGAACCTAAGTTTATCCCACCAAGGATTCCAAATAGTGCCACCCAGTTGTAATTTTGATTAAAGGGGAAAATATTTAAATCAATGACTGGAGAGTAGTAATATTGTATTTGTTTACACAGAAAGAAAATATAGCTTGTTCCGCCTGCTATATTTTGCAACATTCTCTCAAGTGGCCTTCAAGTTCAAGGGCTGCTCTTGGCTGACTAAACAGCATGCAAGCCAGGGCATGTCATTGTTACTCTAAGGTAATTTATGAAGCTGTTAGAATATCTTCCTGGATCACAATATAGTAACAGGATTTTTTACCCTGAATTATTTCTGGTTGTTCAGGTGCCCAAATATTTAAAAGTTACGACGTTTACTTAGACATCAATTTAATTTAATGGCATTTATTTTGAAGAATCACAATAGTCTGATAAGGGTAAATAGTGTAATTTGTCCTAATGGCCTATCTGATATCCAGAGTGGAGTGTGGGTTTTTATAATGAGAATTACTCTTTCAGCAATATTAGTTCACAAACATGTCAATATTCCTGGGGTGATGTGCAGACAAACCCACAGAATGCTCAAAAACTTGGGTCTCTTGAAAGCAAATCACTTTGTATTTCTAGTGCATCTATTTTAAAATGAACTCTATTTCTTTTATGTCCTTTGAGATTAGTAAGTGTCCCAAGTAACTCTTTCCCAAGTAACTGATTAAAGAATGGGCTTATGCTTAGTCAATGTGCTTTATGATGTGTATAACCCGCTCTAATATACCATCCATCACAGAGGTGAGTAATCCTTTATCCAATTAGAGCCACATCTCTTAAGGGATAATCCACTGGAGGTATCCAAAGTTGGGCAAGTAAGCTAGGACCAAGCTAAGTTTCAGTGGAAATTCTTATTTTCTCTCTGGACTAACAGATTGCAAGGTAAGAACAACTAGCTATCCTTACAGGATCTTAAAAAGAAAGTTGGAAATCAGGCTAACAGCAATACCAAGTTAGGTCAGGAGCCATAGATTACCCACCTCTGTCCCAGTAGTAGAAATATTGTCTTTTCACTGTTCAAAATCAGCATGAAACACATAATGTGCTGCTTTCATTCTTGGCATCACTTGACTTGCTGATTTGCAGTTTTCCAACAAAGGCATAGTTGCAGCCACACTATTTTTATGAAGCTATAAAATCTAAATCCAATAGTCCATTACCCTGTTAATTAAGCCTTCCCTCTTTTGAGTTTTTACTGTCTTTTTACACTATCATCCTGCCTGTGCCCAATGCCAGCTTCAAATAAACCTTTTTTTTTCATAATTGTATTTTAGTTATAATATTCCAGAGAACTACTTTTATAAAATATTTATTTGCCAATTTTAAAACCATACATAAAGTTTAAAAGAGGCAGGTCGTATCTTTAGAGATGTCTCCAATGCAGCATTGTAAGGCCAGTATTCTGGCTCAGTCTTTGAAGTCTTTTCAATCATGGCATGAAAACTTTAATTGCATCCTTTTATTTCCATTACAGGACATTTCCCTGAGAAAGTAACTTTTTCTTAAGTAAAATGTGTCATTAATTTTAAAACAGGCCTTGTGGTGTCAACAGCTGTGTTTTGGAAGCAGAGGTTTCTTTGGCCCAGGGAGGGAGGGTAGTCAGAAGGTCCAGGAGGGCTTTCCAAGGTTTCATGCCACACCATTGATAGCTTCTTTAAGCAACATTGCTTCCTCCACCTCGCCTTGTTGTGTTGTCCGCTTAATATTTTCCATATGAGATTGGCCACTCTTCCACAAAATAGACCTTTCGTGTTTGGTTTTAAAAAGCAGACCGTGACCTGAAAAAAACAAAAAAGAAAAAGAAAATAAATCCTGAATGGGTAGTTGCTGAATAAGAAGTGGAAAATATTCCATTCAGAAGGTTGCTGTATTGAGCAGCAAACTAAAATGACCCCAAATATAAATGGCACTATCAATATGATCAAATGACTAAAGTGGAATAGACATGAATTTTAAAAAGCCACTGTGCAGAAAGTGATTATTTAAAGGGAAAGTAAAAAAAACAAAAAACAGGAATTTTATATCTTTATAATAAGACAGGATTCTCTCTAAAAGTTAAAGAAACGTTTATTCGTGACCACTTGCTGATCTGATCCTGTGAGTTATTTTTGTGTGACTTGATTAAAGAATGTGGCTTTGTATTAAAACTAATGTGGCTTTCAAAATTCATACAATTAACATTTTTAAAAATAAAATCCTTACAATTTAGCTCCTAAATCACATACATCAGATGAAAATAAAACCATAGCAGTTTTTTTTTAAATGATAGCAATTAGTATTTCAAAAGAGAGAATTACTTTGAAAGTAAATTTTACATACAGGATCATAGCTTAATCGACTGTCCTAGAATACATTCTAGGACAATTTGAGGAATAAAGGGTATCACTGTCAATTTGGATACAGTCTTTTTTTGGTAGGAAAATCTGATTTGATTTTATTAAATTAAGGATGTTATTTCCAGGAAATATTTCTGATTTGGCTTTGGGGTAAATGGTATTTGAAATGTAAGCTATATGTTTACACATGTAAAACATGCAACAGACTTTAAAATTCATTCCTTTAGAAGCACTTCGTTATTTTGAAAAACAGAGTTTTGGTTACGCAGGCACTCACCAGGACAATCTGCTGTCTCTCTGAAAGCTCTTTTCTTACAGCAGCCTCGACACAGATTAAATACACACTTGTTACCCTAGGAACAGATGCAAAATAGTTATCACATTGCCAATATGTGGGGGTAGTTAAAATTCTATGTAATCCCTGAACTAAAGTGTGAAATGAATCTAAAAACTGAGAAAAAAATTCTTAATAGACTGCAATTTCATAAGAAAAAGATAATTCACCCTCCCTTTAACAGAATTTACTGCTAATCCAGGAAAAAAGAGCAAGACTTAAAAGTCTGTTTCAAGCCTCCCAGGCTTTGCTGAAACCTTTCAAAATGTGTGTCTCTCATGCAGATTTATTTAAAGATCTAGAACAGTGACAAAGTGGACCCATCAATTTTAGAAGAATCTAGGTAAGCCTTACGCACCATGGCAAATCACATCACTACCATTAAAACATTGACTCTTGCTAACACTTCCTACCCATGTAAGTATTTGGACAAAATAGCCATCTACTCCCAAACTATACAGGTGTGGACTAAAGATTATGATATTAACTTTATGGTCCAGGCAGATTACCACACCTATATTGGGAGAAACATCCTACTGAAAAATAACCTTAATACATGAACTCTACTCCCCCACATTTTCACCCTGCAACAAGCTAGTGTCAAGAAACACTGCAGGTTATGGATTATCCTGATGATCTCAAGCCTCCCCAAGATGAAAATAACCAATGTTCCACCAGCTGAAAAGAATTACTGATAAGTTCGTATTTCAGAAGATGGGATTAGATTTAGAATAACTTTAGAATATCTTTTTAGCATAATTTATATAATCTGGTGGAAATAAAATCTATTAGGCCCTCTGACTAATAAAATAAACACACAAGCCAAAAGCCCAACAAATTCAAATGTTTAGTCAGTTATGATCCCACCATAGGCAGTACTAAATGCCATCTTTTCTTCCTGATCAGATGTTGACATCCCTGTATTATTTGTCTATAATTATCTTTGGGAAAAGAGAGCAAGGTCCAGTAGTTGATTATTCAGCACAATCACAGCAGATGGTTTATGAGTCAACTCCCTTATGGATATAAATCTATTCCTTCTTATTTAGTTTATCGATTCCTTCTATGTAGAAAATGTTAAGGAATCCATTAAAGATTTGGATAGCATTATGCTTCTCTTTACAGGTAGGCCTCGCTTAGCAACCATAATTGGGACCAGCAACTCCATCACTAAATGCTGCAGTTGCTAAGCAAAAATCATGTGACCATGACAGTCTTATGACTTCATTATCCCTTTGGTAGTTAAGTAAACCACCACAGTTGTTAAGTGAAACATCATGTAAGTGACATATTTTATGTTAGCCTTCTGTATTTAACACTGCTTATTGCAAGCCAATGGTGAAGCACAGCAATGGTGATCATATGATTGTAGGACACTGCATCAGTTATAAATGGGAATCTTCTAGAAAATAACAGGGCAGTAAGATTAGACTGGGATATGCTGTAGGGCTTTTAAGAAAACTGTACAGTTGTGTTAATGAAACCAGCAGGAATCAAGTCCGACTTGAAGACAGTGCCTTTTTGGCCTACCTTTCTAAACAAGCATCTTACATCATTTAAGCCTATAACAAGGACATATTATAATTACTTATTAACATAATGCTTATGATTTTATTTTAAAGACTAGAGGATGAAATAGTTTTAATCATTTAAATTTTTAGACTGCAATTTTACTGGGAGGAATATTATTGAAACTATGTTGTAGCAGATCCCTTGGCTCAACACAAAGATTTTAAGCATTTATCATTCAACTCTGGTTGTAACGATTAGCCCATTAATGAAATTTTTAAAGATTCACCTTTGGATTTCCACACTGATCACACTTTGCATATTTAGCTGAAACAAGGAAAAATGAATTAGTTTTCAGGTTATTTCAAACATTTCCCCTAAAAAGTGACATACAATTTCTGTCTCTTGAATTTAAAATCAATTCTGGGAAAAAAATAGTAAAAGAGATTTTTAAAGTACCCTAATTTAAATAAAAAGCTAGGAAAAGATGCTGACAATGAAAAAAAAATACAATACCTGTTGAAGGCAACACCTTTTAAAAGGCTAACAGGGTTACAAAAGAGCAGGATAGTATTTCTGCTTGCAACGCTTTTGTAATATTCAGTTGGCCTAATTAAGATGTTGCCTCAAATAGTTTTTGAAATTAAATGATCTACTATCAGTATTAGCTAAAAGACCTAACAGATGTATTGAAGAGAAAACAATATAGAGAACAAGACAACCAAGGATTAAATTTGTCAGTTAAAACTGTTCTTATAAAGATACTTGGAACAACACTTAAAAACATTCCACAATCAACAGAGGACCCACTCATGGAAAATGATCAATGCTTTTGTTCTGTCCCAAAATTTCAGGAATATCAAAATTTGTGATGCAATTACTCCCCTAACATGGTAGCATGCATTTTTATTTAACCATTAAAAAACAGACAAGCATAAAAAAAGAAAAGATATTGATAAGTGGACAGAGAAATTGTAAAAGTTGAATAATTGGTGCTTAGTATATTTTTGATAAAGGGTAAACCATAAAAAGCAGAATGCACTGAATTATTTTAAACAAAAAGCAACATTTTGGGGATCTTTTTACATCTCTGAGTTGAAAGCTGATTTTATGCTTGTCTATTTTTATTACTTAAAGATAAATCACAGGAAAACAAAGGAAAAAAAGAAAATTTATTGATAGATTAATTAACATTGATATTCACTGGTAATGAAATATTTAGTTTCTAAGGTCCCTTTTGTTACACTCTGGTATGTGATATTTATAAAGATTTAAATAGGTTACCTATCTCTAACTTCGGATCTTTTAATTAATTCTTTTTCCCCTTAAAAAACATACTCTTGTTTAAATTTGCCATATTGTATAATTATACACTGAAATTGTTCTTGCTTGAATTTAGTCAAACTTCTATTGTGAATATATGCTGTTAATTCTCCCATTGTTGCATATTCTCCAGGTTTAAATTCCCAGTCTGACACCATTGGAAATACCTCTTTTCCAAAGTTGCACTAAATTTATTCTTGGGACGGTTAATATGGATCTCGGTAAATTGTGGTATTTTTGTTGTTAGGTCCTGGAATTATGCCTAATTTTTTTTAAAAAGGACTAAATTCAAATTTTGGTTTCCAAACTTTTCTAAATAGTACTGTCTACAAGTAGCCCTATTTATCTGTCTATTCAAAGGAGCTGAATAGCATTGAAAATATGGACTTATGACCCATTCTTGCAGTTGTTACAGTACCCCTTCAATCACATGATCAAAATTTGGGTGCTTGGCAGCATGCCCACTTACAACCACAAGGACACCGCAATTGCAACTTCTCCTTTGGGCTATCTCGCTTCCCAGGTATTGTGACAATGGATGCGCTATTTAAAGAATGGCAGACTTATCCATTCCCATGAGACCAGGGTAAGATAAAAAGGTTTCTGAAGCATAATGAGAAAGGGATGTAAAGCTTGAAGGAATGACACATCCAGTGTGAAGAATATGAACTTCTGAAGCACTGCGAGAACTGGGCTTCTGCCATTCTCCAAATAGGAGGGTATTCCCCTACCACTGTTCTTTAATTGCTCTTCAAATGCGGCAAATACAAAACTCTGGCAGCTTTTGATCCTTTCTCTCCCAGCACAGCGATGGCATCTACTCCTTTACTGTCCCACCTGGTGCTAAGAAATCCCTGTCCCTCCATCTACCTTTGCCATGCACTTAAATACAAAGAGGGACTATTTGTTTAATGGCACAGTCCCCACATTTTCCAAATGTTTACTTGGTGACCTGCAGTTGCAGAAATTTTGAAAGATGCTGTTCCCTATGCTTGAAAAGAGATATTTTAGAAACATAAATCTCTAAGGCTCCTATTTTTAGTAGTTATACCCATTGACTATATTCTACATAGCTTTATAACTTACGTTTTAAGGAAGGATCAAAGCTTTTGTTGGGATTCCTTAACTTCTTCTTTTGTTTGTTTTTTGAGAGAGAATCGGAGTTCCCATCTTCTTCTTCCTCCAGAGCTCGTTTCCCCCGAGTAGTTCCTTCTATGCGAGATGGGGCAATTTTGTTGCACATTTCCTTAGGCCTGTGAAAGTTGAATATGAAAATATCTAAAATGCAAGGCAATAACTACTCTCTTTGCTAATACCACCAATTTAGGACCCTATAGAAACTCCTTAAAAATAGCAAAGCAGAGATACATGTCTCCTGCCATCTTTGTTCCATTATAGAAAAGATGAGAGGTCATGTGAGAGAAGACTGACTGGATAAACAGTGACGAATATCAGCTATAAAGATTAAAGACTATACCGAATAGTTTTTTTAAAAAATTCGCTTCAACATCAACTCCTTCAAAAATGTTGTTGCTCACGATCTCTTTTCACGATGTTGTTGCTTTACTGTTCTAATTAACAAAGAAAGTTGAGGACATCCATTTATGTTATTTCCAAGTAGCTAGGCCCCATAAAGCAATTCCACTAAGTGTGAGTAGAAATGCCCTTCTCTTTTGCATTAGAGTGGGTCAACCCTAGAGGAAAATGCTCGGACCTGAAGGAGTAACATACATGCACACCTCAATACACACAAGGATGGCTACTTGGAGGAAAAATATCACCTGTTGTAATTATCATTACAGCTGTTGTTACATGGCAGAATGGAAGAAAGTCAAGAGTGCGATGGACAGGCTTCTTATCATTCCAGTGCTATGTTCCTTCACCTTGAGGATGACTTTGGTAAAGTGTACATATTGCAGAAATTAATCGGTCAAATTAACAATGCAATATAAGCACTCACCCTGGTCTTAGGTATGGCTGACAAATCCAGTGAAAGAAAGGTAATCCTCCCTTTGGCTTCTCTTCTTCCTTCAAATGTGCTATTTCTTCCTATATAGAGAGTAGAAGCAATGAGAAATTCAATTTTTATAGGGAAGAACCACCCTAGCCCGAGCAAAAATGAAAATAAAAACAATGCATAAACCAATACATAAGGATGTATTAACCCAGAGTTCCCCAACTTTTCCGGCCTTGTGGTCTGGCAGGGGGAGGGCTAGAGGGGATGGTTCTGCACGAGCGGTGGGCAAGCGTACACATGTAGGTCCATCTAGGTGAGCACTGGGCACGCGTGTCTGCCACTTGCACAAATGGTGCCGCTGTACACGTGCTCACCCTCTGCTTATGCAAGTGGGTTTGCATGCATGTGTTTGCCTGTCCATTCTGCTGTCTGACTCCAAATGGCTCAAGGACCAGTTGTGAGGAATCCGGTATTAAACTATTCAATGAAACTAGAAAATGGAGTCTGGAAATAGTATGCTTGTGCATTGCTTTGGATTTGAATCCAATAATTTGTGGGCAACTCTTTGATGTAGTCATGGCTGTTCCCAGGATTGTGTTTCCTTGGAGCAGGGCTGTCAAACTCCCGCCCCACGGCCCGGATGCGTCACGCTTTGGCCATGCCCACGCCCTGTTTAGCAAAGGGAAAAAGGTCCCGATATGTCATGTGACACCACTGTGATGACATGAGTTTGACATCCCTTTTGGGGAGGATGAAGAATCTTCAAATGCGTTAAATAAAAGTAATACTTATCGGGTAATCCAGAAGGTTAGTGTAGTTATTTAGATCAAGCATTGTTCACCTTCTTGGATAGGAAATTTTGAGAACTGGCAGCACGCTGGAATACAACCTTCATCACAGAAGGTAAGCCAGCCATTTAGCAGAAGTTGTCCCCATCATTCATTCACCCTGCCTCTTTTTCCTACTCATCATGAACCTTACTCACAAGTGCTGTTTCTCTGAGAATCAACTTCCAGCTCTTATTCTTTCTTACACATTCCTTTACCCCTACTCACACAAAGACACCAAAATATATCTATTCCAACTCTACTGCTAACCCCTGCCCTCCCCATACGTTCTGCATGCTCCTTAGCTATCAACAATAGCAGTGGCAAAGCCCTCTTTCCTGTTTTGCTTCCTTTTTCTATTTTTAGTAAGTCTCCAAGCAGACAACCTGTATAACCTGCCTACTTGCTAACTCTATTTTTTAAGAAACCCAGTGGGCCCAGCTGTAGCCCAGGAGCAATAGGAAGAAATAAAGAAAAAGCAACTGGTTAAAATCTGCTATGATTATTACACACTTTCAGTAATAAGTTGTTGTTAAGAGACATCAGCTTATCTTGTTTGACAAATGAGAGGTCCTATATGTCAACTCATAAAACATTCCTATGCCTGTTTTCAAGTTGCCATAAACAGGGGGAGTGGAAATCTGAAGAAGCATTATGGCAGTTTAAAACCAGAAGTACATCCCACTCTTATCTACAAAGATTGTAGCTAGGCTATCAGATCTTCTGGCTTGAGGCTCATGATTTAATTGAGGCTCATTATTTAATTAGGGCAATCACAGGAACCCTATGTACCAAACTTTTCCCCATGAAAAGTTCAGGGCTATTGCAACACTCAAAGCATCAGCTGGTACCTGGCAATGCAACTTCAGCTCCCTGTTGACAGCCAAGAGTCCTTCCAGTGTTTTCACTTTTGCTAATTCATCACGTAACTGCTGGTGAACCTGCAACCTGAGGGAAACCAACAGAAGTCATAAAGAGGAGATTTCAGTCTAATCTTAGAACGTGAGATGTACAGCTTCAGTTCTCCACTGCCATGAGATTCCGTTCCTTATACTCATGGGGTTGGAAATCTGCTGAGAGATATCGCACAAAATAGCACAAACAGCAGAATCACTCACGTGTGATGCCAAAGCTTGAAGAGATGAGCTCTGACATAGGACAACGGGCAAGGATATTGCTGTACTATGTCTAGGTATTCCTCAGCCACCTCCCAGACGACAGGATTTCTTCCTTCAAATAAAGCGGGATTATGAAGATTGCCCTCTAAAAAAAAGAAAAAAAAAGGTAAGCAGTTTGGCCTTAGCTGAAGGATTCCCAGTGGGAATTAGCTAGTGCTGAGGGGAGTTAGAAAGCAAGAGCAAGTTAAGCACTTCCTTCTCTTGCTTCCAAACCTGTCATCCAAATATTCCATATTCCCAGTGCCTCTGCAATCACACTTTGGAAACCCGAATTAATGTCTAAATTACAGGTAGTCCTCGCTTACTGATTGTTCATTCGGTTACTTCTCAAAGTTACAACAGAGCTGAAAAAGGAAAATGTCAACCGGTCCTTGAATTTGTAGCTGTGGTAGCTGATCATGTTCCTGTGATCATGACTGGGAACTTGACGACTAGCAGTAGGATGTCACATGATCACATGATTGCAATGAACTCCACAACCAGCTTCCAACCAGCAAGTCAATGCGAAAGCCAGCAGGAAGTTGTAAGTTGCAGTATCATCATGTATAATAATAACATGTATAATAGTTCATCATAACATGCATCGTTCATTTCACAACCACAGCTGATGAGATAAGTTGAGGATTGTTATGTGATGTTTCATGTTAAAACTGCATTGCTTAGTAATGGAGTTGTCAGTCGCAATTATGATTGATAAGGATTAACTATATGTTGCTCACTCATTCGTATTTCTCAACACAAAATTAAAATCTGTTTCTTGCTATTTCAGAACAGTAGAGATTGTTTTAATCTATCATTTTACCTCTTCTGTGAAATTAATTAAGCCTTATTTATCCGATATTCTCATGGAACTTCATAGTTAGCATAGTTAGTTAATTAGCCCCAATCCTTCAACTATCCCGACTTTTCAAAATTAATATTTCAATCACTTTCATTAGTATTAATAGGGAGGGGTGTACAAAATGTTTCATATTAAACTGCTTTCAAGCATGAGTTTTGCAAAATGGGCTGTTTCACACATTGTGGAAGCATTTCAAGTTCATTAGCCGCCCATATGTGCTTGATAGCGAGATGAGTGGCACATAAATTTAATAAATAAATTAAATACATAAATTTCAATACCTCTTGACTGCTTGAAAGCAGGATGCTTTGCAAAAATTTTGTGATCAAACTATTTTGAGATGAACCATTTTCACACTCCTGGACAATCACCAATGTTTCAGGAAAAGCACTTCTCTTCCAGAATCCAAATGCAAGCTAAGAGGTGTTAATATGTATATACAACCGTATTTCATATCTTTTGTTTCTCCATCTAAAACAATAGATTTTATATGCAAACTCAAATTCATATTTAAATAAACTATTCAATAAGCATGTTATAATAGCCCGACATTCAAATCTTGTAAGAGCAGCAGATGTCTTCAAACTGTGCTCCGTGGAACCCAGGACTCCCCAACAACTTGATACAGTCCCTTGAAAGTCTAAGGGGTTGAGGGGGGCGGGAAAAGACCACTTGAACCCAGCCAATTTTCTATCACTGGAGCTTTACAACCAAATCAGGGGGTTCAGGAATTTTAAAAAAACTAATAGGTTCCTTCCCCTGCAAACCACTAAAAAAAAAAACCTTGTTGTACAGGATTAATTACCTTCTCCACTTTTTAAATTAAAGCACTATGCATTCCGAAGGATGTACCGGTTAAGTCTTCATGCCATGAACGATACCCATGTCTCCTTTAGAGTCATCTTATCAGTAGAAAAGCATTTGTTTTTCCTAGTAAGGCCTACGCATTTTTTCATCAAGATTCCATGTAATGCCTATGCACCTTGGAGCTCTTGTTCCTGGCTCATCTGGATGCAAGAGACCAATGTCTCTGCTGACTGCCGGGGGTTCAATCCCCACTGACTCAAAGTTGACTCAGCCTTCCATCCTTCCAAGGTTGGTAAAATGGGGACCCAGACTGTTGGGGGGCAATAGGCTGACTTTGTAAACTCCTTAGAGAGGGCTATAAAGCATGTAAAGTGCTATATAAGTCTTAAGTGCTATTGCTATTAACTGCTAGCTTTAAAAATTAATCATTTTGAATCCTCTTCAGTTGTTAGTACCTTTTGTGTGAGTACAGTAACTATCTGTACTCTTACAGTAACTATCCTATTTTTCCAATGGTCAATATTAATGTTTGGATGCGTCACCAAGTCTTTATGGTAGATTGGAAGAAACAACAACTAGAATAGCAATAGTGGAAGAAACCCACTTCAATATTGTTGCAAGAATATTACACCACTATGTTCCCAAAATCACCAGGAGTCTTGACAGAAGATTATGTTATCATATTTGGCACTGCTGGTCTTTGCTTGGAAGATTTAAATTGCCGTTTTAAAGGATAATGAAAGCCACAGAAACCGCAGATAGCCACACTATGAGCAAGAATGCTTATCATTTAACCTCAACAGTGAGATTGAAGAGTTTCTTTTTCTTTCCTACCTGCGCTCATCACGCCCTGAACTCCTGTCTTCTGAATACACCGTTCCACATCTTTGAGGTATTGAATATTCCCATTTGCAAAAACAGGTATTTTTACAGCCTTTCTATGACAGCAAATGGAAAAGGAAAGGTAATGCATAAATAATAGAAACTTTTAAGAGCAACAAACTCTTAGACTCACCAGATAATATTTTCTTTAAATTGAAGGCTTTCAGTGCCCTGAAAAAACCTTTTTAACTAACACTGAACTTGAGGACCAAAAGGAGGGACCTTGTCTCTCTCTTCCAAGTTACAACATTCCTTCCAAGATAAAATACTCAAGTCCTACTGACAATTACTGTGCTCAGAGAACTAAAGGGCAGAACCTCTGGCCTTTCCCATTGGTCAAGATGTCACAGTTAGAGAACAGATAGTAAAAAAAGAATAACAGAAAATCGACGTAAATGCCATGTGGCTCACAATTTTATTTCATTCTGGCTGTGAGAAACTAATCTGCTGCCTTTCTCATAGTCCCTCTATTATTCTTCTCTAATGAGTCTCGCCTTCTGCAGAAAATAAATTTAAAGACAGGGTCCATTTCTTTGCTTTAATTCATGTGGGCCCATTGGGAGGCAGTAAACAAATACAGTGAATCAATCTACATACATTCAGAAGTACAGGGTCCCTTCCCCAGGGTAGCTATAGGTATTTACCTCACCGCCTGTATGTGTTCCCAGGAAGCCACACCAACAAGAGGTCCCTTCTGTTCCTTAGTGCGCCCATGTACAGTTAGAAGCTACAACAAAATTGTATTTGTCTTTCAGTGTGAATGAGACAAACAATCTTAGAAAATATTTAATTTCTCTGTAATGCGAGCTGGGTTTTTTTAAACAAAGTCAGGAATTCCAAATTCCACATCTAATTTCTTCAGATAACATTACAGATAGTCCTCAATTTACAACCACAACTGACCCTGAAATTTCTGTTGCTAAGTAAGGTAGCTGCTAAGTGAGTTTTGCCCCATTTTAAAACTTTTTGTCACAGCTGTTAAACTGCAGCTGTTAACTGAATCATGCAATTCAGTGAATCTGGCTTCCCCCATTGACCTTGCTTGTTGGAAGCCAGCTGGGAAGGTTACAAATGGTGATCATATGACCTCAGAACACCTGAAGGTCATAAATATACACCAGTTGTCAAAGGCCCAAATTCTGATCACGTGACCATAAGGATACTGCAATAGTCATAAGTATGAAAACCGGTCATGACTCATAAGTCACTTTTTTTCAGTGCCACTGTAACTTTGAATGGTTACTAAGCAAACGGTTGTATGTCGAAGACTACTGCACAGGTAGTCCTTGCTTAACAACCACAAATGGGACAGGCAACTGCATCATTAACAATGGGACAGTTAAGCAACGCATCATGTGATCATAATGGACTTATGACCTCACTTCCACTGTGGTCATTAAGCAGATCACCTATGATCATGAAGCAAGATGTCATGTGACTGCAACTCGCAATTTCACTGCCAGCTTCTCCATTGACAGAAGCCAGCTGTGAAGTACACAGATGCCATAGAAAATGTGACCATGAGATGCTGCAACAACTGGTAACGCAGTTGCAAAGGGGTTGAAACTCTATCACATGTCTGTTGGGATGCTGTAATAGTCAGAAGTATAAGGAACAGTCATAAAGCTACTTTTCCAGTTCCATCATCACTTTGAATGATGGATAACAGGGCAATTGTTAAGCGAGGACTATCTGTATATTTTTCCTCACATACTAAAGCTTATTGGAAGATGGAAAATCCATATCTATTTTATATAAGAAGATTAATAACTTGTTACTGACATCAAACCACATTATCTTGACTTGTATGCTATTATTTGGCCAATACCTTCTAGTTAGTGGGATGAGAGCAGCAGTATATTAGCCATATTAGAGATCCTGAGCTAAATCTGAGCTTTAATTGCATTTGTCATACATGTTGAAATTCATCAGTATTAATCTTATTAGTATGGTATTAACTCGGCAGAATGCTGAATATGGCAAGAGACTAAGGCTTGTAACATCACACCTAAATGACTGTGGGCAGTTTGAAAACCCGTACACTGCCATGTAAAGCTACAATATATTGTTGGCTCTGAACCCAAGTAATTGTTATGTTAGCAGTAATCGTTAACTGACTTTGTAAAGTAATAAGGAACAATCACAGACCAGGGTAGTTGGATTTAACCAAAACACTGGGAATTTCTAAACAATATCAAAAAAAGAACAAGTAATAGAATTTGCATACCTTGGTAGAATGTTTACAAAGGCTTAGAAAATGGAGATGAAACATTAAAATAAGTAAAGGCTGACAGACAGACCATGGGACTTAATGTTTCTGGTGTAGGAATGAATGTTTGTTGGAACAAGCAAAATTCACTATGGGTAATAGCATACTTTTTCCCACTTCACTGCACAGAAATGAGAATTGGCTATGTCAAGAAAAACAGAAAAAAGTTAAATGCAGGAGGAAAAGGATTACTTAAAAAGCAAGGGAGGTAAAATAAGAACAGATGTGGTCAAGAATTAAGGAGTGGTTAACAAATGTGGTTTGAACACCAAAGTGAGTAACCAGTATGAAAAACTATGCTGACGTGGTTTGATCATAAAGAGAATGAATATTAAATAGTCAAGCCAATACATGTAAGTGAACAAACTTAGAAGAGAACTGAAAAGTAACAACTGAATAAATTCTATATCATTCTCAAAAAGACAGAAGTTGAATCAACTAAAGACAATGTATGAAACTATGCGCAGATGTGGTGAAAGAATGGGTTTTCAAGGATAAAATGTGGAGAGGTAGAGTGAACAGTATCAGTGTAAAGTAACGTTTTCCCATGTTTGATTTATGTCTGAGTTTACATTTTCCTTCCTACTTTTCTGAACTTTGTATAACAGTTAAGCTGGAGGAGAATAGCATGATAAATATGTACATATACATATAATTAATACATCAAAACAAACTGTAATGAATTCCTTACCTGACAACCAGCTTTCTCTAGCAATTGAGCATATTTCACAGTTTTACTAATTTCTGGGAAAACACGGATTTTGCATGTAACAGGTACAGAGAGCTTTTCATTAGCCAATGCAACTGGAAAACAAGAGAAAGAAACTGGTTGAATCCAGAAATTATATTACTAGCAAAATAACTGCAATCCCATTTTCTGGTGCTCTACATTCATTAACCACACAGCATAAATTGCTGCATGTATTCATTATTACAGGAATAAATAACTACTAGGCCCTAATGTCCCTTTGTGCATCAATTCTACATTTGCAAAAAGGTTCTGTGGATGAAAGAACTGTCTATAGTGGATGGATAATCCACCATCTACTGTCTATAGTGTCAGTGACCCCAAAGCAATGATATACTTTAAAAATATGAGCAAGAGGCGTATCATATTGGTTACTGCACCATTTCAACTCAGTGTTGGGTTGAACAGTCCTCTGCATTGGGAAATCAGGAATCATCTGCCAGTCCTATTTTATTTTATCATATTAACTATAATAGTCTTCTACTCATAACTAGCAAGACACAACTTTATATACAGCAGATGTATGAGGATCCAGTCCAGTTAACTGTTGGCGGAATTACCTTGCATCCAGCAAACCCTACAGAATTTTTTTTTTGTATTGTCAAGACAGAGGGACCAGTTACCAAAATCTATGTTTATAGTTTGCTGTGTCATCCCAAAGCATGGGTGCAGTATAAATCTTTTGCACAGGAGTCCCAAGGACAAATATAATGCATTTTGGTTCTACTCTTCTCCCGTTCCATCTAATGTTCAAGAACTTTCAGGACCTACTCATTCTTTGAAGAAGGTCCCACTCCTCTTGCAGGAACGCTCCATAGTGACCTAGAAGAAAATCCAAAGAATTATGCCCTAATGTTAGATACATAAAATAGCTACAGCACTTTGTTCTTTTTAGGCTCAAGAATAAAGATGGACAATATATTGGAGAAATAAAACGACTGATTCTAGGGGAAAAAGTGACAAATTACACAAGAAAAAAATGACTGTGCATGGCAAGCATAGATGATGTAGAAGATAATCTACAAGATGGCTTTTCCTAGAGAGTTCACAATGACAGGTATTTTTTATGTAGTCAAAGGGAGTTAGGCTGGATTTGATGGCACTTTACTAACTCATTCCTTTCAAGGGAGGCAGGTCCTGGATCAATGTATGCAGTTTTGTGGCTTAAATTACTTTAGATTCCAACTTATGCATACCTCTTTTTGCAATCATCTGAGGACACCCCAGATTCAAGTCAACTGCATCACAGTAGTCTTGAGCTAACAAGGCAGCCTCGACAAACACTTCTGGATCATTGGCACAGAACTGTAAAAGAAATATATAAGCCAAATAGTAAGCTAGCATTTATTTTAACATCAAAATAACAGAAGCATTTAGCACATTTATAAAAGGTCACTATGCTATTAAACACCTTCTGTATTGTGCTATTAAGCATGACAAAATATTTTATATACTTGTCCTTCCCAATCTAAGTAATATTGTTGTGACTACCTGACAAGTTCTGATTATAACTTTCCAGTTAAAAACTCCTTGATTCATCATAATAGCATCACCTTTTTCCCACAACTACCACCATGTGGGATAAGTTGGCTGGGAGAGAGCGGTTGCTCAAAAGTCATCTAATGAGTATGAGTGACTGAGGATGGGCTTGAACCTAAGTCTTCTTTGTCTTAGTCCAACATCTTAATTCTTATATCACACATGCTGAGATTACAATTCTTAGCACTACAGTAAATGTCTGTGGATTATAGAAATTAGTCCTTGAGTGGATGCATTAATTATTTTAAAATTATTTTTTTCTGAAATATTGTCACACAATACAGAAAAATGACTGTACAACAAAGATATGAAAGCCCATTGAAATCATCTGGTCAGTATTACCTGTACAATCAAAGGTCTGTCTTCCGGGCACACTTCACAATACAAGTTTTCCTTACGATAGTTGGCATCTCTGACAAAGACCTGAGCATGCAGCATAGGAGTATAACATAGGTGGGCCCCATGACGGCGGCTTAACAGTCTCCAAGCCAATTCGCTTTGGTCCACCATGGGAGCAACAACAAAACGGGCCCCTCTCAGTGTGTTTTTCCAAAATTCAAAGCCCTTGGATTTGGGCATCATCCTTTCACTGAAAAGAAATACAAACAGTAAATATTAATATCCTCTTATTCATCTTAGAAGGTAATTTTAATATACATTAACTGTATTCAGCAACTGATATTAGTTTTTTCACATGGTATCCGTTTACTGTTTCAATCTATTATTTGTGTTGTCTTTAACACCTACATACAGTAGTCAAATGCTCAACACTGAGCATTCAAAGAAAAAAGATCCAGACTTCTGTTGACTCTTTGCAACCTCATGGACCACAGCATGCCAGACCCCCATCCTCCACTGTCTCCCTGAGTCTGCCCAACTCATACCAACTGCCTCAACAGCACTATCTCATCTTCTGATGTCCCCTTCTCCTTTTGCCTTCAATCTAGCCCAACATCAGAATATTTTCCAATGAGTCTTCTCTTCTCATTTGGTGGCCAAAGTATTTGAGCTTCAGTATCTGTCCTTCCAAAGAACAGTCAGCGTTGATTTCCTTTGTGTGTGTGTGTGTGTGTGTGTGTATACACACACACACACACATAAAATTATATAAAAATTAGAATGGAATGGGAAAAGGAATAGAATTAGAATAGAATAACAGAGTTGGAAGGGATCTTGGAGGTCTTCTAGTCCAACCCCATGCTCAGACAGGAAACCCTATACCATTTCAGACAAATTGTTGTCCAATTTCTCCTTAAAAACTTCCAGTGTTGGAGCATTCACAACTTCTGGAGGCAAGTTGTTCCAATGAGTAATTGTTCTGCCAGGAAATTTCTTCTTAGTTCTAGGTTGCTTATCTCCTTGATTAGTTTCCATCCATTGCTTCTTGTCCTGCCTACAGTTGCTCTGGAGCATAAATCTGACTCCTTCTTCTTTATGGAAACCCCTGAGATATTGGAATACTGCTATCATGTCACTCCTAGTCCTTATTTTCATTAAACTAGACATACCCAATTCTAGCAACTGTTCTATATGTTTTAGCCTCCAGTCCCCTGGTCCTCTTTGTTGCTCTTCTCTGCACTCTTTCTAGAGTTCTCTTTTACAATGTGGAAACCAAAACTAGATGCCAAGTGTGGCCTTAACAAGGCATTATAAAGTGATACTAACACTTTGATTGTATCCCTCTATTAACGCAGCCCAGAACTGTGTTGGCTTTTTTGGCAACTGCAGCACACTGCTGACTCATATTTAAGTGATCATCCACTACATAGCAACTATATTATTTAAATTATATACTTAACATTTGTTAACAAAATTGCTGAATAGCAAAGATTCTGTAGTTTAGGATAAATTTCCTACAACTTTTATATTCTATGATTACTATTTTATGATTGTGAAGATCCTGCAGAATAATGCAGGATTGTAAAGCAGGGTTCTGTAAATCTTGTTTTATAATAGTACAACATACCACATTTTATTTTCCTTAATTTTGTAATCTAACTTGCCCTACCAGAGCTTATTAATTTTATCTTGAGAATTAAAATCAAATTAAAACAATGGTAACTAGAAAAACAGCCCTATGAAACACTTCTATCTTCTTGGCTGCAGGGAAACCAGATCTGCCAGATCAAAGCTTAAATATAAGTGACAAGTTATTTGACTGTTTCTTGTGTGTGAAATTCACATATTTTGCAATTAGTTTCTCTCTCTTCCCCCTTCTATTTAGGGAAATAGAGAAAGCCGTTATCTGATAATGGCAAAACTGGCATATCATTTTTACAAGGCGAGGGAGCCAATCTCTATATGACTGGATTACCTTTTGATGATGGTCAAGCATTAATCTATACTAGATCTAGCGGGGAAAGCCAAATATCTTACATAGGGAGACTTCGTATGATTATCTAAGAGAGGAAAGAGCGAAGGCTCTGTGTAGTGCCTTGTTGTCTCCATGCGGCAAGGGGAGCCCATGCCGGCTTCCATCTAGATTCACCTTTTTGAAAAGCGGCGGCGGCGAAAAGGCGCTACGTTACAAAGCGGGACCCCGCTCACGGTCCTGCCGCTTGGCCAAACCAGCCCAAGCCCCGAGCTCATTTCCCAGCCCTGCTCTTCAAAGAGGGCAGCCCTCTGTAATAAAAACCAGGCCAGGAGCCCAGTCCGCCTCCCTTCCTCCGGCACCTCAGCACCCCCGCTACCCTTCCCCTCCGTCCGCCCAAGCCGGAGCCCCGATTGCACCCGACCCTGAGACGCCGTGGCTGAGACCAGGCGGGGCCATTAAGCCCCCCTCAGAGAACGCACCAGTCATTTCAGTCCGGCCCGCGTGGGAAGGCGTAACCTCGAACAGGCCCCCCTCGGAAACGACGGCGCGGAAGAAAGAGGCCAGGCGGCTTCTTCCCGGTCGCCCGGCAAAGCCTCCCTCCTCTGCCGGAAGGAAAAACCACGAGAGGAACTTCCTGCTTTTATCGCGGGGCGATACTTCTTAGCAGGGTTCGGGTATCTTATCTCACGACTCAATTTGTGTTTTAGCGCGTATGTGAATCCAGTCAAGGGCATCAACGGTTAAACGAGAGGAGCCATAATTCCCCCCACCTCCTTCCCAGTTCCCTGAAAGTTATAGAGCATAAGCGCACCAACGTGCCTTGTTGCAATGTACTGGTACTGACTGATACGGTAAACGTGGCAATGCTCAACCTTGTAAAAGTGATGGATGGACAATGGAATGTAGCCACGTGATAAGGTGCTGTGTGAAAAAGTACTAGCTGGAGAAACGGAGAAATGAGAGTAATATGGGAGAAACGAAAGTTATGGAGATAAGAGTAATTGGGAGGAGCTAAGAAGTAGGAGCATAAGATATCAGCTATGGCATAGGTGTGCATTAGCATAATTATGTAGAAAGCTTCTTTGTCCTGCTATGACGTATGCATGTAGCCTATAAAAGGAGTACCCACCATTATTAAAGTGCCTTTTTCATCCTGAGTAAACACTGGTGCCGTGTGTTTATTTATTTACCATGTGAGTCCAGACCCTGTCGTCGCCAGGAAGCAGGCAGTGAAAAGCCACAACTGGTGACCCCGACGTGATCCAGCAGGACGAGCCAGCTGCAGCTCAGGGACGCCTTGTGTTACGGGTCCCTCTCCAGGAATCTCCAGCAAAGAAGATATCCTCCCATAGCAAAGCTGTATCTGGCTGCATCCTTACAACGTGGAAAAGCTCACAGCGTGACTTCAGGAAGGAGTGCGCTGCCCTGACTCATCTTGCGCACTGGAAGAATCAGCTAGCGCGTCGCAGGTATGGGCTCCCCAATTTCGAAGGCTCTGTCCAAGCATGTGGAAGAGCTTCACTTTTTAGTCAGGAAGGCGAACAAATCGCAGAAACTTAGCGGCACAATGATCTATTCTATATCCAAAAAAGCCATCATTAAATTCCTTGTGTTTCTTGAAAAAAATTACCCCGCTTATCCAGAAGGTGGCACTCTAAGACAATCTATTTGGGAAGAAATAGGAAAATACATCCACAAGCCTCCGGGAGCCCCCCCTGAAATCCTTTACGCCTGGAGAGCTCTTATGAATGCTATTAATATTCTTTATCCTCCCTCTGACTTAACTCCTGATCCGATTCTTGAAAATTCGGATCAGCCTCCTCCATCTCCTAAAAATTCCCTGCCTTCTTTAGAAAAAACTTCTCCACCTCCTGATCCCCCACTCCCTCCTTCCTGTCCTCCTCCCTACAACTCTCTTGTTTTTGATGTTAACCCTATCCACTCCAATGATCCTCTTGCTTCCTTGCCTGTTCGTAACACCTTTCAGAAAGCCCCGATTCAAGGAAAAATAGATCCAGAGGACCACCTTCTTTGTCAGGGAGCCGTCCGTACCCCACAAGATGAGATACAGATAGGAGCAGAAGGCTATCCCATCATGAGAAATGCTGCTTTAAATGCCTTTCGCAGGGTCCCTGATCCTTCTCAACCTTCTTTGTCTTTCAACAAAATTCTTCAAGGCCCTTCTGAGCCATACACTTCTTTCATTGATAGATTATCAGAAGCGCTCAACCGCCAAATAGACAACCCCCAAGCTCAAGCTGAACTTCTTGCCAAACTGGCTGTTTCTAATGCTAATGCAGACTGTCAGCAAGTTCTGAAACCTCTTCAATCCATTCCCCATCAGACTATCGCTGACTATATCACAGCCTGCCAAATCGTAGGGACTGAAGCTCACCGTGCATCTGCTCTTGCTTCAGCTTTAATCTCTTCTTTTGCTATGACTGCCCCTCGCTCTGGTAATTGCTACAACTGTGGAAAACCTGGTCATTTCCGCTCCCAGTGCCGCTCACGAGGGGGCGGCAGGGCACCAAAGGGACGAAGCCCCCCCGTTCCCACTGCAAGACCAAAAACAATCTGCCCTAGGTGCCGCAACGGTTATCACTGGGCCAGTCAGTGTCGTTCCAATCCTTCCCCTTTGTCTCAACCCAAACCTTATTCCACAGCATTTTGACCTTCTAGTCATTGACCTTAAGGATTGCTTCTTTTCCATCCCTCTTCAACCCCAAGATAGGCTTCTATTTGCTTTCACTGTCCCGGAACTGAATAATTCCAGACCCACCAAAAGGTATCAGTGAAAAGTCCTTACTCAAAGGAATGTTAAATTCTCCCACTATGTGCCAACATTATGTTGACACGGCTCTCCAGCCATATCGCAATCTATTTCCCTCCTTTCTTGTGTATCATTACATGGATGATATCTTAGTCGCAGCTGATGGCCCTAAAGGTACAGTAGCGACAACCCTTCCCATTCTCACTAGACTTTTGACTGCTGCTGGTCTACACATAGCTCCTGAAAAAATACAATCTCATTATCCTTTTCAATATCTTGGTCACAAACTCCTGTCTTCTGCAGCCACTCCTGCCTTACCTTCTCTGACTCTCCCTCCCTCTCCGACCCTTGTACAACTTCAACAATATCTCGGCACGCTCAATTGGGCACGGCCTTATCTTTCTATCACTACTGCAACTCTTTCCCCTCTATTCCATGC
Organism: Pseudonaja textilis; assembly: GCF_049901715.1. Lineage (NCBI taxonomy): Eukaryota > Metazoa > Chordata > Lepidosauria > Squamata > Elapidae > Pseudonaja > Pseudonaja textilis. Next base: position 109,793,703 of record NC_141991.1, on the reverse strand, counting down.
CCTCACGGGCTTGAAACATCCTTCAGATGTGGTTCATCTTACAAGCCGGCACTTGGAGGCACTAGCCCAAGTCAATAACGCTTTAAAGCACGCCTGGGTGGATTGCATCATCCCTAACTGTCTGCTCTCTTTGGCTGTCTTGCCCACACCAGCTCTTTTCACAGCCATTCTTTTCCAAATTGATCCCAAGACAAAAAAGCTATACATCATCGAATGGCTTCACCTCCCTCACACTCCTAGAGCAACTGTCACCTCTAGAGCCCTTCAGTTCGCTCTGCTTTGTATCAAGGGACGTCACCGAGCAAAGGCTTTGCTCGCTCACGATCTTCAAGCTATACACATTCCTTTCAAACTCTCAATGGGAACCCCTTTTTCAGACGTCAGATGTATTACAGGACGCTCTGGAAAATTGGATTGGTCCCATCTCCTGCCATCTCCCTTCTGACCCCCGTTTGCAACTAATTAAAACAATACCTATTACCTTTTCCTCTCCAGTAGTTGCTTTTCCATTAATTCAAGCCATCAGAGTTTTTACTGATGGCTCTAAAACTCATGGTGCTTGTGTCTGGTATGATCAAGGTAACTGGCACAAGCAACTGACAAAGCCCCAATCATCAGCACAGCAAGCTGAATTAGCTGCTTTTAACGTAGCTTTGAAAACATTTACTGAACAACCAATCAACATCATAACGGATAGTCTATATGTCTCCCAATTGGTCTTACATATTTTTGAGGCATATCTATCTCCTTCTATACAATCATCATTAATGACACTGTTGCTTCAGCTGCAAATGCTTATTCAATTTAGGACCCATTCTCTATTTGTAGCCCACATACGAAGACACCAACATCTCCCAGGTTTCCTTTCAGAAGGGAACCAGGTAGCTGATACTGCCTGTAAAGTACTTCCTATCAGTATTAAGATGCCTCAACCTTCCCCTCTATTAGCAGGGGAAAGTCATAGTTATTTTCATCAAAACAAAAAGGCTCTGGTTAAACAATTTGGCATTTCTCTGGAAGAAGCAACTGCAATCATACAAATAATGCCCCACTTGCAGTTTGCAAGCAAAAACTTTCCTCAAGGGATTAATCCCAGGGGCATACAGGCTTGTGAGACATGGCAAATGGATGTCACTCAATTCTCACCTTTTGCCCCTTGGAAATACCTTCATGTGTCTATTGACACCTATTCAGGGTTCATCATGGCCACCCCTCAAAGGGGAGAAATGTCAAAGCACGTTATCAATCATTGTATTCGGACCTTCGTAGTACTGGGACCGCCAAAAAATCTAAAAACAGATAATGCACCAGCCTATATCAGCTCTCAATTTTCTGAGTTCTGCCATCACTGGTCCATTATCCACAAGTTTGGGATTGCCTACAATAGCCAGGGGCAAGCTATTGTTGAAAGGGCTCACCAAACCTTAAAATTGGCATTACAACGATACATGGGGTCAAATGGCCTTAAGGGCCCCCCTAGCCTCCCAGTATTACAAAATGTGTTAAATGTTTGTCTGTATACGCTTAACTTCCTCAATCTCACTGGCACCCCTCCCCTGTCTGCTGCGTCTCGACACTTTACTAAACCACCTGTTCCCACTTCGAGACCACTTGTCTATTATAGACAGTTACCTGATCCTGCGTGGAAAGGACCTGCCGAATTGATCACCTGGGGTCGAGGCTACGCAGCAGTCCAGCTTCCTGACAGAACTCTTTGGGTTCCTGCAAGGTGTGTCCGCCCATATCACCGCCCACAACCAGCGGAGCCATCACCCGAAAAAGATGACAGCACTCTTCTTCTTCCTGCTTGGCTGTTCGTTTCGCTGGACTGATGGGACACCCACCAGCCTTAACGCCCACAAACCATACAACATCACATGGGTCATCAAGGACGTATATGGGCAGGTATTGAATTCAACACACAGCTATGCCAAAATTGACACTTATTTCCCACACTTACAATTTGATTTCGCTGAAATGATCGTGGGCAAAACAGCATATACAAAGACAGGATTTGAGACTCCACAACCAAGCTCAAACCTAGTGAAAAAACTCCACCTTTATGTCTGCCCAGGTCATGACACCTCTCCAGACCATCAATACACTTGCGGTGGCCTATCGGACTACTTTTGCAAATCCTGGAGCTGTGTATCCACTGGTCACATCTGGTGGAGCCCTCCCTATGAAAATGACTTAATCACCCTTTCCCGTTCAAAGGAGGATAGATCTTGTGAAGGGCCAAAAAAGGTCCGCTGTAACATGGTCACTGTGGAATTCACTGCAAGGGGGAAAGCATCTACATTATGGGACACTGGAGCAAAGTGGGGGGGAAGAGTGTATGACACCATGGGGTATGATTCTGGCAACATTTTTTACATACAACGACACGTACACATACCCACCTCTGACCCTGTGGGACCAAGTGCCAAGGAAATTAAATCTTCCTTTCTATAACCTTTACCAACAACAACTAATCCCCTGCTGCCACTTCTCCGATCTTCCTATAGTGTCCTGAATGCTTCTAACACTTATTGTTGGTTATGCTTGTCTCCCACTCTGCCATTTTATGAAGCAGTTGGATCCGCACAGGCCATAAGAAATGACACCTCGGACTCCCAATGTAGATGGCACGATAGTACCACCATCACTATCACTTCCATAATAGGACAAGGCTGCTGTTTGGGCCACATACCTGAGAATTACTCACAATTCTGTTTAAATGCCACCACAGGAAAGCACCTATGTGACATGTACATACCGGCTCACCGACTCAACCTTAATACAGGAGGATGGACCCAGGTATTTACCACCTCCGGAGGCAATATCAGCAAACGCCTCCAGGGTCAATACTTCATTCCTGGAGATGCCTCAATGTGGGCATGCTCTATGGGACTGACAGCCTGTGCCAGTGGGGATACTTTAATCAAGCAAAAATCATTTTGTATTCAGGTACAATTGCTTCCCCAAATTGATGTATATAACTCAGAAGATTTTGTTTCTTTACTAGAACCTAGACAATATAACCTTAGAGCAAAAAGAGAAGTAGTAACTGCCTTAACGCTAGCTGTACTGCTGGGATTAGGAGCTTCTGGAGCGGCCACAGGTATAGCTGGCCTTGTTACTTCTGATCAGCATTTTCGCCATTTAAGCGCCACCATAGATGCAGACTTACGCCGCATTGAACAATCTATAGTTGCTTTGCAGAACTCCCTCACTTCCCTATCTGAAGTTGTTTTACAGAATAGAAGAGGTTTAGATTTGTTGTTCCTCAAGCAGGGTGGGTTATGTGCAGCACTGAAAGAAGAATGTTGTTTTTATGCAGATAGTTCAGGAGTGGTTTTAGATTCTATGAAAGAGTTAGATAAGAGACTAAAGGAAAGGCAAAAAGAACGAGAGGCTCAACACACATGGTATCAGGGTCTGTTCAACTTCTCCCCATGGTTAACCACCTTAGTATCTGCCATTGCTGGTCCTCTTATTCTCCTACTTGTGCTCTGTACCATTGGCCCTTGTATTTTGGGCAAAGTTTTGGCCTTCTTAAAACGCAGATTAAGCCAGTTGGATTCCAACCTGTCACGAACTCAAAAACAGGTAAATATTCTCATATCCCATACACAAGAAAAGCAACCTTTGTTATCATTCTCCTCGGACTCAGACAACGACGAAATCATCAAAAGTGTTGGTAAGGATAGAACATGCATCCTAATGCATTTGCAAGCCTCAGACTCAGAAGAGGAGGGGGCGAGCAAAAATTACCATTAGGTAGTGTTGATATCACTTTCCAAAAAAATAAAAACAGAGGAGATGTTGCAATGTACTGGTACTGACTGATACGGTAAACGTGGCAATGCTCAACCTTGTAAAAGTGATGGATGGACAATGGAATGTAGCCACGTGATAAGGTGCTGTGTGAAAAAGTACTAGCTGGAGAAACTGAGAAATGAGAGTAATATGGGAGAAACGAAAGTTATGGAGATAAGAGTAACTGGGAGGAGCTAAGAAGTAGGAGCATAAGATATCAGCTATGGCATAGGTTTGCATTAGCATAATTATGTAGAAAGCTTCTTTGTCCTGCTATGACGTATGCATGTAGCCTATAAAAGGAGTACCCACCATTATTAAAGTGCCTTTTTCATCCCGAGTAAACACTGGTGCCGTGTTTTATTTATTTACCATGAGAAGGCCCAGGGCTCTGAGTCCAGACCCTGTCGTCGCCAGGAAGCAGGCAGTGAAAAGCCACAGTGCCTACCGTTCCTGTCCTATTGTTTCTTTTTATTTTTCTTATATGTACCCATTTCATGTATTTATAACTATGTTTATACTTACACGTTATCTTATAATCGCTTGACAAAATAAAAAAAATGAAGAGTCGCTCTGTTGTACTGAGCTGAGGAAAGTCGGCTTCCCCGGAAGAGGGAATTGACGAAAAATAATGTAGGGTTAGGTTAGGGTTTCTGCTTTCCGGGAAAGACTCGTTAGAGATTCTCAGTCATCCAGGTCACGGTTGTCCCGAAGGTGCTTTTTCCGGAGGCAACTGGACTTCTGCTCTACAGACTTTTAGCTATACAATTTGGGATGAACACCCTTTGAATGGTGTGGGAACAGGAATGGATTTCCAGAGAAAAAAATTGCAGATTACAGGAACCAGGAGCAGGACTCAGGTGACCTTGAGGACACAGATAAACCTCCAAGTGCTTCAACGACCCTCTCTAAAGGGATGCAAATGACCAACTGTCTACAAGGAATATAAATCCTTCCATTCCCCACTATCCTGTCAGTGCTGAAGAAGCTTCTTGGATGACAAGCTTCAAAAGAAAAAACAAGAAGTCCTGTTTCCTCCAGAAAAAGCACCTTTTTGGGGAAAGAATCATTTAGCAGTCTGCCAAAAAGTCAGCCAGCATCTCTCCTGGCTCAGTTTCAGATCACTGCAGCCCAGTCACTTAATTGTGGCAAAGCCCGGCAGATTTTATACTCTTGAGGTCACCTTTCAACAGCATGGAGACAAGGAGAGAAAATGCTCCTCTATTCTGGTACAGCTGTAGAATCTCAGGCTGGGATGGAGATGAAGGCAATGTCCTAGGGCAGTGATGGCAAACCTTTTTGTTGTGGTGTGCCAAAAATGCACGCATGCTGGCACCCACAATGCATGCAACACCCTGCCCCCCTTACCTGTACTGTGCATGCGCATGCCTCCCAGCTGATTTTCGGCCACTTTGAGGCCGTTTTTGCCCTCCTGGAAGCTCGAAGGGAGCCTCTGCAGCCTCAGGAGGCCAAAAAACGGGCTTTCTGGAAATACCAGAAGTGCTTGTTTTGTGTCCTCCTAAGGCTGCAGAGGCTCCCTTCGAGCCTCCAAGAGGGTGAAAACGGCATCAAACGGGCTGACAATCAGCTGGGAGGCATGCACATGTGCAGTGCAGGTAAGTTTGACTGGGGCTCGCATGCCCGCACAAATGGCTCTGCGTGCCACCTCTGGCATGTGTGCCATAGGTTCGCCATCACAGTCTCAGGGGCAGAGCAGAAATATCTTGCCTAGAACATTTTGTAGCATGGCCAGGATCAAATGAGAAAGGGATAATACAGGTATGTGTGACCACAATAGAGCCCAAAATTTATGTTGCTAGGTAAGACATTTGTTAAATGAATTTTGCCCCATTTTATGACCTTTCTTGCCACAGTTGTTACATGAATCACTGCGGTTGTTAAATTAGTAACCCAGTTGTTACGTGAATCTGGCTTTCCCATTGACTGTGCTTGTCAGAAGGCAACAAAAGGTGATCACATGACACCCAGGACACTGCGACTGTCATAAAGATGAGTTAGCTGTCAAGCATTAGAATTTTGATCATATGATCATGGGGATGCTGTAGCGGTCATAAGTGTGTAAAAGTGTGAAAAATGGTCATAAGTTACTCTTTTCAGTGCCGTTGTAACTTTGAAAGGTCACTAAATGAATTGTTGTAAATTGAGGACTACTTGTAGTTTTGCTCACTCAGTTCTTAGATGACTATTTTGTTGTGAGATGCTCATGTCCTTTGTGCAGTATGAATAGAAAGAATCTCCTGATAGTGTGCCAAATGGAAAGATAAGTGTCTTTTTATTTTAAAGTATGTACTTTTATATTTTACATAATCAGATAAGTATTTCAACCTCAAACTTCAGTATAATGGTAACACAGCATGGCAGAGGACATGGCTCATGACTGAAAGTGGAGTCAGCAGACCTGAAATGCTTACTTTGTTATTTTGTTCAAGGGGTTTGCAGAGAATTAGGGACAAAACTGATATAAACATTTCAGGCCTGCCCATTTCAGGAGGCTCCCAGGACATAATGGTGTGCTAAAGTCTACAGATTTGTAATCCCTGACTTATTGACAAGAAATCCTGTTACCAATAAATGCTGACATTAAGTGTTAGTCAGATCTAATGGTGAACCCCGTGCCTTGTACTCTTCTGTTCTGTTCATTGTGCTTGCAGCTTGAAATCACAGCAACAGGTAAAATGTAATTTCTAAAGTAATTTGTAATTTGCTGTCTTTTAAACATTATGTTTTAGGTCTCATGACTTCTTTATCAAGTCAGACTCCAATTTTGCTTTATACTGAGTTTTGGAAAGATTTTGTCTGATAAGATAGCCAATATTAGAGGTAGTCTTCAATTACAGCTGCAGTTGAGACTGGAATTTCTGTTGCTAAGTGTTGAATTGTGACATGTAACATTCTGCTTTATGACTGCATCACTTAGCAATGGCAATCCCAGCAATCCTGGTTGCAGTCTAAGACCAGAACTGAATGGGTCATTAAATGAGGGCCTCCCATGACCATATGGAAAGAGGCAGGAGTCCAAGTCAAGCAGGCTGGCAGGGGAGAGCTGTGGATGACTGCTAAGGCTGGACAGGCAAATTCAGCAGGCAGCTACTAAAGACCATAGGCAGATGCCATGGGCAGCACTACTAAGTGTGGGTGGGTGTGGGGGTATCACAGGAAGCACTAAGGAGCGTAGACAGGCACTATGGAATATGAGTAACTTTGCAAGTGAAAGTCACAATCGTGATCACATTACCACAGGACACTGCAATTGTTGTAACTGTGAGGCAGTTACCAAACACTCAAACCACAATCATATAACCACAGGGATGCTGCAATAGCCACAACTTTGTGGCTAATAGCAAGTCCTCCTTTTTCAGCACCACCATAACTTTGAACCATCACTAAACGAGTGGCTGTAATCTGAGGACTACCATACATATGTTGCCTTTTAGTATGCAAAAGCAGTAGCAGCCATGGTTTGGGATACAAGGTGGGAACTTCCTGACACGTCATTGTGCTATGGGATAATGGGAAGATGCTGATACTTTAAAGAGAAGCCTGAAGAGGAGGCATGGTAAATTAAGATTGTGGTGAAATTATAGTAAATCCATCCAACTGGCAAGTGATATGCACTACCTGTGAGAATTTCAAACAGACAGCTTACTCAAATATTTGTGACTCAACTGATTCTGAATAGGTAATGATTTTTTACATTAATTTATACACACACCCAGTTGTACGTAAGAGGCTGTAACAAAAGTGGCATTAGGTATTTATTTGAGCAAATTCTATTAAAAATATATTTAACTAGTTACAAGACCTTGCTGTCTTGCAATAAACAGTGCAAAAGCTATGACTACTATTTCCTGACATCTAAGTCCCAGTAGTTGTTTTAGGTTCCAGTCTTGGCATTCATGAATATGTATGCAGGTAGGCAGGTAGGTACGTATGTATGTACGCATGCACACACACACACAGCTAATTTTAAAATAGCTTTGGTAGAATATTTGGTTGCAAGAATTATCACCCATTAAATTTATTTCTGCTACATTGTCCTAATTCAGAAATATGTATTTTATTTTTATCAACAAGCATTCAAAAGTGAGTCAGTGGTTCTTGCTAGACAATAGCTGTGGAGGAAGTGAAGATGCTTAAAAAGTGGAGTGAATATGTGGTGGGCCCTCTTTTCCTCCCAAGATTATCCATTGAATGAACTAAAGACAAATTCAGACATGGCACAAATCATGTTAACATGTGCTTATGTACTCTTTATAATGTTGTGTTAAAATGTTTTAAAAGCAGCCAGTGGAACCTTGCATTTTAGGAATTTAGCGCAAAAGCAATTTGGAATAATCGTATGGGTAATGTATTCAGTTTTGTTATTGTTCACTTGTTATGAGGCAGAATAATTTCTGATAACGTCCCTTTAAAGCATATTTTAATGCTGCTGGTATAATGGTTGCCTTCAGAAGGATTTTTTTTCTGTAATACAGGTAGTCTTCAACTTAACGACCACAATGTAGCTTTTAAATTTCCATTGCTAAGCAAGACAATTGAGTTGTGCTCCATTTTATGACCATTTTTGCCGCAGTTGTTAAATGAATCACTGAAGCTCTTAAGTGAATCTGGCTTCTCCCATTGACTTTGCTTGTCAAAAGCCTGCTGGGAAGGCTTGGTGATCACATGACTCCAGAACAGTGCAACTGTCAAATACATGCCAGTTGTCAAACACCTGGATTTTGATCACATGATCATCGGGATGCTGCAATGGTTGTGTGAAAAACCAATCATAAGTCACTAAATGAATGGTTGTAAGCCAAGGACAACCTGTATTTATACTTATTCTCATATTTTGCATTGTCTTTTCAATTATATATAAATGTTAGTCCCATTCTGCTATTGGGAGTGAAGGCAGCTAGAGCTTTCCAATTGTAAAAAATATTGTCACATAATTTTTGTTTTCACCAGCTTTAAGTATTAAACCAAATGGAAGACACAGATTAAGGTACTTGGAAAATACGTTTATGCAGTCAATCAACCACTCCAATCTGAATATATTAAGATCTATTTTTCTTCCAAAAAAAAAAAAAAAACCCAGCAGAAAAAAAAGTGGAAGAAATGTAAAAATAGACAATGAATCGTATGGCAGATTTAAAGTGTTTAATTCAAGAACAGCTGCAGAAAAAAATATGCATAGAGTTTTTCCTAATGTAAACATAAAAAGGGGGGAAAGCACAAACAATGGACAGATTTTTTTTCCATTTTTCATTTCAAAGATTAATTAAGAACTAAAAGCATGCATGTAGCTGCATGTCCACAGAGGATGGCTAGCCAACTCATTCTCAGCAAGTATGAAATGTGTGTGCCCCGATGCTAGTAAAATAATCCAGCTGAGAAACTGGACTCAAAGAGTTTGGAGAGGCACTACAGTTCCTCTCATTGCTGGTTTTTCAGAGTATCTCCACTGTATCATTATTGCAGCAGAAATGCACTGACTCTTCTACAATCATCTCCAACACAAAAGAGGCAAAAATAAAAGAAGAAATGTAATCAACTCCAGTAATTTTTAAATTATTTTTTACATAGGAAGTTTTGCAGGTATTGAAAATTACTACCAAGTTCTGCTTGAAGAATGGGGAAAGAAGGATTCAGATTCTTGTCAACAAGAAACTGTAAATCACAATTCTTAAAGTTGCAAATAGGGAATAAACAAACTAAACCAAAAGCATTTTGGGGAGATGTTGGGCTTAGAAGAGTGTATGTACTTAATTTATGCATTCCCAAATAAGTGAAAGGAAGTATTTAAAATTTTGATAATTGGATCTCATTCTTGGCCAAAAAAGCATGCCACTATATATGCCCGGAATTACCGTATCCTTACTTCAGAACCTGGATAAAAGTTTGGCAATTTCGCAAAAGAAGCCCATACTAAGCAAAGCAGAGAAAGGCTTTGCTTGTGTGGGGAACTTTCCGTTCCCTCTAAATGACAGGAGTTTAAAACAAATTTTAGTTTATTTTTTTTTTAAAAAAGATGATTAAGCGGGAGAAAAATATACTCCTAAATGGAGTATTTCATTCTTATTGTTTAGTCAGTTACAAATTAAAACAATGCACTTCTAGTAAAATAACAATGCAATAAATACCTAGACTATTTCAAGTTAAAAATAATAGGTACAAAAGAGCCTCAGTGGAATTAATGTACTGTTATTTCTACAGACTGACCCTTCACAGACATAGGTGTCTCCAAAATCAGTTGTAGCTTCCATCCTTGGTCACTGGACTTGGTTAATTCCATTACATCCTTTGGAATACTTCTAGACAACAATACAATACAATACATAGTACAACACACACATACACATGTCTGCTCCTAATTTTGTTTCTCTGCCAAATGATGTAAATTGTTGCCATCAGAATTGTTCCTTGCAACTGCGCAACAAGAATGTTACTGTACTGGGGAGAGATGCTGATCAATAAGACTCCCTAGGCTTGGCTGTCAAGCAGATGACAAAGTTCTTGGGGTTGTTATCTAGCCTTCAGAAGTGTCTAGCCTTCTCGAACACTGTCCCGAGATTCTGCTAATGTGCTGTGAATGATCCCAATGATAGATTCAACGCCTTCTCCCTCTAGGACACTACGATGGTCTCCTTCAACAACATGGACAAACACTTTCCCATCACAGACCTGCAAAGGGTATAAAGATGTAGAAGAAAATATTACAAATTTCAGCCATGAATGCTTGCTTGAAATCTTAAGGTCCTGCGCTTATAATATTGGCTCCTTTCTGTAGATTACTTCCCATATTTCTTTCTTTGATCTCTTTCAGTCAGCCACAACAAAAGCAAGGTCTTTTTGTTCCTGTTTCTTTCACATATCCATTCTTAGAAACCATTTATCTTTAGCTATAGCTATTAATGGGTAGATCGTGACTATTTTTGCAAGAAATCAATAGAAAGAGTGGCATCATATATTTATAGTTGCTTCAAAGTCTGGCAATGATGGAAGAGTGCCAAAAAAGGGCAAGAGAGAAAATGATACCAGGTATCATCCTGTGATTTACTATTCATTCTAATTTTAATGATGAAGAAAGGGAGAATCTTTATTTTCCTTTTTTTTTAACTAATTCTTTTTCTGTGCACTACTTCCCATATTTTTCTATCTATAAGACACTCCAGAGCATAAGACGCACATTAGCTTTAGAGGAGGAAAACAAGGGCGGGAAAATATCTGCTCTGCCTCCCAGCATCCATCCTGTATTCATCTATCTAGCATGCTTGCAGCAAACAGCCTGGTTAGCTTCAGCATGTTACCGTAGCCCCAGCACGTGGCTGGTCAGGACTCCACTCCATTGCACCTACCATTGCTCAGCTGAGCGACACCTAGATCCTGGCTTCCCGTAGCCCTGCCAATCAGTGATCTGGCCAACCAGAAACTGCCATTGCTGCCTCCTCCATGTCTGCTGCCTCTGCCAGGGATACTGGAGCCTTTGCTGTGGAATAGCTGATTGGTGGTTGGATAGGCCTCCTGGTATACTGCCGATCAGCTGTTCTAGATGGTGGGGATTGCTGCCATTTGCTGTCACCACCATTTGGCTGCAGCGATAGGCGGAGAATGGCGGCAGCAATCCCCGCCGCCTACAACAGTTGATTGGCGGTATTCTGGGAGGCCGATCCCACCACCAATCAATTGCTCAGTAGCGAAGGCTCCAACATTCCCCGCCGGCACCAAATGGTGGCGGCGACAGTTCACCGCTGCTGCCCCAACCCCCCTCTCCCCCCACAACATTCGCTCCATAAGACGCCCAGCCATTTCCTCCCACTTTTTGGGGGGGGGGGGGGGGGGGGGGAGAAGTGCATCTTATAGACCGAAAAATAGGATAGATAAGCTTTGGTGTGATTAGCAGTCCATTTTGGGAAGTACGGCAGTGAAGAATGAAAAGTGATTGTTCTTGAAAACCTCTTAAGCACTTCAGATAAGAGTTCACAGTGATTTTGTATTCTAAACTTTCCTGGCTATCTAACTTGGTTAAAATAAGTTAAAAGTTAACACACCATTATTTTGGGAGAATCATGGCATTTAGTAGGAAACAGGATGACAGATCAACATGTATACATGCTAAATCAATACGACTTATTTCTACTGTAACATATCAAGAGTGCAGCTGATGTTTCTTTAAGATGAGAAAGCCTACTAGGTGAAAAGCCACATAATTGGGGTCATGTAATCTTTCAGACTAACCTCTGAAAGCCTGTAGTCTCCTCCAAGACCTTCTCCATACTCATTGTGGGTCTTTGCTTTCAGCAGTGTCACATTGCTGTGATATTTGGATTCTGGTACATACTTATCTGCTGCCTTTAGTTTGTTGTAAAAGGAAATAGCAGCAAAAGTGAGTGCCTCATGGCTTATATCTTTGTGATTTTGAGTAATCAGGTCTGCTGCAGCATTAGCACGAGCTTCCAAATTTGGTAGGGGCAAAAGAATCTCCAGCAACTGCAAATAGTACAGATAAATACATTAATCAGTCGAAGTGTTACTACACAATGCAGTATACTTACTAAAGGGAAATAGCATACACATATGCTTATGTAAATACATTTATGTCTACATGCAAGTATATGTTCTATAACAGTGAACAGTATCCACTACCATTACCTTATTGTACTCCATGCCAGAGAACTGCTGGACAAAGGCACACATTGCTTCAGTCTCTGTTTCAGCTTCATTTCCTGGGGTTAGCTTGGCTCTGTAACTCTGGAAATGGGAAATGATTCAAAATTCAAAAAATGATTCCAAAGGTAATTTTCATGATAAGAATTTTTAACACAGTGATGAAATTCAAGAATTACAATTATTCAGAAACCACACACACGATAAAAATGGTTACTACACTTTGAATAAAAGGCTTAAGATAATTTGTAAATTTGTAATAAGCACGAACTGTCCCAGAATAGGAATATTTCCCGAAGAATCCTGTGCCAAACAATGAGGTAACAATTGAATATTATGGTCGCCAATTTGTATTATAGAAGACAACGTTGGAATATGAAATGAATTCATCCCATAAATGGATTGCTATGTACATGTGCAACAAAATAGGTGCATGCTACTGCTGATCTGCCCAGTGGTCCTGGTAGATAAGACCTAGCCTCTCTTACCTGAGTATGTGCCGCTACGTAGGAATGAGAGCCATCGAGCAGGAAGAGGCTGTTAGGTAGGTAGGTAGGGCTTTGCTGAGCTTGGAGCTGACAACACATTTCAAAGGCTACACAGGCACCAAAGGAGTATCCAGAAATTCGGTAAGGGCCTTTTGGCTGTATCTCTTTTATACAGTTAATGTAATAGGATGCCAGGTTCTGTATACTGTCCAATGGAGCAGCTAATGATAAAAAACAACAAAGTTAAGAAAAAGAGTCAGGTACTCAACGAGCACATTTATAATCCTGCAATAAAAATCCAAGCCAGCCTAATAGAAATTTTGACAAAAAAAATGGAAGATGTTAAGTTATCTCCCTCTGCTTATATTTTTTTTAAAAAATTAAATATTTATATCTAAGTGCAGCAATAAATTATCATATAGCTTGGAGATCCAATATATGTGTTAAATACAACAGCTACCTTTGGTACACTGAAGCCCATAGCTTGGTATGTGGAGCTTTGAGGCAAGGGTGTTAAAGACAGTGATGGATCCCTCAATGGGATGAATAAGGAAGAGTGGAGACTCGGTGTTCTTCACTTCATTGAGTGGTACGATTGTTGGTCCATCTGGATTAACCAAGAGGCTATTCAAATCCACTCTGAGTTGGTCAGTCTGACCACCTTTGGTTTCCTGGGATAATACTAAAGGCAAGATATAGACATATTTATATTGTGTAGTACAAGGTTTATTAGATGGTCGGGCACGAGTCTAAATATTTTTTTTAAACTTTGACTTCTAAAGCACTAGGATTCAAGCCAACTCTAATTCAGAAATTCTGAGAATGGGTGCTCATATAGTTTTCCTTTTAGATAAAAGTCACCTAAAATTCAGACTGAGGCCACAGCCTAGCTGAGGGTTTAATATTTTCCTGTTATACCATTTTTCCATACTGGCTGGGCAAAAAACACAGTTTTATCTGCTTCTATCTTTTTTCTTTGTCATCATAGGTCAGGGGTGGGCAATTAATCTTCCCAGGAGGCCACATGAGAAATTAAGACTGTTATGAAGGGTCAAACCAATAGGGCTGGGAAGGTGCTTAGGCATGCATTAAACTGAAGGAAAAAAATAGCAGTCGCCTTCAAAATAAAAGCAATCCACAGGGTCAACCAAAGGGTTGGATGTGGCCTGGGGCTATAAAATACCCAAGCCTGTTTAGTTGGTTTAAACATACTTACTGTCCTGAGTCCCAGATTTAGAAGAAAATTCCCGTAGTTTGTTAATGGTAAGCAACCGTACATCTCTCATTGACATGACAATATCATAGTCCCGCTCCAGAGTTTGGCGGACTTCAACTCCCATCAGGGAATCCAAACCCAAGTCAGCCAGAGAGGTGTCAGCATTCAGACTGTTCACATCACGGACACCTGAGGAAAAGAAAAACTTGTTTAATGTCATATGGGCACAGCCCTTTTAGGCTGTCTCTTCAAGATTTAGCACTTGTTTGACAGCTTTCCTCATTTTACTGACTTGGCATCTCTTGATGGAATTGCTATTATATAATTCTAATGGAATGCATGAAACATGATTTGAGATATAGGGCAGCTGTGTTTTAGGCAATATGTAAAATACAATTATTTCAGTATGGTCAGCCACATTTCAACTTTTTGTATATACATTCTACAGATCATTTTGTTTAAAATTTAACCAGAGTATGAATTGCAAAGAATGGTCCTTAACCCTTGAGATAAGTCATCTGGGGATGAGAGGCCTTGGTGCAGAGTGGGATTCAGAACCAAAGGGATAACTTGCTACACTGCATAACCCTTTCTGTACTATCCCGTTTCTTCTCTGTCTTTGCAATACATAGTTACACAGACAGTTTAAGAGAAACTAAGACCTTGAGAGCTGCATATTCTCAGATGACATGGCATCAGGTCTTCAGATTTCTATTCTAGCTTTTAGAAATGATGTAACCTGCAAGGCATCTGACACCCCCACTAGGACCCACTAGGATGAAATATAAATGTATATGAAGCATATACAGCTGAATGCAAAGGAGCTGGATTACTAATAATGAATTAATAAAGGTAAAATAAAAAGTGAAAGAGCTCAGCAATTGCTACATATACATAAACAACATTTGTCATGGCACAACACAGGGCATTATCGTCCATCATATCTTGACTGTGACTCATAGAAACAAAGCAATACTGCAGAACAAGTGAGAGAGAGAAGGGAAGGGAGGGATGGAGAGAGGAGAATGGGAGAAAGGGAATGTTGCTTTCTCAGCAAAAAACCTCCTTGCGTTTTAAAAAATCATGACTAGCATTTAAATCATGTTAGAACATGAGCAGCTATAAAGCCTACACTATTTCAGCAATTAATCATCCTTTTCACTTGTAACTTTCTAAGTCATTTTATATTAATTTCTTATTTTAGAAACTTAAGCCTATGCATGTTCTTTATGGATAATTTGTGGTATTATTTTGATTCTGATCTTCAGTTTCAGTATCTCTTTAATATTTTCTGCCTTCTTTTATGTTTTCAAGAAGAGAGAAGTACTATATCAGTTCACATCTTTACAGGCACTCCTCTGCATTGCTCTGATTTCTGTTTCTCCCACATCCATGTGATGTACAGCAATCTTGATTTCTTCATCTGTAACTTAGTAACATCTTCAGTACTAATCCCTATGGACACTTCTTGCAGAAGCTCACCAACTCAATGAAATCTTCAGAACATAACAGACCTGACTTCCTGCTTATTTCATAAGTGTAGGATGCATGCTTAAATCAGGATCGCAGTATACTTTGCAAACAGCTAAATGAAATTATGGAATAGTAGCAATGGATTGTGTGAAAAAAAGGGATAAACAATAACATAGAAGTCACATACAGAACTATTTCGAATCTACAATTAGCCTTAGTAAAATATATATATTTTCCCCCTTTGAGATGACACGGCTCCTCTGCTGCCAATCTTGTCCTCTGGCTCAGCATTTTTTCGGGATCAGATGACCCTGATTTTGCTGTTCTTTAGGAAAGCCTTAAAAATGTGGCTCTGCCAATAAACTCTAGGCTGGGTGATTTGTGTACTCACTGGAATGCTATGAGATTTGAAGTTTTTGTATTCCTTGGGTAGGTTGTTATTTCTTTTTTTTCATGGCCTTAGAAATAAGCAAATACTTAAAAAAAAGAGAAATCACAGTTCTACCACATGTTTTGGCTCTCAGTGATACTAACCAAGAATGTGAGCAACAGCTTCCACAAGATCCCTCTGGCTACCTCCATCACTTTTGGCCAACAATTTTTCTGCTAAGACAAAACTGGACATGACAGGGTGAGGCTGGTTGAGGAAGTGATCCAATACATCCAAGCATGAGCTGATCCTTTGGGGTAGAGTTCCCCCAATGACAGTGTCATTTGTGCCCATTGTCTCCAAAACAATTCCTACATCACCAATGGCACCCCACTGGATTGCTAGACCTGGAGGGAAAAAAGAAGGGGGGGTGGTTATTAAAGAGGACAGGTGTAAAACAACGATAAGAGTATTATTGTTTATGAGCATAAGGATGTGGTAACGTGTGGGAGAAATCAGATGACATGTACTTAAGTCTATCTAATCTTGCTTTAATTTATGCCTTTATAAATACAATTTGTTAAGGTGAAAAATGAGACAATTACCAGGAAGGCCATCATGTCGCCGCTGTTCACAGATACGTTCCATAGTAGAGTTGGCAAAACCATAATTACTCTGGCCAGCATTTCCTCTTCCACAGCTTACTGAAGAGAAGGCTACAAAGTGATCCAGTTTGGGGCACCTTTGGCGGGTTACTCTGGAATAAGAAAATAAACAAGATGATTATTTATTTTCAAAGAGATCTTGATCACCATTATCAACTTTAAGTTCTTCACATGATGTTCTTCACATGCTACTTACTGGTCCAAATTAAGTGTTCCTGAATACTTGGGTTTGTTGACTTCATAGAAAAGTTCTGGGGTCTGATTTTCCAGCATTGCATCCTTCAGCACCTATAGAAACAGCAACAAATACGATCTCTCAGACTTCAAAAAACATCTTGCTCCCATTGCAAAACTACTATGCTATACAAGAAGGACCTATAATTATCTTTATAGTCAGTGCACATTTTATGGAAATGAAAATAGTAACTATTGATTGGGAGGAGCAGATGAAAAAAGAATTAGGCAATCCTATAGCACCTAAGGCAAGAGTTAAATTTTTTACCACCACCACTTCTCAGACATATTAGCCCTTTGTCATGATTTAATATTCATATTTCTAAGAAGGGCAAACAGTCTTTGAAGATAAAATCTAGACAGCTCTAAGATAATGATCCAACCAAGGTAATGTTGAAATATACATTAGTGTTTTCACTCAGCCAATGTCAAATATATATTTTTCCATGTTACTGCAGTGTTCATTTTTTCCTTTCAATCTTTCCCCCTGAATTCAAACTCTAGGGGAAAAAAAATAAAAATTCATTTGATTACTTCTCTTTTTTGATTAGGGTTTTGGCTGAGGAATGCTGAAGATTAGATATATTCACTCACAGGTGAGGATGAGCTCATCTAATTGACACTTTTTGAATCACTATACAAACTGAAACAGCCACACTGCAAGAGCATTACACTTCACTACATTTCTAATTAAAAAAAAACATATTCAAAGTTGCATAGATTTGGTAAAACAAAAAATCTTTCACCAAACATATCTGCCTCAAAAACTATGGTAATGAAACAACATACCAAAAGCACTGTATCTGTTAAAAATGCTTGCCAAATTATGTACCTTAAAAAAATCTGTCTATAAAATATACATAAATTAGGAAGAGTATCTACAAAAAAATACATTGTTTTTCAGGCACGCTTTTTTTAAATCTGAAAACTGATGAGAAAATAGGATAAAGCAAAGGTTTAAAAAATGGAAGAAACAAGAACAGACAAGTCTTTGGGGGATGGAGGTCAGATCTTTCTGTTTCTAGAGTGGTCCACAATAAACAGTCAAATAAAACAAATCTGAAGAGAGATAACGAGAAGAAATTAGCAGAACTATGGCCATGCTGAGAGCCTGACACTCACCATTGCCAAATTGAAAATACCCCCAACAGGTCCTAGTTGAGAAGCCTCTTGTATTAACTGCTGTGCTCCCTCAAGAGTAGCAACATCACTGGTTGACACAAGAACCTGGACTCCAAGCTGTTTCCATTCTTGCACTCGTTTAGCCTGATAACCTGAAAATCAGGAGAGTCTGAAATCTAGCTGCAGTTATGCTATATTTTGGCTATAAAATCATCAACACAATGAATATGAATTAGGCAAACTCCTGGATACAGTGGAGGATGGTGGGGGCTGGCATGGTATGCTGCATGAGGTTGCAAAGAGTCAGGCACAACTTAGTGACCGAACGACAACTCAATTTACTTTTCCACCGTCTGCTGATGAAGGTAAACAAGCAAGAATTTCTCTTCTGTTTTACGTGCACACAGATGTCTGACAACCAAATGGGGAAATAAATCAATTTTTATGATCATACTCATCCTACTGATAATCATAGAATACATCTTTGTTTATTTCTGAGATAAGCCAATTTACTGGGAGATGGCAAAATTAACTACTGAGAGAAAGATCAATTTTAACATTTACTAATGACTGGAAACCCCCTTATTGATTTTTTTGAGGGGGAAAATGAGCTTGTGATTTATGAGTTTGACCATTATTTGATGGAAAAAGGAAACTGTGGTGTAATAATAAAGATATGGTAAAATATAAATGCATTTATAACCACTGGCAAAAAGATTGAAATCTGCTTCTTTGTATTTTTTTCCTTTTCTTTTTCTATTTTCTTTTCTTCTTATACATCATTCTTCCTTATTTTCTTTTCATTTCTGTTGTCTAACACTTGTATTGCTTTTATCTTTTTGTCAAAAATTTCTTCAATAAAAATATATATTTAAAAAAGAATCTTGTTACCAGGGATAACAGGAAAGGAAGTCTTTGTGTGTGTGCAAAAAACTATGTTCAAAATATTGATGTGATTTTTTTTTCTTAGTACTTTAGCTGTAGTATTCTCTATCTTTGCATGGAAGATCTTAAAAGTGGTATAATTCACAGTTTAATTATATTAACTTCCATAATTTAATTTTTATTTCTGATTTTCCCCTCTCATTGAAAAGGATTTTTTTTCTACAACTGGAAGAAACAAAAATACCACAATTGTCCTTTATGTTGTGATTAGTATATTCTCCCTTTCCCATAATTATTAGATCCTTTAAAAGGATCTGCTCTTGCTCCATATAAATTGCTAATTTCTTTTAGAAGTATTAAAAGTTTACCACACAATTAACTCACAATTCCATCTTAAGCTTTCTCAAACCACTCCTTGCTGTCTTGACTGAAGTGTAGCCTTTGCCAAGAGCAAAACTAAAATTTGCATTTCCAATCTGGAATCAGGGAACTCAGTCTTCCCTATTATTTGCTCAACTTACCTGTCCGGATGCCTGAACGAGATGTCAGCACCAGCATTTTTGCCCCTCTTTCAACCAACCACTGAGCCAATTCGAGCCCAAATCCTCCAAGGCCTCCTGTGATGATATATGACTTGTTTGGTGGGCAAGATGTTCGGGAGATGGCTGGAATAGGTGTTAAACTAGTTTCCTTTCTGGGGGAGTTCTTCTCTTCTTCATGGATCTAGAAAAATGGCACAGCAATTTCATCATATAGGTCAAAACTGACTCATTCTCTCTCTCTTTCTCCCCACCCGCCTTCTCTAACAGAAATAGCACTAAATTAGTATTGCAGGAAAGGCTATCCTGGAGACATTATAATTGTACATGGATCGTAATGTCTTGATTTTAAATGTTTTTCGTTATAAAATACCAGGGATACAATTGAGATGGGTGGCATATTTTTATTATTATTAGTATTATTAGTAATAGTAATAATAAAAATATGCAACTGTATATTCTGGCAATATGGGAGTCTGTAACAATTTTCTCAATGCTCTTCTCAGCACAGAAATTAAATTAAATATCCCTATCTAGTTTTGGGTTTGAACATATCCAGGGAAAAGGAACATGCTACTTTCCTCAGTAATTGGTTCCACTGTTAGACTGCTCCCACTGTTAGGAAGTTTTCCTAACACAGCCAACCTGCCTGTAACACTTTATTATTGTATCTCTGCAATTTGGGATGATAGGCAGCAAGCTCTCAGCTTCTGCATGATACTCTACCATCTGAAATATGCTTTCTTGAGATTTTCTCATAACAAAAAAATACCTTTCTCTGCACATATTCCATCTTCTCTGCCAGGTCCTTTTGAACCATGTACAGTATATTTAATTCACAGCACTCCCACAATTTATTAAGCAAATTATCCAATAAAAAATACAAACACAATCAATCTGGCAAATTGCTTCTTGACAAATCTGGTCAGTGGGTTCTAGTAATCCCTACCTTGTTTTCAAGGCATAGAAAAAGTAATAATTTAAAGATCTACTCTAAAACATTTCAACTCATCAATATTAAGACTGATTAGCCTGAATTTCTAAATAGCTTCCCCACTTGTGAAAAAGGGACATCCCCTCCTTGCAATAATTTGATATTTCATCCATTCTCCAGGATTTTTTTTAAAAGATAAGAGAGTTGGACAGACCATAAACAAATTCCTTCAGTTCCTAGAAGGCTTGAAAGACTTCGTAAATTTGAGATACTATATTTGTATCAAGCTCAAACTGAAAACCTGTTCCTCTTCTCAACTGTCTGGTGAAATACATTCTATTTTCTGAGAAAACACTCAAAACAAAATCAGAGCTTGGGTAAATCTATCCTTTTGCTGTTAGTGCTATTTATTTTCATTACATTGGCTTTATTAAACAGCTTGTTGATTTTTTTCTCTTGCTTTATTTTGATCATATCTGGTGAGATTTGTTCCGTTTTGCTTAATTTATTTTTTAAATCTGTATTTTAAACTTAATTAGGTTTTAAGAAGCTGTACAATATTCTGTTATGTTGTATTTTGTGTGTCACCTTATTGTAAAATCCATAATTCAAATCCTACCCTACTGTATTATTACTTGCACTATGATGTTTTCTATTTTGGATCTTACTACTGTTAAAATCATTTTATAAAAAAGACAAGATCTCAATATACGTAGTAATAAATACTAGCACTTTAGAAACACTATATACTTTCTCAGCTTCTCTGTTCTTCAACCCACCCTCTCCCCTCCCCCCTCATTTTTTTACAGATATTCACAGCAGGTATCAGTATCCACAATTATATAGTACAGCTTTCACAAAGCCTTCTTGGACCGTACCTGGATTACCACTTTTCCAATGTGTTTTCCTTGTGCCATGTATCTGAAGGCAGCTTCTATATCTTCTCTATTAAACAAAGTAGTCTGCAAAGGTTTTACTACACCATTTTTAATGCCTTCTTCTAGTAGGTTGGACACTAATTCCCAGTCTTTGTTCTTGTCTTCAAAAATAGCATCTAACAGAATTCCATGAAAAGCCACGTTCTTCAGGAAAACAGCCATTCCTACAAGAAGCAATGCAGTTTTGACTCTTCCTCCTTAATATTCCTTCTGCTGCCAGCAAAATTCTCATACATTTTTAAAACAACAATGAATCAGAGGCAACATCAGATTAGAAAACAATTATGAAACTCTCATTTTCATGAAATGATTCCTATGAATTTAATTGAAATAAAACATATAAAATTTAAGAAGAACTAGTTCTAGGGAAGTTCCACCAACATAACTCTTCTGTTCAAAAAGTTAATTACAAGCATTACAATATCATGATGCTAAGAAAAAGAAGTTTAGAGTAAGAGCTGGTTCAAGACATCTATTAGTGTCTGCTTTGATTATGCTTAGAGCAAGGTATAAGTCCAAAAGATATGACTAAGTTTGTGCTACATCTGCCCAGCAGAGTCCAGAAATATCTTGCACATAGATGTTCAAAAAATCTTACCAAGAGGTGTGTTATTGGACAGATCGTATTTGCCAATTTCCAAAAAGCGCCCATGGCGAGCAAGGCAACGAAGGCTGGCCTGGAGTTTCTCTTCTGATAAGGAGTTTAACACAAGGTCAACACCTGCAAAAATGTTCAACAAAGTCAATACAATAGCCTACAAGATTTGCACTGCCTAGTCATCTACACTCTTTGCTTCTAATGAAAATTTCTAAACTATAGCAGGATGGTTGCCTCCAGTGTTTATACTTACCTCTGCCATTAGTAACTTTCAGTATGTGTTGTTCGAAGGAAGTATTTCTAGAATTGGCAAAGCTATTTGCATCAAGCTGAGGGAATCTTTTTTGGAGATATTCACGTTTCTCTTTGGAACCTGAAAACAGGAAAAATGTGTTTCTCTCAATTCAAATACCTTACAGGCACTTCCTTCTTCAGAGGCCTTTAAGGAAGACAGAGAATACCACGAGCATCTACAGTATGGGGTCAAAATCCGCAAGATGGTGCTACAACAATGTGACTGAAACCTGTCCTTTTGTTATGAAAGTGCGATGTTGATCTAGATATCAAAGGGGTGGAACTTAGATTATCACACCTGCCATCTTGAAGATTTTGATCCCTCCCATTCATCATTGGATAATGCCAGCCACAGCACTGTTCTGATAAAGTGGCAGCTGATGATGGATGGAGAGACATAGAAATTAATCTACACCAATATTCTTTTTAAAGTCAACCTGTCCTTATTTACTTCTACCATGTTTAGTTTATATTAACAAATAAAGCATATATTTAAGAACTAAAAGAAACATTGTTTTTCTCAGTTCTTCAATGCTACATTTTGTAATAAAACTCATGTTTGTTTCTGAAAACAAATAACTTATTTATTCTTTCAGTTCCTATAAGCCGTCCATCTCAATCAATGTATCCGAGCTGCTTACAATTCCAAAAGTATAAAACAATTAAAAACATTAAAAAATATCCAAAATAAATAAACCAGCCAAGGTATTTGGCCAGTTGACAGTAAACCCAGGAAATGGGACTTAACAAATTCAGACCAGTAGGCTCAGGAACACAGCCAGGATTTTAAAGGCTTTTAAAAGGTCAACAGATTGGGGTCATTCTAAATTCTGAGGGGATGTTCTTTCACATTAGTTTCCTGTGTTTTCATTCATTACAGAAGAAAGCAAAGGTTACAAAGAGAAAGAAAGGCTGAAGCAGTTGTTTGAATTAATGAAAAGGCAGCTACGTACCCACAGTGGCAAAGACCTGGCAGCCCATGCTTAGGGCAACAGCAACGGCAGCTTGGCCCACACCTCCTGAGGCTGAGTGGATGAGAACGGAGTCGCCCTGCTTCATGCCCCCTCGAACCACCAAGGAATAGTAAGCAGTCGCGTAGGCCACGGGTACAGAAGCTGCTTCTTCCAGGGTCCTGAAAAATGGGAAGAAGTTCTTTGCAGGCCTTCATACCTCTATTTCCGCCCCCTCATCATAACTCTTGCTGTGATGAAGAGAGGCAACTTGGAGTCTGCACTTTTCAACGGGTTATCTGTGCATATGACGTCGTTTTAAAACTGCATCTTTTCACCCAGATGCAGAATCTCTTTAGTGGCAAGTGAGTCCTCCACTTGCAACTCTTTCTATACTAGCAGCTGACATTAAGAACGCTCTGGTAATGAAAAATTAGAAAACATTTGCCTGCTTGCTTTTTCCCTCCTCCCTGCATTCTTTCTTTAGATAAGCCAGATCTGAACATGTTAATTTCCAGAATGTAATTTTAAGAAGTTCTTAGAGTATATATTAACAGTCCATTCAGTCTCTTAAACTTAGTTACCAGGACTCCCAAGTATTTATTATCCTGCTTGGTAAAAGAATCCAAAGTAAAAGTTGGTGGGTTCCAATAAAATCTTTTTTTTCCCGTACACATCCCAATCAAAAAAGCAATTACAGGAAAAAACAGAGAAATGGGGAAATAGGTACTGATATTCTGTTTTTCTACAGAAATGAAAAAGATTGACAAGATTCTAAACCACTGTACGATGAATGCAATTAGACAAAAAATGTACTGCTACCAAAAGTGTTTCCTACATTAAATCCCATTTTATTTTGCAAAAGTAGGGATAGAATAGGGAGTACAATGTAAGTAGACTTACCAGTGTTGTGGCACTTCCCACAGGAATCTCTTCTCACAGTCTACCACTGTAGCAAGTCCTTTAGCTGGTAGCAAACCCATTACTCTTTTCCCTGCAGGGTCATATCCTGAGAACTCCATTCCTAACATGCATTGCTGCAGTGTCCAATTTCCTGGGGGAGGAAAATTGACTGTTCCTATGAAACTGCTCCAAGAACATGCTACTGGAAAACATTTATCGACTTTAATGTCCATACTGATGTCTTAACCTTCCCATGCACATTGATGGTGGAAAAGAGTCAATTTTGATCTGTGACTGGGTATCCCCAGCTAAAAATTGCAACGGGAGAAAAGAATGTCTAATGTTTAACAGATTAGCATTTAACTGAATGTATTTGACTTGCTCTGCCTATCAAAACTGTAGCACTAACTTTTCCACTTCTGAGTTCAATCCACAGAAAGACTGGCAATTAGTTTGAATATATGATACGCGCACACACACACCATGATGTTCCAATTTCTCTTCAGGTAAGGTCACTGCTCTTCCCCAGAATTCGGATTTTGGCATGTTTGAGAAGATTCTCCAGCAGGAACATTTTAAGGTGCCAATTGCAGGCAGTTTATCTCCAAGATAGGCACATCATCAAGGAATCCCACTTGAAAGGGGACTTAATTTAAAAATTATCTTAATATTTTATTTGACACCAAAATGCTCGTTCCAAGTGTTTCTGGGGTGGGATGGGTGTAGAGATTTTTGCCCTATTCTTGTGATAGCCTATGTGGATAAGACTCAGGAAGGATTCAGCTCATCTCCAATCTGGTCTTACTCTTTACCTAATTTAGAAAATTACCATGCTAATATCAAATTTCTTTGCAGAAGATATCCATTCTCCAATCATTTCTAAGATATTGCATCAAGTCCTGCTTATACAATCTTAGCCAAATAGTTAATCTAGTTTATGAAGAAAAAATATATAAGATAAAATCATTTATCTTAGGACATACACATATAATAGAAAAATTGTATATTTCCATAACTTTAGTACCACTGAAGATTCTTCATCCTGACAATGGGTTCTAATCATTAGGCAATAATTTAAGAACGCTCAAGTGGAGATGAATCTTTGGAAACAAGCCACAGCACTAAATTTTTTAACTGTTGTAATTGATAACTATTTTTCAAGATCTTTCTACAAACCATCAACATCTCTATTACTGTACTGTGCTGTTTTTTCATCTAGTTATCCATACTCAATTTTAAAGTAAGCATATCTTTCATTTAACTACTTATAGATAATATATGTTTCTCTAAGAAACAGGTGAATTAATGCATGCAAACTAAAATACTGCAAAGCCTCTATAAAAACAAAAGCAACTTACCAGGAATAGCATCTGGAGAGAGTTTTCCTGTGGCCAACATAATGTCTCGGAAATTTAGAGATGCATAATGGATTTTGCACAGCTGGACATTAGGATTGCTTGTGCAAAAATGCTGAAGTGGTGAAGAAATCCAGCGAAGAGAGGAAAGATCCCCACGTGTCAAAACATTCACAAATGCATATTCAGTAACCTCTTGAGATTGAGCTGGAGGAGTTTGGGAGATGTACAACTTAGTTTTCTTTCATTTTTACAGGTGCAAATGTGACAAAACTTATTTTCCTCCTTAAACACTGGGAAAAGCCTGAGTTAATTAGTTAGAATGGAACAATCCATTCTAACATTCCCAAAGCTTTGGGTTTCTAAAGTAAACTCACTACAAGACAATTCACACTCATTTGTACTGAAAAGGCATTCATTATTACCCAGAACTGAGACAAGAGTCACAAGACGACTATTTACATTTATAAAGAATAGAGAGATTAAGTGAGAGACACTAGAGCAAATATTCATTTTTTCCCCTCATCCTTTTGTGAGCACATACTACATTTTATAATAACACTCACCTTGCTTTAGTGGGAGATGTCTGAAAGAGCCCCATTTTCCATCACGGTAAATATTCATGACCAAATCATTCTGAAGAATTGTTTGCATTTCTTTAGCAGAAGAGTTGATGGGTGGGTTAGGAGAAGCAGGATTTAGACTGGAGATGAAGAGGCACCTAAGAAGTAAAATACACCATTTAGCCTAGTCCTTATTTCTCCAACGTAGTTTTAAGAAATGTATAGTGTCACTAAATATATTTTTCTACCTGATCCTGTGACCACCAGGTTCTTGACGGAGACAATTCACCATACCAACAACTCCAGAAGTACCACAGTTATTTGCAGTCAACCACACAGAGTGTTCAGAAGGCTCTGCTAGCATTTCCTGAAAGAGAAATATCTTGTTTAGTTGTCATGGAATAGTGATTTCCATAATGTGTAACATGAAAATAGCAACTCTCAAATTTCACAGGATTTGTATATTAAAAGTTGAAATCCTCTTAACTGACTGCTGTAAAATCTAGTTGGGAAACTTTAGAAAAAGAAAGGAAATGAAGTACTTCTCAGTTTTTACCTTCAAAGGTTCTATCCATTTATAATTCGTTTCATCCACTGGCAGGAAAATGGGCTTCTTGGTAGGAAGTGGTCGGCGGCATAAGAAGATTGCTGCACCAAAAGAAGACCTTTTCACAGCTACCAAATTTAGACTTGCCTTCTTAAATAAATTCTCCCATTCTACCTGCCAAACCAAGGAAAATTAGAATTATAATAAATCACCTGTCATGTGATTCTTGGAGAGTAATCTTTCTCATTTGTTGTTTAATAAACAAATGTTAGTTCTTCTCAAATGTTCTTCTGTTGCCAATCATTTAGTTTCTTACTGATGCTCTTAACTTTAACCTACCTGGTACCTCCTACCTGCTACTTCTAGAATACTACATCACTAACCTGTCATTAAGAATATACTGTATTTAATGGTAACTTGTATAGAATAATCTAGGGCAGGGGTGTCAAACTCAAGGCCCATGGGCCGGATCTGGCCCATGGGGTGCTTAAATCTGGCCTACAGGTCTGCCCTGGAAACAATAAAGGACCAGCCGTGGTGCCTCTGTCAGCAAAAAACAGACTCCATTTTTGGCTGTGATGGCCTCCTGCAGCTCTCTGCCAGCGAAAACAGAACCCAGGCAGGCCATGTGCCCTGCCCCGCTGCTCCATTTCCACTGGCAGAGGGCTGCAGGTGGCTGTCGTAACTGAAAACAGAGCCTTGAGGAGTGATGTTGAGCTGGCCATGCCCCCCGCCCTCCGGCAATAAAAAACAAGCCTGATGCGGCCCTCAATCGAATCAAGTTTGAAACCCCTGATCCAGGGCTTGGGAGCCTGTGAAGTAAGACATACTTCAAATTATGTTTTATTGTCTAATACTGAATCAAAAGCAAATCTCAGAGAATTCAGTTGAATTATTAATGTAGAGGGGTTTAGGCTATAACCTAAATCTTCACACTGATGTGTACAAGCATTCATCTATCAGTCTATTGCCCCTCCCCCACATTAATAAATTTTACTGCACCTACTGGATCTATCAAAATGGCTTCTTTTCAAATTTAATTCTTGTAGGAATTATGTGACTCAGGTAACTAGGATCAGAGCTTGGTCTTTTTCCAAGTCACTGTCCTTTTTTTATTATGTAAGTGAAGATGATGACTTTCTAATCTTTGAAATGATGGATAAGAGATTTTTATTCCTGTCAGTCTGAGGTAGATGAGTGACATGACTGATAGTTATTTAAATACATTATGGCTATTCTGCTCTAGACTTTAAAAACCCTTTAGACTACCCTATGAATTTCCCACCTCTGAAATGTAAAAGGAAAAAGAAGCCCCCATCTGACGTCTTTTAGACAGATGTGCCAAGTTGGCAGTTCCTAGAGTTCCCCAACCAGAAGAGCTGAGGGCTGGACAACCCCATTCTGAAGCAGCTGTAGAGAAATAGGAGGGCACATTTCATACCTGATTTAGAAGGCCTGGTTTATCTTGAAGCCCTGGGGATGTGAGAAAAGCAACTATTTCTCCTAAGGTTTCTCCTTTCAGAAGAGTATGCAACAAGATAAAGCCACCATCCTTCACTGTGGCTGCCATGTTAGAGAGTGTTTCAGCCGGCTTGCTGAGAGCATTCAGTGAGCAGCTGCATACTAGGAGATCAGCATTTGTCAAACCTCCGGGAGGAGGACTGGCAGGATCCCACTGCTCCATAGAGGCACCGATTTCCTGCAAATCGTTCTCGTGTAATGCCAGATTTTTTAGTACTCGGTCAGTGGCAGTGTAGTCTAGTTGCAGCATAGGCTGGGTGTTTAAGATGCTTGTAACTCGTGAAAATAGATGTCCATCTCCTGCTAGAGCCTGAAAGAGCAGAATAAAAGGGTGTGTGCATTTGTGTGTATTGGTACACACGCACACACATACACACACACAGGTCCTTGTTCAACAACTGCCTTGTTTAGCAATTCTTTGCAGTTGCAACAGTGATGAAAAAGTGACTTTTGACCAATTCTTGTGTTTGCTATCTTTTTAGTCTTTAAAGCAAAGGAAAGCTAAAATAAGATTGTAAGCATAGTCATGGTTTTATTTATTGACTGCTTCAATTAATGATCTAGTTTCCAGTCTCAGATGTGATCGTTAAGCAAGGACTACCGATAATAATACACGGGAGAAACAAACCCATAGAAAGAACAAGTGAGACTGTATAATTGTTTCATAGTTACCTCTACGATTTTCATTTTGTGACTGGTGATATTCTCCAGCACTACATCTACACAAGTCTTCAATTCAGCACAATCCAGCAAGCCATTGAGAAGAGCATCTTCTTGAAGATGCAACTTTTCCCGAGCCACAACCTGTTCTAGTTCTGAATAGAGGTTTCCATTGAGCTCTAGGCGGCAGATTTCAGCAAGAATATGAGCAAGACCCTTCTGTTCAACTTCGGCTTGTGTGGAATTCATTAGAGCTTCCAGCCCAGGTATTGCTATCTTGACACCATGCTTTGCTATTTTCTTCTGTAAGTTTTGGATCAGCACTGAAAAGAAAAGAATCCAAGGTATAAAATGCTTTATAGTGGTGGCTTCTTCCAGTATTCTACTTCAGACCAACAACTGTTTTTCATAGATCACATTTAATTCAGCAGCAATTCTCTATATCTTCTAACTTTCTGCAACAGATTGAATTATGTCCACATTATCCATGGGCTATGTGTTAAGGCTGCAGCTCCCAGAATCCTAAACCAGGATGGCTAAGTTACAGTAGGCTTTCTAATGAAGGTGTTTAGGGATGTGCAGCACTTTGCATCCAAAGCCAAACAAAGCTTCAAAGCATGCACACTGCACTTGTCAGAAATTCCTTAAAAAGTAGCTGTTTTTTTTCCTGGGCTTGTGTGGTAGGCATTCGAAGCCTGGAAAACATGGGTTTGAGTTGAGGAAGCCTTGGCAGAGTGGGACAAACTGCCTCCTAAAGTCAAGCACCATTTTTTTAAAGATCATACGGCTAAAATGGGAGCCTAGGAAAATATATATTTTCTTGAAAGAGGTACCAGCAAATATAGCATGCATTCCCATGCCTGCTCCTCTGCATCCTTAGTGCAGCATGTGCCTACTTCATACACATACAGTATGTAACTTAGGGGTCTTTGCTAAGAATTCTTCCTACCTAATATATTCATAACTAAGTGCATGCACACAAGAGATGGGCAGTCTTTCAACCTTAAACTTTAAATTTAAAGAGGCTGAAAAGCCTCTTCAAGGACTGTCCTCTCCAGCTGATGCTTTCTAGGTGTGTTAGGATGATACATTTGGGGGGGGGGGGGCAAATTGAGGAGTGTTGATTTAGGAATTATTCAGAGAGCCTTTGGGAGTTATTTGGTGACATCATTCAAAAGGAATGGGAGATGCAACAAAGGTGGAAATGGGAGCAACAGATCTTTGAGAGACCTCCATACCCCACAAATTCTGAAACAAGCAGAAATTTCCATTAGGATCCGAACAGAATGTGCAGCGATAACTCTTTCTTTGTGACATACAGGGTGTAGCCTATCAAAAATTTCCTCTAAGCATAAGGAACTTTTTACCTTTGCAGTGCTCAAAACTAGACTGAAGCTTGGCATCAGAGGATAAGCAGTCATTCTCATCATAGGGTACAAAGCAAAATTTCTCCAGGATGGGAGGGGTCTGTTCCTGCTGTCGCCGGGGAGCTGTGGTGGAGTGAAGACCGGATATCTGAACAGCTCCTCCTGTAATGGTATCAAGGCAACGATCCACTGCAACCTCTAAAACTACAAGGCAAAAAGATAGTCAATGGACAGCATTGCAAAAGAAAACCAATCAG
Source organism: Pseudonaja textilis (assembly GCF_049901715.1). Classification (NCBI taxonomy): domain Eukaryota; kingdom Metazoa; phylum Chordata; class Lepidosauria; order Squamata; family Elapidae; genus Pseudonaja; species Pseudonaja textilis. Next base: position 109,763,353 of record NC_141991.1, on the reverse strand, counting down.
AAAAAGGGCTTCTTGGAATTCAGTCTTTGGGTTACAAAGAAATTCTGGATACAGGTAGTCTTTGATGTACAACAGTTTGTATAACAACTGTTCTAAGTTACAACAGCACTGAAAAAAGTAACTTATGACTGTTTTTCACACTTCCGACCATTGCAGCATCCCCATGGTCATGTGATCAAAATTAGCACTTAGCAACTGACTCATATTTATGACAGTTGCAGTGTCCAGGGGGCATCTGATCACCTGACAAGTAAAGTCAATGGGGAAGACAAATTCACTCAACAACTGAGTAACTAATTTAACAAGTGAAGTGATTCACTTAACATCTGTGCCAAGAAAGATCATAGAATGGGGCAAAATTCACTTAATTGTCTCACTTGGCAACCAAAATTTTGGCCTTCATTATGGCCATAAGTCAAGGACTCCCTGTACTAATTATTATTTTTTTGTTCCCCAAAATTTATTCTAAAACTTTGGGCTGGGAGAGCCAATTTAACATGTTGGCTTTTTCAAAGGAGCTACAGCAAAACATAAAAAAATAAATGGCAAGATGCTCTTTACCTTCAGTCTCTTCAGTGTATTTCTGAACAAACTCTAGATGTAGTTTTGGGTCAATGCACACTGAACGGATTCTGGTTGGCAGACGCAGATTTCGTCCCATTTCCCCCAAAATCATCAAATGCAGCATGGTGTCAAGAAATGTCACCCAGTTCCCATTCCACAAAATCTTCCCGGAATTTCCTGCAATAGCAAATAATCTAATTAGCACGGAACACCCTGCCGCTGCAGTTTTGGTAGAATTACTTCTACAATCTCTTTTCTACAAGGCAGAATTACTCTGCTTTCCAAATGAAATTCAAGAAAAATGTCCATTATCTTTATTTTCCACAAAATTTCCGCTTGGCAACCAAGCAAATATTTGTATTTCTGTACTTTGATTATAAATTCATTTCCTCTCATAGTCAAATTTCCTAATCTAGTAAAATGCTGATATTTTGAATTACATTCCCCAGAATTCCAGATAAGATGTTACACAATAATTATGCGAGCTGTCAGCAAACATATTGAAAGCACTAGATTAGACAAGTTTTCTATTTATTAGAATAATTAAAATTATAGAGCCCTTATTTCCTTACAAAAAAATTTCAAGTACTGGTAATTACAAAATAACAGAATATAATAAAAGCTATTACTATTGTTAATTGATTTTAAATTTGAATCCAATTAAATATTTTTATATTCTGTCGGAGTAATAGCCACATTGATAGTATCCTGAAAATGAATTATAATAAAGTCAGTTGCAAAAGGCAACTTCATTTGGAAAGCTTACACCTCGTAACAATGCCTTTAATACCATCAAACATCTGCCTATCTTGGGAAGGATTCAGTAGGTGAACAAAAATGCCAAGTCCAGTTTCAACATCTGGCTGACTGTAACACCAACCATGATAACCATAGTAATGCTGATTTCTATTTAGATATGTTTTTACCATTACTGCTGGATTCCATGACTCCTTGAAACGTTGGCCCATAATCATAACCACGCAGGCGAAGCTCTTTGTAAATGTCCCCCTTTGATAAGCTAATTCCTGAGCAGGGATTTGGCTGGTTTTTCAAATCAATAAGCTGGTTTCGAAAGTTATTGAGAGCAGTTTCTTCCAAAATGCAAATTTTTCCTAGTATATCCAGCACATAGAAGGAAAAAAAGAGAGTCAATAAGCAAACACAGTCAGTATTTCCTTTTTTTTAAACACACGCACTGATACTATTTACTTACCACTCACAGCCAGATTTCCATTTCCAGATACTTCAAAACACTGGGAAGCAGGCATGAGTCTCACCTCCAACTGTGTTAAGCCTGAAAAGAAGGCAGAAATTAATGAGCTGACTCTACAACCAAGTATTCATATATGAATAAAATAAAGAACACAGAAATGGTACAGTATTTGTATTTATGGTACATAAATACTGTAAAATTAATAAATTAATAAATTCCCTGCTACCAGATAAATATGTGCTGCACTGATAGGTCATTTAAATTTTATCTTCCCTCTTTCATGTTATTCCAGTTCATATAAAAATAAACAGATTAAAAAAAAATAAAACTTCCCAGACACTATCAGTGAATATTTGTTTACTTGAATTTCAAGGAATCAGCTCAATTAGACAATATTTAAGATGGAGCAATCTTAATTACTCTCACCTTTTTTGGGAAGTATTGTTGCCTGGTGGATTGTAACATCTTCAAACATGATTGGCAGTTCTTCTATCATAGTTCCCAGGGAGCGTGCTAGAGTGCGCCAGGCTAATACCAAGTAACCAGTTGCTGGATAGAGAACTCTGCCATCAATGCAATGGCCCAGTAAGTAATGCTCAGGGGATTCAGGATTCACATCTGTTAACAACAACAGACAAACAATGCAGGAATTTTAGAACTTTCTTTCGAGCCTGGCTTTGGTACATCTTACCCATAACCAAGAATCAATCTGTTCACACTTTCTCCTACCCTAGCTTCAGTGTCAGAGATGTCTCAAAGAAAGCAGCTCTCTGATTCGTACTGCTTCCCATCTAGTTATTCTACTAAAGCGACATGAAGAATAGGACATTTTTTTTCCTTGAGACTGTTAAAATCCCACTCAAATTTCTTTTTCTTTTTGGAGTGGGGGGGTCAAACAAAGAAGTAATTTGACTTCTAGTACATACCAATATTGTAGACTGTTGCTGCCCCAGAACCTCCAGACCCTGTTGGAAAATCTTCAGGTTTTGGGACATCCCAGATCTGGCTGTGGTCCCAAGCAATGTAAGGAGAAATAAGTGGCGTTCCAGTTGGAACAGGATATTGGACGTGTGGAAACAGATTGTTTGCCAGGACATTTATTCTAGGAAAAGAAAAAGAAAAATTTGTGAAGATTGTACCAATCACTCAGAGGCAAGAATAGTAGCTCCTGGAAAGTGAGTTTTAGCTAAGCACCAGCATGAGAAGGATGACTCAACACCACCATTTGGGACGCTTGTTTGACCTCTTATAAAACATACAATACTTTTCCTTCCTGGCTCTTTCTATTGATACTCTTGTAGCAACACAAACAAAGATTTGATTTTTAATGGTAGCATCTATATGTAAATAATACAGAATGCTTTTCATGCCCCAATCCATTTTTCAATTATATTAGTGATAATTAGAAATTAGAAATGCAGTGCTTTTTCTTCAGAACTTTATTTATTGCTTTTGATAGCCACATAAAGTAGCTAGGGCAAAACAAATAATAGTGTTATTTAATTCAATCTAATTATGAAATTTGGGCCATTATATTCCCACACTAACCCTTCACTCATTCCCTTACCCTGTCAAGTAGATTTTTCCAACATTTGTCAGGAAAAATTCCAGATTGTTCTTGTGTTCCCTCCTCATCAAAGGTAAAATGGTGCAGGTTGGTTTCAACGATCTTTTCAGGATTGCCTAGTTAGTTAGAGATTTTAAAACATGATCAGAAAAAATTACACATTTCCCAGTTCCAAAAGATTGCATTAATTATTTTAACAGCAAGTTTTTATGAGATGGGGGAACAAGGGAATGGCTTGAAGAAGAAACAGTTGAAGAGATCAGCAACAATAATTTTAAGTCAATCATTCATTTTACTTAGTAAGCCTGTGTCATAAGGCATAACTCCAATGTAAGAGCGGGAAAAGATTGTCAGTGCTATTGTTGTACTGACAGAAAAAAACTCCTTGTACCTATTTATGTTTTGTCAATGTTGACCAACTGCATGGCAAAAAAATAATAATGCCTTTGAATGAGCTTCCTACACACAGCCACTCAGGACTTCTCAGAAGGATTAACAAGAAATGTACTTACTTTAGAACAAAGTGATGTAAGATTTGCAAGTGCTAATTCATGTTTATTGGAACTACAAGTTCCCCTAACAAAAAGAGATGAAAGGTAAGATGTAGAACAGGGGTGGGCAAACTACAGCCCGCGGGCCACATCCGGCCTGTTGGTCTGTCCAATCTGGCCCGCCCCTGAAAAAAAAATAGCTGGGCCCTTTATAATGGCCTTTTATAAAATTGGTTTGGCCCTCGAATGCAGATCTGATTTTCCATGTGGCCCCCAACAGAAATTAATTGCCCACCCCTGATGTAGAAGGTATAAACATGCTCTGAGAGTTTCTATGTCTCTGAGCACATTTAGTTTGGGCCCTGAGCCTACTGTCCTTCCCATTATTGTTCTTCCCCCCAAATTTCCCGTTCAGCAGCAGTAGATACCGTATTACTTGAGATAATGCCCTTTTAAATAAAATAGGGCTTAGTTTTTGGTAAAAGTGGGTAAGGTATTATCATTTTATGTCAATGTTTTTTAAAAAAAGCAGGGGAGAATCCAGCATTCAGTATTATGTTATTTTAAATCAGTCAGATAGCATAAGGTCCAGATACAGTTTCTGTTCTCTCTGATTTAAATACCACGCAAGAAGAACCTTCTTCCTTCACTTTATCACACAAACCAGAAATATTTGTCAAGACAAATTGCCAAGATATTAGCACTGCCAATCTGTGCTGCTAGCTCAGACAGGAGACACAGTGAACGTATGTAAGGATGATAAAAGATAGACAGGAGGAAGGCTGATGATATTCCCTAAGAGAACGGCACTTGCAGAATAAAAATCTTGCCCGAGAGCCCCAGAGTGGCAAAATAATACATGCCCCAAAAGATCACCTTAAGAAAAGGTGATGGTTTCTCAACTGCAAATTAATTGTATAAAAAAGAACACCTTGGATTTGAAATGACCTTGATTTTGATCTAAACAGGACATCTAATTCTCAGAATAGCTTAGAAGGCTTGCAAAGGAAAAGTGAAATTGGCTAAGGCCACCTCCAATTTTGATCCATTGTATTTGACAAGAGAGATAGTAAATACATAAACTCAACAGCAGTAAATGTCTATGGAGATTCTCAGTCATCCAGGTCATGGTTGTCCCAAAAGTGCTTTTTTAAGAGGCAACTGGACTTTCCAGAAAGTTCAGTTATCTCTTGAAAAAGCACCTTTGGGTCAGCAGCAGTAAAATTAAAGAAAAATCTTAGAGCAAGCATCAGAAACCAACTTCCAGTAACACCTTTAGAATAGCTACATCATTTTACAGATTATGTTTTACATAATACATCTATAGTGCAATCTGCACACTGGACTGGAAAAACTGGAAAAGAAGTTTAATGCTAAGAAGATCCAAATTCACAACCAAGCTTAATAGCCGTTGCACAACTGTACTTTCAGATTGCACAATCTAAACCAGTGTTGCATTTGCCTTGTTGCGTTTACCTTCTCCCTAGATCGATATTTCATGAATATCTAAGCTATTTTATTCCCAAGATGTCAGCCACCCCAATGGGGCATGCATCTTGTCTTCTGGTTCTCCGCCAGTCTAACTGCATGAAGCAAGTTATTTTTTGGACTTTTCTCTATCTTTTTGGATGTTTGGATGACTTGTCCTTTTTACCTTTTGCTCTTGAGAAAGAAAATCCATTTGGCCTGAAGAATCAAATGTTCAATCTTGCAAAGATTTAACTGTACTTTGCCTCACAGCCTTTACCAGGTCTGGCCTCTTATCTTTCTTTTTCAGTCTCAACCTTCCTGATTGTAATTAACCTCTGTATGCAGGGGGGTTCCAATGCATATGAAAGAGGCCAAGATGGGCAGAACAAATAAGTTGATGTTCTTCTCATTATGATTTATCCAGCAGTGCATGCAGAATATAGGAGTTTCTTCTTACAGCTTATATAAACACTTCACTGCATTTTCTCAAGCAACCAAAAAATACAGAAGCTGTTTTTTTATTCTTTTGATCCACTAACCAAAGTCTACACTGCGACTTTCCCTGATATACATCTCTGAGGAGACTCTGATGCTTACAGAAATTACTCTTCAGTAGCAGTCAAAGGCTTCTGATTTGCCCAGGATCAATTCAGTGCTCTTAATATATTTCCATCACATTAGTTTAAATAAGTACTCTAAGCACTAATTTTCTGTTCTGTTTCTGGGTTTTTTTTTTAATTTTATTGCAGAAAGCAAAAAAAAAAAAAATAGAGCTGAATATTATCAGCAGCATGAGCTTACAAAATCCTTCATCTATTTTTATCTTAAACTAGTCAATGCAGATACCTTCCTGTTTTTCATATTCATTTCCTCAGTAAACCTCTTTATCAGCTTTCCCTATTGGAAGCAGCTTTAAGTGTTTGGAAAGCAATATTCTGGCCAAGCATTTTTGGCTTCTGTAGATTTGAATCTGGCCCATATAAGAAGATAATAGGGTGCTGCTTTGGAAAATCTGTTAATTGGACTAGTTATATTTGAGAACTTTAATCAAGAAGGTTTTTCAAAGTTTGCTTTCTAGTGCTTTCCTTACTTATCAGTCAGCCCTTGACAGAGGGATCTGAAGTTGAGGAAACAAGCAATGATTTTATTTGCTCCTTGATTCTAAGAATGGCTCCTGAAAAATTGGCAGGAGTAGCACTGGAAGAGGTAATGGATTAAAGCAGTGGCTCCCAACCTTTTTTATGCCACGGCCCAGTACCGGCATCACAAAATGATCCGCGACCTGGTACCGGCATCAGCACGCATGACAAGGCAAGGCGAGCCGAGAGACTGGCCAGCCAGCCGTCCCCCGCTTCTCCCTGCCACTTTCAACTCCTCCTTTTTACCTTTGTCGATGGGCTTCGGGATGGTCGCTCAGCTCACCTTGCCTTGGGTGCTGAAAGAATCCTCGCGCCTTAGTTTCGTTTGAAGCCGCCCCCCCCTTCAATGAAACTAAGGCGTGAGGATTCCTTCAGGACCCAAACGCCGCTTTCCAACCAGAAAAGCTCACCCGGAAGCACTTTCTCATCGAAACAAGATAGCAGCGCCCAGCAAACCGGCGGCCCGGTAGAAAAAGTTCCACGGACCGGTACTGGTCCGGGGCCCGGTGGTTGGGGACCCCTGGATTAAAGCACACCTCTTCTAAAGCAACACAAATAACTTTTGATGCAACGCTGGGAGTAGGTGCTTATAAAACCCTGTAACTCTAAAATGTCATACAACTACAAATCTGTGTCAATGCTCAGTGAGGAAACCAACTTGCTGCTATAACGCAAGAGGTACAGTTGCGGCATTTACCACTTCCTAGCCTGTGACTTCCAGAGATGCAATACAATTATACCACAATTCGTTCAGAAACTGTTCCTGACATCGTTCCCTATTGATCAGGTCCTTCTCACAAAGTCAGAAGCATTCTTTTTCCTTCTACAGAACTTACAGCAGTTCATTTAGTGACTGTTCTAAATTATAGCAATGCTAAAAAAGGGACCCATGCCATGACCATTTTTCACACTTACAACATTGCAGGATCCCCATGATCACGTGATAAAAATTCAGGTGCTTGGCAACAGGTTCGTATTTATGATGGTTGCAGCATCCCGGGGTCATGTGATCCCCTTTTGCGACTTTCTGATAAGCCAAGGCCATGGGGAAACCAGATTCACTTAACAACCATGTTACTAAATTAACAACTGCAGTGGTTCACTTAACAACTGTGGCAAGAAAGATCGTAAAATGGGGCAGCACTCACTTAACAAATGTTTCTCTTAGCAACAGACATTTGGGACTCAACTGTGGTTGTAAGTTGAAGACTACCTGCACTCTGAAATAGGGGGATGCAGGGCTGTGCCACAAAAATCTCAGAGTGGTTACATGTTCCCAGGTTACATGCAACTGTTTTATGGTGCTGCAGTCAAGTACCAAGTTCATGTTTTTATGTCCCTTGAAGCACTTTTTGGAAATCAAATTTCACGCTTCATAGCCTCAAAGCACAATAAATGAAGTCATCATAGTAAAACATACTAAGGTAGTCTAGAAAAACTCTATGAGACAACTGTTACATAGATCATATTACTGGATTTTACTTATAAGTGAAAAGTTTACAGATGAAAACGGGGGAGTCAGAATTTAAGGCACTACAATACTACATCTAACTCTGCAAACCCATGAAGATGATTCTGCCATAGATAACTAGGATTACATAGATCACAAAGATAGATTTTTTTCTCCTCTCTCTCGCTCCCCCAACAGTTTTTAACAATCAATTCTTAATAGCAACAGCACTTAGACTTATATACCGCTTCACAGTGCTTTACAGCCCTCTAAGCAGTTTACAAAATCAGCCTATGGCCCCCAACAGTCTGGATCCTCATTTTATCGACCTCGGAAGGATGGAAGGCTGAGGCGACCTTGAGCCTGGTGGGATTCGAACTGCCAAATTGCAGGTAGCCGGCAGTCAGCAGAAGTAGCTTGCAGTACTGCATTCTAACTCTATAATGGATTTGTTTTATTGTGGGAGCATTGCCTTCCTAAGAGATAGATTTTGCTACAACGTATTATTTCTAAAATTAAAATTGACCATTTATAATGACCTCTTTTTATAAAGAATGACAACCAAACATCCTTATAGACATTGGTTTTGCATCACACCAGTAAAAAAACACCTGATCTTACTCTGTAATTGCTCCCAGTAATAAGGATAAACTTCCAAAAAACATTTTTAACACAACATACATTTTGCAGCAAAGGCAAAATTCGATAACCTTCACTCAAAAAACAACAATAACCTCCACCAAACAAATAAGAAACCAAAACCACATAGGTAAACAGAATTGTAAAGCTCTGAAGCTATTCTTCCTGTCCTTTCAAAACAAAAAAGCAACTGTGTCTCTCAACGATGTAAACCTACACATGAATATCTAGGAGTAAATCACTTCAGGTAGTCCTTGACTTACAACTACACCTGGGCCCAAAATTTCCGTTGCTAACCAAGGAAGTTGTTAAATGAGTCTTGTTGCATTTTACCACAGTTGTTAAGCGAATCACTACAATTGTTAAGTGAATGATGCTGTCATTAAACAAATCTGGCTTCCCCCATTGACTCTGCTTGTTAGAAGCCAGCTGGAAAGGTTGCAAATGGTGATCACATGACCCCAGGACATTGTAAACATGATAAATACATGTCAGTTTCCAAGAGTCTGAATTCTGATCATGTGACCATAGGGATGCTGCAACAGTCATAAGTGGAAATTGTCATTTTTTCAGTACCGTTGTAATTTTGAATGGTCCCTAAATAAGTGGTTGTAGGTCGAGGACTACCTGTAAACGCCAATGTACTTGCTTTTAAAGAAGCATAAATATAGTTGCATTGTTCGAGTCATAGCTCTCCGGTGAGTGGGTAGCCATAAAAATTGAAGAGATAAATAACTACAGTAATAAATAATTCAGGGCCTGTCTGAAACTTAATGGTATATTTTGAGAATTTTCAACTACAACACATCTGAAGACACCAATTTTGGGAAGACTGACCCCAGGGTATTCTTACTAACTTTTACTCATCATAGTCCCCAAGAGCAGAGGTGGTATTCAGCAAGTTCTGACCAGTTCTAGAGAACCGATAGCAGGAATTTTGAGTAGTTCGGAGAACCGCAAATACCATCTCAGACTGGCCCTGCCCCCATCTATTCTCTGCCTCCTGTGTCCCAGCTGATTGGCTGGGTCTTCTTTTGTTGCCCTGCACAAGAGAACGGAGCTGGAAAGCAGGTTAGTGGGGTGGGGAGAGAATGGAGATTTTGCAGTATATCCTTCTCCTGCCACGCCACCAAGCCACACCACGCCATCAAGCCATGCCCATAGAACTGTTAGTAAAAAAAACTGAATCCCAACATTGCCCAAGAATAATACCTGCAGAAGAGCATGTGGAGCAATTTCCACTACCACTGCATTATCTGGAACGTGCTTCAGACCTTCCTGGAACAGGACTGGGTTGACAAGATTATTCACGTGATACTCAGCAGAGGAATTCTGAGCCAGCTCACTTTGCCATTGGCTTTCAGGGATAGAGGTACTGATCCAGCGGGATGAGCGAGGCTTTGGATTTAGGATAACCTAAAAGGAGGAAATAAAAGGACACATATTGGGTGTAACTTTTGATCTGAACCCCACCTCCCTCCCCAGCGCTGGATCCTTCCAGAGCATTACCTTTTGCAGGGCATTCAGCAACACTGGTGCAATTGAAGCCATATAGTAGGAGTGGAAAGCAACTCCAGCACTCAGCACTTCTTTCGCAAACACACCTTCTGATTTCAACTTAGATACGAATTTGCTTACGGCCGCCTAAAAAATTAGCAAAACATAATAATCCTTTGGAGTTACTCCAACAGTTTACAGATTATGCACTTGGGCCTGCTGCCTAAAGGGCATCCATTACTTCCCACATGTTGCTCCAATGTAGATAGCCTACATTTAATATTAAACAAACAAATTGAAATAATATTATCTCTCCCTATGTGACATTCGATGTTATTTACATAGAATATCTATCTTGCTGTTCTATCTAGAAGGCAATCAAAGCAATCCATAATCTTCACTCTGAATGTGACCCTTGGTTAGCATTCACACGGCCTCCTGGCAACCCTTGAAGCTAAGAGTTTTCACAAATACAAGTAAGTTTAATTAGCTGAACAGCTTTGAGCTTTCACATCCAGTTGAGCCAGCCAAGATGATATTGAGGAGATGGAACTAATACCCTAAATGCCAACTTTTGAAGTAATCATTCACACTATTTTACCTGAGGGCCTGAGATGGTGACAGTGTCTTCAGCATTATGACAGGCAGGTACCACTCCTGGAGGGCACTTTTCCCTGCATTCCTCCCAAGTCAGACCTGAAAAGAGCAGGTTACTTTAGATAAATCCAATCAAGTGAAGAATAAGCAGGAAGACTTTTTTTCCATACGAACAACAGCCTAGCATTCCTAGAGTAGAAAATATTTCTTCCTTAAAATTATTTTTGTAGAACACTCACTGTGAGCAGAATTATGAAGCACTTCTCTTCATCCAGTTTTTCCAGAAGGTATCACTAAAATCTCGTGCCTTCTCTACTACCAAGTAGTACAAAACTATGCTGTATGTACAATGCTCTCCTGTGCTTTTTATTCAAAAGGACTATAGTTTGATGTGTATTGAATCACAGCTGTAATTACATAAAGTTGATGATACTGACAGCCATGATTAGATACCTGAAAAGCAAGCTAAATTAGCATTTTAAGTGTTCATAAGCTTAAGGACTAGAATAGGAGCCTCAAACTTTTGAATAAACATAAGCTACAAAATTTTCCCTTGATATCAAATATGTTAGACTACCATTCTCAAAACTCCCAATTAGAACAGCATCTGACCATGTTGTTCTAAACAGTGCAATCTAAAAAATGCCCTGTCATTCATATGCTCTATTCTTATCTTCCATCTTGCATGATGGAACCTTGCCAACTTATTCACAACATTCTCTCCTATTATAAGTTCTAGTCCAAAACTGGGGCTTTTATATTATGTTAAATCATATGCTATATTGTGTTAACTGAACTTTTAAAAATTTTGTATGTGAATTTGCATTGTTGAACTGACTGATGCAAATAACTAAAAAAAGTCATACATACATAAATGTAGACTGTCCTTAAGAATAGACATTTACTGGCAAGCTCGTATTTCACTAAATCTAAGAAAATTAATTGAAGCTGCCAACTACTGGTTCAATTAACCAGCAAAAGCAACAACCTCAATTCATTCCAGGGGCGGATACAGTATTTTTTAAAAAAATTAAAGTGCAAAATGCTCAAATATCTAACTAGACATATGCCATTCAAGTAGGAATGCTCACTCATTTATTAATTGACTTCTATGACTGCCCACTAATACATCATTCTGAACAAGGGGCCTCCAACCTTGGCAACTTTAAGACTTGTGCTGGCTTTGCTGGCTGAGGAACTCTGGGAGTTGGTCCACAAGTCTTAAAGCTGCCAAGGTTGCAGGCCCCTTGTTCAGAACAACTTGCAGGGTTTAAGAACGAAAGAAAACAACACTAGAAATAGCCATGCCAGGAGGAAACACTCCCCCCTCCACACACACCTCCACTTCAGCTAAGAGCAATTAATTCAAATAGCACTTGGGTGACAGGACAAAGAATCCTGTTTTGGTAATCCAAATAAAGGTTGAAAGAAGGACTGTACTTCGTAAAGCACACACACTTCTGTGACAAGTTGCTTTTTGAGAACGAGTTTTGCAGATGTATCCATTGTTTCATAAAGTTGCCAGACCTGATTGACTAGAGACAAAGCTCAACCAAAAAAAGATGTGTGGGCATTTTGGGAAACAATTGCTATTTCTATAATATATTTTTTGAATTAAATATAATTTTCAAGTCCAATTTCTTACTCAAGCACAGGGTCCAGTGTCAAACTCTGTAAGAATCTCATGGGCCCAATATTTCTAATGGGTTTTGTAATGAAAGGCACTAAATTCAATTCAGAAATAAATGTTTGTGGCCTTAACAAGATCTAGTTCATTGTGGATTAAGCAATAAAATGAGTTGGATTTAGGTAAATACCTTTCATTACAAAAAGAATGGGCCTGTGAGATTCTTACAGAGACTGACGCTGTATCCCATGCTTGAGTAAAAGATTGGATTTGAAAAGTATATTTAATTCAAAAAATATATTCTAGAAATAGTAATTGTTTCTCAAAATGCTCACACATCTTTTTTTGGTTGAGCTGTTGTCTCTAGATTCGAAGTTTAACCCTTGCCAAAGCTCATTTCCATATAATTAGAGAACCAATTCTCCATCCTACACCCCAATGAAATTATGGGATAATGCATAAAATCTCTTTTGTATATCCTTTTAAACTAAACTAATTGACAATATCAGTATTTATAGCAACAGTTGTCACCAACAGTCAAATGCCAGTATACTGTAATAGCCTGGTGAAGTAAGTTAGTCTTTTTGTGTGTGTGACCGAAGAGCAATAAGCACAGCTTGCCTAAACTGATGGCAAATGTTGACGTTTTCAAAGTCCAGATCTATTGGTGACTAAGAAGCAGTTTTAAAGATTAGCACAACATAAGGAAAAAGCTTCATTGGATTTTCTCTTATGTCTACCCAATATTTTAAATGGTTTCTGTAAAAGTTTCTTTGGTATGCTGTAACTTTCCCCAACTCCCATCACAACTATACTGGATACTAACAAAGGTTGTAACCCAACACTTCTAAAGGGGCAGCAGGATTAAAAATTGGGCTATATGATCACTCTCAAAAGAGACAAACTAAAAACAGAAAAGAAATACCAGTTTTATGTGGTAACAGAATCCACTGTAATATTCGGCCATTTGAACACAACGGAATAAAAAAAGCAAACCATTACTAGGTATAAAGTAATAAGCTTTCAGTAGCTCTAATCCATTGGGTGAACCAAGATGTCATCCCTAAGCCATAAAACAGTATGATTTAGAGACAGTGCATTATATGGATGCAATAGTGTTAATTCAGGTTTACGAATTAGTGGGGTGCTGTGTGGACTCAAGTTATAACTCAGATGTTTTTTCTCAATATTCATGAGGGACTTTTACTTACCAACAGCAGCCATGCCTCCTGGTGGCAATTTCGCATCTTTGACGCATTTTCCTCTCCAGTAAGCTGAGAGAATTACTTCTTCATGTGTTAGGGAGTTATCTGCATAGCCACAGGCCAGCTCTCCAACGGAATGACCAATAATTCCATCAGGCTGCAAACCTGCAGCCCTGAAAATATCTATTTGTGCAATCTGTGGAGAGAATATCACTGCTGGATATGAAGTAATATCGGCAAGCCTATTCAGGTGAGCATCATCACCTATTATTCCACAATACATAGTTCCTAAGAGTGCCTCATCTCTCTGTACCTTCATCTCTCTGTAAAATATTTTGTCACTTAGTGACCCATATTCTTTATTCTTTTCTCATTGAATTTCTGTTGTCCAACCAAAAAGCTGTGGGTTATTTTTTCCAATTCCAAGATGGTTTCAGTGATGTCATTATATGGTACTGGGCCAAGGAGCTCCTGCTATATTCACGCCAGCATTTTCCTACAGTCAGCAGCCATACCAGCTACAGAAATGAACACAATAACAATGTGTTCATTGTGTTCATTTCTGTAGCTGGTATGGCTGCTGACTGTAGGAAAATGCTTTAACATTTAACATGCCTTAACATATGCAAGAGGTATAGAACACAATGTAATTGTAACACTGTTCTATACCTCTTGCATATGTAAAGGCAAAGGTCTATTTTCAAGTATACTTGCAATTAAGCCTTACCGTGTCATTATTATTAATATATCGTTCTCTATTTTTCCTTCATGATGTGCAAGACAGAAACTATGTTCTCCTTGTTCTTATCTTAGATAAAATTGACAGATAAGTACCTGACTCAGCATGAGTCACAATGAGTCACCCAATAAACTCTATGATAAATAAGGTTTGAAAATTAATCTCTATGATTGAAATCACATTAACTAGGGGATATTCAGATGTTTTGAATTACAATTCCCATAATGCTTTTCTATAATAATCTATTTGGAACTGATGGGAACTGAAATCCAAAACACTGCAGAAGTATCATGTCATCCCATCTTTCAAGCATTTTTTCAGGCTAATTCTAAACTATGACTAAAATAAATCTCCACTCTATAACAAAATTTGTGTGCACCAAAGGACCTTACCAAAGTAGATCCATCCTTCTTACCTGAATAGCTGCAAGCCCAACAAATGCATTTACTGTTTCATTAAAGGTATTTTCATCTGAACTCAAAAGAAGATCCGAAACTTTCAAGCCTGTGTCCTTCAGAGCCTCGTCTGAACGCAAGATAGATTGTCGGAAGAGATCAAGCTTCATTAGGCTGAGACCCATCCCTTTCCACTGTGTCCCCATGCCTAAAAAATAAAGGAGAGAACCCTTGGTTAGTGAATGGATGACTGGATTTTTGATATGACATTTGGAGCAGAGCTTACAAATTATGTCCCAGAAGATTGAAACTTTCCAGCTAGTAGCGCATATATGAAGGTAAGCCAAGCAGTTTCAAGGCTGTTTGCAACTGAATGGAACCTGGGGGGGGGGGAAGGGGGGGGAGGATGGAGGGACAGAGAGAGAGAAAGCAATTACCTGAACAAATGTACCACAGAGGTCTCCCTGAGGCCTGGGCCATTTGAACTTCCTTTATATCACTCTCACTTCCAATCAAGGTATAGCCCCTATAGGGCATGGATGACACTGATATCCCAGAGATATCGTTAAGCATGCTCAGATATGCAGCGTGTTCCTGCATCTTGTAGCTCTGTTCCATTAGTGTTTCTACTGCTTCTTGAGTCCTTCCACAAAACTGTAACAATCGTGGCAAATTGGGAGCTTCCGGTGGAGGTGATTTGTCCCTATTAGCTCTCAGAATGACATGAGCATTCGAACCTCCAAAGCCAAAAGAATTGATTCCAGCAAGGGGGCCTTTTATGGGGGTTGGCTTGGTGACTACTTGCAGGCGGCCGTCATTTAAGGCAGGGATATCTGGATTTGGGGTGTTATAGTGAAGATTTGGTGCCCATACACCATACTCAAATGATAGAACAACCTGAAACAGAGAAAACATAACAAGGCTAAATACTGGCTTTGTAACAAGTGTAATATAGAGATATAATTTTGGCATCGACCATGAAGGTTAAAAAAGACCCCCTACTCTCAAGTCATATATGAAGACTTTAAGATCATGTAAAGTCACCCATTCTTCCCTCAAATATTTGAAGAATATTAGAATTGCTAGTCTTTTTCTATAATGTGGAAGCCTCAAAATTAAGGAAAGATTCTGTTCATCATCATACAGTATATCTATTCTGTATTTCTCCTTCCTCCTCCATATTCTCTTTTCTTTTCTGTGTTGGCAACCTTGTACTTTCCTCCTGCTTTCACCCATAAGGATCAATGAGTCCAACTTTTACCTCTTCATTTACCGCGTACAAATGATCACTCTGCTCTCATTCTCATTTACAACACAAGTAGGAGCAACATATCCAATGAGACAAGTATAAAATCATTACCTTTGCTAAAGCTGCAAGACCAGAAGCTGGTTCTGGATGGCCCATGTTAGATTTTGTGGATCCAATCAACAGCGGTGGCCGCTCTGATTGGCAAAAGACATTTATAATGCCATTCACTTCCTGCGGATCCCCAACCTAAGAACAAAAGAAAGATTGGAAGATTTCAGAGCTAACAATGACTGTTTCATCCTCTCAGTTTTATTCATAAAGTTGTATACACAGGTAATATGGTTGAAGGTAGAGACTACTATAATTGAGTCTAGTGGGGACCCAGCATGCATATCTAAGATGGGAATAATTCTTTATATGCAGTCTAAACCTTCTAATGTGACTCTGATCATATTCATTAGGGAGATTTTGAAATTATAAACCAATTTGAACATTACTGAAATATTGGGATGAAATAACAGGCTGGAATCATGGTTTGCTGTAGCATTGTCTTCTCCAGTGAAAATTTTAAATGGGAAATCTATTTTTTCTAGCTCAGTTAGAGGAGTACAAAAATAAAAAAGATGATGGAATGAGCATTAAAAGAAAATAATCAGAATAGAATTAGAATGTACCTTTGTGCCTGTGCCATGGGCTTCTATATATTCTACCACTTCAGGTTTAATTCCAGACTCTCTGTACAGAGAACTGACCAACTGTTGCTGCATCCATCCAGAAGGAAATGTTACACCTAAAGTAAGAACCATTAGTTCTTAATCTTGTATGAAGTACCAAAACATCTTCATTCAAAATTCAATCCTCTACCAAATTACTTGGAAGAGTCCATTTAATTTATTAGGTCCTTGTAATTAGGTATGTATAATAGTACTATTAGAGTGTAACATAAACACTACATTTGTCTGCAAAATTTTAAAATATTTTAAAAAGAAATATGATTATAAATGTAAACCACTAAGAAATCCTCAATTCAACCTAGGAATAAAACTAATATATATTATATCTAGTAATATAAGGATTATTAGAATTGATCATGTGTGGTGCTTTGAATTTTCAAAATACTTAAGTTAACTACAACATATGTTTATGGTGAATTCATGTAAAATATTCAATTTTGCAAACATATGTTTATGGTGAATTCATGTAAAATATTCAATTTTGCAAACAGAAAAAGGCAACTTGCAGAACTTTCTAAAAATCAGCAATTTCTCAAGTAGCACAGAACCATCAATATGCTCTCAGTGACTCAGTGAATGCTGAGTCATTCATTGAGATGTGTTTTCATGCTTCAAAAGGAAGGATTTCTTATAATTTATTATTAAGGGCATTTCCACATGAGGCTTTTATTACTGTGGAATTGCTCTACTTTGTTCATGTAATATTTTTTAAAAAGATCTAGACCAAAGTTCCATTTCTAATTCTCCAAATTTTGGTCTGATTTCCCCCCATCCTCCTAATGTAGCAACATTGTTAAGAAAAGCAACCAAGGTCAACGGTACAAGTAAGGGGAAATCTTTTCTGTAGTTTCGGACTTCATTCTTTTCAAGTTCTTATAGCCTGATTTTGGGGATCTGGATTTGGAACCATTTTTTCACCTCTTTGGTATTTGGGACTTAAATATTATAAGTGTGTTAAGCCTATCTCCAGTTTACTGTTCCTATTTTCATTAGTTTCTTACTGAAAATCAACACATCTCATTGTTCAACTTTGCTATTAAATTTCTGCGGAAGGACTAAAGGGAGTTTGCATAAACGTTGGCTCTGAGGCTGCACAAAGTCCGTGTACCAACAATTTTCCTATAAGGCCTTTAGTAT
Source organism: Pseudonaja textilis (assembly GCF_049901715.1). Taxonomy (NCBI): domain Eukaryota; kingdom Metazoa; phylum Chordata; class Lepidosauria; order Squamata; family Elapidae; genus Pseudonaja; species Pseudonaja textilis. The sequence continues at coordinate 109,745,640 of NC_141991.1, read as the reverse complement.
TTTTAAAATGGTAGAATATTCAGGCTTTCATTCATTTTTTTTTCTCAGTAAAGAGGGAAAGAGGTAGTTGCTATAGCAATAGCACTTTAAGACTTATATACCATTTTATAGTGCTTTATAGCCCTCTCTAAGCAGTTTACAGAGTCAGCATATTGCCCCCAACAATCTGGGTCCTCATTTTACCCACCTCAGAAGGATGGAAGGCTGAGTCAACCTTAAGCCTGGTGAGATTCAATCTGCCAAATTACAAGCAGCCAATTATCAGCAGAAGTGGCCTGCAGTACAGCACTCTAATCTCTGTGCAGATTAAGTGGCAACCTCTGATGCAAACTATGTTAATTGTTGGGTGACTGTAGAGAGTGACACTCCCCTAAAGGAATCCTTCTTCTGGAATTCTGGAGAGCTGCTGATAGTCAGTGTACACACCAATGAAGTAGATGATACCATAATAGGAACCAATGAGAAATATCAGTTGATTTACCATAATGTAAATATGGTACAGATATTTCTAATCCGAAGAGAACACCGCTGTTTCCTGCAGGATAATTCTTAAAACCTTAGAACTTCCAAGAAAGTTTTACCTTGTTCCTTAAATCCATCTGTGTTAATTCCAGAGTTTACTATGGTAGCGTAAATCCGTTTGGCTTTTGATTTCTTAGTCAGAAATACAGCTACAACAGCTTCAGAGCGACAATAGCCATTCCCTGGAAAAATCCAGAACCATAAAAGCAACAGCTTCAGACTTTATTCATGTTTTAATAATTGGATTTCTAATCTTTTATTTCAGAAGTGCAGAGCAACCACAAAGTAAAAAATACTAAATCATGTTCATTCTCATATTTAAAATGGTGGATTTTTCAACTCCACATATTTTTAGAGTAGTCATTATTCAAAAAGTTACAGAAAAAACTGATTAGCAGAATAAATTTATGCAAGAATCTTACAGTATGTTCTGTTCCTCCAACTTGGCTTCTTATTCTTTTGATTATCACACTGGCCACAAACCCTATTTTCCGTAATTTTACTAATAATCTGGCATAAACGGCACAATTCTGTTTTTCAAATATTTAATTATTATGGGTATTAATTTTATAAGGAAATTAGTCATATTTCCTAACATTTTTGATGGAATATTAAATGTTACAGAGAAAACTGTATTATAAAATCTTTTCCCAATCAAAAAACATTACTGTATATAGAAAAAATGTAACTAAACATATCTAAAATATGCATTTTAAAATTTACAATTTACACTAATTCTCCTTGTAGTCTCTATATAAAATGCTTATCATCACCACAAACTGGAAGGTATCACATTAAAGCTTTTTTTATAATTCTAAAAATAGTTAAAGTTAATAAGAAAGTATTGGCTTTTAACAGGTATTCATTAAAAAGAATTCTCTTAAAAGAAAAAAAATATAGTATTAGCTTGCAAATTAGGTTGCTATATATGTTTTCTCTCATTTCTTTCTATATTTTTAAAACTTAAATCTATTTCATTTATTTACTACAAACAAAGTTCTAAGTGGCTTTTCTGCCATATAATTTCTTTGCCACTCTCCAAACTTTATGGAATCATATGTACATTGCATTTTTATCACCTTCTACCTTTCTTATCAAAGCTGCAGTTGATGGAGAAGGAGCAGGGGGTGGGCTGCTACTGATTTGCCCTGGTGTGGGCAAACTAGTTTCTAATTTTATCATTTTTAATTACCGGTTTGGTGAACCGGTAAATCCCACACCTGCCTAGCCCCACCCGCCCTGCCCCACCCCTCACAGGAGTCCCCACGCAGACCGTTATGGATGCCAGGCAAGTATAGGGCCCGCATAGAAGCTAGGGGAAGGCAAAAACGGGCTTTCTGAGGGTCTCTACAACCTGGGAGAGGCAGTTTTTGCCCTCCTGGAGGTTCAAGGAAAGCCTCCGGGAGCCTGGGGAGGGCAAAAAATGGGCCTCCCGGAAGTTCCGGAAATGAGCTGTTTTCGCCCTCCCAGAGGCTCGAGAAAAGCCTCCAGAGCCTGGGGAGGGCAAAAACGCCTACCCGCCACCATGGTGCAGGAGGCCGACTAGGCCACACCCACCATGGCCATGCCCACCCAGCAACCGGACAGAGAACCAATTGCTGAAATTTTTGAAGCCCACCCCTGGGAAGGAGCAACATGATAATTACTAGGGGCTAGTAATATTTCCAAATGGTCGTCTGCTTTCCCTATTGATAGCATTCTTGCCTGATCTGAATCTGTCAAGTAGTTCAGTAATTAAAAAGGCAATTAAAATTAATTCATTACTGCAGGAGAGCCTGGAAGAGAAAAAAAACCCCACAGCTTCTTTGGCTTTTCTGATTAAATGAAAGCTCTGAAAACAAATATTTTGTCCTCATACTCAAATCCTTATAACATTTGACCTAAATATTTAACAATGAGAAAAGCAATCTTATTACCTTCAGCATCAAAAGATTTGCAGGTCCCTTCAGGACTCAACATGCCGAGCTTCATGAACTGTACAGATGTATTGGGTTTCAGGATAAGGTTGACTCCACCTACAAGAGCTGATTCACACTGCCCACTGCTGATTGCTTTGTAAGCATTGTCCAGAGCAACAAGACCAGAGGAACAGGCTGTGTCTATGGACATACTGGGTCCTTTGGAAATAACAAGTTATGAAAAAACAGATTACCAAATTTATGAACTTTTTTCAATTATCCGCCAAACCTGCCCAGTTTGCTTCTCTTGTGAGAAAAGAAAGGAGTTCCATTCTTCCTTGATTCCAACCTTCAAGAGAAATCACTACAGCTGAGCTTTGCAAACATTCTAGCAGCATGCCAAACAGAAATTTTTCTAAAAGCCCTCAATTATATATTTCACCATCTTAACACTTGTATAAAACTGCCAGGATCTCTATAACTAAACCCTTATTTAGGAATTACCAGCTCACAAATGATACTTGTTCATATTAAGCTTGTAACCTGTAACTCTGTATACTTGCCTTTGAAATCAAAAAAGTAAGAGATTCTGTTGGCAAACATAGCACGCTGACAGCCGGTCATACTGTATCCCAGCAACAGTTCAGGATCTACACTAAAGGCTTCAGCAGCTTCTGACCCACTCACACCAATCCACACGCCTGTGTCTGTGCCTCGAATGGTAGTTGGGTCAATACCTACAAAGGAGGAAGACATATTTAATTCCCTATGGTTTACAAGACAAACAATTCAAAAGAACATCAGGCATATCTGATATCAAAGTAGCTAATGGAAACATGAGATGGATGCATGGGCAAGAAGAAAAAAAGGCATTTATGAAGGAATTGTTGATTGTAATATTTATACTTTGATTATTTCAAAACTCTCTCAACCGCTTCAGAGTGGCTCAGCTGTAGTTTGTTATTTTTATTCTACTAAACTACCTAATGTTTCCACATATTACAGTTTGGGCATATCTTTATACATGCACATTACAATCAAACCAATATGGCCAAGCTAGAAAAAAATACCAGTGGTTACTAATGACTACTTTAAAAACAGTCTTCCTGTGTCTATTCTATGCATAAATAAATCTGAATCTAATCAACTTTTTATCCAAACTGTAATCTGTACACTCAGTCCATAGACAATAGGCTTTTTGAATAAAGAATTTCAGGCTCTTTTGTTTACCAGCATCCAAAATGGCTTCATAAGAAACTTCCAATAACAGGCGTAGTTGAGGATCCATGGTGTGAGCTTGTTTTGCATGGACTCCAAAAAATGTGGCATCAAATTTGCTGATGTCTTTGAGTTTCCCATTTCTCTTGGGCAATCCATAAATTCCTGAATTAAAAAAGAAACAAAAGAATTTCATTGCAGTCATTGTGTGATATATAATTACTGAATGAGAAGGTATCATTATGAATCAGGTGCTGATTGCACTTATTTTGCATGTCACTATTTTTACATCTTAGCAGGCCAAGTAAATATGGAAGCAAAATGTAAGATACTGGTAAGAGTTGTTTTTGAAAGCCACAACATCTGTTTTTTTTTTTTGTAAAGACAAAACACATTATTTTACCAGTATCCACCATGCATTGTTCTCTGCTGGAGCACATAACTTGTCATAGATTCATACCTAAGAAATCTTGACTAGCTTATATTAATTTCCATTGTCTGTTGGAGCTGGGGCAGCCAATAAATTTAAATAAATAAATAATTTATTTTATAAATATAGCTAAGTGCATTTATTTTAGATAAGTATCTAAGATCAATCCAATCAATAATATCAATACAACTGACATCTAAACACTGTTAATTTGGTATATTTTTCCATCCATAAAAGCTTTCTTTTACTCTAATGTCTTGGTTAAACTGCCAAGTTTGTAAACTAGACTGAAGAGAAATTAGAAATAATCTTTTCAATCATCTAAACTTTCCAAATAATGATAGGCTGGGGTAAAAGTAAACCAGTTGAGGGGGATGCAGAAACGTCCTAATGAGAATAGAAATGATTTACTTTCTTAATCAAAATAAAATAGGAAATTGATCGAACAGTCTAAAACAATTCAATCATTTAAAAAGAATGATTTCATTTGATCCTACTTCTGCTTATTCAATCCAATGCACATAAAGGCTTTTTTTTTCAAGTTTACTTTTCTACCATCAATTAAGAATTATTTAACTTACCTGGTTTCCATCTCCGATCATCTTCTGTAACCATGTCCACTCCATTGATCAAATTTTCCCAAAATTCCTGCAAATTTTCTGATTCTGGCAGCTTCCCTGCCATACCAACAATTACTACGTCTTCCATCTTTCAATGCTTTTCTAAGCAGAAAAGAAAAAAGCAAATCAAGAGTCAGGCCTAGGCAGTGAATGTTGCAAAACAAAATAAAACAAAAAAGATGATAAAGTTTTTTAAAAGTTATCTTTCACTGCTCATTGAAGAATTAATTTTCTTTCTTTGCTATAACAATAGACTTTTAAAGACACACTTAAAGGACAGAACAGTACTGTATAAGTGTGCATACTAAATGTGTGAGTCATTAAAAAAAAAGTGAGATTCCAACATTGCTCATTGAATTTAATGATTCAAATAGAAGTAGTACTTAGCCTAAGGAGATTGTAACCACTGAGGTCTCCTTCCTTCCATATTACAGGGCAGATCCTTGTTTTCTGTTTGCCTCATCACCAGTAAGAGCCACCTACTACCTCTTGAGCCCAGGAACAGAAGCTGTCATCCTCTATACACTCACAACCCACCACAAGTATACCACCCTCTGGCTTTATTCTGAAAATCTGCTCTAAATTGTCTGTTTTCCGACCAAAGCCATCTTAAGCCTTCTTTCAAGCAGATGATCTGCAGTGCTTCCTTTCAATCTTATGGTAACTCCTGCAATTGGCAGTAGCTCCTGGCCTGTGTCTTCCCGCCAGGGATTGGCCAGTGCCTTGTGCGGCCATTTCATCTTGCACTGTCATGCTCTTGTGTTCTTTGATGATGAGCAGCATCCATTTTGCAATTATCTTATGATTTATTCAACAGCGGCAGAGGTGGTATTCAGCAGGTTCTGACCAGTTCTGGAGAACCGGTAGCGGAAAGTTTGTGTAGTTTGGAAAACCGGCAAATACCACCTCTGACTGGAGATTTTACAGTATCCTTCCCCTGCCATGCCCACAAAGCCACACTCACAGAACCGGTAGTAAAAAAAATTGAATCCTACCACTGAACAGCGGCCTATTAAATCAATGAACTTTATTTAACCCATTCCTTGTGGAAAGTCCTTATGCCACTCAAGCCTTAGATATCCCTTGGTTGCATCCTTTTAGGTCCTTTCCAGGCTGAGTGAAGCAGGATCCCTTTGTTTTCTATCCTCTTCCCACAGTGCTGCAAAATTTCCCCTTATCTTTTTAGTTGCAACATAAGCACATTGGAATGAAGTTACCAAATTTAAGTGAATGCTACTTTGCTTCCATGAGGCTGAACCCTTCAATCTTCCTTCTATAAAAATTTCATCAATTTAGAATGGAACATATGAACAACCTATTCCCTTTGTTTTAATCATTACAACATCAAAAGCGATGATGGTACGAAAGAGAAAGAGAAAAAAGAAAGATGGAAAGAAGGAAGGAAGGAAGGAAGGAAGGAAGGAAGGAAGGAAGGAAGGAAGGAAGGAAGGAAGGAAGGAAGGAGGGTTTGCATTAATGTCTAAAGAGAGAACCGCAACAGAATGGTTGGACTAGAAGACCTCCAAGGTCCCTTCCAATTCTGTTATTCTGTTAATGTGTGAAAGCAGACAAGTGTGCAAATATCTGCAAAAATCAAGGGGAAAAAAACAGCGACGCATAAAGATAGCTCAATTTGTAAAAGGAAAAGGCAGCTACCAGGAAACCCTAAATGAGCAGAATCAGAGTAAGTGAAAAATGATAAAACAAATAGAATGGGCATAATATGGAGCTCTTCATACTGCCAGTAGGGACACTCTGAATCTAACTAACTGTATTTTAGATAATTACTGCATACCACTGATTTTTGTTTAGGTGTGCCATGGATTTAATACTAACTATGGACATTTTGTTACCTGACATATTCTGAATGGAATATGTCTAATGCTGCTCAAGATCTTAAGGGTCTTTTTGAAAATATGAATTAAATAATAGCAGTTCAATTTATTTGCTCAGTGTCAAAGGACTGGTAGAATGTATGATTTAGTTAGGAAAAATAAGAACTGGAAAATAGTGAAATACGTGTTTTATTTGGAAGTCTCATTAAAATTAGATGAGGCATATTTTCAAGAGTGAGTGCACAGAGGTTAAAACTGTAATTAAAATTAAAAAGTTTTTAGACCATTAAAATGAGTTATAATAATAAGACAATCTGATATATCTCAGAGTTTTGAAGGATGTACCTTGTACTGAAAATGACTATGGAAATAAGCATATTAGAATAAACAATTATTTTTATTTAAATTTAAAGTTCAGATCTCATAAGCAAAAGTGCACGCTAATAACCTTTGGAGCTTGTCAATAAATACATGAGCAAAGCTATTTATATACAATTTCTTCTCTCAGTGAATTGTACAAATCCAAAGGCACTTTTACTTCTCTTCACAGGCAAATCTGGAAGAAAAGGACGGATTGGGAGACAGCCCCCCAGATGTTCAAGCAGTACACCTCTCTCCAGTATTTTAGCTGTATTCAGTGTAAGCTGTTACAATAGTGACAACTAATGAAGCTACTGTCCATACAACTTTTTATGTTGGATGGTCCTACTGGAAATATGAAAATCTATTGTATACTAGAAAGGGTAATGAAGATGACACCTTCCTAGCAGGGATCATATAGTACATAGGTCTTAAATAAGAATGTGAGCATTGTATGCGGTAATGCCCCCATATGCCACCCTCCATCTATAACATAAAAGAGTTCTGTGTGCATAACCCTCTTCAGAAATGACTTTATACTTACAAAGTCCGGGGTGGGGGGGATGCTGTCTTAAAGATGGCACATACTTGGCTTTCCCAGAGATTCTCTTTCATTATTGATCTGTTTTTATAGAATTCAATATATCCCTTGGGGTAAGTATACTTAAGTATAACACCTAAGTTACATAAGAAATACTGCCAATCCCGTTGTGACTAGAGCTTAATTATAATAGAATGGTGCAACAACTGAATTAAGATTGTGGGTGGAACAGAATCCAGAACTATGAAATGTGTTCAGCCCTATTATTAGGTGAAATTAGGTATTATATTAGCAAATCAGAAAGGTCACATGTTACCAGGCTCTAAACCTTTTCTTGCCCTTGTTTTACCTTCCTTCAGCAGTTCACAGATGCCTGCAACAGGTATTGATGCTTCTGTTGCCAGTCACTGCTTTCCTCAAACATATAGTGAAATATACTACCCGTGTTTCCCTGAAAATAAGACCAGGTCTTATATTATTTTTTGCTCCAAAAGATGCATTATGGCTTATTTTCCAGTTAGGTGTTATATTCCAGGAAATACAATTACTATATGTGTCTGGATGACAATCTTAACTGGGGGCTTATTTTTGGGGGTCGGGCTTATATTAGGAACATCCTGAAAAATCATGCTAGGCCTTTTTTTCTGGTTTCATCTTATTTTGGGGAAAAAGGGGTAGATAATCTGTCAATGTTAACATAAGATACCTAAACATATCAAAAAAATACCTCATAGATGTGTTTATACAATGTGCTAAATTTAATGGTTCAAAGTATTAAGCAATTCCAAACAGTGGATTAATTTATCACACAGATTATGAATGCTGTTTCATAACAGAACTGTAATCTCTGTGGGGCTGATGAATTTGGCTAGCTCAGTTGTCTTTATCCTATTGTCCCTTTTTTAATAACTGATTCAAGGAAAAGAAAGGAGGCAGGAGAAACAGCTCAAGTGGAGCAGAATTGCTTGCTTGAAGAGCAAAGCAACACTATAAATACAGCAGCCCCCCATACGCCACTTCTACTTACTCAGTTAGTATACCAATTGTAACAGATGACTGAGCAATTTCAATCCCCAAAAGTTGGCAGAACATAAAAAGATAGGACAGAAGAAAGGGTACTATAGGAACAGAAAGCAAGGATGTGCTTCTATAGGTGTAGCAAATGGGGATGGGGGGGGTGGGGGAGAGGAATAGTAGCATGTACCATTCATTCAAAATAAAAATTCCTCTTAAGAACAGTCCTAGGTTCAGATGTTATCTACCTTGATTTGGGGAAGAAAATAGTCACTGACTGTTTTGCCTTTGACAGCTCAATATCTTAGCCAGTCTAGATTTGAAATAAACCACTGACAGATAGGATAGTAGAGGAAGACAGAAAGCAGAGCAGAGATAGTCCATGCATACTCATGCAGGTGAACACTGAATGTAGCTTAAATAAACACAAGAAGTAGGGACAAGACAAAGAATGTAGTAAAGTAGACATTAATTATGCAGCTACTCAGGACAGGATTACAAATATGTACTTGAAAAATTGGTCATTATAAATCCAAGGATTCATATTTTGATGGAGAAGTGATTGCCAGTTTTATACATCAGAGCAGTTTCGGGCCATTTGGCATTCTCCCTGAAGAAACCAAGTGTTGCCCCAACACTGACACTTTCAATCAAATGAAAGAAATTTTGGAAAGATAATGTCCCAATACCTCTGAAAAATATCAGTTTGGTGAAAATTGCATTCAGGTATTCTTCACATTTACCTTTGCCAAAGCAAGCATATATTAAAGGGGCCAATGGATTGTCCTTGTATAATACAAAATACCTGTGAATGTATCTTTGGGGATTTCTTAAATTTTTCCAGTGTGGCTTTCTTTCACTTCTGCAAGTAAAATATATTACTTCTTTTTCTTAAGTTGATGGCTATAATAAATTATCTAGAAGCTGCTGTGAATCCCTCTGATAATGACCCAAAATGCTTTGCTGGCCAAAATGAAACACAAGGTCCCAACCTTGTATAAATTCCACTTATAGAATCCAAAGGGCTGGCTTTTCAAACTTATTTCCTTATAAATAATGAATTATCATTCTAGAAAAAAACTGCTGATTTAGATAAAAATAATTTAGTCCAGTATATTGCGTTTTAGAATACCTGAGCAATATATCTGAGGAGAAAAGGAAATCATACCAAAGGCTTCTGACCAGTTTAATGGATAAGAGATAGACAGTGTATTGCAGTCAGTGCTGCCCAGTTCCAAAAGAACTGGCTATTCTAATTTGGAATACTCTGCTCTTCAGGAGAATTTAAAGATAGCACAGAAATCAACCATATTACTGGGCCTCAAATACATTTGCCTCTTAAACATGCCTTTGTCCCCTCTCTGATTTTACAACCCTGAGGAAGGATTTTTAAATTTTAACAAGCCATCCATCTTCTCAGCTGTAATTAATTTGAACAGTTTGTTAAAAGTTTGTTAAACAGTCATCAGGACTACTTGAACTATCATCTGTTGAATAATGAAGGTAGATTCTTTAAAGCAAACTATAGTTTAAATGACAAACTATAGTTTAAATGGTTTATAATATTGTTTAGTGTGACATCTAAATATGTTCAAATACATTTCAAATCTGTTTTGAAGCTGGCCATGACAGTTTGCATTGATATATTTCAAAACTCTTGCAACCATGCCTACTTCAAAAATTTAAAAGATCGTTCAACCCAGATTTTATATACCAATCTATTACGTCATTTTTATTATATGTATCCAGTATTTCCATTAATAAACTTGTATTTCCAGAAAACTGAAGTGCTATTATGATATGCAACTTGCTCTAGTTCCTCAATTTGTTGACTGAGAACTCACTGAATGTAAATTACTTCTCTTCCTGGTTACTTGTGGTACAAGTAAAGCCTATGTAACCCTAAGCAAATTTCTTATGGATAAACTTACTGAACTGAGTAAGACTTGTTCCTAAGTTTACTAACCCAGGGCTGGCCTATTACTATGCAGTCTATATCTAATTAGAAGCAACTCATGTTCTATACCACTGAACTAATAACGTGTGGCATGGATTTCAATTAAGGATAAATAAAATGCAAACAATTAAACAAAGCCATTTTAAAACAAATACCTACTGTTGCAAACAGATTAGTACTGCTGAAGTTAAAACTGTATTTTAATTTAGGGCCATCACTGAATGAATTGTTTGTAGACTAGGAAATTAAAGTTTTTTTGTTTCCACTGGCTTTAATGGAAAAAAGGAACTTACCATACTATCACAATTTTATTCTTACTTCCTGTAGCTTTAAAAGCAGCTCTCCCCAATCTGCAGCCCTTAGATCAGGGGTCCCCAAACTTGTGAACTTTAAGACTTGTGGACTTCAAATCCCAGAATTCTCCAGCTATGCTGGCTGAGGAATTCTGGGAGTTGAAGTCCACAAGTCTTAAAGTTCACAAGTTTGGAGACCTCTGCCTTAAATACTGATGGAGCTATGGTTTCCATCATCCCCAGTTAACATATCAAAAAGTTGGACTGGTTTTCAAATTTGGAGTGTTAATGTCCAGAAGATATAAAAGGTTCAATATTGGAAAAGGCTGCTTTAAAATTGCTTTCAAATTATTCTAAATAACAGTTTTATGCTGTTTTTAAATGTCATTCACTTCAGAATCATTTTAAAAACTTTTAATAAGTCAATAAATACTTAAAAGCTTAATGTATTTACAGGTCAAGAAAAGTATTAATAAATGAGAATGTGCCATCCACTACTCTGTTTAAAATAAAATATATGCCTAAATGTTTCAATGTTGCATGCATTTATTACGTGAAAGTGTGAGAACTGTATTTCACCAGCTTTATTAAAATGTGTTAATAAAACTATGTAGTTACAATTTTGAATGTCAAATCATGTTTGCATCATTAACACAATTGTAGACTTTCAAAATCAATGGAGCAAGGATGGTGAGGAGTTGGAAGATACTAGATATATTGTAATAAGTTACATATTTTGTCCAATAGTAAAAAGATTTCCTTCTGTATCAAACAGAACTATCACATTTGTTATTATCTTCCAGAGAAGAGGCAAATTAGATTGTGAGCAACAAAGAAGATTATCAGATCTCCAAATTTCCTCATAGAAAAATCACAGAATATTCACAACATCGAGTTTTTGCATTTCAGGACTTAGCTCTTTCTGCATACTATTGTATGTAAATGATAAGAGCCAGAGATTTCCCTCTAGGACAAGGTCTTTAGAAATAAATATTGGTACGTCAGCTTATCTTGCTTTCCCTGCTTGATACCAAAATGGCTGGATGCAGAGCACTTCCAATGCAGAAGGGCTTAGTTCTCCTCTCATGAAACACCCCTCCCCCTTTTTCAACAATCTCAGAAACCACCTCTTAATTTTAACCTATTGGTTTTACTACAAAATGACAATCTCTCCCAGAATTTATCCTTTTCATTCTATTGAAGGCAACAGGGAAGATGAGATTCCCAAAAGGACACGGTCAAACTACAGCCTCGTTTCCCACTCCACCGCCTAAAGAAAGAAAGAAAAAAAGAAAAGAGCCAACCCAAACTAGCATCGTTTTTAAGTTCAACGGTCTTTGTTCTCATTTGATAAGGCCAGCTCAATGTATAATTACAGACTTTCCTGCGCCTCCAAGGCCTCGACGCGTCGCACACACAATCTTTCGCCGCGTCTCAGAAGGCACCTGAAAAATTGATGTCGCCTCAAATCAACACAACTTCCATTCAAAAGAGATGCGTTTCAGCCATTCCGGAGGCTTACACAATCCACTTTGCATAAAGAGGCTGGGAAAATGGAACACATCAGCGATGTGGTGCCTCTCCAATACCGGTTTCCCCTCCCCACGCAGGAGCAAGAGGGAGGAAGATGGTTGGTCTGGAAAGAAAAGAGCCTCTCCTCGGTGACGGGGGGAACGGATTTGAAGCCCTTCTACAAATGCCTCCATCCTCTCTCCTCGCCCCAATTGGTGGAATACTCCCTTCCCAAGGATAAATCGGGCCCCGCGTCCCGTCCCGTCCCCCCCGTCCCCTCCGTGAACGCCGTTCCAGCCACAGGCTCCATTTTAGCTTCCCGCCGTTTCTTTTCATTCACGCCAGAAAACCCCATCCAAGTTTTGGATGCCTCTTTCCAAGCAGCGCTAAGCCGGTTACCTGCTCAGGTGTCCCTGAGGTCGGCCAGGCAGCAGGTCGGTGCTGAGACAAGCGATGCGGCAGCTGCTGAAAGCTGGTTGGCGGAGGAGGTGCGCTTATCCGACTGCTAGTAGGCACGCAGGTCTCTCGGCTAATTTGCCTCTTTCGTTCCCAGTGCTTTGCTTTGGCGCACTCTGCGCTCTCCGTTTCTTTCTCACTGTCTCCCTCTAGCTCCCGGCGCCTATTTAAACAGCCACCACCTCCGGTGGCCACGCCACATGGGCTGACAGTTTGCTTTTTTGCTTCAGTCCAATGAGAGCCGGCGCTGGGCCTCCCGGAGCAGATCCTGGGGCAATGCCAGGCCCTGGCTTACGGGATCTTCTCGCGATCACCGATGGGGAGGAAGGGAAGCAAAGAACACGCGTCGTCGTCCATACCCTAGGCACCATCCGAGGCCTCTCCAAACCCTGGCCCTACAAAATGTCGGCGGAGGCTGGGGGAGGGGAGGAAGACACCACAACGTTGGACAAGACAAGAGGAGGCGATTCTTTGGGACCCACAATAGTTATGGATGGATTATGGTTAGATATCCGTCTTTTCTCTCGGAGCGCAAGGTGGTCTGCTTCCTTCCCTCGATCTGAGGGGCAGGGAAGGCAAAAAACAAAAACAAAAAAACGGGCTGGCCGTGAAGTCACTAGGAGAGTTTTGTGGATGTTGAAAGCGGGTGGGTGTGTGTGTCTTTAAGCGCTAATCACTATGCCGGAATGTTCGCCATTCTCTTAAAGAGTTCATTTACTTCACACGTACCCCCCCGCTCCACGAAACTTTTACCACTCTAACGCACCGTCTCTCGGTGGAGTGAACCGACGGACTTCGCTAGCCGAGCCCACCCCCCGCCCCCCAAAAAGACTCGCGCCTTGTTCCTCCTGGCCCACTTCGAGGAGATCGCGTGATGCTTTCTCGAGAGCCACCTGGTGCCGGCAGCTGCAATGGTGGTGATGGAGGAGGGAAGCCCGCTTGCTGTCTAGAAGGAGGCTTCCTTCCGTAGCTCGTAGGCGCCTGGCCTGCTCGAGAAGTGATACGGGATGCAGTTGAATTCATTTTCCCCAGCCTCAAGGGAAAGATGGGCGGCTGGGAGATGTAGCCTCGCTTTAGGAATAGCTGCGTGTATACATAGTCTAGTGAAACCTGGGAGAAGAGCATAATTAATTCCTTTTCCCAGCCAGTCCCAGCCGGCAAAGGAAAAAAATAATAATTAGGCAAGTTTATTTCTTCGACGTTCGGCCCAGTACTTTGCCAGACGAGTCTAATTGGCCACAGGCGCTCTTCCCTGAGGAAGCGGCTGGTGACCTAGGAGATCAACGCCAGTCGCACTGCTCGTCTTGATACCCTCTGACCGAGTTCTTTCTCTTAAACCCGGCTAAAATGAAATACACAAAAGAACACATTTCTTTCGGGGCCCTGGGTCATTGATAGGAGTGCCCAATCAGAAAGCCGAGAGATGTAGGCGTGGTTGTGCTTCCACCAATTCCAGAGGCTGTGTGGGTGTTGCTAGGAGATAGGGTGATATGGTGACTGTATTTAGGGGGACGGGTCTGTTTAGGAAATGAAGCTGTTGGTGATGCAAGAAGAGCTTGTGAATTGTGGCTTATTTCAGGTCATTCACCTCAGAAGAATACGAGCTTCCCGGGTTACTACCGTTCAGTCTTTTAAGTGGACTCCAAATTACTTCACTCCAACCCCAGGGATTTTATTTTTGCTGCTTTGGAAGAATATAGGCCCAAGAAACAGTTACATTTCATTAAATAGTGCTCAACTATTCTTACATCTTTTGTCTTTCTAGATTTGCTTCACTGCAGAATGTAGGATCCTCTGACTAGGATTAAGAGCTTGTACTATCTTGTTGGCTGCCTGTATTCTGGTTATCTTTTTAAGTGTGGCTTTTCCATCTCTTTTCAATATATTTGTGAGTTCCTAACCTATTCATAGATTTATGTCTGCTTGGCCCAAATGTAATACTCCCCACTCTTTATAAAAGCAACACAGACTAGAAGTGCCCCCTAAAAAAGCTTAAACTATAATTAAATGTAGCAGTCTTTAAAGTGCCACAGAACTCTTTGTGAATGTATTTTACCCAGAGACAGTAGTAGAGAGCAGAAAAAATGCAGTCTGAACTTGACAGGTGGAATCTGAGTCACTTTTTGAAAGACAATGTTATTTATTAGACACAATATTTTGAACATGTGGAGTATAGTAAGCTGGGAAAGCACAGTTCAAATCCCTATTTATGAATCTTTTTAAAGATTTTTGCCTGTATCTCAAGAGTTTCTCAGTCTGGTGGCCTTCTGGCGTATTGAAATATAATTCCCATTGTAGGAAGTTAGCACCCACCCCTCTCCTAGAAAATTGAAATATCCTGGGAAATATTAAAAAGGGAAATATTTCTCCTAAAAAGAGTAAAATAGAAACTCACGCAGAAACTCAGCCCCGCCACTTTTGTTAATGGGTGGGCCATTAAGGTCTGGGCCAGAATAATTTACATAACAAAGATCTCCGGGTAAAGGTATAGCAATTGCCCAAGAGCCCTTTCAGTGTATCATCATCCAGCAAGGCTCAACCAAGCCTGGAACTCAGGAAAACCTACAAAATTAGCCAAGACCCCCGCCCCTGGGAGTCTGACAGCCTATGGGATACATTTCTTGCATAAGAACAGGAAACACTAAGGAAGGGCCCAACAGAGGGTATATAAGGGTCTCTCAGCATCGCGGCCAGCCCTTTTTCTCTCTTTTTCTTTACCTTGGAGCATGTGATCATCTTCAAGCCATGTGGACCATTAAAACCATCTTTCCAAATAGCCTCCATGTTTCTAGTGTCTTTTTCCCCACTTGGAATTGAACCCAGAAGGATATTTCTTCCAACACCACCATTCCCAACCAGCATGGACATCATGCTATCTGGCGTGCTATGCATTATACTGTTATAAAGACTCACTTCTGTTTCTATGAATTCTCTACAGTAGTTTTTTAAAACATGAGTCTGTACATTTTTTGTTTCTATTTTCCTATTTCTTAGTCCTACTGTGATGGCATTCTTGAGCTGGACAGCATATAGGCACTTTGAGTGGTTAATCATATCTTTTTTATAGTTAATAGTTTTTATTATTTTAATTGTTAAGTAATTAGTATTTATTGCAAGACTGTTGGATCCGTGATTATATCTCTGATGCTGTTGGACTCGAGTATCCTTTCTGGATTTTCCAGTTGGTACGATTGACACTTCTATTAATGCACTTGGCCAATGTTTTTTAAAGTGTGATCCTAGGATCTCTAAAGGTCCCCCAAGACTCTCTCAGCTCTTCAATTTTTATTTTATAATAATAAATTATCAATCACATATTAAATGACCCATTTTCCTCACAGAAGGGTTTTGTGCCAGGCTATGTTGAAAAATATTATAACATTAAAATCCCATCAAACAATCACAATTGTGAGAAGTAATAGCAAATGTATAAATTTTAAGTGGAAAGGAGGCCTGAGAACAAGAGGAAACACTACCCTAGGTCGAGAATCTTGCATCTGAGGCTTCAGACTTACCAACAGCCTCACACGCTTTAAAACATAATCCTCAGAATCCTTATAATTTTTAAAGTGAAAGCATGGCTATTGAATACATGGAAACAATACTACAAACTGTGTTTTATTAATGTTTATGATGTTTCAATAAAAGTTAGGTATTAATTTCCTTTGAAGTGCAGCCCTTGGCATGCCACTCAAAAGCCATGTGGCTTATGGCAGAAAACAATATATGCAATTAATCTGTGGAATGCGGATGTACAAACTCAGTACATACTAGTAATATATGTATTCTCCTATGACAACATATTTTAACATATAACGTATTTTTGGATGTACTGGCCAAATCAGGAGAGCTACCAAGTGCAGATGGCTGAAAATATGTGAAATCAAATACTGGGAAGAGTCCATGTTCACAACTATTGTATAATGATAGAGAAGCAATTGTCCTTCACCATTATGTAGATGGGTGCTGTCAAGTGAACCTTAGCAATTATGGTTATGAGCAACCATGGTTAAAGTAAATACAGTATTTTGGGTAGACTTTTACATTTTATTCAATGGAGAAAAAGAAAAATGAGCATTTTCAATATGCAATAATACGAGATTAGCAATATCAATGCAGCTGACAGACTAATATTTAAATTATTTTATACTGTAATAAAAAGCAAAGAATCTCAGCATGCCTTACAAAGAAAATTTGATAGTTCAGTGAAATCTCAGTCCTTTATATTGTAATTGCGAATTTTAGTTATTCGTTGAGATTTTGGGGTTTTTTTTGATTGAATGTAAGGTGATTTCTTTGGTTTTAATCTTGACTGGACATCAAACTTTGTCCCCTTGACAGCCAATGGATCTACTTGTGTTTTTCTTGGAGACTCTTCAAGTCTTTTTGGTTCATTGATAATCTGGCATTTTTCTACAAATCAGAAAAGTTAAAGGAAATAGCATTTTCACACAATGCCAATACAAGTAATAGAGACCTAAAATGAGAAAAGAGCATCTTTTCACTCCCATTTGTCACTGACAGTTCTGAAGACAGCTGGTGGCATTAAGGCTGGCTTTAGATTAAGTCAAATTAGAACATGTATGGACATAAACTTTAGATGGAGACAATGTACTGTATTATCTCTCTCTGTCTTCCCCCACCTCCTTTCATTCTCACAGAACTAAGGGAAAATATGCCTGCTTCATTTACTCATTATTAATATTTCAAACTATTTTCATATGACTGGAACTAAGTTATAATTCCATTCAATAAAAATACATAGACTAGACCCAATAAATTACAAGTCTATTAGTTTACTCAATGCGATAAGTAGACCATATGCCAGGTTTCTATATTCAAACTGGATTGTGCTCAAAGCAATGCTATTTCTAAGGAGCAGGCTGATTTTAGAGGGCAACGTCAGCTCTAGACTATGGTCTTGTCCTTCACCATTTGGCTGAAAAATATACTGCTTCTCCCCCACTCTCCACCACTGCCCACCATTCCCTGTTTTGCAACCTTAGTTGCAAAAGTCAGCTTCTGAATTTATTCCAAGGGATAGAGAAACTGGAAAGATTAAGACAATACACCATTGGCAAAAAGCTGCTTCTACATATCCAGTGTCTTTAACTCCTCTCTGAGAGTTCGATGTTGTTATATTTTCTCTTTTTTAATTATAACTTAAGGTTGTGGATGTTCCTGATACTTCCTCCTTCTATTTTGTCCATAATAACAACCCTGAAAAATAGGTTGGGTTAAGAAAGTGGCCCAAAGTCACTCAGTAACCTTAGACATCCATCTTTCTGAAGTTGTTCCAACTTACAGGGGTTAAAGGAAGGTTATATATTAGCCCTCTTGCTTTTTAACTTCTATATAAATCAAATAGTTCAGGCACTTATGATCCCTGCTTACCAGCCTCCCCTCGTAGTAGAATGAGTGATTCTGGCGTTTTGATGACATTGTAGTCATCATGTAATTTTCTCAGACAGGAATGAGAAAGGCACTGGCCTTTTTGTATTTAGAAGAAAAATTATAGATATCCACAATTAACAATGACAATTGGAACCAAACTCTAGCTGTTAAGCAACATGGTTGTAAAGCTAGACATCATCTGACCGCATGGCTTAGCAATGGCAGTTCTACTCCTTTCAATTGCCTTCATTAAGCAAATCTCCCGATGTTATTAAGTGTGATATCATGTGATTACCATTTATAACCTCCTGCCAGCTTCCCCACTGATTTTTCTTCTCAAAAGCCAGCAGCGATGGTCACAAATAACGATCCTTTGACTGTGGGATGCTGCAAGGTTGTAACTGTGAGCTAGCCAAATCCATAAATAGGAAATTAATGGGACTCCCGCTAAATGGTTTTATATATAGGTAGTCCTCGATTTACAACCATTCTTTTAGTGACCATTTGAAGTTACAACACTGAAAAAAGTGACTTCTGACAGTTTTTCATATTTATGATCATGACAGCCTCCCCATTGTTATATGATTAAAATTCAGAGGCTTGACAACTGAATCACATATATGATGCCTGCAGTGTCCCAGGGTCATATGATCAACTTTTGTGACTTTCTGACAAGCAAAGTCAACGGGGAAGCCAGATTCACTCACCAATTATGTTATTAACTTAACAACAGTGACTCACTTAACACTTACTTAACAAGAAAAGTTGTAAAATGGGGCAAAAATTACTTAACAAGTGTCTTGCTTAGCAACAGAAATTTTGGGCATCATTGTGGTTATAAGTTGAGAACTACCTGTATACTAAATGCCTTGAAATGTTGTACCACACCTCTTTATCTTGGAGTGCAGATCTCAGTATAGTTTCATTATATGATTTTCAGAGTTTCGTTTGAAGGGACAGTATATCCCTGTAGACAGTATGGTTTTCTTACTGTTCCTCAGATTTCTTTTAATATATATTTTTATTACAACTTTTAAACCAGAAGATAAAAGATAACACATATAGAAAGGAAGAAAGAAAAAGTTCATAAAAGAAAAAGAAAAAGGTGCAAGAAAAGGGTGCAAGAAAATTTTTGATTAAGGATTTTTATTAGTTTTTATTAATTTTTATTAAAACCTTTAAACCAGAAGACAAAAGTTAACATGAACTGCTATTATAAAGCAAGGAAGATAAAAGAAAAATAAATTGCAACATACAACCTAAACTCATTAAGTTTGAAAATGCCAGAAGGGTTCTCCTACAACAGATCTATGACACTGATCTTCATATCAATTTGAGCCTAATGTCCAGTCCTACAGTACAGGAGATTCTTTTTATAAGAGTTTGTGCCAACTTCCTATTTATCATCCATTATAACAGTGACATTTCATAGGCCTTCACTTTAGTACTGACCTCAGCAGTCCTCTTGGACACTATATGGACACTGTGTAGTTTTTATATTGCTATTTTCTGTCTTGATTTGATTTGGGATTCTAGTCTATCATGGAAGAAAGGCAAAGCATTAAGGAAAGCTGCATGTAAGATACATAACTGGATATGTTTGTCAACAGATGTTTGAATGTCAAAAGCTGTATATATCTAGAGCTAAGTCGTACAGGTAGGTAGCCCTCGACTTACAACCATTTGTTCAATGACTGTTTGAAGTTACAAAAAATGGCATTAAAAATTGACTCATGACCAGTTTCCACTGTCATGACAGCTATAACATTCCCACAGTCACGTGATCAAAATCTGGGCACTTAGCCACTGGCTGTCCCAGGGTCATGTTGAGAACCAGTTTTATAACCTTTCCAGATGACTTCCGGCAAGCCAGGTCAATTGGGAGGCTGGGCGGGGGGGGAGGAGGAGGGAGAGGAGAGAGAGTTAGATTCACTTAACAAGTAATTCACTTAACAACTGTCGCAAGAAAGGTCATAAAATGCAGCAAAGCTCACTTAACAATAATATTACTTAGCAACAGAAATTTGGAGCTCAATTGTAGTCCTAAGTTAACAACTACTTGTATCCCAGTATTACATAGTACAGATATGCATATACAATAATTCAAAGTCTTTAGATATCATTCAATGTATTTTTATGAGCATTCTTTTATATGGAAACTTTAATCTGTATAGAACGTATGGGTTTATGGGAGCTGAGAATCTGCATTTTCTGATTTCTTACTGGCTTACACTCCTGTTTTCCAATAGCTCACTGGCCCATTAATTTTCCTTGATGGCTTTTCATCAAGATGGAAGCAAAAATCTCAGCTATGTTATTGTGGCCTTTCTATCTATTCTTTGTTGTTCTTAGGCCAATTTTTTTTTAAAGATGAAAAAATCTTTGATGTTGCATAGCAGATGGGTTTTGTGCTACAGCCAGCTCTCAGCGGCAGGTTCAAATTTGATTTATATTTGTAAACTATTCAAGTTTCTTTGCCTGGCATAACAGAACCTTTGCTTTGGCTCATTTCAATGGCTTATTCTCTCAGTACAAATGGGAAATGCAGTAGAAGATGATGCCCTTCTGGAAATCCTTTTTCATGTATTTTTCCACTGCTTTTTGTATAGCAATTTATATGCAGACATGCTTTTGCTGCCTCCTAACGAAAAGGCAGATCTGTTATAAGGGAGAGACATTTCGTTTCCTAATCACAGACTGGAATGCTACCATCACCAATAACGTTTGTTCTATGTGCATCAGCAGCAATTTTCATCAGAAGGCATAAAATGTCTTAATCCTGGAGTGATACCATCACATAATTCTTTTCTATTTTATAATATTTTCATTTCATGTCATTAATTTATTTCTATTCTATCTTTATGTTTTGTATTATTATATGGTTTTATATATTTTATTCAGTTGTTTCTTTTCTCCATTTTTTAAAATCTTAACTTTAATACAGCTGTTACCCTGCTTCCGTGTTTTTACCTTGCTTACAAATGATCACAATTAAATAAAATGGACTCTGAGCAGGCCATATGTATTGAGAGCTCATCTGACATTTAGCTCCAACTGTGTCCATTCATGATCTCTGGCAATAAAATTAACTTTGATCACACTGCATTTCCCTGAACCACAGAATATAAATGATGAATTGTTACAATCCATTCTGCTACTTCTGTTCCTATCATCCAGATAACTCTCTCTTATATTTACTTGTGCTGATTTTACTGACAGGAACTGTTAAGTACAAACATCACATCAGAATAAGTTAATATTTGTACTTTCTTGGAAGATGAGCATCTTACATAATAGAGAACAAAACTGCACGCATAGAGTCCAAAAGGAATACACATCTCTACTGGTTAATATTCTACCCAGCCCTCTCATTGTCTGGTCCTT
Source organism: Pseudonaja textilis (assembly GCF_049901715.1). NCBI lineage: Eukaryota > Metazoa > Chordata > Lepidosauria > Squamata > Elapidae > Pseudonaja > Pseudonaja textilis. The sequence continues at coordinate 109,724,206 of NC_141991.1, read as the reverse complement.
TACCCACATGATAGGGGGGAAAAGTGATGAAATTTTGACCCATAGACAAGATTACACATGACCCAATAAAACTGAGCCAATAATAATGAACAATTATAAAAGTGAATCAGGTTTCAACATCCAGGTTTAAATATTGCAGCAAAACATGTACTGCAATTATGATTGTCACTTATTTTTCAATCCTTTTGAATCTTTTTAATAATTCCCTAAGGCTTGGAACTCTCAAAATAAAACCCTTGCACATTTATAGTAATTCAGTTATGATTGTTTCATTTTGTCTTTATATTGATGTTATCTGTTTAATTATGTTTGACCCTAAGTAGCTTAAGTGTTAACATAAATCTATATTCTAACAAGGCAAGTCAGTCTTAGAAGCATCTAATTTAATTTATAGCAATGATGGTGCAAATTTTCCAGGGCACATTATGTACACAATTATGCAGTGGTAGGCTTCTACCGGTTTCACAATGGGTTCGGTGAACAAATGTCTAGCTTAAATCTATCTCTTCCTCAGAATGGAGTTATGTTTTATTTACTTTCCCATTTGCCTCTAGTGTAAATCAATCCTTTTTTCTTTGTTTTTGATATCTCTTGCAAGTCACAACTCGTTTTGAGCTTTAATATTTCTAACACAGTTCTTCAGTGTCTATATTCTTCTGTGATACACTTTTCCTTCCATTTCCTGTACCTAAAACACTTTCCTTTTAGCATTTTAGAGAGCTACTCTCTAGTCTCTTTAGATTTTCCCATGTTTATTTCTAGTAGGAATTATCTCTGATTGCACATGCAGTATCTTTTTTTGTATACCAAGGCCAAATTGCCTCCCTATTCTAGTTGTTCTTTTACTTCCAACTTTAAGCATTTTAGAACCCTACAGTTAGCATGACTTCCTTTTGTGTGTATGTCTGTGTATCCGCAGGTATTGGAAGTCATCATAAAATCTCTGATTGGAGCATAAAGCAGGACCACTGCAGTATTGATTGATTCAAACAATTCAATCTACCAATTTTTCAGAAGTATCCAACCATTAATTATGAAGAATTTTGAACTAACTAACCACTAACACAGACTCTTTTCACTTAGACTCTTAACAAGGTTGATTGAAGCCCACTTTGGACTATGTTGGCTTGTTTCTTTTAGTTTTTGTCACTCTTTTGTCATCATTTTTTGTCACTCTTCCCATTTTTGATCTTCATTTTTGCCTATCACTGTATTTTTCTTATTTTAATATTTTTATGGAGTAGGGGCTTGTGATGTTCTGAAGAGATTGAGAGCTATCTTATAAAACCAGAAGGGTTATGCATGCCAGAGAGGTCTTAATGGAAAAGCCAGATTAAGTATATCCATCAACTTACTTAATATGGTGAGAAACAGAAAACAAATTCTATACTGGATCAGTCATCACCCAGGTCAACAAGGTTTACACCAGCACTTAGACTTACAAGGTTTACACTAGCACTTAGACTTATATACCACTTCACAGTGCTTTACAGCCCTCTCTAAGTGGTTTACAGAATCAGCATATTGCCCCCTCAAAATTTTCATCCTCATTTTACCCACTTTGGAAGGATGGAAGGCTGAGTCAACCTTGAGCCTGGTGAGATTTGAATTGCCAAACTGCAGGCAGCCGGCAGTCAGCAGAAGTAGCCTGCACTACTGCACTCTAACCACTGCACCACTGTGGCTCAGAGTACCAGGGTATCTGTTGACCAGTGAGCAATGAGCAATGAGCCTCAGAAACTATGGCTGGGCAACCTGGCCTAACTCTATAGGTTTACTAAAGAACAACAACCACAGACAAAACTTTACTGTGTTGGGGTTAGGGACATTTTGCCCTGCTATTATAAATTGGAGCCAACAAAACAAGGCTACATAAAATGAATGTTTGAACTGTGGAAAAGCATTTATCCAGACTCAAATGTCACTGAACAACAATTAGCAGATCAAAGGAGATTCATTACTAGAAATAAAATATTCAGGGATGCAGAACTGGGTGGGGTGGGAGGGACAGAAAAATTGTGAAAATAGAAGATCCCAAAGCAATAGTAGAATATTAGACGAAACTCAGAAAACAATTGGAAATAGAGAGAAAATAGCTGAAAATAGCTGGACTACAGAAATGGTAACTTAGAAGAGGTACTAATAACAGAACCAGGAGAGGCAAGCACTGAAACAACCTATGAACTGACTTCCTGAGAAGAAGAATGAAAAAATAAAATAATGGCATATGAAGAATTACTACCCTGTTTCTCCAACAATACAGCCTCCCCCAATAGGAAGTCCCAGCATGTTTTATAGGCATGAAATGAAATTAAGCCCCCCCCCCCAATTAAGGCCTATATTAAAACATGCAAAATGGGGGGGAATGGTGTGGGGGGGCTTGCCATTAGGAAGTACTTTTGTTGCACACCCGGATATGGTGCTGCCTGCATTGACCCCAATATGAAGTGCCCCACCAAAGCTGAGGTCAACATCTAAGCCATCGCTGCCTGCCCGCCCAAAGATGCAAGGGAGGGGAATTAAGTCACTCCCAAAAAGACAGCCTAGCCATTTTGGGGGGGCTCAAAAAAAAATAAGACCTGGCCTTATTATATGAAAAGCACAGTAGTAGAAAGACAAATACTGGCAGCACTGAATCGGGTGTCTCCAAAATATCTGTCACCTATCCTGAAGCATGCAAATAAGGCATTAGCATGAATTAAAGCAACATTTATCAAACAGTCTGACTCGCTTGCCCGTAGTAGTGATTACAAAAGTAGTGATTACAGCAGTAGTGATTACAAAACTGGGTATTGGGTTAGAATTAGAAAACCCAAATGAAAATTATATTTAATTCCATACTGGAACTTTATATTGGAGACCAAGAAAAAGAAATTAAGATCAGATGCAATCATGTTCTTAAGTGAACATGAAAGGACAAATACCGAAGAATGTAAGGATCAAGTCGAGCCTAATTAAAAAATATTGGCTTAGCGCCAGAAAAATTGAAGCAGCTTTGGAAATCATTAAGGAAAAAAATAACAGCAATAGCTAAGAAAATTGAATGCTATGAGGCCTGAATAATCTAATTTAAGTAAAATCAGTATTTCAATCAGACCAGAGGAGTTTCTACAAAGTATAAATGGCAATAGAAACTATGAAAATGGAAAACAAACAAAAAAGAAAACAATCCAGTTTTGGAAAGATCTATTGGAAACTCAAAAAGACTATAATAAAAATGTTGGATTAGTATAAGAATTTGAAGACAAGTTTAGTAAAAATCAAATTGAAGAAGTAATAATAATTGTTTATAAATTAAGTGAAATGGATTAAAAATTGAACACCTGGAAATTATCCAGTTCTATAGCTTTTGGTTTAAATATCTGAGTAGCTTACATCCAATTATAGCTGAATGATTTAATGAAAATTTGCATAAAAGACATCAGCGACTGGTTAATAACTGGCAAAACATATCTGATTTAAAATGACCCAGCCAAAGGGACACAAGGAAACTACAGGCCAATAACGTATTTGTCTACAATGTTTAAATTACTCATAAGCATTATAGTGAACCATATCCAGAAGAATGTTTAGAAGAAAATAACATCCTCCCAGTAGAACAGAAAGAAAGAAAAAAAAGCAGAAGTACAAAATATCAACTTCTGATTGATAAAATGGTTTTGGAGAATTGCAAAAGGCAAAACAACAATTTACATATTGTCTGGATTGATCATAAAAAGGGTTTTGCTTCATTACTACATAGATCATCAATAAAAACTGCAATGTTTATAGAAAAAATAATGTAGTGGAAAACAGAACTGGTGGTTGGAAATGAAAAGTATAGATGTCAAATCATAAAATATTTCTATGGTCTTTTTAGAGTTGCCAACAGAAAGGGAGAGGCAAAGGGATTTTAAAGAGCAGTGGGGCAGCTTGGAAATTGGAAGTGCATTCCATAGTTTTCAAAGATAATAACTAGGTGACTGAAGTTTCTGCCATGCAAATATCTAACTGGAGAACATGATTGATAACCCTTGGCTATGGATGTGTCTCATTGGAGTATATTAATTATGATACACCCAGGGGGTGAGGGGAAACCAGGGTGACAATGAATTATGTGTCTCAGAGTTGGCTACACCCAGGCAGTGCCGGACATGTTAACTCCCAATAAATCCTTTTGAAGTTTTGGAAGTTTGGCTCGAGACTCATGATTTAATTGAGGTAACTGCCGAATCCTGACAATAGGCTTGTCAAAATGAGTAGAGACATTTTCCTGAATGATTCATTATCACCCTTATTATTTGTCACTGCTATGATCTTATTTTCAATGTTTTTGAAAAAAAATCAAATTTTGGCTAAGTGACAGGTCATAAATGCAATAGAAAGATATTGGGTAAGGTGGGAGAGAATTCTCCAATGTTTCTTACAATGTTCTGAATTTGTGAACTTTCACATAGAATATTTTTGAACACAGCTTTAGTGCTATCTTGAAAAGGCATTAGACTTTTTTCAAAAATATTCAAAAATAGTCTGGTTAACAAGCCATGAGTATGAGACAGGGAGGAAGCTCCCTCTGGAAGACTGGGAGAACTCCTTCCTGCTTCATCCCACAACCCCACTCCACAATTGCAATTTACCCGGAAACTCCAGCCAACTGGAGTTACAAATTTGATGAACATGGAACATGTCATTTGAGGCTGCCTCTTCTATTCATTTTGCTACATTCTACATTGCCTTTATGCAAGAGCAGAAAGGAAGATAAGAGGGTAAATACTATTCCCAAAGCAGATTACCTAATGCCAAGCCCTTCCATATTAGGTGTATGAGACAGATGATCACCAAGCTTCAACATAAATCTTCTCAAAATCCATCTGTAGATAGCCCAAAACATTGTTCTATGGCATGAAATTGTGGACATTTGCAGCATTAAAGCCAGTATTTTATTTTAGATAGATGTATCCAAGATTAGGAATTAGTGTTTTTGTAAAATTGCCAGATGAGTTTCACCAGTTGAGAACATGAAACATTAGGAAAGTTGCTGTAACATTTACATGTGCAAACAGTCTTTGTTTTATCAAAAGGTTCTTGACCTGTGGTATCTCTTCTACGCTTAGTTCACAAAAACTTTGATGCAATGGATGAATCTCTACGTAGCATCCCTGCAGCTCCCTATTACCCTCCCCTTGTTACCACATGGCTGTCAGCATACGTAAGTATTATGTAACTACTGTTAAATGGGAACACAATGTTAATCTGTAATTTCATGATATATTTTCTATTTCCCAAAAAATTCCAAAAACCTTTGCAATAGTAACTAACAAATCATAATCTTGCAGTTATTATAGAGAATCATCTTTAGAGAAATTGTCCAATTTATAGAAATCTGATAAATTCATGTAATATGCATTAATGACTATAGAGTAATCAGTAAAAGAAAGAGTCAAAGTGAGGAAAAGTTTTAAGTCTAATACTGGAGAGATAAATGATTAGTTGGTTCATATGGGCAAAAAAGAAAACATTGGTCAACTGGGGAAATAAGAAATGATTTTAAATGGGATAAAAGAAGAAAATAAGCTATTAAATATTAAATGTTAAAATAACAAACCTGGTTAAAAAGAATTAAAACAGGTTGAGCAGTATTTTCTACACATGTAGTATATATATTGGTGTGTTTCTGTGTGTAGTGGAAATATATATGCATTCATGACAACTTGATTTTCCGGGGGGGACGGGGGGACAGAAAAATTGTCAAATCATTCCATCAAATCATACCAGTACTGTTCTATAAAGCTTTGGTAAGACCACACGTAAAATACTGCATTCGGTTTTGGTCAACCCAATACAAAAAAGATGTTGAGACTTTGGAAAGAGTTTAGAGAAGAGCAACAAAAATTATTAGAATAGAATGGAATGGAAGGGAAGGGAAGGGGAGGGGAGGGGAGGGGAGAGGAGAGGAGAGAAGAGAAGAGAAGAGAGAAGAGAAGAGAAGAGAAGAGAAGAGAAGAGAAGAGAAGAGAAGAGAAGAGAAGAGAATTCTTGACTAGCCAAGTGTGACTGGATACACAAGGAATTTGTCTTGGTGCACATGCTCTCAGTGTACATAAAAGAAAAGATTCAAGAGTCAAGAATCATAAGATACAACACTTAATGATAGTCATAGGGTGGCCTAGAAACAAAAACATACAAAAAATGACTGCAGGAGTTAGGTTTACCTAGTCTAGTGAAAAGGACCAGGGTGACATGATTGCAGTCTTCCAGTACTTAAAGGACTGCCACAAGGAAGAGGGGGGGGCAACTTATTTACCAAAGCACCTGTGGGCAGGACAAGAAGTAATGAATGGAAACAAACCAAGGACAGAAGCAATCTATAACTAAGTGAGAACAATTAACCAGTGGAACAAATTGCCTTCAGAAGTTGTGGGTGCCCCATTGCTGGAGGATTTTAAGAAGAGACTGGATAGCCATTTATCAGAAATAGTATAGGTCTCATGTAAGAGCAGGGGGGGGAACTAGATGACCTCCAAGGTTTCTTCAAACTATGTTACTATTATTCCAAAATT